>NC_064621.1:182597020-183847020 GCF_023898315.1 Schistocerca nitens | reverse complement strand
ACACAACATTCCATTGGAATTACTGACGGCCTTGGGAGAGCAAGTCCTGACAAAACTCTACCATCTCGTGAGAAAGATGTATGAGACAGGCGAAATACCCTCAGACCTAAAGAAGAATATAATAATTCCAATCCCAAGGAAATCAGGTGTTGACAGATGTGAAAATTACCGAACTATCAGTTTAATTTGTCACAGCTGCAAGATACTAACGCGAATTCTTTACAGACGAATGGAAAAACTGGTAGGAGCCGACCTCGGTGAAGATCAGTTTGGATTCCGCAGAAATGTTGGAACACGTAAGGCAATAGTGACCCTACGACTTATCTTAGAAAATAGATTAAGGAAAGGGAAACCTACATTTCTAGCATTTGTAGACTTAGAGGAACCTTTTGACAATGTTGACTGGAATACTCTCTTTCAAATTCTGAAGGTGGCAGGGGTAAAATACAGGGAACAATAAGCTATTCACAATTTGTACAGAAACCAGATGGCAGTTATAAGAGTCGAGGGGCATGATAGGGAAGCAGCGGTTGGGAAGGGAGGGAGACAGGGTTGTTGCCTGTCCCCGATTTTATTCAATCTGTATATTGAGCAAGCAGTAAAGGAAACAAAAGAAAAATTCGGAGTAGGTATTAAAGTCCATGGAGAAGAAATAAAAACGTTGAGTGTAAGCGTAGGCTTCCGCGGCCGTTGTCTTCTTCAATAAAATTCTTCAGGGTATCAGACCGCATCGTCATGATTTAAAATGTGCCAACGTTTCGGTAAGCGTTGCAGCTAGCCTTCATCAGGGCCTTACGTTAACTCTCGCAGTGCTTCTAACTTCTTGATGTTTCCGTGGATTTCCTGCCCATACAGGTTGGTTAAATGTAAGCGTAGGCTTCCGCGGCCGTTGTCTTCTTCAATAAAATTCTTCAGGGTATCAGACCGCATCGTAAGGCCCTGATGAAGGCTAGCTGCAACGCTGGCCGAGACGTTGGCACATTTTAAATCATGACGATGCGGTCTGATACCCTGAAGAATTTTATTGAAGAAAAACGTTGAGGTTCGCTGATGACATTGTAATTCGGTCAGAGACAGCAAAGGACTTGGAAGAGCAGCTGAACGGAATGGACAGTTTCTTGAAATGAGGATATAAGATGAACATCAACAAAAGCAAAACGAGGATAATGGAATGTAGTCGAATTAAGTAGGGTGATGCTGAGGGAATTAGATTAGGAAATGAGACACTTAAAGTAGTAAAGGAGTTTCGCTATTTGGGGAGCAAAATAACTGATGATGATCGAAGTAGAGAGGATATAAAATGTAGACTGGCAATGGCAAGGAAAGCGTTTCTGAAGAAGACAAATTTGTTAACATCGAGTATAGATTTAAGTGTCAGGAAGTCGTTTCTGAAAGTATTTGTATGGAGTGTAGCCAAGTATGGAAGGGAAACATGGACGATAAATACACTCCTGGAAATGGGAAAAAGAACACATTGAGACCGGTGTGTCAGACCCACCATACTTGCTCCGGACACTGCGAGAGGGCTGTACAAGCAATGATCACACGCACGGCACAGCGGACACACCAGGAACCGCGGTGTTGGCCGTCGAATGGCGCTAGCTGCGCAGCATTTGTGCACCGCCGCCGTCAGTGTCAGCCAGTTTGCCGTGGCATACGGAGCTCCATCGCAGTCTTTAACACTGGTAGCATGCCGCGACAGCGTGGACGTGAACCGTATGTGCAGTTGACGGACTTTGAGCGAGGGCGTATAGTGGGCATGCGGGAGGCCGGGTGGACGTACCGCCGAATTGCTCAACACGTGGAGCGTGAGGTCTCCACAGTACATCGATGTTGTCGCCAGTGGTCGGCGGAAGGTGCACGTGCCCGTCGACCTGGGACCGGACCGCAGCGACGCACGGATGCACGCAAAGACCGTAGGATCCTACGCAGTGCCGTAGGGGACCGCACCGCCACTTCCCAGCAAATTAGGGACACTGTTGCTCCTGGGGTATCGGCGAGGACCATTCGCAACCGTCTCCATGAAGCTGGGCTACGGTCCCGCACACCGTTAGACAGTCTTCCGCTCACGCCCCAAAATCATGCAGCCCGCCTCCAGTGGTGTCGCGACAGGCGTGAATGGAGGGACGAATGGAGACGTGTCGTCTTCAGCGATGAGAGTCGCTTCTGCCTTGGTGCCAATGATGGTCGTATGCGTGTTTGGCGCCGTGCAGGTGAGCGCCACAATCAGGACTGCATACGACCGAGGCACACAGGGCCAACACCCGGCATCATGGTGTGGGGAGCGATCTCCTACACTGGCCGTACACCACTGGTGATCGTCGAGGGGACACTGAATAGTGCACGGTACATCCAAACCGTCATCGAACCCATCGTTCTACCATTCCTAGACCGGCAAGGGAACTTGCTGTTCCAACAGGACAATGCACGTCCGCATGTATCCCGTGCCACCCAACGTGCTCTACAAGGTGTAAGTCAACTACCCTGGCCAGCAAGATCTCCGGATCTGTCCCCCATTGAGCATGTTTGGGACTGGATGAAGCGTCGTCTCACGCGGTCTGCACGTCCAGCACGAACGCTGGTCCAACTGAGGCGCCAGGTGGAAATGGCATGGCAAGCCGTTCCACAGTACTACATCCAGCATCTCTACGATCGTCTCCATGGGAGAATAGCAGCCTGCATTGCTGCGAAAGGTGGATATACACTGTACTAGTGCCGACATTGTGCATGCTCTGTTGCCTGTGTCTATGTGCCTGTGGTTCTGCCAGTGTGATCATGTGATGTATCTGACCCCAGGAATGTGTCAATAAAGTTTCCCCTTCCTGGGACAATGAATTCACGGTGTTCTTATTTCAATTTCCAGGAGTGTAGTTTGGACAAGAAGAGAATGGAAGCTTTCGAAATGTGGTGCTACAGAAGAATGCTGAAGATTAGATGGGTAGATCACATAACTAATGAGGAGGTATTGAATAGAATTGCGGAGAAGAGGAGTTTGTGGCATAGCTTGACAAGAAGAAGGGACCGGTTGGTAGGACATGTTCTGAGGTATCAAGGAATCACAAATTTAGCGTTGGAGGGCAGCGTTGAGGGTAAAAATCGTAGAGGGAGACCAAGAGATGAGTACACTAAGCAGATTCAGAAGGATGTAGGTTGCAGTAAGTACTAGGAAATGAAGACACTTGCACAGGATAGAGTAGCATTAAGAGCTGCATCAAACCAGTCTCAGGACTGAAGACAACAACAACAACATGGCCCTGCGCACTATGGGACTTAACTTCTGAGGTCATCAGTCCCCTAGAACTTAGAACTAGTTAAACCTAATAACCTAAGGACATCACGCACATCCATGCCCGAGGCATGATTCGAACCTGCGACCGTAGTGGTCGCGCGGTTCCAGACTGAAGTGCCTAGAACCACTCGGCCACCCCGGCCGGAAACTTGTAGTTTACTAAATGAATATACTGAGCTACTTGGCACAACGTAACCCAGGACAGAATTCGCTATCTGTAGGATCGACTGGATGGCAGATCCAGCGCCTGCATTTCTGCCCATGGAGGCTACACCACATACTAGTATTGTTGTTTCAAAATGGGTCGATAACCGGTTGCTCAGCGTCACTTTAGCTATTGAGTTCTAAATGTAATCTTCGTACATCCATATTTAAACTGGAGGAAGGTGTGACACAGTTGGTATAATTTTAATTAAAAATGAAATTCCTCCAGCTATACTTAAGATTTTTTATAATTTTATATAATATAGTAATATATATATAATACAATATGTAATAATATATTAATTTATATAGTATAACAATTTTTTTTAATTTTTCGGTGCACTGAAACAAGTGTTCAGTTCATAGTGCTATGAAATGTGGGAAAAAAGCCGCAAATTGGCATTTATAAGAAGAAGAACAACACCAAAAATGCAACATGAGCGTAATATGCAGGAAATCGTCCACGCAACCTGCCACTGACGATGCCTTACAGAAAATAAAGGCGAAACTAGGATGGCACCAAAATTGCGTTTTATTCAGTTGCTGTCAGACGGTCCATAAGCAAAAATTGTCAATACACCGTAATATTCCTCTTGTTGTCTCATTCTCGTTCCTGTATGTGAAAAAGGATTCTTTCATCTTAGTTCTATGTGTCACAGAAATGATCTTGGAGACTTTCTCATGTAGACAATTGTCAAATTCTAGACAAATTCCTTTCATTAACAATACAGACCGTCCCTTCTCCAGTTGTTCTAGACAGTCCACGTGATCGAGATTTTAACCACCATTATGTTGTCAGGGAACGGTTCTTCAATATGTGTAAGTACATTACATTCTTCTTGGTAAGGAGCAGGGCTTTGTCAGTGTAACTTACGTTGTCAGGGCGAGTAAGAAGATTGTCCATTTTCTCCAATAACAATCACAAACAAAATCATTCTTCAGTTGGAATAATTTTCTTCCTTTAATAGCTGCGTGATATTTAGCACTTTGGAGGGAGCCATGCTGACACTGTCTGCTACCACATAAAACTGATATGTAGTAGATATCAAAGCTTTTTACATGGGCAGAAGTATTGCTGACGAGCCTAAACTTTTGATCATGTAGCACAGTTTTTGGTGATGGGTAGAAGTTTTGACGATGGGACAGACTTTTTGCAGAGGTAACTGCAGAGAATCTTGCAGCTGAGTCTGCATTTGTAGGACCATCAGCATATAACTGATTTCTGTGTGTAAATTTATTTCCAAAAATTAATAAATATTTTGTACAAGAATATTGGTTTTCTTATTCTCTGCCTCGCTATAAATCCTAAAGACATCGTGGTTTTGTGTATCTTTCGTACTGTGATCTCGCGAAGTTACCAAATCTAGGTACCCGAAAGCATATCAAACCTATTCTCTTACCTATATGAACAATTAAATCGGTTTTAGCTGTTCTCCGGAATATGGATTCGTTAGTTACATTCTTGTGAGGACATGTCTCTGTCTATCTGATAATGTAAATCTGCTTGCTGTTGGGAAAATACTCTTTCTTTGTTTTCAACTTTTCACTCAGACACGTTTTTCTCCAGAGAGCGCCAAAGGAACTTGAAGAAATCTGTAAAATTAAATATTATATCACTACAATATTCCAATGTGATGTATTTAGTATTTGTTTTATTTCATTCCATATTCCACATAATAACACAGACATGACCTGAATGTATTTCAGCTTTTTCTCACAGTCATTGGCAGAAGTTTCTGGTTACGAACTGTGAATTACAATTGATTACATTGTGAAACACAACGGACAACGTAAAATTTGTTCAAGGATTTAACCTGCACCTTTCACGTACGGCACCACGATATATGGCTGTAGAATGGCTACGATCTATGTGTTTCACATTTATTTCCTTGAAGCGTTCCTTGCAGAAGTGAAATTTTCTGCTGTTTGAAATGCTCTTTCAACTACCGAACCAAATTTTCTGCTTGTATGGCAACTTTTCTCCGCCCAGAGACCGGGTGTTGTGTTTTCCTAATCTTCATTATTTCATGCCCATCGACGCTAAAGTCACCGAAGTGGCATCAAATCGAAAAACTTGCACGCGGCGAACGGTCTACGCGACGGAAGGCTCTAGTCACACGACGGTTACATTTATTTCCTTATGCGTTCAGCAGTCTAGTACAGCAGTTTATTAAACCAATCCATGCAGTCTACACCGTTTGACCGATGAATTTTCGCCACTGTAACTACAATGCACATAGTAATCAAAAACCTACTGTTTTTATGAATGAATTTCGTTACTGACATCTCGTTACAAAAACCATTGAATGTCTGGATGACCAATGATAACTTTCGTGGTTGGGCATATGACTCAAATGTTAACAACTGTCTCCTCATTATTATCAAGGTACTGTGACTGGTCTAAATTGTGCACAGTCAGCCACGTGTGTCTGATTTGATCCATTATAAATGATTCTGAAATTCTGCGACTGTGCACCAACTTTTTTTTTTAATGAAATTAAAACAGACGATGCTCTTGTACAAGTGACTGGTGAATGCTCACGTACTACAAGTAATGACGATCAGTCAATAATACTGATATGTGCTGACCTCTACAAGTTTCTCACATAATAGAAATGACATATTTCTGTATTACCTGCCTACAACATTAATAGTTTTACAGTTTGTTGTGACGATGTTGTGTCATATGCAGTGGTACAACTCTACATTATTTCTCAACCTTCTTGTCTTCCACAGTCATCTAACCACGATCTGGATATTGGGTGCCGTAGATATTTAGGATGTCCTGCTGCTGTTGTGTAAATGTGAAGTAGTAGAAACCATTTATAAACAGATATAGTTAGGGATCATTTCAAGCAGGTAATACTAACTAAGTAATTCATCGTTTTGATTGTGTGTGTATGTGTGTGTGTGTGTGTGTGTGTGTGTGTGTGTTTGTATGTACGTTTGCTTACGAAAGTGTTTGATAGATAGGGCTGTAGTGAAATGTCGCAGTGTAATTGGATACTTCTGAACAAAGTTTCCTTTAACAACAAATATACTCCACTATAATACGCTGTAAAAACTTAAACGCCGGCGCGACTGGCTACAATTTAGTTTACGCCACACCATGTTACATTTTTTAAATGTAACGCCATTTCTAATCCTACATTTTTAAATTTCTTGCCTCGTCACAGATAAGGGTGCGTCACTTGTAGCGTCACAAATGTAAACAAACAAACTTTTTGACTCGACGGATCGTAGTATCATTCTTGGTCGCATAAGCGAGAAGATTTGTTTAACTGTTCAGCGTTATTCTCAATGGAAATTGTCTTTTCCTTGTCACAATGTGTACAAATACGTTGTATATCGTTATCATTTTCTCTTCACTTTCAGATTTACTTGTGTCACAATTAATCACCTACTAACTTAGATAAATATAGGACAATATTGTCTAATCTTTAATATAATATACTGTTACTAAGGTCTCAGAATAGCATTCCTCTACGTCTCAATATGTATCTAATCTCAGACTATCTATAACCTAATTAGTTGTCCTAATCGTTTTTCTAGCGCTATCGCTCCCGTGTCGCGTGTCTCATGTAAATTCTGGGCAGCTAAACTGATTGCCGTTTATAAAAGCTAATCAACACTGGCAAAATCAGTTTAATACTAATGAAGATATAACTTTTACAGGTCGAAACGCACTTTGTGTGGCATAAAGTCTGAAGTAATTGTTCCAGAGTAAAGGCGTTCATGTCAGTAACTCTGTTCTTTCACTTTCTTCATGTTGGTGTATTCGCTTCTTATTTTATTTGCGACCTATGCTTATCTAGTCCCTCAGTACGAAAGTTCTACATCATCCCTCATATTCTCCTGAGCTCAAATCAGACGTCATTTCCCGCTTCTAGAAATATGGTCTGCACTGGTTTTTCCCTAGCGTCATTGCTCTTGCACTCGAGTTGTATGTGCCTTCCGCCCACACGCGCACACCGTCCAACAGGGTCCTAGTGCCGGAATAAAGCTCACAAGAATTCGCATCTCTACGGAAATGGCCCAAGCGAAACTGTCAACGTACAATCGATAAAATGGAAAATCCACAGGATAGTCATACATTTTAATTAAGGAGCTGCGACCAGAAAACACTATTACGATGTTTTCCTACCTCTATATTGTCATCTTTCAGTACGACACATCCTTAGCAAAGATAGATGACGTAGTAGAGGGTTGTAGGAGCGTGCACTTCGACATTTCAGAGAACGTTCTAGTCGAAAATCACATAATCGTTATTGTGAAGAGCCCGTTACGCCTTCGTGCCTTGATCCGAGGGAAGCGGAGGATGTTAGTGGGTGCCATGTTAGGAGAATAAGAGATCAAAGTGGAAACCGCAATAAAGTAGAACGTGTGGCTGTGGACTGCGCGGAATTAACTGGGGTGCCTATGGTTTGCACCTGTAACGGTTTTCCACTTAAGAGCTTAACCTGTTTGCAATACACTTGGCAGTCTCAAAATACCTTCAGCATCACCTTTTCCGATGGTGGTTTGGTATTGACCGTTTTGGCTGTGTTGAATCCTCCAATTTTCTCCTGTCTGCTCCGCTCCTTCGCTTTTGTTTCCCAGCGATACATCCATAGTGATTAGAAAGATGCATTGGGATGAGCAGTCGCGAAACCCAGTGCTTGGTGACCTTCATCATACTTAATTTGTCGTACAATAAATTTAAAACTGATACCTGACTGATGTTCACTTTATTTTTACTGTCACCTCGGCTCTGATACGCCGGTCTTAGAGCATCAGCGCTTCAACTTCCCGGTACTGCACAGAGAGGTGGTCTGCCACGTTGTTTCACATAATTCAGAGTTATGTTACCACACAGTAACTATTTCAGTCACCAGCCTCTGACGCGATATCAACAGACATTTTTGCAGCGTTGTCCTTCCTCATACACCGAAAACAAATTACCGCCCGGCACTGCAGTTCACCCGTAGACGGCACCATTTTTAGCTCCTCTAGCAGCATACTACGTTTCTGTGAAGAGGTGACTTCAGTGTGCACTAGCAGTGCACGCATGCACCTGTAATCAAGAAAATATTTATTCTGCAGCTTTACATGTTTCGAAGTGAAAATTAAATCCTTAAGACGCCTTATAACACCCCATGTGTGATAGGTGTCACAGTTGGCTTTGACTTCTTTCCTGGCCGGCGTTGTTAGATCACCTGAGAGGAATACAATTAGCTGTACCACTCTAAAACAGCTTCCAAGGATACTGCAATGGACGATACGTGGAATGGTTTGCGGGAAACGGGAATAATGAAGTGTATCACTCTGCGATGCCAGTTGGACCTTATCCGGGAACACGCGTCTTGGAATCTCGTGGCAAAACCCCTCTCTAACATGGAGCACTGGGACTCGGACCATGTTGTAATAGTCGTTTCTGAGAACTTAGGAGTCGCTTTAGGGATTAAAGCCTGTAGCGCATTGAAATGAATAAGGATGTTGTGTGAAGGCCACAAAATGGCGAGGCCGTAACATAAATCTATCTAAATTCGTCTTAGAGGATGAATCCTACATTTAAGTTAAGGAGTGCCTCTACATCTGCATATGTTTCTACGAGGGCACTTCGGAAAGTAAGTTCCTTTCGATTTTTCTTCGCCCCATTGCTACGATTGCAATTGCGCTCATGCGCATTATTATATCTGGTTGAAGCAGAACGTAAAGAAGCCATTTCGAGCTCGCTCCCTGTTGTGTGTCGTTCATAGTGATTGTTTACAATGGCATCGTTGATCTAAAATCACACCGCGAGTGAACTGAGATCTGTAGTTCGTTTTCTGAATGCTAAGAACATTGACTCAAGTAACATTCATCGACAAATGTGAGAGGTTTACGGAGAAAATTGAATGCTTCAATGAGGAGCCACAATTTAAGGAAATGTGTGATGAAGTGCATGACGAACAACGAAGTGGACGTTCATCTGTGGCTTCTGATGAACTGGTTAGAGCAGTCGAGGAAATGATTAAGGAAAACTGTAGGTTGAGGATTAATGCTATTGCTCGTCAACTTCCACAATTTTCACGAAAAGTAATTGACGAGACCGTTACTGAAAAACTGGTTTTCGTAAACTTTGCGATTGCTGGGTGCCTAAACTTCTTAGAGAACAATACAGAAAACACCGGACGGGCATCGCACTTCATTCTTTGACACGTTACAATGATGACAAAGACAAATTTTAATCTCAGATAGTCACGGAGGATGAAATTTAGGTTGCTTTTGCACACCTGAGAGGAAACAGCTATTGGTGAAATGGAGACACACTTCGTCGCCAGGAAAGGTGGAACCCAAGCAACTCTTGACACCCGAAAAGTCATGTGTACATTGTTTTTGGACAAACAAGGCATTATACTGATTGATTGTTAACCACAATGTGAATCAACGAACAAGGGCGTTTATTGCGAGACGCGTAAGAAATTGAGCCGCGCAATACAGAACAATCGCTGAGGAATGCTCTCGAAAGGTGTGATTTTCATTCTTGACAACCACCGAGCACACACTGCGGACGTGACAAAAGTAGCTCGCTCCTTCAGAGCTTTGGCTGGGAAGTATTTGGCCATCCGCAGTTCAGTCCCGACCTCGCTCCCAGCGATTTTCATCTCTTGCGGCACGTGAAGTTGCTACTTATGGTAAGCGCTTCAACAACGCTGAAGGGGTAAAAGAACATGTTACCACATGGTTGACAAAAGTGGCGACAACTCGCTATGACGAAGGAATACATAAACGTATACCAAGCTATGAGAAATGCCTGGTAAATTACGGGAGCTATGTAGAAAAGTAGTGTAAGCTATATTTATTTTTGTGAAACAAATAGCTTTTTCAATCTGTATTCGATTCGATATTTATTACGAAACGGAACTTATTTTCCGTACTACACTCTTGTATTCCACAGCCCACCTCACGGTGTGTGACTGACGGTATTTCTGGTGCCACTACCGCTACATCTTTCTCCCCCTCCTGCTCCATCCACCGCGTGACCGCTACGGTCGCAGGTTCGAATCCTGCCTCGGGCATGGATGTGTATGATGTCCTTAGGTTAGTTAGGTTTAAGTGGTTCTAAGTTCTAGGGGACTGATGACCTCAGAAGTTAAGTCCCATAGTGCTCAGAGCCATTTGAACCATTTGCTCCATCCAAGAATGGCGCTAAGGAAGAACGATTATCAATACAGCTCTGTAAGGGATCAGATTCTCTGGATTTCTTGTTGTTATTTAGGCAGACGTACGTAGGAGTAAGTAATAAGATCTCTCAGGCTTTCCTGGGCGCGATCCGGATGTCTGCCGACTTCTTGTTCCTATTTTATGAACAATATTTCGCCGACCGACTCAGCAATCTCCCTCGGGCGCTGCGTGATTTGCCGTTATTGTTTACCCACTGTTAGGACTGGTTGCAGGGCTGGCAACGAATAGCCACCATAACATCAAATCACACAGCATCTGAGGAAAACGGCTGAGTCGGCCGCCACAATACTGTGCGTAAAATGGGTACAATAAATTGGCTGAACATTCAGAAACACCCTACTAAGAAAGCAATATGTTCCCAGTCTATTCACGGAACGTACGTTCTCGAAACTTCGGCAGTAAGTATCACCGTGATGCTCAACTCCTCAGCATTTCCCACTGGAATTTGCCGAGAGCCTTCGTAACGTTTTCGCGGCAGGCCAACGTACCTGTCATGAAACGCGCTGCATTTCATTGGATCTTTACTTTTTCTGTCGGTCTTATTTGACAAGAATTCCAGACATGAACAGTATTAACGATCGGCCGAACGAATGTTCTGTAAGCTACTTCCCTAACGTATGAATTATATTTTCTGAAGGTTCTGTCAAAATATCTCAGCTTTGCATCTGCTTTTCCTCCTACTCGTTATGTGGCCATTCCACCTTACGTAGTTTCGGATAATCCTAGGTATTTTACGGTATTTACACTTTGCAGTGATTCGTTGCAAATATTGTAATCTAACAGTAGTGCATCTCATCATCTGTTTACTCTTAATACGCTACACTTATTTATGTTCAGTATTATGTGCCATGCTCTGTACTAATCTTCGGTCTTCCATACGTTTTCCAGCATTTTGTAACAGTCTTTCAGCATAGAAGTCTTCCTACCAAAAGAAGCATTGTCCGTGAATAGCTTAAGGGAGACCCAGATGTAATTCACTGGTTCATTAATATGAAGCTTAAACGGTAATAGGGCCATAATACTACGGTAAGTTACTCCACAAAACATTCTTACACCGTTGATATAGTCTCGTTAAGAACATGTTCAGTTACCTCCCCATGGAAGTGCAGAATCCAGTCACATATCAGGTACATCATTCGGCATTCCTGTAGGCTGTTTACTAAATAACAGTGCAGGAATGGATCGGATGCCTTCCGGATGTTGAGGAAGGTGTCATCAACTTGGGCGCCTTCCTGTGCGACGATTTAGATATCACGAAGGAAACGAGTGAGCTGACTTTCTCAGGATCTCCGTTTACGGTCTCCATATAGATTTTCACAGTGGAGATTTTCTTGCTCCTAAAATGTCATTGCTCGAGTACAAGAAATGTTCCAGGTATCTACATCAGATCGACGTCACGGTCGCAAGCTTATTCATATGCGTATCTGTCCGCTTAACGTTCTTGAAATAGGTTATGGCCTGCGCTGTTTCAATGTTCCTGGGACATAGAATAGAGTGCAGTTAGAATGGAAGCAAGTTTTAATATTTATAGAGCCTCACAGGTATCTAATTCGGCCCATCTCCCTCTCCACTGCTGAAACGATTTAGCTTGTTTTCTACTAGGGAATTTCTTTTCTACAAACGTGCGATGATTGAAATGAGGAACCGTACTACGATTTTGCGACGTGAAACAATTTTCGGAGACGGAATGCCTTATTTGGACTTTCTCTCAGTCAACGTCTCTTTCGGTGCCATTATGGTCACTGAGTCGAAACAAGGCCCCGGGAGTAGACAACATTCCATTAGAACTACTGATGGCCTTGGGAGAGCCAGTCATGACAAAACTCTACCATCTGGTGAGCAAGATGTATGAGACAGGCGAAACACCCACAGACTTCAAGAAGAATATAATAATTCCAATCCCAAAGAAAGCAGGTGTTGACACATGTGAAAATTACCGAACTATCAGTTTAATAAGTCACAGCTGCAAAATACTAACGCGAATTCTTTACAGACGAATGGAAAAACTGGTAGAAGCGGACCTCGGGGAAGATCAGTTTGGACTCCGTAGAAATGTTGGAACACGTGAGGCAATACTAACCTTACGACTTATCTTAGAAGAAAGATTAAGAAAAGGCTAACCTACGTTTCTAGCATTTGTAGACTTAGAGAAAGTTTTTGACAATGTTAACTGGAATACTCTCTTTCAAATTCTGAAGGTGGCAGGGGTAAAATACAGGGAGCGAAAGGCTATTTACAATTTGTACAGAAACCAGATGGCAGTTATAAGAGTCGAGGGGCATGAAAGGGAAGCAGTGGTTGGGAAAGGAGTGAGACAGGGTTGTAGCCTCTCCCCGATGTTATTCAATCTGTATATTGAGCAAGCAGTAAAGGAAACAAAAGAAAAATTCGGAGTAGGTATTAAAATTCATGAAGAAGAAGTAAAAACTTTGAGGTTCGCCGATGACATTGTATTTCTGTCAGAGACAGCAAAGGACTTGGAAGAGCAGTTGAACGGAATGGACAGTGTCTTGAAAGGGGGATATAAGATGAACATCAACATAAGCAAAACGAGGATAATGGAATGTAGTCAAATAAAATCGTGTGATGCTGAGGGGATTAGATTAGGAAATGAGACACTTAAAGTAGTAAAGGAGTTTTGCTATTTAGGGAGCAAAATAACTGATGATGGTCGAAGTAGAGAGGATATAAAATGTAGACTGGCAATGGCAAGGAAAGCGTTTCTGAAGGAGAGAAATTTGTTAACATCGAGTATAGATTTAAGTGTCAGGAAGTCGTTTCTGAAAGTATTTGTATGGAGTGTAGCCATGTATGGAAGTGAAACATGGACGATAACCAGTTTGGACAAGAAGAGAATAGAAGCTTTCAAAATGTGTGTGCTACAGAAGAATGCTGAAGATAAGGTGGGTAGATCACGTAACTAATGTGGAGGTATTGAATAGGATTGGGGAAAAGAGAAGTTTGTGGCACAACTTGACTAGAAGAAGGGATCGGTTGGTAGGACATGTTTTGAGGCATTAAGGGATCACAAATTTAGCATTGGAGGGCAGCGTGGAGGGTAAAAATCGTAGAGGGAGACCAAGAGATGAATACACTAAGGAGATTCAGAAGGAAGTAAGTTGCAGTAGGTACTGGGAGATGAAGAAGCTTGCACAGGATAGAGTAGCATGGAGAGCTGCATCAAACCAGTCTCAGGACTCAAGACCACAACAACAACACCATGGTCACTGAGCGGCTGAACAGAAGATTACTCGTCACATTAAAATCTCCACTTGGTATTATTTGATTCTGTAAGTTGTTTGTAGTTTAATAAAACATCGTGTACTTTCATAAATAACTAATTATAATGATAGGGAGCATTTTATAAAGCATCAGAATTCTGATTACAGAAAAATTTATGGATATTAATATTTCTTAATTTTTTCCCACCTCAAAATATGTGGCATCTCCTCCTTTGTTCACACCTGACTTACACTAACCCGAAACTATGTGACATCTATTCACCTTAAGAACTCACATACCAGCAGTGAAACGAGTTTCGGACAAACGTAATACTTATAGTTGATTTATAGACTACACTTTACGTTAGTAAATCAGAAATTCTTTTGTTAAAGGACATCTTCTACACACCATTAGCTGCGCTAGAAATGTTTATTCGGTAGAACTGTTTTTCGGGTTTTTAACCCATCATCATAATTAAAAAGAAGTTATCCAAATTGAGTAAACTGAACCAGATATTGATGAAAATGGCGACAATATTAAATTACTTCTACCTTGCAACTATTTTAACTACAATGGCCTCATACATGAAAAAACGAAGGCCTGTCAAAAACACTATTTTTTAAATAACATAGAAAAGAATTTTTACTAAAATTCTATTGATCTGACTAACAAAGTTATATATTGTCACTGTCATGTAGATGATATTCTAGTCTTGTTCTATGCCACTCTTCACGAAGCTAATACACGTTACCAACGATTTAGTCTGATATATAAGAACATTATCTTCATCACAGAACATGAAGAAAATGTGAATATTAACATTCAGGACCTACAGATAAAAGAGAATGAGATATTCACGTTTTCATCATATCCCTGAAACCAACTACGTCCGACTACATAATTCACAGCAGTCCTTGCCAGCCACGATCTAGGAATGAGTCATATGTCGCCTCAGCGATCGACAGGTTAATCAAATACCTTTCAAACGAGGCGAATACTAATGGTGAATTGCATACACTGATTCTCATAATGTCAAATGACTCAAAACTAGTTATGAAATGTTACATTAAAAATAGAAATAATACAGTAATAACAGAAATTAGGTCAGATTAGGAAAGTGCTAGCAAGTAGAAAAAGATAAGATTGTAACCTCACAACACTTGGATCAAGTTCCCGACATAATAAGTCGTTTGTTTTTAGGAACCAGGCAGTAAATTGGCTTCAGGACAGAGAAAAACATAACACTGCGTCTTATAGGCAATATAGACAAGAGAGCCAAATACGTAACTTGCAGGTGTTTATAAAATAAAATGTGGTGAATGTGGTAAATTTTATGTTGGATTAACAGGGATAAACTGATAAATGATATTAAGAGACCACATAGTATTAGTGACGCTAATCTCTCAGCATTGAGTGCTCAGTTTAGACAATACAAACATTCTTCTAATGTCAACAAAAACATCTCCATTCTCCGTAAAGCAGAAAAAGATACATTATTATTCCAGAAAGAATTGAAGTATACATTTATACGACAAAGACAGACAAAGCCCGCACCCACCACAGCCGTACAAATTATGTGCCGATTAGCTCCACATACGTTGAAGAGCGTTAAAAAATGTATGATCAGGCAAAATAAATTATTCAGTAGCTTAAGAGAGACGAAAATTTAATTGTGACGGGGGACTGGAACTCAATAGTAGGGAAAGGAACAGAAGAGATAATAGTAGATGCAAATGGACTTCGGGAAAGGAATGAAAGAAATAACGGCCTGGAGCAATTTTCTACAGAGCGTGATTTAATCATTGCTAACACTAGGTTGAAGAATCACGAAGGTTATGTAAGTTGAAGAGAGCTGGAGATACAGGAAAGTACCAAATTGATTATATAATGGTAAGACAGAGATTTTGGAACCGGATTTTAAATTACTCGACATTTCAAGGGGCAGATGTGGACTCTGACCATAATTTATTGTTACAAACTGTAGATTAAAGCTGAAGAACTTGCGAAAAGTTTGGAGAGTAAGGAGATGAGACCTGGATAAGTTGAAAGAAATATATGTTGTTGTGAGTTTCATATGGAGCACTGGGCAACGACTGAGTGAAAGGGGGGGGGGGAGGAATATATAGAAGATGACTGGGTAGCTTTGAGAGATGGAGTAGTGAATACAACAGAGCGTCAAAAAAATAAATGGCCGGCGTCCAGTTGACATTCTTGGATAACACAGGACATACTAAATGTAATTGAAGAAATAAGAAAATATAAAAATGCAGCAAATGAAGCAGACGAAAGGAATAATCATGTTTAAAAAACGAGATCGATAGGAATTACACCAAAACTGAACAGGCCTTTGGACAAAAAAATAGAAGCAGCTGTGTGAATATGAAGAGCTCACCTGGAAAACCAGTCCTAAGCAATGAAGGGAAAGCAGAAAGGTTGAAGGAGTATATAGAGGATGTACACAAGGAAGATACCTTAAAGACAATATTCTAGATCAGGAGGAGGAAGTAGATGAAGATGAGATAGGAGATATGATACTGAGAGAAAAATTTGATAGAGCAGTGAAAGACATAAGTTGACAAGGCCGCTGGAGTAGATGACATTCCGTGAGAACTACAGGTAGCCTTGAGAGAGCCAATTATGACAAAACTTGGCCATGTGGTGTGCACGATATGTGACACAGGTGAAGTACACTAAGGCTTCGAGAAGAGTATAATAATTTCAAGTCAGAAGAAAGCAATGTGAAAATTTCCGAACTATCAGTTTCAAACTAGCACGAATTCCTTAACCTTGAAGATTAGCCGGCCGGAGTGGGCGAGCGGTTCTAGGCGCTACAGTCTGGAACCGAGCGACCGCAGCGGTCGCAGGTTCGAATCCTGCCTCGGGCATTGATGTGTGTGATGTCCTTAGGTTAGTTAGGTTTAAGTAGTTTTAAGTTCTAGGGAACTGATGACCTCAGAAGTTAAGTCCCATAGTGCTCAGAGCCATTTGAACCATTTTTCGACGAAGATTATTTTAGATTCCGGAGAAATGTAGGAACACACGAGGCAATAAAGACCCTACGAACTCTCTTAGGAAGTAGGTCAAGGACAGGCAAACCTACTTTCATAGCATTTGTAGAAAAAAAAGATTTTGTCACTGTTGACTGGAATCCTATCGCTTAAATGCTCAAGGCACCAGACGTAAAATATAGAGACTGAAAAGCTATTTAAAAACTATACTGAAACCGTATGGTAGTTATAAGAGTCGAGGGGCATCGAAGGGAACCAATGGTTGAGAAGGGAGTGAGGCATGTTTGCAGCCTATCTTCTGTGTTAAATTTGTACACTGAGTAAGAAATAAAGGATATCGAAGAAAAATTTGGAGCAGGAATAAAATACCAGGAGGGGAAAAGCTTTGAGGTTTACCGATGACATTGCAATTCAGTCTGAGACAGGTAAGGACTATAAAGAGCTGGTGAAAGGAATGGACGGCGGCGAGGGAAGAGGAAATAAGATGAACATAAAAAAGCAAAACAAGAATAGTGAAACGCAGTCGAATTAAATCAGGTGATGCTGAGGGAATTAGTTTAGGACGCGACACCTTAAAGTTTATTATTTCCCCAGCAAAGTAACTGATCGTGGCCAAAGAAGAGAGAATATAAAATGTACACTTTCAATGGCAAGAAATGTGCTTCAGAAGAAGAGAAATTTGTTAATACCAAATGTAGACTTAAGCGCTAGGAAGTCTTTTGAGAAAGTATTAGGCTAGAGTGTAGGCATCGATGGAAGTGAATCATGGACGATAAACATAAGAAGTTAGATAAAATGTTAAATAACAGGAAATTAGAATCTTTTCAAATGTGTTGTTAAAGAAGAATGCAGAAGATTAGGTGGGTAACTAATGAACAGGCACTGAATTGAACTGCGGGGAAAAGAAATTTGGGGCACAGCCTGACTAGAAGAAAGGATTAGTTAGTAGGGCACATTCTGAGATATCAAGGGGTCACATTAGTTTAGTATTGGAGGGAAGTGTGGGATTGAGGGGGGGGGGGGGGTTCGGAGTTGGATGAAAAATAAAAATCACGGTGGGAGATGAAAATAGTATGCACTCTCAAAAGGATGTAGACTGAAGTAGTTATTCAGAGCTGAAGAGGCTGCCCAGGTTAGAGTAGTAAATAGAGCTACATCAGTCTTCGGGCTGAGGACTACAACAGCCACAATATAACAAAACAATTGCACAACATACTTAATGAACAAACAGATTTGTGGAATAAGATGTTTTAACCGAGTAACTCTGATTCGAAGCCTATATCTTCCAAGAACAATCGCCTAATTTGACGTGATATATTGAAGTATTTGGCAATTTCATATCTTTTGTATATTCTACCTTCATACACCAACTGTCGAAATATTGTAATTGACATATATGAATGCACGTCACCGATAAATATAAATATGATCTTAATGCACGTCACCGATAAATATAAATATGATCTTAATGCACGTCACCGATAAATATAAATATGATCTTATAACATGTGAAATATAGCTAATGTAGGATCTTTGATTTGTCAGTTCTATGTTTACGGTATATGACAGTTGCGCTGAAGGTTTGACAGCAGTTACAAGCGTGACTACCCGTATACTGTGTGTTGGGACAGATTCCATATCCTGTCCTATTAAGGACATCATGTCGTTGCTACATATGCATACAGTGTAGGTAGACTCATATTTCTGCAACTATATACATAGTTTTCGTGTTGTAGAAATCAATGTAGATACAATTGTTCGTTCTTCCGTACCAGCTGCCACTAATCCGAAAAAAAGTTTTGGCGTATAAACATTTCCAGTGGTGCTCATGACGCTTAGAAGATGACATTTAATAAATATCTTAAGCTGTAGAGCACCAAATACTCAAGATTCTTAGAAGTACCATTTATTTAATTCTTGATTCCTCTAACATTATGATGCAACCAGTTTACTCTGTTTTTAGGTTCAAAATATTTAGTTCCATTTACTCCTTGTAATAGACGTATTAATAGAATAAAATTAGTGTTAATCGAAGAAAGGTACCTGTACAAAAGAGATTCTTCACAATTCAAGTATACATTTTATACCTGAGTACTTTCCACATATGTGGGATATATAAAAGGTCGAACTCGGACCCGTAAAGATTGTACTGACTCCACACTTGGACAGTATACAATCAAAGACTGCAAAAATGAGCACATTCACAATAAACATCTTAACAGGAAGATACTAAAGCAATATAAGTGTTTAACCGCCCGTTGACAGCACAAATTCGAATTACAAAAGGATTGGGAAAGCAACCGGCCGTGCCGATTTAAAAGGAACCGTCTCGGCATTTGCCTGAAACGATTTAAACGTAGATGCTGGAAGCAAGAGGTTTTGTATCTCTTGAAAACCAAAAATGAAGTAAATGGCTTTTGCAGAGAAAACTGTTATTATTCTATAACATCCGACGTGACTTACTAGAGATTCTGTGAAATGAAAAATCATTCTTATCAGGGATCACACCTGAGCGATAAGGTCAATTATTCTTCTCACCTTCCGAACGTTACTGTGATGAGAGGGAACCCTATTATTTATCAGTGAACTGTTTATTCGGCGATTTCAAGTTTCTTATCTCCTATTAGACAGACAAATGAACTTTTCTCTCCAAAGTAGCCCACAAAGTCTCAGTAATATTGAGATCTGATGGCTGGTGGCCCGCAGAGATGTCACAATTCATCGTCGTGCTCACAAAACCACTCCTCGACGATGCGAGTTGTGTCAACAGTGCCCTTGCCGTCTTAGAATCCATAATCACCACTGGGGAACAAGTACTGTACCTTGGGATGGATATGATCAGCCAAAATGTTCACGTAATCCTTGGCAGTAACGTGACTTCGCAAATCAAGAATGGTGCCCTTTTACAACCACGATAAGTTTGCCTAAATCAGCATCGAACCTATGCCATGTTTCTCTACTTGGACGTCCACACGACCAATAGTTGGAAACAGTGTGGAACAAGACTCATTCAACCAAATGAATTTCTTCCATTGTCCATACAGTCCAGGATGTATTGCTTCGGCACCGCTATATTTTCCTGTTACTCGTACATTCATGAGTGGTTTTGACAACTCAGCTCGCCCTGCAATTGACTGCTTATGGAGCATCCTTCATATTGTTTTGGTTCTAAGAGGGTACGCGAGTAGGACACTAGGTTTTACAGTGACTCTTGCATATGTCGTCCTCTTGTTTCTCGTCACATTCCCTTTCAGTAACCGTTTGTCGCGATCACACAACATACATTTTCATCGGCGTTGTGACTTATCGGATGAATGTTTTCCCGCTATACCTGTATGCCGTACAAATCTTCGATAGCTGGCCTCTTGAAACACCAAAATAGTCGGCTACCTTGGCTGCAAAAGCGGGCACCATACGAGAACCAACAGTTTCCCCACAATCCTCTTAGTTGCGACATAACGCGTTCACACCTACGCAGAACGTAGTTCCCAATGCGACGGCCTCTTGTAACGTATTGAAGACAATGCGCAAGTGCTTTTCGTGTACAAATACTGCAGTGCTATCTGCAGGTTTGCCTAGTATCTGTGTGTATGTTCAAAGCAGTCGTACCTAGAGGTGTTTCCATATTTTTATCCAACCGCTGTGACTGTAAACCCACGCCCCGTAGTGGGCATCTATATTTGCTTTACATTTCGAAGACCATATCTCGATAGCGACCAAAAACTGATTAATTATGCACAGATCAAGCTGCTCATGGGGGATGCGGCGTCAGTGCCACGAAAAAAACAATCTGGACTTCATACTGTAAACACAGGATTATTCTACGGAAATCTGGATGTGCACTGCGTCCGGACAAGGGCTGAAATCTCAGTTAATGAACTGCAATCTCGCTTAATGGGCATACATTGCGTTCCAGTCACAATGAAGGGGCACGAGAATTAGCGTCGACCATCGTAATGTCCTTTTTGTATGATACGAGCAGCCCATTTATTATTTACTTTTTATTTTTTACTCTTTTTGCGATTCGATTTTTCACTGCGTGATGCATTTAATCCCGCTTGCGTAATGGAGTACCTGGAAATTAGGTGATTCCTACTCTGAATGCAGATCGCATTTGATGACACATTTTTGTTTTTCATTTTTAGGTACACTTAGGTCGACTTTTCCACTCTTAAATGAATTGGCGCTAACTCCAATACTCTCTTCCAATATCTTCAACATCTGTTGATACAGTGGCAGTTGCTGAGATAACTGTCATTACATTTGCCATTTCAACATGGCCCGCGTGATCTGGAGTCATAGTAAGCCACAAGCCCTTGCAAAGAACTTTTGGTCGTGCAGAACAAACCATAAAGTTTGGAAGGTAGGAGACGAGATACTGGCAGATGTAAAGCTGTGAGTACGGGTCGTGAGTCGTGCTTCGGTAGCTCAGATGGTAGAGCACTTGCCCGCGAAAGAAAAACGTCCCGAGTTCGAGTCTCGGTCGGGCACACAGTTCTAATCTGCCAGGAAATTTTATAAACAAAGTGTAGCAAAAAATCATGTCCAAGATTCAGATACACGCTTCTCAAACACAGAAGAAGACATTTAGTCGGATGACAAGAGTCTGGTATCACTTTAGTTCTATGCTACCATTGATTTTTTTACAATAAAGCGCAGAAAGTATGGCTACCATCGTACTGAATTCTACTTAGGTTCACATGAAATGTTCTGCACCAGTTCTTTGGGGCCCGTGTCCATGTAGTCAAAACACATTCCGATTTTTGGCGTCAACCGCTTCCTCTAATGAATTAACGGCTATGTTCTGCGGATACATTCTATCTACGTTAAATCGTTGTTTGCAGGAGACAGGAACTGAATACGCGCTCGCGATTCCAGAAACGCAATGTGTTCCTGAACTCTACTATTACATCTCCGTGCCGGTTTCGAAGAAATCCTTGTAGCCTCCTAAGTGTGTGCGGTTACGGTGATACCAACGAAGAGCCTGTTAGATTCACCTCCGAGATATCATGGAAGGAAGACATGCCTATAAATTATGGACAAAGAAGGTTTCCTACGCACTGAGCTTTCCAAAATCTAGACCAGATCTCCACGTCTCCTGAGAAGGGCTTTAATTTAATGGGCGGTAATTTTCCTGTTATAGTAACTACACTGGCCGTATGGTAATATTATTCGTGCTTGAAGATGGTATAGTTTTCGAGACTTTTCTTTCGATAACGTCGGTCACCACGATATTGACGGGCTTCGCTTTTTGAATATAATCGTCACATACTATTATACCTGCATTGTAAGCCTCCTTTAACATAAAGCAGCGTAGTTGGTCGTCAAAGGGTACAACAACTGACAGCGTGGCCAGCAAAAATATTTTTATTTATACGGCACCACAAAACATCACTGAAGGAATCATTCACGTTCTGGAACTTTCCATACGAACGTTTCTTTAGTAGCTCTGGATTTAACAAATCATTGAATATAGGTTCGATTGCCACAACTGCTGCCAAACGTTACCAAAAACTGCAGCTTCCCGAAATTTACACCAAGAATTAAGTAGTGAGCTGACTTGGTATACATTTTTCTGATTATTTACTATCTTCGCTGAATGCACGCGTAATTTTTACAACTTTACACGCGAATTCGTGACTGACATACCTATTATCCAAACATTTACGTTTTGAAACGTACCCTTTTTGAACAATTATACACGACTGTGCTTAAACTGACACACAATATTTTTTTTTAGCGCAACGCAATCTGACTTTCAATAATCCCTACAAAAGAATGGGCCATGACTAACATTAAACTATACCTTTCACAAATCACTTACCTCACAAAAATCTTCGCTACTCAAGCTACTGCAATACAGCGAGCGCCACTACTGCCAGCTAAATAAAAGATTCAAAGTACTGAAGGCACTAACTACTGATAGGCATAGTTAGCAAATGAAAGATTTTGATAGAGAACAACCAATGTACGTATTTACCTCAATAGTCATAATATATATAGCAGTTCAAGACAAATTTCAAAACTCCGCCATCTCTCTCCCCACATCCACAACTGCTGGCGGCTCACCTCCAACTGCGCAACGCTATGCGCTGTTCACAGCCAGCTGCCTAACACTACAATGGCGAGTATTAGAACAATGCAAAGCAGCCACAGACTGCACACAACACAGCCAGTGATTTTCATACAGACGTGGCGTTACCAATAAAAAAACCTAAACAGCCTACTTACATAGCCCCCATGCTCCCCACAAAAAATTTTACAAATTGGTTTGGGCAGTGGTCAATACAGATTGGAAAAAATTTTTCATAATTACAATAACAAAGAAATCAAATGCACACACTTATTGATACAATGTTGGTCAAAAGCTAAACTTTCTCACAGTCCATAAAGACAGTCCTAATCGTTCATCACAGTAAAATATCAGTGTTTTTCTCAAAGTCTGAGCAGTAAAAGAAAATGCACACGAAGTAGTGGATTTCCACGCAGTCTTGAAGAAGTAGTGTTGTCCTTCCAACGAAAAGACAGTGCTGACTCTTGACATGGAGACAAGTAATGGGCCACAACAGAGCAAACCCACAGCAGAGTCAGTCGAAGTGTTGAAGACTATTGGTAGGTAGGTCATCACAGAGCAGACCCACTGTAGTCCTGGTAGAGATTACGGTATTGGTGGGCCACCAGAGGTGCTGACCCATAATGGTATTGGTGGATCATCAAAGGTGTAGACCCACTGTAGTCCTTGTAGAGATGGCCAGCAGCCATCTGCTGCGACTGTGCAGGTGCACAATCACCATCGAAGAGTCTTGCAGACAATATAGCAAGTCCATAATCACCGCTTGTGCACTCACAAAGTTTTTGGAATTGTCCTTAGAACCAGCAATGCTGTTATCCAGTCCCTTGCTGAATTATTAACACATGTGCAAACACTAACAGTCCCTACTTCTCATATATTGTCCATATACTATGACCAACTGAAACGTGTGCAGTGAAATGGAACTTACAAGTTAATAATATGATGAACTGGTGACAATTACAATTTTATAACATGAGAATACAATTACAAAGATACAGAAAACATCATTAAAAACATAATAATACAGATAACATTTGTAGTAATACATGCTTTACAAAAGAATCGAAATAACATATACATCAGTGTTACAGGAATTATAAGTACCTACATAAAAGATCAGAATAACTTTTGAAACATCAACTTCACACATGAGCAACAAAACAGAACAGATAAATAATGTCTAAACATCTTTACAAAGTAAATATCATATTATTAATGCAAATTATATTTGAGGATAACAGTATTCCTCATCATAGTTCATGTAGCTGAGTATTAGAAGAAGAAAAAATTCTATGAAACTACACAAAGACAGGAAGAAAACAAAGACACAAGGGTACACAAACATATAGCGGAATAATACAAAAGGAAAGGACAGGGTTTGTTGTACAGCAGTATTTTGCAAACAAAACTTTCTTTACTTCTTGGAGATCTCCCTTCGTTCATCATTAGTCCCAAAAAGTCCTATCTATACCTGCTTTCTATATTCTATTCATATTTCTTTCAAAACTAATTATTTCTCAGTGCACAATACTCATTTTTGCCAAATCTGTTTCATATAACCTCTCAATGCATACTTTCTCTATTCTCCATAGTTAGGATCTTATATAGTCTACCCCCTCTTAAGCTAACTTAAATCTACTGAGCTCAGATATTAAACTAAGGGACGAGGCAATGCAGCAGCACAAAACAATTAACACAAACAGCAATGACAAAAAAAATGGAAATTTGCAAAGCAAGCTACAGTAAATCTAAATTACCAAGCAATTCACATTACATCTAATATGAGGCAATGTGCAGCAAACAGGAAACATAAATATGGCTTAGCAGAATAACACAAATTCAAATTCAGCAACACTATGCCTGGCAAACAGCAGCAGAAAATGAAATACCTAAACATGACATAGCTCAAGCAGAAAAAATAGTACACTAAAGATAACAATGCAGATAGGGAAATGTATAATCCCATCATAATGTCTAAGTAATTAAAGTGGTGCACCACAAAACTAATTCTACAAAAGATATTACCAAGTAGTTGAAAAGAAAATTATGAATGCAGTTCCTGTGAAGGTAAATGTCTTTTTATGCTCCCTCATTTTTTTGAAAAAAATTATTATTTACTCGATCTGTAGAAAGAAAATATTTATATTAGTACAACTATAAAATTTTATTTTAACCAATGCTGCAGTGCAGCTAGAAACTAGGTATCAAATGAAATAAGCAACTATGTACAAAGCAAAGCATAAGAACATCGTTCAATAGCCATGTGGCATTTCATAAGCAGTAAAAAAATATCTCATCTAGAAAGACAGTAGTCGTAATCAGGTGTGTAGACAAACTATTTCTTGTCATTTCATTAGGCATTTCAGTAAATATCAGAAAGTACGATATGTTTCCAAGTAATGAGCGTGTCGTATTTGCGATGCTTTCTACAAAGGAACGTCAATAGCGAGGATAATGGCCTCCCTTTTTTTTTCTGCACCTGCGCCTCTGGCACACACTAATGACTTCTTTCCAGGCGACTGTCGCCCATCTGGGTGCCCACGACGCATTACGTGCAGGTGGTCACTTAACTTTCTTACGGAAATATTTATGACAGCAGTTTCCGCTACAGTGACAGTCTCATAAAAAAATATTTCACAGGTCAAGGATTAGCATTGCAAATCTGTAGAAACAAAATCCTATAAATATAAGTGTCCAAAAAAAAAATATTCGTCAGCATTGTGATACAGTCACGCATTTACACACGTTTCATAACTCTTAAAGTACGATTCTTGGTTTCCAACATACTTCTTCACAAGTCAGAGTCCCTAACCACTACTCATTACTCCTTACCTTATTACACATATATATATTCGTCGACACGTCAATCTTGCGACGAAACTTCAATATTTCATCATAATTAATACATAGCATAATCAAATTCCTCATATAGCATCAGCTTATTGATCACAAACATACCTCAGCAGCATAATACACATCGTCGTCGTAAAAATAACATCATAACACCTCAGTCAAATCTCAAAATCGTCGTAGCTTTCTGCAATAATTTCAAATCCTAAAAAAATATTCTCTGCTCATTTCAATAGTGTCATCTACCTCAAACGTACTTTAAAATCATGCTCCCTTACCAAATACATCATTCAAAGCTGTCATAGTATCACAATGGTTCCGGAAAAATATGAGCATTTCACAGACTACAGACAAAAATACAATTTCATAAGTGTGAAGTTATCCAACAGTGTAATTATGTAAACATCTGTCACTGATGTAGTAAAAAAAATGTTTATCTCTCAGTTAAATGATTAGACAGCTGTGTAATTTATGTGTTAGAGAAATATGGTACTGATGTGTAAAGTTGTATAAGCAAATACCATATTAGCTAGGGCTCCTTGTGCTTGCCAAACACATGGTACAAAAAGTAAGCGTGTACCGCCCTGAGGATTAATGTAATTATACCCTCAGGTGTTACAGATTACCGCAATTGAATGAAATGTATCACGGAAAACCCTTGTGTCATTGCATGTCAAATATCTTAAAAAAATAAATGTTTTAAGTGCGATATTAATCACTCAAATACGTGTACTGTAGCGCTAAACTGTGCGTCTTGTTGTAAGATAATCTCTGTGGAAGTCTTTAGTTATCGTCCTCCGAAAGCTAAGTTCTGCAGAAGTCAATGTACTTACCTCATGATAAACAAAAGTGAAATGCTTTGTGTATGGATATCGTAGTTATTACGCTTATTGTTGTGATGAAGAAAGTACTGTACTGTAACGTATTGTTGTGCCATGAAAAAGGCTGTCTCATTGTTGCTATACCACAAAAGTTACTACTAAAACATGTTTTTCTTTCCAGAAGAATTCAGAAAACTGTGCAGATATAAAACAGATACACCGCAAAAGCAACATTGTAAATTGTCACTCATTAGTAGCGTCGTGATAAAATCGTGTAGCTGTCACATAAACTAACCTCTGTGTCATCTTGTATCTCTCAGAAAGCACTTTAAATTCAGAATGTATTTTCTAATAAACCAAAATGTTGCATTAAACTCTCATTAGCAGTACTGGTAAATGTTCTAAGAATGTGAGCCTTATAGTCGTTACGTAATCCTGCAACAAACAAGCAAGAATGCACACACACAATAACACTGTGTCGTCTGTTCACAATAACAATGCATTCGTAATTTCTGTTTAAATAAGTTCTCTTGGTTCTTGACTGGATATTTAACTTCAAACATTGTTACACGTTAACAGTTTCTTAAGTCTTACAAAGCATGTTGTTGTTGTTGTGGGCTTCAGTCCTGAGACTGGTTTGATGCAGCTCTCCATGCTACTCTATCCTGTGCAAGCTTCTTCATCTCCCAGTATCTACTGCAACCTACATCCTTCTGAATCTGCTTAGTGTATTCATCTCTTGGTCTCCCTCTACGATTTTTACCCTCCACGCTGCCCTCCAATGCTAAATTTGTGATCCCTTAATGCCTCAAAACATGTCCTACCAACCGATCCCTTCTTCTAGTCAAGTTGTGCCACAAACTTCTCTTCTCCCCAATCCTATTCAACACCTCCTCATTAGTTACGTGATCTACCCACCTTATCTTCAGCATTCTTCTGTAGCACCACATTTCGAAAGCTTCTATTCTCTTCTTGTCCAAACTGGTTATCGTCCATGTTTCACTTCCATACATGGCTACACTCCATACAAATACTTTCAGAAACGACTTCCTGACACTTAAATCTATACTCGATGTTAACAAATTTCTCTTCTTCAGAAACGATTTCCTTGCCATTGCCAGTCTACATTTTATATCCTCTCTACTTCGACCATCATCAGTTATTTTACTCCCTAAATAGCAAAACTCCTTTACTACTTTAAGTGTCTCATTTCCTAATCTAATTCCCTCAGCATCACCCGATTTAATTTGACTACATTCCATTAACCTCGTTTTGCTTTTGTTGATGTTCATCTTATATCCTCCTTTCAAGACACTGTCCATTCCGTTCAACTGCTGTTCCAAGTCCTTTGCTGTCTCTGACAGAATTACAATGTCATCGGCGAACCTCAAAGTTTTTAATTCTTCTCCATGAATTTTAATACCTACTCCGAATTTTTCTTTTGTTTCCTTTACTGCTTGCTCAATATACAGATTGAATAATATCGGGGAGAGGCTACAACCCTGTCTCACTCCTTTCCCAACCACTGCTTCCCTTTCATGCCCCTCGACTCTTATAACTGCCATCTGGTTTCTGTACAAATTGTAAATAGCCTTTCGCTCCCTGTATTTTACCCCTGCCACCTTCAGAATTTGAAAGAGAGTATTCCAGTTAACGTTGTCAAAAGCTTTCTCTAAGTCTACAAATGCTAGAAACGTAGGTTTGCCTTTTCTTAATCTTTCTTCTAAGATAAGTCGTAAGGTTAGTATTGCCTCACGTGTTCCAACATTTCTACGGAATCCAAACTGATCTTCCCCGAGGTCCGCTTCTACCAGTTTTTCCATTCGTCTGTAAAGAATTCGTGTTAGTATTTTGCAGCTGTGGCTTATTAAACTGATAGTTCGGTAATTTTCACATCTGTCAACACCTGCTTTCTTTGGTATTGGAATTATTATATTCTTCTTGAAGTCTGTGGGTATTTCGCCTGTCTCATACATCTTGCTCACCAGATGGTAGAGTTTTATCATGACTGGCTCTCCCAAGGCCATCAGTAGTTCTAATGGAATGTTGTCTACTCCCGGGGCCTTGTTTCGACTCAGGTCTTTAAGTGCTCTGTCAAACTCTTCACGCAGTATCTTATCTCCCATTTCATCTTCATCTACATCCTCTTCCATTTCCATAATACTGTCCTCTAGTACATCATCCTTGTATAAACCCTCTACATACTCCTTCCACCTTTCTGCCTTCCCTTCTTTGCTTAGAACTGGGTTGCCATCTGAGCTCTTGATATTCATACAAGTGGTTCTTTTCTCTCCAAAGGTCTCTTTAATTTTCCTGTAGGCAGTATCTATCTTACCCCTAGTGAGACAAGCCTCTACATCCTTACATTTGTCCTCTAGCCATCGCTGCTTAGCCATTTTGCACTTTCTGTCGATCTCATTTTTGAGACGTTTGTATTCCCTTTTGCCTGCTTCATTTACTGCATTTTTATATTTTCTCCTTTCATCAACTAAATTCAATATTTCTTCTGTTACCCAAGGATTTCTATTAGCCCTCGTCTTTTTACCTACTTGATCCTCTGCTGCCTTCACTACTTCATCCCTCAGAGCTACCCATTCTTCTTCTACTGTATTTCTTTCCCCCATTCCTGTCAATTGTTCCCTTATGCTCTCCCTGAAACTCTCTACAACCTCTGGTTCTTTCAGTTTATCCAGGTCCCATCTCCTTAAATTCCCACCTTTTTGCAGTTTCTTCAGTTTCAATCTGCAGTTCATAACCAACAGATTGTGGTCAGAATCCACATCTGCCCCTGGAAATGTCTTACAATTTAAAACCTGGTTCCTAAATCTCTGTCTCACCATTATATAATCTATCATACCTATTAGTATCTCCAGGATTCTTCCAGGTATACAACCTTCTTTTATGGTTCTTGAACCAAGTGTTAGCTATGATTAAGTTATGCTCTGTGCAAAATTCTACAAGGCGGCTTCCTCTTTCATTTCCCCCCCCCCCCACCAATCCATATTCACCTACTATGTTTCCTTCTCTCCCTTTTCCTACTGACGAATTCCAGTCACCCATGACTATTAAATTTTCGTCTCCCTTCACTACCTGAATAATTTCTTTTATCTCGTCATACATTTCATCAATTTCTTCATCATCTGCAGAGCTAGTTGGCATATAAACTTGTACTACTGTAGTAGGCATGGGCTTTGTGTCTATCTTGGCCACAATAATGCGTTCACTATGCTGTTTGTAGTAGCTAACCCGCACTCCTATTTTTTTATTCATTATTAAACCTACTCCTGCATTACCCCTATTTGATTTTGTATTTATAACCCTGTAATCACCTGACCAAATATCTTGTTCCTCCTGCCACCGAACTTCACTAATTCCCACTATATCTAACTTTAACCTATCCATTTCCCTTTTTAAATTTTCTAACCTACCTGCCCGATTAAGGGATCTGACATTCCACGCTCCGATCCGTAGAATGCCAGTTTTCTTTCTCCTGATAACGACGTCCTCTTGAGTAGTCCCCGCCCGGAGATCCGAATGGGGGACTATTTTACCTCCGGAATATTTTACCCAAGAGGACGCCATCATCATTTAATCATACAGTAAAGCTGCATGTCCTCAGGAAAAATTACGGCTGTAGTTTCCCCTTGCTTTCAGCCGTTCGCAGTACCAGCACAGCATGGCCGTTTTGGTTAATGTTACAAGGCCAGATCAGTCAATCATCCAGACTGTTGCCCCTGCAACTACTGAAAAGGCTGCTGCCCCACTTCAGGAACCACATGTTTGTCTGGCCTCTCAACAAATACCCCTACGTTGTGGTTGCACCTACGGTACGGCCATCTGTATCACTGAGGCACGCAAGCCTCCCCACCAATGGCAAGGTCCATGGTTCATGGGGGAAGTTACAAAGCATACTAGTAATGTAAAGTGAAAAGTTATATGGCAAAGACAAAGTTAAAAAGCAGATTATTTTTCAATAAACGGTTTTACATTTTAAATGTGGTACAATCTTTTACTCTTCAAAGAACTCAGAGTTTCAGCTTTAACGCAATTATCATGCGGTATACGTCGGTAAAGAACACGGGAATTTTTCTCAAGGTTAGCTTCTATGTTATTTTTCTCTGAGCCAGCCGGCGCACGTGGGTGCCTGCGGCGCGAGTCATTGTCTGTCTCTTTGTTGGCGCTCGTCGTTATTGGGATAAGGAGACCTAACTTCTACAAATTCACCTTGCCGAGAAGGCCCTGCCCTGTTTAAATCCCACCAGTTCTGATGCAATTCAGGACTGTCGTTACGAATATATCGTCTGTCGTCTTGTCGGTAGTTTCCGTAGTTTCTTCCTTGTCCGTCACGTGGTGGAGAATTTCTCCCTGAATCGTAACTGCGCGCTGAACTGTTGCGTCTGAAGTTATTCTGTCTCCCCTGATAATAATTGTTTTGGTTCCTATATTGTCTGTTTCTCTGGTTATCTCTGTCATATTCATTACTATGGAAATGCGATCTTTCTCTGTAACTACACTCCTGGAAATTGAAATAAGAACACCGTGAATTCATTGTCCCAGGAAGGGGAAACTTTATTGACACATTCCTCGGGTCAGATACATCACATGATCACACTGACAGAACCACAGGCACATAGACACAGGCAACAGAGCATGCACAATGTCGGCACTAGTACAGTGCATATCCACCTTTCGCAGCAATGCAGGCTGCTATTCTCCCATGGAGACGATCGTAGAGATGCTGGATGTAGTCCTGTGGAACGGCTTGCCATGCCATTTCCACCTGGCGCCTCAGTTGGACCAGCGTTCGTGCTGGACGTGCAGACCGCGTGAGACGGCGCTTCATCCAGTCCCAAACATGCTCAATGGGGGACAGATCCGGAGATCTTGCTGGCCAGGGTAGTTGACTTACACCTTCTAGAGCACGTTGGGTGGCACGGGATACATGCGGACGTGCATTGTCCTGTTGGAACAGCAAGTTCCCTTGCCGGTCTAGGAATGGTAGAACGATGGGTTCGATGACGGTTTGGATGTACCGTGCACTATTCAGTGTCCCCTCGACGATAACCAGTGGTGTACGGCCAGTGTAGGAGATCGCTCCCCACACCATGATGCCGGGTGTTGGCCTGTGTGCCTCGGTTGTATACAGTCCTGATTGTGGCGCTCACCTGCACGGCGCCAAACAGGCATACGACCATCATTGGCACCAAGGCAGAAGCGACTCTCATCGCTGAGGACGACACGGCTCCATTCGTCCCTCCATTCACGCCTGTCGCGACACCACTGGAGGCGGGCTGCACGATGTTGGGGCGTGAGGCACTGCGTAGGATCCTACGGTCTTGGCGTGCATCCGTGCGTCGCTGCGGTCCGGTCCCAGGTCGACGGGCACGTGCACCTTCCGCCGACCACTGGCGACAACATCGATGTACTGTGGACACCTCACGCCCCACGTGTTGAGCAATTCGGCGGTACGTCCACCCGGCCTCCCGCATGCCCACTATACGCCCTCGCTCAAAGTCCGTCAACTCCACATACGGTTCACGTCCACGCTGTCGCGGCATGCTACCAGTGTTAAAGACTGCGATGGAGCTCCGTATGCCACGGCAAACTGGCTGACACTGACGGCGGCGGTGCACAAATGCTGGGCAGCTAGCGCCATTCGACGTCCAACACCGCGGTTCCTGGTGTGTCCGCTGTGCCGTGCGTGTGATCATTGCTTGTACAGCCCTCTCGCAGTGTCCGGAGCAAGTATGGTGGGTCTGACACACCGGTGTCAATGTGTTCTTTTTTCCATTTCCAGGAGTGTATTATTACTCTGCCAGTGGTTGTCATATGGGTGGTGCCTGTTTTGGTCACGATTTGCGTTGTAAGAATAGACATGTCGTGTCCAGTTATTGTTTCTGTCGTCACAGAATTGTGACGGATGTGACCTGTAGTGATTGTTTTCCTGTTTTCGCATCCCGCGACTGTCTGTGTCAATTTCTAATTCTTGTAACAGTCCCTGAAAAGCTTCAATGTCGTCTTTGCAACGTCCTACTAAAATAATATGTCGTAAATGTTCAGGCAATTTGATTAAGCAAATGCGGATGCGTTCTGAGGGGCTGTAAGGGTTTGACAGGTACTGATTCTTGTGCAACATTTCTTCAAAATATTTCACAAGACTGGAAAATTCAGATTGTTCGAAACGTTTCATCATTATGATGCTATGTTTTACTTGGTCTTGTGTGGCTTGAGACCAATATGCTGAGAGGAAGGCATGGTAAAACTCTCCTTCACTGTGGCAATCGTGAATGACCGATCGCATTCTTAGAGCTGGTTCATTCTCTAAGTAGCCACACAAAAATTCTAACTTGCGCTCCAATGACCAGTTGGGAGGAAAACAATGAGAGAATTGATGGAGCCATGCTTGTGGATGAATGTCGTTGGCAGAATTCTTAAACGTTTTGAATTTACGTGTAGTAATGAACAGCTTATAGTCAAAATCATCGTGTCGGCGAATAGCATATCGGTCATTGTTACGTCGTTTCGGCGGTTCCATTTCAAAATTCGGTGCACCTTGCCAATTTCTTTCATAGTTTCCGAAATGCCCTGTGTTATTATTTTGTGGCTTTTTCGTATTTCTATGTCCCTCTTCCCGTATTGGGGCGCGAGTGTCCTCTGAAATACGTAACTCTTGTATTACCTGTGTCAGCTGATCTTGTACTTCCCGGATTTCTCTTTGGTGTTGCGTATTTATTTGATTCTGATTTTGTTTGAATTTCCTAATTTGTTCGCACTCTTCTGTGTCATTAAAGACTACCGGTCTTGTGTCATTGAGATCATCATCTACCTTTGTAGATAAGTTAGTAAACTGATCCGAAAGTTCGGCTACTTTCTCCGATAGTGTACTTATTTCCTCAGTGTGTTTTTCTGAACCAAGTTCCAGAGTATTTACTGTGTCCTTTAAATTTTCCTGAGTTTTTGCAAGTTGCGTAACCGAATCGGTAGATGCCACTGAGTCAATTTTAGCTTGCAAAGTGTCGTGATTTTCATGAACAGTGGTTTGCAGTTCCTTTATGGCTGCTTCGTGATTCTGTAATGCATTTTCATGCCGCGAAAAAATAGGTTGAAAATACTCACAAATTTGTGTTTTTACGTCATTACAGACTTTTTGACATTTCGATTCGATGTTATGTAACTCAGTAGTTAAATCTTGACGTGTTTGTTCAAGCTTATGTTCCACTGAGTCTAACTTTTGAAGCTTTTGTTCCATTGCGTCTAATTGTTGCTGTGTTTGTCTCTGGTGTTGTTCCATTGTGTCTAACTTTTGAAGATTTTGTTCCATTGTGTCTAACTTTTTAAGATTTTGTTCCACTGTGTCTAACTTTTTAAGATTTTGTCCCATTTGTCTCTGATTTTGTTCCATTTGTTGCATTAATTGCAATAATAATGTATTAGTGTCTGGAATCTGTTTCTCTACGCTTTTTGGCAGTGCATTTGCACCGGCAACATTCACATTTTGACAAGCAGAAAATGTGTCTTGACTTATTTGAGAAAACGGTGAGAACCCAAAACCTGAGTCTACAGTATTTGCAAAATTGTGTCCTGTCATTCCCGATTCCTGAGGCGAGCTGTTGCCGACCGACCGATCGATAATGCTTCCCTGCTCACTAATTGTTTCACTGTCTACGCCATTGTTTGCCGCCCGCTCCATTTCCCTATGCACAATTACCAAATTACTACTTTGATCATTAGTTAATTCATTACTCGGTGGCGCTAACACACTGCTTCCGTTTTCACTGTCATTTCTCAGTTTACTTTGGAGCCTAGTATTACGTTTTTCACACGCCGTTATTGTCACAATATTTCACACGACAACACAGAAAAGCATAATTTGAAGAGCAAAATAAAATAACATAGCAATGGAAATAATGTCTACTTAATTGCAATCGCAGCTGCGAAATACTTGGTGCAAATCTACATGCATGCCACAACTGTTTTACTGTACAACAATGAAAAACTACAACTACAATGGAAATTCTCTCTATAATTACGCGCTGGCAATAAATAAAAGCTACACTAATTACACAAACTACAAGAAATAAATCAGAAGATTCCAGTGAGGTATCCTCGGCTAAGGGTCGACATATGAAACGTACCCTTTTTGAACAATTATACACGACTGTGCTTAAACTGACACACAATATTTTTTTTTAGCGCAACGCAATCTGACTTTCAATAATCCCTACAAAAGAATGGGCCATGACTAACATTAAACTATACCTTTCACAAATCACTTACCTCACAAAAATCTTCGCTACTCAAGCTACTGCAATACAGCGAGCGCCACTACTGCCAGCTAAATAAAAGATTCAAAGTACTGAAGGCACTAACTACTGATAGGCATAGTTAGCAAATGAAAGATTTTGATAGAGAACAACCAATGTACGTATTTACCTCAATAGTCATAATATATATAGCAGTTCAAGACAAATTTCAAAACTCCGCCATCTCTCTCCCCACATCCACAACTGCTGGCGACTCACCTCCAACTGCGCAACGCTATGCGCTGTTCACAGCCAGATGCCTAACACTACAATGGCGAGTATTAGAACAATGCAAAGCAGCCACAGACTGCACACAACACAGCCAGTGATTTTCATACAGACGTGGCGTTACCAATAAAAAAAACCTAAACAGCCTACTTACAGTTTCTAATTTGTGTTTATTACATAGAAATGCAATAAATTTTGGGAAGATATATAGGACCTGACACTACTTTTGCGCTTAGTCATTCTATGTGATTATAAAAGAGCAGTATGCGGCTAACACTCTGTTTTCATACAAACTGATCTCTGGACTGATTTGTTTATTTGTAATACCAATTTCGAGACCTAGCAGTGGCATTAAAAGCAGACAGTTCACAGCTTTTAGGATTGTGCGGTTCCCATGACATAACTGGTCTTGTAATTTGCTCAAAAAGCATATCAAGGCAAATCATACAAAAGGCATGGAAAAATGTCTTTCCTCGTGCGTGAATGTAGTGTTGCACATTATACTGTGATACGATTGCGTGGCTGCTTCTCCGTTCTAGCTCAGACACAAGTGTTGCACACAGAAACTCTTCCAAGTGCTAGCTGCGGAGATCTTTTTCCGGGTTTCGGCACCAGATTTTTTCGTGCAGCTCCAGCTAAAGTAAGCAAGACGCGTCGGTTGCTTTCACAGCAACGAGAATATTTATTTATACGAAAGAGGAAAAAATCGTACAAGGACATAATACATAATCCTACTGCACCACTACAGTGTGTATTATAGAGTTTTTTTCGAGGAGCAAAGGATTTAAAGAATTGGTGAAGCTATCGGGTAGTAAGAATAAAAATGATTCCTGCAGAGAAGAGAGTTAACTGGAAGAATCGAGCAAAACAGACAGGTGTAACAGACGTAGAGGAGAATTTGTGCATAGATGCATGGAGAAGGTTTGAGAAGGGGAAGTCTACCCAATTGTAATCTTTAAGGGAAGCTACAGTTGTTATCAATGAGCATGCAGTAGTGGATAGTAAAGAGTTGAAAGTTTTTTTGTATGTAAAAGTAAAGCAGTGGAAGTACGTAATGAGAGCCTCAGATGATACTACGTGCAATACAGAACGGATAAAAATCTCAATACCTGGACTCATGGAGCAACTGACAAAGACGGGTTGCAAGTAGAAGATAGTTGGCAAGTTGAGTTGAAACATACGGCGTAGAGGAGAAAGGCAATATATCTGTCAGTACTGCTGCAGTTTGCATAACTGCAAAGGGGAGTGCTGTGATTTGAGATTGAGCTACTTGATATGGAAGCAGGACGTAAGGAGCATATAGTGAAAAATGTGCACAGTAAGAGGTATATATGACAGAATAAAAGTGAGCGGGCTAGTGAATGGTGGAGAAGATGATAATGAGAATAACATTTTTAGTAATAATAAAGATCAGACTCGTGGAATATCGCGCAGTGAATGAGATGAAAATGTCACTCACAGTGGAGAGGAACAAATTATTACCTTTGGCGACATTAAACAGCAATTAATAATGGTATCAAACTTAGGAAGACAAAGCAGAAAAGAATTTGACGAAGTATGCCATGAATAATATTTTTCACATCAATCCATACAGACTTACGGAACACATAACTAAAAGCACTAATGGCAGTAACAAGACAGGAGAATTTGTGGGATCAAGACGAGAATAAAAGAATGGCGGAAGATAGATCCTATTAACTAAAGTCTAATAGACACAGGAAACAGTTGACAGTGGATTTAAATTGTGATAAACGTTAATTAATACCGATTTCGTAGTAATACTGGTATAATGGATTTTGGGGAGATGTAAAGACCTATCACAACGAGAAGTATCTGCAGTGAAACATAAACATATTCATCAGACTTCATAGCAGATGCATCAGTGAACAGTTAGAAACCAGTAATGAAATTGCTGAGAATCAGTAACTTGATACAGTAAACTACAATAAAGAAGAAATAATAGTGATGGTAATAATAACAGATACGAAAATAGAGTACAGATGTATCTTATCCTTAACTTTTTTCTACCTGTATCTGGCATAAGTGTATTAAAATCATTTGTAGTCGGTATGCATTTTATATTACATGTAATACAGTAGATACGAAATGGTAATTTACGGTATGAGAATTTTACGGTGAAAACAGAAAAATTAAACAAATACAGCTATCCCCTAATGAATGTAAAGAGGAGGCTTATGGTATACGATTGAATGAAGAACAATGTGGAAACAGAACAGTTTAAACAGATAGCTTCAGCAATTTTAAATTAGTGACAAATAATGATGGCTTAAGGAAAGTAAATCGTGAGAAGAGATTGTAAACAAGAAAAAAACCAGACCAGTATGCGAAGGACTGGAACTATGAGCGATCAGTATAAACTAACATATATAGTTCTCCTTTAGATGTGGCATAAATGACCATATGTTCTAACTGCACTTTCTTACAAAGTTAAATTTTTACACCGGCAAGAGACTATTGACTTTAGATTTGACGTAAATTGAACTTGATACCCTTGATATCTCTGACCGTTATTGAGAAAAAGTGGTCTCAACGATGGATGCATAAAAGGACAACAATTGGCAATAATTGATTCTTATAAGTTATATTTACAAACGAATGATTTTAGGACTAGTTTCTTTACTTTTACTGTGAAATCTTTCATCTAGCAAAATTCCATGATTATACGCCAGTAAGAAGTACCTAAGACGACGTAATCAGTGAGATTTCGGATATCAAAGTATGTGACATAAATGGCACTATATTTTCACTGCATTGGAAGCTAAAATTCATTACACCACTAAGCGACTGTAGAACTTAACATTTGCCGTAAATTTCAGCTTGATACCTCAATTATTCCTGGGAAATAGGGGTTTCACAAATGGACAGACAGATACATGGACATGAAATGGAAAAAAAGTGATGTAATTACAAATTAACAATTTTCGTATTTTGTTTATTGCACGTACTGTAAAACTTTTTCTTGCCAAATCTGATGACTCTAGATCAACTGGAAGTACCAAGTGTTGATGAGTGTGTGTGCGTGTATCAATACATGTGACATAAATGGCCTGTCCTAATTCTTCTTGGCACAGTAAGCCGCCGATGGACTGGTTGCTAGCGTGCATAGTGATTATGAACTGCTTTGTAAAATCAGAATACTGTAAGACCTGGGACTAGCTATTTTCTGTTTTAATTTTGAGAAATCTGATTACCGCTGAATCGTTTACTTGTACTTTGCTCCTTTCTTCAGTAATTCGTATAACGGTTTCTCTGTCCAACTGAAGTTCTTGATAAAACGACTAGAAGTCTTTTTAAATGTTCGTATACACTTTTATCGAACTAACCTCCAGTGCGTTGGGTTTTAATGCTTCTGGAGTAATCGTGTACCCTAAGTAAGTTATTTATTTATGTAGGAACGCCCACTCGTCGACCTGCAGTTGTAAGCTATGCAACCGGAACTACTCAAACGCTTCTACAAGTCCGGAATTACGCTTTTCTAATGTAGCTGCGAATGTGACCATACGACCTAAATATACGAACATCATGTGTCCCTCTGCTCCAGTGAATAATGAGTTCATCAATCTCTCCACAATCAGTTATTTCCATCAGTAATCTTTTGTATCTACAATGTCGTTCTGTAGTAGACAAGGCTATTTTCTGTCATCCTCATTCAACAGAATCCGGTGATAACCCTTTGAATAGTCAAATTGGTGAATTACTTGGCTTTTTCTAAGTTATGTAAACCTCATCAGTGCAGCGGAACGGAAATACCGTATTAATAGAGTTGTCATTTAATCACTGGTGGTCCACAACTATTCTCCAATGTCCCTTTCCTGAACCGTCCATGTCCTAGGGAATCACCAAGAATGCAAAATTCTACATGTTTGTATTTGGCGTAATGATATTTTTCCTTAACTCTGCATCTGTCTCGTTTCGTAGGGCTTCGTTTTACGACTCTGGTAATCAATATAGCTGGATACTAATTACTTTTTGATGCGCCTCTGGTTTCAGCTTAATTATTATAATCATCATTACATTTAATAAATTTATTATTATATTTATTACAATTATAATTATAATATTATAAGGAGTCTTCGGACAATGCAATATACAGTTGAGTAATCAAAGTCCTTTCATCTCTGTTTAAGTGATCCATTCGAACCATTTCCCTTAATCGGCAAATTTTCGACCTTACCTAGTTGTCCACATAAACTGTACTACGTATGTGACGTTTCCCGACTTCTACCATGATAGGTATAGCTTCTATCTTCATTTGGAACATTCCAATATAACTTCTTCTTCTGTAGTGTCATACTATTCGTTATGTATGTACTTATCTGCGTGGTCATCAAGTCTGCAGGCAAATACACTCCCGTTGGCAGCTGCTGCTTCTGCATTATTCATTCGGTCAGATCTGTGTTTAGTACTTCAATCCTTAAAAACTTTTCTTCTGGCGGGCTTCTTCATATAAGGTCACACATGCTGTCTTTCGTTTGTGTTTACTGCACTTGTTTGATTTTTGCGGCGACTTTTCGCTTCTTATTTCTTCTGGTTTCTCGCTCCAGTGGTCTCTAACGACTCTATCTGCGATTCTACGCGGATATCTGCTAATGATTTCTTTTAAACTCTCGCTGGAGTTTCTGCCTAAAATACCACCATAAGGAACATGTAGCTCAACATTCCCTATAAGAAACTTCTATTCCACACACACACCACACACACACACCACACACACACATCATCATCATCATCATCATCATCTATCCTCAGTGCTAACATCTCGAATCTGCGCGTCTCCACTACTTCCTTAGCGACCAATTCCAGTTTTATTCTTTCGTCGGCGCTACTGCACGTCTTACATTTCAATTTTCCTGCCGTGTCTCCTCAGCATGCAGTTCCTTGCATAAATCCTTCTCTCTCCCATTTGAAACAGTAATCTCTTAGACAAGTGGATTCACCGAACTTCTTTTTTACAAGACAATATGTATGATTCCTTTGCTAAACCAAGATCCTCAGCTTGAGCTAACGTTAAGTCGCGCCGGCTTTACAATTAAAGCTTGCCTCCCCGAAATGTATGATGCCGTCATCACTTCGTGGACGACTTGTCGAAATTGGTGGTGCTATGTCAGTTCAGCTCGTCCATTCGATCATACGTTCGGTTCTGTTCAGTCTACCAGAAATTATAAATGCACATGGTTTTTCAAATTCCATTTTCACTTACAGTTATCCTATAAAATTTCCTTCAAATATCCCCAAGTTGCTGGTAAACTGCATACGAGTTGTTTCTTTGAACACTTCCCACAGTCATACTATTAACTAATTTCAGTAGTACACTCTGACTAGGGCGTGGGTTTAGTTCGAATGCTAAGTCACAATTGTCCACCAATTCTCTAAGTTCATCTTCGTTTCCAACAAAAACTCTCAATTAACTTAAATGCATCATACAAGCCTAAATGCAGAGCGTGGACACCACTATCTTCCAGATTCACATTAGGTGTTTTTTCTTCCTTTTTCAAAGCCATACATCTCGTTTCCATGCTACATAGTGATTCACCCACAGCAGTTGTCGCTCAGTCGGCGGCGCTGCGTTGGCGTCTCGTGCTAACATTGTATGCTGATACCGACAGCACACACCTGCCGCTCACTCAGATGCTGGTGGCCCCGACCTGGACCGTCGTAACTGCTGAAAAGGTGTCCTCAGCAATTTACGAAACCAGGCTGCTCTCTGAAGTCCTTCAATTCTGTAACATAGGACGACACATGAATTCGCGAATTCTTCTTTCCTCTTCTCGCTTCGACCCTGCCTACTGTTCCGCCTCCTCAACGTACATAAACTGACCCGAACGCTCAAGCTTGTTCTTCCTAAGATGAGGCTCGCTTATTCTCTTCAGAGAAAATACCATCTTCCATTCCCCAAGACACCTTACTTCTCGGTACATGTACGCAGCCTGGAAAGCATATCTTACACCAGTTAACAAGATGAAAATAACAGGCACACTTACTCAGAAGCTCATGCTCAGACCAGAGGCCACCCGTCATTCGTTTTCTGGCAAGTGAGTGAAATGGTGATTCGGTTAAGTTGGGAATTTTCAGTTCTTTGATTGGAAGCAGTACCAATGATTTCGCTGTTCGGCTATGGTGGTACATATAACAGGTAAAAACGGTTTGTATCACAATACATTCAGAGGCAAAATTGATTGATTTACGACAACCTCCCCTCCCTTAACTTACTGTTGTAATAACTAATTTATGATCCCCTGGGATTTGATTTATGATCCTCCGGGGATAATTGTCTTTCTGAGAAACCTGTCACCCCTCCCTCTCCTTCCTCTTCCCCCACAATTCTGTATCATCCCAAACCCCCTCCCCTCCCCCTCGCTGATACGAGCAAACATTTGATAAAAAATTTATTGACTAATTAATTAAACTGATCAATTAATTACCACCTCCCCCTACCGGGAAAACCTCCAGCCCTCTCCTCCCATCCCTTAACTTTCCCATTCCCCACAGAAAATAACTGTCTGGAAAATCGCTCTGTCTGTGCAGAGCTGTTCAGTAACTACATCTCCTAATTACATAATTGCACTTCTACAGAATGGAGGTCTTGTCTTATTGAAAACTTTTTGCTTGTGTGCTCACCTTGAAGCGTATGGATCAACTGAGCTAATGGAGAATGCCGCCGCCAGAGGACATCCCTCTGTCCCAACCGTCACTCCCTCCCTCCCTACCCTATCCAAAAAAGTTGGCGGGAAACGTAGCTGAGCTTGTGGACTGTAGACAGCCCAGAACAGGAAACTCAATTACATTTGAGATGAGATAACAATCAATAGTAATAATGTGTCGTTTATTTTATAAAATTCAGTTTGGAGGGATTGGATCTGTTATTTGGCGGGAAGAGCCCATCAATCTCTTCTGTAATCTTTTTTTTGTTTTTTTATTTAGAAGATGCAGGTCTTGTAAAATTTATCTTCAATGCGTGAATAGATTGCATTTTTCCAGTAGCGTAAAGAATGCTATAAACATAAAGCACTTACTGCATTTAATTACAATGTTAGAGATCATACTGAACATTTATGGCAGAAAGAAACTTTTCTACTGCACACACCTGCTTCTCTACGCAAGCCATCTGCAGTCCCAGACGGACGCGTGTTGGACACTGTGCAGCCGCTGCGGTAACGCAGGGCCGCCATTAGTATCAACTCCAGTTCCGCTGCTACTCAATATCTGAACAAAGCATCAGGTGCTGGCATCCCTTTCATACCAGACTCACTCTCTGTTTTTCTCCCATACACACACCTTCCATACCAGGACAGTGCAAGCAGCTGCAGTGTGTGCTGGCTCTGCTGAGCAAATGCTGACTCAGTTAGTTCACAATACACTGGGGGAGAAGCAGCCTCCCCATCCCTCCCATCCCTTACCCGTTACCCCTCTGGTTACTTCCTGTTGGACTAAGCATCAGGTAGCAACAACTGTTTAATACTGGTACCTGGGAAATTCCTGTCGAAACACATGCTCTCGCTCTCTCTCTCTCTCTCTCTCTCTCTCTCCCTCCCCCATCTCTCCCTCTCTCTCTCTCTCTCCTCTGAAGATGCTACTTCCTGTTTGTGTGTGAATCAGTGTGTCGAAATACACAGACACAAGTTTTCATCTCTCAATACAATGCTCTCTTCTTATTGTCTAATTCTGAGGACAAAGATAGATCTGACGCCATTTCGATATCAAAAATACAGGGAAATAGTCCATTTCTACTACCGTATGAAATTAAGTGTTTCACAATTTACAGGAGCCAATTAGATTGCTTAAATTACACACCACCACTTTATGATGATATTTCTTCGCAGTGAAACATTTTTTGGACTTTTATGTATCACGTGCAAGCATTACTTAAATCAATCAATTAATTAGATCGAACAATAAATAAATTTCCGTCACAAGTAGATCATAGCACTGAATATGTCTGATGTCACGTACGCACCGGTGGCTGTGACAACAAGCACTCTCCTTGACTGGAACATTTCCAACAAACATATCTGGTGAAGAAAACTTGGCGATCACACGCCCTCGGCAATTATGGAAAGCACACCTTCCTCCACGCCGCCAGGGTCCAGGCCACACTGTGCCGCTGAGTCACCATGTCATTTACATGGATGGAATCATCGTCCTGCACAAACTTCCACCACATTCTATCTTCTCACGCAACACACGCGTCCACTTCTGTCACCGATCACACAGCTAGTCCCCACGGCCACGGACACAAGCCGACCAGTCAATTGCTGGAATCATTTCCTTGTACTCAACAAGACACCACTTGCAGCTGGGGACTCGCCACAGACATTGCGAGACAGCAGGCGGGGCTTGTACGTATGCAGTAGTTCTAAAGAATTCCACCCCAACATGGACTCCCCAGTTTATTAAATCCGATTTACCAATCAAGGTAAGGGAATTGTTGACTATAAACTTCGAAATTATCACGCAAAATGTAGGTATCTCACTCTCATATGACTTATTTGGAAGACGAAAGAGGTCGTAGCATACATGCGCTGAAGTATCGTTACTTGTTGTTAAAATCCTGTAACAGTATGGTGTAGTCTATATTTCCTCTACGTATTCTCTTATGAGGTAAAATACATCCACTTTAATTAGCTTAATAACTGTTACGTTCTGCATCACAGGACTACAAAATTAAACTCACTTTTGGCTGGTGATGCAGTGCTAAGAGCATGCTCTACCTCTCTCATAGGATGCTTCCTCACTTTCTGATTTTCTTAACGTAGCCAAATGCTTCGTCATATATGAGTTCTCTTAAGGTAGTACCACAGAGAAGTTGTAAATATATGATTTATTCTACATCTAACTTTATAAAATCGGTAATATAGCTGATTTTATTACTACGATCATCTCTTCCTGTGTAGGTGGGAGATTGAAATTCGTTAAAAGTTTCCGTCACAATGACAAGAACGCCTGATTACCGCTCCAGCTCCAGAATCGTATTCATAGTACTCTAGTACTCGCTTCCACCCTTCCGGTGGCACATCGTTGATATCAAATTAATTGGCTAATTAATTAAACTGATTATGAGAGACACTTCTCATGATAGGTCATTCTTTTCCAGGAGTCGGATTACGCTCGCTAGCTACCTCCAACTGGAATCCCTGGAGGAACACTGTTGAGAAACGCCATTTGAAGCTGACCGCAGAGGGATTCTACAGCCCCAAACATCCGTTTCGCGTAAGGAACATTAAGAGAGATACTAAAGATTAGCGCTCATAAGGAGGAGTGTAGATTGTCGTTTTCCCTCGTCCTACCTGTGAGTGGAATAGAGAGGGAATGACTAGTAGTGGTGAAGGGTACCCTCCGCCATACACTGTACGATGGCTTCCGAAGTAATCATATGGAAGTAAATATAAATTTAGTCTACCAGGAAAACTCTTGTACATAGGAACCAGTATGTGACAGCAAGAGAAACACAAGGAAAAGTTGACATGGGAGCATCGGTAATCAGGGAAACTGTCATGTTTCGTGGACAGCGATAACAGGGATGGAATATACTATTTAACGTGGATGACCACCAAATATAGAGTTATATGTTTATATATATCTCATCATCAGCCCATTTGTGACCCCAAAGTTATCGGAAACCATGTTACAGGTATTTATAAAGTGTCTTCAGCCTGAGAGCTTTGTATCACCAGCTTGGGGACTGCAATATACAACTACAGAATGGATCGCATGTTAGACCATGTGCAAGATTGTTTATGTGTTTTGTACTCTTTCAAACAGTATTTACATTGTGTTTCTCTGCACTCTTCACCAATCACAACCATGCAGTGTCCGCTAACAAATACCTTACAGAACTGTTGCTGTATGATTTTTAACAACATTCTGCTGTAAGACTATTGGGTGTTAAGGATACATAAAAGTTGACTTCAGACTTTGGTGCTTTCCTGGAAAAGAGAACCATCTACCTCTGCACTGACATGGATCTACATTAAAGGATGGCGAAAAGGAGGTGGCGTAATCTTTTGAGAGGGGTTGTACCCAGTATGATTTAATGGTAGCTTGATGACGCTTTCGAGAGGGAGGGAGATGCTGTGGCACGACTTTTTTCACGCATTTAACCATGCTTTCCGTTGTTCTCTCAGGGTGAATCAGTTGTTTGGCAGACTTGTGTTAGACTTGCACACAACTGCGTGTTCTTTGTGTGACTTAGAGAGCTATCAACCGGGGGTCGTTACCAACAAACCTCTCCTTACCACAGTCAGCCGGGAACACTCCTCTAGATGAACGATGATGTATGTGACATTCCTCATTCCCCTGCCACGTGTAGTACATAAATCGAATCTTAAGTATCATAACTGAAGTGATTCTAAGTTAGTGACAGAGGTTTGTGAGGTACTGCAGTCTCTCTCTATACATTTTCTTGACGAATGTTGTGTGTGTGGAGCAGACTGTTCCGTTCATAGGATTAGTGCTGGATAGTGTAATTTCACATGACAAACACAACTGCTGTGTACTTGTCTACTTCCTCATAAGGTGTCGTACTTTGATGCAATTTCCGTTGCTGACTAACATTCTATAGGACTAGTGTAATATTGTATAATTCCTGAAGCATAATCGGATGCGAACACTGAGCGCTATAAACCTCCAAAAGCTATGTACTGCCATGAATGACAAAGAATCCATGTTTTTCCGTTTTTTTTCCTTTGGTGTAGAAGGTATTAGTTTTATCATATTAAAATTTCTCACCATAGTGAAAGGGATAGAAAACTAACAGTGTGAATGTCTGTGAGGTGTTGGAAGTTGTACCCTTACATTGTAGTGCAACGTTTAACATATTTTCCTGGTACTGTAACAAGTTACGTTCATTTCGAGTACTGAGGTAAGATCTACTATTGTATGCTGCTTATCATAATCTATAGAGTACTGTTGATATACGAAATGTTTCACTCATAAAAGGATACTCATTACTTCGGTAAAAGTGAGATGTACAATTACCAACTTTACTAGAAAATACCCATCTCTTTGTAAAATATCATATACTTCAAACCTCTTGGGTAAATGTAAACTGTTTAGTAATTGTAGATTTGTTCACATTTTTCAGGGACGTGCATCGCCATTTCAATGAGAAAATACTTCCTAAATGGAGACACAATTAAGATATTTACCGAGCAACACGAACATTGTATATATCAGTTTTACCTTAGTCGTGACTAAATACATTGTGTACATCAGTTTCATTGTGTTATCTATCTACGGTAATTGACAAATGGTAAATACAATGAATACATAAATTTCGTTGTGTTACCCATGTATGACAAATGTTTGGTAAATATTTTATAGGCGATGCAAACAGCTTATTTCGATAATAAATGGATTCATCATCAATTTTGTAGGCAGTGGATTCTGTTGTCTTTAGTTAACACAGCTTTCAGTTTCTTTATCGGGAGGGAGCTTGGATAGGCCGAAGGATGGCTGTACCTGCATTGGTTGTGCGAGATACAAGTTCATTCTCCGTTAGTATGTCCTGAGGTCATCTAAAGTTAATGATGGTGTACTTTCTAAAAGAATTTTACAGTTCACTTTAATGGTGCATATAATGATACCATACTTTTCAACCTGTGTGTTGAGACTCTCGCACTAACATCCCGAGGAAATGTTGCACGTTGCTTCGAAACCTACCTCCACGGGCATATAAATGCGTAACGGGGCGGAAGATGTTTGCTCCCAGGAACTTTAAGGCTTTATACTGGCACATATATTGGCTGATTCTGAGACCAGTCTCACGGACACGGCCATAACTGCAATACCACTTCCCTCCCGTTTCCTAAAACATGGTGTACCATTAAAGATTCGCCTTTCCGCTACAAAAAAGAAAGTGAAAGCAATACAAGTAACGACTGAAATTTTCAGTACCCAGTAGCACATGAGAAAGGAAGAGGAAACGTCGAATAGAAATAAATTTAATACCGTCCGTAATGCTCTCGTTGAGGAAAATATACAGTTACAAATTTTTATGTACTGTAAGTACCTTTTAACAACATATTCGATGAGGTAACTGACGGATGTTGCGGAATCGACAGAAATCAAACGCTGTTAATTGTTACTGACGCTTTTATCCTCTCATGCAACATTCAGCTCGCACAAAAACTTCGTTTTTAGTTACGTATCAAACAATATGTTTATTTTGACACACTCGTAGTTGTGATCTCCAGTCTAAAGACGAGTCTGATGTAGCTCTCCATGTTAGTATATCTTGTACAAGTTCCTTTACCTCTGCATAATTATTGCAAAATACATCCACTTGGAACTGTTTACTGTAGTCCAGCCATGTTCTTCCTGTGCAATTTTTACTTCCAACATTAACCTCCATAATAGAAGTTAATATTCTCTGATGTTTCAGAACGTACCTTGTCAACTTAGCCCTCCTCTTAGCAAAATGTACCATAAAATTTCATTTTTATTCAGTTCAATAATTCCTTATTGGTCACTCGCTTTCAATATACTGTTCTGTTATCTTCTGTAATACGACGTTGAAAAAGTTCCTATATTCTTCTTGTCCGTACTGGTTACTGTTGACGTTTCGTTTCCAAATAAGGTTACACGCCAGAAAATACTCTCAGAAACACCATCATAACGCTTATATCTCTATTAACAAATTTTTTATTTTCAAAAGAAGCTTTTCTGCATTTTAATACTCTTAGCTTCGTACGTTGTCAGCATTTTGCTGCCCACATACCAAGATTTCATCTTCTACTTTCATTGTATCATTTCATTGTATAAATCTTTCGGCACTGCCCGATTTAGTTCGGCTAAATACTAAATACTGTTACCCTTCATTTATTTTTGTTGGAATTCACATTACTGCCTCTTTACAAGACACTATACATTCCGTTTACTTCATATTCCAAGCCCTTGTACTTCTGCATAGAGTTACAATCAATTAGGAAACCTCTACGACTTCGTGGAGTGTTCGTACATTCAAACTGTGAATGAAGTTGACTTCCAAAACGAATCCAAGGAAGACGATGTTGTACTACCAATGACATGCGAATCAGATAGTCGTTAATTACACTGAAGAGCCAAAGAAACTGGTGCATCTGCCTAATATCATATGGGGCTCCCGCGAGCACGCAAAAGTGCCACTATACGACCTGGCATGCACTCGAGTAATGGCTGAAGGGGAGTTGAAGGGAACTGACCACATGAATACTGCAGGGCTGTCCATAAATCCGTAAGAGTACGACGAGGTGGAGATCTCTTCTGATCAGCATGCTGCAAGTCATCCCATATACGCTCAATAATGTTCATGTCTGGGGAGTCTGATGGCCAGCGGGTGTTTAAGATCAGAAACTTGTTCCTGAAGGCACTCTGTATCAATTCTAGAGATGTGGGGTGTCTCATTGTTCTTCTAGAATTGCCCAGGTTCATCGGAGTACACAAAAGACATGTATGGATGCAGGGGATCGGACAGGATGCTTACGTACATGTCACCTGTCAGAGACGTATCTAGTCGCATCAGGGGCCTCGCATTACTCAAACTGCACACGCCCAACACCATTACAGAACCTCCACCAGCTTCAACAGTCCCCTAGTGGCATGCTGGTCCATGGATTCATGGTGTTGTCTCCATAACCGTACACGTCCATAAACTCGATACAATTTCAAACGAGGCTCATCCGACTAGTCAACATAGTTACAGTAGTCAACAGTCCCATGTCAGTGTTGATGGGTCCAGTCGAGGCGTCATGCTTTGTGTCGTGCAGTCATCAAGGGTACACGATCGGGCATTCGGCTCCGAAAGCCCATACCGATGATGTTTCGTTGAATGGTTCGCACGCTGACACTTGTTGATGGACCTGCATTGAAATCTGTAACAGTTTTTTGAAGGGTTGCGTTTTTGGTCAAGTTGAACGTTTCTCTTTAGTCGTCGTTGGCCTTGTTCTTGCACGATTTTTTCCAAGCCGCAGCGATGTCGGAGGTTTTATGTTTTAGCAGATTCCTGATATTCACGGTACACTCGTGAAATGATTGCACAGGAAAATCCCCACTTCATCGCTACCTCGGAGATGCTTTGTCTCATCACTCGTTCACACTTGTATCATATAAGCGATGCCGACCGCAGCGCCGTGTTCTTCCCGTTTACGTATCTCTGTATTTGAATAAACATTCTTATACCATTTTCTTTTTCGCTTCACTGTATATCATCTATAGAAAGATAGCCACAGTTGACGACAATTTGCTGTCAAAACAACTCTAGGAGTCACGTGTTCAATGTTGCCATAGTGTTGTCAATGGACCAGTTTAACGTGCCCGTAATTGGAGATTATTTGTAGTGCGGTTCTTCCTGTTATACCCGGTGGTGAAGTAAGAACCGACGAGGAAATATGAGGCCGAATGGAGATACGGCGGGGGCATTTATGTGATCAGGTTACGGCAAATTTGCTGATCCAGCTAACGGCTGTGTAAATCGGAGCTTCCGACTTGTGCGCGTCCTTGGTTTGTACAGAGTATTCAAGTATCTCACGATGAGAAAACGTTTGTGGAGTCCCTGTGTCATACAGAATAGCAGGTACTTTGACATTTTCACAGATTTGCGGAGTCTCCTTGCACAAGTGCTTTATCTGACAAACTATTAAAATCACAAATTTTAATTAAATAACGAGCTCCTCGCCTGGCCGTGATGGCCCACCTGCTGTCTACCGGTCACCGTGTCATCTAGTAGCTTGGGATCAGCAGGTGGATTCCCGGTCGTTTTGCAGTCAGGAAGCAGCCGCTGGCCAAGACAGAGCAGCAACGGGAAGAACCCGATATAGCAACATTTTACGAGTTCCTAACTAGCAACGAGCTATATATGTATGCTTTGGTTGTTTATTTTTTCAATCTTTGTGTTTTAATCTGATTTATAAGACATAGGTCTTGCATTGCCGTCAATGTCTATAGTAGAGTACCGTAGCGTGTACAATAGTCGTTTGTTTTGAAAGCTAGTGGTCGCTCGCTTACAGTGGTCAGTCAATCAGACCTTTGCGCCCGGGAAAGACAGAAAAGCAAGAGGCAAGTAACCTTATTTTGTGCTTTATTATTCCAGTCTCTGATCACAAATGAATTCTTTAGACGATGATCGGTTTCAGTCTGTAATGACCATCTTCAGTTCTTTTTTACACCATGTCCTAAAAAGATCTGAAGATGGTCATTACAGACTGAAACCGGTCATCGTGTAAAGAATTTATTTGTGATCAGAGATTGGAATAATAAAGCACTTTACAGCATTGGATCTGTTTGTACACGCGATTATGTTGCAGTTGGTGTAACCTATTTTATGCTGTTTTACAAGTTCGTAGCCAGGAGAGGGTCATATAGTTTTACTTGTGTTTTTTGGTAGCTCAGCTTTTGAATTCCTCCCTGTTAACTTAACAATTACTAGACACAGCTTCAACGTTTTCATCTGTGTCTGAAAATAAATCCGTTTTGCGAGATTTTACTAGTTTGTAACCAGGAGCGAATTATATAATCTCATTTGTATGCTTTGGTTGTTTAGTTTTTGAATGTTTGTGTGTTAAATTATTGGACACAGTTCTTGAATTTTCGTTGGTACACACAGCACTTGTCGATATTCTTTTGTTTGTATGCGCAGTGTAGTTTTCCACAGTCTTTAGTGTGGAGAAGGACTTTGATTGCTCTGCGCGGATGCAAGCCTAGTTGGTGACACTTTGCTCTCAGCTCCCGGCTGTGTTGGCTTCTGTTACACAGGTTAAGGCTGTAGCGATTGGGTGAAATGGCATCACTGCTGTGGTGCCGCCATGGCGACGCAATGACAGGCTACTAATCCACCAATCGGCCTGAACTGGTGGCCAGTGCAGTTACCGTGGTCGCGTGGGAGGTCACCTTGGAGCGAGGTAGGCTGCGAAAGACTTCCTGGAAAGCCAAACGTAATGCCTCCTTAGTTAGTCAGAACAACACCTTGCAGGTGCTATCTATGACTAACACTCTCCCTTAGTCAGATGCAGTCACCCGTCCTGTTTCAAGGGAAACCTCTCGACTAGCAAGATCCAGGCAGTCAGTAAGGGTGGTATTACTGGTAGCTGGGAGCTCCAATGTTAGGGGCGTTATTGGGTCTCTTAGGGACATCGCTGCCAAGGAGTGGAAGAATTCAGTGTGCACTCCATGTGCATACCGGATAGGGTCATTAAAGGCGTGCAACATGTCATTCCAGATGCCGTGAAGAGCCCAGGTAGCAATGAACTGCAGTTGGTTGCTCATTTCAACAACAATGATTTCTGTCCCTTTCGATTGGAAGAGATTCTCTCCTGTGTCGAGCGGCTATCAGAAGTGGTAAAGGTTGCCAGTCTTGCTTGCGAGATGAAAGGATTTGCAGAATAGTCAATAGGACGGACGGTGGACCTCTGGTATACAGCCAACTGAAGGGTCTGCATCAAGGGCTCAGAGGCTTCTGCGACTGTGTAGGCTGAAGATTCCTCGATTTGTGTCTCCTCATCAGTATTCTCGTCTTCAGTACTACCACTTGAAAACCTCCATTTTGAATTCAAATTGAGTGAATAACTGTAGTGAGTGCAATGAAAGTACCCCTCTTCATACAAAACCCATGAATAGAAATTAACGCGATCTGAGTGACATATGACTGATGGATGGATTGATATGTTGGTATGGGTTCAAGATAGCAAGGTCTGCAGCTCCTGGCCGAAAACAGTTTGAGACATCGGTAAAATAAACTGAATGGGAGGATGAAACAGCACGTAAAATAAAGGTAACAAAATGGGAAAATTGTGTGCATACCTACACATAAACACGGAATGAAGAATAGCGCCAATATCAAAACGTTAACTAGACGGGAAGACAGTGGTATAAGGAGCTAAAACAATATAGCAGATGGATGTGACTGGCTGACCACAAGAATAAAAGATTAGGAGCCAGCCACTCCGCAACACGCTGAAACCTCCAGCCTAAAAGTTGAGGTCAGAGTCCAGACACATCACAAAGCTTTAAAATCTTAATCATACTCGTCTCATCATCAGCCAAAATAGAGGGCAGATCTCCACCAACATTAGCTTCTCCCCTTGCGCCACGGTATAAAATTCACTGTTTAAGACTATGGTGGATAGAGATGTGCACACCACAAGCATCACAAAATGGGGGATCCTCTCGCCGTAGTAAAGAGCTATGTACGAGAGGGCAGTGCCCAATTCGAAGACGTTTGAGGGTCAATTCACGAAGCCAGAGCAAATGGCAGGAGGAACGCCACGGTCAGGTAGTTGACTTCATCAACCGCAGCTTATTGCACGTCACCGCCAGCTATTCCTCATCCCACAGCTACATGCGCTTCCTGTGTAGTGCAGAAAAGACAGCTTGCAAGGGAATAGGACACTGTCCTCTCCACGCCTCCTTGGCAGCCGATCGGCCTATTCATTTCCCCATTTTCCTACATGACCTGGCACCAAGCGGAATGACACTTGCTTAACCCACCGTTGGGGTTATATATTAGATGGGCCATCTCCTCTGGTAGGTACAGCTTCTGTAACGATTGTAAGGCACATAGGTAATCGGAGCAGATGAGAAACTATTTGGCCCGAATACGACGCATCCGCTCCAGTGCATTCAGGATCACGTGGAGCTCCTCTGCGAAAACGGTATACTCGTCAGTCCTGCCCGGTGACATAGTCAGGCAACATTACAGAGCAGCCAAGTGAATTTCCTTGTTAGGAGCTATCAGTGTAAACTACTGCGAAACCGCGATGCATACCTAAAACCTTAAGAAACAGAGATTCGAGTGTAAAGTCCGGCGTAATATCTTTCTTAAAATTAGTCACGTCAAAAATACGTCTGTATCTCTGGAGGAACCAAGGTGGAAATCTGCTCCAGCCTCGACGGAAATCACTAAAACCAGTCATACCCGTTTTGAAGAGGCAATCCTGTGCGCGAATCCCATAGTGTCTCGTTGCTCGTTGCCGGTTACGAAAGCCGTGCCAGTGGAAGCAGAGGAACAGTATGGTACGCACGTGTGTATGGTGTCGACAGTGTTTTATATGCCTGGCACACCGTAAGCAGCCGTTACCAGATCTGAAGTGTTGGTTCACCAGTCTCCATAAAGAGGCTGGGTATGGGACTTCCTCTGAATGCCTCAGTGGCCAACCGGATCCCTTCGTGGCCCACCGTGTCCAACAATCTTAAATAAGAGGGTGTCGCAGACCTATACATCGTGAATCCATAATCGAACCGAGACCGCAGAAATGCCTGGTAAAACCGGAGCAGACAGGTCCTGTCTACTCCAAATGTACTGCGGCTAAGACATTTTAAAATACGTAGGGCCTTAAGAGACTGTTTTTACATGTCTTTAGATGTGGTAATCATGTAAACTTAGAGTCAAACATGAGGCCCAGAAACCTCACTGTCTCTTTAAAATTAAGAACAATGTCCCTTATCCTCAACTCAGGAAACGAGAACGATTAAAAAGAACACACACAGACTTCCCGGTTGAAAACTTAAAAGATCTCTTCTGCGCCCATTTATCCAAACGTCGAATATTTAATTTCAACTGACTTGCTGTCGTTACACAGATACAGATAACTCATCTGGACAGTACTTTACACAATGGACGTAATGCTATTAATAGCTGTGGCAAAGACAGTCATAATTAAAACGCAACGTTGAGGGACACCGTTCTCCTGCTTAAAGCGATCAGACAGGACGTCACCGATTCGGTATCGAAAATACCGTGGCGATAGGAACGTGATTCCAGTGCCTAAAACCCCGTTGTATAGCCGCATCAAGAAGGGCCAAGTTGTCAAAGGTGGAGCGATACTTCCTGAACCCATACTAAAACCTACTAAGAAGTTTCTACCCCTCTGCTGGGATCTTCCTCAGGATCATCATGTTTTACTACTGCTAGAACACCCTAGCAGTAGTGGATACTGGAAGATCCTGAGTAAGATCCCAGCAGAAGGGTCGAAACATCGATCATTTTAAATATGCCGCCGCCTGATAACCTAGAAGATTTTAACTTCAGTGACGACGGCCACGAAACCCTGCAGACCTGTTAAGAAGTGGCCTGGGATTCTAACAAAGCGGTGGCTGACCATCCGCTCCAAGGTCTTTCCCATGCAGCTAGTGAGGGAAACATTACGGTAATTACTCGTGGGTGTACGATATTGCACAGTATTTTAATGAGGAATTAATATTACCTCACGCAACGAGTCGGGAAAGGGACTCTGAGCCCAAATGGTATTAAAAGAATGCGAGGAGGATGTCTTTGTTTCACCTTGTGAGGTGCCGCTGCATACAGTAATGGCTTCTGTCGTGACCAGCGGATGTGTCACGAGCTGCAGACAATGCAGAATCCAGCTCCCACATTTAGAATGAGCAGTTGTAATCTTCTTCTGTGGTAGATCGGAAATCCAAACTGCTCCTCTCAGCAACCGCTCTATGGCGCTGGAAACCAGGATCATCACTGACAGTTGGAGTCACTGTGGCAAAATAGGCCGCCATAGTCTGGACAGTGTCTCACGGATTGGTTTGAAGAGAACCCTTCCCCGTTAAATCAGCCATGGGGCACTTCCTTCCTCTCCCAGAAATTCTCCTGATGGTCTTCCACGCAACAGAGCTCTTCGTGGAACGATTAATGATGTTCAGGAACTGTTGCCGCTACCTCTTCTTGCTCTCTCAAATGATCCGGCGATATTTTGCCACCCAAAATCCTGCAAGATTCTCTGTAGTAGACTCGCACTTGAACCGGTTCAGAGTCACGTGCCCAATCCTGACTGCAGAGCGGCATTAGTCATTCCCCATAGGGACATGACAGGTAGCAGCATTAGGCGAACAGAAAGCGGCAACAAAGGTGTTCTCAGCGTGAAATGTAGACAGCACTTCTGTAGCAGACAAAGGATTAAACATTATAATTTGTAGTTTAACGCTGAGAGGAACGAAACAAAATAAAATAAATGTTAGTAGTAGCAATATTCAAATCTAGGCCGACGAATTACGTCTTTACACAAAATTTATTTTTATCTGGTATTAGCACTTTTTATCTCATTTTGTTCGTTACTGTTCGTTGCCTTTGTCCCTCGCGGACATTCTCTGACAACCGTTGAAGTTCATTGTTAATCCATTCACTCAGTTTTTTTGTTACAAATGGCAGGTAATAACGTGACCTAACACGCTGAGCTACCGGGCTAGCAGCCACTCAGTCACAGTGCCTGTATGACAACTGTTGCCCTGAAATCTCCCATGCTCTAGACTTGCACAATATTTTACTCTCAGTGCTGAAAGATAAGTACGAACCTGACTGTGTGAGCAACGTAGTACCATCAGTGCTAGCAGGGATAACATCAGACCAAAGTATGCTCAGTTCAGTTGCGCCCCTTCTGTGAGTTGACTGTAGCGCGGCTGACAGTCTTTTGAGCACTTGACACTAGCTTCTAGTTACTTCGGAGAGAACGCTACAGAAATATGCTGTCGTCCTTTTTGTATCCATTGCTACACATTCCAAGAAAACTAGAGCAATTTTAATGCGATTTCCGGCCCGCATTCGAAGATAAAAGTAATTTTACTGCGATGTTTATGGATAGTTGAAAGCATACCAGTCCTCGTTTCTTACCTAAACGAATGTGTATTACTGCTGTACTGTTCGACGTTATCAGCAGAAGATAGTAAACTATACTGCAAGATAAAGGTCGTACTCTGTCACAGAGTCGCTATAGTATTGACCAGACTTAGAGAGCATAGGAACACTTCTTCTGATCTACATGAATGTGTATTACTACTGAAGAGTATGCTAGTCCATCAATGTATCATGTAGTTTCCACTGTGTGCCACCAAAAGATGACAATCGTTTTGAACTGCAAGACGAAGCTAAAACCCTACCACAGGGTCACTATAATATTTGGTGGACTTCTTGGTCTTACGGACTAGTTTATGACGAATTTAGACAGCAGAATAACATTGTTTACTTCGGTAACTATGATTAACAAGCTGTCAATTAGATCATCAGTGCTGCTCATGTATGTCTTGCAATGTGGCGTGTGTGTCATGTTACGCCGGACTCAGAGTCAAATTCATTGGGAGTCAGGAACTCAAGACTTTTAAGACCAAACAGCATGCTCAGTCAGTGAGTTCAGTCTTGCCGATGCATATCTGCCTCAATTGCAACACTGTAGAAGCACCATAGGACAATTTACATGCGGAAATAGACTTCACTGTGGGTTACATCATCTTCTGGTACAGATATCTAACTTAGAACGTATGCAAATGCTGCTTTATTATTTTTTTCGGTAGATTATTTTGAACATTCAGAGCATTCAAACAGTTTTAATCATTGGCGAAATAGTGCAAGTTAACCTCTTACATATTTTTTCCGGGTAAATACATGACAATTAGCGTTGTGGGAAAGTAATGTAATATAACTGAATACTTTTGAATGTGGTGGCTTTGTCAAGAAAATACACTGCGTTGCTATAACCAATTTCCGACCAGCGCCATCTTGTATTGCGACTGCCATAAAAATGTTGCTGTCTTGCACGTTTTTAGGTTTCATACCAGCACCATTTTTGATTTTTACATTTCCCGCCAATCGCCTTAAGTCTAGTTATTTTTATCTCCCTCCAAAGCCATCTTCGAATTTTACATTTCTCGCCATCCACCAACTTTAGTTTTTTAATTTTCTGCCATCTACCATCTTGATGACGTCATCAAAATGAGGCGTGGCTTGCGATGTAGCAAAGATAAAATCATAGAAGATTGGGTGTACCTTGTGATATCACAAATTTAAATAAATTAAAACTTTTTGTCTAGGTGTACCAAAGTCCCTATAGATATACTACATGGTCAAGTGCACCTCATCTTGGACTTTGTTGGATTGATTTATATTTCTTGGTGTTAGTGAACTGTGTGCTGTGTGTAAGTGGGAATTTAGTGCCTATAAATATGTCTTTAGTATGCATTTACTGTTTATAAGCAGAGCAGGACCAAAATATCAGCAAAACACAGGTAATTGACTATAATTAACTGCATTTTAGCGAGTGATGAAGTCGGGCGGGTTCATCACCTTCAGCGAATTCGTTGTTATCACACGTAAATATAACAATGTGTGCCTGCTTTTCTTTTTTGCCACAAAGGGAATGCAGGAAACCGGCTCGTGCAGCGAGTTATCCACTGTCACCACCAGGTCAGTGCCAGGACTGGGGTCAAGTTGTGCAGCATCACACAGCACAGCAATGCAGGCGCACCAGCCTATGTCATTACTGCCAGGATGAGGGATATAACACAAATAACGCAGTTACGGTCATCTCCACGTGGTAAAATTGCCGTACGTAATAAAATGCTATAGACACCTAGTTAGCACGTACTACACGTAGGTACTTTTCCTGCGGAACTCAAGGAGAATCCTTCTGTTCATAGCTTCTTGACACATGACATTTAAATAACACTGAACAACAGATTTGATGTGGAAGTGTGTAAATTGCATGGTTTTGAGTTAGTTACATTTATTGCACTATAGAGTGATACAAAATCATCATCTGCACAAATATTTGGATCTAGTTTCTTTCAAAAACTGATCTACATTTTTGTATAAATAACTTACTAACTAAATTTGCATTCATGTTCCGAGATTCAGCGTAACAAATTTTAAGTGAATAATTACTTCAATTATGTTACGCATAAAAAGTTCAGCGCCTTTCTGCAAGTACGAAAGTAAAATATTAAGAAAAAATGAAGATAATGTTACATGAATGAAAATACTTGGTAGGTCTACTTTGTATCAGAACCATGTAAAGCACAAAAGAAGATATATTTATTAACTGGTCACAAATGTATATAACGGATTACAAATGGTAAATGTCCATATGTACAATATATACACTTACATATTTTGTTCAGAGATAGATTCAGAAGATGTCAATTTTCGCTTGGCTTGACATTTATATACATGCTAAGGAACATCCCTTATGACAGTCCAGCAGTAACCTGTTAAAATAGTGAGGCTCCACATTCCGGCATACCTCTCCTCAAATGTGGCAATATCTTGATGAAATCGCTCCCCATGTTCATCACTTACTGCACCACAATCTTTGAGGAAAAAAAAATGATTATGTAAGAAATACATTTTCAATGACATGTTGCAATCAAGTTTTTCATAAGATGACATATTATCTACAAGCTCCTTGTAATTTATTGCTCATTTGTTCACAAAGAACAGTAAACAGACTGTCTTAAAACATTCCCATGCCTCCTTCTCATCATCTTCTATGATTACATCAAAAGCATGGTCACCCAAAATCTCTAGAATCTGTGGTCCTACATCTACATCTACATACATACTCCGCAATCCACCATACGGTGCGTGGCGGAGGGTACCTCGTACCACAACTAGCATCTTCTCTCCCTGTTCCACTCCCAAACAGAGCGAGGGAAAAATGACTGCCTGTATGCCTCTGTACGAGCCCTCATCTCTCTTACCTTATCTTTGTGGTCTTTCAGCGAAATTTAAGTTTGCGGCAGTGAAATTGTATTACAGTCAGCCTCAAATGCTAGTTCTCTAAATTTCCTTAGTAGGGATTCACGAAAAGAACGCCTCCTTTCCTCTACCCACCCGAGTTCCTCAAGCATTTCCGTAGCACTCGCGTGATGGTCAAACCTACCAGTAACAAATCTGAGTTGCTTCAAAGACCTCCCTCAATCCGACATGATAGGGATCCCAAACGCTCGAGCAGTACTCAAGAATAGTCCGTATTAGTGTTTTATAAGCGGTCTCTTTACAGATGAACCACGTCTTCCCAAAACTCTACCAATGAACCGAAGACGACTATCCGCCTTCCCCACAACTACCATTACATGCTTGTCCCACGTCATATCGCTCTGCAATGTTACGACCAAATATTTGATCGACGTGACTGTGTTAAGCGCTACACTACTATTGGAGTATTCAAACATTACAGGATTCTTTTTCCTATCCATCTGCATTAATTTGCATTTATCTATATTTAGAGTTAGCTGTCATTCTTTACACCAATCAAAAATCCTGTCCAAGTCATCTTGTATCCTCCTACAGTCACTCAACGACTTCCCGTACACCACAGCATCATCAGGAAACAGCCGCACATTGCTATCCACCCAGTCCAAAAGATCATTTATGTAGATAGAAAACAACAGCGGACCTACTACACTTCCCTGGGCACTCCAGATGATATCCTCACCTCCGATGAACACTCACCATCGAGGACAGCGTACTGGGTTCTATTACTTAAGAAGTCATCGAGCCACTCACATACTTGGGAACCAATCCCATATGCTCGTACCTTAGCTAGGAGACTGCAGTGGGGCACCCAGTCAAACGCTTTCCCGAAGTCAAGGAATATGGAATGTCTGATACCCTTCATCCATGGTTCGCAAGATATCATGTGAAAATAGGGCGAGTTGCGTTTCGCAGGAGCGATGCTTTCTAAAGCCATGCTGATGCATGGACAGCAACTTCTCTGTCTCAAGGAAATTCATTATATTCGATCTGAGAATATGTTCGAGAATCCTGCAACAAACCGATGTAAGGATATTGGTCTGTAATTTTGAGGATGTGTCCTTCTACCTTTATTATGTACAGGAGTCACCTGCGCTTTTTTCCAGTCGCCAGGGACTTTACGTTGGGCTAGAGATTTGCGATAAATGCAAGCTAAGTAAGGAGCCAATGCAGTAGAGTACTCTCTGCAAAACCGAATTGGAATCCCATCAGGACATGGCGATTTATTTATTTTCAACCCATTCATCTGCTTCACGACCCCAGGGATGTCTATCACTATGTCCTCCATACGGGAATCTGTACGAGACTCAAACGGCGGTACGTTTGTACGATCCTCCTGCATGAAAGCTTTGTCAATTGCTAAATTCAAAATTTCAGCTTTAGTTTTGCTGTCTTCCGTTGCCAGGCCAGACTGTTCTGTGAGTAACTGGAAGGAAGCCTTCGACCCTTTTAAGGATTTTACGTAAGACCAGAATTTCCTTGGGTTTTCAGCAAGATCTTTTGCTACGGTATGACGGTGGTAGTGGTTGAATGCTTCGCGCTTCGCTCTTTTTACAGCGGCAGCAATCTCTACTAACTTTTGCCTGCCCTCATTCTCCCGGTCTTTCTTGTACCGCGAGTGCAGCTGCCTTTCCTTCCTGAGCATTCTCCGAATTGCGCTGTTAAACCACGGTGGGTCTTTTACGTCCGTAACACACTACTTCGGCACATACTTGCCCAATGCGTGATTTACAATGTGTTTACAGTTTGTCCATAATTCTTCCACGTCCTACAAAGATGTCCTCCTTTACTTTGGCATCAATTAAGTAAGGGAATTTTTTCCTTAAGTACTTAAATGCGTCACCATTTTTGTTCGTTCCCTTAACAAAATTTTTCATGAGACCCAGCTTGATGTGCAGGGGTGGGAGCAGATTCTTTTTAGGGTCTACTACTAGAAAGCAGCAATATTTAGTATACACTAACTGCATACTTTCTAGCAGTGCTACCACTTTCAGGTCACCACAAATTTGCCCATGAGAGTCATTATACATGATGGCTTCTAGTAAAAGTTTCATGTTTTGGTATGTGTCATATCGACACTATGACCAACTGGAATAGAAAGGAATCTCATTACCAATATGTAAAAGCACTGCTTCGAAGCTCAACTTTGAAGAGTCTCCACTCATCAGGGTTGTAATTAAGTCCGAGAGCCGTTATTAGACCACTTATGTCTACACATGCATGTTTAAAAAAGGAGCGATTTGTTGCTCTCGTCTGCGGTGGAATGAAATATTTACGTTGCTTTCTTGAAAATTGCGCTGCTGCAATTTTGATGCTAGGATCTCCGGCTTAGCTTTAGGGTGCTCCAATCTCTAATGAGATCACTTAACTCATTTGGAGAAAATTTTGTGGATCATCATTTGATGACATATTTGGAAGAAATTCTGGATCTTGTGATGTACATGGTCCAGGACATCCAGAATCCCCATCAGAAGTCATCTTGTACTCTGTTCAGGTATCAGAAATCCTTCCCCTGTAGAACTGGACGTATGGCACATGGAATGTTAGGATGTATCACTATCCGCTTCTTTTTCTTAGGTATTCCCATCTTGATAGGAGGAACCATACAAAAGTAGCAGTCACTGACATGGTTAGCTCGTTCGCACCAGATCATGGGCACAGCAAAGGGTATTGAACGTCCTTCTTCATGCATGCAATTGATGAGGTTGCTGGCACAAGTATTGCAGATCACATGTGGAGCCCAGGATTTATCCTGATCACCTATTTTGCACCCAAACTAACAACTCTAAGCTTCATTATTCAATGGAGTTATTTACTGTTTTTGTGAAGCAAATGTAACTTCTTCACACACATAGCAAAATGTGTCAGCACTATTAATACAAATTCGAGGCAATTTTGTTCACTTAAATAGCAGTCAACTTGAACAACTGGTAGTTAATCTGGTAACAAATGTGCAAAAATTATTACATGCGTTAATAGTCACTGAAGTGGAACAGGGTGCAGACCAAAAGATCAATAAAGTTGGCATCAAAATGTTTATATCTCAAATAATGAACACAAGTAAGACCAGATACAATAATATAATCCATTGCTACTAGTTATTATGACTTTGACAAATTATTATAATATTTGACTTTAAAATTAACGTAAAAATCCGTATATAATTATCTCGCTGTAGCAAAACCGCGTAAAAGGAAAACTAGAGCTAATTTTTAATTGCCTTTTTTGATATTCGCTCAGCACATTAGAATTGATAGCAATTGGCTATTTTCATTCGATTCACTTTTCCATTGTTGCACAGTATAGAACTTCCTGGAAATTGCACCCAACTACATTTTGATAATTCCAGAGTTATGTCCTCGGGAGGTAGGAAGCGTTAAGACAGCATCAACATCAGACAAATTTTTCAACTGTTCTTTGTCCTTTTATACACATTCAGCCATCCTAAAACAATTTCGTGTATCGCGAGTATGATTTTGATCACTGTTTCGTGCCGGCTGTTAACATTTCCGTTTCTAAGAAACATACTGAGGAAGGTGGTAACACCAAAAATACCACTACATTTTAGTTTCAAGAAACAGGACATGTTATCTCCAGCACTCACAGCTAGCTTGGTTGTACACTTGGTTACATGTGACAGTTTCCAGGATATCAAGTCATTTGGACGAAAGTTAAATTTTTCTTTTATTCTATGTAGCGATAGTCCTTGAAATGACTATCAGTTCGATGTAAACAATAGGTCTCTAGCTTTAAAACTGAATTTTATGTGTATTTACGATTGATTTTAAAACTTCCTGGCCGATTATTACTGTTTGTCGGTCTGAGTTTCGAAGCTGCAATCTTTTCTTGTCGCAAGAGAGTGCTATACAGACTTAGTTGTGAAAGCACTACTCACAACGTGTATGCACAGCTTTACATTCTCCATACCTCCTCTAACTCTGGAAGTTGTTTTATATGCTTACTATAAAAATCAGATAAATATTGGACATTGAATTACGACACAACTTTAATACTATAAGAACGTACAGTTACTTTATAATTTATGGGATTTCAAGGAATAGTTAAAAACTAATTTTCCTATACCTCTCCAGTACTGTATCAGAAACTTAAAACCATATCTACTGATTAGGCAGAGAAAGTGACAGGGGAATATTTGCCCAGAGTTATGTGTATATTGAAGGTCCAGAAATTTGGAGATCCCAGTGTGAGAGATCTGGAGTGTTTGAAGGATGTGTAAAGAGTTCTCAGCAAAACTCCTGCAGCGTACCCGAAACACCGAGGCAGCTTGTGGGCGGTCACAACATTTATTTGTTTTATATACAGACATTGTCAGGATTTATTGAATTATTCATCAACTGTCTTTCCTTAGCAGCCCTTAAACCTGAATCCCAGAAGCATGACCGACTTTACAAGAGACGTCATAGTTAAGGTGATGCAAGAAACCTCAACATTAAGGAACAGATAGGACTCTTATGGAAGAAGTCGTACTCAGATTATGCAATCGTTGTAGAAGTACCGTCGAGGACTTCTGAAACGAGAATGCACTACACAGTTATAGCATAGCGAGAGCTGTGAAGGAAGCTGGTGATATAACAAAATGACTGGAGTGGTGTTGTATGCCTATCGGTCATGCCTGTCGTGTAGGTTTTCTTATTTCTTAGGAGAGAGAAGCACTGCTGTATCAGAAACGGAGCAAGTTCATATAAATAGAATTAATTTCAGACATGCAGTATTCAGTCACCATCAGGAACCAGTTTCAACATGAACGTCAGTCATCGGTAGGAAGTTGGTAAACAAGATGCCAGTGCCAGATACTGCCTCCATTACCTATGGGTCGGCTCTACACATCGTGTCCAGAGCTGCTGTTGTTGCCTCCCATCTGGTGGACATACCCCTGGCTAAGATCCACCTGCTACTGGCCACCTACATTGGCGGATCATGGTTCGTGCCTAGAAACCTAACCATAGGGCAGTCTTCCCTGTGCAGGTAGACCTTGCTTCTGCACGCCATCGTCTGTGCAAGACGCTCATAGTGCGTTCCATCATAGGGTGCGCAGTCTGATTCTGCACGCCACGGTTCGCTATGCTCCGAGGCGCATACGAGTACAGGAGCATGTGCATTCATCTCTGAGGCTGCCGACGCTCACCTCAGTCAGTCTCTTACTCCAGCTGCTGACAGCAATTTAAACACATTTGTATTTCAATACAAATTACACGAGTCTATGAAATTACTGACTGTGTGACGGAACTCTGGACAACCACTGGTACCTTCTCATCACACCGTTATAAATAGGTCTAGGGTGGTGAACGGCTGGCCCTCCAGACCACGTGCATCCAGCTCCACCTCCCACAACATAGATCATTCACCCCCGACCTCCATGAATCGCAACAGAAGACACTGCTGCAATGCTGACAACCACAGAACTGGAGGAGAAAGAAATGGTAGAGAGTTCTGGTTACAAGTGGCGTCAGAAGTGTCATGTTGGCAAGTGGTGTCACAAACGTTTAGTTCGTGGACAGTTGCATCAAAGATGTAAACTTAGACTCTATTGGCCAACTTTCCATATATAGGAAAGCTCCTTGGTTTTCTAACACTGTTTACTGTCTATAACATAAAATATGTGACAAAGAGAAAATTATTTAATATTCCAGGATATCTACTAAAGACGCCTTACTAAATCTGAAAAGCCGATTCTGATTCACATAATAAAAAGAAAAGAAATATGAAGCATGCAAAAAGTGTTCTTGCAAACGATGCAATTTAGTTCAGTTTCTGTGAAAATGGGTACCACAAGAAACGAGTTAGTAGTTTCCCAGGTCGGAGCAAACCAGTTCCTAGACACTATGAAAGTTTCATTCACTATAGGTAAAGTGTACTGCACAATCCTACCCTAGATAACGCATATAAATATTATGCAAAACTTAATACTCAGCAGCACACCGTAGTACTCGGGGATATGTTGTTCCAAATGGTGAAAGATGTTGCACATGATCCACTGCCACAAGGTTTATCTCTCGTGAAGAATGAACCCATTGAAGTAAGTGAAAAGTCGTTGAGAATCGATTCGCTTGAGAAGTTGCCGCAACTCCTAGGAAAATTACTTTTGATGAACCTGGGAATGCAACTACCTTTCACTGTATTGTTTTCGGTAAAACCACTACCGGATAATGATGAATCAGATGAAATGCAATGTCTTATACACAGGAGTGTCATACATATACAGCAAGTTGATTGTGAATGTGTGTGTTCCCCCAGTGTCGATAATATCGCCGCCAATGGCGTTACGTCGACAAAATAGTGTTATCTGCCAATTTAGATGTTCTCCACAAGAACGATATAGACAGGCCAAGTGCGGACTGCAGCTGTAAGCAAACCGTCGATAAAGATACATTTTGTACAGAAGTTGAGCATTTGGAGGAGGTAGAGAGAGTAATCATGGAGAACCTATTGTTACAATTTGCTGACAATCCTAGTTATGAAGCAGTAAATTGTGATTGAAGATACATCTCCTATATATCGAAATCCATATCAGGTACCCCACCGTTTACAACCACTAATGGATGAATTTATTAACTAGCAGTTAAATGATGACATAACTGAGGAATGTAGAAACTCCAGAGGTACACCAGTACAAAAATCAACCTCAGATAGTACAAAGAAATATAGATTCGTTTGTGACTGCAATTATTTGAACAGTAGAATGATTATAGATGAATATCCAATACTGAATATTACGCAGACCCTGGAGTACTTGCGGCAGTGCAAATCGACTGGTCTTCAAAATTAAAGCAACAAGGGTTTATTATGCGGGATTATGTTTATTTTGCTACAAAACAGTATAAACACCTGATAGTAAAGTATAAGCAATGTAAATAATACAGAACGTAAACAACTGCAATGTGCATAACGGTAGACAGAAACGTTCTTCATTTTTCCAGCATAACAGGTTGGCACAAATATTCCTACAACTGGTTAATATGCTTAATATAGGGTGTTGCCACCTCTGGCAGCAATACAGGCCCGACAACGACGGAGTTTGATGTGAATTATATCGTCAATCGCATGATGAGGCAATAACTCCCATTCTTCCAGGAGACCTGCTTGCAAGTGTTGGGGATTGGTTGGTGGATGCAGACATGATGCAACCTGTCTCCATAGTGCGTCCCAGACATGCTCTATCGGGAGAGCGAGCAGGTCACACCATCTTCCACTTCCAAGGAAACATCAACCGCACTTTCTCTATGAGGTCGACCATACCGTCCATCAATACGATGTCTGGGCCTGCACCACTTCGCAAAAACAGCACATGAGGTACCAGTCTCTCGTCACGATACCTGACAGCAGTTAAGCCTTGCCGATTAACCCATACAACTTAATGAGGAGGTATTCCTATGGTCAACATCACCCTTGCCCACGATATTAGGGATCCTCCTCGGTATCTGACCTTTTCATAATGCTTGGGTTCCGAAATCGTATTCCACGTTCACTCCAGAATCAACGTCGAGAATCAATTTCCGGAGAAAATCGAGACTCATCTGTGAAAAGAACATTGGTCCACAGTTCGACCGCCCAGGTGGCATGTTGACGACTCCACTCTAGACCTTCCCTTCTGTGAAGACACATCAGAGGTACACAAACAGCAGGTCTCCAACAGTAAAGACAACTCTGCCGAAGCCTGATGTACACCGTTTGCCTCTATACAGTACGTCCAGTGGATGCTGCGAGGTCAGATGCCAGTTGCCGTACAGTATTAAGGCAGTTCTGTTGTTCCATACATCCAAATAACAGTCCTCTCTTTCTCATAATACACATTTTCGACCCTGCCCTGGTCTCTGCGGCACTGTTTCGGTTTCTGTAAATAGTTACTACATCCGAGAAACAACAGAATGATTCACATTAAGCCATCGGGCCTCATCAGCTTGCGATGTCCACCTTCCATTCTTCTTATGGCTCTCCACTGCAGAGAATCTGGTAGGCGTCGATTACTGTATACAAAGAAATTGTGGATGTGATACTTTCCAGGAAACAGTTCCCCCTTTGACATCATCGTTCGTGTGTTTGTCTGTTGACAACTGATCCAGAGGAGTGTTGAGTCCTCCCTCGGGCATGGGTGTTTGTGTTTGTCCTTAGGATAATTTAGGTTATGTAGTGTGTAAGCTTAGGGACTGATGACCTTAGCAGTTAAGTCCCACAAGATTTCACACCCATTTGAAAATTTTTTTGTCGGTTGGCCGAAATGCCATTTTCCGTGAAGAACACGATTGTACGGACACCTGTTAGCAATCTGTATGTTTATATGGTGAATTACCCACAAGACGGGGAAATAGCAGGTCGTTGCTTTAATTTTGGACACCAGTGTACATTTCTACAATAGACCTGGAAAGCGGATACCATAATTTGGAAGTAGAACCAGGGGACCGAGCAAAGACTGCATTTATGGTTCAATTTCCTCATTACCAGTATCAACAAGTGCTGCTTGGTTTAAAAAATGCACCAGCCACGTTTGAAACCAGCCACGTTTGAAATGTTAATGTGCTTGAAGCCGAGACAATGCATAAAGTACATTGATGATATCGAAATTTTCAACAGATATGGGAGAAAAAATGAAACGGTAAAAGAAATTTTTAGGAAGTTACATTCCATACAGATGACCTATAGTTTCGAGAATTGGAGTTTTCACTAAGGGAAGTGAACTACTGGGGACACACCATTAGCCAGGCTGGTGTGAAAATCGATCTCAGACAGATATACTACATGTGAATTTTCCCAGCACCTTAAGAGTCATTCTTAAGTGAACGAGCTACTTGGACTGGTAAGAAGGCCCAAGGGTTGGCTGTTGGTCAGCATGTCATCCTGTCCCATGCAGCATTGTTCAGATGTTGTGTGGAGGGGCATGTGTTCTATACACCACTCTCCTTATCACTATTCAGACCATGGAGCAGATTTGACTCGGTCAAGTAGCACCTTAGTTGACATCAAAAGGCTGAGTACACCAAGGAAAAACATCCTTGGCAGTATCAAACTCGGGTCCTCCGCACAGCTGATATCTAAGATGGCCACCCAACTTTGGAGGCAGACACAACCGTTCTTTGATCTGATTTGTGTATGTTGTTCACCAGTCAAGCATTTATTGGAGAAGTGTCTGAAGTTTCATTGGGAAGCACATTGTCAAGCTGCATTTGAAGAAAAGGAGGAATTTACCACTCGGCTTGTGTTACTCTATGTGCACTAGAAAATATAATTTATTTGATGTGTAATGCTGAAATATGTGGTTGACAGTGTTCTAAGTCAAGAAGTAAAGGGCTATGCTTCACGTGAAATGATTCAGCATGAAAAGAGTTACTCTACTATTTAGAACAAGATGTTAAAACAAGGTATACTTCAGATGTTAACCAAATGGAAAGAGATTTGAAGTGTTACTCGATCACATGGCATTAAAATAGCTGTTATGCCCAAATAACCCTACTGAGCAGACTTACAGAGTGGGCATTAAAACAGACTGAGCTTGATTTTGTAGTGATTCAGAACCATACAAGTATTGTGGTAACATATATTGGTTAGCACAAAGACTGGCATAATATGAGCAGTGTGTCATACCTTGCAAAACTGCAGAAGACACAAGGTGCTGATGTGGATTGCAGGCTATCCATAATATATTTTCAATTTACCATTAAAGATGGTATGCTATGTAGGACAACGAAGCTAGGTCTATGTGAGGTAGTGCTTACTGCACTGCAGGAACAAGTGTTAAAGGAAGCTTCTGATCATATGCTACCTGGGTATGGAGGGCATATCACAATCGACTAAAGTGGCTGAGCATTGCTGGTAGAGAATATGGAAATATGATGTACACTAGTGTACAATGAACTGAGTACCATGTGCCCAAAAACAGATTTACGTCATCAACAAGTGCCACTACAGAGTTGGCCATAAGCATCTAAATCCTTTTAGAAGATGTGAATAGATATTTAGGACCTTTTAGCCTGACACAAATGACAAACCGCTACTTCCTATTATATTCCATTCCTCAAGATACATTGTGATGATTATCATTCAACATCAACAGGCAAACACATTAGTAAATGCAGCTCTAAATAGCTTGTTGCTAAAATTTTCTGTCCCAAAGATGATAATCAGGGATGAGTGTATCAACAACCTCTAACTGAAAATCGCAGATAGCACATAACGAGGTGATGTGTGGTAGCAAAATACATTTACCATTTGACTTAGTTAAAGCAAAGTTGAGAAAGACAGGGAAATTTCTCTTGAAATTTTAGAGGACATTGAAGGAAATATGGGAGTGTGGAAAAAAGTGGACACCATGTCCTTGGTTGGCAGGACAGAATGGGGCAGCAAAGTAGTAAATTACCTGAATATGGGGTGGGTTAATGGAGTGATGTTGACAAACCCATAAACCCTAACAGAAGAAATAAAGAGGTTCATCACTCAGTTCCAGGAATCTGTATAAGCCTGTTGAAATACCAGCCTGTTGGTGTAAAAACGGTGCCAATGAATAAAATTGCTGACGTATGTGACTAGTATATTCCTTACTGCACGTATCAGCACCTGTTTCTTAGAAGGATGTAGCGAGTAAGAGGGAGAACAATGAGCCAGAGACACATGCATATACGCAGTGAGGTAGAGAAAGTATAGTGCTACAGTAGCTTCATGTATTTTAAGTTCATTCTTTGTCAAATACATTTATTTTATGTTCAGGTTTCTTCAGATGTTATTTTTGGGTGTCCATTCTTTGTAGTTATGTATACAGGAAGTACAGGAATCATTGGAATTGTTGCTAACGCTGGTATCTAGTTTGTGTAACTTTTGTTGCTTTGAAATATTGTTATTTTACGTAGGAAGTTGGAGGTTGTTCATTCTGATGTATATACTGATCAGTAGACAAGAGATGAAGTTTAAATTTGTAATTGACTGGTAGGTCAGAGATATGTTGATGTAAAAACGGTTTTATGTAATCGATAGTGTATTTTGTATGTAGAGAGCATGAACAAGGGGGACAGAGAATATCTACAGGCAGAATTGCTACCAAGGATGATAACAATATGCATTACTGATCTGGCACTGCTGCCCTTCTTCACTGGGGAATGGGAAGACACTCTGCAGAAACCCCATCATCATTTCATCGCGACTAAATAGTAGGCAACAACACTGATCATGCTCGACTCTATGCACTGGCCGATTTCTGGTAGCAGGTAACAACACATCCACCCCTACCTCATAAAATGGGAAACCTTGGGGAAGTATGTAGAAATAAAAACAAAAGCGTTAATGTTAACTTCTAAGGAAAGGAAGAACTATGAGCATATATCAGCAATGAAATCTATCATTGTCAGTGAGGTTCAAAATGGTTATAATGGCTCTGAGCACTATGCAACTCAACTTCTGAGGTCATCACTCGCCTAGAACTTAGAAATAATTAAACCTAACTAACCTAAGGATATCACACACATCCATGCCCGAGGCAGGATTCGGTTCCAGACTGTAGCGCCTAGACCCGCACGGCCACTCCAGCCGGCGCTGTCAGCGAGGGTGGGCCACGATAATGCCCAGCACAAGTGGTCGATATGGGTGCAGAGGTATGTGATATGCAGTTGTTTCTAGGCAAAGCAAGAGTGCAAGGATATTAAAGCAATATCTTGTCACCACAACCTTATTTGCCAAGGGTGGTCACGCAATTGATGTATCCCATGTTGTGGCCTGAAGCACCTGTTGTAAAGTGGTATGAGGAAGGTCGATGTAGGGGACCAGTGCAACTAATGGTACAAAGTAGTGGTTTTCCAATTAATGGCACAACTTGTGACCTTTCAGAACCTACTTTTCAATTCATAGCTACCACAATTGAGATTACCTATGTGAATGTTACACCACCATCACCGTACTGGCCTGGTAAATAACTGAAGTATTCCTGGCCTAGAACCTAACCTACCTTAATGGTACCCTGGAACCCAGCCTCCTCTATTCACTGACCGATCTGACAGGAACTAGTCTAGTTATTGCCAAACTAATCTACGAATTCAGATTTTAGAAAGTAACACAGCATCCAGTACCTTGGTGCAATTTAAAGGAAGGAATTTGAAACAGCAAAAAGTTACGTAAGAAAATGAAGATAGGCAAAGTCAACTGACTAATTTAAATATCAATAAACCGCATCTCAGCTGCTTGGTGCATTAACTCCTTAAACTTCATGAGGTATTTCCACCGTGTTACTATGCGATCACTGGAGCTAAATCATTGTGTGGTAACTCAAAGCCGGACTTTACATAGGTTTCCTTTAGTACGAAAGTTTTGGAGCACGTTAAGTGATTACCAAATGTAAAACTTTCACTCCATCCTTCGTCGTTAGAGCTAGAATAAATTTCTCTTATACGTTAGCCATATTACAAGACCCATGCAAAGGTGAGCACGTGGCACACACTAGGACTAGTAATTTGATCCACAAGCTGTCTTCAGAACGGTGCCTTCTATGAGGAGTAAAGAGCGACTGCTTTGCTGAAAGTACTGTCGACTCGTGAAACTGAGCCAACAACCGCCTGTCCACACAAGACACCACATACCCGTACAGCGGCTCTACGTACAGCTAGTTGCACTACGGCTCCATCTCTTTCTTGTCAACGCGAGAAAGCACTCACAGAGCGGCCGCTCTCTCTATAGTGCCAACGTGCACGTTTTTTTTATAGAGTAGCCGGGACAGACTTTCTCGCTCTCCCAGTATGAATTACACTACACACGCCGGCCTTATATGCCTCCCCTGCACCATCACGTCCTTCTGCCACGTCTGCACCCTCCAGAAACGTCCTGTTAAGGTCACAAGGAACTTGGTTGTCTGTTGGTTTAATATGCTTGACTTTTAGCCCAAGTACTGATATCCTAACAGCCCAGATAGCAATCCCAGCTGTTTTTTATGGACGCTCTAAAATCCTGGAAAGAATTTGGTCCTCAGTTTCAAGAACCAATTATTTTTGTTCTTACTAAAAGTGGAATTTTTCAAAATCAAGCATGTCGGAAATTAACAAACGGAATATTTCTGTTCGGCCCCTCTCAATAATCTGGATGCATAGGCAACAGCTCGTCTCTCCCCTGCATTTCCTTTAATAATACTGCTGCCAGAACAGGGGTAGAAGAACCCGTTTGCAACACAAATTGAGGTTCAAAGTCAGGAACAATCAAAACAGGTGCATTCGCCAGAGTCTGTCTTATACTTTCAAATGTTCAAATGCTATTTGGCGGCTTTCAGTCCACCTGAAATTTTCATCTTCCCACCTGTGTTGATCCTATTGAAATGTCCAAATATTGGCACAAAATTTCTAAAAACGTTAACCATCCCAATAAAATGCATAACACCGATTTTACCACGGGGAAGAGGAAACTGACGAATGTTGTGAATTCTGTCCTGATCGACTTTAATTCACCAAACGAAACTATATGCTCAATGAAGTAAATACCGCACCTGGCCAAGTACACGTTGAAGTTTTTTACAGTTAACCCAGATTTCCGAAATGTACTGAAAACATAGCGTACGTGGCCCAAATGTTCTTAAAAAATTTACTGTATATTACCACATCACATAATCATAGGCAAATTTGTATTTCATATCCCCTAACACAAATCGAAGAATATAGATAAAACAGTGGCTCCTGTGGCCAAACCAAATAGTATACGATTATGTTTACAGACTTCCAAACCGTTGTAAAAGTTGTAACTGCATTTGACTCTTCGGCTAACGAAACTTGGTGATAGCCTTAGTCTAAATCTAACATTGTAAAATACTGAGCGCCTACAAACCACGTAGAGCAATTATGCAAGTCCGGAAAGGGCATGAAATTTGCATCAAACTTTTGATTAAGTGGCCTATAACGGACTACAGTTCGAATTCTTTCCGACTCTGGTATTTTACTAGGAACACCGGCACACATAAGCGGATACGGAAAGCCTGATTTACTGTTGATCAATAACTTTTATTAACACTTCCATCTTTGGTGGTAATAGCCGTTACGGTCACTGCCAACCAGGAACTTATATTTAATTTTACTTGTCACACCAAGTTTATTGGACAATATGTCGGGAAACTCTTTCAATACCTTACATTCACTAAATGCTTGCTCCTGTTCTAAATGATCCATGTTAAGTGCTGTGCTAGCTGGAGCTACATTGCATATCCGTTCAAGTCCACCATGCGTCCACAAAGAAAACTTCTAATCAGGCAAAAACTTGATAATAAAGCATATGCTACTATAGTACAAAACACTACAAGTTCTTAACAAAAAATCACAGCGCAACTAAACCAACGTTGACGCACCCTTCACAACAATAAATTCAACAGGCCATGCTGACTTCTGATTTCCAAGATACATGTATGTTTTGTTTGTATATTTGTTGCACTCTTGCCAACAAGCCCGAAGGGGCTGGACAAGTACTAAAACTGAAATAGGACACTATATCTTATTTTCAATAATGTTTGATTTCTTGTTATATGTATATTTCTTAGATTTGTTGCTTTGTGTATGTTTAGTTATGAAGCACATTTCTTCTACTGACTCAGTCGTGTCTTAGGCTACCTACCTTTTTGAAGAAAAACGTAGTTTTTATTACGGAAGAATCACTGAGCCACAGATAACTTAACCAGCCTCATAGAATTGTTTAGTGGGGCAGCCTGTAACACACCATGTTACGAACACTCCCAAGGAACCCATGTGGCGCGAAGTGCTCGTGGGTGACCGAAATTGGATGAGGAGTTACAAAACAAATGATGAATATTCAGTTAGGTGGGAGATCAGAGACATTTATATGAGGAACAGCACTCAACTGTAACAAACCTCGCCTGTATTCTTCATTATTTTTAATTTTACTTCAGATAACTTAAAAACTCCACTGTGAGTTAAAGCATGAAAGAAATTACAGATTGTAAAGAAACCTTATAATACCAATTCTCTACCTACAGAGACAAAGAAATCTGGAAACATGTATCAGCTGCCTTTATTTAGAGAGAAATGATGTCGACCATAAAAAAAGAATCAATTAAGAATAGTGTGTCTTCTTGTTATCAAGACTCACACGAAATAGAAAAACGCGCCATTCCAGTGAATGAGACTACGCCATGTTAGGGAACATCCGAGACATGAAGGAAATGGTAATTTTAGGTTGCCAAGCCCCAGAGAGGTATAAGCCTGAACACCCAGCAGGTTGGCACCAATCCTATTTCTTGAGTCGTAGGCATAGTAGTGTGCAGCACTGGCCAGCAAAGTAAATCACCTCACAGGCTCTCTGCTCCGCCCGTTCTGCAAGATCGTCTCGGAAGTACCAGCAGCTGCCGTCTCTCTCGCAACCTTCACTTAACTATATGCACTCACCATCACACAGCTGAAAAATTTAACTGTTCGTTACATAGGTCAGAGTTCTGTAATTAATCTAGAATCTGGCCGCTGTTTCGGTTATTCGGCCATTGTGAGTATTCCACGATGTAGCGGCACAGCAGTAGTCTCAGACATCTGGTAAGGTTCATCTAACTTTGCCATCCTGCTGTTACTGACTATACCTTGATATCACAGATCAGCACCGTCTCTCCAGTGTGTTCTCAGTAAAATTTGTATAGTTCCAGCTCAGAGTTCATTCTATTTATGTTGTTTCTGTGATTGGGCAAATTTCAGTGAAGACTCCTCTCCGTTAAATATTGCTGTGTGCAATTCCAATTTATGAGTATATTTCATATTTTCTATATCTATACATCATTAGTTTCCAATTCCTACCACCTTCCCCCAGTATCTACCGACTGCTCATCTACTGGCCACATTATTCTGCGTATGCTCTAGCCTGCCTTGTGGAGACTAGCGATTCAGCTGTCCATACCTGGGATTGCCTTCTTCTGTTTGTCAGACATGTGAATGCTCACGGTCGGTCAGCTTTAAACAGTAGACAGAAGATCGTAAACAGACTCTCCTAGCCCTCTGCCAAGGGTTAAGTTGCGTTCTACAGGCAGCCAACCCTGACTGCTCAAAATCTGTTGCTGGTGAGAGTCATAATTAATCAGCTCTGAAATGACTGCTGTCTTTACTTTATCTCTTGCATGCACCTGAACTAGTGGCAGATAGTGGTCGCTCACACACCGATTCGTTTTCTTCGTTCCAAGTACAGGATATTACACAGTTCGTAACTCACTTATAAATAGCTACTTTTAGCTTCAGAAGTTAGTAATAGTAGCACTTACAAGTACTGCTATATAGTCTTCATAGAATTTTCATTTCTGGAACATTTAACGACTCACCATCACACTGTTTCAGATAATTCAGGAAACGTATTTGAATACATTAAACTCAGGTAGAAATAAGCACCAGTCTTCCATAAGCATAAGGTGGATACTACTTCTCACTCGTTTTCCTGGTTTTTAAAAGCAACCTAAAGACTTATTTTTCTGCTTAATTTAATGTGCAGTCTTCCAGATCTTTAAACAGGATACACTCCCCGACATTACCACTTTACTTAGAATGTATCAGTAGCAGACAAGTATGCTTTCATGCTTGCATAACAAACAGTAATAACATTTGTAACCAATAGTATTACCTACTCACTAACAAAATTACCGGTAAACCCCTCTGAGGATGACACGCAGGATTTGGAATTCTCGGGAACTTTTCATTCAAGCTTCAGAAAGACTGTCAAAATTGTAACAGTAAACTGTCGAAGTATTCGCGACGAAGCTGCCAAAATAATTGACTTCTGGTAATTATTCACGGGAGCGAGAGATGGTAACAACACGAAGGAGAAAGCTCAGAGATATATAGCGATCATGGAACATCTATGGAAAAGACAGATTAGACGTCATATGAGAGGGAGCGTTCGTTTCAGATGCAAAAAATATCTGAATTGAGGCAGAAGTTAACTGTACACATACATCAGGTCTGGGTGAAATCAAATCAAGTGTAGAATGTTTTTACTGGCCACACGATTGCACTGTGACAGTTTTGGAGCCATTCAAGGAAAGTCGATCAGTGTCGCGGAAATACCCAGATCATGCATTATTAGTTGTAGCTGACATTAACTTACGTAGCATACACGGGAACGTCTACAGAACCACTGCAAATGGTATGGACCGACAGTCTTGTGAAATAATTCTGAATACGTTTGAGAAAACTGCCTTCAACAACTAATTAGACAACACACACACAACGTAAATATTTTAGACCTAGTAGCTACGAAGAGGCCTGAATTTATAAAGTTAATAATTCCGTCAAAAAGGCTAGGAAAGAGTCCATGCTAGGAAAAGCAGAAAAGCAGTTGTTAGTATCCCATTTAACGAATGGACGTTGTCTACCTCCAGTATGACGGACGTAGAGGGATTATAGGCACAGTTTAAACACATTGTAAATTGCGCTCTGGAGACGTGTGTGCCGAATACGTGGATTGCCGATAAAAATGACTTTCTGTAGTTTAAAATGAAATTCAAAAACTTCTCAGGAAACAAAAACCGTATCATCCCGCTACAAGAAGAGAGCGCACATACCGACAGAAAAAAGTTAGTAGAAATTAGCGCGTCCGTAAGAAGATCAAAGCCCGAATCATATAACAACTTACACCGTTATACATTAGAGAAAGATCTTGCTGAGGACCCGACAAACTTCTGGCCATATGTAAATTCACGAAGCTGGTCGAAGGCTTCCATTCAGTCATTCGTCAAGCAGCCTGGGGTGGCAATAGAAGACAGAAAACGGAAAGCGGAAGTTTTAAATTTCGCTTTTACGGGAGGATTGTATGGAACTCGTACAGACACTCATATAAGGGACATACAAATTAGCATCCGTGGCATAGAGACGTAATTAAAACTGTTGAAAACTAATGTCACCAGCTCCAAATGAGACCCCAGGGCGGTTTTACAGAGAGTAGTCTGCAGCATTGGCCTCTTAGCCTGCATTTATCGCTAATATCTACCCCAGCGAAAAGTGCCAAGCGAACAGAAGAAAGCGCAGGTGAGTCCAATATGTACGAAACGTTAAAGGATGGACCTGCATAATTGCACGCCAATATCTCTAACATTGGTATGCTGCGAATTCTTGAACACTTTCTGAATTGGAATTTAATAAGTTTCCTCTAGACATAAATCCTTCTCTCCACATATCCGTGTAGATTTAGTAAACATCGCTCGTGAGAAACTCGAATTGGCTCTTTGTTCACATGACATTCTACAAACCAAGGATGAGGGCAACAAGCAGATTCCATATCGCCAAATTTGCAGAAAGCATTTGACACGATTTCTCACTGAAAACTGTTGATGGTCCGAGCACACCGCTTACATTCGCAGGTATGTGAGTGGCTCGAAGACTTTTTAAATAATAGAACCCAGTACGTGGTAGTCGACAGCTAGTGTTCATCAGAGAAACTGTATCGTCGGGACTGCCCCAGTGAAGTGTGGTGGGACCATTATTATTGACTATATACATAAATGACATGCTGGACATGGTGAGAAGCAACTTAGATTCGTGATTAACAGAAATTGGAAATAGAGAGTGATAATAGTTCACTAAGTGATCATTTAGACGAGACACTAAAATGTTATGTCCAGATATTGAAAAGAGTGTCACTAGAAATCGCGAATTCCATAATGAAGTTAATGGAAGGCTCGACGGTTTTCGTTGGCAAGTGGCTGAAGTAAAAGATCATGTAGAGGAACTGAAAGGTGCCCAGAAATCTGTCATTGATAGATACGCTAATTTCAAAAGGTGGTCACAGTTTACAAAATGGAATGTAGAATCGAAGAAACGAAAGTAGCAGTCTCTTCTACATTCTATGGAACAAGCGGTAAGTAATAAGGTTCAAAACTAGCGTCAAGCCCTTAGGGAGGAAATAGTCATTCGATTAGGCGGTAAGCTGCGAAACCTAAATTCAGCAACAAATGATAGGGTTCTAGCAGTAGATGCCTCGATGTGACTGATGGTGCACAGGGACCTGGACAAAATTTCTAGCGTGTGTAATGAATGGCAGGTTGCTGTAAATGTAGATAAATATGAGTTACTAGGGATGAGTTGGGAAAAAAATCCTGTAATGGTCGAATACAGCATTAGCAGAGTGCAGGTTTACGCTGTCACAGATTAAATATCTAGGCGTAGCGTGGAAAGCCATGTAAGATAGAATGAGGACCTCAGGTTGGTAGGAGCGATAGTGAACGTGGGACTTCGTTTTATTGAGAGGATTTTTGGAAAGTGTTTTTCACTCATAAAGCACGCGGCGTACAGATCGCCGGTCCGAGCCATTCTTCAGTGCGACCCATTCTTCAGTGCTGCTCGGGTTTTTGGGATCACCACCAGATCAGATTAAAGGAAGACCTCGAAGCAATATTGAGGCGTGCTGCTAGATTTGTTATCAAGGGGTTGAATCTGCTAATATTACGGAGATGCTTCATGAATTCAAATGGGAATCCCTCGAGGGGAGGAGGTGGTGACGAGAGACTTTCTAAAGGACACTAATGCGCAAGTTTGAAGAATCGGTGTTTGAGGCTCACTGTAGAACTATTCTTCTGCAGCTGAAGTACATTTCGTATAAGGACCATGAAGATAAAAATGCAAGAAGTTAAGTCTCGTACAGAGGCATTTAGACAATCGCTTTCAACTCACTTTGTTAGCGAATGGAACAGGAAATTAAGTGTCTAGTAGTGGTACGAAGTGCTCTCGGCCACGCACTGTCCTGTTGTTTTCAGAGTTTATGTGTAGACGTAGACGTAGATGACAAATGGCTGAATTGCAGCACACAGTGTCACAGTATTCTGCGTTATCTAACACCCCTTAGTGGACTTCAAATGGCGCAGAAACAAATGAAATATACCACTATATTAACACTACACATACGGTACATAACAGCGCCACTGGAATACACATAAGTAACTAGACAGTTCTCTAAACAGTCTACAATTCTCGTGTGACACACCTAGGTCCCAGGGGATAAATGGGGTCTCTCCGATATATGATTCTTTCTCAGCTCAATTAATAATTTCTCAGGCTTAGTTATGTCCTGAAATCTCTTTTCAGCACCGTTCTCCGGATCTTCTAATAAGTATGAATAATTATATACTGTTTTACTGATTTTATTAAAATCACCTAATAAAAGACAAAAGTCTGCACATTCTTGTCAATTAAATGAGACCTTGGTTGGTTTCGAAATAGACCAAAGTTCCCTACTTTGAAAGAATTCGCTTCAGCTACATTAAAATGCCACTTCTTCCATATCATTCCCTTTTCGCGAATTCACCTTAAAGCTACGGCAGTATTCTCGTCCCAGATCATACCAGATTCCTGGGGCAGACGTGCAGTTCCTCCGGTCGGCATCTACACTAAGTAGACACGACTGTCTTAGCGGCCCCTTATAGTTAGAGGGCCCGCACAACCCACAAGCAACATGGGTTGCCGACCCCCTTTCAGGAGAGCGAAGAGAAACATCGCCAGTGGACAGATAAAAATAACAGATTTTCCAAATAAACAGGGAAATACTTCGCCAGACAACATGTGACAGTGTTTCACCAATCGGAATTCATATGATTTATGTAGCACTCTGCCAATCTGGCTTTATAAGCATGCCTCGACCGTCAGACCGGCAGTGTTTACTAACTACTAGGAACAGATCCGGCCAGTATATACGCCGGCCGTAGCATTCACTCACTGTAGCATTGTAGTAGCTCTTTGTACTTTGTAGAGTAGATTTTGGTCATTATTTTCTTCCATTGTCTTGTCTACTTATCTGGTATGCCACTACAAAAGTTGTGTGGATTTTGTTGTTGTTCTTGCATTAAAATCAGAGTGAATACCAAAAAGGGGTTTTTCTTTAATTATGATAGAGCGTGTTCAAAATGACTGTTAGTTCTTTCCCGCTAACTGCAGGAAACAGCAAGGAGGGTACCTAGATGAATCACAGACCAGCTGGTTAATGGTCTATACAGCAAGATTAATTCCGCTCACTTAGAATGCCGCCCATGGCACTATATTGTGGGCAGTATCCTTGTCTCTCGAAAACACTACTGCGTTTCTGGCTACGTGGCAGAAGATTGCTCCCTGTGCCATCACATTTCGCTGACGCGTGTTACCAATCCAGGAGAAGCTGGTGAATTGTATGTAAAGCTTACGATGTTGTGGCGCTGCCAGCGTCTCTTTTTCCTGCCGAAGTGAGCAGTTCGATAATCTTTTCGAGCTAATGAACATTGTAGTCATCGGTTCTTAGCCGCCTGCGCTATTATTTACCCTGAAGGGCCAGCATTATCATTGCATGGTTCTTCTGCCATCTATGTTGACTACTTTCAGGTGGCATACTGCTTTGTGCAGGTCGTGAAGCATCTTCAGCATGGTTGCAGTATTGACCAAGGAATTCCTTACTCAATGAGAGAGAAATACTACCGTATCTACCTGCCACATACAACCACGGACGAGACTAACGGGTGCCTCTTACACTGGGTGGGAATCTAACGAATCACCGACGTTGGTGACGAAATGTGAAGACACTAGGTTAAACACCCCAATTCCTCCCAAAGAAGGTGTCAGTACCTCGGTATTAACTTGCATAGGGTGTAGCGTTTACATTCTAGGAAAGTATGACGTCTCTCGCAGACCCCAAAGGTGTCAGTTCGAGTTATTCAGCAATGAGGAAACAGTCTTCGTGAATGAAACGGAGCCTACCTCTTCCAAACGTTGTCCCTAGAACGCCACTGACTGAGTAGTGCCCCCTCAGGCAGGTCTCGATCCTGACCTCCTGATGGTGAGGGTTTATTGGCTCGGTCTCTCACGATAACATTGGCATTGGCCAAAAGTACTTCTCTCCAAAGCAAGTTATTGGCAGTTTCCGTGTCGTCGGACCGCTAAGGTCGACTGTGAGAACCCCATCACTTGTTGATGAATTTAGATTCCGCAGCTTACTGCCTAATTGAATGACTGTTTCCTCCCTCAGTGCTTGACACTGATTTTGAACCTTGTTACGTACTGCTTGTGCCATAGAATGTAGAAGAGACTGCTACTTTCCTTTCGTTTCTTCGATTCTACATTCCATTGTTGTAAACTGTAACTCTTTAATTTAGCGTATCTGTCTGTCTCAGATTTCTGGGGACTGTCTGCCCGTGACAGATTTCTGGGGCACATATAAGTTCCTCTACATGATCATTTACTTCGGTCATTTGACAACAAAAACCGTGGAGCCTCCCATTTAGCTTCATTAAGGATTTCGCGTTTTCTAGTGACATTCTTTTCAGTATCTGGCAATGAGATTTTAGTTTCACATCTGAATAATTATTTAATGAACTAAAATGTTTATCTGTTTTCAATTTCTGTTAATCAAGGCTGTTAGTAGAAAGCTCGAAATAAATTAGGCAAGCAAATTTCAAAAACAGTTTCCGTTTCTGCCTCACTGAAATGTCCCGAATTAGCCACCTACTTACTTGTAATGTTCGTCGATTTCTTCTGTATTGATCCTTTGGTTTCACGAGGCCGACCTCGTGCACACAAAATGGTGGCTTTGATTTATTTCTTTTTTTTTTTGAGGGGGGGGGGGGGAGGAGTGTTGGGCATGCGAGGTTTCGTGACACATGGCGCAGTCCAGCAGCTACCCCTGCACATCGTCAAACCATGTACAACTTTAAGCAAAATCATGTGAAATATACATCTTAGACTGGCAACTGAATCCAGTAATTTAACTTACCATGCTAAGGAAAAACTTCAGATATGACTTTTAGATCTTAGTTTCGTGATATACGCTGAAGAGCCAAAGTGGTACACCTGCCTAACATCGTGTAGGACCCTCGCGAGCACGCAAAAGTTCCGCAACACGACGTGGCAGGGACTCGAATAACGTCTGAAGTAGTGCTGGAGGGAACTGACACCATGAATCGTGCAGGGTGTCCATAAATTCATGAGGCTGAGGGGGGATCAAGATCTCTTTCGAACATCACGGTGCAGTTCATTCCATAAATGTGCGATAGTGTTCATGTCTAGGGAGACTGGTGAACAGCGGAAGTATTTAATCTCAGACGTGTGTTCCTGGAGCCACTCCGTAGCAACTCTTGACGTGTGCGGTGTCGCATGGTTCAGCTGGAATTGCCCAAGTCCCTCGGAATTCACAACTGACATGCATGGATGCCGGTGATCAGACAGGATGGTTACATACATATCACCTGTCAGAGACGTATTTAGACGTATCATGGGTACCGTATCAAACCACCTGCACACGCCCCACGCCATCACATCGTCTCCGCCAGCTTGAACCGTCCTCTGATGACATGTACGATCCATGTAATCATGAGGTTTCTCCATACCCGTACATATCCATCTGCTCCATATAATTTGTCCGACCTGGCCAAATAGTTCCAGTAATCAGCAGTCCAATGTCAGTGTTGACGGGCCCAGACAAGGCGTAGAGCCTTGTGTCATGCAGTCATCATGGGTACATGAGTGGGCCTCTGGCTCCGAAAGCCCCTACCGATGATGTTGCGTTGAATGGTTCGCACGCTGACACTTGTCGACGGCCCAGCATTGAAATCTGCAGCAGTTTAAGGAAGGGCAGCATTTTTTGTCAGGTTGAACGATTCTCTGCAGTTGTCGTTGGCCCGGTTCTTGCAGGATCTTTCCCCGGACGCCGCGATGTCGGAGGTTTGATGTTTTAGCGGATTCTTGGCATTCACGGTACACTCGTGTAATGGTCGTACGGGAAAATCCCCTCTTCATCGCTGCCTCTAAGATGGTGTGTCCCATCTCTCGTTCTCCGACTATAACACCACGTTCAAACCCCCTTAAGTCTTCATAACTTCATAACCTGCCATTGCAGCAGCAGTAACCGATCTAACTACTGCACCAGACACTTTTTGTCTTATATAGGTTTTGTCGACCGCAGCTCTGTATTCTGCCTGTTTACATGTCTGTATTTGAATATGCACGCCTATGCCAGTTTATTTGGACCTTCAATGAAGGATATATAATGACGAAAAAAAAACAACAGTTCCAAAAAGTAGTCGTGCGACACAAACGAAAATTGGTAGGGGTGTTTCTACATCTACAACATTATGTCCATTGAAATTTGTGCTGGTGTCATGAAAATGGCTCTAGTAGCGTCACTGTAAGGCTGCAAACCAGATTTGCTTTAAATACACGCTGTTACGGTCGTGAGGACTAGTTAACCTGAGAATTTATGTCGTCAGTCGATGTCAGTACCTCATTGAGTATGAACGAGGTGGTGTAATAGGGCTACGAGAAGCTGGATGTCCCTTCTACGATATTTTAGAAAAACTTTGCAGGAATATGGCCTCTGTATATGATTGCTGGCAGTGGTGGTCACGAGAAAGTACGGACGCAAGGTTCTCCACACGGCCAGGTGGTGTTGATCTGGCGCAGCGTACTGTACGTGCAGCAGACATTTGAGCAATAGTTGGCATCACAGTGACACTATGGGCTGCTACAAATCGGTTACTTCAATGACAGCTCCGAACCAAACGCCCCGTAGCGTGCAATCCACTGACCCCAAACCACAACCATTTGTGACTCCAGTAGCGTCAAGCAAGAGCTCATTGGACGACAGGCTGGAGGTCTCTTGTGGTTCTTTTTATGACAGCTGGTTATGCCTCGGTTCCAGTTATAGCCGTGTGTTGGTTAAAAAGAGGCCAGCTGAGGGTCTGCAACCGACCTGTTTGCGTGCTACATGTCGAGCTGTGGTATGGGATGCGATTTCTTACTACAGCAGGAGCATTCCGCGGCTATACCGCGCACCCTGTCAACAAATTCATACGCTAGTCTGGTGACTCGACCTGTTGTGGTACCATTCATGAACAGCATTCCAGGGGCGTTTTCCTACAGGATAACGCTCGCTCGCATATCGCTGTTGTATTCAACATACTCTACGAAGTATCGTCATGTTGACTTTGCCTCCTCGACCACCAGATCTGTCTCCAACCGAGTATGTATGGGACATCATCGGAAAGCAATTCTAATATCATCCGCAACCAGGTTTAACCGTCCCTGCAATGAACGACCAAGTGCAACAGGCATGAAATCCCATCCCACAAAGTAACACCGTGCACCAGCACAACACAATGCGTGCAGTTCTGCGTGCATGCGTTCTACTTTTTAGCGGTTACATCGGTTATTAATGTATCAGTAAAAAAATGGTTCAAATGGCTCTGAGCACTATCGGACTCAACTGCTGAGGTCATAAGACCCCTAGAACTTAGAACTACTTAAACCTAACTAACCTAAGGACATCACACACATCCATGCCCGAGGCAGGATTCGAACCTGCGACCGTAGCGGTCGCGCAGTTCCAGAGTGTAGCGCCTAGAACCGCTCGGCCACTCCGGCCGGCTAATGTATCAGTATTTACCATTTTCAATGACTTTTCTCGCCCATAGATTAACCTGTGGTCTTACAACGTTAATCACTTCAATATTTACCTAGAAAAATTGTACGAATGCATGCTTTCGCGGCGATATCCGTTAATAAAATATTCTCAGGTTTCAAGTTGCCTCAAGTGGTTTACTTCCCACGAGCTTTCGGGAGAGCTCCTCTACCAAAGTGGATGACTCTCGTGTGTTGTCATTGCCCTGCTTATATAGCCGCGCTGTCGCTTTTGACATCGCCCGTGACGTCACTGGTGCTCGGTCCCGCACCATGTATGGTAATGTTTTGGCCGCACGACCGCCGGGCCCGCTTCAACTCCCTCAACACCGGATCCCATGCTGTACTCAGTTGCAATCCACTGTCTCTATTGAAGGTGTTGTTAGAAATTCTAATCTCTATGGCCTCTTTTATCACGATGTCTCAGAATCCATTAGTCCGTTTAATAATAGACGTCTAATCGAATGCAGTTCGGTGCCCGTTTTCCAGAGCATGTTCTGCTACTGCTAACTTTTCTTGATAGCGCAGACGGTAACACGTTTCATGTTCTGTGCGGCACTGTTCAATAGTGCAAACAGTCTAGCCGGCATAGAAATGCCCACATCCACACGGTATCTTGTAAATTCCTGGCGTTCTGAGGCCTACATTGTCTTTCGCAGACCTCATTAGTTGACGGATCTTTGCCGGAGGCCCGCAGATTGTGTCTGTTTTATGCCTCTTCAGGAGCCGACTAATCTTCCATGTTGCCGAACCACAAAACGGTAAGAATGCAACTTGCTTGGTGTCTTCTCCAGAGGTGTTCTTCCTTTGAGGCTTGGATGACACTGCTTGTGACATCTGTTTGTTGTTATAACCGTTTTACTTAAAAGCTTTTGCGTAAGTGGCTCAATTCCCTCGGCAAGTTTTCAGCGTCAGAGACGATTTCAGCTCGATGTACTACGGTCCTCAGAGCTGAGTGTTTCTGTGTTGGGTGATGGAAGCTGTTGGAATGCAGATACCGACCCATTAGGTTTACAGCGGAAAAGCACGTCCAAAAACGGCAGGGAACCCTTTTTCTCTACTTCCATTGTAAAGCTGATGTGGTTGTGGCTGCTGTTGAGGTGCTCCAGGAATTCTTCTAACTATTCTTGTCCATGTGGCCGAATGACGAAGGTATCGTCGACATAGCGATAAAAACAGCTTGGCTTTGCAGGAGCCAAGTCGATGTCTTCGAAATGGCCCATAAAGAGGTTGGCTACTATTGGAGCTAATGGACTTCCCACCGCCATGCCGTCAGTTTGGTTAAAATATTCTCCATCACGTAAGAAATATGACGACGTCAGAGTGTGCTTAAATAAATCCACGATGGTGTCGTCAAAGAGCTGGGACAGGAAGTCATTAGAGTCTGTGATGGGGAGACACATGAATGAGGAAACCACTACGAAGCTAACCATAATATCCTCTTAAGCAAGTCGCAGGCCTTTAATCCGACTGATGAAGTCCGCCGTATTCTTTATATAGTGTCCAGAGTGTCCGACGTGCGTAGTGAGGAGGCTGGCCAGATGTTTAGCAAGTTTATAGGTCAGTAATCCGATTGTACTCACTATCGGCCTCAAGGTGTGTCCTTCGTATGCCCCTTCGGCAGACCATAGAAAGTGGGCTTTCTTGGGGCCTTGTGGAGAATGTTCTTAAGAGTATTCCCTTCCAGCGATGGCCGTTTGAGAAGCTTTAAGTCTTCCTCACTATTCTGGATGTTGGGTCCCGAGGTAATTTTTGGTATGTGTCTTCCTCCATCATCCGTCTGATTTTTGCGTCATAGTCGGCTCGTTCCGTTAAGACGGCAGCATTGCTCTTGTCCGCTGGTAGGACGACGGTGAGAGGATCATCGAATTGCATTCGATGAGACGTCTGTAATAAAACGGACTAATGGCTTGTGGGATAGCGTTGTAAACGAGGCCATAGAGATTAAAATTTTTGAAACTTTCAATAGAGACAGTGGACTGGAGCTAAGTACAGCGTGGGATCCGGTGTTGAGGGAGTTGAAGCGGGCCCGGCGGTCGCGCGGCCAAAACATTACCATATATGGTGAGGAACCAAGCACCAGTGACGTCACGAGTGACGACACGAGCGACATGGCGGCTATATAAGCACTGCAATGTATGACAACCACACGACAGTCATCCACTTGGCAATGGCAGAGAAGATCTCTGCCGAAAGCTCGTGGGCAGTAAACTACTTGATGCAGCTTGAAACCCGCGAATGTTTTATTAACATAGAAAAATTTATTCCCGAAATTTCATCACTCTACATTTATTATTTTCTGGTGCTGAGATTTTATTTCTGTCCGTGTACTTCGAAGAGCAGTTGAACACTGAACCATCGACTGTATTAAATGGGACCAGTTAAATTTGAATGTATTACAAAATAATAATTATGGCAATATCTACTGTGAACCCAGATGTAGTTGAAATAACTTTAGGAGATCCTGGTAACAATGCGAGATTTTTGCAGTTATTGTGTGAATAAGTACACATCACAAAAACACGTGGTTTGTAGTTTACATGCATCATTACTGACAGCAAGAAAATGTTTATACAGACAGGGTCCAGATCATAGAAAATCTGCCATCGCAGAGTAATAATGCTGCGTTCTAGATGGTAAGAGCTTATTGCCGAGTTTTAATATATGCGCCAATCTTATCTTACACGTACAGGTAAAACAAAGTCAATGACACAATTCAGAAAAAAATAGCTGCAATATCACATGGCCAATTATATGTTATTCACGAAAACTTTTATGTCTGTGACAATCACATGGTGGTTTTATGTGAGAATATTATTACCTACTAGATGGATGTAAGCGGTACCTTGTATATTTCAGCAATGAAGTGCGTTGTTAAAAAGAACTAGATGCACATACAAAGGTCATGCTGTTCCATAAAATTCGTTGACAATCCCGTAAGGAAAGCATATCTGAAGCCATATCCCAATTTCATTTAATAGTCACACTTGCTCTCTAAGTTCTCAGTTTCATTCAAAGACTAGCAAGTACAGACTTTGCAGAATGTATTTCTACACTCCAGCATTAGAAATAATGTAGATATAATTAGAGTAGATTTTCTAAGTTTAAAATTTCAATCCACGCAAGAGCAGCGTTTATTTCAAGCTAAATTCCGAATTATTACTCGACTGATTTCTGGAAACTTTGGGAGCTATTAAGCTAACCGGAAGTGGTTGCAGAAAGTGGTTGGTCTTCATTGAAAGGGTAACGCAATTTCTCATTAAATATATAAGCGTAATTACCATATATCAGCGACAGTAGCTGCGAAGTTTGGAAAGCGTATCCACTCGGCAGGACGTCCGCAGCGCGGAAGCGACCGTTATCAGAACGAGGTGCGAGCAGAAGTGGTGCTATCATTCACCAGTAGATGGCTCCGGGTGCGACTGCGCTAACCGATATCCGCAAGTGAGCTCTGACGCGTTGTGGACGGCGCAGTTACGATAAAAACATTTGGCAATCTCCGAGTGCTTATTGCCTGTTACCAAACGGACACGGTTAGCAACGATATTTTATGTTGAAGGTTGAGAAATAGACGGAATGCTACGATTGCACTGCTGTACACCGTGGAACCCAGGATGGCAGCGAGATTTCTTAGAAGTAATGTAGGCCTATTAAGTGGGAACCGTCACAGCAACACGTTACTGAATACTAACGGTGTTCCCAGTTAGTGACAGGAAGGAGGAAGAACAGCGACAGAACACAAAAATAACAGAAAACAAGACCCATGTTAAACGATACGGAAACAGAGACCGACAGTATCACTCCTTAAGGCCTGGCAGTGATCTTCAATTTCGGCAAATATGTCGCAAAATACGTATTCTTGTTTTGCGAACTACGAGTACTAGATGGTAATATTTTTCATTAAAACTTCATAGATTGTAACGTGGTAAAGTATTTTTTTGCAAAACCCAATATAGCAATTTGGAAAATAGATCAGTTACCAAGTGTTAGGTGTGTTCTTGATTACCACCTTCTTGTGTGTATTGCGCACTTTCAACTGTATCGTAAATAAGCTGCTCGTTTCCTCTCAATTTTTGCCCTTGTTCGTAATATTGGGTGGGCTAAATGATTCCATATTTGTTTTTTCTTCATACGTAACAGAAGCTGGTGCCGTCGCATGTTATTCAGTGGATTAATTTCGCTTTGTTACTGCTTACGAAACCATATCCGAACTACTCACTTGTCAGTTTAAATGCATTGTGAGTATATGGCTCATATTCTATTTCACTTTTCTTGCCATCTGTCTTTGGTACTCTCGCATTTAATGGGGACTGGAGAAGGTTTTAACGACGTCTGCTAAACTGCACTGTTTGTAGTAACCTGCCTATTAATAATATCTGAAACCATTTGTGTAACTACTCCCGTATTTTTAGCATTTCCAAGAAAGAGTGCTATAGTCACCAAACTTACAACGCGTACTCATACGTCTACATCCACACTGATGAGCCAAAACACTGTGATCGCCTGCTTCATAGCTTCTTTGTCGTTCTTTGAAATTAAATACTTACTGATTATGCGTAAAATGGATTCGACAGTTTCGAGCAGGTTTTTGGAGATATGTATCATTAGATGTTTACGCACAGGTCATGTGATACGGGTAAATAATGGGCCGCTGATATGCGCACGCAGTAATGGCTTCCGACAGCGATCTATGTGAGTTACACAGGATTTAGGTCAGCAAAATTCGTCGCCGAGACATCAACGGGAGTTCACAATAAGGCTCCTCAAACCAATGTAGCATGTTCTGGCTCCGAGAAATGAACATCTGAGAGATGACATCGTCATCGGGGAAGCTATCAATCTTGAAGGAATGCAGGTGGTTCGCCGCTATCAGTGTGTCTTCATTTACTAACACAGATCTCATCCAAGCGCCGGAGAACGTCCCCCACAGCATATGTTGGTCCCTCCAGGCTGTGTCCGTGCCACGCTGTACGTTCCAGGCCGCCGTTCACCAAGATTGTGGTGTCTATAGAGACGACCGCCGACCTAGAGCACAAAAATGTGATTCACCCGAAGAACCGGCAGATTTCTGTTGATCAATGGTCGAATCTCAACGGTCCCACGGCCACTGAAGTCGTAATTGACGATGTCGATTGGTCAATATGAGAAGACGTGGCAGTTGTCCGTTGGAGAGATACATTTTCAGCTATGTACGATGATTGGTGTGCTCCGGAACACTTTTGCGTGCATCAGTTTTGTGCTCTTTCGTCAGGACGCTACAGATCACCATTTGTTCTACTTGACAGAGCTTTTCCAGATTCTCGTTCACAGGCTCTGAATAATGATTATCCGGCCTACGTCAAAGTCGCTCATCTCAATGGATTTATTCACTTGCAGGCCATATCTTCGCTAGAGTTATCTCGCGTCCGTGTCTGCTCCTCTCACATACTTTTGTTACCGCGTCAGGAGCCCACTACGCCACCAGACAGCATCCAACTTGGCGATTGACAGTGTTCATAATGTTTTAGATAATTAGTGCATACTCTGCAAGAAACTGTGTAATGAATGGCACTCAGTCAAATGAAGCAGCATCATTTAAAGCAGAATTACACTCATTCCGTGACGAGATGTAATACATTTGAATAAACATACTGTCAAAAACTGCTAATATGTGGTCTTCATTAAATACCAGAAGCTACGGATGAAGAATGAAAACATAAATAAAATAGAGTGAAAGAAATATAGTTGCAATGCATTTACATCGTGCAGTTCACAGATTCGTAAGCAATAACACATACACAGAAGTCCACAGAACAACATGCAACGAAAGCAGCTTCTATTTTATTTGAAACAAAAACGGAGTCACTTACCCCTACCAACACTACGGACGTGATCACAAAGCCATCAGAAATACGAGCAAGATATTTACAGTGCGATTCAAAGACTGCAATATACACGAATAGGCGTAATCAGAAGTAGAAACTTATGAAAGAAACTTCTAACTACGAAAGCTAAAATCAGCCAATAAGAAAGCGAGTTGATGGACTGATAAATCTGCAGCGCTCCAGATGGCCTGGCAGCGAACCAAGGTCGAGCTACCAGAAGTACCTACATGAGTTGCACACCAATTGGAACAGCTGTCACTCCCCCTCTCCGTCCCTTCCTCGAAAACAAAATACGATCGTGAATCGAACTCACATCCTGCTCTGCCACTCAGAGTGACGTACCTGTGCGTCATTACTTTGAAGAGACCCAGAACGCGTAATTGACATAATCTAATAGCAAGCGTTCTCATCACAAAATATTCTTTTCATATACCGCTGTTTCGCTTGCATCTGATCATGGCGCATGGAGTTCGTTGTACTTTCAGTTGATGCAGTTCTCTCACGTATTATCAGCGAATTACAGAAAATATGTGTACTAAGATACGCATAAAGAAATATTCGTCTTTATATGATTTTGAATTGCAATATAATATGTACAAATCTCGTTCATATTAAACGGTCTCAGTTCATTAATTTGTAGGTAGCAGGTGCCTACAATAACTTCATTTCTTTGTTATCTTTTGTGTTTAATAAACACACTTTTCAATAGCTTGGTCTTTTTATTTTGCAACATATTGTGCTTAGTTTCCCTCATATCTTCTTTGTTTTACTGAACGAGTTTGGACAGCCCCTAACTAACTCTGGTCCTGAATCCACCTAAATTAATTGCACACTTTCATATTACATTCTCCATAAAGCGTGAAAAGGAAGTGTAATTGACACAACCCCTTTCACCACACGTTTCAAGAATGATTCTGAAAGGAAACTAGTCATATCTCTACTCCTTCCTCTTCAGAACCTAAACTCGAATTATCAGTGTGTTAAACAGGAAACAATCAAGTTCCTTTAAGAACTCTACGCGTGCAGAATAACGCAGTTTAACTTCCTCTTCGTGAAGGGTTTTGGCGTTAGAAAGCAAACCACAGCAAAAAGGAAGCAAAACGTTTACGACACGTTAATTAAATTTACCAGATTTCCATAGCCGATATTTGAGACGTCTTATCTGTAAGATATGCAATGAAAGTCCAGAGTCAGTTAGTCGTTCAAAGTTACAGAGAAATTAAAGAAATATTAAGGCATGCATAAATTATTGCAAACAGTAGAACTCAAGGGCAGAAACTTTCTATTTGAAGATATTCCTCAAACCTAGTACGTTGATAAAAGCAACAACAAAGAAACAAGTAATGAACAACGTGGTATACTTTCTTACGAAACCTAGTATCATTCCAGACCTCCTGATTTCGGTTTTGCAATGCTTACTCAAATGCCTCTAGAGTTTCTCTTGAAAATTCCGCTGCTCAGCCTCCTTTTCAGACTTCCGCATCCAGCCTTTTTCTCCACCACCAATAATCTGTCACTGAAGGGCTGTTATAGAGCGACGTTCCTTCATTCTCAATAAACAAATAATGGGTAATTAATTGATCAGGAAATCCTTTAAGACTCAACGTTTCCCTTCTTTGACACGATTTGAAACTGTGTGGCATCGTCAGGGACGGTGTTAATGGTCTTAGGCAGCGCAGCTCACGGTGTTAACTCAGCTGAAAGTGCGTAGGTAGTACCTACGTTACGGAAAGCTGGAGTAGCGGAAGTTTAACCAGGTTGATTGTGCGTTATAGTTTTGTGAAAAATGTTTCAACTGCACCTGACAAGTATAAGATACAATTTACGGAATGGAAAGTAATCTTTCCCAGCCATAATGACACAAAGGAGAAACCCTGATAAAGATTCTCGCACTGTACAATTGGTTCTATAATAAATTGCACCTTAAAGAACGGGATTACACCTTCTATTGCTTCAATCAATTCTACCCTGAAGTGCCAAAACACTGTTACAACTGCTTAATATCGTGTAGAGTCCCCGCGGGCACGCAGAAGTACCGAAACATGACGTGGCATGAACTCGACTAATGGCTCAAGTAGTGCTGGAGGGAGCTGACACCTTGATTCGTGCAGGGCTGTCCATGAATTCGTAAGAATACGAGATCTCTTCTGAACAGCACGTTGCAAGGCATCCCACAGATATGTTTAATAATGTTTATGTCTGAAGAGTCTGGTGGGCAGCGGAAATGTTTAAACTCAGAAGAGTGTTCCTGGAGCCACTCTGTAGCAATCCTGGACGTGTGGGGTGTCGCATTGTCCTGCTTGAACTGCCGAAGTCCGTGGGAATGCACAGTGGACATGGATGGAAGCAGCTGATCAGACAGAATGCTTACGTACGTGTCACACGACAGAGTCGTATGTACACTTATCAGGGGTCTCATATTACTCCAACTGCACATGCCCCACACCATTAGAGAGCCCGCAACAGCTTGAACAGTCCCCTGGTGGCATGCTGGGTCCATGGATTTTTGTGTTTGTCTCCATACCCGTACTTATCCATCCACTCAATACAGTCTGAAACGAGACTCGTCCGACCAGGCAACATCTTTCCAGTAATCAAGAGTCCATTGTTGATGGGCCCAGGCGGAGTGCATTCATCACGGATACGCGAGTGAACCTTCTGCTCCTAAAGCTCATATCTATGATGTCCGTTGAATGGTTCGCACGCTGAGATTTGTCGATGGCACAACATTGAAGTCTGCAGGAATTTGCGGAAACTTTGCACATATGTCAGGCTGAACGATTCTCATCAGTCTTCGTTGATGCCGTTCATGCATGACCTTTTTCCGGCCGCAGCGATGTCGGAGATTTTATGTTTTATCGGATTCCTGATAGTCACGGTACACTCGCTAAATGGTCGTACTGCATAATCCCGACTTCATCGCTACTATAAAATCACCTTCAAACTCACTTATATCTTGATAACCTGCTATTGTAGAAGAAGTAACCGATGTAACAACTGCTCCAGACACTTGTTGTCTTATACAGGTGTTGCCGACGGCAGGGCCGTATTCTGCCTACTTGCATATCTCCGTTTTTGAATACGAATACCTGTTTTGTTATCTCCTTAAAAGCTGGTAGCCATTAAAAGGAGACCAGTTCTAAGTGTACTTGCATGAGTAGGAGTAAACTGATAATCTGTTGTCTAATGTTAGCATCAAGCACTTATACATTCCCATATAAAGTGACTCGTTCCACATCATATCCAAAAATGGATCGTTCAAATTATTTATGTAACATGTAAATAACTGTCTAACTGACTTATTGGTGATCGTCCTGTTACCCCAATATCTCTCATGGCCTCTCATTGAAGGACGGCAACGGATAATACAAGATGACGCCGTAGACTTATGCGGAGAGTCAGAGGTGTCAAGCAGTGATTAAAGTTCACAGATGCATATGCGTTATCGAAGCATTCAAAGCCCAATGAAAACCACCCTGAATTATGGGATGAATGACTGTTTCCGCTTTGCTTTCGACACCTCTCGGTCTTTCACTTATTTTTATGTAAGTTATCTAGGATGTAATAGTTTTAATGTTGCGTACTTAATTTCTGAAAGAGAAAGGTGTAAACTACGCATTGTTCAATTATCGCTCAGTGGACGGGCAGACGCACAAAATCATGCTCCCCTTATTCTTTTGAGTAGTGTTGTCGTATATGAGTGAAGGTTTTATTATATGTATGATCAAATTTAAAATTCTATTTAATACTATCTGTACACAGGAGGAACTGCAACCAGATGGGGTAAACTTATGTCACTGTAATTAAGAAATTGATGTGTGAGAGGCTGAAATTTGAAACCCAGTGAGAGACGATCATATCGGTCGATGGAAGTGTACGTTTAGCATTTTCGGGGAGGAGTAAGCTTATTTTAAACCTAATTAGGGCAGCAACGAGCAGAGTGAAAGCAGAAGAAGGGACGATTTAAAGAAGCAAATGGACGGAAACAGTTCTCTGAATATCAACACCAGAATTGTGATGAAACTTCTAGTGACTCAACCTGTCAACATTTTAATACGATAAAGTGCCCAATTTTGAGTGATTGCCTAAATCTGGGTAGCTGCACCCAGGCATTAGCTGTAACACCACTTTTCTAGGAAAAAGAACTATGATTTGCGTAAAATATTTGTACAATTATTGCGACCTCAAAGTCGATGTCCATATTTATATAATTTTGTGATGGCAGCTAGGAGAATCCTGGCTGTTCGCAGTGCCCATACTGCCGTATATCCCCATAATGCAAGCATTATCGGAGACAGTTATAGTGGTTTTGCAACATACTAGCATACATTGAGTTACTTTTGTGCTGGTTTAGTACCTGTTAGCCAGTTGATGTGCTTAATGTCATTATTCATTGTGTCATGAGTTTAAGTTTTCAGCATTTCTAGCAAGGGATTCGCATCTCTTCGATGTGGCTTTGATCCACCATTGGCGTGATTTTACTAGTGATTTACAAAAACCATCCGTATTAATTGTATATGCTGAACCTGCAGTCATTCAGAAAAGAAGTCCGAATTTTTCAAATCAATAGTACAGCATAGAGTGATTTGCAGATTTCGTGTATCAAAATTCAGTTGCGCCACTCCCAACACCAATCGGGAACCACAGTCTTCATTGTGGTAATGAAATGCTAAAAGATGTGAGCTGGCTGAGGTGAAAGCCCACCTTTCACAGCGAACATCATTCTGAAACGCCATTGTGAGTTTGGTGCAGCTGCTGTTAACGTTTCGTTATCCACAGCTATTTTTGCATTGCGCTCAAGATAAATATTTTCTACAGAGTCTGTCCTAAAAACAAGTGAGTCGTACTCTCAAAGTATTTCATAGGAGACAACAGTTTGGAACATGCTTTTTCTTATACAATGGATAAAAATATTGTCCACTGCTCACTTAAAGGGTAGAGTGACTAAAGAGAAGTAATGGATGGTCCATAATAGTAGACAGTAATAGCTTACCCTATTTTATGTACCCAAAATTTCTCGTCAGTTTATGCAAACAGGTGTTCAGAATTTCATGCCAGTCTAGTGTTCGAGACACAAAGACGTTTAGCCATTGATGGGTTGGGCATATTGGAGAGCCACAACAATGGAAGTGGCGGGAAATAACTTATTAAAATGTGGGATTTGTCCTTTTAACCCCCGGCTTTTCCTTGTACTGATTTTCCTCTCCAGCGATCAGCAGCATAAGCTGCAGGTTTATTGGCGACTGCAGGTACTGGAATGCAAGGAAGAGCGATTTCTACTTTTGAAATCAGCTAAGCTTCTCTACCCCTACCATCAAATCCAACACCAAGAGCAGGTAAAGCAGCAGAGTTGATGTCACCTCCTTTGGAAAAGGCTTGCGAGCAATCCTGGAGCAAAGGGAAAAAGAAAGTAAGTAACAAGAGTACAGAAAAGACACCATGAGCTCCAAGTGACGCATCTGAGAGGCCAACATCTGGAGCTATCAAAGGAAGCTGTTCATAAGAAAGGACCAGAGAATCACGAAACAGCAAGATCATGGTGAGGAAGACTCCAAGCGTTCACGAAATCGTGTAGAATGACCCATCATTTGACTACGAAGAGGCCGAGGTGAACGTTTTCTGCCGCCAACTCATTCTTCCAAAGAGACCTGGATTAAGTGCATTAGTTGCTTTCGCTAGTGTTATGAGCTTTGTGCAGGTGTCCACGACGATATTTCGAAGGATTTTGAGTGTGACTTTCGAGTCAAAAAGCAGGAAGACTGAACATTTCTTTGTTGTGCCTGAGAAATCTGCTGAATAACCAACCATGATAGAGTACTCCTTACTTCTGAAACAAACCTTTGATACGAATAGAGGCTCTGTTACCAGTTCATTAAATTTTTATTTGTTTATTCACAATGCTTAATTAGGAAACACGGAACCTCCAAACTAGGAACCAAATTTTTCCGAATGTAAAATTTTCACGTTTTGATTCATTTTCCTGCTACTAAAGAATGAGAAAATATCTGGAAGGTTTTTCGAAAGGTAGTATTTAAATATTCCCTAATAAAAATATTTACATAATTTACACTGCTAATTCATTGGTAATTTTAAATTTGAAAACGGTACCCGACAACAGGGCACTTGGGGCACTTTCCCCTACGTGTAGCTGCAGTTTTCTTATGAGCTTTTACACACACAAAATATTCAAGCCCTGAAGGAGCTCATCATGTCAGTCGAACATGAGAAGAAGCGAAGACAGAAGATTTGCCAAGAGATACGACACTGAAGATCGCCAACAAAAACAGAGGATCTACGACAACGGATGAAAAAGAGTTGTGTGGTGTACGCCAAAGAAACGCAGGTGTACAGCACATTAAGAGAGACTGTATGTGGAATTCACAACCGTTATTGATAACAAATAAGGGTGAGGGAGAGATCAGGATCTGCTTCAGATAAATGGAATGTGTAACCAGAAGCGACTGTTGCGCATTCTTCCTGCACACGTACCGGGGAGTATCCGCTGGGAAGGGTGGAGCATCTGGCAAAATTATTGTCGGAGCCTAGTACAGATTAACTGTGAAAGTGAAAACTAAAACAAATTGAGGCCTTATCACTTAACTATATGTTTACCCAGGCATTTAGTGTTGAAATGAAAATTATTTTTCTCTGAATACTCCGGAATATCCCACTTAAAAATACCCTTCCTAAAGCGTTTAATAGAAATTCTGGACGCCGGAGAGTGTGACAGACCCGCATTTTAATCATCAAATATTTTCAGATAATTTGCTTAAACGACCGATCACTGCCATAATGGTGACTCCTACAAATAGCGGAACATCTGCCGAGCTGGAGGTCAACCATCTTCTTCAGTCAGTATTCCTTTAGGTGCCTTGCAAAGGCGGATTCGTGATTACGGGGGCGCCGCCCCCCAGACAATCCCAGAGAGAGAGCGAGAGAGAGAGAGAGAAAGGCAGACAGACACTGAATATCGATATGGTCTCGACATGGTCACAATTTTTACTTACGGGCAGCATATAACTGTGAGTTTATAAAAATGTAGGAGGCCTGGAACTAATCGACCGTAAGTGTGAATTGTTTCGCTTTACCTTCTTTTTTCTTTTTTTGTCATAATTTACAGTAAAACTACAATGACATATACGTCGTATATCGCTTCGTGATTGCGTAGCGGTTAAATAAGCAGTTGTGTACGTTTTACTCGTTATGCAACTGAATTAAATTGAAATGGTCGTATAGTATTGATGGTTGTGAGTCCGCACGTGAGGAAATTGGGCCACTGAGTTAAGCCTTTATAATTGACGCCACATTGTGCTGCTTACGCGTCTTTGCTGACCAGGTAGGGATGACGACAACGCAACACACAGTCCACGAGCAGAAAAAAAATTTCCGTCCCGCCCGGAAGTAGAACCCGGCCCCGCTGCCGGGCATTCAGGCGCGCTGGCTGCTTCGCTAAGGAAGCAGACAGTACGTAACTGAAGTTTAATCTTTTGCTTTGTGAAAAACTTATAAATTTTTGTGGCTGCGTTCAGGCTCATACATGAAGTCATTTTCGGTAAATGTTTGATATCCCCGGTATCCTTTCCTAGTTATCAGGAAACGATACTGCCACGAATTACTGCTATAAAACACAACATTATTTGAAACTACACATATTGTTCTTACCATCATCGTCAGGCTTCTTAAGTCACAATATTTATCATTGTATGCGCTGAGGTCCTCATGATGGCATATAACACGGTGTACCTTGGTTAGCGTTTCTTTATCTTTTTTTTTTTTTTTTTTTAAATCAGGAACCAGCGTATTTTAGTCAGCATGCAGCACTTAACTTTTTGTTGAAAAGCACAGTGATTAATCCATATGGTATCAATATCACAAATGCGACGGTAACTCTGCCGTCTGTCACCTTCTGGCGCCAAACACACTAAGGAGAATTTGGTGAACTTTGTTATGCAGATAGTGTGAAACTTGAGAAAAAAACAAAAATACGGTTCAAGTGGCTCTGAGCACATGGGATTTAATATCTGAGGTCATCAGTCCCCTAGAACTTAGAACTGCTTAAACCTAACTAACCTAAGGACATCACACACATCCATACCCGAGGCAGGATTCGAAACTGTGACCGCAGCTGTCGCGCGGTCCCGGACTGAAGCGCCTTGAACAGCTCGGCTACCGGGTCCGGCGAGAAAGAACATAGGCTACCTAACAAATTTAAATAAGTGGGCAGAGGTGACAATCGTGCACAACAGTGAACCAAGGTAGCAAAATCTTTGTTGCCAATGCACTCTTTCACAATACGTTGTGCAGGCGATAAGACCTACTTCAGATTGCAAAGTATGGAACTGCAAACATGCGAACGATTTGCAAAAAAATAATTCCCCATATATCATACTTAGTTTTAACTGTTTCTCATTATAATTTTAGACTTTTGATTGCACCTAGAGCAGCGAACCTGAAAGGCATCACTAAAGTGGTGACTGTAGGTGAACCATATGAGATAAGCGTATGTTCCCTCGGAGCTTTCTGTAGAGATTTTCGAGATCTATATTGTAGAATGAGATCAAATTTTGTACCACATACTGATTAGGCAGCGTGTAGTTGCCAGCAAGCTCTTTACTTTACATAGCAGATAACTTTAAACGGTTCAGCACACTTTCACCAGACATATATCACGGCAGTTCTGATAAACTAGCTTTCAAATGAATATAAAAATCTGCAATGAAGTCGATACATGCGTGTCGGTACTATGATCCCACAGACATACAAAGACTTTCAACACTCGCCTTTGTGCGAAGGGGTAGCGGAGGTGACAGCGCATGTTGGAGCTCAACTTCTCCTGTACTTACTCATCGAAACTATACTACTGATCCACGAATGAAGCGCGAATAAAAGCTAATTTGAACATAAACAGACATTGCTAGTAGTCAATGGAAAACAGTGTACAACTCTGCTCTGAATACACCAACAGACCCAATTTTCCGACACATTCTCTAAAAGAACATTACCGTCTATCAGTGTTCATACCTTTTCTAGAGTATTTGTTCAACGAAATGTCACTCAGAGTCCCTATAATAAGATACACAGCATGTTTTACAGAGTGCTGAAACATAGGATGATTTCCCTTGTTTTGTAGCTTCGAAGGTAAAGGTACAAAGTCGACAAAAATGGACGAAAATGTCGAAAAGTCTGCAGTAGAGGCCAGTAAAATAGCAACCGCCATAGAAAATATTAGAGTCTAGTGTCAGTTGTTATTACAACACAGAGTGGTTATTAACCTCATTCCGTCTGAAGACATATCATCTCAGCAGGAGGACAGAAGATCGCTTCAAATGGCACTGTTGCCCATGCGTCATGTTACTGCATCAATGATGAAGCGTTGGATATCTTCTGTGGGAAACACAAAAGGAAGCTTTCACAGCATTGTACGTAACAATGACATTGATAAAATTGTAACCGTAATAAAGTTCTATATCTAATTTATCTACCATATGCTACAATGACTGTAATAAAATTAATTTCTAGTTTTATATTAAAACTGATTTGACAAAGCCTATGACAGCATATTCATGCGTCTAATCCCCCCCCCCCCCACGGCACTGAAGAAATTATGTATCCGATCCTGCCGCCTTTCTCTACTAAAGTCACAGTTGAGGCCAAAACTGTATGAGCATGTGACTTTAATAACAGACCACTGAAGGTATTTCAATGTTTTCAATATCAAAGTAAATTAGGACAATGATAATTATTTTCAAAATAAAGAAAAACTAGTTTCATTCTAAAAGTGTATCACAGGAAAAGTAAAACATTTCTCACAGTCGAATATATTACACTTCTTTATTATATACTTAAGGAGAAAGTCTATCTTCTTCTTGAATAACATACTTACGATCAATGATTCTTCTATGCTCTGTCTTGATAATTATCAGTTCGTGGTTCCAATAATGTATTGTCAAAAAACGTAACTTGATTATCATATAATTATTCTCAAACCGTGGTTCTCTTTTTATATTTTGTCGATAAATATAATATGGCATTCTCGTGATTATTCTCAATCGCTGCTTCCTTTTTTTATATCTTGTCAATAAACTAATTTGGCATTTTGGTGATTCGTCCAGTTTTGAAGTAGTGCTCATATTATAATCAAAGGCAACACTTGAGATATATGGTTATATACGGGATATCAATATATATATAAATGTCTCACCTAAAGTGCTATCACAGAGAACTGAGTTTGGCTTCAGAAAATATAAGAATAGTAGTGAACATGAACACAGACACGATATCAGTTGATATGTTACAACTATTCACAGTAAAGGCTGTCTTCAGTTACGGTTATTTTTCAGAGATTGTTCTATGAATATTGTTAGTCTCATTGATTAATGTAATTTAACTCATTGGTGATTCGTAAAATTGTGACATACTATTAATAAATATATCATAACCCACACTACGTACAGCAGTATATTTGCTACAGCTGTCTCACGGTCCAAGTTTAGTTCAGTTACAATTATTTTTCGCATTTTGTTTCACTGATTTTTCTATAAATTTACTAGAACTCAATCATTCGTAAGTTTCCGCAGTAACATCTGCACCAATACTCAGTGAGTTGGAATAGGTTGAAGCAAAAACCGATTTAGTTAGTAATATACTACATATTGTAATTTTACAGTTGTATTCATTCATGTATTGGAGTTTGAATGGTTTGTGTGAATTCAGGTTTACCTTTAAGTCGTAAATCAAATGGAGGCAAAAGTTTGTGAACAAGTTTAATCTGTAGAGATGAGTGAGAGGGAAGTTATTAGAAAACTTGATGAAACAGAGCCAAACTACAGCCACGTCAAGAAAAAATCTCTATAGTAAAACAGGAAATAAGCAAGATGGTAAGCAAACCCAAGAGTGTTCCAGGAATGCTGTAGTATGTGGGACGCAGCATGAAAGCGTTGAGTGGCATTCTCAAAAAGCAAAATTCAGCATTCTGGAATTCAGAAGTGAAGTAGCTGTTCATCCTCAAGATGTCCGCCCCTGCTAGCCGAGTGATCAGCGCAACGGAATGTCATACCTAACGGCCCGGGTTCGATTCCCGGCTGAGTCGGAGATTTTCTCCGCTCAGGGACTGGGTGTAGTGTTGTCCTTGTCATCATCATTTTCCCCATCGACACGCAAGTCGGCGAAGTGGCTTCATCTCGAAAATCTTCCACCAGGTGAACGGTCTATCCGACGGGAGGCCCCAGACACACGGCATTTCCATCCTCAGGATTTTGCTAAAGGACATCAACATGGACCAAACCAAAGAAGACAGAAGCAGCTTGCAGTTCTATGAAATAAGACCTGTGGTACTGAGCATATTAGATACAAAAACAAAGTCAAAAATATGAAAAGTTCCCAGAACGAGATTTTCTGTCTGCAGCGGAGTGAAAAATCGCATTCTGGACACATCCCCCAGGCTGTGGCTAAGCCATGTCTCCGCAATATCGTTTTTGCAGGAGTGCTAGTTCGGCAAGGTTCGCAGAAGAGCTTCGGTGAAGTTTGGAAGGTAGGAGACGAGACACTGGCAGAATTTAAGCTGTGGGGACGGGTCATGAGTCGAGTAGCTCAATGAAGAGCACTTACCCGCGGAAGGCAACGGTTCCCGCATTGATGTCTCGGTCCGGCACACAGTCTTAATTTGCCAGGGAGTTTCGTTTGAAGAGTTTATCCAGAAGTTTATACTTCACTTTCATCACATGTATTCTAATCAAAGGTTCCGAGGGAATTTATGTGGCTTCCAGGGTACAGACGTGGTATTAAATGTAATTGTCGTATGACTAGGGCCTTCCGTCGGGTAGACCGTTCGCCGGGTGCTTGTCTTTCGATTTCACGCCACTTCGGCGACTTGCGCGTCGACGAGGATGAAATGATAGTGATTAGGACAACACAACTTCCAGTCCCTGAGCGGAGAAAATCTCCGATCAAGCCGGTAGTCGATCCGGGCCCTTAGGATTGACATTCTGTCGCGCTGACGACTCAGCTATCGGGGGCGGACTTCTAAAACTATGTCCAATACGTTACACGAAACAGAAGTGTTTACTTATGAAGAATTACGGAGAAAATTGTCAAGAATAGTAAATCGGTAATTTGCTGGAGGACCATAGAAGGACGTAGAACTGATTGGGTAGAATCAAACTTCAACACTAACAGACTATTTGAATCTTGCATGAACTCTGTGATCCATCCTACGACAAACAATGTAAAAACCATTTACCGGTTCAGCGTAGGGATTTATTAAATTCGAATTTACTTCCACAAAACGTTTGCGAGTGCGGAAATAGCCATACAACATTTGCTTACTGAATTATAGTGCATGAACGAAGGTATTGGAGATGAGCATAGTGACAATTAGTCCATTATGCATGCACTATTGCGCAAAACTTACGGACGAAAGTAAACTTCGCATGATTGTGGTTTTCCAAGCAACAATATCCTACAAAATTTGGACCATACACAAAATGAACTGCTTCATTATAGTGCAAGTGACTACCGAAAGAAATTCTCAGTGATACGAACAGCAAAGACATTTTTATTAGAAGACAATAATAACACTGAACTCATGGTGAACAATGAGGGTCACTAGATATCACAAACAGGTGGCACATGGTTCGTAATAGAGTGTGTGTCCACCATGGACGCCAATAGATGCTCTATTACGTCCTCCCAGGCTGGTTACAAGGTTGTGATAGGCCTTTTCGCTCCTCCACCAATGCGATTGACCACGCCTAGATTGTCGTTGGAGAATGTGGACGTCTATGTCTCCTTATTTAATCCCACATGTACTCGAAGGGGTTTAGGTCGGGAGAACGGGCAGAACAGCCCATACGCCTGGTTCAAATGGCTCTGAGCACTGTGGGACTCAACTGCTGTGGTCATTAGTCCCCTAGAACTTAGAACTACTTAAACCTAACTAACCTAAGGACATCACACACGTCCATGCCCGAGGCAGGATTCGAACCTGCGACCGTAGCAGTCGCACGGTTCCGGACTGCGCGCCTAGAACCGCGAGACCACCGCGGCCGGCGCCATACGCCTGGAACGAGAGGATATTCGTCAAATGGACTGACTTGCTGGTTCCCCGACCTAAGTCCCATCGTACATGTGTGGGATGCGTTGGTGAGGCGTATTGAAACACGTTCTCATGCATCAACGACCTTTACAGCTTCTTAGCAACCTTGTAGCAAGTATGGGGAGATTTTGAACAGCATACATTGCCATCCGCGGTGATCACACAACCAAATAAGAACCTTGTTACGAGTTTTATGATGTTCGGAGGACTAACCTGAATCATGGTGACTTCAGTGTAATAGCTGTCTTGGAACAGTGTTATCACTTCTGCTCGTCGTATAGAGTATTTCAGTTGCCATCTGTGGCGGTTCTTTTCTTTTATGGTCAAATTTTCATCGAGCAGTGTTACTTGGCAATGCGAAAGTTGTTTTCATCTTCAAGTTTTGAACACCAGCGTGTGTATATAGTGAAGAACCAGAGTTCTGTTAAAGACATAGGTAAATTAAATGTTTTAATACCTTCAGATACCTGTCATGGAGTGGTCCAATAAATTTCAGCCATAGGAGCTTCCGTATTGCGTTCGAAAGGCGGATCGACAAGCTCTTAACAAGTTGGTGATTATGTTTTGAGTCTTCGATATAGTATTTTAAATATTCCGATGCTCTTTGATCGTCAAGAAAAATAATTTCCATGTAAGCAAACAACTTTATAACTTTGCAGACATGACACGTATCGTAGAATTTATATCTGCATCGACTAATCGGTTTCAAAAACGAAACTTGAAACCCTTTTCTTCCAAAACGCATATTGTAAGGAATGCTCTACATAGGAAATTAACTCTATTATATCATTCTCCGCTTGTTTACGTTATATCACTCAAGCCGCTTCAACAGACTATCAGTGTAAACTAAAGATCATGAGTTTATGTAGCAGAATGCACGCTGTAACCATTGTGAAAATCTACACAACATGCCTCAAGTTCCAACCAGCTAAGAAAAAAATCAGTATGAAACGGCACAGTGATGGTCTGTTTTCTTCCGAGATAAATTGCATCTCTCGTAGTTCATAATACATTTCAGCTTGAAGGCACCCATTGGGCTTCGATATCATTCTAGCGCATCTACAGGACTAACTTGTTACAAGATACGTATATTTTAATTATGATGACTTTTCATGAAGACTACAGTTACCTGACTGTCTCTATTCCAGAGGTCGCTTTGTCTCGACGTAGAGATCATAAATAAGTAATACTGCAGCTAAGACAACTATTTTCTAAAGACTCTGTAACCTCCCCACAACAAAAATATTCGAAAGACAATACATAATAGAAATGGAGCCAAGTGTAACCTCCCGCAAAAATATTAATGACAAGGACAATTAAATGAAAATTAGCAATCTGACCCAAGTATAAGCTCCCATAAAGTAATGAAAGATAATCCCATGACAATGAAAGTACACTGTTAATCAAAACTCAATTAAACCGAAATGTCGGTCTTTGGCCCTGTGCAAAAATCAGAATTAATTTCTTACCTCAGTATGACTGCATGTCAAAAATCTGCTCTTATTCTGCGCCACAGCTTGCAGCAGATGTATCACGATAACTAAATTTTTTGAAGTTAATTGAAATTTTTTGTTTAAAGGAAATGGAAGGAAATCGAATGATTCTTTTGTTAAAAAATTGCTTTCAAACCAAAATTATTATTGGGGCGATTCTTTAAAGTTAATTACAATTGATTTACATTACTAGCTGAGCGCGATGGTGCTTAACAATATACCTTATCCTGAATCTCGACCATTGCGGTGCCGACGCCCGCCGACTGCTCTGCGCTACCACTACTGACATACTCCTCTCCGCTACACAACTCGGCTACTACTCTCAACAGACTACTGTACGCTACTACTGCAACAGCAGTACTGAACTGTCGCGCTACTGCCTCTGGTCAGAGATTGTTACCATGCCTCATCATCGCTGCCAACGAGTACATACGCCTTTCATAACCCTCCACTGGGGGGCAAAAAATTTGGCAGCGATGGTGAGTCATTTGGACTTGCCATCGCAAGAAATTTTTTTTTAACTAATTAACTTTTACAATTTACAAAACATTCACTTGTAGTACAAAATGTGAGTACAAAACATATCAGAAAAATGTATATACAAATTATTTGCCAGATAACAAAGTGCATACGCACTGTGAGATTCTGTAGCATTTTCTGAACAAAATCATGTTGACAAGGGACATGAGTGCACATGCACTGCAGTGGAGAACATATCAGCAAAAGACGAAATGTATATACAACGAGTAACAAATGACATAAATCATAAAAGTATGCAGAATGAACACAAATCATATCGAAAATTGAGAAGAGTGCACAGGCACTGAAGTTCAGTTGAAAACATATTCACATAAGTGCATATGCACAGAAAAATTTTTGAACATTTTTATAACAAATAAATGCAAGGGTAGAAAAATCATCAAATCACAAAAAGTATATACAATATAGATGACAAGAGTGCACACATACTGCACTTCAGAACAAATCGAAAAATGTCTTTAGTATTTTCACAATAAACATAATGGCAAAAAATCATGTCGACAGGTGACATAAGTGTACTCGCACTGGAGTTCAACAAATCGAGAAAAAATGTATAGGCCATGAACATAAATGGTGTTAGTTAAAAATTATTTTCACTATTAGGATAGGAAAGGAAAGGATTGCATCATGGTTGTAGCACTTTAGTTTGCACACAGCTGCACTGAAAGTCCATATCTTTCCACAGGGTCACAACACTAAGTGATACAATCTGCAGTTCCGTTCCCAGAAGTATTTATCAGCGTATCAAGACACTGAAACGTCGTAATAATATTCCATGCTATCATTTGGCAGTATGCCAGGTACACCAAACAGTGGGACCATAATAACGTCTTCGTCGCTTACGGTGGTGGACAGCATGTCGTGTCAACACCACGCTCTTAAGAGGCACACCAACGTAGAATTAGTGCAAAAACCAAATATAGTGCTCCATGATAATGAGGATGGACAAGACAAATGGATGTTACAATAATTCCAGGTAGTTAGGTCAGAAGGTGAAGGACATTATATCACAGACTAGTTTTGATTACATTAGTAGTTTGCGGTATCCATAGCCTAGTTATTGAACATTTCTGTACCATTTATGTAGTATTACAGAAAAATGTTCATTAATTGTTTTACAGACAACATTGTCATTGCTCATTTCAATACCGTAATCAGTAGCATTCATTTCCTAATTACAAAGCATAATCAATAGCATTCAATTCCTTGTTACAAAGCGTAATTAGTAGCATTAATTTCCTAGTTACAAAGCATTAGTAATTAATCATTGGTCATTTAAATACAGTAATCATCTCAATATAGTAATCACTAGCATTCTTTTCCCAGTTACAAAGCATAATTAGTAGCATTCGTTTCCTAGTTACAAAGCGTAATTAGTAGCATTACAAAACATAATCAGTATCATTCATTTCCTATTTACAAAACAATGAATAGCATTCATTTTCTAAATACAAAGCATTATTAATCATTGGTCATTTTAATACAGTAATCAGTAGCATTCTTTTCCCAATTACAAAGCATAATCAGTAGCATTCAATTCCTTGTTACAAAGCATAATTAATTAATGTTCATTTCAATACAGTAATCAGTAGCAATCATTTTTCAGGTGACATTATTCATAGCTGATCAGCATTACACAGAATTCTCTTAAACTGCTATCATTATTTGGGACTGGTAATACATTTTTGTTAGCAATGCATTGCGTTGGGATCGATAATTAATTGCTCAGGCATAACAATATTTGCTTTTGACCTATTGCTGCAAATGAGGATAGGTAACGTCATTCGTCATGAGTCAGCTGTAGCAAGGTTATGAAACAAGGCGGTATATGTGATCACATTTATAAATTATAGACACAAATGGGTAAAAATAAAAATGCAAGTATTAGAACGGTATAATAAGTAACAGGTTTAGTAAGTATCATGAAAAGCTTCTGCTGGAAAATACAAAATGGATTATTAAGCTGAAAGAAGAAACGTAGACTATGCTGAAAAGTAGTGAACTTCGAATTAACAAGTAGTGAAATGTGTATAAAAAATGTGTTCCATAGCTGTCCTTTCCAAAATCTTCAGTCATCCTACTATGCAATATAACACCTGCTGTCAAAGCAAACTGCAACAAATACTTAAATAACTACATAGCATAAATTCATAACTTCAACATTATCCTCATCTGTAAAGAATAACTTCATTATTCATATCATCATAACTCCATCATTATCATCATCACCTGTAAAGAAAAAACTTCATTATTCATAGTAGCATATTCTTCATCATTATTCTTCATCAGCATTCATTATCATCTGCAAAAATCACTTCATTATTCATCACATAACTATTCCTTATTTCTATCATATTTCATCACTTAAAACTAAGATGTGTAGTTCTGTCTGACAGCTTGCATCAATCGCCTTGTATTCTGAAAGAAAAAAATTAGTTAAGACTGCTATTCTGCGATGTGTATAGTATATTCTTGTTAATGCTTGTTAATTCTGATCCATTTACTCGTCCTCATAAGGTTTTGTATCTTCTTTCATCTATTCCGTAGTTGAAATTCCCATTTCTGTTTATTTCCTTTACGCATCATTTCTTTCTGAAATTGATGAACAAAGATTAATGTCTTGTATTTAAATCATATACCCATTAGATAATGATTGGTTAATGGTGACACAATTAAGCATACAGCATAACATGACAGCAAACGTAATATGTCAAAAGCATAGACAGTGTTCAAAGGCAAAAAACGTACAGAAAATATCACAATGCAGCAGCAAAAAAAGAAAAATGTAAAACAGTCACGATGTTGAGATATCATAGGGCAAAAAATGTCAAAGTCAACTGGTGTGTGTTATACCTTAACTAGTTCACAGTGCATACAAACAAAACATGAAAACAATCGTACATACATAAGAAAGACAAAATGTGACGTTCGTTGTGTTCAGCTTGTATGTAGTGTAGTTAATAGAGGCGATAATTAAATACTTTAATGGAGAGAGAAATTGATAAAATTAATGCGTCACTACAGAGAATTGCATAATTATTCATAAAATGCGTAAGTTCATCTGGAAAAATATGCACGGTCTAGTGTGTAACGACAAGAAGAGCGACCTGCTAACCTTACCTTGCCGGGCACTTGCCAAGAAAAAATACGATAATCATCAATAAGTAGTCACATAAATATAAGTGCATAAGTGGTCATAAAAATGTGTAAGTTCATCTGGAAAATATGCACGGTCTGATGTGTAACGACAAGAAGAGCGACCTGCTAACCTTACCTTGCCGGGCACTTGCCAAGAAAAAATACGATAATCATCAATAATTGTTCACATAAATATCTGGAAAATGTATTACAGTGTGATAAATCATAAAGTATGTTCATTCAATAAACGGTTTAACATTGGAGATATGGTGATTGCCTTTCGATTTTCTGGTTCTCAAAGTTTCGACGTGTACAACATTGGGGTGAGGAATGCTGAGAATCCGATATGGACCTGCGTATAGAAGTTCAAATTTACTGCACTTACCTTTTAATTTGCTGGATAAATAGTGTGTACGTACTAATATCTTCTGTCCAACGTGAAAGTCTCGGCGTCTACAAACCTGTTTTTGCTGTCTTCTCCGGCGCTCTGCGGCACGTTTGATGTTGTTCAGCGCAATGTCAATTATTTCGTGGTGTCTTAGTCGACGTGATCTAGGAAAATTTACTAACTCTTTGATTTTGTTTGGTGGTTCAACGTTTTTCAGTATAACAGACGGAGATAGCATAGTAGATTCATTTGGAATGGAATTAATTACATCTTGGAATGAGTGTATGTGTGTGTCCCAATTAACATGTATTTTGTGGCAGTATATTCTACACAGTTTACCAATTTCTTTCATTAATCGTTCACAAGGGTTCGAAGAAGCGTGGTACTTGGATATATAAATCGGAGAAATGTTTCTAGCTCGTAACATGCGTGTCCATATAGCAGAACGAAATTGTGATCCATTGTCAGAAATTACTTTCATCACATGCCCTACATGAAATAGAAAATGCTTTACAAATGCTTTCGAAACAGTTTTAGCAGTAGCTTTGCGTAACGGAGTGAAGGTAACAAATTTTGAAGTGAGTTCAACAGCGACAAAGATGTAGCAAAAACCTCTATTAGTTCTCGGAATTGGACCAAAAATGTCTACTGCGGCCATATGTCTTAATTTAACAGGTACAATGGGGTATAATGGAGGAATGTGTGAAGTGGTGTCTGATTTAGCTTTCTGGCAAATTTTACATGACGCTAAAACTCGTCGTATACGTTTTTCCATGTTTGTAAAATAACAGTTCTGTCTCAATATAAGAAAACATTTTCTTGCTCCGTAATGTGCGTAGCTTAAATGAGTGTACCAGATTAATTTGTTAACAAGTTCGTCAGGAATGCATAATAACCAATTGTTGCTGTCAGGATGAGAGCGGCGAAACAGAATGTCATTGCGTACAGTGTAGTGGTTCCTAATCGTAACATTATTCTTATCTTGCCAAAGGTGTTTAATTTCTTTCCACACATTGTCTTTACTTTGCTCTTTTGCTATATCCTGTAATGACGATGAAATAAAATTTTCAAATGCTACTTGCTGAATGTACATAACGCTGAAATTTGCTTTGCAGAAGTTGGTTGCGACGTCTTGCTGATTGTTGCTGAGAGAACGAGAAAGTGCGTCTGCTATAACATTTTGTGTGCCGGGAATGTGAACAATCGTAAAATTAAATTTCTGTAGATAAAGTTTCCATCTACTTAACCTGTCGTGAGTGAATTTAGCCGAAAGTAAGAATTGGATAGCTCTATGGTCTGTGTAAACGGTGGTGTGTCTTCCATAAAGAAAATGCCGAAATCTCGTAAAAGCCCATACAGCACATAATGTTTCTAGTTCAGTAACGGAATAATTTCGTTCAGCAGGTGACAAAATGCGGCTTGCAAATGCGATGTTTTTAATTACTGTATAGCCATCTTCTTCAATTTCCTGAAAAATATGTACACCTAAAGCTGTGTTAGAACTGTCGGTGGCAATAGAAAAATTTCGAGTAAGATCTGGGTGCGATAAAAGTGGAGCATTCAACAAAGCATGTTTCAGGTTCACGAATTCAGAATGTGCTTGCTTATCCCATGACCAAATAGTGTTTTTACCTGTTAATTGGCATAATCTAGGCGTGTCTAAAGCAGAGTGATGAATAAATTTACGAAAAAAGTTAATTAAGCCCAAAAAACTGCGTAATTGTTTCTTCGTTGTAGGAACAGTAATGTCACGTAGAGCTTGAAGTTTTTCTGGATCAGGCGCGATGCCTTCTGCTGAAATTACGTGTCCAAGAAATTTTATAGAAGTTTTACCAAAATGCGATTTACTGAGATTCACTGTAAGTCCTTGTGCATGAAAAGTTTGCAACAGTCGTTCTAAAATCATATTGTGTTCGGACCAGTTAGCTTCTGCGATAAGAATGTCGTCTACATACGTCGTAATTCTGTCTTTAAGTTCTGTCGGAAGTATAGTGTTCAAACCACGAATAAAAGGTGCAGAGGAAATAGTTAAGCCGAACGGTAATTTGCAAAATTGATAACAGTCACCAAAACATAGAAAAGCTGTGTACTTTCTGCAATTCGGATGGAGCTGAATTTGCCAAAATCCCGATTTCAAATCTAACGTAGAATAAATAGCAGTACCATGAAATTTTTGTAGAAGTTCTTCCAGTGTCTGTGGTCGATCTGTTTCATTAATAATAATGTCATTGATGTGACGTGAATCAAGTACGAGGCGAAGTGAGCCATCTTTTTTCTTAACAATATGCAGCGGGTTATGTACGGACTAACTGCCGGTTCAATAATTCCTTGGTCGAGCATGTCTTGCAATTCTTTTTTGACTTGTTCTCTATGGATATATGGAATGGGATAATGCTTTGCTTTAAATGTGTCGTGCTGTTTCACCTGAAATTCATACATAAAACCGGACATAGTACCAGGAATGTTGTCGAAAACTGGAGCTTGCTGTAAAAGAATTTTGTGTAATTGCTTTTGTTCGTCGTCTGTATTTGCACTGCTTTGTTTAACTTTATCGGAAATCATCTGCATTACGTCGTAGTCAGTTTCGTCTGGAGTATTGTAGTTATGTACGTACGTATCCGTGAACAATGTGGAACTACAGTCTATGTTACGTGTTGCGGAAATGACCTCTGTGCGGTTAATTGTTTGTTCTTCTGTAGATAACGAATGCTGAAACTCTAAAGCTAATTGTACATTTTCGTCCTTCAACAGTAAATAAGAATTTTGAAAATCAACCACTGCGTCGTGTTGTACGAGAAAATTAGTACCTAAAATTACGTCTGTTGTCAATAAAGGAACAATCCAAAAATTTGAATGAAAAGTATGACCTCCAATACAAAATGATAAATGCGTCTGTAATTTAACGTCTACACCTTTACTTGATACTGCTCCTTTCACTTTGGTTTTGCCTAAAGGTAATGTGGGATAGGTATTCTCTTTGTTGCACTCATTAAAAGTCTCCTCATTTATAACTGACATAGGTGATCCGGAATCGATTACTGCTGAAAATTTCGATGAACCAATTTTAATTTCGATGACAGGATGTGAAATGGTTTTCTGAACAACTGGTCTGTCCTGCAAAAGAGTGTCTCTGATATCGTCAAAAGTAATTACATTTTCGTGAACAACATTTTGCGTGTCAAAAGTAGTGCTTGTGTTATTGGAAGATGTGATCTTTACAGTATCTAGTCAAATTCTATCTGACGTGTTACTATTATCAGGAGGATTCCGTGGCATTTCTACTATTTGAACAGTTCTATTACTTCTCACAGACGTATTACGCTCTGGATGATACCTACTGTCAGGTTCATTCATGAGAATAGGTTCTTGTGGGTAATTTTGCTGTTGGTGTGACCGACTGTTGTTAGATGTACGCTGAAAATTGTCCTCATTATTTCTACGTCTGTCGTAATAGTCGTTCCTATACGGTGCATTGCGATAGGAATTGAAATACTGTGTTTTCTGTACGTAGTTGTTCCTTTGCTGCCGTGCGTTACCATTTGTTGTATCAGGGACTATACGTGCACGCGGCGAAACATTAAAGCCTGGTTGACCTTGTGCATTCCATTGTTGGTTAGGTATGTTAACCGGTTGACTTTCATGCTGTTGTGATTGAAAACGTCTATTGTTACTAAAATGTGGCTCCTGCTGCTGAAAATTTTGACGATATTGATAATCAGAATTTTGTCTGTGATATAGGTCCTGGTAGTTGTCGTTCCTAAAGCGTCTGTTACTTTTCCTATTGAAATTACGTCCCTGATCATAATTACTGTAAGTTTGTTGACCTTGGTTATTATACGAAAAGTTTTTGTTCACAAAAGAATAATCAGATTGTTGTACTTCCAAGAGTTGTAACAAATCTCTGAATGCCGAGATGTTTTCTTTTTGTTGACCTGTTAAAAGTGACACTCTTAATGATCGTGGCAATTTAGAGATACATAATTGAATGAGTGCAGATTCACTATAGGGTTCACTTAAATACTGGTTTTGTTGCACCATGTGCTCAAAAAATTGCGTCACACTCGGAAAATTGGAGTTTTCATAATTTGGCAAACTAATTAACTGATCTTTAATTCCGCGCTGTGTCGTTTTCGACCAATACGCTGACAGAAAGGCATTCTGAAACTCTTCTACTGAATAACATTGTCTCGCGATCGGCCTCATACGAGTTGCCGGTTCGCCTTCCAAAAAGCTGCAAATAAATTCAAGTTTATGCGTAACGGGCCAAGTCGGTGGAAAGGCAAAGCTAAATTGTTGTATCCAATCTAGCGGGTGAATCTGTGTTCTGTCGTTTTTTAAACACTTTAAACTTTCTCACTGACAGAAAATGTTTGTAATCGAAATTATCGTCTCTGTGCGATGGAACAGGTTCAGGATTATTAGAGAATCTATTGAACTGTGGTTGTTCGGAATCTAAGTCCCGTACTCTCTGTAGATTACCCAAATTATACGCGTTACGCGACTCTGGCAAATGCTCGAAAAGTGGCGTCTGCTGTGATGTGTTATTAACTGAAATGTTTTTCATCTCTGTTACTTCTTGCTGTAAACTTGACAGTTTTCTACGCAAGGTGTTATTAGACGAATCGATCTCATTAATTGTTTGCTGTAAATTTTGAAATTCAGGTGTTTGATTAAACGAAACCGGTGAAGTATCATCTGATTTATTGTCATTAGTACTTTCGATGACGTCAATACGACTGGCCAATTCATCACATTTTTCAGTCAGTATTTTAACCTGATCATCGGTTTTAGTGTCAGTGGCATTAATCTGATTTTGCAATTTACGTGTAGTTTCGTTCAGTTTTCTAACGTCAGCCTTGACAACATCGGAATCCTGTGTTATTTCTAATTCTTCAAATCTGTCTGTCACTGTCTGAATATCTGCTGTATGTGTATCTGTTTTTGATTTAAGATCAGAAATTTCATCGCGTAATTCCGCGTACAACTGTTTAATGGAATTAATTTCGTCGGACACTGTAGCAATATTGTTGTCTACGTATATTTTTGCTTTCGCAAACATTTTACGTTTGTCTTCCTGTCTCTGAGCAGTGATTGTTTCCATGACTTGACGTTTGACTTTATTTTGATCATCAATAAATTTGCGGAAACGCGTATCACTGTTCTGTATGTGAAGACTAAGACGTTCGTTAATTTGTGTGTTCTGTTGGTCGAATTTCGCGTCAATCTTTTCATCCATTGTGCGCGAAAGTTCTGCTGTCATTGCTTTAAACTCGTCGCGTAATTGTGTAGCTTTTTCAGAGCATTGTTTAGCGACTCCGCTAATTTCGTCTCTGAGTGTTTCTGTTGCAGCTGTTTGCAATTCCCTTAATTCCTGAGCAACAGCCTCAATTTCTTCGCGTAACTGTTCCTTAGTGTCATGACACTGCGCGGCAACGGCTTTAATTTGTTCACTAAGCTGTCTCGAATTGTTGTCTAATTTTTCATTTAACTGTTTGTTCTGTTCATTAAGTTGTCTGAAATCTTCTCTCTGTTGTCTGGCCTGTTCACTAAGTTGTTTGAGATTTACATCATTGTTGTCTAATTTTTCACTCTGTTGTTTGACCTGTTCACTAAGTTGTTTGTTATCTTCTTTAAGGTCGTCTTGGTTTTCAATAATTTGGTTAACTCGTTGCAGCAATAGTGCCATAATTTGATCCGAGCCAAAATTAACATTTCTACTCTCTGTGCTGTTTAATGGTCGATCTGGAATTGTCTCGCTTTCTGTAACCAATTGGTTATTCTGAGATTTACAAAAAGGTTTATCAGTCGGATGTACACTGTCAGACACTATTTCGGAATTAAATAGATCCTTCGTACTTTCAGTACACTGTCCATTTTCATTAGACAAATTTGTCTGTTCGTTACTTGAATTTTCCAACCCGTGTGTGTTATGCTGGGCAGCGCTCATTACAATAGTGCGCCCCGCGTCATCAATTGTCGTCAAATCAACAGAAGACACAATCGAGTTCGTTTGTTCATCATTAAGGTTTACATCATTATTGGTGACTGGAACGCAATGATTGTCAATGAACGCAGGATTGTCATCATTGCACTGCGTGTCACTAGTACTATTGGTGAAGTTATTTATTTCGGTCATTTCGTTCATGATACTTCGCGATACACTATTCACAGTCTTTCGCGGCATTTTAACAATAGTCACAAATATTCACAAAACAAATAAGCACAAATGCAAAAAGCAACAAACAAAATTACAACAGAGCAACGAATTGCCGTTGACCTGATGAAAGAAAGTCACAAATTAGTAAACGCGTTGCGCCAAATTATAATTATATTTAAGCAAATAAGAGCAGATATCTGACTATTTCTCAAAAGATTCTCACGAAATACAATCCTGGACTGGGTGTCGCCAAGTGTAACCTCCCCACAACAAAAATATTCGAAAGACAATACATAATAGAAATGGAGCCAAGTGTAACCTCCCGCAAAAATATTAATGACAAGGACAATTAAATGAAAATTAGCAATCTGACCCAAGTATAAGCTCCCATAAAGTAATGAAAGATAATCCCATGACAATGAAAGTACACTGTTAATCAAAACTCAATTAAACCGAAATGTCGGTCTTTGGCCCTGTGCAAAAATCAGAATTAATTTCTTACCTCAGTATGACTGCATGTCAAAAATCTGCTCTTATTCTGCGCCACAGCTTGCAGCAGATGTATCACGATAACTAAATTTTTTGAAGTTAATTGAAATTTTTTGTTTAAAGGAAATGGAAGGAAATCGAATGATTCTTTTGTTAAAAAATTGCTTTCAAAACCAAAATTATTATTGGGGCGATTCTTTAAAGTTAATTACAATTGATTTACATTACTAGCTGAGCGCGATGGTGCTTAACAATATACCTTATCCTGAATCTCGACCATTGCGGTGCCGACGCCCGCCGACTGCTCTGCGCTACCACTACTGACATACTCCTCTCCGCTACATAACTCGGCTACTACTCTCAACAGACTACTGTACGCTACTACTGCAACAGCAGTACTGAACTGTCGCGCTACTGCCTCTGGTCAGAGATTGTTACCATGCCTCATCATCGCTGCCAACGAGTACATACGCCTTTCAACTCCTGTTAAAGAATGAGTACATTATTTGTCTATCTTTTTATAAAAAGCACTGTCACATTAATCAAATGCACGTACTCCGTGGTATACGATGAGATGTGATATAAATCTTACACAGGAATGACATCGTCACTTACCCCATTGAATGGGAAACCGTTGATACTTTGATCGTGGTAAGATATGTACTTGCAAAGTAGCATTCGTTTTCGAATGACGTCACCTGTAACAGTAGGGCGCATCCCAGTTAGGAGCATTGTTTCTTTGTTTCAAATTCTTAAGTAGAAGGAATAAATTACGTGATTCTCGTCAGTTTTGACACACGTTTTTTTTTGAGTAAAAAATACGAGAAGTGGAAGTGTTACAAATTATTCTCCTTATATCTCTTAAGTTTTCAGTTTTATAACCATGCGACTGCTTATGAAAATAGTATTATTGTTTGAATTTCAACTATTATTTGAAGTAATGGTACTTTCTCAAGGTAAACATTCAGCGACCTACATTGCCTGACAAAGAAAGAGAAGCACTGTGAAGTGAAGTAGGAAACATAGAAGATCTTCACGGGTTTATAAGGTATGTGATATTATTTTGGTGACTGCAATATTGAATCAAACTTACAAAGAACTTGGTAGTATCAGCCCACGTACCAGTACGATGCTGAAACCTCCCACCCCCCCCCCCCTCACCCCTTTCAAGGATGTAAGCACTGCTTCGTTTGGTTGGTGATAGGGACCAGGAAGGTTGCAAGAAGTAGTTAGGTGCCAGACGGTGAAGAAGATCAGTTCTTAACCAGGATAATTTAACAAACAATTATATTACCCATAATTTGTCAACATAGAATTTGTTATAACAATGTCTTCCTGGAAAACAAATGTCAACATTTACTAGATGGATGGAACTACTTTTACTCCCTTCATTTGGTAGACAGTATTTGTGCAATGAATTAGTAAGAAAGATGCGGGAATGACTAATTCAATTAATTAAATAACATGCTTACATGGCTGAAGGACATTTCAGAGTACGTCGTAAAACACAGGGACTGCAACATAGTGTTTGATGCCAAGAAAAGACGGTGACAATAATCGTAAGCCTCTCGCTGTGAAGTAATCACAGCAATTGTGCCACTACGGGGCATAGCCAAACGGTGACATATGGAAATTCTGGTCGGTCCTGGAGGTGAGCTCGGATGGCTGAAGCGGTTAAGGAGACCGTTAGCGTAAAGTGAGGAAACAGGCTTTGAATCCACTTTCAGTACAGATTTTCACTGCCACCGATACATTGCGCAGGTGGAGTTTGATCACATTGGCAATTGCCAATGAATTCCTTGTAACATGATAATACGAACTTGCTAAGACTTACGTGGGTTGACAAACTGCCTGTTGGCTTCTGTCTCTTGTTCTATGGCCGACGTTCGTCTGATGATTTTGCAGACGTTTCGCCAACACGAGTCGCTGTCACTGTCAAAGTTTCATCTTCCATTGCGCAAGTCCACCAACAGCAATAGAGGATGATACTTCGACAATGACAGCTACTCGTGCATTTTGCCAACATGATAATACATCGCCTCTTAACACATCAGCTGGATCCGTGGAATAGTAACAAAAATCTTCACATTAGTCAGGGTAACAAATGGTGCAGAACTGTAGCAAAGAGGCAACATAATTGAAAAGAACTTTTAAATCAATAAGACACCTATTTAGACAACTAGTAATATTAGTCCAAAAAAAGAAAAAAGGTAGAAAAATAGGGAGGTGCTCATTGAATTTGGTTAAACAGCAGCACAGTTAATACGCTAGTACGCTAGACATATTGCGCAAACAGTGACATTTCACAGCAGAACATGAATAAAAGATAGTCTGGTTAAGTACTGCTAAAATATTTTCAGCTTATCGCCCCCCCCTCCCCCCCCCGAATTATCACAATAATTTAAAGAACAAAATAGTGTTTATTAAAGGTTTCTAGCTGAGGTAATACGTTAAAAACTTTAAACACCTTACTCAGCTGACATAGAAGGAGATAATACATATACAGCAAATATCGGCAAAATATCATTACTCACAATGACATTTAAATAATATTCAAAAACACATAAGTAAGCGATTAACCATGCCAGACAGAAAGGGTAAGCCTCCACAGCCAATTCGTGGGTAAGATCCGAAGTGACGATAGCAACAAGTTTAACGTAACGTTCTGCTCGAGTAAGTTTCCTCTGCGATCGTCGTGGAGTAACGGATTCATTTCCTGCCCCAGACTTAAACTACTCAGGCTAACTTTGTTCTCAAGGTGCTTCACGAAGTTAACAGCCAGGCCTTGACGGCAGGAAACTTGGCGGAAGTAGGAAGGCGCCAACGAGAACTTTCTCATTCGCCGACAACATACAGTACTATGCGCTCTACCAAAACTAAGGTTCGATAGTTTTTATACAGTACATAAACGACGTAGTGAATGGTTGGATTAGCGGTAGTGTTAGTAGTATTGCTAGGGAAAGAAACATAAATGAATGTATGACATAGTTCTTTTTGTTTTATGTTTGTTTGATTGTTTTCAACATAATTAGAACTGATCGTTCAGCGTTAATTCATTTTGGAATTTATACACTTACGGAACATAAACTGTTTTTAATAAGTAATAGGCTAAGCAGGTAATGTCTCTGTTTTTATGTAACCAAAGGAATTACTTTTGATGTAAGTACGTTTTACAAACACAAACAAGCCAATATCAATATAGTTATTGTTGTTATCTTGTACTCAACAGAACATTCTTCTTGACAATCAAAGAAAACCCTGTTCTGTTAATATTAAATGTGAAAGTAGTTCAGAAACAACAGAAACATGTTGTATTTAAACTGAACGAAGTACGTAAGAGATGTTTGATAAGTTTTTATATCCCGTTTTTGTTTTAATTGTACCTCTTTTACGAAATTGCATTTTCTTGAGCTCTATGATAAATCTGTAACTTTTTAGTTTTAGAACATCTCTCTCTTTCATTTTATATATCCATCGGATTAAAAATTGACTTTTTGCATCCTCACTCAGTTTCTACACAATTCACAACCTCATGTTTCTACCGAAATTCAGTAAGACACTGAGCCCACATACAAACAAAGCGATCGAACGAGGTAACGCCTGATATGTATGCAACACGGCTAACGTACGGATAATGTGATAGCGATCTTAACCGAATGGCTCTGAGCACTATGGGACTTAATATCTGAGGTCTTCAGTCTCCTAGAACTTAGAACTACTTAAACCTAACTAACCTAAGGACATCAAACACATCCAAGCCCGAGGTAGGACTCCAACCTGCGACCGTAGAAGTCGCGCGGTTCCACAGTGAAGCGCCTAGAACCGCTCGGCCACACCGGCCGGCGATCTAAACCGACTAAAGTTACTAGGAAATCTACCGCGGTCTGCAGTAAAATACGGTAGTTTTCCAACTCTACGCATTGCCTACCACTGGTGATATCGACAAAACTCACACCAGCAGCGATGCGCAGGCTGTCCCCTTCGGGCGTGTAAGGTAAATACATTCCCGCCAGTTAAGATGTTAAAAATGAGACCACGCTGCAGTCAGATGAGCGGTAGTACATGAGGACGTAGAATATCCGTGACGTACTGTTATGGTGTCAGAGCCGCATCACTCCAGACGTAGCCTTCTGTGGTGTGGCGTTAACGGCATTTCCCTTGTCCGGTTGCTGCTACTGACCCATCAATGGTGCAAAAAATGGTTCAAATGGCTCTGAGCGCTATGGGACATAATATCTGAGGTCTTCAGTCCCCTAGAACTTAGAACTACTTAAACCTAACTAACCTAAGGACATCACACACACCCATGCCCGAGACAGGATTCGAATCTGCGACCGTAGCGGTCGCGCGGCTCCAGACTGTAGCGCCTAGAACCGCTCGGCGATCAATGGTGCAGGAGGACGCAATATGTTAGTGCTAATCCATTACTGTTGCCGTACGGTAAGTGCGTATTTTAATGGGTTACGATGTGACTGGTGCACAATAAGACGATTGTCTTTTGGGGTGTTCAGATGTAGTAGACCGTGACCTTGACTACGAGTATGGCTGCCCCAGAGTTCTCATGCAGTCTCACACTGGGCCACTGTCACATTCGAATGCCCCAAATATCTGTATATTGCACCATACGAACAACCGGCCCAACAGAACTCACAATAAGGCTCTTACCAAACTCTGTCAGCTGCTGATAACGCTGTCTCACATGGGAACGGCGCTTTTCGCGCAAGTCACAGTGGTCATTTAACATGTGAGGCTTTTCTCGCCATTGTTTATCGTATTAGGCCTGGTTACTGCACTGGACACAAGCAACATTACTATGCTCTGGCTGCAGCTCATCTCTTTCAGATAATTCCAACTGTAATCATTTGCTTAAAGGCGAATTATATGTACGTACACGAAATTACACTGACATGCGACCATCATTTCTGGTTGCTTGACCTTTTTTTTTTTTTTTTTTTTTTTTTTTTAAGGCGGTGTATAAGTAGACCTGTATTACATCAAATGTGTTTCAGTTCTAAATCAGAGCCTGTACTGTAGTTTTTCACTGAAGTGAGCCGTTACGCTGTTGGCAACTTTTCAGTAATCCGGAAGTAAAATTCCGCTTTTAGGGAAAATTATCAAATAAAAACATAGAGCTGAAGTTAGGAATCAAGAGCATCACCGCAGCAGGTATTCAGCGCACTGATACGAGCGGTGCTAGAATTGTAACAGGCCTGATGAAACTGTTACAGAGGCGCCGAAGGGGCTTAAAATGGGATGTTTGGACGAAGGGGTACGTTCTTCACCGGATACTCTGTTGTATAATAGTTGATAACCGATATTCGAAGACAACAGTGCTCAATTGGCAAAAACGTATCACGCAGGCAGTAGCTCATCTACATCTACATCTATACGTCTATTCCGGAATACACAATTAAGTGACCGTCAGAGGGTCCATCGAACCATCTTCATCCTAGTTCCCTACTGTTCAATTCTCGCACAATGCACAGGAGGAATGAGCTCTTAAATCTTTCCGTGGGATCTCTGTTTTCCCTCATTTTAATACGATGTACATTTATCTACACGCAGGCGTCAAGAAAATATTTCCACGTTCAGAGGAGAAAATTTCAACTGAAACTTCGTCAAAGGTTCTGTTGCAACGAAAAACGCCTTTGTTTAAAGGATTGCCACCCGAACTCGTGTATCATATGCGCGACACACTCTATCCCTTTTCGCGATATTACAAAACGAGCCGTCTTTCAATTGAACTTTTTCGATGTCATCCGTCAGTCCTACCTGATTCGAATCCCACACCGCGCCACAGTAATGCAGAAGAGGACGGACAAGAGTAGTGTACGCAGTCTGTTTGGTACACCTATTGCTCATTGTAAGTGATCTGCCAGTGTATCGCACACTTAGCTTTGCTTTCCCCACAACATTAACTACGTGATTGAATAAGTTTAAGCAATTAGTAATTGTGATTCGTAATTTAGTTGACTGGCAGTCTCTAGATTAATTTGTTTTGTGTTTTGTTGGTTTATTTACAACATCCTCTTTTACAATATTTATAATACTGCGTATATGTACTGTGTGTGTGTAAATATTTGTGTTCCGCGATGATGATGATGATGATGATGACGATGATGATAATGATGATAGAAGGGATAGGGTGAAGCCCGGTGCCGGAAAATAGCCTATTCCTTGCAAATAACAATGAGGGTTTCGCCAAGCTTCAGGTCGACGTCCGACCCACGGGTCACATGCCCTCACTTCATGAGACACTACGGAGAGGTTTGGTATTTAAACCATGAAGTTGGTGCGAAGTCTGGTGATCAGGAACTTAACGCCACCTCTCATCTCCTCGACGGCCAAATAATGGAAATGAAAATTATTTTTCACCACCAGTATTCCAAGTGGGCTGTCCTCGAGTAGAGCGCCAATGCACAAAAGTGTATTAGCGACCTCGTCCACGTAGGTGGCCTTGTGATGTTTTTAGTACCCGAAATTGAATAGCTTCCTCACTTTGATGCCTTCACACTTTCCGTTATTTAGTGTCAATTACCGCTTTTCGCACAATACATATATCATGTCTACTTCATATGGGAATTGGTTTTAATCTTCGGCTGACTTTGCTAGACGGTAAATGACTGTATGATTGGCCAAAAACCTCGGATTGGCTCCTAAATCATTGATATACGTAGACTAGGAACGGTAGAAGACCTATAACATTTTCTTGGGGAACGTCAGATATCACGTCCATTTTACTCAATGATTTTCCATCAGTTAGCCTACTACCAACTGTGACCTCTCTAACGGAAAATCACGAATCCAGGCGCACAAGTGAGACGTTAATCCTGAGGCAGGCTATATGATTTTAAGTCGCTTTTTAGGAACGGTGTCAAAAACCTTTCGGAAATCTTCCAGCATGGAATCAATTTGAGATCCACTGTCGGTAGCGCTCATTATTTCCTGTAAATGAAGAGCTACTTGCGTTTCTGAAGCATGGTCTGAATCCGTGCTAACAGTTTGTCAACAGATTCTAGGTACTTCATAACGTTCGAACACCGTCAATGATATGGGATGTAGTTCAACAAATTATCCCTATTTCCTTTCTTGAGCCTGACTTGCGCAACTTTCCAGTATTTAGATACGGATCTTCCGTCGAGCTGTTTAGTGCTCAACGGTAAAGGCGGTTAATGTGACTAAGGACGGATGTATAAACTGTAATTTTTCCCTCCCAGTAGAGGGCAGATGAGTATAAAATAAAACTGTTAATAATTTTGTGTAGCTCTCTCAGCTACGTACTATGCATCGGTTTGCGGTTTATATAGATGTAATGCTATAATAGGCAAACATTTCGTACTTTATGTCAATTTGGTTTCTCTAGCGGAAACCTCTTTCCTGAATTTGTCCAGCTTACCTGGCGATGAATTAAAACTGTAGTTTTCCGTTTATAAAGTTCCCAGTATGTCTGAAAATTACTTTTCAAATAACGCCCTTATCTTCGTCAGGTAGCTTCACTTCGCAGCAGCACATTATGTACGTTGTAGCACCTGAACGCTCCGTTCATCAGTTTTATATTGCCGCTATCAGAAGCTAACGATACTAAATTCAGAGAGAGCCGATCTGTGGCCCATGCATCACTGGTCAGTTCCAGAGCTTCGTTAGCAGAGACCCGAAACATGTCCCAGGGGCACAGAGAAGCATAACACACTTCTACTCAATTTGCACCGGATCATTAAATAACGGGCAGGGCGTGCGGGATTATTAATTCCACATCAATACTCCCTACACAGTTAAAGGCGTTTGTGAGCAGGTGTCGCCACGTCCGCCTTTGTCAACGCTTTAACGTGTAATTGTCGTCAGAGGGAGATGAACTGATTGTGTGATTTGCATGGGGGCTTAATTAAAATAAAATGCAAATAATTTTAATTTTTAGTATTTGAATGTTCGTTTACAAAGTCTCGTAAACGGTTGGCCCTGACTAGTATTATTACGCAATCTGACTGCATAGAACAACAACAAAAAATGAAATGGAAATTTTCATTAACACAATTAATTAATTAAGTCCCCAGCAACTATAAAACCTACGAAACCAAAGCACAAGTGTAACTGTTCTGTGTGTGGAAGTATGACTCAACGTGCGCATCTGGCACGGTTCTTCTTCAATAACACAAGAAATTTAAAATATCATTTATACTGAATTAATTAAAGAAAATAAAAATACCATAATTACTCAAGAGAACCAGAATTACACTCTAATCCAAGAACACAAGCCACATGCTTTGTTGACTGAACCTGTAATGACGCATTATTTAAGACACTGAAATAATGAAAAAAAACACGAAATATTTTACCTTCATATATATTGACGAAAAGCACTCTGATTATTACAGTATTTCCATTCGAACAACATCTGCTGTCCAGCCCATCAAACAACTGCATAAAACATGGAACAAGCACTCCTTATTACAACATCTCGACAAGCACACCACGACCTCTCGACAGGAACTGACTACTACGAGTCCTCGACAGGCACTGCCCACTACGACATCTCAATAATCACTGCCAGTGGAGGCGGCGGAACAATACTCTCTAGCGCGATCTCTGGCGCTGTCGCTCAGTGTAGCCACCTTTCATATGCCCTTCCTCCACGGGCTAGAATTTGATAGTATTTTTGCCAGCATTGGTGGTGAAAATACCACCAAATTCGTAAAAAAAATACAGACAAAAATAAAAGATAATATTAATACGTAAATATCATATAACTAGATAAAACTTTGGCTTTGCACTGACCTTTCAGTAACCTAATATATAAAATACAGTAAGCAATACAAATTCTTTCATACATGTTACTTTACATAATAGTTTACACAAGTATTATGTAGTTAAACAATTCAATCAATAGCGTCAGCAATGACGAATATGTGCAGGTAAGAGTCTCATAACTTTTCACAAACAGTAATACACAAAAAATCTGTTTATACAAATATTCACATAAACGCTTTCCATAGCCCAAGAAACAAGTGGTTGACAGTTCCAGCAGTAGCTCCCAGCAATGCTCAACTGGTGCAAAAACCAACAAGTGACATTTTTTCAGTAGAAACAGTACATCAGTGGCACCCAGTAATGTTGAATAGGTGCAGACACCAACAAGTAACACCATTTCAGTATAAGCAGTTCCATTAGTGGCACCAGCAATGTTGAGCAGGTGCACACAGCAACAGGTGACATCTTTTCAGTAGAAGCAGTCCATCAGTGGCACCCAGCAATGTTGAGCAGGTGCCGACACCAACAGGTGACATCTTTTCAGTGGAAGCAGTCCATCAGTGGCACCCAGCAATGTTGAATAGGTGCAGACAGTAACAGGTGACATCTTTTCAGTAGAAACAGACCATCAGTGGCACCCAGCAATGTTGAACAGGTGCAGATATCAACAGGTGACATCTTTTCAGTAGAAACAGTCCATCAGTGGCACCCAGCAATGTTGAACAAGTGCAGACAGCAACAGGTGACATCTTTTCAGTAGAAACAGACCATCAGTGGCACCCAGCAATGTTGAACAGGTGCAGATATCAACAGGTGACATCTTCTCAGTAGAAACAGTCCATCAGTGGCACCCAGCAATGGTGAACAGGTGCAGACAGCAACAGGTTACATCATTTCAGGAGAAACAGACCACCAGTGGCACCCAGCAATGTTGAACAGGTGCAGATATCAACAGGTGACATCTTTTCAGTAGAAACAGTCCATCAGTGGCACCCAGCAATGTTGAACAGGTGCAGACATCAACAGGTGACATCTTTTCAGTAGAAACAGTCCATCAGTGGCACCCAGCAATGTTGAGCAGGTGCAGACATCAACAAGTAACACCATTTCAGTATAGGCAGTTCCATTAGTGGCACCAGCATCTACATCTACATCTACATTCATACTCCGCAAGCCACCCAACGGTGTGTGGCGGAGGGCACCTTACGTGCCACTGTCATTACCTCCCTTTCCTGTTCCAGTCGCGTATGGTTCGCGGGAATAACGACTGTCTGAAAGCCTCCGTGCGCGCTCTAATCTCTCTAATTTTACATTCGTGATCTCCTCGGGAGGTATAAGTAGGGGGAAGCAATATACTCGATACCTCATCCAGAAACGCACCCTCTCGAAACCTGGCGAGCAAGCTACACCGCGATGCAGCAATGTTGAGCAGGTGCAGACACCAACAAGTGACATCATTTCAGTAGAAGCAGTCCATCAGTGGCACCAGCAATGTTGAACAGGTGCAGATATCAACAGGTGACATCTTTTCAGTAGAAGCAATCCATCAGTGGCACCCAGCAATGTTAAACAGGTGCAGACACCAACAAGTGACATCATTTCAGTAGAAGCAGTCCATCAGTGGCACACAGCAATGTTGAGCAGGTGCAGACATCAACAGATGACATCTTTTCAGTAGAAGCAGTCCATCAGTGGCACCCAGTAATGTTGAGCAGGTGCTGACCGCAGTCCATAATATTCACTTTCACTAATCACACTGTTCATCAGCAGAAATTAAACATGTCCTAGTGGCACCAATCATGTAGAAAAAGTGCAAGTAACAGTCCATAATATTCACTATCACTAATGAGACAGTTCAGTCATGAACAATAGTTTGAGTGCACACACAATTAACAAAATTATTATCAATGCTCTTACACTAAACATACAAATCATAATAAACGCACAAATGATATCAGGTAGTTGTCATATTAACTACTACAATACACAAATAGCAGTAAACCTATAATATTTATGGGTGTCAGTGCAAGCCACAACAAACAAGTAAAATAATATTTAGGAGATAGGTTGGTACCAATTTGGGATAGGAAAAGGAAAACACACAAAACACACTCACTCATCTTTCATCCACATTAGTGCTACTGTGTAATTGAATAGTGTTAACTGTGTAAATGCAATTCTGTCAAAATTTTATGTTCATCATGTGTATCAAGTAGTAGTGGCAGCAATGTATAACAGTCAATAATAGTTAGTCAACGTCATAGTCATCATGTCAAGACCAATGTTTGCCAAGCCAGATCAAAATGTACGGTTGCTGAACAACTGTCAGTGAGCCAAGATATGCAATTACTTCCTCTCTCCAAAAAAAAAAGTATATACTGCTTAGTGATTTAACAAAGTGTGTGTGGAGACAATCATCTTTCTACTTAAGTGCTCTAGTCTGCCATCTTCATCCTGCTTGTTCCATATAGACCAACAAAAAAAATATGCTCCTCACTTACTTCACCTCTTATCCACCAGAACTCCAATAATCATCAGCATCACATAATCTCAATACTTCAATAATACCTCTTTCGTCGATACATATAAACCTTATCATCAATATCATTTACCTTACCTCTTGTCCACGAAAACTCCAATAATCATCAACTTCACATCATCTCAATAATACCTCAATAATACCTCTTCAATACGTCGATACATATAAACCTCAGCACCAATATAATTTCACTTCCATAAGAACTCTTTCTTCTAGTCAGTCTCCTCGAACAAGTACAGATAAAATCCTAGTGCAAACCTCAATTCATCATCTCATGCAATCCGAAGACACAGTGTCCACACACAACCTCTGTGTAATCCACCTGACCCAAATCTTCTACTCATTATAAATTATAAGATACATTTTGGTTCCTTGTCCATCATTAAATAAAAGAAATGCATACGTGACCTCTAACAGACTTAGTTCGAATAACTCTCAGTAATTAAGTACGATTACGGGGTGTGAATGATCATAGTATTTCACAGTGTGTACACCACTTCAAAAATTATGGCAAACAGAAGCAAACATGTGGACTATTTCTTGTGTCAAGTGTCCCTTCCTATTTCAGTTACTCACGAAAAATGCAGTGTAATAACTGTCAATGGTCTAACCTAGTGTTGGTATGTCATGTCGTTAGCTTCCTTCCTATTAGCATAAATGAATACAGCTTCCATAAAACCTCCAGTTCATGTGACTTCTATGCAGTTTCTTGTACCAATGTCGTTCGTAGAATTATAGCAGTTCATTTTCTTATCTTAAAAATTTAAGGCACTGACCGTAAGCAAAACATGCAATAGCGCGACAATATACCAGTAGAGAACAGAATGTCAACAAATGGATGCAGCACAATCCCTACAACGAGGCTCTGCCAAGCGAACAATCTATAATTAATACCACAGTGTAACCTAAACTCTATGTTCGTACACTGTACATCAGCATTGCTATATTCTAAATTGAAGGGTAGTTATGACAACAAAACAGAAATGTGTAAATATGCAATCCATACGCAAAGCAGCAAATATGTATCTTACATAATAAACAGGTCATTATCATCATATCAGCATAAGCAAATAAATGTTCATATATAATCTTAACAAGTAAACATGAAGGCGCAAGCAGATAAATCACAAAGTATAACTTACATACATAACCACAGTCAGCACAATTAATCAGTTGACAATTACAATTTAAATAAATAAGCACAGCAGGCACATGATAAAAAATTATGACATCAGTGAAAAGGCATAGCAGCCAAGCGATGCATAATATACATAAGTAACAACACTGTTCATTAATCAATAATTGTCAAAATCAGCAAATGTACCCAAGCACGTCGCTTCACAAGTAAATTCATAGAACATGAAATTTAGCACAAAGTATGAATCACGTAATCGCGAGCAGCAAATTACGTCTAAAGTACGTACCTAAGTGGAAATATGTTACCTGAAAAATAAACTCAATTAATAGTTACCCTTTTTAATTTATTACTTTTTTCTTCGAAATTACATTCTTCCTGAAATTTTCTCCATAGTAAGTCGTCTTAACGTCGGACATGCACAGAATTTACCTGAAGGTCTTAAATATTTTATACAACCATATCCTGAAAAATACTGAACGTTAATAACATAATTCATCAAGTCACTATCGCTTTATACTGAATTTAATCGGAGAAATTAGACTTTGTATTTGTTTACGGCTGTCAGTGCATTCGCACTGAGCGCTCGATCAGCTGTAGGCGCGTGACGTGGGAAGTGATTGTTTGCGGCCAACGACTGCCTTGTGCGGCGCGCTGACTTCACTGCTGCTTTGATGCTTTGAGTATCTGCCGCCGCCGGAACACGGCGCGGTATCCTTGTATTCTCTGCATGTTTACATGTAGCTGTTAGTTTCTCTAAAGTATGTCATTCCACAAAAATTTTTACGTTCGATATATGATGTTTTCCCTTAGAGCGCCGAGATTTAAGAGTCTCTACTTCAACAGTGTTATCATGAATAATTTTGCGAATTCTATATGGACCGTTATAAAGCAGAAAAAATTTGCGACATAAGCCTTTTCCTTTATGAGACAAACGATGAGACTTAATTAACACCTTTTGACCAACTGACAAAATTTTTAAACAACCAGGACGTTTAGCTGATTTCTCTCTTCTAGCAGCCGCAGATGCAATATTTTGCAGAGCCAGGTTCACAACTTCAGAATGCCGCAGTTTCCGTGAAGGCGGGAAAGGAACGATTTCAGAAATGCGATTTGTTGGTACTTTATTTTTTAATATCAATAGAGGCGGTAAAGAAGTTGAGTCATTAGGAAGTTCATTCAGAATGTTTTGAAAAATATGAAGATACTGATCCCAAGTTCTGTGATTCTGATGACAATAAAGACAATTTATTGATTTCCTTCATCCATCTCTCTGAAGCATTAGATTGAGGGTGAAAAAGTGAAATGAAAATTGGTTTAATCTTACGACGCCGTAGAGTACGAAGCCAAATTTTAGAGCAAAACTGTGATCCATTATCTGATATAACCTTATCAACATGACCAACTTCTTTAAGAAAATGTTTGATGAAAGCATTAGATACTGAACGAGCTGTTGCTTTGCGTAAAGGTGTAAAACACACATATTTTGATGTCAATTCCACTGCTACGAAAATGTACGCAAAACCATTAGTAGAACGAACCACTGGACCGAACAAATCGACTGCAGCCATGTCCTTTAATTTCGCTGGAATGTTAGGAAACAACGGTGTTCTTGCATTTGGCAAGAACAGAACGAATACGTTTTTCCATATTACTGAAGTAGCAATTTTCTCGTAATTTATGAAAGCATTTTCTGGGACCAAAGTGCGCATAACTAAAATGTGTGTACCAAATCAATTTATTGACCCACTCATCAGGAATACAAACTAACCAAACAGAGTTGTTAACCGATTTTCGTTTGAAAAGAATGTCATTGCGAACTATATAATACTGTCTGATCGCTACGCTTTCCTTTCTCCTCCACTTCTCCTTAATGTCCTTCCAGATGGGATCCTTATTTTGCTCCTTAGCGATGTCCGGGAGCGAAGAAGAAATAAAATTCTCAAACGCAACACCTTGAATGTACATCAAACAGTAATGGTTTTCTTTGCAGTCCTCTTCAGCACTTTGTTTCAAACCCATAGGTGCACGTGATAAAGCATCAGCAACAATATTTGAAGATCCCTGTATGTAAACAATACTAAAATCAAATTCCTGTAGGTACAACGCCCATCGTGACAATCTGCCATGAGTTAATTTTGTCGACATAAGAAATTCCAAAGCTCGATGATCAGTGTAAACCTTTGTATGTCTACCGAACAAAAATGTGCGAAATTTTGTGAAAGCCCAGACAACAGCCAAAGCTTCAAGTTCCGTAATCGAATAATTCTTTTCGGATTTAGAGAGAACACGACTTCCAAATGCAATAGTCTTCTGTACTACTACGCCGTTTTCTTCTATCTCTTGAAATAAATGTGCACCTAGGCCTTTGTATGATGAGTCCGTCGCCAAACAAAATTTTTTAGATAAATCCGGATGTGAAAGAAGTGGAGCAGCAACTAAAGCATCACGAAGTTGTTCAAATTCTGATTGAGCTTCCTCATCCCAACACCAATTAGAATTCTTTCCAGATAGTTCACATAAACGAGGTGTGGCCAAATTGTCCAGTCTAACAAAGCGTCTAAGAAAATTACAGACACCAAGGAAACTACGAACATCACGTTTTGTAGTAGGAACAGCATAATTACGAATAGCGTCTAGCTTTTCTGGATCAGGAAGAATACCTTCCGTAGAAATAATGTGACCGAGAAATTTCACCTGTGAACGACCAAATTCAGATTTTTCCAAGTTCACTGTAATGCCAACTCTTGCAAAAATACGTAATAATGAATTCAAAATTTTGTTGTGCTCACTCCAAGATTGTTTAGCAATAAGAATATCGTCAACATATGAAGTAATATTGTCACGAATATAAACAGGTAAAATTTCATTTAAGCTACGAATGAATGCTGCTGAAGATACAGTAAGTCCAAACGGTAATTTCCGAAACTGGTAACAGTTACCAAAGGCTAAAAAGGCAGTATATTTTCTACAATCAGGGTGGAGTTCTATTTGCCATAAACTTGCGCGCATATCAATCGTGGATAAAACTTTAATTCCATGGAAATGTTGAAGAAGTTCATCTAAATTTTGTGGACGGTCAGTTTCAGGAATGATGATATTATTTATCTGTCTGGAATCCAGAACCAAACGAATTGACCCATCCTTTTTAAGAACAACGTGTAATGGGCTGGTATAAGGGCTGACTGCTGGCTCAATAATGCCCTGATCTAACATGTATTGAAGTTCATTCTTAACCTTGTCTCTGTAAGCCAAAGGAATAGCGTACGTTTTCCCGCGAAATGGTGTGTGTTCTTTTACTTTAAATAAATATTGTAAGCCTTGTATAGTTCCTGTGTGATGACTAAACACTGTAGCATGTGAAGTCAAAATGTGGTGCAGCTCTTCTCTTGCAACGTCATCTGGCACTTCAGCTTTCTTAACCTTTTCATTAATTAATTCTTCGCTACTAATTATATCCTCCATCGCGTCTCTGTATCTATTGTCATTGTCATGAATAAACACACTGTCGTCATAATGCTCAACGAAAACATCAGAAGTAAGAAACCTTAAACATTTTGTATCTGATTCAGATCTTGCTAAACACTCGAAAAATTTCAAACATTTCGGCATTCCGGCAACAGTCAAATTCACACTTCCTTCTTTAAAGTTCAAAATTGCCTTATGTGTGTTAAGAAACTCCATACCTAATATAATCTGTGTACTGAGTAATGGAACAATAATAAAATTAGCAGGCAATTCGTATCCTTGACAAATGAAATTTAGGTTGGTCTGTTGTTTAACTTCCACACCTTTTCCAGAAATCGCTCCTCGAATTGTAGTTTTAGAAATAGGTAACACAGGACAGGCAATAGTTCTTTCACATATACGAAAAACTGATTCACTAATGACGTTCAATGGGCTCCCAGAATCTAAAACTGCAGTGAACTTATTCTTACCCACGCATACTTCAATAACAGGATGTAAAAATGCGTCTACATTATTTTCCTTTTCGCCTAGCAAAATGTCTCTCATATCTTCCAGGCGTACGTAGTGTAAAGTTGTAATGTCATTTCTTTCTGAACCGTCTATATTGCTGCCAGAAGCCGAAGCTGCAAGTCATGGTCGATTGTTTGCGTCACGTCTTTGATTATTCTTGTCATTTCGTCGATCAATTTCTACTGTTTCCACTTGTCTCTCTGAATTTCTGTCACGCGGAGGATGCCAATTAGGTCCTTCCTCTCTGTTAGATGCAAATTCTTGGTTGTGTCTGTTATTAAAATTTCTGTTTTCCTGTCTGTCTGCATAACTACTTCTTGTAAAATTTCGACTGTCACTTCTGAAATTACTGTTAGACCTACTACCCTGGTTATTTCTGTAGTAAGAATTTCTGTTACTGTATGGATAATTTCTGTCTTGATGATACCGATTACTGTTTCCGTATGATTGATCATTCCGGTACGAATTACCGTTATTATAATTGTCTGTGTAATTTCTGTTAGAACGTCTGTTATTGTCATAAGGCTGGTATCTATTGTCCTGTCTGTTACGTCTGTCATTCTCAAAGCTACCCATATAACGCCCGTTCCGATCACTATCCCTTTTCTCTGAAAATCTATTATAATTACTGTTACTGAAAAAGTTACAAGAAGTCCCGTCGTCGTTGTCATACTCAAGTTCTTGTAACAAAGTCTTAAAAGTCTCAATGTCGTCTTTACATCTTCCAGCTAAAGCAATTTGTCTTATGGATTGTGGCAGCTTAGTTAAACAAATGCGAATTAATTCAGTCGGGCTATAAGGGTTGGACAGGAACTGATTCTTTCGAATCATGTCTTCAAAGTATTCTGCCGGCGTGCGGAACTCAGACTGTTTAAAATTACGCTGCATAATCAGACTATGTTTGACTCTGTCTTGTGTGTTTTCGGACCAATATGCCGATAGAAATGCATGATAAAATTCATTCAGATTATTACAATCTCTAATGAGTGCGCGCATCCGCGTCGCCGGTTCGTGTTCTAAATATCCACACATAAATTCCAGTTTGTGACTTAACGGCCAATTTGGTGGGAGTGCATACATAAATTGATCTAACCATGCACATGGATGTATGTCATTCTTAGAATTGCGGAAGATCTTAAATTTCCGAACAGTCAAAAAGTGTTTATAGTCAAAGTTTTCGCCTCGTGGCGACAAAGACCTACCGCGTCTGTCCCAGTTTGAATGTCGATTATTGTCAAGTTCGCGCGCCTGGCGCTCTCTTGTTGCATCCCGTAAATAAAACAAATTATTTTCTTCAAACCCCTCTGCTATCTGTGATTCCAAATTTCTTTTGCTGTCTTTTCCTACAATTTCCCTTTCAATTTGTTTGACTTGCTTTCGTAATGCCTCAACTTCCCTTTTAACACGTTCATTAAATTTTCCCTGATTTTCAACATGCTTATTTATGTTCTGGTACTCTTCGGTTTCTGCAAATGGTAATGGAGCTGTATCATCCGACTCTCTGTCCCCATGTAAACTAAGATTTGTCAATTTATCTGAAATCTCCTCAACTCTTTCCGATAAGTCACCTATTTTTTCTTTCTGTTTATTTACGTCTTCCGTAAGTGTCGCGACTCGGGTTTCAGTATTAACACATTTGGTAGTTAACTGTTCATATTGTTGTGTTAGGTTATTTATTCTGTCATTTGGTACGGATTCCTCGATTCTCTCAAATATTTCTTCCTTATCGTGTGCACGTTGTAAATTTAACTCTGAAAATTTTTGTACTATCGCGCGATCTCTTTCTTCCTGTTCTCTATCCTGTTCCCTTTGCCTAATCTCTACTGCAATTAATCTATTATTGTGAGAATTCAAAATCGGTTGTACTTCTTCTCTGATTTCTTTCTTTAATTCGTCTTTCATATTTTTGAAACATGTCCCTATTCGTGAGTCTAACCGTGTTTCCATTGTTCCCATCTCTGTTTTAATTGTTCCTATTTGTGAATCTAACCGTGTTGCCAAAGTTCCCATCTCTGTTTTTAATTCAGATCTTTGTGAGTCTAACCGTGTTTTTAATTCAGATCCCAAATTTAATATTGCACCCATCAACTGCTCCATAATAGCCGGTTCGAAATTCTTTTCGCCCCTAACATTTCCCGCGAAACCAACTTCTTTCGTCATGGCTGTAAAGCTATCTGTGTTCGATACTATTTCAGAATCTTCTATCGTTAATCTCGTATTCTGTGAATTTTCTGATTGAGAAAAATTTTGAAATGGTTCCGGACTATTTTCCCGACTTATTAAATTGTTTTCCACTTCATTATTCATCATACTGTTGTCCTGTGTTGGCGAGTTCGCCATGTCAACAATTTCGTCATTCTGACTATCCATCATTTTTGCCCTTTTCATTGATCGCATAAACATTTACAAAATATACAAAACTCGTCACTATATGAAAATTACACACATTGACACTTTATCTCCAACAATACCAATGTTTCCCTCAAACACGATTAACGAACAATTGAAATCTTCCTAACTGCACAAAATTGTCAAACCCGTATACAAGATAACAAAATTAAATTCTGCAAAAAAAAAAAAAAAAAAAAAAACGTACCATTAGAAGAATGACAATTACCAAATCTACACATGCAAAATAGACTACAATTACTAAACTACAAATTACTACAACAATACTACTGGCCACTATTTTTACAATCAGAAGAATTCCAAGGGACGATCCGAAGCAGCGGTCGCTACGTGCATGGGGGCTTAATTAAAATAAAGTGCAAATAATTTTAATTTTTAGTATTTGAATGTTCGTTTACAAAGTCTCGTAAACGGTTGGCCCTGACTAGTATTATTGCGCAATCTGACTGCATAGAACAACAACAAAAAATGAAATGGAAATTTTCATTAACACAATTAATTAATTAAGTCCCCAGCAACTATAAAACCTACGAAACCAAGGCACAAGTGTAACTGTTCTGTGTGTCGAAGTATGACTCAACGTGCGCATCTGCCACGGTTCTTCTTCAATAACACAAGAAATTTTAAATATCATTTATACTGAATTAATTAAAGAAAATAAAAATACCATAATTACTCAAGAGAACCAGAATTACACTCTAATCCAAGAACACAAGCCAGATGCTTTGTTGACTGAACCTGTAATGACGCAATATTTAAGACACTGAAATAATGAAAAAGAAACACGGAATATTTTACCTTCATATATATTGACGAAAAGCACTCTGATTATTACAGTATTTCCATTCGAACAACATCTGCTGTCTAGCCCATTAAACAACTGCATAAAACATGGAACAAGCACTCCTTATTACAACATCTCGACAAGCACACTCCACTACGACCTCTCGACAGGAACTGACTACTACGAGTCCTCGACAGGCACTGCCCACTACGACATCTCAATAATCACTGCCAGTGGAGGCGGCGGAACAATACTCTCTAGCGCGATCTCTGGCGCTGTGGCTCAGTGTAGCCACCTTTCAAATTCTTGTAGTAGTATCCGTAATAATAATAGCATGGATGCAATTATTTGCTACCAGAATCTCATTCCATTTCTTTACTGCGTATTGGCAGAGAGTCCATCAGAAGTAAGGCGACGTCATGTACCTTTAGTATCTTGTCCACACAATGAATATCACACACACACACACACACACACACACACACACGAGCGCTATCGCTACCACGTTCTCCAATGCATACATTCACCTGATCGTAATACACGCGTTTGAGACATTCTGCGTTCTCCAACGATACAAAGATCTTCTTCAATGATTAGTTCTCTAAGTGTGTTAATGTTTTTCGTCTCGTTACGTCTACATTTACATCTATATTTACATTCCACCAGTCCCACTTCTTTCCTCCGCGCTGTTATCGCGTGTGGAGCACGGGAAGATCGACTCTCCACTATCGACATCAATTCTTATTTCTTTGAATCTGTCGTTGTGGTCTCTTAGATAAACATATGTGTCAATAAATGACATATTTTTGAATCTCCTTGGATCTTACTGTCTAGGAATTTCAACAGTAAACAAACCTCTTCATGGACACAATGTCACTTTTGAGGAGTCTGCCCCTGTAGTACGTTGGACATCTTCGTAAGGCTCTTGCTCCGAGTTAGTGGAGCGCTAATGAAACACAGTGCTCTTTGTTGGATTTCCACCTCTTCTGTTAGTGTTAACTGATTAAGAGTTCCCGAATAACAATAAAAAATGCAGTTGCAAGTGTTTTCTAAGCAACTTCTTTCGCGGATAAATTATGTTTCCTTAAGAATCTCAGCCTGATATCAGCCTCCTCCACAGTTAGTTTTATGTGGTAATTCCACTTTTGACCACGCCTAACGGTTACTCCTAGATAAGTTCGTTTTTTATGATTCAAGTTATTGATTGTCATTAGCGTATTCGATCTGCAATGGCTCTTTCGCATATTTACGCACTTTTTTTCTTTTCAATCAGGATAAACTGTCAGTCCCTACACCTGCCATCGCAACTCGGGAGGTCTCCTTGTATTTCGATATGACTTTTTGATTCTTCAAGCTTCCTACTGAAACTTCCATCGCCATCAAAATTTTGGAGCTACCGTCATTATAGATGCTGTACACAGTAACATAATGGCTCTATTGCACTCCCTTTGGATTCGGGATGCCACCAAGATCAGTATTACCTCTGCCAATTTCTTCTCAACAACAAGAACGAGCTGCGTTCCGTCTGCAAGGAACTCCTGAATAATTAGTTCGTACTTTGGTCTCCAAAGGACAATGCAGAAACGTATCGATTACCTTCCTAAAGTCACATGGCTCAACACAGGATCCTTCATCTACAGGGCTCTGTTTTTCATGGACGAACAGAGCGACCTCAGTCTCTCAACCTCTCCTTTTATTGAATCCACATTGATTTTTGTAGACGAGACTTCCGTTCTGCAAAATATAACAGTAGGCAAACGTACCGCACTATTTCCCGTAATTTGCAGGGTGTCTCTCCTAAGACTTGTCAGGCGCACTGTATCTCGTGTTTCGGCAGATATTTGCATGTTCGTTTTTGCATTGGGTAACCAGAGCCAGTACTAAACAAACAGTGCTCTTCACTTCTTTTACGCCACGCCGCCGGCCGGAGTGGCCTTGCGGTTCTAGGCGCTACAGTCTGGAACCGAGCGACCGCTCCGGTCGCAGGTTCGAATCCTGCCTCGGGCACGGATGTGTGTGATGTCCTTAGGTTAGTTAGGTTTAATTAGTTCTAAGTTCTAGGGGACTGATGACCTCAGAATTTAAGTCGCATAGTGCTCAGAGCCATTTGAAACATTTTTTTATACCACGCCTGGTGTCGACGGTAAGCGTCGGTGTGTTTCCTGTTACAAACAAATCGATTTTTAAAGAGAGTTTTTACCTGCCCATATGATAGAACAAACCTAGGTTAGTCTATTACGACTTTTGTTTGTCGGTAGGTTTGGACAGGAACATTAAAACAGTATTCCAGCGCAACGCAGTAGCGCTGTTTGCATTGCAGGAGCACTCAGCGCTGGTCAGAGCAATGTCGTCGCCGCTGGAGCAGGCATTTTTACTTCCCCTGTTAATACATATGGACAGAAGAAATATCGCAGAAGACTAATCTGGGAGCGCTCCATCGAATGGGCAAGTGAAATTCTGCTTTAAAAATAGTTTTGTTTGTAACGGGAAATAGACCGACGCCTTCGGTCTACACTGAGCGTAGTGAGGTAGAAGTGACTAGCACTGTTTTTTGTTTTTGTTTTATTTGTTTCTTTTTGCTCCAGCGGCACAAAGCGGAAAATATATTGCATTTGTCTGATGGAGAAATGGCGCCTGACACACGCACACACACACACACACACACACACACACACACACACACACACACACACTTTGAAAAGGCAAAGAAACTGCTAAACCAGTGTAACATCGTTTAGGGTCCCCGCGAGCACGCTAAAGTGTCGCAACACGACGTGGCATAGACCCGACTAACGTCTGAACCAGTGCTAAAGGGATTTGGCAACATGATTCCGTAAGTGTACAGGGGGATGGGTATCTGTTCTGAACAGTTCGTTGCAAGGCATCCCAGGTATGACTCATAATATCCATGTCTGGAGAGTTTGGTGCCAACCGGAAGCGTTTAAAATCAGAAGAGTGTTCCTGGAGCCACTCTGTAGCATTTGTGGACAATTTTTGTGTCGCATTGCCCTGTTGGAATTGCCAAAGTCCGTCGGAATGCACAAAGGACATGAACGGATGCAAGAAAGATAAGATTATTACGTATGTGTCACCTGTCAGAGTTGTACCTAAGCGTAAGACTCCAACTGCACACGTTTCAAGCCACTACAGACCCTCCACCAGCTTGTATAGTCCCCTGCTCACATGCAAGCTCCATGGATTCATGAGGTTGTCTGCATACTCGTACGCGTCCATCCGCTTGATGTAATTTGAAATAAGACACGTCCGACCAGCGAACATGGTTTCAGTAATCAGCAGCCCAATGTCGCTGTTGGTGGGCCCGGGCGAGGAATTATGGGAAATTTGTAGCAACTTCTATGGACCAAACTGCTGAGGTCATCGGTCTCTGGCTTACACACTACTTAGTTTAAGTTAGATTAACTTACGCAGAGGACAAAACAGACTTAAATGCCCAAGGTATGATTCTAACCTTCGAGGGGAATAGCCGCGTGAACCGTGACGAGGCGCCCCAGATCGCACGGCTACCCCGCGCGGCCCAGGCGAGGAGTAAAGCTTTTTGTCGTGCAGTCATTAAGGGTACAAGAGTGGACCTTCGGCTCCAAAATCCGAAATCAATGCTGTTTCGTTGAATGGTTCGCACGCTGACCCTTCTTCACGGCCCAGCGTTGAAATATGCAGAAATTGGCGGAAGGGTTGCACTTCTGCCACGTTGAACGATTATCTTCAGTCGGCGTTAGTCCCGTTCTTTCCGGATCTTTTTCCGGCCGCAGAAATGTCACAGATTTGAGGTTTTGACGAGTTCCCGATATTCACAGTACAATCGTAAAATGGCCGTACAGGAAAAGCCCCACTACATCACTACCTCGGCGACTCTGTGTCTCATCACTCGTGCGCCGACTGTAATACCACGTTGAAACTCACTTAAATCTTGATAACCTGCCACTGTAGCAGCAGTAACCGATATAACAACTGCGACAGTCACTTGTTGTCTTGTATAGGCGTTGCCGACAGCAGCGCCTTATTCTGCCTGTCTCTGTTTGAATACCAGTTTCTTTGGCGCTTCAGTGTGTATTTCTGCTAGCCGCCTCACATCTATTTCCAATCGTTTCTTAAAAATGCTCACGAAGAAGAACACTCACGAGACCCTTTCTGGAATATTGTTCAAGGATGGGGAACACGTACCAAACAGGCCTAATAGGGGTCATTAAGCTTATAAAGAGAAGGGTGTCACAGAGATATTGAAGAATCTGAAATGGCAAACTCCTGAAATCAGACGTACACTGCCCCGAGAATGTCAGCTTACGAAGTTTCAAGAAGCCTGCTTTAAATGATGTTTGAATCAATATACTCTGACCACCTACTTATCGCTGAAATGGGGATTCTGACGACATGATTAATTATAGCGCACACAGAGGCATTTAAAGAAACTTTCCTGCCGTGCTCAAAATGTGAATAAAACGGGGCCGCGCGGGATTAGCCGAGCGGTCTAGGGGCTGAAGTCATGGACAGTGCAGCTGGTCCCGGTGGAGGTTCGAGTCCTCCCTCGGGCATGGGTGTCTGTGTTTGTCCTTAGGATAATTTACGTTAAGTAGTGTGTAAGCTTAGGGACTGATGACCTTAGCAGTTAAGTCCCATAAGATTTCACACACATTTGAACATTTTGAATAAAACGGCCAGAAAGTGTAGTAATCGGTACAATGCGAAATACACTCGGTCATGCACTTCACAGTGGTGTGCAGAGTATGGATGTAGATGTAGATTTTGACGTAGAAGCAGATGTACGCATGCCTTCACTTTCGCTTGATTGTATCTAATATTGTTGACATGTGGCACGATATAATAAGGTACCGTACTTCATTTTTTGGAACGTAAGGCATCTCAGCATTAACAGTAAAGAACTTCATGATGTAGATTTGCTATGTTGTGGAATTAATCAGCGGAGTGGGGTGAACATCTCTAAATAAAACGCTTTGCTTTTGTTTAGACTTCCTCTCGTTTCCAGCTGTTTGACTGTTTCTGACAGATACCAAGAGCACACGAATCTGGCCAGCGACGGTTAGGAATTTACCTCATTCGTGAATAGCTTCCCCTGATTTTCGATTCTTCAAATGAATTTGAGTTTAGTGTCTGTTTTTGCTGTAGCTAGTTCCAAGTCGACATTCAACTTTAAATAGATACTGGCGCCTAATTCTAGATAATTCTAGATACTTGTTTGTGATTAATATTTCCCAAGAAAACAATCAATTTGTGTGGCATACGTTCCCGTTATATATGTTGAGTATCAACTGCAAGTCCGTTCACCAATACTTCCTGCACTTCCTGCCATTAGGAGTACCCCAGATACAACAGTCATTTCCGAATAGTATCAAGTAGCTAGATACGATATATACCTGGCCTCTAACATATGCGAGACTGTAGCTATGTGACTAACAAATTCAGTGGTTTGTGAACTAATAATGGGTAGGAGGTCTACAATTCACACACAGTGCTCCACTGACATTTTTTAACCTCGTATTATGTTCACTGGGAGATCGGAAGTATATCATGCCCATCGGGAAGTGAAGGAGGACGGCAGTAACCTCACGCTGCTTCCTAGAAAAAACTCACAACCGGGCTGATAATAATATTGCCAATACGCGTCGTTAATTAGCGATGACTGAGGTATTTTTCTGTGGTCCTTTGTCGTTTTTCCTAGAGCTGGTAGCTATGCAGTCACTGCACAGCTAAAGAAACTATTACAGTGGACAGCTTGTTTCTTCAGCTATTACCTAAAGCATGATCTGTGATAATGAGGGAACCCGAGTCATATTGTATAGTTGGTAGCATGCTGTGATTATGTACCGCTTATGAATCTGCAGGATGTTTTGACGCTGCAGGTCTATGAAATACTACAAAAGATGTTTATTTACAGGGGAAGTATTTCTGATCACCTCATATTTATGTTTCTTGAGCAACATAACGATGAACTTAAAAGTCCATTCTTTTCCATCAGGCACTGGATTGCAACCTAGACACCATCTCTGTACAGTCGTGCAGCAGAGGATCCTACAGAAACTACCTTCTTCCTCTTAAATGGGCAGCGGAAGTGCTTAATCGAAAAATGAATAGTTGATATACTCTCTTTAGACATACTATGTATCTATGAATGTTTGATTCATATACATTCTGTGACAATTGCTACTGGAGAGATGCGTTGAATTACGCACACAAGGCAACGAACGTCCTTGCAAATAGTGTTCAGTTAGACCATTCCATGTTTCGTAAATCGGTGCTAAATTATTCGCAAGAACGTTACGCACAGAACAGGAAGTTCAGCGGAGAACATGAACATTGTTGATTTCAAAAGTGACGTAAAATTTATATTTTGACGGGAAGAGAGCTCTTTTCTACAGATAATAGATATCTAAGTTTTCACACTGTAGCTGTGCCAAACAAAGAGTGTTGAATCACTGACCGTAGAAATCAATGCGGACTAGGGTGCTTATGTACTCATCACGCATAACATATTATTGAGTAGTGAACAATTTACCGATTCCTATCTCAGTCACTATCTAGAGGCTTCGGTTCTTTATAGTCTCACCATACATCTGCCGTATACACTATCTCTTTCACGTTCCCACATGTTACCAGGTGCCAATCCTACTGCATTACAATGAGCATCATTATGCAAAGGTAAATCTGTCCCTATTGTAACATCTCACGATCCGTACAATAAAGAATTGTATATGCGCCCTTGGGAACATAGAAAGTGAATAAAACGTGACAGTAAAACCAGCCACTATTTTATTTGTGAATGATGATCAAGAACCTTACACAACAAAAATTCGTAAACAATTCAGTGAACTAAATGACTCGGAGAGATTAATCCGAAAGATAAATAGCAGCGTCGTTAATGACTTGTAGGCTGATTCGTATTTTTCCAGAGGAACACATTATTTATAATGTCCGACTTGTTTCTGCCATACGTCCATAGCACCATCAAATCAATTACATCGTACAACTTTAGCTAACTATTATTAAATACGATATGAAAAACAGGACTAAAACAGATCTCTGGTGAGAGCGCTATTTCTTTCGAGATATGACAGCCGTCCACTTATCGAGTCTAGTTACGATTCTGGCCAATATTAAAAACAAACCAGTTCTCACGGAACAGATTTTGATTTTCTTGTACATTGATTATAGATACACTCGCTACGTTACGACTCACGGAAATGAATTTAAGCTTTTGCGTATGATATCTCGTTAGGTCCGGTTGAGAGTGTGGTCAAAATTAAAATAACCTAATTTTCGTGGTGCAGATTTTAATTTCCGTGTTCTTTCATTACAGAAATACCCAGTGCATTACGGAAATTAATTTCAGCTTTTTGCGTACGATATCCGGCTAGGATAAAATCTTTAAAACATAGGGTGATATCTCTGGAGTTATTATTTATTTTCTTTAGTATACACAGAAGCATTCTTTCTATTAGTATGAAGTTGTCCATTCCCAAATCTACACTGAGCTCTGCATCCCCACATACCAACTACAAACAACGTCCTCGACGATCCGTTCTAGAAATTCTTGTATTCTTACGTCCCTACAGTTATTTCTCTTACTGTACCATCAAGTGAAAACACAAGGTACTGGACACAAAAGTAGCGCGAAGCATTCATGCCACATGATGACAATGGATCGTCACTTTTACTAGTATACCATGACAGAGAAATGAGAATTAGTCGTAGAATAAATTTAAGTCATATTACAGCTTCCTAGTGGTCATGTCCTCATTTACGAGTGTCCAATGGCTGACTAAACCCGTCACAGGGTCGGGGAGACGAAACTAAATGACGCCACTGTCGTGCTTAGAAACATAATATATAGGGTCATATTGTAAAAAATTAATAATATAGATTTAATAGCTGAGTAAAAATTTCTGGTATTTGTAATGTGTATACCAATTGTAACATACATACTTAAAAATATGGGAAACAAAGAATATAAAGTAGAATTTAGCTCCACAACATGGAGAAGAGTACAAAGATGTAATAAGTAACTGAATAAGAAGATAACTTTTTTTTTATACGTCTCGAAACAAAACAGGTACTATTACAGTATCAGCTGGTTCCCTAACGTTAGTACGATATAGTAGTTGTTCATGACGTTATTCTAGAATAAGTTTTCTTATGTTTACTTTACGAAATTCGAGATAATTTCGTTGAAATCTAGAATGAGATTTTCACCCTGCAGCGGAAAGTGCGCTGATATGAAACTTCCTGGGAGATTAAAACATTAAGCCGGAACAAAACTCGAACTCGGGACCTTTGCCTATCGCGGGCAAGTGCTCTACCATCTGAGCTACCCAAGCACACCTCACTCTCCGTCATCACAGCTTTACTTCTGCCATCTCCCAGCCTGTGGCTATTCCATGTCTCCGCAATATCCTTTCTTTCAGGAGTGCTAGTTCTGCAAGGTTCGCAGGAGAGCTTCTGTAAAGTTTGGAAAATAAAAGACGAGGTACTGGCAGAAGTAAAGCTGTGATGAGGCGGCGTTAGTTGTGCTTGGGTAGCTCAGATGGTAGTGCACTTGTCAGCGAAAGGCAAAGATCCCGAGTTCGAGGCTCGGTCGGGCTCACAGTTTTAATCTGCCAGGAAGTTTCATTGAAATCTATTTTACTTTAAATTCTTCTTCCAGTTAATAAAATGGAAAGATCTAGTCATTTTTTGTTCATTGCAGATCGAATATAGATTTTTATTAGTTTCAGTTTATAAAAAATTCTCTCTTATGCTGTGACTGAGACAAATGGTCGAGAAGTAATGCATTATAAGTGATGTAGAGGGTAGAGGTTCACAAAATTCTTTAACGTAGCAACTACGTTACGCAGTACCCTGTTAATCAACCCACTCTATTTCGCAATTTTATTTAAAGTCTTCAACAGTAATTTTAATAATAATAATAATAATAAAGTAAGTGTTTCAAATGTAAAACCTAAGTAATTCACGCCATTCATAAGGCGACGTGAATTAATGCATTTTTGTTATTAATCAAAGTAAATGTAAATGAGAGCATGCAGAAGGCAGTGGGCAGGCATAAGTCGAATGTTCGGTATAGAAGGCTTTGAGTCATGAGACGCATTGGTTGACGTGGCCGGATACAGATAGGAGACCCACTTGCGCGGTAAAATGATAGGTTTCCTGTATCATCTGGAACAATTTCAGCGCTGTAATACCGGTCCGGTGTCAGAAAGCTTGGGCGATTGAGAATGTTGAGTGGAACCCCTTCCTGTAGAACTTCGAGGGCGATATTGCGAGACTTCGGCGTCGAGAGAAAATAGTCATACTTGTTTTCAACCCTTCAGGTTAAGAAAAATATGTTTGAAATGTAATCTGAAGCACGTAATTTAGGACAGTGCTTAAGAAAACGATCTCCTCTCTTACATGCTATTTTCTTTCATTAGTTCCTAAAACGTTTAACGACATGATTACTCATCGGCGCAGAGGTACAAATTAAGTGGACAGGAGCACTAGTCTTGGCGATGGCGCTCTCTCTCTGGAGAGTCACTCTGGGTTCTTCATTGTGGACACACCCGTATCTGACCACTCTGGTGAAAGGCTAACTTTAATTGATCAGTAAGTACTTTTATAGTACAAAAGGTTTTTCGGGCACTGCTTAGAATGTCTGGAACAGCAGTTGAGTAACGTCAGGCTATTTCGCAATTCAACACGCCTGTAAAAGCGAGGGCAGTGATTTTGGTTGTGTGATACAAAGTCTCTTTGGAACTGTGATGAACTTAACAGCAAAGGTAGAACCGTGTATTGTAATCAAGATGTAGTCTCATCGTCTTGGATAAGTGATTTCTTGCATGGCTCGGCGCTGGTGTGAATTTCCGATTAGTCTTTACGGTTTTACTGTACGCAAGATGGTCGTAGAATCGAGTGTAGTCAATCGAATGTAAACTTACTGCGTAATGTGGTAATGTTCAAGCGAGTGAGTGTTTGTTGTAGTTGCATCATTAAAACTCCCCGTGGCAGTGCAAAATTAATTGTTTAGCTCTGAGTAAAACAGGTATCTAAATTATATTTACATAAAGAGAAGACCGATTGTTCTAGAAAGGGCTAACGTATATTGCATTGTTCTGAAGAATTGAGACTGATTCAATGCAAAGATAACTTATGAACGTAAATGCGAGATATGTCATCACAAGGTGCATAAGGGAAGATACTCTGTCATTTGTGTGATCTACGATTAACTACAGGTGCCAAATATTACTGCAACAGCAATCCCTTGCAGCTGTAACATGTGTTTTGTTGGAGGACACAGCGCCTCTGAATTATGTATTACGAGTATTTATGACGTTAAGTCGTTGTTCTTATTTGCTGCAACACTCTTTTTCGTAACAATATTACTTGGTCGATTTGTTGTTTCACAAGACTGCTTACAGTGAGTAGCATCTAGAGCGGGAGAGAAGGACTATTCTTTGAGAGTCAAAGATCTTCGAGAAAAATAAAGGTCGTGGTCTGTGGTGCTTACGAGACGTAACAAATGTTTAATGGACGTTGGCCCGGTGCGTGCCCGATTTAATACAATCTATGTTGCAACAAGACTCTCAAGTGGCTAACCACTGGCTATAATACACTAGTAGTAGTATCCATCTCATGTTATATCACGTAGTATCCATCTCATGTTATATTACATTTCAGCAATCGGTTTAGTCATAATGGTAGTCAGGTGCAATAAATGTCAGAGTAATAAACTGTTCCACCGACCTTGCTAACTTCCGAGTTAATTATAAATTGAAGGTTACTTGGGCTGTTCATATAAAAGCAACGTCCACACTCATATCTGTTGCGCGTACATGCTTATGACACGTTTTTATCCCTTGCAGCACTCCTCGGTGTCGTAAATTCCTACCACATTCTCCAGTGCTACAACCAGAACGCCATCAGAAGTTCGACCACAAATTTTGTTTCAACAATTTGGAAAAATTTAGGAATTTCCTTCATGACCAGATAGCTGTGACAATTCTTGTATTAATCTATGTATTCAGACATTGATCGAGGATCTTCATCTTGAAAAGATGAGCTAGTTCTCCTGAAATTGTTTTATTTACCCTCCTTCGTCCTTGTTGATGAATTTCAATGTGCATTTCACACAATCTTTTCAGTACCAACAGCTTTGTCTATAATTACAGTTCTTTCTGTCACTAAAACCTCAATCAGGGATTTAAATATGGCGAGTTCTGTGCCCTACGTTATTTTTGAAAAGTTTAGATATTTCTGGACTAAATGTATATTCTACAGTGACTGTGCCAAAGATTTATGTATATCAAAAAGTAAAATCACATACAGCTGCAAGGAAAAAGCTTGTACCAGATGTAGTATAAAGGTTTCTATTTGATGGATCTTACATATCTTACAAAGCTCTCATAATTATTACCAAGCTCTCTTTAAATCAATTGTAATGAGCATTCCAGCTAATATCTGACAATCATTTCAAACTTTCTTCTGTTTTCTCTAAAATTCCCATGTACATTTAGAAGACTTCAACAATGAATAAACCATCTATACCATTCCCAAACAGGTCACATTACAGGAAATGTATGGACTCCATAATGTTTTTAAGAATGAGTAAGACGGAGAGAGAACAGAGCTTTTGGAATGACTTTTCCAGTTTATGCTTACCATGTACAGCTGACACTGAAACGCATTGTCATATCCTTAAGCCCTAGACATTGTAATATCCAACCCATCTATTTTCAGATGCTATTGAATATGTTCTGATGCATCTCGTGCCGACTTTTCCAAACAAGAAAATCTAAGATGGATTCTCTAACTTAACTTACACAATATTGTGTTCTATACAGACGTATCTAATTATTTGACTCATCTGGTAAATTCTTTCTTTGGGAGTGCTGTCAAAAATTTATATTGCAATAGTCGTTTCCTTAACATGTTCACTCAAAATAGAAATAATTTCATTTTTTATCGCTGTTGAAAATTTATAAGGTACTATATTATACCCAGCAGCCGACTCTTCAAATTTTAAACGATGTTCTCTCACTGTTGGATCACATTTTCCCAGCATCTGCACCAATTCTAAGAAGTTTCCTCTCTTCTCTGAGGAAAGATCTACACGATGATCGTGGAAAGCAAGATTTTACTGTACTAAATAGTGTAATATCTATAATGGGATGTGAAATGCATTTCCTTATCTCATCATTAACAATCTTCTGATTATTTTTATTAAGAGTCAAGCTATAGAGAGTGGTTTTTCGTTTTTTCTGAAGTTGATAGCTGTTCAGGCGTTGATTCATGCATTGATAACTTTGGATTCTAATTCCACCATTGACAGAAGCCAAAAAAACAAATTTATTTTTACCGTTGTCACCCTCTGAGGCGAGTAATCGAAGGCGAAAATAGTACAGTTTCGGTGTTGATAGTGGTAATAGCATCCATTTCGTTAAAACTTAAGTCTAAAATCTAAATGACTCTAATGTTAAACTTTACTTACACAGTTGATAAAAACAGTTAACTAAATCTAGGTGAGTCTACTGCAGCTCATCTACTTGTATTTTCATATTAATAAAATGTACTATCCGGGTGTTGCAGAAGGAATAGACAGTTGTCACGAATATGACATTATCGATCTTTCGAAGGAAAAAAGTGTACTAAACCTCAGTTTTTAATTATTACCTGAAGAGCTATGAGAACATCTTCAGTTGGAGTGTTTCATAGTAGCGAAGATGAACAAGTGATCATAGCTCTTAAGGCATACAGTTCAGAGCCATTGTTTACTGGACATTTTTTCTAGTTTTCGTATAGAGTATCGCCTCAAAAAATGTGAAAAGCAGACAATTTGCAGTTAAAGAGCTTTGTTTCACTATATTGAACATAAGGATGCGTTTGAAGCGTTTGACATATGCATTTTAGAGCCCAAGTCTATGGGAAATCTTTCTTCGAATGATTGTTCCTGTCATGTCCCTGAACACTTATCACTCTTCTGGGACGCCCTGTATAATAATTATGTAAAACTTTAGTAAAACAATAGTTTGGAATTTATTAATGTAGTTAAAAATTAGAAAAAAACTGGTAAGCGCTCCACTCAACCTGTGTGCGTATTTTGAAACCGTACAATTAACATAACGGTGCAGATGTCGTTGTGTCGAAAAACATTCCATGTAGAATAAACGTGTCTAACAGACAGCTGGTCATCATTCTACAGTTTTTAAGTTTCACGCAGCGTTGTATAGAAATGTTGAAATAGATTAACGCAGCCACTGACAGTTACCGTGGCATGTTCATAAGAAAATAGGTACCAGATTTATATGTCTCTTATTTACTTAACTTAAGGTAGCCAGATTTGTGCTGTCGTTAAAAATAATCTAGCCCTTAGGGCCCTCTAAACTTTGAGGCCATCGAGATTTGGAGCCCCCTCCCAAATGGCTCAGAGTGGATCGCCCTATATACCCTCTCCTTTATACGCCATCACAGATGTCCTGTTTATATTGTGTTAGGCATATGGAGAGGATGTACGAGATGGTGCAGGGAAAACTGCTCAAGTTCCTAGCGTACGACCATCTACGAGGCACCAATTACCCTATAGATAAGAACTTTTTTGTTTTCATGCAGTAGATTTTATTAGCTCAAGAAGGGCAAATACTCACATTTGTGAAGAAATATTTCCAACTGTTAGACATTTAATTGTTTATTGATACACACATATTTTACAAACCATCAGACATATCGTCTTTATTCAAAACGAAATCTGTTTTAAGAAATTAACTAATTTATGCATATGGTAATGCTACCTTATGAAAAAAGTACTTTAACACTATTCACCTGAATTGCATGTATGGTCACTGTCCACATTACATGCAAACACATACAACATTAAGATACACTACACTGCACTCACACTGAGACATACAGACACACACAGATAAACACAGACACACAGAGACACACACAATCACACACAGACAATCGCAGACACACACACACACACACACACACACACACACACACACACACACACACACACACACACACACACATAGCATCAGGAACTTGACGATACTATTATTCTATCAAAATATTTGTTATCCCATTGGCCTACCTGGAAAAGCTGAGTATTATGTCCTCAATAAATTGGAAAATAATATTAGAATTTTTCATCAGAGGTCTTGTGCATAGGTTTCACAGTATGAATAACTAAATTATGACAGCTAATTAGAACGACAATTCTTTATAACTTAACAGTGTTACGCTCTAAACATCACAACTCTGTTTTGTTCAAATAATTCTTAAATTTGTTGTCTGAATTATTTAAGACATAAGCTTCAACCAACATTTTAAATATTTAGACTTTAGTGGGACCTTTAATCTCATTGGGTAATTTCATTTCCTTGTAGGAAATGCTGATTTGGCTCCTGTGTTTGTTTACTCTCAGTAAATCTAAATCAAGTCTAGCTCTTGTTCCATGATCATGAACACTTTTGTACGTGAGAGAATTGCCGATGTTTTGATTGATAGGAATAACACGTTGGTAGAAGTACTCACGATGTGCAGTTACAATCCATAGCCATTCAAATAGATCATTAAAGGAGCTTAGTAACTGTAGTTATTATTCAAACCATCATTTTCTGTAGTTTGGAGACTGTATCCATGCTCTGCATGCTGGATTCCAAACAATAACACCCTACCTAAAGTTGCAGTATATGTGGGAACGGTATTAAATTCGAACACATTGCCATACTTATACAATATACATATAAACCATGAGAGAACATTAAGTGTGGGAGACCAAAAATGATGTGCCTGCATTAAAAAGGGTGTAAGACAGGGATATAGTCCTTCATCCCTGCTGTTCAATCTATACATCGAAGAAGCAATGACGAAAATAAAGGTTCAAGAGAAGGATTAAAATTTAAGGTGAAAGGGTATCAATGTTAGAGTCGCTGATGACATTGCTATCCTCTGTGGAAGTAAAGATGAATTACGACGACGGTTGTACGGAATGAAGAATGTAACGGATACAGGACATGGATTAAGAGTAAATCGAAGAAATGCGAAAGTAATGAGAAGTAACAGGAGAGAATAGTAAGAAACTTAACATCAGAATCGGTGAAAACGAAATATATAAAGTTAAGGAATTCTGCAACGTAGTCAGCAAAATATCCATGACAGAAGGAGCAAGGAGGATATAAAAAGTAGATCAACACTGACAAAAAGGGAATTCCTGACTAAGAGAAGTCGACTAACACAAACATAAGTCGCAATTTCATGGAGAAATTACTGAGAATGTAATTTTGCAGCACAGTACTGTCTGGTAGTGAAACATGAACTGTAGGAAAACCAGAAAAGAGTAGAATCGAAGCATTTGAGATGTGGTGCTTCAGAGGAATGCTGAAACTTTGGTGGACTGATAACGTAAGGAAAGAGGTTCTCTGGAGAATCGTCGAGGAAATGAATATGTGGAAATCACTGACAAGAGGAAGCGACATGGTAATGGGATTTGGGTTAAGACAGCCGGGAATAATTTCCATGGTGTTACAGGGAGCTGTAGAGGGTAAACAGCATAGAGGAAGATAGTTCGAATGGCTCTAAGCTCTATGGGACATAACATCCGAGGTTACCAGTCCCCTAGAACTACGTAAACCTAGGTAACCTAAGGACATCACTCACATCCACACCCGAGGCAGGATTCGAACCTGCGACCTTAGCAGCCAGGTGGTTCCGGAGTGAAGCGCCTAGAACCGCTCGGCCACAGCAACTGGCCCATAGATGAAGACAGAGATTTGTATACATTCTGAGATGAAAACCATGGCACAGGAGAGGAATTCGTGGTGCGCTGTATAGAATCAGTCGTAAGACGGATGACGCAAAAAAAAAAGTCGGCAACATGCAAGTGTTCAGATTGTAAGGGCTTAATAAGCTGATGACATTACTTGGCTGGTGTATTTGTGCGCTCATTTAACTTCAGAAGGTCCATAAATTTCTTCGCTTTATAATCTATGAAATTTTCATCAAAAATTAATTTTAAGGTATAATTTTCTCGCTTTAAGGATTTATATTATTTTCTTTATGATCAGTCTTAGTCTATAACATGATGACCAGTTATATACGTCTTTAAAGGTTTCATTTAATCTCTATGTTAGAGGTTCTCGTGTGATTACAATATTTGTATCATCAGCAAAGAGAATTTTCTCCCATTTTCAAACAATGTCTGGAAATTCATGGATGTAAATAGTAATACTTCGCTGTATATCGAGAGCAATGCTTCTGAGGCACAATCACCAGTGAATACTAGTGCAAAACACAGTCATTCCGATTACAGATCATCAGATGTATTGCTGATCCGCTACTTTCTTTACAATTCTCAGAAATTCACACATAACTTCGAGAAAATCCTAGTGTTATTTTACCCTCTTGGGTGCTCATCAATGACAAAGACGCTACAGTTGGAAATTCCGAGCCCAAGGAAACCAAGTTGTGTATAACTAATAATATTGGCAATCAAAAGACAGCACGAGCACTCAACAATCAGGCACTATGGGCAATGGGCATAACAGATCAGTTAGTCACTTATAAGTCAGCAGTGCTGTCACAGAGGAATTGAATTGGAAGAAGTGGCAGTGAGTTAATAATCTAAGGGTGTGCTAAACTATCATCGACCCAGACTTAAAAATTTGAATCATAACCTTATGTTCATTCCGACGTATATCGTCATTTTGTAATGGATCATTTCCATTTCATGTCCAATCGAACTCCCTTGCAGTCTGATAGTCTATTCTTTAAACGCCCGACTACCCTTTCCTTCCTAACTTCAGCCTCCAGATATAGGTTAACAGAGCCTCTGCGAGGTGATAAGCATAGACAACAGACATCAGACACCGAGACAAAAAAGTCGAGTCATCAACAAAGTAGCGCTATGCCTGAGGGATTAGATCAGCCACTGAGGAAGAAGGAATGAATTACTCAGCCAAGGGCATCTACTTCAAACAGCAGAACATCTAATACGATAGTTTTTACCTGTCAGCGTGGAGCCACACACATGACGAGAAGTGTGGAAATCGGCACGAAAACAGCGCATCTATCACATATGCCCTTACGTAAAACTGACTCCGTTGAGTAGTGACGTGAAAAGATTAGCCCCACCACCCCACCCCATTCTTGCCCAATCAATGAGTTAGTCCATCAGTAATCAAACTGACGTTGAGAATGTATTTTGTCGTTCATCTGATAATAAAAGTACATGCTTCATTGTATTAATTCTTTAATTAATTTCTTTACACTGTGACCCGATTTGCAAACATAGATTTTGTCAGTCAATTTGAGCTGATTATACTTTTGGCTCCCAGAACTGGTTGATCTTATTTGCATATCAGTATTATTTTACAACACTATCAAAAATAATATTCGTCCTAAGATGCTGCCCTGAAAGATGCCTGTGTTAATATATTTTAGCTGTGATAAAAATCTCAAATAGCATTTGCTTTATTTGAAGCCTGTGTTACCTCTACCATCTGGACCCCGTCTTTTAGATATTACTGGAACCATTGATTGCCAACTCCCTTTGTTCTTAGCCATTTTAGATTTTCACTATAGTTTTATGTTCAACGTTATCAAAGACCTTTACCAGATCTAAAAGTATTCCTATGTCTTATTCATCATAGCCTAGTGCTTCAAGTACCACTTATATAAACTGTATAATGGCTTACTCTGTTCTTCTGCTGCTTCATAATCTGAACTGTGCTCTACTGGGGATGTTATATCTATCCAAGGAACCGATTACTCTCCTTCAATACTGGATTCTAATATTTCTGCCAATAATAACATCAGAGACATGGGCTTATATATTTCTATGTTTTGTGCATCGCACTCCTTTAGAAAGCTTTCGCTAGTGAGCTTCCAGATACTTCAGAAATTACCAGAGGTGAAAGAATCGTTTATTATGCCAGTTAATGGGCCTCCTATACTGCCTATACATTCTTCAGGTACCCAGACTGGCGCTTCATCTATGCCTACCGACTTCTTACTTTTAATTAGGTACTGGTTTTCTGACTTCATTGCACTTGCCACAATTTTTTTTTACAGGGACAACATTAATTCTTAAATGAACGATTGTTTTGATCAACGGTTGTTAGACATGTGTCAACCCTACTGTTACTTTCTCCTGCGGATTTTTCTGCGTCTGATCCCTAAGGAGAAGAATTTTTAATATTATGATTTTGGTCTTTTTCGTGCTGACCTTCATACACTAATGGTAACATTTGTTATGCAGGAGCCTACGTTGTCTGCTTTTATTACAAAAGTGCGTAGTCCTTTCAATGACAACTGGCATTTGTATCATATGATATGATACTCAAGTATAACATACCAAGAACTCGGATGGGTGACTAGTTGTAAGCTAACAAACGAGTGCTGAAACGTGGAAAGAATACGTAGGACTATACAAGGGAAACGATGACTGGGAGCAGGAGGTTGATTAAGATGATTTAGTTTTCACGATAATTTTAAAGGAATTTGGCATATGATTGGGTCACTGAAGTCAAAGTAAGACACCTGTATTAGACAACTTGCCATCAGAGTTGATAAGAACCTTGCGAAAAACGTATCAAGTAATAACTTTTATACCCTGCCTGCAAAATACATCAGATAGCAAAAACTCTAAGGTTTCAAGAAGAATGTACTCTATGGAATTCCAGAGAAGTCTGGTGGTAACGGATGTGAATCATAGTGCACCATTAGATTAGAATATCAAGAATATAAAATGCTGTCACAAGGCTTGACAGAAAAAACGAAAAAATGGGTGGGAAATGTCTGTAAGGATCATGCAGAAAACTATGAACACACAGTAGTGTATTAACTTTATTGATTGTCTTAGGAGATCTACTGAAGAACAGAAAACTGCATTTATATTATCTGTATACTTAGACAAAGTGTTCGGCAGTCATCATTGGGATGCACTCTTTTTTTATTCTGAAAGTAGCACAAATAAATTACAGGGAATGAAATATTATCTATAAGTTTTACAGAAATCATAGGTGCAGCACGTGAAACAGAAGCAATAGTGGAAAAGGTGTAGCTTATCCCTGAGATTGTTGTGGTATCTTTAGCCACAAATACAAGAAAACAAAGAGACATTTGGAAAGGGAATTAAAGTTTACAGAGAACAAATGAAAAGATAGCAGTTTTCTGATGACATTATAACACCGTCACAGATGGCAGGCGACTGAAAATATCAGTTGAACAATGTGGACAGGTCCTTGAAAATAGGTTACAAGTTGAAATTGACCTAAAGAAAAATAAACATAATGCAAAACAGTCTATCCAGCCGATGCTTGGGGAATTGGATTAGGAAATGACAGACAAAATTTCACTGATATGTTTCGGTATTTGGGCTGCAAGCATGTGACGATGGTAGAAGAGACTATATAAAATGCAAATCAGCAACAGCAAACAAAGAGTTTCTGAAAGAAAGAAGTTTTTTTAACATCGAATACTATTGTAAACGTTCGCAAGTTTTTCTGAAAGTATTTGTCTTCAGAGTAACCTTGTAATGAAATGAACAGTGATCATAAACTGATCAGATAAGGTGAGAGTACAAGGTACTGATATTTGGTGCTACAGAAGAGTAATGCAGATTAGTTGAGAAGATCGAGTAACTAATGGCTAAATATCGAAGCGAACTAGAGAGAAAATAAATGTGTCACAAGTTGATCAAAAATTACAACAGAAAAGGTCCATAATATATGTAAGTTTCCAAAGAAGTGAAATTTGTTTCTTTCATCAGTATATTATTGGACTTCAGCATAAAGTAAAAGAACTTCTGATACATCTAGAAAAGTTTGAAAAATTCTGAGGAGTTGGATCTGAGATTACAACACACCATCATTATGGTACAGAGTGAACATGGAACAGTGAGGAGTTGCAACATCTGCAAAAGTTGGATGCAAATTAAAACATATGGAAATAAACAATTACTGTGTAGAGCAGAAACTAGAAGCATTTTCTTGTATGTTGCCTCTGTAAAATACTTCTCTAGTAATAGTAAAGCCTACATATACCTATTAGGAACGTATTAGGAGGCCTACAGCTCTTTAAGATAAATCTATATCAGTTAGCGTACTACCTGCTAGACAATAAGAAAAAGTTAGTGGCTTCCTGAGACTTCATTATTAACTGGTTGTAACACTCTGACCAACAAACTGAAATGGAACTACAATTTGGCTGTTTGTATCTAATATCTGTAATGTATTTTGTAACTCATGTGCAGAACGATAGGAGGACCCTGAATACTATCATTGTGAGAGACAATGCTCGTGCTGAAAAGATTACTGTTTACCCAATTATTAATGGACCCTCTGTTAATGATGTATAGTTAATTCAAGTAAATGATATACCACCTAAGAGCGCTGAGACATGTCCGTAGAATACATTGAGGCATTATAATGGTGCAAGGATACAGTATTTTAAGAATGAGTTAAAAGGGATCGAATGAGATAAGGATCATACGCAAGGAGATGCTAAAGTTTAATTCTGTATTCCATGATAAATTTGTATCAGAAGTTGAAAGTAGCTTTCCTAGGAATTTGTCCATAAAGCCCATAAAAGAAAGAAGTAAAGTACGAATGACTAAAGGTATTAAATTCTCACGCAAGATAAGAAGGGAAATTTATTTAAAGCCCAGAATAACTCAAAATCTGGTGTTGCCTACATTCTATAAAAGACAAGGCAGTATTTCACAGAAATTCATACATATACATAAACACATAAATACATAAACACATAAATACATAAACACATAAATACATAAACATGTCATTAAAAATGTCCAGAAAGAGAATCATCAGGACAGACAATAATGCAGATATTTGGATTAAAATGATATCTGTACTGTGAAACGAGGAACAGAACAAGCAGTCAGTATACAATTCATTATCACAATGAACCAAAATGGGCATTTTTTACTCATAAAGCCATGTTTATCAATACTCGTAACACTCATTTTCTGAGCATAGCACCAAAATTTAGATTAAATGCGTCAGGGCAATAAGCAAGAGAACATGTAAAAATGAGATACTACAAAGCCTCAGAATACCAGAATTAACGCCAACATCGTTCAGACAAAGCTATCTTAATGTTGAAGAAACGCATTATATTCGGGTTCTGTAGAACAAAAGAATTATAGCAACAGTAGATGTAGCACATGGAGTCAAAAACAGTGTTATAAATTTTTCTTAGTACATGTTGGTGGAAAGTTGCAAAGAAGGAAAGCGGTGTCTATACCTACAACACCGTAAAGAAAATTACTTTTTTTCTCATTATGCAATAGCTCAGAAAGGAGTTCAATTTGTCTTCAATCTCTTTCCCTGCAGCATAAATGTCTGACAAATAATGAAGCAAGGTTTATATTCAATGTGAACTTATTTCTTTGGGATGGATTTTTATTTAAAAACGGGTAGCTTGTGTAAAAATAATTTTTGAGGTTAATTGTACGTGCGGGACTGAGAAATAATACGAGGAAAGATCGGAAAGTTATCCACTACAATTTTATTACCAAAAATTTAAACAGATAACAAAACAAAAGAAAATAACACGTAAACATACACAATTTACCTGATTCTCTTCGTAGTCTCCCATCGTGGTACCAGTTTCGATAAACCCTGTTCGTAGAAGTCCGTTGTGTTGCTGTGTAGCCATATGCGGACTGTAAATTTCAGTTCTACATCTGTCGCAAAGCTTTGGTCGGCCTGGAATTTCTTGATGGGACCAAACAGATGACACTTCGATGGTGAAAGTTCGGACTGTATGTTGGATAATGGAGCTCCTCTCACCCAAATTTGATGATTTTCTCTCAAACGGAGCAACAATAACGGGGCGAGAATTGTCATAAATAAGTTTGATAGCCCCAGCATCAATGTTATGGCGTTCGTCACAAAGAGCACGAGGTAGATTAACCGAAATTTGAATGTGGGCTACAATATTCACAGTGGTCCCATGTTCAGTAAAGTCCACCAATAACACACCATGCATATCCCAGAACACTGTCACAAGCCCTTTCTAAGCAGACTGAGTCACTGTGAATATTTTTTTTGTGTTCTTTTGGTGGTTGTACGCCAAAGATTCATAAGATTCATCACCAGCGACGCTCCTTTCCGAAAGTCATGCGGTGTACTGGCTTAAGTGATCCAACCTCGTCGTCATTCGCTGGTCATTATAGTAGTCTGTCAGGTTCGTAGACACTCAAAGTCAGGTTCTTAGGCACCCAGCGAGCACAAACGTTCCGAAATTTCAAAGTATCATGAACAGTATCGTTCACCACACCACAGGAAATGCTGAAGTGCTGAGATAACGTTCGCAGTAGCACACGCCGGTCGTTCAAAATTGTTGGCCAAGACAGCTCCGACATTCTGTAGGTTTCCAGGTGTTGGCGGCTGCCCGGAGCGTGGCGATCACTAAGGTTCAATTGCCCTCTTTGAAGAATGCACAACCACCTGGAGACATTTCTACGGTCCCTATACACGCAACGCATGACCCTGTGAATTTCACTGGATTTATTAGTCTGGCACACATAAATCGAACTGCTCTTCATTAGTTTACTACAGTAACGTGCATACCATGTTATTTTCGTAGTTCAGGCTTCTCTCACTAGAGCTACACCGGAAAATAAAATACCCTCTATAACGCAAACTTGACTAAATAGTCGTGAAATCTCCACATTCTACCTGCAATACCAGAGAAGAAGAAAATTATTGTGCTATATTTTCCGGTCATCCCTCCTATGTTCACTGATGTTAAATTTCCACTAGTATGCAATTTGTAAACGGCTAGCATGTATACACATCCAGTAAACTGACTCAGCCCACCGCCATAGATGAGTGGTCGACGAGGATGACTGCTATACAGAGGACCGGCTCTCGACCCCCGTTGCTAATATGGAGTCTTCCTTCGTGGAAGATCTGGTACGGGGTACACTCAGCTTCGCGAGGCAAATGAGGAGATGATCTACTGATTAGTTGCGGTTACATTGTCAAGAAGGTCGACAACGATCACAGAGAGGTGTGCTGACCCTCCATACAGCATCCAGTGAACGCCATTGGCAGAGGATCACACGGCGGTCAGTCGGGCTCAATTGGCTCATCTAGGACAAGATCGTGGATCTGTATCTACTTTAATTTATACAAAGACTCACGCTAATAATTTAGATAACATTATGTTCAAATGATTTGAGGTTCATGTAACTAACTACGTAGTACAAGATGTGCAAGTGCTGACTGGCATAGTCATACTGCTTGCCAAAATAAGACATCACGACATTTCGCCACTACGTCCGTCTTGGTACACTGGCATAACCCAACGGTCAATGACTAGTGGTATTATGGTGACCTGGGACACTTTGCAGACATTGTGGCAACTGAAATGAGTGACACATGGGGCGTCTGATCAACAACAAACAGTACTGGCTGTTCAGCTAACACGTGGCATTGATGAGTGCCGTAGGGAGGGCTATTGTCAACGCCTCATTGTCGCTGGCCCACAATCTGCTGGAGCAACTACTTCCATTCTCTAGTCTATGAGAGCACTTACATAGTGGTCCAGCAACAACACCGAAGGGGTGAGAATCGAACTGGTGTGCTAGCATTCGCCTATCTACTGGTACTGGACGTCAATTGACACCAGACACTACTTTTTTTTTTTTTTTTTTTTTTGGTCATCAGTCTACTGACTGGTTTAATGCGGCACGCCACGAATTCCTTTCCTGTGCTAACCTCTTCATCTCAGAGTAGCACTTGCAACCTATGTCCTCAGTTATTTGCTTGACGTATTCCAGTCTTTGTCTTTCTCTACACTTTTTGCCCTCTACAGCTCACTCTAATAACATGGAAGTCATTCCCTCATGTCTTAGCAGATGTCCAATCATCCTGACCCTTCTCCTTATCAGTGTTTTCCTCATATTCCTTTCCTCTCCGATTCTGCGTAGAACCTCCTCATTCCTTACCTTATCAATCCACCTAATTTTCAACATTCCTCTATAGCACCACATCTCAGATGCTTCGATTCTCTTCTGTTCCGGTTTTCCCACAGTCCATGTTTCACTACCATACAATGCTGTACTCCAGACGTACATCCTCAGAAATTTCTTCCTCAAATTAAGGCCGGTATTTGAAATTAGTAGACTTCTCTTGGGCAGAAATGCCTTTTTTGCCATAGCGAGTCTGCTTTTGATGTCCTCTTTGCTGCGTCCGTCATTGGTTATTTTACTGCCTAGGTAGCAGAATTCCTTAACTTCATTGATTTCGTGACCTTCAATCCTGATGTTAAGTTTCTCGCTGTTCTCATTTCTACTACTTCTCATTACCTTAGCCTTTCTCCGATTTACTCTCAAACCACACTGTGTACTGATTACACTGTTCATTCCGTTCAGCAGATCATTCAATTCTTCTTCACTTTCACTCAGGATAGCAATGTCATCAGCGAATCGTATCACTGATATCCTTTCACCTTGTATTTTAATTCCACTCCTGAACCTTTCTTATATTTCCATCATTGTTACCTGGATGTACAGATTGAAGAGTAGGGGCGAAAGGCTACAGCCTTGTCTTACACCCTTCTTAATACGAGCACTTCGTTCATGATCGTTCACTCTTATTATTCCCTCTTGGTTGCTGTACATATTGTATATGACCGGTCTCTCTCTATAGCTTACCCCTACTTTTTTCAGAATCTCGAACAGCTTGCACCATTTTATATTGTCGAACGCTTTTTCCAGGTCGACAAATCCTATGAAAGTGTCTTGATTTTTCTTTAGCCTTGCTTCCATTACTAGCCGTAACGTCAGAATTGCCTCTCTCGTCCCTTTACTTTTCCTAAAGCCAAACTGATGTCTTCACATTTTTTCTGCAACCATTTCGTCTTAGCTTCCCGGCACTTCCTGTTTATTTCATTCCTCAGCGACATGTACTTCTGTATTCCTGATATTCCCGGAACATGTTTGTACTTCCACCTTTCATCAATCAACTGAAGTATTTCTACTGTTGCCCATGGTTTCTTCGCAGCTACATTCTTTGTACCTATGTTTTCCTTCCCAACTTCTGTGATGGCCCTTTTTAGAGATGTCCATTCCTCTTCAACTGTACTGCCTACTGCGCTATTCCTTATTGCTGTATCTCGTCATTCCTTAGTACTTCCGTATCCCACTTCTTTGCGTATTGATTCTTCCTGACTAATGTCTTCAACTTCAGCCTACTCTTCATCACTACTATATTGTGATCTGAGTCTATATCTGCTCCTGGGTACGCCTTAGAATCCAGTATGTGATTTCGGAATCTCTGTCCGACCATGATGTAATCTAATTGAAATCTTCCCGTATCTCCCGGCCTTTTCCAAGTATACCTCCTCCTCTTGTGATTCTTGAACAGGATATTCGCTATTACTAGCTGAAACTTGTTACAGAACTCAATTAGTCTTTCTCCTCTTTCATTCCTTGTCCCAAGCCCATATTCTCCTGTAACTTTTTCTTCTACTCCTTCCCCTACAACTGCATTCCAGTCGCCCATGACTATTAGATTTTCGTCCCCCTTTACATACTGCATTACCCTTTCAATATCCTCATACACTTTCTCTATCTGTTCATCTTCAGCTTGCGACGTCGGCATGTATACCTGAACTATAGTTGTCGGTGTTGGTCTGCTGTCGATTCTGATTAGAACAACCCGGTCACTGAACTGTTCACAGTAACACACCCTCTGCCCTACCTTCATATTCATAACGAATCCTACACCTGTTATACCATACTCCGCTGCTGTTGATATTACCCGATACTCATCTGACCAGAAATCCTTGTCTTCCTTCCACTTCACTTCACTGACCCCTACTATATTTAGATTGAGCCTTTTCGTTTTCCTTTTCAGATTTTCTAGTTTCACTTCCACGTTCAAGCTTCTGACATTCCACGCCCCGACTCGTAGAACGTTATCCTTTCGTTGATTATTCAATCTTTTTCTCATGATAACCTCTCCCTTGGCAGTCCCCTCCCGGAGATCCGAAAGGGGGACTATTCCGAAATCTTTTGCCAATGGAAAGATCATCATGACACTTCTTCAATTACAGGCCACATGTCCTGTGGATACACGTTACGTGTCTTTAATGCAGTGGTTTCCATTGCCTTCTGCATCCTTATGTCGTTGATCATTGCTGATTCTTCCGCCTTTAGGGGCAATTTCCCACCCCTAGGATAAGAGAGCGGTTCCGGGGTTCGATTCCCGGCGGGGTCAGGGATTTTCTCTGCCTCGTGATGGCTGGGTGTTGTGTGCTGTCCTTAGGTTAGTTAGGTTTAAGTAGTTCTAAGTTCTAGGGGACTTATGACCACAGCAGTTGAGTCCCATAGTGCTCAGAGCCATTTGAACCATTTGATAAGAGAGCGCCCTGAAGCTCTATCCGCTCCTCCGCTCTCTTTGACAAGGCCCTTGGCAGAATGAGGCTGACTTCTTATGCCGGAAGTCTTCGGCGGCCAATGCTGATTATTTATCAAAATTTAGGCAGTGGCGGGGATCGAACCCGGGACACTACCTAACAGACTTTAATGCCAGTGTTCACACTAAGGGTATTAACCCATCCACCAGTCACGACTTAACATCTGATGTCAGCAGTACCCAAGAACTTACAGTTACTTAAACCTAACTAACCTAAGGAGATCACACACATCCATGTCCAAGGCAGGATTCGAATTTGCGACCGTAGCAGTCTCGCGATTCCGGGCTGAAGCGCCTAGAGCTGCTCGGCCACACCGGCCGGCTCACTGCTGACCTGCACTTGTTGTAGCGACCTGCCGGAGCTTTCATGGCTATGCATTTTACCCACCATCCACTCACCAGTCGTGGGCACTATTCATCTGTAGTAAACAGTTTTAAATGAATGAATACCTAGCTCAAAGCAGAACATGACTCGAATTGTTACCTGTATCCACTAGCTCTGATAAAACAAAAATAAATTAAAAAACGAAATAAAAACTAATGGATTGGTTTATAATACACTTTTTCGAGGTGTACTCAGCCTGGTGATGCCAATTGAGGAGCTACTCGACCGACTAGTCGCTGCTCCGGTCAAAGAAAACCATCATAACGACCGGGAGAGCGCTGTGCTGACCACAGGCCTCCCCTATCCGCATCCACAGCTGAGGATGACGCGGTCGAATAGTCCCGATGGGCCACTTGTGGTTCAAATGGCTCTGAGCACTATGGGACTTAACATCTATGGTCATCAGTCCCCTAGTACTTAGAACTACTTAAACCTAACTAACCTAAGGACATCACACATCACCCAGTCATCACGAGGCAGATAAAATCCCTGACCCCGGCGGGAATCGAACCCGGGAACGCGGGCGCGGGAAGCGAGAACCCTACCGCACGACCACGAGCTGCGGACGGCCACTTGTGGCCTGAAGGTGGAGTCCTTTTATAAGACACTTACTAAGGGAGTTTGTTAATGGAGAAAGAATGGGAAAAGTGGAGGATGGGAACTAAAAATTGTAGAGAGTGAGCTGGGATTGACTACGATAAGCAGGTTGGGTGGTTAAGCAGAAATGGAGAGCCTTTCCGTGTCTATATTAGCGTGGAGAGGTGCATAAAACCAGTTTTCAGATTGGAAACCGCTACAGAAGCATTAAAGAACATATTCTGTACTGTATTCATCTTTCACTTTCTCTAAACTGTTACTGATTACATCGAAGAGTACACTTTTTGACTGCATTCATGTTTTTTCGGGGTAACGTCTGTGCTCTCGTATACAGTACAAAAAACAAAAAACTCTTAGTACTTGTTTATGGCTGTAATAAGTTCCTACGTTTTCTCTCGGGAACCCTTGCATTGAACCGAATGCCACATTTCACTGCGCCTATGGCTTCCCACGGCTCACAAAGGGACGAGTTTGTTTCCGATAAAACGGCAGAAGCGCTGCCGCCGGTTCCCTTTATTGTCGTCTTTATTTGTGCTTCAGACCTGCACGTCTCGGGTGTCGGATAGCGCAAGTAATAACACAAAAGCCACTCCTCTGGCTTCTCGCTCTGCAGCAGTCTCATATTTCTGTGTGACTCCTAGAGCTGCTGTCTACTCCTGTATGTATGCGACAAATGTAGGGTGTAAATTGAAAACATTGTAAGTGACATTATTGTCACTATATATGTTTTCAGTGCTGTTGTGTAGTCGGTATCTCATTGCTTGTCCCTAGATTTGTTCCAAGCCTTTAAGCATGGAGCCATTAATTACTTTAATGCGTATGGTCACAGTGCCTAGCAGAGCTTCCCAAGGGAGTTCCAAGGGCCTTAATGAAACGTCTCCTCCATTTAGTCGGACGTGGTTTCAAGAGATAACACACATGTTATGGGTGGGGAGCGCACAGTTAATAGAGCGATGACAGATATTTTGCAATTACTGAGACACAAGGAGCGACGAGCTAGGCGTATGTCCCGTAACAATGCATGCAACTGACGTCCTTGATTTTGAAGGTGTTGCTGAAACATTGTTTTCGATGCAGGCGTGTTAGATCTCCAAGTGCAATATTATCAAAATGTCTCATACGCATTAATCTCAACAAGTAAGATAAATATTGTTACCGTACAACAGAAGAATGGAACGATGTGAATGGGCTCGAGAAATGACAAATTTTGCCAAGGCGTACTTTATCTAAGGGAAGAGCAATGTTTATCAGTTGCAAAGATTTGTTGATGATGTTGCTATTTCTTCCTCAACACCGCTGTGGCTGTCCATTTTAGTAGAAGATGAGGGACTCTTCCTCAAATGTCATCAGAGATGGCTCACCTGAAGATAATGGGCAGACACCCAGTCGAAATATCCTCCAATGAATCAAACGACAACCGTCTGCAAGCCAGAAGTTTACCTGAACATCCAATTCGCAGGGAGAATTTTAAAATTGGAATTCGCTTCGGTTGGTAATTCTCTAGTCCGACTACTGCTAGTGTCCGACCAGTGGTGCAGGAGGACACAGGATGTAGTAGGCAGTTCACTACTTGTTCTCGGATGGAACGTGCAGATGTGATGGTGCCGGCCGGTGTGTCCGAGCGGTTCTAGGCGCCTCAGTCTGGAACCGCACTACTGCTACGGTCGCAGGTTTGAATCCTGCCTCGGGCATGGATGTATATGATGTCCTTAGCTTAGTTAGGATTAAGTAGTTCTAAGTTCTATGGGACTGATGACCTCAGAATTTAAGTCCTATAGTGCTCAGAGCCATTTGAGCCATTTTTCAGATGTGAAGGTGTCACGGTGTGCTTGGTGCACAATAAAACAATATGGCAATGCTCCCTGTGGTGTGTAAGATGTAGTTGACTGGAACCTTGACGATAAATATGTCTGTCTTCACGTTCCCACGCAGTCCAACATAGGATTATTGTGAGATCCGAATGTCATACAAATCTTGATGCTGCATAATTAGACGAGCTGGCCATATGAAGATCTACAATGACGCCCTTTTCAAACTCTCTCCGGTATTGATAACGCTGTCCCACACTAGTACGCGGCGTCTCTGCGTGCTTCACAGTGATCACTCACTATCTGGCGAGCTCCAAGGCCTTTACACACCCGAACAGGCCTGGTTTTATACGAGTGTAATGCCATAAGTAAGGTCTCCTATTTTTCTATAAGTACTGAACTCTGTTTATGTGGCAGTTGGTCACACTGTTATGAAGAGTGCTTCACGCGCTGTGTGTAAACATGCACACGCCGCGCTGAGGCACTCGGCCTTGGCTTGGCAGCCGTTGAGAATGGAACTCCCGTTGGATGTTACCGCCAAGTGTGAATTGTGCGCTGTTATTCGTTTTTTTAACGCAAAGTGCACTGCGCCAATTGAAATCCATCGTCAGTTGTCGGAACTGTATGGTGAGTCGTGCATGGATGTCAAAATGTTCGTAAGTGGTGTAGAGAGTTTGCGGCTGGTCGGACCGAAATTCACGACTAACAAAGGAGCGGGAGACCGTCAGTTTCTGAGGAGACAGTGTTGAAGATTGAGCAAAGCATGCGTGAAAATCCGCGGATCACTCTGGATGATCTCTGCACGTTTGTTCTGGAGGTTTCATGAAGCACCGCTCACAGAATTTTAACGGAAACACTGAAATGCCGGAAGGTGTGAGCAAGATGGGTGTCACTCATACTGACTGTGGACCACATGAGGCTACGAATTGATGTCGCTGACAGGTACTGCTAGACACGGAAAAAACTCAAACGAGCAATTCGGAACCGGAGAAGAGGAATGTTGAACTAGGGCGTACACATTCGCCATAAAAATGCTCGCCCACACATCGCTCGGCAAACCATTGCTCTCCTGCAACAGTTTCAGTGGAACATAATCACCCACCCACCCTATAGTCCTAACTAGTTGCCCCGGGACTATCACCTGTTCTCTTAGTTAAAAGAACATTTGGACGGAAAGCGATTCAGCTCCGACGACGAGGTCAAAGAAGAGGTTCATAACTTTCTGAACAGCATGGCGGCGAGCTGGGATGATATGCGCATACAAAAACTGCCACAGCGTCTACAAAAATGCATTGACAGAAATGGTGATTATGTCGAAAAATAGTTAAATGTTCAAGTTGTAAACTGATGTAAACCATTGTAGAAAAAAAGAGGTCTATGTACTTACAAAAAAATAGGAGACCTAGCTTTTGGGATTACCCTTGTATATACACTAAAGGTCATTAAAATTTCTACACCAAGAATAATTGCAGATTAAAAACGGTTATTTATCGGACAAATATATTATACTAGAACTGACATGTGATTACATTTTCACGCAATTTGGGTGCATAGATCCTGAGAAATCAACACCGAGAACAACCACCTCTGGGCGTAATAACGGCCGTGATATGCCTGGGCATTGAGTCCAACAGAGCTTGGATGGCGTGTACAGGTACAGCTGCCCATGGAGCTTCAACACGATACTACAATTCATTAAGAGTAGGGACTGGCGTATTGTGACGAGCCAGTTGCTCGGCCACCATTGACCAGACGTTTTCAATTGGAGAGAGATGTAGGGAATGTGTTACCCAGGGCAGCAGTCAAACATTTTCTGTATCCGGAAATTCCCGTACAGGAACTGCAACATGCGGTCGTGCATTATCCTGCTGATATGTAGGATTTCGCAGGCATCGAAGGAAGGGTGGGGCCACGGGTCGTAACACATCTGATAAGTTACGTCCACTGTTCAAAGTTCCGTCAATGCGAACAAGAGGTAACCGAGACCTGTAACCAATGGCACCCCATACCATCACGCCGGGTGATACGCCAGTATGGCGAAGACGAATACACGCTTCCAATGTGCGTTCACCGCGTTGTCGCCAAACAAAGATGCGACCATCATGATGCTTGGAACAGAATGTGTGTTTATCTGAAAAAATGACGTTTTGCCATTCGTGCACCCAGGTTCCTCGTTGAGTACACCATCGAAGGCGCTCCTGTCTGTGATGCAGCGTGAAGGGTAACCGCAGACATGGTCTCCGAGCTGATAGTCCATGTTGCTGCAAACGTCGTCAAACTGTTCGTGCAGATTGTTGTTGTCTTGTAAACGTCCCCATCCGTTGACTCAGGGATCGAGACGTAGCTGCACGATCCGTTACAGCCATGCGGATAAGATGCCTGTCATCTCGACTGCTAGTGATACGAGGCCGTTGGGATCCAGCACGGCGTTCCGTATTACCCTCCTGAACCCATCGATTCCGTATTCTGCTAACAGTCATTGGATCTAGACCAACGCGAGCAGCAAAGTCGCGACACGATAAACCGCAATCGCAATAGGCTACAATCCGACCGGAAACGTGTTGGTACACATTTCTCCTCCTTACAAGAGGCAACACAACAACGTTTCACCAGGCAACGCCGGTCAACTGCTATTTGTGTGTAATAAATCAGTTGGAAACTTTCCTCATGTCAGCACGTTGTAGGTGTCGCCACCGGCGCCAACCTTGTGTGAATGCTCTGAAAAGCTAATCATTTTCATATCACAGCATCGTCTTCATCCCGGTTAAATTTCGCGTCTGTAGCACGTCATCTTCGTGGTGTAGCAATTTTAATGGCCAGTGGTGTATATGTATAAGGTGAGTCACGTAAAACTTAAAATCCATTTTACTTCGTGAATGGTTCTCCGCAAATTAGTACGTTAACGGGTTTGTACTTAGATATGTGATAAGGAATTTTAATAATTGTATTGATGGAAGTACTGAGCAAATAGAATAGAATGATACACTTTTTGACGTCACCCAAAAGCGCTTAGTAAAAGGATTACAGTGATACAATATTTTGAACATGGCTGTACTTCTGCCAATGGTTTCAACGGGTTTAAATCTGGCTTATTCAGAAGGACAAGAAACAATCTTCATATTAGAAACAGTCAGGTAGTAAAGCGGTTTAACATCTCCACATGAAATGTGTGGGCAGCGATCGGTACATTGTTTTTGCAAAAATTAAGGTCCCGCTTAGTAAAAGGATTACAGTGATACAATATTTTGAACATGGCTGTACTTCTGCCAATGGTTTCAACGGGTTTAAATCTGGCTTATTCAGAAGGACAAGAAACAATCTTCATATTAGAAACAGTCAGGTAGTAAAGGGGTTTAACATCTCCACATGAAATGTGTGGGCAGCGATCGGTACATTGTTTTTGCAAAAATTAAGGTCCCTAAAATAAGGGTTTGTCACATCATTAAAATCAGTCACATAAAATGCCGTTGATTTTAGCGGCCTTAATTTTTGCAAATCGATGTACAGATCGTGGCCGACACATTTCATGTGCAGTTGTTAGATCGCTTTACTAACTGACTCTTTGTTGATGTGAAGTTTGTGTTTTGTCCTTATGACGGAGACGAGTTTAATTCCTCTGAAAACCTTGGTTAGGCCAACTGAAAACCACGATTAACTGCAGCTGGTTGGCTGTCTCCTATAGTGATATAATGCTTGTTAACGTTGAGGCTTTGATTCTTCCCCAAAGAGTCCCAGAGATATACTATAACTGAAAGGCAAGTAAGCTTGAATCGGCTATTGCGTTGTAAACACGCTCGTCAGGCTGCGTCGTTGCATCAAGCATTTCAACTGTTTTACTGGTCTATGTGGCAGGAGGAACAAGACTTTTCGTCTGGTGAATACAGGGTTATAAATACAAAATCAAATAGTGGTAATGCAGGAGTAGGTTTAATAATGAATAAAAAAATAGGAGTGAGGGTAAGCTACTACAAACAGCATAGTTAACGCATTATTGTGGCAAAGATAGACACGAAGGCCACGCCTACTACAGTAGTACAAGTTTATATGCCAACTAACTCAGCAGATGATGAAGATGTTGACGAATTGTATGATGAGATAAAAGAAATTATTCAGGTAATGAAGGGAGATGAAAATTCAATAGTCATGGGTGACTCGACTTCGACAGTAGGAAAAGGAAGAGAAAGAAACGTAGTGGATGAATATGGATTGGGACTAAAAAATGAAACAGGAAACCGCTTGGTACAATTTTGCACAGAGCATAACATCATCATTGCGAACACTTGGTTCAATAAACATGAAAGAAGGTTGTATACATGGAAGAACCCTGGAGATCCTAAAAGGTTCCCGATAGATTATATAATGGTAAGACAAAGATTTAGGAACCATGTTTTAAATTGTAAGACATTTCCAGGGGCAGATGTGGACTCTGACCACAATCTATTGGTTATGAACTGTACATTAAAAATGAAGAAACGGGAAAAAGGTGGAAATTTAAGGAGATGGGACCTGGATAAACTGAAAGAACCAGAGGTTGTACAGAGTTTCCGGGAGAGCATAAGGGAACAATTGACAGGAATGGGGGAAAGAAATACAGTAAAAGAAGAATGGGTAGCTTTGAGGAATGAAATAGTGAAGGCAGCAGAGGATCAAGTAGGTAAAAAGACCGAGAGCTAGTACAAATCCCTAGGTAACAGAAGAGATACTGAATTTAATTAATGAAAGGAGCAAATACAAAAATGCAGCAAGTGAAGCAGGCGAAAAGGAATACAAACATCTCAAAAATGAGATCGCCAGGAAGTGCAAAATGGCTAAGCAGGGATGGCTAGAGGACAAATGTAGGGATGCGGAGGATTATCTCATTAGGGGTAAGATAGATACTGCCTTTTTTATTTTTTGGTCATCAGTCTACTGACTGGTTTGATGCGGCCCGCCACGAATTACTTTCCTGTGCTAACCTCTTCATCTCAGAGTAGCACTTGCAACCTACGTCCTCAATTATTCGCTTAACGTATTCCAATCTCTGTCTTCCTCTACAGCTTTGCCCTCTACAGCTCACTCTAGTACCATGGAAGTCATTCCCTCATGTCTTAGCAGATGTCCTATCATCCTGTCCCGTCTCCTTCTCAGTGTTTTCCACATATTCCTTTCCTCTCCGATTCTGCGTAGAACCTCCTCATTCCTTACCTTATCAGTCCACCTAATTTTCAACATTCGTCTATAGCACCACATCTCAAATGCTTCGATTCTCTTCTGTTCCGGTTTTCCCACAGTCCATGTTTCACTACAATGCTGTACTCCAGACGTACATCCTCAGAAATTTCTTCCTCAGATTAAGGCCGGTATTTGATATTAGTAGACTTCTCTTGGCCAGAAATGCATTTTTTGCCATAGCGATCCTGCTTTTGATGTCCTCCTTGCTCCGTAGCTAGGTAGCAGATTTCCTCAACTTAATTGAATCGTGACCATGAATCCTGATGTTAAGTTTCTCGCTGTTCTCATTTCTGCTACTTCTCATTACCTTAGTCTTTCTCCGATTTACTCTCAAACCATACTGTGTACTCATTAGACTGTTCATTCCGTTCAGCAGATCGTTTAATTCTTCTTCACTTTCACTCAGAATAGCAATGTCATCAGCGAATCGTATCATTGATATCCTTTCACCTTGTATTTTAATTCCACTCTTGAACCTTTCTTATATTTCCATCATTGTTTCCTGGATATACAGATTGAAGAGTAGGGGCGAAAGGTTACAGCCTTGACTTACACCTTTGTTAATACCAGCACTGCCGGCCGAAGTGGCCGTGCGGTTCCGGGCGCAACAGTCTGGAGCCAGCGACTGCTACGGTCGCAGGTTCGAATCCTGCTTAGGGCATGGATGTGTGAGATGTCCTTAAGTTAGTTAGGTTTAATTAGTTCTAAGTTCTAGTCCACTGATGACCTCAGAAGTTAAGTCGCATAGTGCTCAGAGCCATTTGAGCCAATACGAGCACTTCGTTCTTGATCTTCCGCTCTTATTATTCCCTCTTGGTTGTTGTACATATTGAGTATGACCCGTTTCTCCCTATAGCTTACCCCTACATTTTTCAGATTCTCGAACAGCTTGCACCATTTTATATTGTCGAACGCTTTTTCCAGGTCGACAAATCCTATGAAAGTGACTTGATTTTTCTTTAGCCTTGCTTCCATTATTAGCCGTAACGTCAGAATTGCCTCTCTCTTCCCTTTACTTTTCCTAAAGCCAAACTGATCGTCACCTAGCGCATTCTCAATTTTTTTCCATTCATCTGTATGTTATTCTTGTAAGCAGCTTCGAGTCATGAGCTGTTAAGCTGATTGTGCGATAATTCTCGCACTTGTCAGCTCTTGCCGTCTTTGGAATTGTGTGGATGATGCTTTTACGAAAGTCTGATGGTATATCGCCAGACTCATATATTCTACACACCAACGTGAATAGTCGTTTTTTGCCACTTCCCCCGATGATTTTGGAAATTCTGATGGAATCCTATCTATCGCTTCTGCCTTATTTGACCGTAAGTCCTCCCAAGCTCTTTTAAATTCCGATTTTAATACTGGATCCCCTATCTCTTCTAAATCAACTCTTGTTTCTTCTTCTCTCACATCAGACAAATCTTCACCCTCATAGAGGCTTTCAATGTATTCTTTCCACCAATCTGCTCTCTCCTCTGCATTTAACAGTGGAATTCCCGTTGCACTCTTAATGTTACCACCGTTGCTTTTAATGTCACCAAAGGTTGTTTTGACTTTCCTGTATGCTGAGTCTGTCCTTCCGACAATCATATCTTTTTCGATGTCTTCACATTTTTCCTGCAGACATTTCGTCTTAGCTTCCCTGCACTTCCTATTTATTTCATTCCTCAGCGACTGGTACTTCTGTATTCCTGATTTTCCCAGAACACGTTTGTACTTCCTCCTTTCATCAATCAACTGAAGTATTTCTTCTGTTACCCATGGTTTCTTCGCAGCTACCTTCTTTGTACCTATGTTAGCCTTCCCAACTTCTGTGATGGCCCTTTTTAGAGATGCCCATCAACTGTACTGCCTACTGCGCTATTCCTTATTGCTGTATCTATAGCGTTAGAGAACTTCAAACGTATCTCGTCATTCCTTAGTACTTCCGTATCCCACTTCTTTGCGTATTGATTCTTCCTGACTAATGTCTTGAACTTCATCCTTCTCTTCATCACTACTATATTGTGATCTGAATCTATATCTGCTCCTGGGTACGCATTAGAATCCAGTATGTGATTTCGGAATCTCTCTCTGACCATGATGTAATCTAATTGAAATCTTGCCGTATCTCCCGGCCTTTACCAAGTATACCTCCTCCTCTTGTGGTTCTTGAACAGGGTATTCGCTATTACTAGCTGAAACTTGTTACAGAACGCAATTAGTCTTTCTCCACTTTCATTCCTTGTCCCAAGCCCATATTCTCCTGTAACTTTTTCTTCTACTCCTTCCCCTACAACTGCATTCCAGTCGCCCATGACTATTAGATTTTCGTCCCCCTTTACATACTGCATTACCCTTTCAATATCCTCATACACTTTCTCTATCTGTTCATCTTCAGCTTGTGACGTCGGCATGTATACCTGAACTATCGTTGTCGGTGTTGGTCTGCTGTCGATTCTGATTAGAACAACCGGTCACTGAACTGTTCACAGTAACACACCCTCTGCTCTACCTTCCTATTCATAACGAATCCTACACCTGTTATACCATTTTCTGCTGCTGTTGATATTACCCGATACTCATCTGACCAGAAATCCTTGTCTTCCTTCCACTTCACTTCACTGACCCCTACTATATCTAGATTGAGCCTTTGCATTTCCCTTTTCAGATTTTCTAGTTTCCCTACCACGTTCAAGCTTCTGACATTCCATGCCCCGACTCGTAGAACGTTATCCTTTCGTTGATTATTCAATCTTTTTCTCATGGTAACCTCCCCATTGGCAGTCCCCTCCCGAAGATCCGAATGGGGGACTATTCCGAAATCTTTTGCCAATGACACTTCTTCAATTACAGGCCACATGTCCTGTGCATACACGTTACGTGTCTTTAATGCAGTGGTTTCCATTGCCTTTGCATCCTCATGTCGTTGAACATCGCTGATTCTTCCGCCTTTAGGGGCAATTTCCCACCCCTAGGACAAGAGAGTGCCCTGAACCTCTATCCGCTCCTCCGCCCTCTTTGACAAGGCCGTTGGCAGAATGAGGCTGAGTTCTTATGCCGGAAGTCTTCGGCGGCCAATGCTGATTATTTATTAAAATTTAGGCAGTTGCGGGATCGATCATAAACAATGAAAGACGCTACCCCTAGACCACGGGCACTACCCAGATACTGCCTACGGGAAAATTAAAGAGACCTTTGGAGAAAACAGAACCACTTGCATGAATATCAAGAGCTCAGATGGAAACCCAGTTTTAAGCAAAGAAGGGAAAGCAGAAAGGTGGAAGGAGTATATAGAGGGTCTATACAAGGGCGATGTTCTTGAGGACAATATTATGGAAATGCAAGAGGAGGTAGATGAAGATGAAATGGGAGATAAGATACTGCGTGAAGAGTTTGACAGAGCACTGAAAGACCTAAGTCGAAACAAGGCCCCGGGAGTAGACAACATTCCATTAGAACTACTGACAGCTTTGGGAGAGCCATTCCTGACAAAACTCTACCCTCTGGTGAGCAAGATGTATGAGACAGGCGAAGTTCCCTCAGACTTCAAGAAGAATATAATAATTCCAATCCCAAAGAAAGCAGGTGTTGACAGATGTGAAAATTACCGAACTATCAGTTTAATAAGTCACAGCTGCAAAATACTAAGGACAATTCTTTACAGACCAATGGAAGAACTGGTACAAGCCGACCTCGGGGAAGATCAGTTTGGATTCCGTAGACATGTTGGAAAACGTGAGGCAATACTGACCCTACGATTCATCTTAGAAGAAAGATTAAGAAAAGGCAAACCTACGTTTCTAGCATTTGTAGACTTAGAGAAATCTTTTGACAATGTTGACTGGAATACTCTCTTTCAAATTCTGAAGGTGGTAGGGGTAAAATACAGGGAGCGAAAGGCTATTTACAATTTGTACAGAAAGCAGATGGCAGTTATAAGAGTCGAGAGACATGAAAGTGAAGCAGTGGTTGGGAAGGCAGTGAGACAGGGTTGTAGCCTCTCCCCGATGCTATTCCATCTGTATATTGAGCAAGCAGTAAAGGAAACAAAAGAAAAGTTCAGGGTAGGTATTAAAATCCATGGAGAAGAAATAAACACTTTGAGGTTCGCCGATGACATTGTAATTCTGTCAGAGACAGCAAAGGACTTGGAAGAGCAGTTGAACGAAATGTACAGTGTCTTGAAAGGAGGGTATAAGATGAGCATCAACAAAAGCAAAACGAGGAAAATGTAATGTAGTCGAATTAATTCGGGTGATACTGCAGGAATTAGATTAGGAAATGAGAAACTTAAAGTAGTGAAGGAGTTTTGCTATTTGGGGAGCAAAATAACTGGTGATGGTCGAAGTAGAGAGGATATAATATGTAGACTGGCAATGGCAAGGAAATCGTTTCTGAAGAAGAGAAATTTGTTAACATCGAGTATTGATTTGTCAGGAAGTCGTTTCTGAAAGTATTTGTATGGAGTGTAGCCATGTATGGAAGTGTGACATGGACGATAAATAATTTAGATAAGAAGAGAATAGAAGCTTTCGAAATGTGGTGCTACAGAAGAATGCTGAAGATTAGATGCGTAGATCACATAACTAATGAGGAGGTATCGAATAGAATTGGGGAGAAGAGGAGGTTGTGGCACAACTTGACTACAAGAGGGGATCGGTTGGTAGGATATGTTCTGAGGCATCAAGGGATCACCAATTTAGTACTGGAGCGCAGCGTGGAGAGTAAAAATCGTAGAGGGAGACCAAGAGATTAATACACTAAGCTGATTCAGAAGGATGTAGGCTGCAGTACGTACTGGGAGATGAAGAGGCTTGCACAGGATAGAGTAACATTGAGAGCTGCACCAAACCAGTCTCAGGACTGAAGATCACAACAACAACCACATCAACTTGTCTGCGCTGCAGACAGAGTGTCGTCTCGCAACTGGTTGTTTCTACCTCAATATTTAGTAGTTGCAGACATGCACACCAACGCGGAAAGCCAATAGTGCGGAATTATAGCAAATGCCGTTGTGGGACCTTACGTCAACGCAGGCACGTTAAATGGAAATGTGAATGAACACATCCTTACGAACATTCTATCCGTTCTTCTAGAAAAGGTCCCAAAATGCAAACAGCGAATAAACAGTGTCCTGAGCTTTCGATAGTATGGAATGCTGTAGCAGTATAATAGCTGACTCCTGCTGGTTTCTTTATGTGAGGAGTACTCAAAGATGCAATCTGTTACGAAACTCCAACTACGCCATACAATATGCGCCATCGAATCGCCACAGCTTGCAAACATATCATCAAATGTACTTTTCATCTATGCAATTGCAGTCTTTCTCGGCGTAGTCCACTGATGAATTCTTCTCGGGTTATCAGCCGAGTGGTGGCATCGCCTTGTCTGACTTCGCCAGAAGATGATGGGTACGAAACTCATCGAAACGTTGCGACAAGACGACGCCACCACTTGGCTGATAACCCGAAAAGAATTCATCATCTTTTCATCTATCTCTCGAACGGCGATTGCAAAAGGTGCTTTGCATTCGGTTGTTTAGTTCATTACTTTATTTAAATTTTGGTTTTCAATAAACCGTTAAGTTTATTTAAATTTTATTCCATCTGTTTACACTTTCGAGTAGTATTTATAGATATATTAGTCCGATAGCAGGTAGTTTTCTTTAAGAAGCATTCAGGTGTCTCTAGCCAAAAACAGGTCAGTTTTTTTTAATCTAAATAGTTAACACAGGAATCATCTTTGTCCCGTGAGTACGGGTATTTATCATTATGAAATATGGATGACAGATATTTCTGCTTTCACGTTGACAAGTAAATAGCAAAGGGGAGGTCATAAATGGTAAATGTCCGGCCGAAACAGTAGTTTTTTTCCACAAAAAACTGGAAACGTATACACAGCTGAAGTACGTTTGTAATGCAATAGCTTACAAACTACATACCTTTTGTTTTTCATTTACCTTTCTATTTTGTTCAACATCCCATCGTTGAACTTCTGTAATTAGTGTATGATTAATTCGCTACTGTAACAAAGTGTAATCTCTGTAACATGCACAATATGAGCAAATGATATTTCGTCTTTCTCATATAATCTCTTTGGTTACCTTTGAGGTTGAATATTTTGTTTAAATATTTTTTTTTTTACAAATGTCAATATGTGCTAATGTTCTGTTTTATTTAATGTGTTTGGTTGCTGTTGTGTAAACTGCTGCCCTTCACTTTGGGTTCTTAGTTATTTTGTATCTAAAAGGTGTTGTGGTTCCCCTCGGGAACCAAACTGTGTAGCGCGCGCAAATTGTGGTTGGCCTAGGTAGAAAACGTGGAACCAAGGGTCAGTCGGGGACGAGCTACCAAACTGTCAACTGCTCATGTAAAAGTTGTATATTGTGCTGGTGCCGAGAGAGGCTTTCCGTGCCGCTTTCCAACGCCTCGGATGGATGGATAAAAAACTGGAACTATTCTGAAATTGACATCTATCATCGCCACCAAGAAATGACAGAGTCCAGCAATTATACCAGCAAATCCACCTACCAACATGCACACGCCACCTCATTGCGCAATCACTGTAATAAAACAGAAGAACCATAGTAATGTACAGTGAACAATCAGCTCATTGGATGTGTTAGTTACTGAAATATAAGGTAATTTATAACTGAATTTATTTACCTACCTTGATTTTTTCCTTATTAAACACCTCTCAGGTTCGTCTCCGTTTCAACTATTATTACCGAGCGTCCTTTATTGAAAGCATATTTAAATTAATATGCCAAGATTAATAATGTTTGTTGAAAGGATCTAACAAATATCTCAATTTTGTGTTTAACTACAGTAAAAGTTCAGAACTGCAACTGTTGAGCGTTATACACTCCTGGAAATTGAAATAAGAACACCGTGAATTCATTGTCCCAGGAAGGGGAACTTTATTGACACATTCCTGGGGTCAGCTACATCACATGATCACACAGAACCACAGGCACATAGACACAGGCAACAGAGCATGCACAATGTCGGCACTAGTACAGTGTATATCCACCTTTCGCAGCAATGCAGGCTGCTATTCTCCCATGGAGACGATCGTAGAGATGCTGGATGTAGTCCTGTGGAACGGCTTGCCATGCCATTTCCACCTGGCGCCTCAGTTGGACCAGCGTTCGTGCTGGACGTGCAGACCGCGTGAGACGACGCTTCATCCAGTCCCAAACATGCTCAATGGGGGACAGATCCGGAGATCTTGCTGGCCAGGGTAGTTGACTTACACCTTCTAGAGCACGTTGGGTGGCACGGGATACATGCGGACGTGCATTGTCCTGTTGGAACAGCAAGTTCCCTTGCCAGTCTAGGAATGGTAGAACGATGGGTACGATGACGGTTTGGATGTACCGTGCACTATTCAGTGTCCCCTCGACGATCACCAGTGGTGTACGGCCAGTGTAGGAGATCGCTCCCCACACCATGATGCCGGGTGTTGGCCCTGTGTGCCTGGGTCGTATGCAGTCCTGATTGTGGCGCTCACCTGCACGGCGCCAAACACGCATACGACCATCATTGGCACCAAGGCAGAAGCGACTCTCGTCGCTGAAGACGACACGTCTCCATTCGTCCCTCCATTCACGCCTGTCGCGACACCACTGGAGGCGGGCTGCACGATGTTGGGGCGTGAGCGGAAGACGGCCTAACGGTGTGCAGCACCATAGCCCAGCTTCATGGAGACGGTTGCGAATGGTCCTCGCCGATACCCTAGGAGCAACAGTGTCCCTAATTTGCTGGGAAGTGGCGGTGCGATCACCTACGGCACTGCGTAGGATCCTACGGTCTTGGCGTGCATCCGTGCGTCGCTGCGGTCCGGTCCCAGGTCGACGGGCACGTGCACCTTCCGCCGACCACTGGCGACAACATCGATGTACTGTGGAGACCTCACGCCCCACGTGTTGAGCAATTCGGCGGTAGGTCCACCCGGCCTCCCGCATGCCCACTATACGCCCTCGCTCAAAGTCCGTCAACTGCACATACGGTTCACGTCCACGCTGTCGCGGCATGCTACCAGTGTTAAAGACTGCGATGGAGCTCCGTATGCCACGGCAAACTGGCTGACACTGACGGCGGCGGTGCACAAATGCTGCGCAGCTAGCGCCATTCGACGGCCATCACCGCGGTTCCTTGTGTGTCCGCTGTGCCGTGCGTGTGATCATTGCTTGTACAGCCCTCTCGCAGTGTCCGGAGCAAGTATGGTGGGTCTGACACACCGGTGTCAATGTGTTCTTTTTTCCATTTCCAGGAGTGTACGTTCATGCTTGCTAAGTGTTTCACTGATGTAATGAAAGCGAGTTTAGTTTGCTCTGATACAGTGGTCAAGATTAAGCTCCTCCCCCCCCCCCCCCCCCCGCTCCATCCCTCCATTGAAAGTAGTTCAAAGGTACGAAGTTACTTAATTATAGAAAGTTTCAATTACTCTTGCTATTCAAGTCAAATTATTCTGTATTAAAAGTCCATATTAATGTTGTAACAGGATCTATAGTTAGTCTATTGTGCTCATGCTACACAACGATTAATAGAAAGACAAATATCTATGAAAACAGTAACTCCCTTATTCAAAAGACAGTGAGAAGTAATCTGTTAGTGAATTCCATTTAATTTTCATTCTAAATAAAAAGGTATTTAGCTGAGAGAGACTTAACCTATGACCAGTTTATAATTTTGCAGTGAACTACATTTACAATTTTTTGTCAGATGGGATTATGTTTGAAAAGTAATATTGAACGTATGCCTGTTTTCTGGTTCTGCAGTGAATATTGGTAGTAATATTATTGAGACCATTCAGTTGACCAAGCGTTGAAGGCAAAAGTATATGTCATTTTCTGTTATCATTATGCAAATAGCCATGTTCTCTTATAACTGTTAGCACTTTCTTTAACGTGAACATATGCAGGTGCCAGAGTTCATTGCACTCTCGTGTGACGAAGTATAGGCTGTTGAAGCTACTTATTTTCAGTTTCTTGAATGAGAATGTTGCTCATTCTTATGCTTTATTAGGCTGGCGACCGTTGTTATTATCATTTGGACACTGTGGATAGGCCAATTATTGTTTGTTACTGTTTACATATTTACGTAATTCTGACTTTCACTTCCGATAAGCTACCTCCGTTAGGTGTTTCATGGTCAACACAAACAAAATTCCTCTCAGAGAGTAACAGTGCTCTGTTGAAAAATTGTTCATATTGCTCTGAGCACTATGGGACTTAACTGCTGAGGTCATCAGTCCCCTAGAACGTAGAACTACTTAAACCTAACTAACCTAAGGACATCACACAGAGCCACGCCCGAGGCAGGATTCGAACTTGCGACCGTAGCGGTCGCGCGGTTCCAGACTGTAGCGCCTAGAATTACTCGACCACTGCGGCCGGCACTGTTCTGTTGCTTTGCACCATAATTACTTTAACAAAATAGTTCCATTTACGATCTGCTTCCAACTTTGAGGTTATGGTACAGCAGTAGCAGACGGAAGTGTTATACGTGGCTTTCCCGTGACAGGACTACTTTGTTCTGTTGGACCATAGTACGTAATAAGCCAAACTTAGTATCTGATTGCACAAGCTACGTAAATGCAGTTGCAGTAATATACGTTTCATAAGACCCATCTGATGCGGCACAAGCTAGCGTATGCCGTAGTTCCCTATACAGAAATCATAGCGGGCGCTGTATCTATGTCGTATAGGAAATGAGGTTATGTCTTATTAGCTCAGACCTGTCTTGTTGAATGTAATGACCGAGCCTCATTTGAGAGCTCTGCTTCGCGGTATTTACACCGATGTAGTGGACTCTGACCTCATTGCTTTCCAATTTTAGTACACTTGTCGGATTCCTTGCCGAAGAGTTTCATTCTGCACTTTACCAAGCCAAGTATCATAGCACTTCTTTTCAAGTGCTTTCGGGTGCCATTGAAAACGTATAGCATTCAATTTCGAAAATAATATTTGCTTTATTATGCCGATCGATACGATGGCTAACACAGTTTGTTAATTACAAAGGCGCATTACCCTTAGCGTCCTGTCATTTGCTGGAAACCTCGTTTAGATGTCTGCATGTGTGAGTTATACAACAATATGGGAACACTGTGAGAAGAACCAGCTTGAAGGTAATTATAGAGAGTAGCCAAACCTGCAGGTGGCGTTGTTGTATTTGAGTACGAACGGCACCTATGTAATGCCCTCAGAACGTTGCAGGTATCAGTCGTGTTCAGAACAGTGTGGTGAGTGCATTATCCTCTTTTTTTGGGGGGTGGGGGGTGGGGTTCTTCCGTAGCCAAGATATTTCAGTTGCTTGGTGTTTCAACAGGCACGGTATCGAAGGAACGTACCACATACAGGGAAAGCTAAAAAAATTTTGTGCATGTTGAACTGATCGTGACAGGCGTTCATTCGAGATGACTATGATCGAAACTACGCGAATGAGACACAGGTGGTAAAGTCAGTGAAGAACTGAATTTGTACTAGTAAGCCCAGTTCACATAAAAAAAAAAAAAAACACGAAGGGGGCTTCATAATTTGGGAATTTCAGGACAGCTGAAATTATAGAACCACATATTTCTGAAGTAAATGCCTCTAACACTAAAACATTACATCGAAGCCATAAAACCTGGGATATGGCGCTATGAATGAAAATCATTGGATCGGATGAGTTTCTTTTCCCACACTGTGTGGAACTCCAGTGGAAAGAGAACTAATCCGAGGTGGAAGTAACTGACGAACAGATACACTCTTTACAATTAGTGTTGAATCAAATGTACACAGTGGATTAAACTACCACTTTAGAAAGTTGTTGCCGGCCGAAGTGGCCGTGCGGTTAAAGGCGCTGCAGTCTGGAACCGCAAGACCGCTACGGTCGCAGGTTCGAATCCTGCCTCGGGCATGGATGTTTGTGATGTCCTTAGGTTAGTTAGGTTTAACTAGTTCTAAGTTCTAGGGGACTAATAACCTCAGCAGTTGAGTCCCATAGTGCTCAGAGCCATTTGAACCATTTAGAAAGTTGTTGCGTTAGCAGTGAAACTTGTGTGGGTTATTCACAAGTTATCTGTGAAAAACACTGTTCATGATAGAGAATTTGCTAACTGCGGTGATCTGAGTGTGCTCTGAATTTATAACAAAATCTTAAGTGCACAAAACTTAAAAAAGAAAGAAAAACAATGTAACACGAATTACCTGATAGCACAATATTAATATCGATGTGATGAACATAAATCAAAAAACGGCTGGCGACGTTAACTGCTAGGAAATTGAAATTTGCTAAACATCTCCCTTTCCTAACGAATTTAACTCTACTTGCCCATGAATTAAAAACAGTGACTGTGTGGCTATCATCTTCAAGCGCCTCAGAAACCCCGATCCACCATTCTTGGAAATTAGAATGAAGATTGTCTGCGTTTCGCGCCTAGAGCATATCCTCTATCATTCCTTAAAAATATTCGTTTTGTCCGTCAGTAGCATAATTATTGTGAAAAATCTCCCTCCAGAAACACGTCACTCTTGCGCCTCTATTTTCGAAGAAATCAAGTTAAATGCTATGTCACATGAGCCACCGATCTGCGATATTTTTTGCAGCTGCTACGGTTTTTTTTATCTGCGAGAAAATAAATACGAGACAAAAGTAATTTCTTTTTCTGGCGACATCCTGACAGCCATCTGCTAAGGTACAAAATTTTTAAGTGTGTCTTTGTGTACTATATTATCAATAAGAGATGCCTGTCTCCCTCAATGTTTCCTGTGACACACGGCTGTCAGCTGCCTCCGGCTACCGGATTCCTCGCTGTAGGAATAACGCTTAAACGGTACCTCTCTCTAACAAAGCACCATCCTTAAAAAGTCCCAGTACATAGCTGGACCTCACCTTTTTTGATGAGCTTGTCGCCTTGGTTGATGACGTTCCAGAATCTCTGGCTCTGCCATGCTGGCGCCACTGGGGCAACGACCTGTCCTACACTATCACACGGACAGTGGGTACGAACCCTTACCTGCAGTGGTTCCATTTCACTTGTGTCTCAGTCTGAGTATCCTTACCCATGAACTGTGTCATGCCGTGGCTTGAACGTTCATCTACAGCAGTATTTATAACAGCATGTTAGTTCTGGCATATTAAAGTAAGTACAATGAAATCGCCCCTATAGTCACTGTTGCAGTTTTAACCAACACGAATTTTTTCTTTCTTTTTGCACGCTCTGCATAATCGTAAGTCGAATCGACATACAAAAATGAATAAAAAATGTGACCACCCAAAATGACTTATGCTTTTTATCGCTCCCCACTCACGCTAATATTTTGCACAGGCAGTGTGGCACTGAAAAGATGGTGTGGTACATAGAGTAGCAACATTTAAAATTTCTCTCCGACGAACACCACAGTGTTTACATAGATGATCCACCATGTCATTTTCAGAAGTAATGGTAGGAGACAAACGGGTAACTTTGCCAACCAAACACAGGAAATCAGTACAGAAAAATCAACACATATCCATTCATAGGGAAACCACCTTAGGCAGTCACACTTATAGCGGGAGATGTAACTGAAGGCTATTACTTGACGTTGCAGTTATTTAAGTTCTTTATGATTTCTGTTGGAAAAACTGATCGAAATTTTCAAAAATAAAGTAAAAACGTGCCGAAACTGATAAAACATTCAGTTTATTAATGAGGCAAGTGCGGATGTTTTAGTCACAACATTAGCAGGTTATCCGATCTCGCTGAAAGGATCGTTCCATGATTAAGTTTTATTTTAAATGGCAAAGCAGAAGCGTGACGTTAGTTTTGTTCATTGCAATTATACACTGAAAAGCCACAGAAAATGGAAAACATGCATAATATCGTATAGGGCCCACGCGAGCACGCAGAAGAGCTGCAAAACGACGTGGCATGGACTCGACTAATGTCTGAGGGAACTGTCACCATGCATCCTTCAGGGCTGTCCATAAATCCATAACAGTACGAAGGGTGGAAATTCTTCTGAGCAGCACGTTGTATGGCATCCTAGGTATGCTCAATAATGTTCATTCTGGGGAGTTTGGTGGTCAGCGGAAGTGTTTAAATTCCGAAGAGTGTTCCTGGGGCCATTGTGAACGTGTGGAGTCTCGTATTCCCTTGTTGGAACTTCCCAAGTCAGATGGAATGCAAAATGGACAGGAATGGATGTAGGTGATCAGACAAGATTCTTACGTACGTGTCACCTGTCAGAGTCGTATATAGACGTATCAGGGGTCCCTGTCACTCCACTACACATGCCCCGCACCATTAAAGAGTCTCCACCATCTTGAACAGTCTCCTGTTGATATGCCAGGTCCATGGATTCATGAGGTGGTCTCCATACGAGTACACGTCCATCCGTTCGATAAAATTTTAAACGAGACTCATCAGACAAAGCAACATATTTCCAGTCATCAACAGTCGAATGTCGGTAGTGACGCGCCTAGGCGAGACGTAAAGCTTTGTGTCATGCAGTCATCAGGGGTACACCAGTGGGCATTCCGCTTGGAAAGCCCATATCGATGATGTTTCCTTGAATGGTTCTCACGTTGCCAGCACAGAAATCTACAACAATTTGCAGAATGGTTGCGCTTCTGTCACGTTGAAGGATTGTCTTCAGTCTACGTTTGGCCCGTTCTTGCAGGATCTTTTTCCGGCCACAGTGCTGTCGGGGATTTGATGTTTTACCGGATTCTTGATATTGATGGTACCCTCAGAGGAAGATACAAAGAAAACCAATCGGGCGTATCCTTGGCAATATCACAAAATGAAAAACTTGAGGGCTGATTCTTTCACAGGAGAAGCATCATGTTAAATACTGTAAATAATGTGTTACACTTGGCTTGTTTAATATAGTTGGAAATGAAGTGTATACTAACCATGAGCGCTTCTATATACAGTGAAGAAAACCAGTGAAATTGGATGCCTGCGACTGCACACCGGAAGTCCATCAGACGAATCTTAAGCCTTGCCAGATACATACTTCGAGTCCATTATTGATTCCAGTTCTAATCTTTTTACCAAGAATACCTGAAACGATTAGAAACAAGATACTCAAAAATTCTTCCCCGTATATGTTTCCGAACCAGAAGCAAGTCTTCCGTTTCGGTAGAGTTGTTGCCGCACAGCGTTAATCACGTGCAACACATCAATCGTTAGCACTTAATTGTATGATAATATTTTTTTCAGAAGACTATGTCATTTCGTTCTCCTCTCTCCATTTTTGCCGAAGTCCCACGCAGTCAGACTGTGTAAGCAAAATGGCTATGACGACATCGTGTATGGTGAATAGATGACAATAACCAAAACTCAGACTGCCACGTCGATCTGAATAATGCACACGTAAGCGTTTACGGTAGCATTACTATATATGCTTCCTCTCGATACTGAATGCTCAATTTCACGATTTTTTCCCTTGTTCGAGGGTGTGCCATGCAGTGAAATGGTTAATGGCTACATAATAATGAAAACAGAAACAATATGAAAGTTTATTTGAAATGTTAGAGGGTCCGCTAATATTTCTAAAATGCTAAATATCCTTTTTACAAACTGAAATACCTGTTTTGCTATATTCTAAATTTTTTAATGTTCCAGACACGTTTCACCTTTTACATTAAGGCCTATTCGGTGAATTTAGTGTGGAATACCACAGCTGAGTTGATATGCAATGCTATTGAAGAGAAGATGCCTTAATGCAACAGGCGAAGCACATCTACAAGGTAAGTACTTGTAGATGTCAGCAAGGAAAATGGTGTTTCAATTTAAAGAAATATTTTTTTGTACTTTTTGGACAGGATGGCCAAGTCAATAAACTTGTTAAAATCATGAATGGCAGGTTCACCGGGTTCGAAATTTAATAGATCAATATATATATATATATATATATATATATATATATATATATATATATATATATATATATATATAAACCTATCCTGACAGTCCAAAAAAATAACTTTTCATCTTGTACCAAGTGAAACATAATGACAAACACTGAAAAAATACGAGTGCTCATCAACAAAGACTGAAACTGATTTTTTCCTGTAGCTAACATAGTAGTTTCCTATATGTATGATGAAAAAAACTGTTTATAGTCTAATGTCCATTGGCGGCAGTACTCTCGTGTTAGTAAGTTGGTACTAAGGCCCTATTTTGTAGACGCTCTTTGCATTTTGCATACGAACTTCCTTGTCGAACAGCCAACAATAGAGGTGACACGAGAGAGGCAGTAGAGCGCCATTAAATTGTGTGTTCGTTTTAACCACACAGTCAGTAAAAGCTCCGAAAACCTTCAGCAAGCGTACGGTGAAGATACATTGCCTCGTGCAACAGTAATTATGTGGTACAATGACTTCAAAGAAGGCCACCTTGTCAGTATTGCGCATGGTGGTGCTGGTGCTTCGGCTTCTGTTATGACTGAAGTCAACATCATCACAGATGCTGTGATCGTCTTTGAGCATTAGCAGATAAAGTTACGTAACGTCTGTGCAGTGTTGAGAATTTCATATGGCAGCGTCTTCACGATTATGCATGGTCATCTCGAAACAACCCGTGTTTTTGCCCTTAGGATGCCGCGTCTGTTGGCTACCTAACTAAAGACTGTGCGAATGCGGACGTCCATTGAGGCGCTGCGTCCCTTTGTTGACGGAGGAGATGTGTTTCTGGAATTGATTATCAGCGTTAATCTTTCATGGGTGCATCATCACGATCCTGAAGGACAACGAACCTGCGTAATGTTTAAGTCGCGAGGTTCTCCAAAACACAAAAGGGTGAAAATTATTCCATTTGCAGGATAAAATTATCTGATTGTCATGGAATGATTTAATGGCAAGCAGCTGTCCCACACACTTCTGTGACATCGGCGTAGTACGCTCCTGTATTGGCTAAACTTAAGAAGCACATTGCAAGGAAACGACCAGTACTTCCTTGTCTTGGTTGGCGACTTTATCATGGCAACACCGGCCTCATGTCGCAAATCAAATCATGCAGTTTCTAGTTCAGTTCAACATTACTTGGGTACCGCGTCTGCCTTATAGCCCCGATCTTACATCCTGAGACTTTTTTTTATTCCCATCACTAAGGGAAAAGTTTCGTAGCATTTGATTTGAGAACTCTGAATCAATGCTTAAGAAAAGAGGGGATTTTAGTAAGTGCCTGGCAAAGAATGGCCTTGACCGTGTGTTAGAGGACTGTAGCGCGTAGAACCGCTCGGCCACTCCGGCCGGCCAAAGACGCTATAAAATGTTCATTCAGGTAAGAGGGGAGTACTTTGAGAAAGATCATGTAAACATTGAAGTGTAATAATAAACATAGGCTTAAAGAAATCATTCTTAGCCTTTCTTGATCAGCGCCTGTCAATAAACGACTTATTAGCTGTTGTTTACACCGCAGCCGTGGTGACAGTGAATACGACTGATATGCACAGTTCACTTCTTTAAATATTATATACTTCCGGAAGTCTAACTAGAGAGCTTCATCTCGCCAAATTATTCTCAAAAGTTGTTACTTATTTGGTATAAGACTTTCCGGACAAAAACAGTCACTTAGAGAATAAATGATGAACGCTTTATGTGAATGCTATAAATTTATTCGGTTTATTTTGCCTTACACAAGGCTTTCATAATTTCAATATAAAAAAAGGCAACACTGTTGTGTGCTTTAGGCCAGTAGGCGTAGTGTAATTTTGACATGCCGACAGCCAAGGTAATGAAAATACGGGCTGAATATTTCATCTACGACGAGTCAATGTGAAACAAAGCGTCAGCCCCGGTGGGACAAGGGTGTGACAGAAGGTCATCCTTTTCCTTTTGAAAGGTACGTCACAAACTTTTCTCTTACCTGATATAGAAATTGTGCACAGAACCAAAAGCTGACTTCGTTGTCAGGGATCTCAGCACTGTTCGTCTTGAATCTATGCCCACTTCGTTAACCCCGCCCCCCATCGCTTTTCTGGTGACTTAGAATACTGACATGATTGCTTTTCACCGCAGCCGCGGTGGCAGTGAATATGACTGTCATGCACAGTTCACTTATTCAAATGTTATATACTTCCGTAAGTCTAAGTAAGAGGTCTTTATCACTCCAAATTATTGGCACAGGCAAAAGATTATAGACAAATGAACACCGTATTAGTTCTACTCACGGTGAAAGAACAAAATAAACTGGTCGGAGGACAGCCAGTGTAGAGCTGTTTATAATGATACAGCACGAGAGCAACCAACCTGTTTCTGCAAATGTCACAAATATAAATTTCCAGCTGTATCTAATATTTTGAAGTTGTCAGATTTCATTTGGAGAATAATTTCATAGACGCAGTGAGATACGAATTACGCCTCGCGTATGTCACAAGTATTACAGCCTTCTACCCGTTTCCGAAGTATATTATGAAACACATTGCTGCCCCAGATATGGGAGACATACCAGATATACAATAATACAAGCATCACAGCCTCCTACCCGTTTCCGTAGTAAATTACGTAACACGCCGCTGCCACAGGTATTGGAGACATAGCAGATATTTTTCTCTCACAGAAACTATATATACAGTTATCCAGATGGGTGACCCGGATATATATAATGATCCAGTCATTAACATAGCTGTATTAATTTACGCTATTGTAATATCCGAAGTCGTTGTAATGTATCCTTTCATACCCTTTTACTAGATCCTATAAATTACTATGTAAATTAACTATCTTTGAAATAGCTGTACTACGTAACAACTAGAGTATCAATCCTTACATTTCAAAGGGGATTAGGGCTTATATCTTATACACGGTGGGCATAAAAAACCTGCCAGAGTACAGACCGCTCGGTATTTATGCACGACCTGTCGTCCGTCACGATCAGATACAACAGCGAGCAGGTACAGATGTAATAATTAGATAATAAGAGCATAACAAAAAAGCTAAGGCATAGGTCAATATTCACTGCGTTCATTTTGTATTTTAAGTTACATTAGTTGCTGAAAATGACTGCCTTGTGCCTCAGTGTACTTTGCGAAACTCTGCCACATCAGTTATTATAATTTAATTACGAATGTTATCCTTCCGTTCATCTAACGTACGTGGATTATTTGTGTACAAATTTGCCTTTAGACTGCCCCACAGATAAAAGTAACGGGTGGTTAGGTCCAGCGAACGCGGCGGCCACAGACCCTTGCTGACAGCACTTTTTTTATGAATATTTCACGAATTCATGGGACTGACTCGCATGAAGCGTGATAGTTCGTCCAATCCTACTGAACGGCAGCATACCTACGTTCATGGGGAATCAACTGTGCGTAAAATTCTCAAAGATTCGTATATACACAGCAATGTTTACTGTGGTTTAAAAAAATACGGGGCCCACAATCGAACTACCTGACACAGGGCACTAATGTCCGAATTTTTCACCATGATCATATGGTCATTGTTTGTTGACCATACCTGGTGTTCTAGCGGTACACATGCCCTATCATACGGAACCCGGCCTCATCACTCATGAAATACAGCAGCAGATAGGATAGACACTTGGAAGAAAGCAACAACAGAGGATTTGAGTTTAACCTCTCGTCGAATTCTATATGAACAGAGACGGAGTACAAACACGGGATGCCGCCCGGAGTGGCCGAACGGTTCTAGGCGCTACACACTGGAACCGCGAGACCACGAGGTCGCAGGTTTGAATCCTGCCTCGGGCATGGATGTATGTGATGTCCTTAGGTTAGTTAGGTTTAAGTAGTTCTAAGTTCTAGGGGACTGATGACCTCAGAAGTTAAGTCCCATAGTGCTCAGAGCCATTTGAACAAACACGGGATGTTGCAAGATTCGGGAAGGAAATCGGCCACGCCCTTTCAAAAGCCCTTCCCGGCATATGGTTGAATCGATTCAGGGGAATCACATAATTCCTAAACCTTGATGGCCGGACATGTATTTCAATCGACATCCTCCCGGAAACGAGTCCATTGCGCTAATCGTTCCGAGACGCACTTAGAATACGTGTTAGTGTTACTCAGTGAAAGCATAAACACACTGTAAAATGATTACAGCAAGTTACGCTGAATATGAGATATACTGGTCTAATGGACTGCTATTGGTAAATTGCTGGTAGGATAACACTGCACCTCTCTGTTCAGAAAGTTTATTTAGAGGTTCCAAAAGGTTGTACTTGCGACAATGCAGAACTTACATGAAGTGCAGTAACATCTATGAGTGGCATCTATGAACTTCATTAAATATCTTTGTTATTAAATGTGACTTGTGTTGAAACGTGAGGCAGTTACAGCCTAAATTAAATCAAGTTTAAGGTGTCATTACTTTCCAGCTATGTTTCAATTTTGTTTTTTAGTTACTGATTGAAGAACTCAGACCTATGGCTACTGTAGCAGTTCTACCATATACAGTGCTCAAGGGCAGTCAATGTTGATTACAATATAATAATATAAACAACATTTGCAGTTAACGTTGTGAAGAACGTCTCCATAAAAAAGGATAACTTTACTTTTACAGTGATGCTCCCCAAGCAAGAATGAGTGCTTTGCCTCATTCCTTTTTTGCGCTATGAGATCACAATAGTTACCAATCCGTTTCGCTATTTATCAGAATATTATTATTCAAAAATATCGATGTGTCCACTTTAACATCATAGCAACTTTGGCAATGGTGGGACACCAAATGTACTGATAAAAGAAGAAAGTAGGATAACAAGCAACAAATTATTTCGAATACCCTAAATGAGACTTTCAGAGTATAATCTGTTTTGTCCTGAATTCCTTCATTCAAAAAGTATGATGAAAAGGAGAACCGTCTGTTATTTTCTTTCAATTCAATGTCGTATTGGACATTGGTAGATGCTGAGTCTCTACTGAGTCTCTGTTACAAACAAAAAAGTGAGAAAAGGTAGAGGACGGAACAGTCTTGGGGGTCAGCTGAAATTTCATTAATGTGTACCTCCGTGTTCGGATCTGTGTGGTGTTGTCGTGCAGTATCAGTCCAAGAGTCCAGATATACGTAAAAGCAATGACTACCATCTGTTGTATTTCAATGTTACCGTGTATAGTTTGAAAAGAGAACAACAGTAGGAAGGCATCGAATACATTTGCCACCAGAGGCAAGTGGTTCTTTTTCTTCAGTACAACTCCACACATGTGCAGCTTTAAAAATTTCATGTCCTTAGCAACGTTGTGAAGGTTTCATAACTGTTCGCAATCATTCTGTAGCGAATGTGAGCACCATCACAGACTTCTCATAAATATTGTGAAAAGTTACTAAATCATTGATACCTTTTGTAATCAGTTGAAGCCGGCATATCATTGTGAATATGTTGACCCTGATAGGCTCCCAGCAGAAAGAATGTGAATACATTGATTCGCGTATACAACAGGAGATAATATTTCCTTGTACTTGGAAAAAGAGTCTAGATCGGAGAAACTGCGTGTACTGGTGGCCGGTTTCAGTCCAAAGGCGGGACAGCTTCAGACCTTGGTGTGGAATTACGGTACTGTAAGTACAAAAGGACTTCTAGATAAAGTACAAACAAAGCAATAAAAATAAAACGAAGTTATACTCAGAGTTAACGCATGGAGTTGGATCCACGGAGCAAGAACTGCAGACGTCTCCAGATGCTACCAAGCTCTGGAGAAGCAACGGTGTCGTGTGGTTAAATACCGGAAGCTGCAGGACCTAGTCAGCTCCATATGCCAGTCTTAACAATCAGAAGGAAGGATTACTGGATAAGACGACGAAAAATTTTGTTATTAATTTGAAAATGATATCAATTTGTCGTTTTCTCTGCAACATTCATTAAACACTATCCCATTTGTGACGCAAGGAATTGAAACATTAAATAGCTTACAATAAAAAGTTCATAACTTACATTGGTCTCCACGGTACCGTACATACGTATAAGGCCGTTATCGATACGCTGCAAGTTGCTAAGTAACAAGCAGCGTCCTGTACATGCTGATGGTCCTGTAGAGAGCAGTGCAATAGCCATGTTAATGGATTCTTACATTAGCTTAATTCTCGTTCTAATATGTTACAACTTCGACATAATCTTACAATAAGAAACTTATACCGATATTATAATCAGATATCATAAAAAAGATTGTAACAAAAATTTTATTGATATGTTATACACATTGGTAAGTAACCAGTGACGCTTTACTCAAACTCATCTCCACGTGCTTAGTCAAGTTGTTCTAAGTTTATTCTGTGGATGGATGATATTTGAAACCTCTTCTTACCTGTTTCCAATATGTGCCTGGGCAACGGTAACCTAATCACGTTCCTAATAGTGCAGTAGTACAAGACTAATAACAGTCTAATTTGAAAAAATAAAGTCTTTATCATTTATTTCCCTATAATGTTGTCAAAATAAGTCTGCAGAAGCCCCTTTCGTAGTCGTGCCAAAGAAGTAGAGCTGTTCATTTGGCGCCTCTATTTTCGTAGCTAAAATTTTGCGAAAGACGTTGGTAAGAATCAATGACATCTTTGCAAAGCAATATAGATTACTGGCAATGGTAAAACATGTCGCTTAGTGTTAACTGTCTTGAAATTTTGGACCGGTGTAAATGAAAGGTCTGAAAACGTTAGTAATGTAGTCGGTAGTCACAGTGCGCACTACTACCTGTTACTTGTTTGCTGAGTTTCTCTGGTAAAATTAGATTTCTCAGTTCGGTGTCAGTTCTGCGTGGTGTATTTCTAGCTCTGTAGTTTATGCGCAAAGGTTTGTAATACATCGTTTTCGTGAAACTTAAATTTGGAAATGGGTGCCCCGGAGCTCTGAAGAAGGTAAAGTACACTGAAAACTATAAAAGTAAGTGGAAATATCAAGCTAAAGTTCAGTGTTGGCAATTGTAAGATGTGTTAAACTTAAATAAATATTTCTTCAGGAGTGACAACAACTTTTGATAAACACGTAGTAACGCAAAAGCGTGAGCAGTGTGTTACAAGAGTGGTAGGGCAGAAACTTAAACTACATTTCCAATCCAGGACTCAAATGAGATGGAAATAAGACTCTGTGGATGTATATCTGAATGCAACATATCTTCTACATCTACATCTACATCCACACTCCGCAAGCCACCTGATGGTGTGTGGCGGAGGGTACCTTGAGTACCTCTATCGGTTCTCCCTTCTATTCCGGTTTCGTATTGTTCGTGGAAAGAAGGATTGTCGGTATGCTTCTGTGTGGGCTCTAATCTCTCTGATTTTATCCTCATGGTCTCTTCGCGATGTATACGTAGGAGGGAGCAATATACTGCTTGACTCTTCGGTGAAGGTATGTTCTCGAATCTTTAACAAAAGCCCATACCGAGCTACTGAGCGTCTCTCCTGCAGAGGCTTCCACTGGACTTTATCTATCATCTCCGTAACGCTTTCGCGATTACTAAATGATCCTGTAACGAATAGAGCTGCTCTCCGTTGCATCTTCTCTATCTCTTCTATCAACCCTATGTGGTATGGATCCCACACTGGTGAGCAGTGTTCTAGCAGTGGGCGAACAAGCTTACTGTAACCTACTTCCTGTTTTTTCGGGATTGCATTTCCTTAGGATTCTTCCAATGAATCAGTTGTCTGCATCTTCTAATTCAGAAATAGTCAGAATTGTCAGATGTACAGCAGGGGCGTTGGCAAGGGGAGGGGGGCTAAGGGGGTTATAGCCACCCCGCCCCCCAATGGAGTATCATATTACTCTAGATAAAATGATCATAAATCACCTAATATGTTACTCCAACAGATTCAATCTCCTTTTATAATTATGTAGCAATATAGGTTGCAATGTAGTCTATTTCAAACACATTCTAACAAAAGAATAAGAGCGGCAAATAGCTTAGTATCTAAACCGATAAATGTCATTTTACTTAAAATTGAATTCTTATTATTTATTAATATACGTACATTTTTTTACCCTGGACTCCAAAACATCTACCAAAAGCTACTTTAAGCAACACCAAATTTTTACCAATTTGTCGGTGGATGACCCCCAACTCTCCTTTTGTTAAGCCATTTTCCATTCCTCCAAACCTCCTCCCCCCACCCTCCATTAGCCCCCCCCCCTGACCGACTTCTAGAATCGCCCTTGTAGTAGAGCGAAGGCCACTGCCGTTGTGAAACATGTTACAGTCGGTCAAAGTAAAGACACGCTATGTAGCCTGTTTTTCGATGACTATTGATGATTCTTCATCTCAGAAGTACCAACCACTGGGTGCGGTTTGCTAGAGCGGACCTAGGACATGGAAGGACTGACGATGAAATTTTTTGATTTAATTCCAGTAACTTAGGCCAACACTGTTAACCTTTATAACAATCTGATTTAATGCTTCAGTTTCAACAATAAACCATATAATGAAAACAGGTTTCGCTGCCGTCGGAGCTAGTAACACGATGTGTAAGTAACACACCCTGCTGCTCTTTTGGAAACAAGATATTCCTCGTTTGTTCATAAGAAAATAAATATGCCATACTTCCAATGTGTACTACTATTATGCTTGTGCGTAACTGCCTAGGGCCCTGACGATTTGATTAGAGATATATTCAATTACTGTCACACTAGCACTAAGTGCAAAGTAGTATTACAGGAGTTTCGATATTTTTGAGGGCCAAGACTCACATATTACTATTTCCCAGCCGAACGAAGTGGTTGTCAATTCCGGGGACAGTTTCTCGAGCGTTGTAAAGGTAAGATGACGTTGTACTTTTCTTCACGCATGCTACTTCAGAAGGTCGGTTACTTACACCTAACGTCATTCTTCAAAAACTAGAATTCCCATATAATTAGCTGTATTTAGAGTGCTTAACATACGCTACACAGATTTCAAACCAATACGCAAATGCAGAGTGAAGAGCTTCAGATGCATGGTTTAAGATATCGTATTTCTTCTTCACTGCCCACCTTTCTTGACCGCTATGTCAAATCTGAACTCCAGCATTCATTAAATTTGGAAAAATAGGCCACAGTACAGAGAACCTCATATTTGTCATCCTCTAGAATACATGTGCGTCGTTGCAAAATTGCCGATATCTTTGGAAGAGATGGGAGTTTCGTATCAGGACATCAAGACGGTCAAGCTAGTTGCTTAGATTTTTATACTGAAGCCGTCCAGACAATTTTTTCCCGTTTCCCATTTTTGCATCCTGCAATTGGCTCACTGAAAGTACTGAATGCGACAAAAATTCGCAATTTCCAATCACTGTTCCCTGTTGTGGCATATTTTGAAAATACTGTGTCCATTAACGGAATCGGTAATTAGGTACTGTGTGATGTCTGCCCTGGATCACCGAAGTTGCATACGATCCTGCTCTTGACTTACAGGAATCTTGGATATTTATGAAGACTAGCGTGTGGGATGCCTCTAAGACTGTGTTTCATGTACACGCGAAATATTTTGTGTGCTTTCTACGCCTTCACCGTGCTAGTGCTGATGCAGAATAAGTATTTTCTGCGACTGGGCTAATGAAGACCAAAAGCAGTCGTAAGTTATCTACCAGAACATTATTAGGGTTACTGCACATACCAAGACTGATGAAAAATTGCGAATGTTTGTGTTTGAAGTTACAAATTCACTGATAAAGTGACACAACAGTGCTAAGTATGCCGACAGTGACAACAGTAAACACACTTTTCAACCTTCAGTATGAATATCTTTTGGCTCATGTGAATAGTGATTAATTTTTATCTATTTTCTCACGCTGTTGCTGTTCTAAGGGCAACATAGTTTATTACGGACTTAAGCGACATTACTGCTGTATAATTACATGAATAAGCAAATCGTGTCTGTCAAAATAATTTCTATATGTTACAACTGAAACGTCTTGTAAAATACATTAATGAAAATCATGCACAGTGTAAGATAAGCACGTACAGTGCTGAGTCATTACATCAGATTACATTTATATGCACTTTTATTTTATTGTACGCATAATAATAATCAAAATAATCACATAGGAGAGGCACACAGATACATTGTTTGTTAAATTACTGCAATAGCAATTTCCTAATTTGTACGATATTTGTGTATCTGTATTATATTTATTAACATATAATGGTGGAATATTACCACGATGAATATGGTATCTACTATATACTACTGCCTTCTGATTTTTCGAGCTTCTGTTACCTGACTTGAAGACTTCTGCATCTGGCAACACTGTTCATCAGTGTGTTAAATTTTTTTGCGACAAAGGTAAACTACAATACTTTTGTATGGATCTGTAAACCTGCAAGAATTTACTTCACGATTATCGGTCAATAATACGGCAGTAAAATGCCTGTAGAGTCACATTTTAAACTGGATTATTTAAATACCGTTTCTGTAAAAATAAAGACATATACCTGTATTTGTTCAATAAAATAAATACTGTTAGAACAATGTAAACAAACATATATAAACATTCTTTTTTGCGGATATTCCCTTGTAACAGTGAGGTTTATCGGCCTCAGGTCCTCGCTAGTACGTAAATCATAGATGTACACATTTAAATGGCATGTGTCCAAGTGTTCCTTCCGCTTTTTTAACGTTTTTCCCACCAGTGTTTTCTGTCTAAAAAATTTTGTAGTTCAGTTTTTAAGGACCACAACGTGCAATGCGTTTTGGGGTTAACCTTTATTTCTTCCTGTAATTCACACAGTCGGCCTCTGAAATGTTTTTCGCTTTTCAGTTATTTTCACTTTCGATGTTGGTATCCATTTATCGTCTATCACATCTGTCAGTACGCCTCATCATTTCTTGACTTAGAAATTGTTGTAATTAGGACTTATTTATAGAAGAGTATCCAATAATCGACGTAAGTGCTTCACAAATGTTGAAGTAATTAGGCAAATTACGTCTTCCAAATCACTTAACACGGCAATTATTTGATATTAATCCTGTTTAGAAGACGGGCTCATAGCGGCTCACCGCTAGACTGTAGTGTCTATGTAGACACACAAAAAGTTTGTCGTTAGTCGTAACAGACATCACTACTTGCAGTCATTGTTACGTTTAGCTGGTGTTGTGATTTGTGACGTAGGTGGTGAGTGTTCTGTGTGCTTTGGATCCATAGATATGACACTATTTTTAGTTGTGTGTTTCTGCCCCAAGAAATTCATATTTTTGTCATTTGTTACCAATACTGTACTGAAATCGATATACCAAACGCCTTCCGTTATTATTCTTATATAAGTATGCAAAAGGTTTCAAACATTGGAACCTTATAAGTTGTTCTTTTATTCAATTCCATAGAAATGCTCTTATGGAAAGGAAGTTCTTGGATAGGTCACATGAAGTTGTGCGCTATGACGACGCTCAGAAAGTGTTATGGGAATTTGCAAAAGAAAAAGAAAAGGAGAAGGCACACTATCTCATAAGTGCACAATAAACACCATTTCTACGCACAGGCGATGGCAAATTGTGACTTACTACCTGCATCTCCACATTCCACTAATAAATTCGAAGATTTTTTCAAATAGCCGGTCTTGAAAGTTGTATCACGTTAAAACATTCTTCTAAAAGCTTGCTCTTCGTACTCTGGATGAGCATTTTTAACAATGTATTTCCAATACCGTGTCATGCAAATTCATGCCTTCTTGTCCTGATTTGAATGCAGAACTACAAAACACAGACTGCACAAAAACTAAGAATTTGTGGCATATGTTGCATACGTAAAAATAACTGAATACCGAGTGTATGCTAGTTACGCAATAAAAACGACTGCAACTAAGTAATGTCACTGAAAATAAGAGAACTTTCAAATGTTGTAAGCTGATTTATTTATTAGTTATTAGTTTCCAATTTCATGTAATTTATAAACATAATACATTTAGTTACTGATATACGCTTAAAAGATTACGAAAATAATAAATTTTCTCCAGACGGAAGATTTCTCAAGATAAGTCAAGAGTGTAAAAGGAGCGTGGTACTCATTCATTAGAACGTGTAAATCACGGTCAACGACGGCTTAATTTGTGGTTGGACATCCTTACAACACAATGATGTTATGTTTCGTATGAAATATCGTACGCAGTTTTAGTCATCTTTTCTCTCTGTCAGAATTAAAACCAACAGTGTACTCTACCTGTCAGGTGGAGCTGACGACACAGGCAAGCATGCCTAACGACAGTAGACAAAAGCCTAAAACCGAGATATATGGTTGCTGATACATGATGCAGACTCTTGACGGTTCTGATTGACACTCTTGTTCGTAAAACCGCACGGTAAGCTGTGCGAAAAGGCCTAATGACGAACTCAATGAAAGAAATGAAACTCTGAAGCTAGATACAGGGAAATACATAGATTCGTGTATCCAATAGAGAGGTAAAGAAAAATTAACTGAATATCATTTACGATTAAGGTGCTTGTTCAACAAACAAAGAAACTTTCAATATAATTTCAGAAATAAAGATAAGTAAAACAATGATCACTGCGGGAACTGTCGGTGGAAAATATTAGTAGCCGTGGCCTGAATATGAAGCTAACGGCTGGATAGCCTTTGCCGCCATTCGCCATCTTGCGTTGTTTTAGAAGTAATTGAATTTGGGCCTTGGAAATTCACACGTCCCCAATGAGCCCCTAGTCTGCTGGGTAAACAAGCCGACAATGGTCTCAAATCCTTGGGGGAAATTAATTTCAGATCGTTTATTTAAAAATTAATTATAACGATTTATGAGATAATCATTTTATTAGCTCGAGTGACTTAACAAATGAAAGGTAATTTAACCAACAACGTCAGACAGTGAAAATTACTGATTTAATTTAATCTGCGCACTCTGCTTTTGTCACTGAGCTGGACCGTACAGCAGTATATGCTGATGACAGGCCTTTTGGTCAGTCCACGAAAACCCTGCTCTCTGCACTGTAATAAAAGCAAATGTTTCGTGTTCTAAACCTCTAACTAATTTGTTCCATTCACTATCGTTGAGGTCATTTAATTATTGGCTTTCAGAGTGGGAGTATCTCGTTTGTAATCAGCATTACGACTCTCGCCAGATATGAGATTTGTTTGGTTCTCTACACTACACCTGTTGTTTACGGAGTAACTGCTTTTAGAGTGATAGCAGATTCTGAATCTCTAATAATTTAATAATCGTACTTTAACTATTATTCGGTACAAAAGAAACAGAGCTGCTCTTACAATTTGAGAAAATATCCCTTTTCAGGACCTGTGTTTTTAACATAATTCTACTTTGCATATCCTACTTTGAACGAGGTAAACTTCGTAATTATGACATTGAAGCAAAGTGTAACAGGTGCTCGTGTTCTAGCCCCAAGACAGCTGAATCCGACGGTCTACCTTCACCAACAGTAAACTTTAACGTCTTTTGTATCGTCCCTTGTTTGCTTAAAGTGCGTTCATAATATGCTGCAGTCACTGGTATTGTCATAAACATTCTTAAACCTATTTAGATCATTTAATAAGCGTCTCTTAATAGGTACTCTGAAAAAAGGCATCACAATGTTTAAGCCGGCCGAAGTGGCGGTGCGGTTAAAGGCGCTGCAGTCTGGAACCGCAAAACCGCTACGGTCGCAGGTTCGAATCCTGCCTCGGGCATGGATGTTTCTGATGTCCTTAGGTTAGTTAGGTTTAACTAGTTCTAAGTTCTAGGGGACTAATGACCTCAGCAGTTGAGTCCCATAGTGCTCAGAGCCATTTGAACAATGTTTAATGGGAAGCTGCGTCAAAACTCTGAAGGAAGATCTTTCACCTGGGACTTGAAGGCAGCTACTTTGCTAACTACTTCCGTTGCACCTGTGTATGTGCTATATTTGTCGTCGAAACAAGCTGCGAAATCGAAGCTATGTGAAATGGTGTTATATACAGGGTGTCCTAGCTATCTTGTCCACCCAAAATTAGAAAACGACTTTCACCGGTATCAATGTAGGGCTGGGGCCCATGAATGTACATATTTGGAAACATTCTAAAACGAAAGCATATGTGTTTTTTAACACAAATTTACGTTTTTTTAAAATGGACATCCTATATTTTTTCTTCAGCAATCCATAGCATGACAAAGCACATACACAATGGCGTTGATTGCATCGCAATGTTCCCATTACATCCCGAGATATTAAGACGCGAAGTTGACGCTTGAAACACCCGACATGCGCTGCTAGCGCACGTCCTGAGGCTCAGGCGTGAACCCCATGCTGCCCGTAATCTCGATGTGATTGACATCCGTAATCACACTTCCATACTTATCAAGGGGTCCAAAACGAATAATACGGTCTGCTGCCATCCTGCATTAACGTCGTACATTCCAGCAGGTATTTATCCCATAGGCTAGGGGTGATGCGGTTCTGTAACATATCTGTGTACCGCAACGTTGGTCACAAAGTTAACTTCGCTTATCGTTAATCCGTTACTAAAAAGGTAATGCCGTTCAACGATAAAACTTTACTTTACTGTAGATCTAGCGCAAGTGACAGTTAATCATTCACTCGTAATAGTAAAATCCATGTTGATGGTTTTAGTGAAACGAGCAAGTGGACTAAAAGTTTTACCGTTGTTTAGGTAAAAATGTTTTGATTTGGGAAGTTCAGGTAGGACATAGAAGATGAATGTAAACATGTTTAACCAATCAGTTTTATTATCACATAATTATCAATGTTATGTTTATCTAATGCGTTAAATGACAGATTGTTGCAAACAAATGTTTGTTAACATCACTGGGTAAAATGTCCCTTTGTAGAAACGTCCACTGTGATACCAGCACTACATACTAAACATAGCTTTCACATCTCATGCTCAAAGTGATTCCCATGGGCTTGCATACATAGGATCACTCTGCGGATGAAGGATGCCCTACTTCGTGCTACTGTTTCCTCTTTGATGGCTGTACAAGCATCAATAATGCGTTGCTTCATGTCCTCTGGTGTTGTTGGTTCATGTTGGTAAACAGCATCCTTCACTGCTCCCCAAAGAAAATAATTCAGCGGTGTATGGTCCGGAGGTCAGGCAGGCCACCTAACTGGGCCACCTCGTCCAATCCACCTACCAGGGAACTTACGGTTCAGAAGTCGTCGTGCTCGTAAGGCGTTATGTGCAGGGCATCCGTCATGCTGATACCACATGACCATTCTCCGGTTCAGAGGTACGGTGTCCAAGATAACAGGAATATTGTGTCGTATAAATGTGGAGTATTATCTGCCATTCTGGATGCCATTTATAAAGAAACGTCCGATAATGGTACCTCCAATAATACCACACCAAACATTAACTTTCCACGGACGTTGATGCTCTACCTGACGGAGTCATTTTGATTGTCTGCGGACCAATAATGCATATTCCTCATATTGAAAATTCCTTTGTTGGAGAATGATGCCTCGTCGGTAAAGAGAACATCTGCAAAAAAATTGGGATTAGTCAGACGTTTTTGCTGAGCCCACCGACAAAATGTTACCCTATTGCGGAAGTCATTTCCATGAAGATCCTGGTGTAAATGAACATGGTAAGGATGAAATTTATGACGTTTAAGAATACGCTGTGCACTTGATTTCGACACACCAACTTCACGTTCAATTTGACGTGTGCTGATTTGAGGATTCACAGCTATGGTAGAGAGCACAGCAACTTCAGCACGTTCATCTGTGCGTGTTCTAGGACGATGTCGAGGTCTTGGATTTAAGCTTCCCGTTTCACGTAGACGAGATGTGAGACGACCAAACATCCGGCGCGAAGGCGATGGCTTGTCAGGGAATCGTCTTCTCTACAGTCGTTCTGCCTGAACAGCATTTCGTCCACGTACAACAGGGTACAGTACAGGTATGTAGAGTAGGGTAGAAAACAGACATATTAACTTAATATTCATAATGTTCGCTAACAGTACTATCAACAAACAAGCAATCTCATAACGTATTTCCCGTCAACGTACATTCTTCATAGATCAGCAGCATTTCTACCATATCTACATGTGTGTACACAACGTTTATTCACAATGTCTACCACCTCCATGCCGTCACTAGATTACTCTGATGCACGACTACACTGGCAAGTGGTGTACTCCAAGCCAAAGCAACAACAAATGGGATGCTCGGAGGGTGGTGGAGTACACGAGTTTGCATGGGTCGCAAATCATATACAAGGCGAAGTGGTAACTGTGGCGGTAGTGGGAACTACGTTGGACACTTGACTAGGTAGAGCCAGTCCTTGCGCGACAGGCACAATGGGTCATATAACGCATTAAATAAACCTTATTTTGGGTGTGCAGGATAAATAAGACAACCTGACGGGTGTACACCGATCGGTACTGGTTCATATTGTGTACGTAGATACGTAAAACGTGCAAGAGGGAAACCATTTTGTGCTTATGAGACTTGATGTCAGCAGACCGTATTATTCGTTTCGGACCTCTTGATAAGTATGGAGGTGTGATTACACATGTCAATCACATCGCGATTACGGGCAGCATGGGGTTCACGCCTGAGCCTCAGGACGTGCGCTAGCAGCGCATGTCGGGTGTTTCAAGCTTCAACTTCGCGTCTCAATATGTCGGGATGTAATGGGAATATTACGATGCAATCAACGCCATTGTGTATGTGCTTTGTCGTGCTATGGATTGCTGAAGAAAAAATATAGGATGTCCATTTAAAAAAACATAAGTTTGTGTTAAAAAACACATATTCTTTCGTTTTAGAATGTTTCCAAATATGTACATTCATGGCCCCAGCCCTACATTGATACCGGTGAAAGTCGTTTTCCAATAGCTGTTATTGTTCCAGAGATATTTTGGGTGGACAAGATAGCTGGGACACCCTGTATATACAGGACCGTTTTTTTAAATTTTACTTATTATTCTATTAAATACTTTGAAGCACTCTATCTCACACAGTCTCGCATCAGTCATGGCACAGTACTACGAAATTTAACACGGAAGAGAGAGACTGCTTGAGAAAAGTTCTTTACCACTTCAAACAGGGAAAACGTTAGAAATGTGACCACTTACATATTAAGAAAAGCTCTGTTAGAGAGAAATTGCCATATGTATATGCCTTAATAAACTACAGTATCACATTTAATTTTTTTCACACCAATCATTTGTATGTAGCTAAGGAACTTGTTAATCTTTCCGAAAACGCATGTCCTTTGATAAATTTCCAGGCCTACGCATAACTACGCAATGTCATAGCAATTTTTAACGAACCACGGATCCAGTATAACATTCATTGATTCCGGGAAACTAGTAACGTTCGCAAATTAGGAAAAATTATCTCTCGTCTTTTTCTATTTTGAAACAAGTGTTCCTGGTAGCATATCTGAAAGTGTTTCATTTTGAGCCCACTACAGTAACACTTCTTGCCAGCAGATACAGCATACATGATTTTAAAGCATGTATACATCTATCAAATCCCGGGCCACACACTAATTATCATTCGTATAGGTAATTATTTATTTGACATGATCACATCAGGGTCTTCAAACCCCACCGACCTGAGTGGCCGAGCGGTTCTAGGCGCTACAGTCTGGAACCGCGCTACCACTGCGGTCGCAGCTTCGAATCCTGCCTCGGGCATGGACGTGTGTGATGTCCTTAGGTTAGGTAGGTTTAAGTTGTTCTACGTTCTAGGGAACTGATGACCTCAGAAGTTAAGTCCCATAGTGCTCAGAGCCATTTGAACCATTTTTCTTGAAATCCCTTTTTAAACCGAAAGAGGGTTTCAAATATACAGTACCTGGAAGACCTTAGACACTTCAGAAGTGACATTAAGTTGTGATATGATTAACGGACATAAACGGCTTCAATTGGTTAAAAACTTCTTTGAATGAATAGAATGTATATATTGAGTATGTGAAGATCTGTACTATCTGAATCGAAGAGCGTTAATACTAGCATAATTAGAAGTGCTCCAGCAGTTGCTAATAGTAGTCGCAAATATGGTATCAGATAAAAAGAGAATTTATAGGTGTGGAGAGGTATTATTTTGTGAGATAGGTAGATGTAAAGGATACCATTTCAGGCAGGCTACATCATGTTAGGACAGTGGGATATGAGAAAGATGTCGTTGTAAATAAGGGACAATAAATTAGAAAAATACGTCAACGTTTGTCACAACAACTTTACATTGTGTTGCGTGGTGGATGAAAAACTTTAATCAGTGCAAGATGGATATTTACGTGTTTTGTTGCTTTCACTGCAGCAAAAATAAGTTTGCAAACGAGGAAAGAAACATCCCTCTATTCGGAACTGTCGCAGTAGAGTAAATGAACTTAATGCATTCGCTAGATAATTAAAAATTAAATTCTTTATGTGATGGTTTCTGTTCATGCTTGTATTTTGTAGGAATAAAAATAAAACAGCCTTAAGAGATCTATTTCGTTATTTCTGTATTAGTGGTTATAGAGAATGCACATGATATTTAAACAATATGACGAGTAATTAATGTTTCACGCTGTAGTAAATACAGCCAAAGATGACTTCCATAAGCGATACTGCAATGTTCCTTAATGGTGTCATAATTTGGCATAAGTATGACAGATACACAATGAACTGTCCTCATCTCAAACAAATAGCTTTAGCGTGTCCTTGTTAACAGACACAATAACACAAAGATGCATAATGAGCTGGTCTCACTTTAAACAAAGAATTTTAACTTGTTGTAGCTGAGAGACACAGTAAGACAACAATAGGATTACCTGTTTCAAAGAAAAGATAGAAATACATTGATTATAAGGCAATTAACTACTTCGATAACATGAGACATTTATTAAAATAAGAAACGGAAGAATATAACATTGATTAGACTTTGATTCGACTAACATGAAACCGGATGGTCTTTATAAACTACTAGGCGAAAGGTTAGGAAGAAACGATACTTAAAACTCCACTGGAAAGTGATCATTCCGGCATGAAAAATTATTACATGATGGTATGATTCGCGAAATTTGGACGATCGAACTTTGGATCGATTCAGCAACTATTAACATTCCCAACAAGTATCCGCAGACTAAGGAATTCCTCTGAATTGATAACAGCTTCGGTAAATACAACGAATCACTACACTTGTATTCGTGAACGCTCTGTAGATCTATGATTCTGGAAACATCAGTCTACGATGTAGCTGACGGCATTTGCAGAAATCCTTCAATAACTTTTCTTTTACGTACATCCTTACTTCAGGAATTGTTCACGAAGAAACGCAGCTAAATCAATAATAAAGTCACGCACTTGGATTACATGTTGCTGTTGTTGTGGTCTTCAGTCCAGAGACTGGTTTGATGCAGCTCTCCATGCTGCTCTATCCTGTGCGAGCTTCATCATCTCCGAGTAACTGCTGCAACCTACATCCTTCTGAATCTGCTTAGTGTATTAATCTCTTAGTCTCCCTCTACGATTTTTACTCTCCACGCTTCCCTCCAATACTGAACTGGTGATCCCTTGATCAGAATGTGTCCCACAAACCGATCCCTTCTTTTAGTCATGTTGTGCAACAAATTCTTCTTCTCCCCAATTCTATTCAGTTCTACGTTATGAATTATGTGATCTACCCATCTAATCTTCAGCATTCTTCTGTAGTACCCCATTTCGAAAGCTTCTATTCTCTTTTTGTCTAAACTACTTATCGTTCATGTTTCACTTCCATACACGGCTACACTCCGCACTAATACTTTCAGAAAAGGCTTCCTGAGAAATCTGTACCCGTTTTAAAAAATTTCTCTTCTTCAGAGACGCTTTCCTCGGCATAGCAAGTCTATATTTTATATCCTCTCTACTCCGACCATCATGAAATAGCAAAACTCATCTACTACTTTAACTGTCTCATTTCCTAATCTCAGTCCCTCACCATCACCAGATTTAATTCGACCACATTCCATTATCCTGGTTTTACTGTTGTTGATGTTCATGTTATGTCCTCATTTCAGGAGACTATCCATTACGATCAACTGCTCATACAGGTCCTTTGCTTTTATTTCTTCTCCGTGGCTTTTCATTCCTACTCCAAATTTTTCTTTTCTTTGCTTTACTGATTGCTCAATATAGAGATTGAAAAACACCGTGAATAGGCTACAACACTATCTTACCATTTCTCAACCTCTGCTTTCCTTTCATGCCCCTCGACTCTTACAACTGCCATCTGATTCCTGTGAAAATTGTAAATAGCCTTTCGCTTCCTGTACTTTACCCCTGCCACCTTCAGAATTTGAAAGAGGGTATTTCAATCAACATTGTCAAAGGCTTTCTCTAAGAGTACAAATGCTAGAAACGTAGGTTTTTCTTTCCTTAAGCTATCTTCTAAGATACGTCGTACGGTCAGTGTTGCCTCGCGTGTTCCATCACTTTTACGGAATCCAAACTGATCTTCCCTGAGGTCAGCTCCCACAAGGTTTTCCATTCGTCTGTAATGAATTAGTGTTAGTATTTTGCAACCATGCTTTATTTAACAGATTGTTCGGTAATTTTCATACCCGTCGACAACTGCTTTCGTTGGAATTTGAATTATTATATTCTTCTTGCTCACCAGATGGTAGAGTTTTTTTTATGGCTGGTGCTTCCAAGGCTATCAGTAATTCTAGTGGACAGTTGTTTATTCCCGGTGCTTTTCTTGCTTATGTCTTTCAGTGCTCTATCAAATTCTTCACGCAGTATCATATCTCCCATTTCATCTTCATCTACGTTCTGTTCAATAATATTGCCGTCAAGTACATCGCCCTTCTATAGACCCACTATATACTCCTTCCACCTTTCTGCTGTCTCTTCTTTGCTTGGGACTGGTTTTCCTTCTGAGCTCTTGATATTCAAACAGGTGGTTCTCTTTTCTCCAAAGGTATTTATAATATTCCTGAAGGATTATCGATCTTACCCCTAGTGTTATATTCCTCTGCAGCACTACATTTGTCTTCTAGACATCCTTGCTTATCCAATTTGCACTTCCTGTCGACCTCATTTCTGATACTTTTTGTATTCCTTTTTTCCTGCTTCATTTACTGCAATTTTACATTTTCTCCATTCATCAGTTAAAATTCATCATCTCTTCTGTTAGCCAAAGGTTTCTACTAGCCCTCGTCTTTTTACCTTCTTCATTCAAAGCTGTCTACTCTTCTTCTACTGTATTTCTTTCCCCTGAATCCGTCAAACGTTCTCTAATGGTCTCTCTGAAACTTTCTACAGCCTCTGGTTTTTTCACTTTATCCAAGTCCCACCTCCTGAAATTCCTACCTTTTTGCAGTTCCTTCAGTTTTAATCTGCAGTTCATAACCAATAGATTGCGATCAGAGTCCACATCTGCCCCTGGAAATGTTTTACAATTTAAAACCTGGTTCCTAAATCTCTTTGTTAACATTATATAGTCTATCTGAAATCTTCCAGTGACTCCAGGCTTCTTCCGCGTATTGCGTCACAAATGCACAAATAATTATTCTTAGGACCTCGAAAACTCCGTTCTGTAAACCATAAGTAGACCGATTGCTGCATTTACGTCTTGGCATACGATCTTTTAAAAGTAGAAAATATTATTAAAATATGTATGAGAAGTGATTGTGAGTGTGCAACGATACCTCTTGGATTGTGTTCGCCAACCTTGAGATACTAGGGCTGCCGCCAGATTGAATTAGCATCGAAGTTTCTGACAGGTATATTTCTAACGTGATCGGCAAAGGTGTGTGGGTGGCACCGAGGGTGTTGCAGACGTGGGAGGGTCTTAGAGGGACCATTTGATGTTTTAATCACGCGTGACCACTCGATAGTAGGGCGGCGAACGTGATAAATACCCTTTGCTGCCTCGGATCAAATTCAAATTTCATGGAATGGTTTTAACTGTCTCTAGTTGTTCTAAATTTACATTTATATCTGCAGTCGCGCTGTGCATTTAAGGGGTGGTATCGCATTCAAACTGAATGCACCACCACAAGTTCTTAGAGAGAGGTAGAAAATTCCGAGAATGTCAGGAGTGTCAAAGGGTCTCAAGAATATCTTCCTGTTACTCATAGCACTGCAGTCTGTGGTTAAGCATCCCGAAATGTGTGTGACTCAACGATCCATGAAAGGGTGGTTTTTGTACCCAGGTGGACAATGGCAAACTCTGTGTAACTAGGCAAGAGCGCTTTACCTCTAATTAACTGTTTCAACTGTCATTCGGTAAAGATACTTGAAGGTGCTAGTGGTTGGGGCAATATGGATTAAACGCATTGTGCGGTAACTGAGCAGGAACTCATAACTAAGACCCTTATACGTTTCAGGAGAATTTATCTTACAATTCGAAGTAACTAAACAAAATTTGTATGCTTTAAAAATTCCAGGTATGCTAAGAACAGTACCATATCCCACCACAATTGTTAGATAAAGTTTCAGTTATGTCACCAGAATTATAGCGGCTGAAAGTGATTTTTATGTATTGGAATAAAAGATGCTTTTTCATGACAGAATCTTTAGTTGCCAAATAGATCATATAGTACGAATGCATGATTATATCTCCTTCATGTCGGTTCAGTGCTTTTTTAAAATTCCAAGTTGCCTCCCTTCTTTCCAACAATTCGAGAACGAGTTCTCATGCACAAATAAATTATCAAATAACTAGCATTGGAACACTACTGGGCACTGGATAACAGGGATTAATGGCAAGCGAGAATCTTATTAAATTTAGATGCTCTCTCATGGCTACTGAATTTAGAGCTGCAAACTCTGTGTATTACAATCAAAGTTACTCAGAAACACTGTCTTACTGGCCGATACAATTCCTTGAATGTCTCTGTGAATTTACCTTATTCTGGGCAGTTACTGAAATGGCAATTTTGGGATAATCTAAAGAAATGAAAGGAAATGTTTAACGCATGCATAAACACTTCTATAATGTATTCTTTTGAACCTGAGACGTAGGCATGTTCATCTGTCACTAACAGAGTCCTTTATGGTGTTTCAATCCTTGATCAAAAGTATCCGGACACCACCAAAACATGCGTTTTTCAGATTAGGTGCATTGTGTTGCCACCTGCTGCCAGGTACTCCATATCAGCGACCTCAGTAGTCATTAGACATCGTGAGAGAGCAGAATGGGGCGCTCGGCGGAACTCACGGACTTCGAGTGTGGCCAGGTGGCTGGGTGTCACTTCTGTCATACTTCTATACGCGAGATTACCACAATATTAAACATCCCTAGGTCCACTGTTTCAGATGCGGTAGTGAAGTGGAAACGTGAAGGAACACGTACAGCATAAAAGCCAACAGGCAGACCTCGTCTGACGACTGGCAGTGACCGCCGACGGTTGAAGAGGGTCCAGACATCTATCCAGACCATCGCACAGGAATTCCAGACTGCATCACGATCCACTACAAGTACTACGACAGTCAGGCGGGAGGTGAGAAAACTGAAATATCACGGTAGAGCGGCTGTTAATAAGCCACAAATCACTCCAGTAAATGCAAAACGACGCCTTGCTTGGTGTAAGGAGCGTAAACATTGGATGGCTGAACGGTGGAAAAACGTTTTGTGGATTGATGAATCATGTTACACAATGTGACGATCCGATGGTAGGCCGTGGGTATGGCGAATGCCCGGTGAACTTCATCTGCAAGCGAGTGTAGTGCTAACAGTAAAGTTCGGAGGCAGTGGTGTTATGGCGTGGTCGTGTTTTTCAAGGAGGGACCTTACACCCCATGTTGTTTTTTGTGACACAATCACAGCACAGGCCTACATTGATGTTTTAAGCACCTTCTTGCTACCCATTGTTGAAGAGCAATTCGGTAATGGCGATTGCATCTTTCAACACGATCGAGCACCTGTTCATAATGCACGACCTGTGGCAGAGTGGTTACACGATAATAACATCACTGTAACGCACTGGCCTACATAGTCCTGTCTTGAGTGCTATAGAACACCTTTGGGATGTTTTGGAACGCCGGCTTCGTGCCAGGACTCACCGACCGACATCGATACCTCTCCTCAGTGAGACACTCCGTGAAGAATGGGCTGCCATTCCCCAAGGAACCTTCCAGCACCTGATGCCTGCGAGAGTTATCAAGGCTAAGGGTGGGCCAACACCATACTGAATTCCAGCATTACCGACGGGGGGCGCCACGGACCTGTAAGACATTTTCAGCCAGGTGCCCGGATACTTTTGATCACATAGTGTATATTGTTCTTGCAGCGTTCTGGAAATAGGATATTTCACACAGTAAAAGAAAATTCGTTTTAAATATATGAGTGTGGCTAGCTCTCAATCTGCACTTGTACTAAGATCTGGAACAGTTCAATAAATGGTTAGTGATAAACAATGGAGAAAAGAAACAAGCTTTAAGAAGAAGGAAACAGTGGAATGTTTGGAACTCAGTGCCAAGGCATTGTTATTTCCGACTGAAGCCATTGGCAGCTATGGGCCACGAACATAAAGATGAAAGAGGGGTAACGGGTAGTTCTATGAATAATTTGAAGAGGGGCTCTTCAGGGACACTTAACACTGTGGGAGGCGAGATTTTTCTCTAAAATATGAAGCTAACAGAGAATGGTGAGGAGCCACGTTACCTGCTGGGCAGTTACATTAAAGATATGCCTAAATGGTGAATGCAATCTTAAAATAATTGTATTACTAATGAACACTGCACCTTCGTACTGAAAGCAGTGTCACAGCTGTTGTAAAATCAGACACCTCAAGCTATCCTGTAAGAAGCGTCCGAACCACTAGCATTCGCCGGGAGGTAACGAAAGTTCTCAATGGATTGACCTCATAAAACAAATTGCTGGAAGAGCAGATGATGTAGGAAATGTAATTCACCTATGAAAGAAGTGCCTTATAGAAAACTTGATCGAACGATTTTTGAGTGTGGCTCATCAGTTTGGGATCCACACAGGTACCATTGCTGGACGAGATTGAGATCCGACAAGGAGCGGCGTTCTTTGTCAGGGATCGTTTGCTTGCCTCAAGAGCAGTACGACGATGCTCAGCTAACCCTAATGGCAAAGTCCTTAGACATTACGTTGCGGGAGTAGTTCAGCAACACATTGCGTCTCACGGAGTCAGCACAGCGAGGAATTGTGAGACATTAGGGATAAAATGGAGGATTATCTTGTCATTCCCCTCAAGCTCTAGTCGCTAGTGGAAGAAGGAAAGGGCGAAAAAATAGTGGTACCAGATATACTCTCCGTCACTCACCGTAGCGTCACTCGAGGAGTAAACATGTACAAATAGATGCAGATTTAGTAGCACAGTACAAATTCGTCCTCTATAGATCCCTTGATTTATGAATTTTCAGTGCGTTTTTAGTGTTATGCATATCCGAAAAGTAGAATCGATAAATCTATCTACATCGTGCAGAACAAACAAAACTATGAAGTCTCAAATACATCCGACATGATGAAATTAGCGTGGCTGTATGAAGATTCGAACACTATTTCTTTTGAATGCTACTTCAGCGCTTTAACGGTTCCACCAAAATAATCAATAACATCATAATGTGAGGTCCTTTGTTGTTGACAAAGGGGTGTCCAGTATTGGAGGAACCCTTACAGTTTATCTAACCCGTTTACTATACAGATTGTTATTTCAATACTAACCAATTTTAGCTTCTAGTGTAACAGCGATTAATAACTAACACAAAGTTTGGGTAACCATATGTTCCAGTTTCGTATAGAGTGCTCAGATTAACGGTTGGTCTGTTGTGCTCTTGTTTGCTAGCTGTTCTTTGAGGCCAAGTTTAAAGTTTTTAAGATAATCTGTTCTCAAACTTCATCAACTTCTATGTACATAAGTGAGCGGCAGTTACCCTTTTAACTGTAATATCGTAAGTTTAAGCAGATTACCCCACTGTACATTGTAAACTATCTGGGTATCTGTTGTTCCATTTGTGAACATCATCTGTGTTGTCAATACTTAGATTCTTATTTTAGAACTATTTTATTGTTTCATATCAGTAAGCATGTCATATTACTTGCATTTCATAACAGTTCTATAGTAACTCAAGTGGCTGTGAGCACTATGGGACTTAACATCTGAGGTCATCAGTCCCCTAGAACTTAGAACAACTTAAACCTAACCAACCTTATGACATCACACGCATCCATGCCCGTGGCAGGATTCGAACCTGCGACCATAGCAGTGGCACGGTTCCGGAGTGAAGCGCCTAGAACCGCTCGGCCACCACGGCCAGCAACAGTTCTATATTAATAATGCGTTAGTTAACATCTGTAATATGCAGAAGTACTTCTGATCCCTATTCCGACAGCCGTCCGCTGTGGCCGAGCGGTTCTAGGCGCTCAGCCCGGAACCGCGCGACTGCTACGGTCGCAGGTTCGAATCCTGCCTCGGGCATGGAAGTGTGTGATGTCCTTAGGTTAGTTAGGTTTAAGTAGTTCTAAGTTCTAGGGGACTGATGACCCCAGATGTTAAGTCCCATAGTGCTCAGAGCCATTTGAACCATTTGAACCTATTCCGACAAGAGAGGGAAAATGTTCTTAAGAACATAGAACGATGAGATTTTAAAGCAACGTGTCGCCATTCAAGGACACTGGGTCACCACTTCTATATTTAATTTTACTACTCACTCTTAAATATTCTACATGGTAGGAGATTATGATTACTTTTATTTAGCCACAACAATGAAACTCTGCACTTGGATGGAATGCAATAGTGCTATTCATTGGTTCATAAATTGCTACAAAGAAACTTTTCTTTCATATGCGATGCAAATGTGGTAAAACATTCTAATATTTCATATTTTATGTTCATAAATGTGTTTCATAAGGTAGGTACACTCCAAGCCAGAGCTGTCTGTGGTTTCGGCTTATGGGATTTGAATAAGATCCCTGAAAATATTTGATCGTGCCGCCTAACCGGAAAATCAACGAACTTCAGTAACGTAACGTAGAAAGTTGCAGGTTGCTTTTTCAGGCATGTAATATGGTTGAATGTCCTTGAACCGAACTCAAAACTCTCCCACAAAAGCCTCTTCTTTAGCATATGCCACTTGTCTCACAATATTTTTTAAATTAAATTGTGACTGGGACTGCACAAGTGGTACACACGACTTTGAGTAACACTTCGCTTTCAAATTATATTTTCAACATAGTGTTACATTAAGTCAGCAATGAACAGCAATCAGAATAAGAATCAAATCAGCAAAGTGATGCAGCTCGAGGGCAAATGAAATTGCGAATGGTAATGAAAGTGTCCACATTGGTTCATCACTTATATATCAATTATGAACCGTTCTGATCACGTGCTGACGTAGTTTGTGTTATGGGTCTACGCTTTAGTGTTACCTTGCTTTCACGTATTAGTAGCAGCCGTGTTTCATCATTAACTATTATTATTTACACTTAACAAGGGAACATTGAAAACTATGTAAAAACTCTTAAACCTTAGGAAAGTGGTGACAAAGGTTATTGGCATGGAACATGAAAATATTTTATCACGATCTGGCAAATGTCAGAAAACTGTATTCGTCTTTTGTGTAACTACGTACGTACTACTCGCCACTAGAGCTACAGAACTAAGGTCTTTGAAAATACAAAAGAACAATGTTTTCGAACATGCAGTTATGTTTGACATTCACTCGATTTCTCTCGCAGCCATGTGCTAGCACTTTTAACAGCCCGGAAGGGAAAACAAACTCTTTCAAGAGCTTGCTCGTCTGTTTATCGAGTCCACACAAAGGACTTTCAGCGGACGATGGAGCCGCCTCTCTGCATCGCTCGATAATATCATCAATCTTTGCTATGGGAACGATAAACGCCCTTCATCCTGTGGCTATTGTTAGGCTCTTGGACTCCCAACAGAAAAATGGATGAAAATTAAACTTGACTTTGCCTGCATCAGACAGAAAATGTCGCCGACAGCGCTTGAAAAGATAGCTTTGCTGAAGAAATTTGTGTTTTGAGGTACTTCAAGTGCTAAACAATATTTAACGTCTCTCGTAACATTGACAAAATCGTATTGCACAGCAAAGAGTATTAATGGCAGGGAATATCTTACAGTGTGAGAGAGTGTTGGAGATTGGTACGCTTTTCACATTTTCCCACCAGCCAACCCTGTAATGGTGGTTTAGTATATTTTCTTATTCTACTTTTAAATTATGACGGTAGCTTTTTATGTGCTACAGTCTTGTTCTGAAATTAATGAAGTTACTTTCCAAAAGTTCGTTTTTCCCAATTTTTTCAGGGTGCAACATGGTCATTTACATAGGAACTAATATTCTACTGAAATTTGAAGTGTTGAAATCAAGACGAACTTGTCAGTATTGTATTTAATCGTCTAATTGTTATTACTACACACCAGTTATCAGTAAATGAAATAAAAATAAGGGAAGTGTTATCAGAAACCATTTATAAATTCAATAAATTCTGAAATAGAAGCTATTGAAAACATTTTAAAATTTTGAACATAGCTGGAGCAGCAACCGTAGAACGAAATTTTCTTTTAGAAATTGTAAACCCGCAGTCAGTTGGAAATTGGAACGATTAATAGAACTCTTTTACAATGGTAGCAACGTTTATAAAATCGTCTTCCTCAGAAGTAAATATAGACAACCTAAGTAAATTATTAGTCTGTGTGTGTGTGTGTGTGTGTGTGTGTGTGTTTGTGTATGTGTGTGTATTCAAACTTACTGGATTACATGTCTTGCCAAAGGTAAGTTAAATGATAGCCGAAAGTCATCAGTCAAATATAAAATGTCACTTCCATAACAAATTCAGACACTTATAGCTGGGTTGTCATCGTACGCTTTTTCCTTGTGAATGTACAGGTAGTGCGCTCGCATCACGTACGCAATGCTTGCACTAAGTAAAGCATATTATAAGAGAGAGTATTAGAACTATGCACAAGGAGGTTGCGGGATAGTGAAACAAACTTTATCATACTAAAGCGCTTCAAAGGATAAAATTAAAATTATAACACTACAAACGAGATCATATTTAACAGTATACATACTTAAAATTAATAAAACGACAAGAAATAATAAGTTCCCAACTAAAAAATATCATTGTGGTAAAAACAAATTATGTAGAACTGTTAACAGTGCAAATAGAAACAGTAGCATAAGGAACCAGTCTGGGGAAGGGGACAGGGAAGAGAGTGAAAGGAGGAAAAAATGGGGGTAGAGGGACAGAAGCACAGTGGGTATGGAGGGAGATGGTCGTGAGTAGGAAGGGAGAGAATATGGTAAAATGGGCATAACTCTGAGATATAACATATCTGACAAAAATTTTATGTATTTGAACGTACTTCTGCCACAACAAGCAAACCATTAAGTCTGTTAAGTTGTCTATATTTTCTCCCGAAGAAGACGTTTTTAAAAGCGCTGAAACTATGTTAAAGGAGTATTAATAAACCCTTCAGTTTCATCTGCTTGGCTGCTTACAATTTCTAAGAGAACATAAAATAAATTTCCATTTTCGAGACAAGCAATGTTGTTAAGACAGTAAAGAAAGTCAGTTCATTTGCAAGTACCACTTGTACCATTTTATCCACCATAAATTTCTGTATCTGAAGAATTAACAGTGTATTCGAAATAGGTTTAATATATTTTACAGCATTGTTTGGTAGCAAATCAAAGACAGTATAATACACAACATTGAATGATAATGAATCATGAGAAGTGGGACAAATGGAACAGATGAAAACCGAAGTCTTTCAGAAGTTGTACTACAGAAGGATGTTGAATGTTAGTTGAGGTGATATGGTAAGGAGTGACGACGTTCTCCCGAGAATCGGTGAGGAAAGGGACATACAGGAAACATTGCAAGAAAAAAATTGAAATGATCGTATTTCGCCAGTGGCCGGGAGTTCCCAGGCGGGATAGTTCGGTCACCAACAAATGCTGCACAAAATGCCACCTCACATCTAACAACATCAAAAACAGTAGAAAATATCGAAAAGTGCTTATGGCATTGTCTAGCGTGCATCCCTTCATGCTATTATAAAATCACTCACTAGAGAGAAATATAGACTGAAAAATATCATGCGTCCCTAGGTACACTATGCTCTAGGTCAAGCTGTCCATCACGCGGGTCGCCTGCGACCCAAAGGAAGTGCCAATGAGGAACATGAAGTGAGCATCTGTCATACGAATAGTGAAAAAAAGTTATTTGATGAAATTTCGTTTGTGCAAAGTTACGCTAAACTGATAATTTTCCTCCCTCCACGCGATTCAGAAAATGCATAACGGATACTCCTGCAAAGTAATGTACCAGTTGACATACACTTCTCCCGTAAAATCGGGGATAAAGCAGGGACGTGTTATCTCACCGACTATGTTCTTGGTTTTGATGGACGAAGCGATGAGGTAGACAAATGGAGGCAGAAGAAGGAGAATAACATGGAGTATCACCGACTAACTACGAGACATTGATTTTGTCAATTTTGTTTGTCTTTTCTCTCCAAACCTCGATCGTATGAATAACGAACGGAGAGATCTGAGGAAACAGGCTGGAATTGTTGGGCTAACTATAAATCTTGGAAAGACGAAATATCTACGAATAAATGCGATTATCAATAGTAAGATCCAAATATGGGGAAGGAATGTGGGATATTTTGGATACTTTAAGTGTCTGGAAATAACTGTCAGTAAAACTGGAGGAGCCGATGAGTGTATCTGTGGCAGGACCAAGAAAGGAAATACAGCCTTCACCCAGCTGCATTACAGGGGAAAGGCAATGAAATTTCCCTGCCAACAAAAATATGAGTATTCAACATCAACGTAAACACAAGCGAATCCAGAAAGGTGACCGAGTGTCACCAAGAAAATACCGAATTTTGCATATCGCTCCCCACTTTAGCGCGAGAGTATTTTGGCCGATTGTAATACTCAACGAACTGCAGTGGAACCGTACGAAAGAAAACGTTCTACGAGGGTTGCCCAGTAAATAATGCCCCATACTTTTTTTCTCCGAAATAAAAAATATTAGAAATGTGAAACTTTAGGTGCGAGTTATTTGAAGTTTCCCGCGTGTGTACGCAAAGTTTCAATTTCCTCCGACAGAGAGCGGTGGTGTTGGAATGTTCTAAAATGGCGTCTGCAAGTGACATCCGTCAGAAACAACGTGCAGTGATTGAATTTCTCGTAGCAGAGGAAGAAACCGTGGGCAATATCCATAAACGCTTGTGCAACGTCTACGGAACATCTGCAGTTGATAGGAGTACTGTTGGTCGCTGGGCACAGAGGGTGAAAGCATCAGAGGGCGGTGCTGCGGAGCTCCGAGATTTGCCGCGGTCGGGAAGGCCTCCCACGGCTGTCACGCCTGACATGTTGCAGCGGGCTGATGTTCTCATTCGTCGGGATCGACGCATTACGACTCGACAATTGGCACTGGAGTTGTCAGTAAGCAAAGGAAGTGTGGATGTGATTATCAATCAGCTTGGATACTCAAAAGTGTGTGCAAGATGGGTTCCTCGGTGTCTTACTGTCGATCACAAATCCCAAAGAAAAGACATTTCTTTCGATTTGTTGCGACGCTTTCACGTTGACGGGGAGGCCTTTTTGTCACGGATTGTGACAGGTGATGAAACTTGGGTGCATCATTTTGAGCCCGAAACAAAAAGACAATCGATGGAATGGCGTCATGCTTATTCTCCACAGAAGAAAAAATTCAAAACAGGTCCTTCAGCCGGAAAAGTCATGATGACTGTGTTTTGGGATTGCGAGGGCGTAATTCTCATTGATGTGATGCCAAAAGGCAGTACCATTAATTCAGAGGCTTATGTCAAAACATTAGACAAACTTAAGCAGCGCTTCCGGCGCCTTGGGCGTCATGTTAACCCACAGGATGTTTTGATTCAGCATGATAACGCTCGTCCTCACACAAGTTTGAGGACTTGTGAACACATCGCGAAACTGGGTTGGATAGTGTTACCCCATCCACCCTACAGCCCCGATTTGGCTCCTTCAGACTTTCACTTGTTTGGGCCAATGAAGAATTTCATTCGTGGAAGACGTTTTGCCGATGACGAAGAAGTGATTCACGAAGTGACAACCTGGCTCCGTAGGCAGAGTAAAGATTTTTACCGGCAGGGAATACACGCTCTTGTGTCTCGCTGGAAAAAGGCCGTCGAACTTGAAGGAGATTATGTGGAAAAATAAAGCAAGTAGACAAAACATCAGTCTTTCACATATGTAAATTTGATTGTTGTGGAATAAATACTTCTGGAGAAAAAAAATATGGGGCATTATTTACTGGGCAACCCTCGTAGATATGCAGATAACGTCTAGAAAGATAAGTGGGTTGGACATACGTTGAGCAAATGTGGAACAGCAATAGAGAGACAAGCCGTGAATTGAAATCCCCAGGGCCATGGCAGAAGACGAAGATGTGTAAGAGGATACTGCATGAGAAACAACAGAAAGAGGGAGAAGGTGAGGAGAGGTGAAGGCAACGGCACAAAATCGAGTCCACTGGTGATGCTTCGTCGAGAGCCCATATTCCAAAGACTAGAACCCAAGATTACAAAAGTTTACTCAGGTAACTGTATTAAGCTGTGCAGTGTGGAGTGCAGTAGATTGTGGTATTTTACAAATCGTGGGCACGACAAAAACAAAACCAATTACTTATTATTAGCGTAACATGAGGTTTCATTTAACCGGTGACTCTTCCAGCTGACGACAGTTATTCTGTTCAAGAAATCTCTACCTGGGAATCTGTATCAATGTTGTCTGTCAATAAGTGTAAATGGCCGTATGCTCATGCACAAGAGTGATCTCATACAATATACCGCTACTGTTATTCAAGGTGGCAACACTTTTCCTTAAGAAAAATGGACAATATTTACACACAATACCAGACACACACAACACTAATACATTATTTCCTGTCAAAAATATTTCATAAAACTTCTTACGAAATAATGTGGCCGTTACGTCACGAGAGAACAGTTTTTTTATCGTGTAAGACGCTTTTTGCACTATATTTAGAGATTATTCACAATCTAATTGGAATTTGTTACCTCTATTTGGGTTCTGAGTCACCACTGCACGATTATTTTCGTAAAAACGACCATCAAGGACTATGTCCGCTTAAAAATTAATTTTAAAAGTGACGCTGCAATATTTCAATATGATTGCGAGTAACATAAGAAATTCACTCACCGAATCTGGTTTATGCACTGTTTCACTATTAACAGATATCATATATTAAATCTTTTTGCTACCTTTACTATATCCATTAACATTTAAAAGCAGTTTTCAATGTTAATCCTTATTCAGCATTTTACTAATAAACCGCGCTTTAGATCAATAGCCGCTACTGGCAGTGCTCCGCTGTAGCTGAATAAAGAAACTTAACACTTATATGGGACGAATATCATATAAAAATGAACTTTTAAACACACGTATTGATTTCCATGACACACAAACCATAATTCCAAATATTATTTAACAACATAATACAGTTTTTACAGACCTGAGTGCTACAATACATTGTAACCTCCCGACAAAAATAAAATTCCCAGTGTAACCTCCACACAAAATTCTTTCACATTCAGTGTAACCTCAAAACAGAAAAATTCCTGAACTTCTCAACAGTAAAAATTATAATTATGACGTTCACATTCAGCGCATGAGCAATACATCGAAATTACATCTGCTCGGACCTCTTACAACATCAATCACGTCCGATCAGTACAACTGATGAAACAAGAGGAAGGACTATTGTAGAAGAATCATGGAAAACAAAAAATGGAGATTTTGATCATCTTTCTCCATAGGTACTGCCTGACATACAGGTTTTTACAGATTATTATATTATGTTACTGACAACACTTATTTATTATTTTAGTAACGATGGAGTCCTTTTTTGTTAATATCACGAAAATATTCATTCCGATTCCAAACACAATGATGTATTTTCTGAATAAATATATGCGTGGATATTACATTGGGCTGAGAAAAAAAACTAGTTTTCATATATATATGAATTGATACAATTTGATCACATACACACACACACACACACACACACACACACACACACACACACACACACACATATATATATATATATATATATATATATATATATATATATATATATATATATGGTGTTAAAAAATGTACGGCCAAACTTTCAGGAAACATTCCTCACACACAAAGATAGAAAATATGTTATGTGGACATGTGTCTGAAAACGCTTACTTTCCATGTTAGAGCTCATTTTATTATTTCTCTTCAAATCACATTAATCATGGAATGGAAACACACAGCAACAGAACGTACCAGCGTGACTTCAAACACATTGTTACAGGAAATGTTCAAAATGTCCTCCGATAGCGAGGGTACATGCATCCACCCTCCGTCGCATGGAATCCCTGATGCGCTGATGCAGCCCTGGAGAATGGCTTATTGTATCACAGCCGTCCACAATACGAGCACGAAGAGTCTCTACATTTGGTACCGGGGTTGCGTAGACAAGAGCTTTCAAATGTCCCCATTAATGAAAGTCAAGAGGTTTGAGGTCAGGAGAGCGTGGAGGCCATGGAATTGGTCCGCCTCTACCAATCCATCGGTCACCGAATCTATTGTTGAGAAGCGTAGGAACACTTGACGGAAATGTGCAGGATCTCCAACGTGCATGAACCACATGTTGTGTCGTACTTGTAAAGGCACATGTTCAAGCAGCACAGGTAGAGTATCCCGTATGAAATCATGATAACGTGCTCCATTGAGCGTAGGTGGAATAACATGGGGCCCAATCAAGACATCACCAACAATGCCTGCCCAAACGTTCACAGAAAATCTGTGTTGATGACGTGATTGCACAATTGCGTGCGGATTCTCGTCAGCCCACACATGTTGATTGTGAAAATTTGCAATTTGATCACGTTGGAATGAAGCCTCATCCGTAAAGAGAACATTTGCACTGAAATGAGGATTGACACATTGTAGGATGAACCATTCGCAGAAGTGTACCCGTGGAAGCCAGTCAGCTGCTGATAGTGCCTGAACGCGCTGTACATGGTACGGAAACAACTGGTCCTCCCGTAGCACTCTCCATACAGTGACGTGGTCAACGTTACCTTGCACAGCAGCAACTTCTCTGAAACCCACATTAGGGTTATCGTCAACTGTACGAAGAATTGCCTCGTCCATTGCAGGTGCCCTCGTCGTTCTAGGTCTTCCCAGTCGCGAGTTATAAGCTGGAATGTTCCGTGCTCCCTAAGACTCAGATCAATTACTTCGAACGTCTTCCTGTCGGGACACCTTCGTTCTGGAAATCTGTCTCGATACAAACGTAGCGCGCCACTTCTATTGCCCCGTGCTAATCCATACATCAAATGGGCATCTGCCAACTCCGCATTTGTAAACATTACACTGACTGCAAAACCACGTTCGTGATGAACACTAACCTGTTGATGCTACGTACTGATGTGCTTGATGCGAGTACTGTAGAGCAATGAGTCGCATGTCAACACAAGAACCGAAGTCAACATTACCATCCTTCAATTGAGGCAACTGGCGGTGAATCGAGGAAGTACAGTACATACTGACGAGACTGAAATGAGCTCTAACATGGAAATGAAGCGTGTCCGGACACATGTCCACATAACATCTTTTCTTTATTTGTGTGTGAGGAATGTTTCCTGAAAGTTTGGACGTACCATTTTGTAAAGCCCTGTATGTACTGGGTGGTCATTGATAGTGACCAGGCCGAATATCTCACTAAATAAGCATCAAACAAAAAAATTACAAATAACGAAACTCATCTACCTTGAAGGGGGAAACCAGATGGCGCTATGATTGGCCCGCTAGATGGCACTGTCATAGATCAAACGGATATCAACAGGGTTTTTTTAAATAGAAACCTACATTTTTTAACAAATATGCATATAGTGCGTAAAGAAATATGAATGTTTTAGTTAGATGACTTTTTTCGCTTTGCGATAGATGGCGCTGTAATAGTCACAAACGTATAAGTACGTGGTATCACGTAACATTCCGCCAGTGCGAACGGTATTTGCTTCGTGATACATTACCCGTGTTAAAATGGACCGTTTACCAATTGCGGAAAAGGTCGATATCGTGTTGATGTATGGCTATTCTTATCAAAATGCCCAACGGGCGTGTGCTATGTACGCTGTTCGGTATCCTGGACGACATCCTCCAAGTGTCCGGACGTTTCGTCTAATAGTTACGTTATTTAAGGAAACAGGAAGTATTCAGACACATGTGAAACGTCAACCATGACCTGCAACAAATGATGATGCCCAAGTAGGTGTTTTAGCTGCTGTTGCGGCTAATCCGCACATCAGTAGCAGACAAATTGTTCGAGAATCGGGAATCTCAAAAATGTCGGTACTGAGAATGCTACATCAACATCGATTGCATCCGTACCATATTTCTACGCACCGGGAATATCATGGCGACGACTTTGAACGTTGTGTACAGTTCTGCCAGTGGGCATAAGGGAAATTTGGAGACATACAGATTTTTTGCACGCGTTCTATGTAGCGACGAAGCGTTTTTCACCAACAGCGGTAACGTAAACCGGCATAATATGCAGTATTGGTCAACGCAAAATCCACGATGGCTGCGACGAGTGGAACATCAGCGACCTTGGCGGGTTAATATATGGTGCTGCATTATGGGAGGAAGGATAATTGGCCCCCCTTTTGTTGATGGCAGTGTAAATGGTGCAATGTATGCTGATTTTCTACGTAATGTTCTACCAATGTTACTACAAGATGTTTCACTGCATGACAGAATGGCGATGCACTTCCAACATGATGGATGACCGGCACATAGCTCGTGTGCGGTTGAAGTGGTATTGAATAGCATATTTCATGACAGATGGATTGGTCGTCGAAGCACCATACCATGGCCCGCACGTCCCCCGGATCTGACGTCCCCGGATTTCTTTCTGTGGGGAAAGTTGAAAGATATTTGCTATCGTGATCAACCGACAACGCCTCACAACATGCGTCAGCGCATTGTCAATGCATGTGCAAACATTACTGAAGGCGAACTACTCGCTGTTGACAGGAATGTCGTTAGACGTATTCGCAAATTCATTGAGGTTGGCCGACATCATTTTGAGCATTTATTGCATTAATGTGGTACTCACAGGTGATCACGCTGTAACAGCATGCGTTCTCAGAAATGATTGGTTCACAATGGTACATGTATGACATCGGAACAACCGAAGTAAAATGTTCAAACGTATCTACCTTCTGTATTTTAATTTAAAGAAACCTACCTGTTACCAACTGTTCGTCTAAAATTGTGAGCCATATGTTTCTGACTATTACACCGTCATCTACCAGAAAGCGAAAAAAGTCATCCAACTAAAAGATTCATATTTCTTTACGTACTACACGAATACGTAATAAAAAATGGGGGTTCCTATTTAACAAAAACGCTATTGATATCCGTTTGACCTATGGCAAGCCATCTAGCGGGCCAACCCGAGTGCCATCTCGTTTCCCCCTTCAAGGCAGACAAGTTTGGTTCTTTATAGTTTTTTCGTTTGACGTTTTTTTCGTGAGATATTTGGCCCGATCACGATCAATGGACCACCCTCCCGTTGTTCATCGTTTCTTTTCACTTCATTAACACACTGTTCACATCATGCAAAGGTTCAAATATGCATTGAGTAACTTATGACACTATTAGTGTTGATGTCATTGTGTAAATGACTTCAGTAATTGTAATTTTTTTGAAAATGCGACGAAGACTTCCCAGATTAACTTATCTCCTCATCTGGCTTCACTGGATTCTGAAAATTTGGAACAAAACCGTCCAAGGGGCTTCAAGAAAATACAGTTACCTTTTCTTACATGTCATGCTTGACATGACTATAATAGACAGTATTTTGAATACGCGAATCTGTGTTTGGTCGCATCAGAGGTCAAAAGAGTCTTTCACGGAGGTTTAACACGACAATTAAAAGTTCATTTAGCTACAAATAACAAATTTCATATAACGATTCCCCGACGACGTCGCGTAGCCGCCCACGCGTCGAGCCGCTGGATCGCAAGCATGTAGAGACCGCTGCTGGAACGCCCCCGACCGCGTGGATGGAGCGTCGTCTGCCGTCGTCCGCATCTTGGTCTGGATCTGTTGCTGTCTGGAAGTATTACTGCAGCAGGTCTTGCTTCTCTCTTTCCACGTCCGTCTCGTACAAGATGGGTACATGAAATGTCGAAAAAAAGGGTATGAGTAACAAGGTAATTATTATATTTATCCTGTGGAAGACATTTCAGTCTGAAATTCAGTTTTATTCACACTGATTCATACAGTTCGTTTTTGGACGATGTCCTGCTTCTCGACGCTGTTCATTTGATTGTATTGATTCATAGTCAACTTTAACCGTGCACATATACGACACTGCACCGTTTTTCATTCTGGTGTCCATCGTGTGCTTTGTTTATCTCCTGCGGTAAGCAAACGTTTCCGCGAGGGGCTGCGTAGCCAGCGTTGCATTATATTGTTACCGCGCGGCTGGCTGCACAGTCTGTCTCATAGCATTTGGCACGCGAAGATGACTCGTAACACCTTAGTTGAGGTCTACAGTTTTACATCTATTTTGATACTGATAACAGTTTTTTAACGTCCATGTCGTTGCTCCTAACATTAACACTCTATGACCGTTCATATGTCCAATAATCACAGTTATAATCCCTTTGCATCAGTTTTCTTAAAAGAAAACAGTTTTTCACGCGTCCACTAGACTTCCATAGTTCGCCGGCCACGGTGGCCGTGCGGTTCTAGGCGCTTCAGTCCGGAACCGCGGGACTGCTACGGTCGCAGGTTCGAAGCCTTCCTCGGGCATGGATTTGTGTGATGTCCTTAGGTTTGTTAGGTTTAAGTCGTTCTAAGTTCCAGGGGACTGATGTTAAGTCCCATAGTGGTCAGAGCCATTTGAACCATTTGAACTTCCATAGTTCTTTTGAGACATGCTTCACTGTCCTGATTGCTGCTAGTGTTTCATAAACTACACAACAGACAATCTTCTATACAAATGGTACTTTACAAAATAATGAATTTTTGTTCATTTGCACATCGTTCCATATTTTAATAACATGATAACAAACATCTTATACTGTTAAAATATATGAGACATGATGACTGTTAGAATCTTCTACATTGTTCTGACAATAGGATCATTATTGAACTGTGTACATACCAGTACGTTTCCATATTTGATGACACACTTTTATTTCTGTTCATTTATACTCATTCATTCATATTTTTGTTAGAACAATTACAAGATTAAGAGCAAACGACAAATATAACTGCGTAAAGAAAAACGTACCCAAAACACCACACAACAGGAAAACTTTCCATGAATGCGGATACAGACAGACACGCAACTCACACACAGTTAACATTCATTAGGTGTGCGCGTTTACATAGTTGAGTTTCATAGAAACATTCATGACTCATTTACCCTCGTACATGAATAAACACAGTGTCTATCCATATACATATTTATATTGGGAATATCTATAACTTACATAGAAAAGATAAAAAAATTATGTTTACTGAGATACAATTTGCAGTAATTTGGATCGAGTAAATGACCTTCTCAGAAAATTAGAATTCTTATAATAAAATACATTCCCCCCTTTTGGGATTTATACTTCATGAATACTATACTATAACTACTGGCATGTGAGCTTGCAGACTAGGACATATAAATTCATAAAATTACTTATGATGACATGTACACTATAACTACTATTTACAAATTTACATTTGCACAATTGCGCATTTACACTGGACATATTTTCATTCCATAGGCATAAAAGTGTGTTCCTACTGCAAATATTTCTTAATGTCTCTATGATAATACAGTCCTTTTAGGTTCCCTGTACTGACATCTTCTAGTACATTACATCCATAACGTGGTATTGAGATTATTTTAAACGGTCCTTCGTAAAATAATTACCGTTTTCTTTGTTTACGGGACCGAGTATGAAACTCTGCAATAGGTCTTATGGAGATAGACATTCATGTCATACACGTAATCTTTTACGATACTTGGTCGATCAATAAATACTTCATGGTATCTGGATAATGATTTTATGAACTGTCCAGCCTGTGAAGCGTCAATGTATGATGCCTCTTCCACCTTCTTCTCTGTTGTTGCACCGATGTCGCTCACGATATTGGGTGCATCATTGTTTCAGTTAATATGACACGTTTGTGGGTGATCATATTCTAACACCAACAATTTTTGTTTGCCGACAGAGACGTCTAATTCTCTAGTCTGCGGAAGGCTCGCACCGATCTCCCGATTTAGTTCAACATTATTCGTCGCTGCTGGTACATAAGTACATATGTTTCCCGGGCGAGATCTACTATAGCCTCTCTGTCCCGTAAATACTGAAGGCCCAGTAACGCCGGTATTGATCAGTATCCATTAATAGGAAAGTGCATTAACGCTATCATTTCCAAAGGAAACTTCAACATGTGTCTGGTACTTTATAACTTGTGCCTTCTCTCTCAGCGCTCCTATAACTTTGCAATTCGTAACTGGCAAAATCAACAGTCTCTTTATTTGCGTTGCCTTCTCAAAAACTGTGCATTCATAACCGATACACTCGCACCTGTGTCGAGGAGGATAATGGTTGATACACTAATGATGGTTCCAATGACACTTGTCTGAATGTTTTCTTTCTTTTTCCCTATCATCGACGGCAGATTCTTGATAGAGTTCATCTTCCATTTTCTTACCATCCTGGTAGCGAATATTAACATTCTCTTGGATAGACCTATTGCTTTTATTCTTAGTTTCGGTCTCCTGGCGAAGCACTACAGGGATCGAGACTAGTTTGTTGACTTTGGTATGTTTTGTTTCGGCTCCGAGGATACCCCCTCTATTTTCACATTTTGTGATTCTATAGTCGGAGGTGGTCTACTCGGGTCCCACCATTGTAGATACTGGTTATTCAACATAGGTATAGCCTGTACGTAATTCACTGGCTGACCCGGATTCATAAAATTCTGTTGCGGCTGCCAACGACTTCGCCCTGGTTGTCACCAGTATTCATTGTCTCCATACAAGTTTTTTGTTTTATCCTTGTACGGACTGTCCGATTTATTTTCATTTCGTCTTTTACGATTACAGTTATTATTATTATTGGCATTTTAATTACTATATTGCCTTTGATCGCCATTCGGATGCTATTAGCCAGTGGTTTCCTGGTAATAATTATCATTGCAGAAGTAATCATGTTTTTGATTGTAACGATTTTTGCTGTTACTATACTTTCCATTGACATGGGTTTTGTTTTTGTTTTTCTTGGGAGTGCCTTCGCCCTTACTTCCATTACTTCCGTTCCAAGAACCTTTTCAGTTAGAACAGTTAGCACTATTTGTAGCTTCAGACCTCTTTCTGGCGTCTTCTTGGACTAAGGCTAACGAATCTATGACAGATAAAAATTCCTTAAAATCAGTATCTGTGACGTTAAACAGTTTCTCCCTAACATCTGCTGGCAATATAGCCTTTACAACTCGTAACAAGTCCCGTGTGATTGCTGGTTCATCCCAGTACCGTGTCATTTTAATATATATTTCAAAATATTTTCTCAAAGAGCCTGTCTTCGGGTTATATATTTCTGCATTATAAATGATCTTCCTTAGTCGTTCCTGAATCGACGCTGACCAGAACTGGTCGAGAAACGCCTTCTCAAATTCGTTAAATGTTTTGCATGTTTCTGTTGCGTTCAACGTCCAGAGCTATGCATCACACGGAAATGTGTGAAACCACTAACTGTATTTTCTGTTCCTCCGTCCAATAATTAGGAAGAACATTTCTAAAGTACCTAATAAAAACTACGAGATGAATATCCTTTTTACTTTCCTCGTTGAATACGTGGAACGGACGGTATTTAATTAAGCTCTCTCTATGCATTAAGGTACTTAAGTGCATGGAATTGTTGTCATTAGCAGGCGGTGTACTGACTTTATCACAAATACAGTCTGCTCCATAATTCTGATTTCTTGGTGAAATGAGGTAATACGTGAGGTAATACAAACTGATTGCCGAAACTTGGTCTTTTATGTACTGCAATAGAGGTTGTCGGCGAATTTTCATTGTTCCCTTACCTGTCAGTACCAGCGACCTCGTTGCTGTGTGCTGACAATGTTCCCAGATTGTGATTTTCCATGTTCAATACCTTGGCTACTTCCTTTCGGACTTGTTTCTGTACCTCTGTGGGGATGTCATTCTGTATTGACTCCACAGTAGTAGTCAAAGCTTTGTACCGGGCTTCTAACTTACCTACTTAGGTTTGAAGATTATTCACTTGAGTTGGTATGTTTGCCAACAGTTCAATAATAGTCTTTTTTGCACTGATTTCTTCGATAAAATGAGTCGTAATTACTTTATCGCGATCGAGTAATACCTGATTAACATTATGGACATTTCGTTATCACGTTGTATAAAAATATTGTTTATTTGTTCCATTAATCTCCTATCAAGCTCCTGCTACCTAAGCTCGCGTTGCTGTTCTGCTATAGCGTTTTCATGCTGCTGCTTGAGCTAGCGTTGTTGTTCATTAGTCACCTTTTCTTGTCTACGTTTATCCTTTTCCCTCTCAATGATGTTGAACTTTCCAAATAATAATACTAGCAAATCCGGTAGTGAGAACTGCTAATTTCTGCCCCTTGCCCGGTAGAAATATTATCATTCAATTCTAAAGATTTAGCTGCAGGAATGATGTCCGTTTGTGTTGACATTTCCTCGGTTTCATTTTCGTTTCGAATTTCAGGTAATAAATTGTCGTCATCTGTACTTAGATTCAATATAATTGACAGTAACAATATTTCCCACAATATATCTAACAACTAACACATACACAAACAACAATATCGAAATGGGTGAAACGTGTGCACAAATTATCTACAAGCCAAGTATACTTGAAAATATTACAACCGCAGCCGGAATACTGAAGTACTGCTGCTTAAGCCTGCTGTGAATGTAATTGAACTGTTGCTATTTATAAAGAGCGCACTTGCAACGTAGGTCAATTGAAGTTTCATATCAGCGTACACTCCGCTGCAGAGTGAAAATCTCATTCTGGAAACATCCCCCAGGCTGTGGCAAGCCATGTCTCCGCAGTATCCTTTCTTTCAGGAGTGCTAGTTCTGCAAGGTTCGCAGGAGAGCTTCTTCGAAGTTGGGAAGGTAGGAGACGTGGTACTGGTTGAAGTAAAGCTGTGAGGTCGTAGCGTGAGTCGTGCTTGGGTAGTTCAGATGGTAGAGCACTTGCCCACGAAAGGCAAAGATCCCGAGTTCGAGTCTCGGTCGGGCACACAGTTTTAATCTGCCAGGAAGTTTCATGAATTGACAGTTCTTAAAACGGTACTACATAATGAAGTGTTAGCCGTACAGAGTTCAGACGCCTTCGATATAAAGAGCTTATTTTACATCTACTGGATTAATGGTAATCTAGCAATCTGGCACAAACTGTCTGATCATTTGGGTATGCTCAAGTTTTACAGTATATTTCAACAGTTGCCTTGTTGTACCATATCCGATTTGTCATGTGGCATTTTGGCTGCTATTCCTGAATTAAACATAATTGCTCCTTTCTATAAGGCACATTTTCACACGCAGAAGTATCGTAATGGCAATCATTCCAGTCATTGTAATAGATAATAATATTTCACACGATGAGATATATAATTTCAACGAAAGTTCTTCGATATTACTAAACAGAAAAGGTAAATAAGAGTTGATAAACAAGATGTTCTGCCAATCGTAAACCTAAAAATTTGGTCTCAAAGCATTTATGTATTTATCAGTTATAGTATCTGTGCATGACTCACTGTTCCATTTTTCTCTTTGGGATAAAAAAAGGTTCGTGTTGACGTGAAAGCAACGGTTCGTCTTCCTACAGAATAAATGACAGCAGCCCGCTTCATTTGGATCGGATCAGAACATACAGAATATTTCGTGCCGGAAGTCACCGCGTCACTGGAGAAACTACCACCGCCAAGCGATTCAATAACAAAAGTGCTACACCAACGTTTACTTGTAAGCCTGCTGCGTCTACTACATCTTCTGCAATACTACGCATCCCCGAAGGTATTCTTTATTTCACAAAGCTGTTCGTCACGTATATGCATATATCCTTGAGCATCTTGGGAGATTGTACTTCTCGAACATCGAGCATTGTTTTGGATTGCGCATGCCTATCGTAAAATAAGAGTAACTCCTCTCCGTCACGGTCTACCACACAAAATAGTTCTGTAGGTTTCAACTCCATAAATGAGAAGCCGCGCGGGGCAGCCGCAGGGTCAGGGGCCCGGGAGGCTTCCCCTCTTCAAAGTTTCGAGTCCTCCCTCAGGCATGGGTGTCTTGGGTGTGTGTGTTGTCCTTAGCGTAACTTAGTTTAAGTTGGTTTAATCAGTGTGTAAGCCTATGGACCGATGGCCTCAGCAGTTTGGTCCCACATTTCAAATTTCATACATAAGGCCTCACAGCCAACAAAGCGTCGACGCACAGACCATTTGAAGCATCAGGAATTAATTTCGCAGGACCTATGTTCTTCACACCAGAAAGTGTTCCTATAAACTGCTATATGGTTCCATTTACCTGTGCAGTGACCAGTGCCATCCAACCTGTGCTCTTTACCTCGATTACAGAAGATATATTCTTGAAAGCCAGATTGTAGGGGCCCGCATACTATTTACACTCACAACGCTCATAGATACAGCCGAGGAATATCGGATCTTACGACAATCATTAGATCTGCTGGAATCCACCAATATATTGCCAAAAGGGGTCTTACCTGGAAGTTCATTGCTTCACGTTCTGATGGGATGGTTACTGGGGAAGAATAGTTGATACAGTCGGACGATGCTTTCATCGGGCGAAACGTTCATGACGTTACTTGTTATCATCGAAGCTGCACCCACACTCGAACCAATCTTCAAGAAGTGCACACACCAGCGGATTTCTTCGCGGGTGGAAGCTTACTACGTAACGGAAAGGAATCGAGCCTTAAGAGTCAAGTAATTTAATGAAAAATTAAAGCTCCAGCAAAGACTCCTTTTGGCTACTCACAAAAGGACATAAATTTTAGAAGATCGGCAGAACACGAAAGATCAGAGTCGGCTACTTTTGTGGAAAAAGTATAAGGTATTGCTAATAGGTTTCTATTAATTCTCAAAGTTATAAAACCTTTTTGTGAACACACTGAGTATTATATGGTCGCCGTAAGACAGGGCCAACAGAAGGAAAATAATAAATCGATTCTTACAAACACAAAAATTAAATTTCGTAAGTAAATAATGTTAGCTAAATTAACCTCTTATCTTTCTAAGGCAATAAAATCAGAAATTCATAAATTTTAAAGACGGGTTCTGCTGTAAGAGCTAATCAGTGGTTGGTACGATTTCTCTCATCGAATACCTAAAGCTAAATCTTCAGCTGATTGGGACAAAAGGAGCTTTCTAGGTACCTAATGCGTCAGACGTTCATCAGTCGGAAGGGGGTTCCTCATGTAATTCTTCAGCGACACAATAAACCCCAAAGTATTAGAGAAACCTAAGCCTCGCAATCGTTGGAGATTTTCTTGTACGTTCTTAATCCTTTGATTTATATGGCTCTCACGTCGATTCAGTTAACACAAACCCCTATTTGGGAGTCTCATCCAGACCACACAAACCTTACTAACTTCATGGCAGTGTGTGCATCGGCTCCAACTTATTATCGTCTTCGCTTTGCCAACCGCTACATCATATTATTGTAACGTTGCCGAATCGGCTCACAGTTGTTCTTTTCCATGTACTGAATGATGTACCCTGGTTTCTATTGATGTATTAGCATTTTAAATGGCGTGAACTTTGCTTATGGGATATCAGTTACTGTATTTGGGGATGTGTGGAGCAACAGCTCAGTTCGAATAGTTTGATTTTGAGTATTTACTCACCTTATAAATCTGTACTGGTGCTATAGATAAAGCATTCTTTTTCAGTCTATAATTCTTCCAAAAAGTCCAGTAAGCATCATTTATCTGTAAGTATACAGTTACCAATCGTAGTACTGCAATTAAAATTAGAGACTAATTCCAAACTATCACATTTTATTTGGCATTTTGTATATAGCTTAACATGTTTGCTGCGATCACCAGTGCGGGTCGCTAACGCTCTAGGCGGATGCTTGTAAGTGCACGTGAGCTGAATGGTGAAATCATACCCCTGCGAAACCTGTAACTTCATGTTGTGCATGTACGTAATATTGACAGCGAATATAACGTCTGCTCAAGAGGTGGTGCTAGATAGAGAAACACAAGTACACTGCAGCTGTATGCCGATCATGTTATAAATGCTGCATGCTGTCTGACGCTTATAAGCGACATATGCATTTACTGCAAACAATTCAAACAACGCCTCCCATTTATTGGTTTTATTGCAAACTGGAAAGGAAATGAAATTCAAACAAGCGATAAATCCGCTCCATTGAGAAAGAATAACTGTCTGAAAATACCAAAAGATTTATCATACGGAGAAAAATAAACAGGACTTAGCTGCTATGTGGTGCTATGGGAACCTAGTCCCATATAACGAATAAGTTTGCAAGGTGTATAGTTGATGTTTTTATAGCAAACCACAAAGAAGTCCACATACAGTACAGAAAACTTATTTTCTGAGCAATCAATGTAACAACATATTACTTGGCTATCAAATAAAACAAATACAAACACTTTAAAAATCATGCACTTCCTCTGAAGATACGACATCCCATTTCAACACGGATGAGTAATTGTGCAGTAGTTCAAACAGTCCGGGTTTGTTTGGACACGTTAAGCACACGTATGGTGCATCCGTACGCTTACCCCGTTCCGCACACGTTGCACATCGCTTTCTCGTAACTTGCTTCTTCCTTTCAGTTGCGTCCAGCTTTTGCACAATGTATGTGTCTTTACGATAGCTGTTACGCATTTTTGTAACGTCCATTAGTGGAAGTGTTCCCTTTATTATATGTATTCTGCACTCATACTACGTCATTTTATGCCCTGAGTATTTATTACACACGTAATGTGAATTGAACATTATCCTTTCCGCAATTCTGCGCATACCATGTCTTTACGGGTATTTCTCCTATTTACATTTAGTGTCCTGGTGCAATGTGTTTTTGCATTGAACGGGGTTTTAGCTAAAGAAAAGCTGTGGTAAAAATTGTCCATGTAAATGGGATGACCAACATGCAGCTTCTCTTCCAACAAATGTAATACTACGTTTTCAGCATATCAGCATGCATACCTGTATACACAGCGCATTTATTTACGAAACCGTCTGGATTATTTATCATGCACAATTTGATGCCATATTTATTCCTTTTGTTCTTTACAACTACATCTACATCTACGTGATTACTCTACTATTCACAATAGTGTGCCTGGCAGAGGGTTCAATGAACCACCGTCAAGCTGTCTCTCTACCGTTCCACTCTGCAACGGCACGCGGGAAAAACGAGCACTTGCATGTTTATGAGTGAGCCTTGATCTATTTTATCGTGATGATCACTTCTCCCTATGTAGGTGGGTGGCAACAGACTGTTTTCGCAATCGGAGGAGAAAACTGGTGATCGAAATTTTATGAGAAGATCCTGTCGCAACGAAAACGCCTTTGTTTTAATGATTGCCACTCCAATTCAAGTATAATGTCTGTGACACTATCTCCCCTATTTCACGTTAACACAAAACGAGCTGCAATTCTTTGCACTTTTTCGATGTCACCCGTCAGTCCCACCTGATGCGGCTTCCACACCACACAGCAGTACTCCAGAATAGGGCGGACAAGCGTGGTGTAAGCAGTCTCTTTAGTAGACCTGTTGCACCTTCTAAGTGTTCTGCCAATGAATTGCACGCTTTGCTCTACCCACAATAGGATCTATGTGATCGTTCCAATTTAGGTTATTTGTAATTGTAATCCCTAAGTATTTAGCTGAATTTACAGCCTTCAGATTTGTGTGACTTATCGCGTAATCGAAATTTAGCTGATTTCTTTCAGTACTTATGTGAATAACTTCACACTTTTCTTTATTCATGGTCAATTGACACTTTTCGCACCATAGAGGTACCTCATATAAATCATTTTTCAAGTCGTTTTGATCATCTTAAGACTTTACAAGGCGGTAAATGACAGCATCATCTGCAAACAATCTAAGATGGTTACTCAGATTGTCTCCTGCCTTTAATATAGATCAGGAACAATAGAGGGCCTGTAACACATCTTGGGGAACGCCAGATATTACTTCTGTTTTACTCGCTGACATTCCGTCTATTGCTACGAACTGTGACCTTTCTGACAGGAAATCACGAATCCAATCGCACAACTGACGCGATAATCCATAGGCACGCAGTTTGGTTCGAAGACGCTTGTGAAGAACGGAGTCGAAACCCTTCTGGAAATCTAAAAATATGGAATCAATTTGACATCCCATGTCGACAGCACTTATTACTTCATGAGTATAAAGAGCTAGTTGTGTTTCACAAGAACGATATTTTCTGCCGGCCGAAGTGGCCGCGCGGTTCTGGCGCTGCAGTCTGGAACCGCGAGACCGCTACGGTCGCAGGTTCGAATCCTGCCTCGGGCATGGATGTGTGTGATGTCCTTAGGTTAGTTAGGTTTAACTAGTTCTAAGTTCTAGGGGACTAATGACCTCAGCAGTTGAGTCCCATAGTGCTCAGAGCCATTTTTTTTTATATTTTCTGAAACCGTGCTGACTATGTGTCAATAAATCGTTTTCTTCGAGGTACTTCATAATGTCCGAATATAGTATATATTCCAGAATCCTACTGCAAACCGACGTTAGTGATAAAGGCATGTAATTCAGCGGATTACTCCTACTTCTCTTTTTGGGTATTGGTGTGACTTGAACAATTATCCAATCTGTGGGTACGAAACTTTCTGAGAGCGAGTGGTTGTATATAATTGCTAAATATGGAGCTATTTTATCAGCATACTCTGGGAGAAATCTGACTGGTATTCAATCTGGACCGGAGGCCTTGCATTTATTGATTTAAGCTGCTTTCTTTCACCGAGGATATCTACTTCTATGTCTCCCATCTTGACAGTTGTTCTTGATTGGAATTGAGGAGTACTTACTTGGTGTTCTTTGGTGAAGGAGTTTCGGAAAACCGTGTTTAATAACTCTGCTTTAGTGGCACTGTCACCAGTGACCTCGCCGTTGTTGTCGTGCAGTGAGAGTATTGATTGCGTCTTGCCACTAATGTGCTTTATGTATGACCAGAATCTCTTTGGGTTTTCTGCCAGATTTCGAGACGGAATTTCGTTGTGGAAATTATGAAAAGCATCTCGCATAGAAGTATGCACTATATTTCGAACTTCGGTAAAACTTTGCCAATCTTGGGGATTTTGCTTTCTTTTCAATTTGGCATGCTTTTTTCGTTGCTTCTGCAACAACGATCTGACCCGTTTTGTGTACCATGGGGGATCAGTACCAGAACTTATTAATTTATGTGAAATATATCTTTCGATAGCTGTCGATACTATCTCTTTGAAAACATTCCACAACTTTTCTACACTTATGATCAGATTAGAAGGAGGGATGACCGTCTCTTAAAAAGGCGTTAAGAGCATTTTTATTAGCTTTTTTAAACAGATATACTTTGCGTTTCTTTTTGGTGGTTGTAGGTGTTACGGTATTCAGCCAAGTAGCAACTGCGTTGTGGTCGCTAAACCCTGTATTCGTCACAATACTCACTGTTTGTCCAGGATTATTTGTTGCTAAACGCTCAAGTATGCTTTCGCAACCATTTACGCTTCGAGTGGGCTCATGAACTAATTGTTCAAAACAATTTTCTGAGAAAGCATTCAGTACAATTTCAGATGACATTTTATGTTTGCTTCCGGCTTTAAACGTATAAATTTTCCAGCATGTCGAGGGTAGATAGAAGTCACCACCGACTATAATTGTATGAACGGGGTACTTATTTGAACTGATCAGCAACTATATCTTCTGAGCCGGGGGAGGGGGGGGGGGGTCGGTAAAACGATCCAATTAATTTAGCCCGATTATCAGGTATAACCTCTACCCATACTATTTCACACGAACTATCTACTTCAATTAAGCTTCAAGACAAACTACCTCTGACAGCAATAAATACTCCACCTCTGTATTTAATCTATCCTTTCTCAACAATGTTAAATCGTTTAAAAAAATTTCGGCTGAACTAATCTCGGGCTTTAGCCAGCTCTCTCTACCTACAACAATTTGAGCTTCAGTGCGTTCTATTAGGGCTTGGAGCTCTGTTCTTTCCCAATACAGCTACGAAAATTTACAACTACAATACCAATCGTTTCTACAACTACCTTGCTGTGTTTTACCTGCCCACCTTTAGATGGACGCCACTTCTGTGGTTTCCTGAGACCCTCTATCCTAAAAAACCACCCATTCCCTTCCACACAATCCCCGCTACCTGTGTAGCCGCCTCCTGTGTCTAGTCGACTCCTGACCTATTTAGCGGAACCAGGAAACTCACCACCCAATGGCGCAATCAAGGAATCTGCAGCCCACACGGTCACAGAACCGCCTGAGCGTCTGATTCAGACGCTCCGCTCGGCTCTGCACCAGAGAACCACAGTCGGTTATATTGACGATGCTACAGATGGTGAACTCCGCCTTAATCTCGGAAGTGACAGTCTTTACCATTTCCGCTAGCCGCCCAAAGCCAGACAGAATCTGCTCCAATCCAAAGCGACACAAGTCATTGGTACCGACATGAGCCACCACCTGCAGTTGGCTGCATCCTGTATTCTTCATGGCATCCGGAAGCACCCTTTCCACATCCGGATGACTCCCTCTTGGAATGCACACAGAGTGCACACTGGCTTCCTCCCTCTCGTTGGCAACCATGTTCCTAAGGGTCCCCATTACACGCCTAACGTTGGAGCTCCCAACATAACCACAGTTCTGAATGTAATGTTAATGTTAAAATGCAGTACCACCAAACTCTCAAAAATTGCATTTACTGTGTGTTCCCTCAAACTCATCCATTTTCCTGCATTTCTGTATTTCTGTTTATCTTATTGATATTGCTTGAGTTCCTTATGTAGTCTATAGTTACATTGATAATTGTTTCTCCTTCTAATTGGTTTGTGTATCACCCTCCGTGTTTTATACCTCCTGATGTCGCCTGGACAAGTACTATTTTTATTTTATTTTATTAGTTTTGTTTATTAATAGAAACTGTTATATAGGCATTCTGTTCCCATTTTGTGTTAAAGTTTTTCTTGTCTACTCCTATTTTATTTATTTACTGTTCAGATTGTACATTTGATTGCATTGCCACCACACTGTCAAAGATGTTACTTACTGTATGTTTCTGCTTCAGCCTAGACATGTTACTTCTCTTCCATTGTTGTTGGCAAACATTGTAATTTCTTTGGTGACAATACTCAGTAAATGTCCGAAGATGGTCTTGTAAGTCGTAAGCCGATTCACACAATAAAAATATTATTGTGGAACGAAAACAAACTAGCGCTTTTCATTTATTAGGTAGTGATGTTTCACATGAAGAATATTCTCTGAATACGTTTGGCTATTAGTCGATAAATCGTTTTCTTCGTGGTAATTCGTAATGTTGTAGCACAGTATATATTCCATAATGCCCGGCTGGTTAGCCGTGCGGGCTAACGCAAGGATTTCCAGATTGGCAAGGAGCACCTGGTCCTCGGCATCAATCCGCGTGCCGGACTTGTGTAGAGGTCCGGTGAGCCAGCATATCTGTGGAAGGATTTTTGGCTGTTCTCCATCCGCCTCGGCGAATGCGGACTGGTTCCCCTTAATCCGTCTCAGCTACACTATGTCAGCGATTGCTGCACAAACAAGTTCTCCACATCTGCGAACACCGCCATTACTCTACCAAGCAAACATACGGGTTACACTCGTCTGGTGTGAGACGTTCCCTGTGAGGGTCCACCGTGGGCCGAACCGCACAACAACCCTGAAAGAGTGGTTTGGTGTGGGGCGGCGGATGGGTGAAGTGGACTGGGGTAGTCGTCGTGGGGTTGTGGACCACAGTGGCTGCGGCGGGGACGGAGCCTCTCCGTCATTTCTAGGCCCTCGGTTATCATACAATACAATATATTCCATAATCCTACTGGAAGTCGACGTTAATGATATAAGTCTGTCATTCGCTGGATTTCTCATATTTCCTTTCTTCGATATTAGTGTGACTTGCGCAATTTTCCAGCTGCGGACCTTCCAACGAGCGAGCGGTTATATATGACTGCCAAGTACATATCTACTGTATCAGCATACTCTAAAAGGAAGCTGACTGGTATACCATCAACACCTGAGGTCTTGCCTTCCTCAAGTGTTTTAAGCTGCTTCACAACGTCGAAGATATAAGTTGGTATCTATTCTTGATTCGAATTCTAGAAACTTCCTTTTTTTTTTTAAGAAGAAATTTCGGAACACCGTTTTAGTAACTATTCTTGTTATTGTGCATTGAAGATATTTAATGCTTCTTGCCACTGATGTACTTTATGTACGACCAGAATACAGTTGGATTTTCTACCAGATTTCGAAACGGGGTTTAGTTGCCAAAACTATTAAAAGCATCACGCGTTGAGGTTCGCACTAAATTCCAAGCTTTAGTACAACTTCGGAAATCTTGGGGATTTTAAATTCGGCATGATTTCTTTGATTTTTGTGCAACAGTGCTCTGACTTGTTTTGTGTACCATGGTGGATCAGTACAATCTCTTAGAAATGTAATTGCTGTATTTCTCTGAAACGCCGCCGATACTACTTCTCTGAATTTAAACCACATCTTGTCTACCATTACATAGATTCGATTGAGCGGAGAATACATCTTAGGAAGATATCAAGCGAATTTTTATCACTTTCTCCAGTAGATTTATTTTGCGTTTATTTTAGGATTTACGGTATTCAGGCTACCTACAGCAACTTTGTCGCTACTAATCCCGGTATCTGCCATTAAGCTCCCTATTTCGTCACGCTATTTGTTACTGAGGGGTCAAGTATGCTTTTTTCAGTCATTTACACTGCGAGTGGGCTCCTGAAGTAATTTTCCAACATAATTTTCTCAAAAGGCATTCAGTACGAATTCTGACGACGATTTGTATCTACAGCCGACTTTAAACATGTATTTTCGCCAGCATACCGCGGGCAAACTGAACGCACCACCAACTATAATTGTATGAACGTGGTGCTCTTTAAACGGAACTCGAGTTTTCCTTGAACTGTTTAGCAGCTGTATCTTCTGAGCCGGGGAATGGATAAAAGAAACCAATTATTGATTTATCCTGGTGGTCAAGTACAACTTCTAACTATACTAACGCAAAGGAACAATCTACTTGCATTTCCCTACAAGGTACTCCACTTTTCACAGCAATGAACACTGCACCACCAACTGCATTTAATTTATGATTTTTTAACGTAGTTTGGTTCTTTGTAAGAATTTCTCTTAAACTTATTTCCGGCTTTAGTTAGCTTCTGTACGTATAATGATTTGAGATTCAGTGCTGTGTTCTTTTCCAACACAGATACGAGAGATTACACTTACATACTGCTTGTTGCTAAGTCTGTCCTCTCCCTGTTTTCGTCCTGTACCTGAAGCACTTTCTGCACGTTCCCGAGACCCTGTAACATAAAACACAGCCCAGTTCCCTCCGCACAGCCCCGCTACTCGTGTAGCCGCTTCCTATGTGTATTGGACTCCGCACATATTTATCGGAACCCAAGCTCAATTCGAAGAATCTGCAACCTATACGATTGCAGAACGGTATGAGATTCTGATTCAGACCCTCCGCTCGGCTCTGTCGACGATGCCACAGATGGAGAACTCCGTCTACATCTCGCAAACTCAAGACTGGCAATCTTTACTATTTCAGCTATCCGCTCTTCCGATCCAATGCAACACATATCGTTAGTACCAAAATGAGCCACCACCTGCAGTTGGTTGCAGCCTGTCCTCTTCATGGCATCTGGAAGCACCCGTTCCACGTCTGGAATGACTCCTCCAGAGTGTACAGTGGATACTTTGCCTTCATTTGAAGGAATGGTTCCTTTGAAAGGGCGCGGCCGACTTCGTTCCCCGTTCTTCCCTAATCCGATGAGAGCGACGACCTCGGCGTCTGGTCTCCTCCCTCAGGACAACAACCGCTCATTTGCATCCATATCCCTAAGGGGCCCCATATGCACCTAACATTGGTGCTCCTAACTGCCAGTAATCCCACTTTTTGTGAATGCCCAGACCTCGCTGGCAGAGAGGCTTCCTCAGGAACGGAGCGAGCAACTTCATCGGGCCCAGGGGCATCGTCAGGCACAGATAGCACCGGAAATCAGTTCGTCAGAATAACTGAGGAGACCATCGCATCAGTCCCCTGAAAAGTCACCTTGGTACGACCTCTCACTCGACTACTGGTGAGGGGTTAGTGTGGGGAGCACGTGGAGCGGCTACGGTAGTAGACCGATCGGGTGACACGTGAGTCGTGCTCGACGTCTCTCAGTTCAGCCAGTCCGGCCACCCACAATCATGCCCATTGGCAACATCCTCAAGCTGCGTGACCGAAGCCAACACTGCCTGAGGCAGCATCTCAAGATGATTAAGGAAGACGTTGGTGAGCAGATCACTTATGAATGACCCCATGTGGAGTCCTTCGAATCTCAACACAGCAATCACATTACTTAGCCATACTAAAGACTGCCAGATAAACTTACAGATACGCACGATATATATGTGTTGAAGCTAAGAAACACCGACGAAATTTAACGTAGGGTGATTCTTATCAGACGCTGCGTCACCTCACACGACTCTGATGGGTTGCCGCTGATATGAGACATGTCACAGAACTGGGGGATCTAACTACTACAAGAGGCTCTTGAAACACAAAAACAAATGGTTGGCAGGACGCTAAGAGTGGCTTACGCACTACACCGTCTACTCGGAACTGTCACTTATTTCACAATCATAGATACACTATTTTTATTTGACATCACGTCAGTGTAAACCCACATATCAACTAAATAAACCATGAAAACAACTGAAAGTCAACAAAGACAAACAAACATTACCCCCAAACGCAGACACAACAAGTCTCAATTATTTTGTAATTAATCACAAGATAAAACTATTTCAGATTTAATGAAGGAACCCAACATCCAACCGGAAGGACTCCACATGGGGTCATTCATAAGTGATCTGCTCACCAACGTCTTCCTTAATCATCTTGAAACCAAAATCTTTGAAGAAATCTTAAAACCGAAACAGTAAAATTGTAATATATTGTTACAGCTGTGTTGATTACATAACTTGCTTCATAGATAAAACTCATGACGGCATACTATAGTTAGACAGAGACGTGAATGCTGCTCACAGAAAATACGCTTCACCCCTGTAACTGAAACAGACAAAGAAAATGAATTTCGTAGGCATCACAATAGTAAACAAAAACACAAACACCGTTTCTCAGTACACAGAAAACGTACATCGACCAATACAGTTATTCACAACAGGGTAAACATCCAGACAGCCACAAACAGGACAGCTTCTGAACGTCCTATACAGAATAAACAGAATTCCAGTGGACTAAGAGCTACACTAAAGCACGAAACAATATCCGACAGATTTACACTGAAAGTAGTTACAAAAGAAATACTGTGCACAAAGTAAACTATGAAATAACAGCAAAACTGACATGGAACGCCCACGACAGTATCATAACGCAACACACCAGCAACCACCGTACAACAGCAAACGTACAAGGCACAAAGGACGAAGAAAAAACAAGCAACAAGAAAAACCTGGTACATCCTGAAATTAGAGAACTAAATGACACACACAATAGGAAAAATCGTGAGAAAACAAGATATTCATCTGGCATAAATTCTGCAGAAAATATTAAAAATACCTACTGACATCATGGGTAAATTAAACAACGCAGGAGTATACCAGCTAAACAGTAAAGCCGGTGATTCAGTATACATTCTACAAACGTGTAGAAACTTCGGGATGAGTTACTCAGAACGTTTAAGAGAACAGAAAAGCGGTGGCATACACTCACTCCATGTCCGGTGGCCACCTCATCAAAAACAATTACCACCTCACAGGAGTAGAAACAGACCTCCAAATCCTAAATCACAGTAACCATCTGTAGCAATTTTTATGAGCAGAAGGGAAATGCTATATTCTAAAAGCTATCGCACAGGGCAAAGAAGTTATCAAAGACCAAACAGTATATGCAACTAAACACTATTCAACACCCCGAACAAATTATCGGGCAACACGAAATAAAACACGTAAAACACACACATCCAGGAAGCAAAATGAGGAAATAAATTCAAAATTCACTGACGGCAACCACACACACACACACACACACACACACACACACACACACACACATTGAATGAAATCAAACGAAACAAATTCAAACTTCACCGAAGTCAAACTAAAAACAAAACGCTAAACAAACGACTGTCGGAAGCGCATCAGTCGCAAATCAGTACGGTGAGACGAGAGTCCAAATCACGGCAGCATAACAAGACGCAATATTCACAACTGAGGAGCAGAAAACGTGAGTAAATACAGTCAAAATAAGAAACATAATCCAAGAATAACAAACTACACGAAATAATTCTGCATACCTAAACTTCACGAAATTTTCACCGATGTCCACATGTAAGTCCCACTGCTTAAGATCAGGTTGGGCACACAAAAACCAATTTTTCACTGCTCAGGAATAGCCAGATACTAAGATGGTGAGGACAAAGTCGCGCATATGCCACGACCTTTTCCTGAACGTACATCTTAAAAATGGATTATAAATAAACTTCAATGCAGACAATGACCTTGCATCGTTCATATTTTCAGATGACATGATGTACTAATTTAGACATGTGGTTAATTTCCGTTGGCAGCCACACGACACACACAAGGTAAAATAAAAGATATAGTGCTTATCTAAACAAATATCAATAGAATCCTATGTCACACATTTCCTAAGCAAAACATAAACTGTTTGTATATATTTCAAGAAGATAACGTAAATACCTTCTGGGGATATCACAACTTTGATGAAACGTGTTTGGTTGTTAAAACAAAACAATAATTTTGTGTACTGTAAAAAGGTGGACCCGTCCTTAATAAATTTCTGTTAAAGTAGCGTGGATACGCCTAGAAATCATGCCCAGGGATATTCCCCAAATATACATACAAGACCCCCTCTTCACTGGCGTCTGTAGTATAAAATTTATTGAACGTAGATCATAATAGGCTTTATCCACTAATAAAGGTATGCTGACACTGGTAACTTTAGAATAACCGGGTCACTGACCTGATGCACAAAATGATACTTGCATGGCAACAGTCGTAATAAGAATAGCCTTCTGATGGTATCCAATTAGCACCTGTTCGGAGTAAACTGACTGAATCTGCAGCCTGGTGTGCCCGTCTTTGGAGGATGGAATATTTCGCTTGGTGGCACTGCCTCACCCACAGTATCTAATACAGGTGGAGAGCTGGGCCGCTCTCCGCGATCGCAGCTGCACGGCTGGTGAAGACTCGTGACTGCATCGACATCGATACTGGTCACATCAGAGGTGACCACAGAACTTTATTTGATTTCCTAAGACTACGTTTAGTCGCTGACTGCAGTAGGTGGGGGTTCCACACCATACTGAATTCATACAAGAGTATCCAGATCACAGCAACATAACAAGAGGCAATATTCACAAATGAGCAGGAGAGAACGTGAGTAAACATTGTCAAAATACGAAACATGTTGCGTTCATTTTTTTAAGCTAAGAATTTTGACTTCAATCTGTTTGGCTACAGCGATGAGTGAGCGATACACTACATAAATTTCTTGTGCATAGCATCTTCAGCCAGCAAGTGGATCTAATGACACAATTTAATAGAAAATTAAAGGAAAATTTATCTATTTTAAGGTTATAACCTCAGAGTAGAGTAAGAACCTGAATAGGTAGATGCCACTGTCAATCTAAGGGTACACGTAATATTTATTAACATTTCGAAGCTTTTTGTTACTTCTTGTCTTACAGAAACTAACTTTAATGACCTACTCGCTGACCTAACGCATTGTTTCAGCAAAGCGATGCGTCCAAAAGCCGTGTGCGAAAGCCAGCTCAGTCTGTACTCCCACCTCTCCTACCGACAGGACGCACTCATCCCTCCCTCTCCTCTTTTTACTTTTGGACTTTTGTTTATATCTGGTCAACCGCAGTGGCCCCTCCTATAGACTGGTGGCTAATACGCCACCTCTAGGTCCCGCACATTGCATCTGGTATCAAAAAATATGAGTTTACCTATTGAAGCATATGTTACAGTTTCACCGGGATCCGACACGCAGGTACCTGTGTATTGTATTTATCATCACAAGGCCCATTCGACACCACTGATGAATCAAATAACTGATTTTAGAGAACTGTAGCTTGATTGCTTGAGTCTTGAATCTGAATGTGAAACTCGTGTCAATGACATAACTGAGAGACTGCTAAAATTACTATAATAGAGGGTATTATAGAAGTATAAAGTACAAACATAAGAAACAGTAACGTACGTCAAGCAAAATGACAAAGAAAAAGTAGTGAAAGATGTAAGAATATCATTAGACGCAATATTATATTTGTCAATTGATTGACAAAAGGAATTGCTCATATCTTTGGATTTCTTGTCTTTTGTATAGTTTTCTACTTATACGCATTTACCTATTTCAGTTAAAATATTAAGAAAAGTGAATACACTTGCGATACTGGGAAGACCGGAAACAGTAAAAAATTTCCCCAGTGTTATAAAAATTACAGTGTGGACAAAGTGCGGGTTTGGGCAACAGGCTAATATTTCAGTTAAATTAAGGCTATATCTGCTGCTAAGTGGTATATAAACTAAATACGAGGTCAATGGATGGTAATGTGGCATAGGTGAAAGCGCAACTGTCGCATCAAGTCCTTGTACAGTAAGAACCACTCCGCCATTATGCCTAAAAACCTTCCTATGAGATTAAATTTACAACATTGTTGGTTTTCATATTTTACCTTATGGTAGTGATCAGAGAACACCCCGTTTTGATGTTAATGGTTCATGTTAACGTAAACATTAACTGTACAGTTCTTTCACTGAATTAGCGAAATGCAAAAGATGGTTCTAGAATGAGATTTGCGCTCTGCAGCGGAGTGTGCGCTGATATGAAACTACCTGGCAGATTAAAACAGTGTGCCGGACCGAGACTCGAACTCGGGACCTTTGCCTTTCGAGGGCAAGTGCTAGTTCTGCAAGGTCCGCAGGAGAGCTTCTGTAAAGTTTGGAAGGTAGGGGACGAGATACTGGCAGAAGTAAAGCTGTGAGGACGCGGCGTGAGTCGTGCTTGGGTAGCTCAGATGGAGATCACTTGTCCGCGAAAGGCAAAGGTCCCGAATTCGAGTCTCGGTCCGGCACTCAGTTTTAATCTGCCAGGAAGTTTCAAAAGATGGTTGTTTCTTTGTCATGAATCTACTGAGCGTTCACTGTCCCGGTTTTAGCGATACTAAGGCGCACATAAGTCGACTTTATTAGCACAGGAAAGTCCCATGCAATGCAGTCTCATTCATGCCATTGCTAAAATTAAACGGCTTTCTCTTTTCAGTTTTTTCTTGAGTTGTTCTCTTAGACTTCGGGAAGAGCAGGTAAAAGCTAGCGTAGGAAGTATATGTCTGTGGCGAGGAATAGAACAAAACACCATCCAAATACACTGTCTGACAGAAATGTAAATTGCCCAATAGGAGAGAAGGAAATGAAATAAAGCGCAACGGGTGAGAGTGTATATAATGTTTTTTTAGAGATAACCAAATGTAGTCAAATTGGGAAAGAACTGTGGAGTATGAACCACGTGATCAGTAGGACGTACACCGACTCTCCTGCCTGGATGCAAGCACTGATTTAGATGGCAAGGCTTTTATAAATCGTTTCATCCTCTGTTGGCGCGAGATGGGCGACAACTGTTGTAACTATCCCTTGGTATGCTGGACGTTGCTACAGGGACGGAGATGGCGTCAAGGCTGATTCCTTATATGTTCTGTCTGGGGAGGGATCTGTCTGAATATTGCTGGTCACAGGAGAACCTCAGCATCATAAAGACAGTTCTGAAAGACACGTGTCATGTGCGACTGAGCATTATCCTGTTGAAAAATGGCAGCATGATAATGTCTTACGGAAGGACGCACGACCATTTTGGCATACTACTTTGACAGAAGAGTTTCCTCAACCACCACGAGCTATGACCTGACATGAGACCCAATTGCTTCCCACACCGTGGATCTAGAAGTAACAACGCTGTGCTATTCCAAAACATCTGATGTGGGATCTCTGCCAAGTCCTGATCGTATTCGGCGATGATGGTCATCAGGGGTGGAACAGGATAGTGACAAATTGCTGAACACCGTGCGACAGCTATACATAAGCAGCCCACACATCCCGGTAAGTGTACCACTCCAGACACAGCCGTTTGTTTTGCGATGCTAGAGAACGGCAGCCTACGCCAGGGGCAACAATTTCCCGGTTCTGCTGCTGCTTTTTACCGACAAATGGTGTGAGACGACACAGTGAACTGGTTACGATAAGCTTCGTTCGCAGTACATCTGTCTTTCCCATTGAAGCTCAGTCGTGGTTGACCGAAACCTTGACGACGAGTATACGTGCTCTCATGTTTCCATGCATCCCAACATCGGGCTAGTATTACATCTAAAAGCAACACAAATCTGCATATTGCACGATTCGACCAGCATGCCAAACGATGGGTATGTTAGTTCTGAAGCGGCCCTCATTAACTGAACGTTCTGGATTAGTACATAGATTTGCAGCATCAGTCTCGTTACATTCTTACTAAGCGTCGCACACGATGTTTTCGTACGGTAAGCATGAACTTGTCTCTTGCGAACGGCTTGTCTTCCACCAATGAGTTAATTGAATTTAATGAAATGTGTTACAGTCAAAGGAATGGCGAGAATGCCCTGCACCAATACCCCACGGTAGAGTTTCAAGTATGACCAGATTTCTGGAGATGCAATATAGCCTAAGGGGTAGAAATATCTACATATTTGAAGAGTAGAGTAACTCTGAAACTTGTTGTACCGCTTTACCATAGTCTCAAAATGTCGCATTTAATTGTATGAAAATTCAATGAACGGATTTCCACAAGAAAACGGAAGTCATCCTTTCGATCGCTTTTTGCTGCACAGTTTCCGACAAGAATATTCAAAATGGTGCACTCCTTGCTTCTCAAAGAAAAATTAGTTTCGTACTCAAATTTTCCGTTATGTGGTTCGGAACGAGTAAATTTGCGTGCATGAGTTTAACACTCAGATATCTGTGAGAGATAACTAATCATTTGTTACTGGATTTACATTGTTCCGTCTGTTGTACTAATGATATACAGTTTTGTTCATGTTGTCAGTGTATCAGTACCTGATTATCATTTAGTTCTCCCTTGCTATTGATATTCTATAGACCAATTTCTCCAAGAAGAGTCTTAAGTGCTCACTTCGAGACGGGATGGTATGATACGATAGTAACTATGTGTGTTATTAAAGGCATTACGTCGCTGATTTGTACACACAGTAATTCAGCTAAGTTGTTCGTGTCAAATACATATTTCGCTGGCTATCAGGGCTACGTTCCAAACTAGGCTCATTACTGAATACAACTCTTCTCCTGTCAATGACATTCCAGGCCGGAGACGTATCTGGAGACACTTTGGACACTGGTGGAATAGTAGCCTGACAGGCCTGCCGTACCACCCTATAACCAAGGTACCATTTCTTTTCGTAGCAGGGTTCCCCTGGTTGTCATCCGCGGCAGCTTTACAGTAACACAGCGGTATGTCGACGATGTTCTACGGCCATTTCGTTGCCCTCAACGCAAAGGCACCCTGGGCTCACATTTCAGGAAGATAATACCCCTTGCTCACGGCGAGACTTTCTCCTCGTTGCCTTCGTGCTTGCCAAAACACAACCTTGGCCTGCAAGGTCGTCGGATCTCTCCCCAATTGAGACCGTTTGGAGGATTATGGATAGGACTCTAGAACCAGCTTGGGAATTTGACGATCTAATGCTCCAATTTTACAGAATTCGGCTTGATATCCCTCACGAGGACATCCAACAGCTCTGCCAACCAATGACGAGCATTTTTAAATGCTTGCATTGGGAGCAGACGTGGTTCAACGCTTTACTAACTTGCTCAATTTGTGATCCTTTTGTTCTTGAATAAATCATCCAATTTTTCTCAAATTGTGTGTGTTTCTTTGTCTGTACATGTACATCACATACACCGATATCCGTCCCATTCGGATAATTCCTTTGCGGTGGTTCCGTTTTTTTGCATTTGTGTACTAGAACTTAAGGTATCGATTAGGCTATCTTAACTCTGTTTTCACTCAAATTAATAGTGAGAATGTCCTCATTGAATGACGTATGGTATGTTTTTATAGCTATATTAGTTACAGAGGGCTGACATTCCCTTTCTCAAACAGAACAATAGTAATGTCTACTGTTAATATCGTAGTTCTAAAGAAAATCTATGCAGGGTCGTTTCCCATTGCTAGTTACGCATTAACTGGAAGCATTAGAACCTAGGTTTTATATGTTATGAACATTAAACCGGTTGGTGTCTTAGACGAATATTTGTAATATCATGCCCAAATAAGGAAAGAAGTCATGGTGGATAAGGAGGAAATAATGTGTTGCATCGTTGCTTTACCGACATATAGCTTTCATTATGTGTCTGTCTTTCACGCATATCGAGTGTTGGTCAGTCTAAAAAAAATTAAATATATGTGTATCACAACCTAAGAGGCACCATATATGCTGCTATTCGTCGGATAATGTGTGACCAATGTGTAAACAACATTTGAGTTGTATGTACAAGGGTATCGTGACAGGTGGTGTCCAACGTGAATGATAATTCAGCGAATGTGCTGGTTAATGTAAGGGCACTGGAATGCTACACGGAGGGTAAGGAGCAAAACTGCAACGAGCGGTGCGAAAGAAATATAATGTACCGACAGCTGCTACTCATGGTCCACATGGAGGCTACAGACAAATTGCGTGAACTTGTGGAGTAAGACAGTCCATGATTGTTCGAATATTACGCATAAATAGCTTCCATCCGTTGCACACTTAATTTCACCAGCAAAATAACCAGCAGGATTGCAGGAAACGCCGATCGGTGTTGATGTGACATCAGTAATAAGTTATATCATTAAAGATTTGTATTTACTGATGAAACTATCTTTATCATTAACATATAGTGGAATGTAACAAATAATGGATTATTGCTGCTGAGGATCCGCACTGGATGACTCTAGTTGAACATTACAGGTCGTGTTGAACTAATGATTGGTACACGATTATTGGTGAGTACATGACTATTCCTTATTTCGTTGAAAAAATCTTAGCGTTAGAGATACGTACAGTTTCTTAATGAAGCGCTATCGACTCTCTTGGAGTAAGTACCACTTGAAATACGCAGACGTGCGTGGTACCAGGACGACGGATGCCCTCCTCAATACCACTATTCGTTTGTGGCTAGAAAGGTCCTCACCCGGCTCTTTCTTCGCCACTGGACAGCACGTGAAGGCGCTGTCCGTTGGCAGGCACATTCCCTCTGATTTGTCATCACTGGAATTTGCTCTCCGGTGCAAACTCAAAGATGAAGTCCATACACAACTTCCGATGACCCGAGAGAATTTAAGACTAATATATGAGTGCGTGGTGTCTGTTCTTTCGCACACGTTCGAAAGAACAGACACTACACAGAATCCACAAATGTACATAGTGTTTATTACGTATTATACCGGTCCGGGTTCAAATGGCTCTGAGCACAATGGAACAACTTCTGAGGTCATCAGTCCCCTAGTACTTAGAACTGCTTAAACCTAACTAACCTAAGGACATCACCCACAACCATGCCCGAGGCAGGATTCGAACCTGCGACAGTAACGGTCGCGCGGTTCCAGACTGTAGCGCCTAGAACCGCTCGGCCACCCAGGCCGGCTATATTGGTCCGGCAGGCATTTTCACTAGTCACTGCTGATTCCACATAAAGTTCCGCTGCAGCTGATATCAGTAGTTTCTCTCTTTTCCTTCCCACTCCCCCTATCCTCACCCCCCCCCCTCATCCCCAGCACTTCAATTTACAGAATTTGAATCGTCGAACTGATGCTGAATTTGTAATGGTATCGAAGGAATCACTTCAGTCCTTCCAGTCGTTTGTTCCAGCAGAGTCTGCAAACACGTATTGCAATGTACGGTAGGTATTTGGACGGAAATAAAATTTTAAAGAAGTGTTCATCATGACGTTTCTCCTGATTTTCTTTTCTTTTTGCTGTTGCTTATGTAATATTGCATTGTAAGTGTGTATCTTGACATGAAACTCACGACACGAAATTACTGTTTAACAATTTAACAGTTCCTGCTTTGTATATATCTGATTCTTAAGGCTATCATCACGTTTGATACAACTGCCTTGTACGTAGAACTTCTACCGCTTTGATTACACCAAACGTTATCCAGGGTGCGCTATATTGCAAAAGTTGCCATTGGAGAGATTACTGGTCCGCAGCTCGTGGTCGTGCGGTAGCGTTCTCGCTTCCCGCGCCCGGGTTCCCCGGTTCGATTCCCGGCGGGGTCAGGGATTTTCTCTGCCTCGTGATGACTGGGTGTTGTGTGCTGTCCTTAGGTTAGTTAGGTTTAAGTAGTTCTAAGTTCTAGGGGACTGATGACCATAGATGTTAAGTCCCATAGCGCGACTGCTACGGTCGCATGTTCGAATCCTGCCTCGGGCATGGATGTGTGTGATGTCCTTAGGTTAGTTAGGGTTAAGTAGTTCTAAGTTCTAGGGGACTGATGACCACAGATGTTAAGTCCCATAGTGCTCACCGCCATTTGAACCATTTTTTTAATTCCCACAGTGCTCAGAGCCATTTGAACCATTTGAGAGATTACAACTAAATTCTATACCATAAAGAACGGCCTCCCACAGGGCCCCTTTATGGACCTGCTTTTAAGTAATACCAGCGACATAGTGAGCACTGATTTTGTGCAGCTCAGAGCAACTCATTCGGAGAACATGAACAGTTACTAACTTTCTAGCAAAGCTCTACCGTTATTACAAAAAGTGGAGACTTTGCGAAACCGTAATAAAACAGAAGTGACGTCACTATATCTAATTAACATAATTAGAAACAGAAAATGGAATGGAACTTTTCGTGACAAAAATTTCTACATTGTCTACACCCAAAATATTTGAGCATGACTCTCGACAGATATCAGACATTTATCAAACACCTAAAACTGACAGAACTGATGGTAAAATCGAGAAAAAAACATATTAAGGATACTGGCTGTTGCTAGCAGTGGATCTAATGCAAACGCCTAATAACGACAGCACAAGCACTTTTGTACCCTGTCACCGAATAATCTTCTCCTTCTTGGAGTAGAGGTACCCACATCAACCAAATAGGCATCCATTTGAGCGATGCGATGAGGATCTTCTCAGAGACTCTTAAATCTACACCAACACTATGGCTGTAAGGTGGTCAGTACTAACGAATATTAGCACTCTAACTCTCGACGACAACAAGCAGTAACACATGAATAGATGAACCTCACAAGGTCCGGAGACTTACCTAAATATGTAACACTGAACAACTTACCAGGCAGTAGATTAAATTTTAGTGAATGAGTCGGAGTAAACACTAGCCAGCTAACCCCAGAAAACTATAAGAGAAAAATAGTGAAATCAGCGGACGTCCTTCCATGTTTAGAAGAAATTAGGCAACAAAGATCGGACCATCCTACTCGCACGTGCGAACCAAGCAAGAAAAATATGGAGCTCACTCAACAGTACCAGATTTGGTCACTCTGTGACAAAAGGAGGGCCACATAAGCGGGGAATAACCGATGTTGACCAACGCGATTGCAGAACGTATGAAGGCTTTCTAGTCGCAAAACACCTAATCCCTGCAGCAGTTGACTTGTTGGAGCCTTTACATATGCATCTACTGTGGAAGATTGATCCCTCAACCTCTTTTACGTACTGCCTGCACTCCAGATTTCTATATCTATGTAGATGTGAATGGTGAGGTACCGATGTGAATCAGTACAAGCGTGTATATATATATATATATATATATATATATATATATATATATATATATATATTGCAATTAAGTTAACATATATATTAACTTAATTGCATTTACTCTGAAAATGTAATTAAAATTACTCTTAAAATGTAAATAGAATTACATTTTAATATTACATGCAATTATATATAAACTTAATTGCATTTAATCTTAAAATGTAATTCTGTAAGCCATGCGCAAAATAATATCAAATTTCCTAATTTAAAATTTTTTTATTTACACAATTCATTCAGTACTCTGCAGACAAAAGGCCAGAACTCACACTGCAGTAAACTGGTGAGTCATCCTTACGGCTTCCTATGTACCTATCATACTAGCAGCAGAAATCCTTACACTACTATTCGAACAACCGAAGCTGATTCCAATATCTCTCTAATTAATGTAACTTTAAAAATAGAGTATGCAAAATTTGGTGACGAAATTCTCACAATTCGTTTAGGTGAGAATATATTTACGGTATCTGAAACGGTTCAGGATATATGAAAAGTGAATAGCCTTAGTTAATCATCTTGCTTAAATTACAACATTGTGTGTTCTCTATTTTAGGGAAAAATAATTTTTACATTTTCATTTGGCCTTCGTTGCTGATGCGGCACAAAACCAGAAACATATTTTGGACACGTACACCTTTCAGCTCAACGCAGAGTTGTTTCTAAAACGCAGTCCAGCCCAAGTCTTATGGTCAGATGAGAGACACAGCCCTCGATAACTGACGATAGACTGCCGATCCGATGATCAGATTTTTAATTCCTTAGTTAAAATTCCTGACATCAGATTAAATGATTTTCATTTAGTAAAAATATAATTATAACACACACAATAGCTTTAAGTGACCGATCGAGCGGAACCAAGCAGGTATCTATTAATATTTCGTCTGGTGCAAAGAAAATTGTTAATAATCATTTTTCCATGAATGATGTCATTGTGGAAATTTGTACACCGTTCTAACTATTTCTGGGAAAATTAAATCTCTCTGTTAGATCACAGAAACGTTCTAGAATAGTGTGCTATAAAGTGACCAACGTGTTTTAATTAATTGTGAACACAAAAGAGGCTTTTAATTGGATTCCGCGGCAGATACTCTGCTTTTTATATCCTCATAACTTTTTGAAGGAAGAGAAACGCCATAAAACAGTAAAAGTCAAACAAGACTAACAGAATGATACGCATTTCACCTGACAATGGGCAAAGTATAGATGACGGTTTTTCTACGCTTATATTAAGTATAATTTATTTCCAAATTGAGTATGAAATTATTTTCATACATGTTTTAGTTCAGCTATCCTATGAAAGATTCCTTTAAACCAATATAATGGCTTTTTAATGAGTGCGAAGCAATTTCCGCTTTCACATCGCTCCATGCAGCAAAACCAATTAAAGTTCTTTAAGGTATATAAATGAAACGTGTGTTACCAGTTTTCTCTCCTCTTTAGAACGGGCACCTAAATTATCGTTTCACGTGGAACTTTATTTTGCGTCACAATCAGGTTATTTTTGTAACATGCGTGTGAGGTGAGAAAGACGTGGACACATTCGCTAAATGATCAGTTGTGGAGCGATGGCATCGAGCGTCAATGATTCTGTTTTACTACAACGTATCCACTGCTATCAAATCTCTGCTTTCCTTCGCGCTTCCATTTCGTTAAAGGACTCCACGTTTGCGTTACTCGAAGCGTCTCTGCCCAAGCGAGAGATGTTACTGTTGGGAATAAATGCACCCTACAGTCCTTTAAATTTCATGATTAATTGCACCTACACTATTTGAACTATATTTCGAAGCTGAATTTACTTTCATCACTCGACACTAAAACAGTTGACTCTCTTCGACGAAGAGCGGTTATCACGCACAGAAATTGCATGCACGTACATCGCACGACGTTACATACTGCCCCGGTTATTGGTCTCAAACCCTCGTAAAATCACATGCACAAAAACTGGTATTTTTACTACTTAACCCGTCAGGAAAACACTGCGATCACAACAAGAAAACTAAATAAAACTGTCGCAGTCAACATAAACTTTTGTGATCAAAACTACAAGCACGAGATATTTTAGCAACATCTGCCTTCGAAAATAGAAGCTCGTAGACAGGTTACAGTCTAACAAGTCTCCCGTTCGTTTAGTGTTGTGTTGCTGCGGAGTTCAAACTGCCGTACCAACCATAATGAAGGTCTCACATTTGCAATGGAAGCAAATATCACTTGAAAGGCCTCCACCGCGCTTGTATGGCATGCGAAGGTACCATATGTTAAAAATAATTTAGGAGCTACATTTGTTAAAATTGTTTGCTTTGTCAGAATCAATATTCTCAATCCATTCCTAAATCATTTAGTTTCTGAGACCAGTCATATTACATCGCAATTTAACCAGTCTGCTACCTCACGTCATATGAAGTAGCCTGACCAGCCAGGTGCTCTTACCCTCATCCCCTGCGAAAACCACAGTCAGTGTCTTCTGGTTAGCTTTTCCCAGTTGGTGTCTCCAATAAGAACCTATAATACAGTTAGTTATCTAATATAAATCGTTAAGTTCAGTCTCTCCATGTCAGGAGCGGCAGCAAGTGATAATGTTAAGCATTATTAAAGGTCAAATGCGTTTTAGAGTTTCTGCGACTAGAGACTTTGGGTTTCATCGGTGGTACGTAACAGCGTATTACGGAGATCGAAACAATCAACGCTTCACGGTGACTGGGATTACAGGTTCACAAACGACATCGAATCGTATGTCTATGAGAAAGAGAGACAGTCACTCACCTGCTAAAGTTCTGTAATTGACAAAGTTAGCCAATCTATTTCTTCTTCTACTGGCAGTAGGTGTTGCTGCCTAGATGTTTAGTGGTATTAATTGATAGTGGATAGGGGAAAGCTATAGTCAGTGAGACCCGTTTTAGACGTTAACTCGAAAATGTAGTGCTACCGAAGGACACATTTTGAGGTAGCTCTGTTACAGAAGGAAGAATCATCGCCAGTATTGGCATTAATGGAGAGCATCCATCCTCCTCTTGGCAAGGGAATGTGTATGACCAGCTGTTACCGTGGCAGCGCTCCCATATACGTAGCTTTCCTATGATGAGTGATCGGGAGTACGTAAGCTATTATACTTGCAGTAGTGTCGTGTCTGTTTGTGTGAGCATTGGTTTTGATATGTATCCTCCCCTATCACTTCCTATGCCCCACCATACGATAAGGCGCCAATCTTGGAGTCGTTTACGAACGATGTGTATCGAAGATTGTGGGCGTTAAGAATTACACAAGGTGTACATTATGCAGCAAATTTAATATATTTTAATATGATTTATGTTCACTGATTTTAAAACATGTTCCATTCCCCATTTTTCCTCATAATAGTCGCTCTTTTTTTTTTTTCGAAAGCATCCTACATTCTTCCTCAGGATCACATCTATCACGGAAGTCTGTTGAGCGGTGTAGCCGTGAAAACGTTACCGACAGATTTGATTTTGCATTAGTAATGTTAGAATGGAAGTATAAGTTGAACACGTTGAGGACTGCACACTTAAGAGCCAAAGAAACTGGTACACATGTCTAATATCATGTAGGGTCCCCCTCGAGCAAGCAGAAATGTCTCAGCACGAAGTGGCATGGACTCGATTAATGTCTGAAGTAGTGCTGGAGGAGAACTGACACCATGAATCCTGCAAGGCTGTCCATAAATGCGTAAGAGTTCCAGGGGGTGTAGATCTCTTCTGAACAGCAAGTTGCAAGGCATTGCAGATATGCTCAATAATGTTCATGTCCGGGGAGTTTGGAGGACAGCTGAAGTGATTACGCTCAGAAGAGTGTTGCTGGAGTCACTCTGTAGAAAATTTGGACTTACGGGGTGTCACATTGTCCTCTTGGAATTGCCCAAGCATGAATAGATGCAGGTGATCAGACAGGATGCTGATGTACGTTTTACCTGTCAAAGTCATATCTAGATACATCTGGGCCCATATCACTCCAAATGCACAAGGCCCACATCATTACTAAGCCTCCACCTGATAATATGCAGGGTCCATGAGTCATGATGTTGTCTCCATACTTGTAAACGTCCATCCGCTCCAAACAATTTGAAACGAGTCTCGTCCGACCAGGCAACATGTTTCCAGTCATCAACAGTCCAATGTCGGCGATGACGGCCCCAGGCGAGGTGTAAGGCTTTATGGCGTGCAGTCATTAAAGGTAAACCAGTGGGCCTTCGTCTCCAAAATCCCATATCGACGATGTATCGTTGAATGGTTCGCTCTCTTACACTTGTTGCTCGCCCAGCATTGAAATCTACCGCAATTTGCATAAGGGTTGCCCTTCTGTCACGTTGAACGATTCCCTTCAGTTGTCATTTTTCCCGTTCTTGCAGGAGCTTTTTCTGGCCGCAGCAATGTTGGACATTTCATGTTTTGCCAGATTCCTGATATTCACGTCACGAAACACCAGTGATTTTGTCGTAAGGGAAAAATCCCACTTCATCGATACCTCGGAGATGCCGTGTCACATCTCTCATGCGCCGACTGTAACACCTAGCTCAGACTCACTTAATTCTTGATAACCTGAATTTGTAGGAGCAGTAACCGATCTTACAACTGCGCCCGACACTTGTTGTCTTATATATGCGTTGCTGAGCGCAGCGCCGAATTCTGCATGTTTACATACAATATTTCTGTACTTTAATACACGTGCCTATACCAGTTTCTTTGGCGCTACGGTACATAAGCGTTGGATTCTGCCCTTTACTCTCGGCTGCACTGGTATATCAGTGAAAGGAAATGAAGTGTGCATAACGCTTTATTGGCCGTGTCACTTAATTGTGGTATTCGGCTGGTTTGTGCAAGTCTTTTTATGTGACGCTGCTTTGGTGACTTGATCGTCATGATGATTAACTGATGATGAGAGGTAAATGTATTGATATGGCGGTGTATGTAAGGATATTGATCATTTTATATCACACCATTTGCCATCAAATGAACAGTTCGGCTTTAGAAGTCGTTTAACAACTGAAAGTGCTATATTCTATTTTCTCTGTGAATTACTGGATGGGTTGCACGAAAGGTTTCCAACGCTAGGCGTATTTCTTGATTTAACTAAGGCGTTTGATTGCGTTGATCACAAAATATTGCTGCAGAAGTTGTACCACTACGGAAGACGGGGAGTAGCTCACATTTGGTCCATGGTCCACTTCTTACTTTAGCAACAGACCGCAAAAGGTCATTATTCACAACGTTGGGAATGGCTGTGATTTGGGGTCGGAGTGGGGTACGGTCAAGTGGGGGGGGGGGGGGGTGCCCCAGGGGTTAGTGCTGTGGCCAATCCTGTTCCTTATTTATATAAATGATATGCCCTCTATTATTACAGGTAACTCTAAAATATTTCTGTTTGCTGATGACATTAGCTCGGTAGTAAAAGAAGTCGTGTGCAACATTGGCTCGGTTTCAAAGAGTGCAGTTCATGACATAAGTTCATGTAAACTAACGCTAAATCACAGTAAGACTCAGTTTTTACAGTTTCTAACGCACAATTAAACGAAACCTGATGTTTTAATTTCAGAGAATGAGCATATGATTAGTGAAACTGAACAGTTGTAATTTCTAGGTATTCAGACAGATAGTAAACTGTGTTGGAGAGCCCACGTTCAGGATCTTGTTCAAAGACCTAAGTTTGCCATTTTTACTATTCGAACAGTATCTGAAGTGAGTGATCGTTCGACACGTAAATTAGTCTACTTTGCTTATTTTCGTTCGCTTATGTGGTATGATATTATATTTTGGGTAACACTTCCCATTCTAAAAGGATACGTATGGCTCAGAAACAGGCGGTTCGGGCAATAAGTGGTGCAAGTTCACGAACCTCTTGTCGACTCCTGTTCATGAGTCGGGGTATTTTGACATTGGCCTCTCAATATATCTATTCCTTACTGTCACTTCTTATTATCAATATTTGCTTATTACCAAGAATAAGCATCTTTCACTTAGTTAATACTCGACAGAAATCACACCTACATTTGGTTCGTACTTCCTTAACTCTTGTGCAAAAGGGTATGCAATACACTGTTGCATCTATTTTCAATAAGCTGTCACTCGAATTCAAAAATCTTCGCACTAATCCACCCGGTTTCAAATCGAAAGTCAAGAGTTTCCTCACGAGTCACTCCTTCTATTCTTTCGAGGAGTTCCTTGAAAAATTGAGCTGACTCTTGTTGTATTGTTCATTTCGTTTACTTAAACTTATGGATTGACTTTTTTCGGGTTCATAAACATTTTATTTTTATCTGTTATCACTTTTATGTTGTAATTCCATGTACTGACACGTTTCATGACCTCGGAGATTTGATCCCTAATTTGGCCCTACGGAACTTAATGTGTAAATAAAAATAAATAAACTCACACGCTATCCCTAGCGGATAAAATCAGACCCACCCGTGAATCGAACCGGAACCCCGTTATTGAAGTCAGTGACACTAATACAGGACCACAAGGTGCTTGCACATGCCAGTAATTTTTATGTAATGGGTGATGGTAATGGTACTAAAAAAAGTGTGCTTTCCAGTTATTAAATCGCTTGAAACTGAGGAAGAAGGGAAACAAAAAATGTATAATTCGGTACTGCGCAATTTTTATACTACTTGTGCGTGCAAAAACGTCAGCTGCCCTCACGTGTCTGGTCTTTACAGGCGGCTGCGCTCGTCTATAATAACCAAATGTAGCCTCACTAAAAGCATCCAACGTTCCACGTGTAAGGCCACAATGCCTCTTTATTTGTCGCACAGCATTTAAATGAAGCCATCTTCGCGAGTCGTCAAGCATCTCAGAAGCTGTAAGAGGCACATGATGCACACGAGGAAAAATGCAAACGGCTTCTGAGTGATTTAGTATGAAAGTACGGGTTAAAGACATAGAGGACTGCGTAAGCATTATATTCATCACTTTGTATCGTATCCTGTAGAGCATATCGAACAATTAAAGCATTTTCACAAATATGTAACTGTTCTAAAGTCAAAGAGTAAATCGATGTTTCAAAGAGTAATTGCGGTTCCATATTTCGGGTTTTATTCTTTAAATCAATAAGTATCTTGTACTACACACTGTGTAAAGTAGCCTATGCTCCTCCTCAGGATCAAAGGTATCTGTATACCAAATATCATCAATATCTATTCAGCGGTAATGGACCGAGTTACTTCCACATTTATGCTGTGAGGTGACAAAACTCATGGGTCAGCCATATGAACAAATAAAGATGGCGTTAGTGTCGCATACACAAGATAAAATGGCAACGCACTGAAGGAGCTGTCATTTGTGCTTAGATGATTCATGTGAAAAGGACAAAATTAGCTGACGCTGTTTGGCGACGTGAATAGGGTGAATGATGACAGCTACGACAGAGACTAACCCAGGGAAGATAAGTGAGCCCCCACGACCCAACTGGCAAGCTGATGTCGTATAATCAATGGAAGCAACGAGTACGAACTTTCAGGAATTTCAAGACGGATGAAGATGGTGACTGGAGGCAGAAAAGTGGAGCCAGCCGTAGAAAACTCGGAGGAGGAAGAAGGCGTTAGTGCGAAGAGTCTCATAGTCTCAAAGCTATCGCACATTCATATTAGCTATTTATTACCAATATTGGTACACTTACTCCCCAGCTACAAGCTACGTGCTATTCCTAACACGGTACAAACATAATTTTGATCTTCTTTGCGTCTTCAGCCTGGTGTTGTTGAGGATTTTTAGAAACACATCAGAAGAAGTATGGGAGCTTTCCTTCATAGGAAGCAATATGACACAGGATGGGCGTGACAAAGAATGTCTCAAAGGCAGCAAGGTGGAAGTAAGGAAAGCCTTAATCATCAAATAAAAGATATTGGTGCCACATAATTTCATACACAATTGTGAAAAACACTGTAATTTAACATCTGATGCCCGGTACTGTACGGAAGTGAAATGGTGACCACCGGAACTTCAGAGGTGAAGAAACTTGGAGCAGCTAAATCGTGTTGCTACAAAAGGATGAGTAATAAGACATGAATCAAACAGGAATTCAAACCAGTAACCGACGGATGAATACTCCTACCAGAAGAGGGCTAATATAGTGTGACTTAGATAAATATTGAACTCGTGTAACAAAGAACAGTCGAGGGGAGGAAATTGAAGGGAAAGAGAAAAACGAAAAACGGTGTGTGGGTGGGGCTGTTACCCAGCGGTTAAAATATTAGCACAAGACGTGAGTGCATAAGGGTCTGAATCAAACCAATCTCAAGACTGTTGCCATATATATATATATATATATATATATATATATATATATATATATATATATATATGTGTGTGTGTGTGTACACGGACCGTTATCTGTGACGTGTGTCAACTGGCCTGAGCGTTTCACATGTCACAGGACTCTGAACTACACTTCATGTCGACCCTCCCCTCGTTTGTAGATATAAGTATTGTCAATAGGCTTTACAAAAATAAAACTACTAACGTTATTTGTTTGAATAGTTGTGTAGTATTCCGAGAACGCAGTATCCTATAGTCGCCCCACAAGCGACGAGTGGGCAAGATCCACGAACTGGTGACGAGTGTTCAAACCAACATACAAACCCCATGCCTGACGGCCACGGACATGTTTTTGCATGCGCCTTCATTCTCTCATCTTTGATTTTCAGGGACGCTCACTTAGCTGTAACACTTTCTCGTCATTTTTGATAATCAGTATTTTCAGGTGGGCGTTTCATAAAAACTCTTTGTAAATAGTTTTGTCTTTTTTTGCGTTTGTGTCTTCCAACATGACCCCCCCCCCCCACCTCCCTACACAGGTCGCGCCCCCTGCTCAGGCACCACAGCCACAAGTGTTAGATGCCACACAGCTAATGCAGATGTAGCCGCACCACCGTTTGGGATAGGGAAAATTAGTTTTGTGTAATATTCTGGGCACAAGTTACAGCCAGGTGCGGGCCGGATTGCAGCGTGTTATGCATACCAACAGCTGTGAAGTATAATAGAGGCCGCAGGGCCGTCGAATAGCTGAAAGAGTATACGTAGCAGTTTTGCACGTTGCAAATCAGAGGCAGAGGAGGCCCTCTGGCCCACCTAGTGTGTCACGGGTACGTGACGAGAAATGGCGCTTATGGCAAAACAGAGGCAAACAGCTGCGTATAAATAGGTGTGGGTTTCTAACGAGATTCTTTCTATTGTGTCTGGTCTCCTGGAGGCGGGGCGTCTCACACCACCAACTACATGCAGCGGCAGATGGGTGCCGTCGTTCCAGTCCACGGCGGGCCACTGGTTCGACCCTCTGAGGCCAACGTGTGGTCCGTAGTCAGCCAGAGGCGGGCCCCTCCATGGCTGGCTGCCGCGGGCAGTCGTCCTGGTTTCCAACACAACGCCAGACGCATCACGAGGCGAGGGCCACAGATTCAGACAATGGGTCGTTGTCGCTGCGATCTCAGCCACGCCGGCGAGAAGCAAGCAGCTGGCCGCCTGTGGCCCACACAGAGCGGCGCTGAGTCTGTAGGGACTCAGATCGCCGAGTCATCTACCGGCATCCTGGCAGCGCTGCATCTCCATTGGCGATGCAGACAAACAGTGCGTGCAGGAGTCGCTGAGGAAGCCGTTCCGCGCCAAGCCTTTTCGCAGACAGCGAAGTGGTGTCCTTGGCATTGCTAGACCCGGTGACGCAAACTGAGAGGAACACGGCACTGTATTTTTAACCAATAAATCACTTGCAAAGCTAGGATGAGTCATAATACGGTGCCTTCTACCTCTTCCCTCTACATTTAATAATCCGATACATTCGGTGGCAGAAGTTCCCACTGCACAGGTGTTTAAGCTCCAAACTCAACAAATCTCCACGTTACTCAACACGGTGCAGCATCTACTGGCCAACGCTGCATGCCGCCAGGACAAGAACCGCCAACTACCGCCGTTGTACCATCTTTTCGACAGTTTAGTGCACAAGAAGTGGAATGGCTCGAGTGGTTAGCCCAGTCCGAATCGCATATAATCGTCCACAACGTCCCAGGTACTGTGAAACTTCCTTATCTATTATCCACAGTAGGGAGTGCAATGTTCAGGCGAATTCGAAAATCCTTCCCTAACACCACTCCGAGTGAACTTGCGTGAGACAGTGTTATCGCGTCACTAACGAACTATTATGACCAACGCGTGAATGTGGCAGCAGCTAGGTATCAGTTCCTCAATTGCAAAAAACGGCCAGAACAAATTATCGCAAGTGGATAGCAGATTTGCAGGGTATGGCAAGGAAATGGAAATTCCGATGTGTTTGCGGTCCTTTATATTCAGATGTGTTGTTGCGTGATGCGATAGTGTAGAATGTGCCTGATGTCAAACTCAGAGAACAATTTCTGAAACAGTCCGACCCATCATTTCAGCAAGTAGTGGAAATACTAGATCGGTACGATTCCGGTGCCATGTCGGCTCATACATTTGAGCAGCCAGCTCAAGGGTTGAGTCCCTTAGTTCTCAGCGCCCCATTCCGCACTGGCGGCTTGCGCCAGCCAAGCCGTGCGTGTAAACAATGCCTCTCCACGCTGCATAAGCAGTTCACTACATAAGCGGCTACACAGGCGAACAGAATCAACCCTTGTCGTCGCTGTTATACAAGGCACAAAGCTCCAGACCTCCCGTCCAGAGAAGCTCAGTGTTACGCCTGTGTTAGGAAGGGACATGTACAATCCGTGTGTTTGCAACGGAACAAACATAAGAATTCGGTCCACTCACAAAGGCCCATGTCATTAATGCTGTATATTTCAAGTCCGCAACAGGCAAACGTGCAGTTTCTTTAGTCATACGCCAGTGAAACTAACTTTTTGTTCGTTTATTTGTTTGTGAGAAATGTGTGAAATTTCAGTTGGACATGGGTCCCTCTGACACATTGCTCAATCGTTACACATATGAACTGTTAGGCTACCCACGTCTGTCTATAACTAGCACTCAACTGACGGCTTATAATGCACAAGATACTCCCCTTCTCGGAACATGTACAGTCTTAGACAATAAAACTGACCGCCGGCCGGCCGCCACCGAGACTAAGTCCGAGTCATTCACTTAAGGTGGCCAATAAAACTGACCGCCCCTGACAACTCTAAGTCCGGCCATATGCACAATCTGGCAACACTGTAAGATGCGGAAGTGTTAGGAGGAAGTATTGTCTACTTCCGAGACGTTGCCGGACTATGTGAGCCCGTGGTCTAGTGGCAAGCGTCGTGCGTTCTAAGCTTATAGTCGCCTGTTCGCGTCCAACTGTTTTTTTTTTTTTTCCACAGTCGGTCTAAAGTTATGAGTCTGACTGAACATCAAAGATAATTCGCTTAACATTCTACTCACCAGCAATAACAAGTATTCCAGAAACAATTACGCAGGACAGCTCGTGGCTGCTTCGCGATCATAACAGCTTACGCTCGAGCGTTTCCTCGCGCTGCAGCGGCTACCGGCCACCGGCCAGGCGCCACCCGCCGCCTGAAATCCGGCACCGCTCAGGTGAACGCGGCGCGACGCTGTCAGTGTATGTATCAACTGTCATTTTCGAATTTGAAGTTCTAGTTATCATCTTGCAGTTAAGCATTGGAATTTGCATACTTGAGAATCATGAACTACATTTAAGCATTGTAAAATTGAGTCGTAAGTGGAAATAGGTGTAACATCTGCAACACAACGTTTACTTTTGGTATAACAGAGGGGTGAATGCAGAGGAGGGAGCTAGAAAGATTTGAATTGTGTGTGGAGCGAGTGCTTTTGGGAAAAATACGCCAGAAAAAGATATTCTTGTTTCAACAAAGATCGTTCTGGCATCAATGATTTTCCACATTAAGCAAGTCTCGACTACTGATATATGTGATAGATTACCATTTTACCATCATGCGACATTTGCATTCAACAGGCAAAATTCAGAAGTCTGGTGTACGAGTACTACATGCTCTAATTCGAAACAACAAAAATCAACGGAGTGACTATTATTGAACGTCATCAGGTCGCTCATTGAGCATTCGTATGCAGTACTGTAACTGGTGACGTGTTATGATGCCTTTATCATTAACTTCCTAAGAAGAAATGAAAGGCTGAGCCCCTCCAAAAGACATAAACTCGAGCAAAGAGTAGTGTGAACATAATAGTTTACATCTGATAGCTCCAAAAGTGAGTTTTGGGCTACGAATTCTACCAAAACACAGCTGGAATTTGTTGCCAACAACTGAGACACCTTTCGGTCTCAGCGTAAGAAAATCGAGCAACACAACTACATCACATGTTCTACTGCATGATAACGCACTTCTTGATTTGAGAAACAAAACTATCCAGGAGACTGAAATTAAAGTCGTCTCTCAGGAACTTGTATTGATAGAGAAGTCCTCTCTCAAGCACTTGTCCCTCTCGTCATATATTCGTTAAGCTTTACCTTTCCCGCTCTTGATCGATCAACCGTCGACGCAATTCATTTCTAGACGAAAATACTCTTAAAACTACTCTGGTATAATTATATCGTTGAAACCAGTAGGTTTCTACTGGCGTAGAATTTGTAAACAACTTTAGCATTGTCAGATCGTTTTAGATATCGTGAAAGAAAATTCTTTTGCTGATTAATTTCTCATTGATGATTACTGTTGCGTTTAGTAAACTATCGGAAAATCCAATTAAAATATTCACTGTACTAATACAAAATAAATTCAGCTTACTACAGAAACATCACGACGGCAGACTATCTTAATAAAGCATTAAGTATCTGTGAGACGATTGAGCGTATTTTAACACGAATTAGTAGGACATTACCGACTTTTGACTTCGAAAAGATCCGTATTTACTTCATTTCCGCTATTATTATGAAAAGTGGCATTTCATAGATATAATTATGTATTCACAACAACAAAAAATATGTCGTCATTATGAATTTGGCAGTACCGTAAGGTTTTCGCTCTGACACTAAGGGTTACTGAAAGTAGCAAGGCGCGTTGTCTTACGATTCCCTTATTGCGTTTGTATCTGCCTGCTTGTAGCTCTGCTACAAAAGAATTAAAAATCTGGCTTTCAGCGAGTCTCGAAAGGCGAACGAAAGCAGCTTGCACCTGGTAGCCAAACATGTTTCTTGGGAACAGGCTACTTCCTAAGTGGGAAGACATTCTTTTGTGGTTGAATTGTTGGCAAATGTCAGTCAGACGTGTGCTGTTGGTCTAAGCGTTTCGGTGTGTTGAATTTGTACCAATGATTTTTCTACAGGTTTTTTCTGTCCCAAATAGAGAGTTGAAGCCTCCCATTAGTATTTTCACGTCATCTTGGTAAATTTTGCTCATAGTATTTTCGAGTGTGTTCCACAATTTTTCGACATTTTCGGTGTTTTCCTTATTTTCGATGTTGGTGGGGGCATGTGCATTTATGAGTGTATATTTTTTATAGGGGCTCTGAATGAGCATAGTCATAACTCGATTGTTGATGGGTGTGATTTCTTCGACAGAGTTGTTGATAGATCTGTGTTCGAGAAATGCAATGCCGAGGATTGGTGCGAGTTTCGCTACCTTTTGTTGTATTTTGAAGATGCCATGGTTTCCGTAATGCAAGTTTTAATTGTCAATTAATCGTGGTTCTTGAAGAGCAAGGATGAGAATTTTTTGGCGGACGATTTCTTTTGTGAGATTATTTAGGTTTCTTGTTTGGATCAATGTATCGATGTTTAGTTTTCAAATGAATGTTTTCTGCTTGTAGGGAAATTTACCAGAGATCTTCGATATTCTCTGCCGTGCTAACCTGGACTCCCCAGAGTGCGAAAATCCAACTGCCGCCTATCGGTGGCCAGGTTGTGTACCACCTGGGGTAAAGTTACCTTTGCTTGCATAGTTCATGTTTTCTTGTGTTTCATTGGTTTGGCCTGGGTGATACCAGGACCGGACAGGACCAGAGGGTGTTGAAGCCTTTGGAAGCAAATATTTTCAGCCAAGCTCATTGAGCTAACAGACGGTGACCAGGGTAGCGGTGATTTTCACTCAGATGTGTCTGGATTTTGGGTTCAACGGATTGAGTAGCCGTTCAGGATTGTGTTAGTATTTGGTTCACCACAAGTATTTGATTTCCACGGTACCATCCATATGGGGGAGGGTTTCCCCTATCGGCCACACGGGATTTTTATTATTATTGTCATTATGTCATCAGCAAATCCGATATGGTGTATCTTCCCTCCACTGAAATAGATGTGTGTTGTTCGATTCAGTATTTCCATCACATAAACATGGTTTATAATTACGTTACATTGCTGCTAGTAGACATATTTCTCACTTTTTCTTAGACAGTTGCTAGCTGTTACCCCATCATAGGAATTTATGTGCGCAGCATTGTTGCAATACAGACGTTCAAATTATCCGATTTCTGTAATTTCATTTCGATACAAGATCGTCCTAATCGGATTCAGCCAGTCAGTCTTAATGTGGCTATCCGACTACGACGCTCATCATATGATAGACTGGGTGAACCACATGCTTAATCGGACTGTTGAATCCAGATCACTTATCTATGACAGGGAATGAATTCTTAAACACTGTGCTTATTACAAATACGTTATTTAAATATAAATATATGAACTAACGACATAACAATGTATTTACAGGAGCAGAGACCCATCCATCATAGTAGAGCAGTGCGAGATTGATTTCAGGGCCAAGAGAGGATGAAGCTGTAGCCGTTTGTTCCACGATCACCGAACATCAACCAGATAGAGAATATGTGGGCAGAGGTAACAAGGTCATTGCCATGTGTCCCTACAAATGCAAGCGACCTTTGGACGAATATAGAAAACGTATGGTGGGAAGTAAACCATCACGCTACACTGTCGACGACTTAATGAAATCAATTTCCCTACGCCCTCGAGAAATCTTACGTAATGATCGTGGGTGGGTTGGTTACTAAAAGTATACTCGTCCACAAAGCCCATGTGGACAGTTATCTGATAATCGGTCAAGCTTTGCTTTGTCGCAGCCCTTTAGCATACATCAAGTCCATTTACTTTCAGTCCCCTCCTTACAATTCTTGCAGTGCAAGGTAATTGAAAAATCTCATCCACTCGACGCCAACTGAGGAACTGACTGGTGCATGTGTTGTTCAACACACAGTAGTTGTCACCCTCACAGGAATCAATGACTGTTTGTGTGTGTGTGTGTGTTTTCGTGTTAACGTACGATGTGAATCAATACTATTAACATTAGAGAGACAACCAACAATAAATATTGCATCAAATATGACTGTAAAGTATTTTAATGCGATGGGAAGTTACAAACTGAATTTTTACCCATCCCACGTCCTGCGTATTCCGTTAAGTAAGATCTATTAACTCCATAGTATCGTTAGCAGAGACAGTGCGCTCTTGTTGTCGAGGCTCGCGACAAGTGCAGCGATTAGCAGTGCCCAATGCCGCCGCGATTTGTTTATGTTGGCTGAGCGTGGACACTGCAGCAGACGCTTCGCCCTAAACAGAAAGAAATAACCTTGGCTCTGACTCCAGTGAGCGGATATCACTGCCTGCGTGTTCTTATAGTAACCAACGTGAGACTCTACTCACAGGTGCCATGGAGCAATTGCAACGGGTATCATGTCATTAGTCATCAGAATATTAACCAGTGATGAAACGTCCACTCTATTTGAATCCCAAGACAATAGGAACCTTGTCACAAAGGAATGTGCGGTGATATCAAAACTTATCCAACATACAAAAATTAACTGCAGGGCTTTCATGTTTGCAGTAATAGCACACAAGGAAATATTATGTCTTGGAAGCGTATATTTCATTTCCTCTTCTCATATTAACGCCCTTGTTTTAATATGAAGTGAGAAAATAAACACGAAAAACTAAAGTTCCTTAGAAGCATATAAGTCATTTCCTCGTCTCATATCACAACTTTTGTTTTAGTATGAAGTAAAAAAATAAACAGTTTAGAGTTCTGAAGCATAATATGACACCAGATTCTTATCGTAGGCGCTATCGGAAACGCCAAAAGCAGGGAGCTGTCCATTCTTTCGTCCAACAGTCTGTTTCCTTTCATGTATTTATTCCTCCCGCTAGGAGATTATTATTTAAGGACTTGTGGGCATCAAGTTCTTCAGCAGAACAAGCCTTATGTTATTGTGCTAATTACCGTATGGAAAAAATGCAACAAAGACGAGTTCCGCTAGAGCAGTGAGGTTATTTGCACATGTGTGTATTCAGCAATGACTGCCAGCTGCCACAACACTTCACAGAATCCTTGCGGCAGGCAACACAACTGTGCGTGCACTTCAGACTTCATTCAGTGAGACGTCAGGAGATGGATGAAAACGTCAAATTAACGTCGCTTTCCGAGTCGTATTCAATCCAGAATGAGGTGTTATTAAGGTAGTTGGGTGATCTAGCAATTCCACTATTATGATTCCCATATGAGTATTTCGATAGCCAAAAGAACCCGTTAGTGTGAAACTATCGGGAACTGCATTATATCAAACTGCAAGAACTTCAAACAATACGTGGACTCTACTCTTCGCTGGGTGACCTATTACTGTTATTTAGCATTCTCTCCGTCCTAGTCAAATGGTTCAAATGGTTCTGAGCACTATTGGACTTAACATCTGTGGTCATCAATCCCCTAGAACTTAGAACTACTTAAACCTAAGTAACCTAAGGACATCACACACATCCATGCCCGAGTCAGGATTCGAACCTGCGACCGTAGCAGTCGCGCGGTTCCGGACTGAGCGCCTAGAACCGCTAGACCACCGCGGCCGGCCACGTGCTAGTCGTAATGCAAATGGAACTTCAGAGGCGCTTTCCGCTATTCTTGACAAACATCAGTAACCTGTAATCACTGAGAGTCACAACTGCGTTCTAGGCGCTCTGTCAGGAACCGCGCGACTGCTACGGTCGCAGGTTCGAATCCTGCCTCGGGCATGGATGTGTGTGATGTCCTTAGGTTAGTTAGGTTTAAGTAGTTCTAAGTTCTAGGGGACTTATGACCACAGATGAGTCCCATAGTGCTCAGAGCCATTTGAACCATTTGTCACAACTGCGTGATGATAATGGTTCAGGTTGTCAGTAGTTGTGGTGGTGTTACGTTGTCAAACTGCTTACAGTAACGTTAATGGTGGCGCACATACTTTAGCGCTGACTACCTACTTAAGTAAAGATAGTGTTGTGGCGTCGTCGCTTGTCTTTATTTGGCCTCAGCTTGAGTAATCCCATTTAACGAACATGGTACTCCAATCGTGGGCTCCTAATAAAGTATGACTGCAGAGATTATCGTGCGGATATTACATTAATTCTGCAATGAAATGCTTAACAAATCTTACCCTCAGATATGCAGCTACTCCATGTTGCACTAAGTGATCAGTTCGCTGCAATCCTGCTTGTACTGTTCGTAAATACTCTTATACTTCAGAAATGGTTCTAATGGCTCTGAGCACTATGGGACTTAACTTCTGAGGTTATCAGTCCGCTAGAACTTAGAACTACTTAAACCTAACTAGCCTAAGGACCTCAGACACACCATGTCCGAGACAGGACTCGAACCTGCGACCGCAGCGGTCGCGCGGTTCCAGACTGTAGCGCCCAGAACCGCACGGCCACTCCGGCCGGCTTGCCATATGAACCATTTGAACTATTTAACACAAAATGACATTAAAAATTTAAGTTATTCACGAGCAGCTAGTTGAGAATATGTATGAACATTAAATGACACGACGAACCGTCTTGTTCTGCTTATGGATTCAAACCCAGCTCATGCAGACTAAGCAAAGATTTCGTGACTGACGGAAACTAACAGTCATTCCTGATTAGGCATACAGAGAGTGATATACCTCGATTTTAGACAGTATCAGTTAGCAAATATCAACTTTAAATTGCATAACGCAAACATTTTTAACAGACGCGAGTTCCTACCCAGCATCTATTGTCCCTGTTAACGAACTACGAGAGATGTTAAATATTGCTTCTTCACAAGTAGCTTACTTGAAATGCCGTGAGGTAAAGCTGTGTGTTGGACACGGATTCGAACCCGGAACCTAATCGGATTGCTATCGAAGCACAGTCAAATGTGACATATCGGAATTTCGCGGCAGTAGCTAGATGTTTTAACTGAAATGACGAGACGAAACATTAATTTTTTCCTTCCCAGGACTCCAACCCGGCACCTATCGCTGTTATATTCTAGAGAAAACGAACGTTAAATATGGGTTTGTTGCACCAGCAGTGACATGTGAGCATGTTTGAACTGAAATAATATGACGAAGAGTTCAGCGCTCACTGGGAATAGAGCCCCACACATATCGTTGTTGACTACACACTAAGAGACGTCAGCTACCGAATTTTTCTCCACCAGCTGCTCAGAACAGCATCTTGAACTTACAGTCATCTCGCAAATAGTTCTGTGTCTCACTGGGAGTTAAAAACGTCAGATATCGTTAGTGTTGACAGCGAATGAAAATACATTAAAAATCGAAATTATTATCCACCAACAGATATGTGTTCTCATGCTAGAGCTTGATAATACATAATTAAATCTTTAGTGCCGGGCCAGGATTCGATCCCATTCACGCGTAATATGTGAAGGTGTTGAGGAATCTGCAGTTTTGAACAAACAACAAATTGTAGCCGAGCTGTATTGCCACGAAGGGACCAAATTCCGCGTTAAGGGCGGTCTGAGTTGCATTCCCAGTTCAGAACCAATTTTATCGACATACAGAAGCTCAAATAAAAGATGGAATAAGTGTCGTCACTTGAAATAAATAACTAGTATAAGAAAGGTTACTGGTGATAGAGTTTCTACATGTCGCCACTCCAGACTTTATTGTGGTTCAACCTACCGTCTACTTGGTAAAGAAGGAATATCATCTTTAATGTGAATTTCCAGACCACGCAGCCATTATATCTCCTTCACTTGGTGTAGCCAGGAGAGAATGGAATCTGTCTCTCCCTATCTAAAATCATTGACAGAAGTGGGAATCGAACCCAGACCATAGGTATAACAACCTACCATCCGTCCAACAGACCACGAAATCCTCTTCTCTGCGAGTCATTTTTCTATCGTAACGCATTTGCGCCACACTGGATGAAAATTCTGACACACAGGCTCCCTGTAGTAATTTGCAGCATGTTCAGTAAATTCATTTACTTGGTTGACCGGATTACCATGAACTAGCTGCCTCGCCTACCCAGTGCATACATTCGACTATTTTGTAATCACAGAAATAAAATCACGTAACTGCCACCTACACACAACTGCCAACAGTGTAGGATGCAGAAGTTTAGCTCAAGTGGAAAGGAACACTTCCTATTTATTCTATTGCGCTATCTGTTACTAGAAAACGTCGTTCAGTCCAAAAGAAAAGCTGTAACTGTTTGTCTCTCAGAAGTCAAGACCTGGCCATATGCATAATCTCACAGTGCTGTGGAATCCAAAAGTTCTGGAGGAATAGTTGCCGAGCTCTGGAGCTGTTGTAGCTACGTGTCAGCTTGTAGCATAGATAAGATGTCGCGAGTTCGAATACATTCAGTGCTACATTTTTTAAAATGCAATTCTGCTCTCTGCTGAAGTTATCAATCTAATGGAACTTTGAACATAATTCCCTTCACTTCTCAACCCAAAGTAGTCGCATGTGGAAAAAGGACTATTAAACCTGAATAGAGCAAAATGTCACAGTAGTTAGACAGCAGGCAGCAGATGCATCTCGAAGATGTGCAGGGAGAGCGCATCGTGCCATAATATGTCAGAAAAGTATTTTCTACATTAGCCGTCGTGTGGTAGTGATATTTTAGTCTTCTTCAAACTTTGTTTGACAGCTTTAACTCAGTCTGACAATGCACATGCAGTTTATTGATTACATGCATGTAGAAAACTTGTTCTGTTATAGGTAACATCAGAGAATTCGCATATATCGTTGATGATTAATGTCTCTCTCATGTTTACTATTGTTTTAACAACACTAAAGGAAACCTTACGAAAATTGTGCACTGTATTATAAGAAATGAAATAAAACTAACCATGATAACCTTACGACGAAAGTATCTGTACACAAGCATGCCTCTATCGACACGAATTAGTAAAATACTACTCACTTAGATTTTGATTGGGTCTGTGTTTAATTGGTATGCTGTGTCATACTCAAGAGGGATGCAAATGTGGCATTTCATAAATATAGTTACGTATTCCTAGAAACCCAAAATTCGCTTGTCAGCAGTGGAAAGAGGCGTTACCTGTTGTGCTGCATTGTAAGTTTTTCAACATTGCACTATGAGCTGAAAGCATTTTCTTGCGATTTCCTTATTGATGTTTGATCTGACTGCTTGTAGCTCTTTCACAGAAGGGATAAAAACGTTACCAGTCAGTGAGACTGGAACTGCGAACCGTAAAAGACGCTGTTTCACAGGTCAGCACGTTACCACAGAGCTGGCGAGGAGGTATGGGTCTCAGCTTCCTATTACGAGGGCAATAGTAACTAGAACTCGTAAACGGCTATTTAAAGGTCGAGATTAGTTGCGATTTCCACTTGCAACGACTTTCCTGGGCTGAAAACCGTAAATTTTCAATCTTTTGTTACCCTTCAAGCGATAATAACTCAGATTATTCAATGGAAATGACAGGTAAAAATCAAGTGAACTTTGAGGCTTAATTCCGTGCACACCAGGAAGTAACTCGTCGATCACAGAGTTGCCAAACATACGTTGCCTTGTTGCCAAATCTCAGTTACAGTACCAGCAGGAAGAAGACGAACCGATGTGATCCTACAGCGGTCTGGGAAGTGACCATAGCTGGTGTCTCCAAGTCGCGGCTGCTACGGCGTGGAATACGTAATGCGTCTGATTCGCTTTCTGTAACTAGGTTTAGGGACTGGAGCGTAGTTACTAATAATACTCAGAACTGACTGCAAACTGAGCATCATAAATCAGCAACTCTCATTGTTGTTTTTATATTTCTTTCGTAAGTGTACTCAAAACTAAGAAAGTCATTCACAGGCGTTTTCGTGCCTCGCCGATAGTCGAGCAGAACATACAAATAAAAATAAAAAAGAATGTGTGTGTGTGTGTGTGTGTGTGTGTGTGTGTGAGAGAGAGAGAGAGAGAGAGAGAAATAAAAAGCAATGAGTGAGCGTGTAAAAAATTGTTGTAAAGAAATTGAATCATGGTATTTAAAGAAATCTTTCATTAAAATGACACGTTCCACATCATTACGAAATGTCGTATTCATGATCTATGGAACAAGAGTTAATCTAATGTAATCTTCTCACATCATATTGATGATTAGCCATGAAGAGTCATGAATTACCGAAATTTTTGCCAATACCAGTAACCAAATCTAAACTTGACAATAAAAGACGACAATTTTTGTAATAAACCGTGACTCCTATCAAGACCCTTTCGTCCCTGTGACGGAGATACGAACCCAACACGTAATCCGATTGTTAACTAAGAAAAATCAAATGTTACGTATCGGTTTTTCTTACGAGCCGCTAGGTGTCTGAATCTAAAATAAGGATACAAACTTTTGTGCCTAAGCGACAATCGAACTGCACACCTACCGTGCATCCACGAATATAGCTTAAGTATCAGTTGCCTACTCATGAACAGTAAGATGTGTGCGTGTTTGACCAGAAATAACGACACCTGTTGCGATTGTTGGCAACACATGAACAGACATTGAAATATTCGTTAATTTTCACTAGCAGTTGGGTGTGCACTTGATAAAGCTAGAAATGAAATTATGAATATTTTTGTACTGGATCAGGTTTCAGACCCACATACTTACCTTTGGAGGAGACCTAGAGAAGATTGCAGTCTTGGGAAAAGGAACGAAATGACTGAACTACTGTTCCGAGAGAGTCAGATCCTCGAAAGAGGAGATACGAATTCGAACCACAGTCCAGCACCAAATATTTAAACGTCTCTAGTTCAATCAAGTACAAGTAAAATAACAGCCCTGTCCCTTTAAATGGCTATCGGTTCATCAAATAAAATAAAATTTTCTAATGTAAGTAAGCTTACTGGCGACTGTATTTCTGGTTACCATGACTTCCGCTGTGTCATTTCCCAACGTAAACCGGCTCTGCCTAGTTGGTAATGAAGGAACGTGATGTTTAATGCGGATTCTGGATTATAACGTCTTTCTATTGAGGTTACCAGAGGTAAAATAAATCTGTTTGTGCCTCTTAAAAGTAAATGCCTGAACCCACGCATTGCACCTGTGATAGTTCGTTCCACCAGACCATTGTGACCACATTACCCAGCCCCAGGAGTGTGCTGTAACGGATGATGTGCTTAGCTTACAAAATTAGTCACCGGTGGAAAAAATGCGAGTCTATTAAATGGTCAAGTAGAAGCAAGCTTCTGACGCAGAGATTATGCTATTCTCATGTCAGCAGGATGTAAAGACTCTTCTAGGCATCATAGGCTGGATGTGAAGCCATTCTGATGTTTCACAAATTCAACAAATTTCTTAGTTCGAGAAAATCCACTGTGAAGCGTGAAGTTGCCGGATAATTCGATTATTACTGTTATTATTAATATCATTTTATTCATACCGCTGCTGTAACACAAGTGCTTGCACATCATTTAATGCCTTTTGGTCACTATAGAAGTAGTTTCCCAAGAACAGGTTCTTTCCCTGTCTACGGAATCCTTTTCATGTTAATATCAAACACCAGCAATTACTCGTAGATTACAATAAAACTAAAGTAATTGAGGAAGACGTTACTTGGTAACACAAACGCACTGCCTTTCTTCATTTACTTTCGCCTAGAAATGGCTATCGAGTACTGACAAACCAAAAGGCAAGAGATCTTACTGCCTTCCGATATACGTTGCTGTCAGTTCTGCCACATGATTTGGTCGACATGACCTGTTTCAAGTTGTGTATGACAGACAGTGTTTCAGAAAATCTATTGTTTCCCTTTGCAATAAACAGAAGTATTTTCATTCTAAGCTGTCCAAGTACAAAATTTTCGCAATATTAGTTCAAATTTAATATTCGCTTCTATAATGTAGGAAAGTATTTCACAGTCGCAAAACTCGCATCCGAAACGTTGACCTTACACTTAGTCGCTGACCATAAATTCTAGCTCAGAGTGACGCCAGTTTAAATAACCTAATGTAGCGAAGACTGTTTGCCAGTGCTCTTTCTCCCCGGAAAATACGCAATTCACTCATTTGGCTCCATAAGTACACTGTAACAGTAATTTCTGTGTGACATTTTTCAGTATGCTTTCGCCTTCCAACCGGCAAAATACGGAAGAGTACGGCCGGTAAACAATTCACAAACCACGATTTAGTGCCGATAAGACGATTTCTTTAAACATTGTCGAAGCTGAGGGAATTTAGTTTCTGCTTAAATCGTCTTAAGCAGCAACGTTCACAGATATCTCAAATAGGAAAAAGCTGAAGGTTGTAAAACAAACTTCCCACAGTTTGTGTCAGGTTGATCTTTTCGTCTGATAAAACTGCTTAAGTATTTTGTCTAAGAGGTATCACAAGTAGTATCCCTGTAGCTATGGGAATCATTGGTTGAAAACGAGTTTAACACCAATGGGTACAGTGCTGCTAAATTTTCAAAATTATTATCAACCTAAGTCTGAGTTCATCCACAAACTGAGGCGTATTTATAATATTGGAGCTAGACTGTGTATCCTTGTCCTTCTTGAGTGGTCATTGGAAGGCGTTTACACACATGTATACAATACTATGAATACTTCGAACGCTATGGTTAACGTTGCTCTCATAAACTACTTTTTTTTTTAATTCTTCTGGGTCTTCAGTGTGCAATATGTGTTGTAGATACAGTCTCAGACCAAAAAATTGACCGCCGAGTCGTTCACGTAAGGTGGACAATACAGTCGTGCTCCTCTCAGAAATCTATGTCTGGCAATATGCTCGATCTGGCAACATGTAGACTGCGGCACTTCCCAGAGGAGGTCTTGACTCCGGTCTTAGTACATTACTCTTGACTACGACCGTAGTCTTGAGGTAAAACGCGAGACCAGCTAATATGATATTGTAGATTCGCTTGAATTACACTCATAGCTTCAGCACAGAGAGGAAAGAGGCGATAAAAATTTTGTCGATATGTGCTTTCGGTCGCCAGACGTCATATTAGCTGGTCTCGCGTTTTACCTCAAGACTACGGTCGTGTTCCAGCGGCGGTATGAATAAAATGATATTAATAATAACAGTAATAATTGAATTATCCGGCAACTTCACGCTTCACAGTGGATTTTCTCGAACTAAGAAATTTGTTGAATTTGTGAAACATCAAAATGGCTTCACATCCAGCCTATGATGCCTAGAAGAGTCTTTACATCCTGCTGACATGAGAATAGCATAATCTCTGCGTCAGAAGCTTGCTTCTACTTGACCATTTAATAGACTCGCATTTTTTCCACCGGTGACTAATTTTGTAAGCTAAGCACATCATCCGTTACAGCACACTCCTGGGGCTGGGTAATGTGGTCACAATGGTCTGGTGGAACGAACTATCACAGGTGCAATGCGTGGGTTCAGGCATTTACTTTTAAGAGGCACAAAGAGATTTATTTTACCTCTGGTAACCTCAATAGAAAGACGTTATAATCCAGAATCCGCATTAAACATCACGTTCCTTCATTTCCAACTAGGCAGAGCCGGTTTACGTTGGGAAATGACACAGCGGAAGTCATGGTAACCAGAAATACAGTCGCCAGTAAGCTTACTTACATTAGAAAATTTTATTTTATTTGGTGAACCGATAGCCATTTAAAGGGACAGGGCTGTTATTTTACTTGTACTTGATTGAACTAGAGACGTTTAAACATTTGGTGCTGGACTGTGGTTCGAATTCGTATCTCCTCTTTCGAGGATCTGATTCTCTCGGAACAGTAGTTCAGTCATTTCGTTCCTTTTCCCAAGACTGCAATCTTCTCTAGGTCTCCTCCAAAGGTAAGTATGTGGGTCTGAAACCTGATCCAGTACAAAAATATTCATAATTTCATTTCTAGCTTTATCAAGTGCACACCCACCTGCTAGTGAAAATTAACGAATATTTCAATGTCTGTTCATGTGTTGCCAACAATCGCAACAGGTGTCGTTATTTCTGGTCAAACACGCACACATCTTACTGTTCATGAGTAGGCAACTGATACTTAAGCTATATTCGTGGATGCACGGTAGGTGTGCAGTTCGATTGTCGCTTAGGCACAAAAGTTTGTATCCTTATTTTAGATTCAGACACCTAGCGGCTCGTAAGAAAAACCGATACGTAACATTTGATTTTTCTTAGTTAACAATCGGATTACGTGTTGGGTTCGTATCTCCGTCACAGAACTTCACATCATGCACTTCATCTTTAAATGCATGCACACTTTGTTACTTCAGAATGGAGGTATATCAGACATCTTTCGTGGTTAGATAACAGGGACGAAAGGGTCTTGATAGGAGTCACGGTTTATTACAAAAATTGTCGTCTTTTATTGTCAAGTTTAGATTTGGTTACTGGTATTGGCAAAAATTTCGGTAATTCATGACTCTTCATGGCTAATCATCAATATGATGTGAGAAGATTACATTAGATTAACTCTTGTTCCATAGATCATGAATACGACATTTCGTAATGATGTGGAACGTGTCATTTTAATGAAAGATTTCTTTAAATACCATGATTCAATTTCTTTACAACAATTTTTTACACGCTCACTCATTGCTTTTTATTTCTCTCTCTCTCTCTCTCTCACACACACACACACACACACACACACACACACACACATTCTTTTTTATTTTTATTTGTATGTTCTGCTCGACTATCGGCGAGGCACGAAAACGCCTGTGAATGACTTTCTTAGTTTTGAGTACACTTACGAAAGAAATATAAAAACAACAATGAGAGTTGCTGATTTATGATGCTCAGTTTGCAGTCAGTTCTGAGTATTATTAGTAACTACGCTCCAGTCCCTAAACCTAGTTACAGAAAGCGAATCAGACGCATTACGTATTCCACGCCGTAGCAGCCGCGACTTGGAGACACCAGCTATGGTCACTTCCCAGACCGCTGTAGGATCACATCGGTTCGTCTTCTTCCTGCTGGTACTGTAACTGAGATTTGGCAACAAGGCAACGTATGTTTGGCAACTCTGTGATCGACGAGTTACTTCCTGGTGTGCACGGAATTAAGCCTCAAAGTTCACTTGATTTTTACCTGTCATTTCCATTGAATAATCTGAGTTATTATCGCTTGAAGGGTAACAAAAGATTGAAAATTTACGGTTTTCAGCCCAGGAAAGTCGTTGCAAGTGGAAATCGCAACTAATCTCGACCTTTAAATAGCCGTTTACGAGTTCTAGTTACTATTGCCCTCGTAATAGGAAGCTGAGACCCATACCTCCTCGCCAGCTCTGTGGTAACGTGCTGACCTGTGAAACAGCGTCTTTTACGGTTCGCAGTTCCAGTCTCACTGACTGGTAACGTTTTTATCCCTTCTGTGAAAGAGCTACAAGCAGTCAGATCAAACATCAATAAGGAAATCGCAAGAAAATGCTTTCAGCTCATAGTGCAATGTTGAAAAACTTACAATGCAGCACAACAGGTAACGCCTCTTTCCACTGCTGACAAGCGAATTTTGGGTTTCTAGGAATACGTAACTATATTTATGAAATGCCACATTTGCATCCCTCTTGAGTATGACACAGCATACCAATTAAACACAGACCCAATCAAAATCTAAGTGAGTAGTATTTTACTAATTCGTGTCGATAGAGGCATGCTTGTGTACAGATACTTTCGTCGTAAGGTTATCATGGTTAGTTTTATTTCATTTCTTATAATACAGTGCACAATTTTCGTAAGGTTTCCTTTAGTGTTGTTAAAACAATAGTAAACATGAGAGAGACATTAATCATCAACGATATATGCGAATTCTCTGATGTTACCTATAACAGAACAAGTTTTCTACATGCATGTAATCAATAAACTGCATGTGCATTGTCAGACTGAGTTAAAGCTGTCAAACAAAGTTTGAAGAAGACTAAAATATCACTACCACACGACGGCTAATGTAGAAAATACTTTTCTGACATATTATGGCACGATGCGCTCTCCCTGCACATCTTCGAGATGCATCTGCTGCCTGCTGTCTAACTACTGTGACATTTTGCTCTATTCAGGTTTAATAGTCCTTTTTCCACATGCGACTACTTTGGGTTGAGAAGTGAAGGGAATTATGTTCAAAGTTCCATTAGATTGATAACTTCAGCAGAGAGCAGAATTGCATTTTAAAAAATGTAGCACTGAATGTATTCGAACTCGCGACATCTTATCTATGCTACAAGCTGACACGTAGCTACAACAGCTCCAGAGCTCGGCAACTATTCCTCCAGAACTTTTGGATTCCACAGCACTGTGAGATTATGCATATGGCCAGGTCTTGACTTCTGAGAGACAAACAGTTACAGCTTTTCTTTTGGACTGAACGACGTTTTCTAGTAACAGATAGCGCAATAGAATAAATAGGAAGTGTTCCTTTCCACTTGAGCTAAACTTCTGCATCCTACACTGTTGGCAGTTGTGTGTAGGTGGCAGTTACGTGATTTTATTTCTGTGATTACAAAATAGTCGAATGTATGCACTGGGTAGGCGAGGCAGCTAGTTCATGGTGATTCGGTCAACCAAGTAAATGAATTTACTGAACATGCTGCAAATTACTACAGGGAGCCTGTGTGTCAGAATTTTCATCCAGTGTGGCGCAAATGCGTTACGATAGAAAAATGACTCGCAGAGAAGAGGATTTCGTGGTCTGTTGGACGGATGGTAGGTTGTTATACCTATGGTCTGGGTTCGATTCCCACTTCTGTCAATGATTTTAGATAGGGAGAGACAGATTCCATTCTCTCCTGGCTACACCAAGTGAAGGAGATATAATGGCTGCGTGGTCTGGAAATTCACATTAAAGATGATATTCCTTCTTTACCAAGTAGACGGTAGGTTGAACCACAATAAAGTCTGGAGTGGCGACATGTAGAAACTCTATCACCAGTAACCTTTCTTATACTAGTTATTTATTTCAAGTGACGACACTTATTCCATCTTTTATTTGAGCTTCTGTATGTCGATAAAATTGGTTCTGAACTGGGAATGCAACTCAGACCGCCCTTAACGCGGAATTTGGTCCCTTCGTGGCAATACAGCTCGGCTACAATTTGTTGTTTGTTCAAAACTGCAGATTCCTCAACAGCTTCACATATTACGCGTGAATGGGATCGAATCCTGGCCCGGCACTAAAGATTTAATTATGTATTATCAAGCTCTAGCATGAGAACACATATCTGTTGGTGGATAATAATTTCGATTTTTAATGTATTTTCATTCGCTGTCAACACTAACGATATCTGACGTTTTTAACTCCCAGTGAGACACAGAACTATTTGCGAGATGACTGTAAGTTCAAGATGCTGTTCTGAGCAGCTGGTGGAGAAAAATTCGGTAGCTGACGTCTCTTAGTGTGTAGTCAACAACGATATGTGTGGGGCTCTATTCCCAGTGAGCGCTGAACTCTTCGTCATATTATTTCAGTTCAAACATGCTCACATGTCACTGCTGGTGCAACAAACCCATATTTAACGTTCGTTTTCTCTAGAATATAACAGCGATAGGTGCCGGGTTGGAGTCCTGGGAAGGAAAAAATTAATGTTTCGTCTCGTCATTTCAGTTAAAACATCTAGCTACTGCCGCGAAATTCCGATATGTCACATTTGACTGTGCTTCGATAGCAATCCGATTAGGTTCCGGGTTCGAATCCGTGTCCAACACACAGCTTTACCTCACGGCATTTCAAGTAAGCTACTTGTGAAGAAGCAATATTTAACATCTCTCGTAGTTCGTTAACAGGGACAATAGATGCTGGGTAGGAATTCGCGTCTGTTAAAAATGTTTGCGTTATGCAATTTAAAGTTGATATTTGCTAACTGATACCGTCTAAAATCGAGGTATATCACTCTCTGTATGCCTAATCAGGAATGACTGTTAGTTTCCGTCAGTCACGAAATCTTTGCTTAGTCTGCATGAGCTGGGTTTGAATCCATAAGCAGAACAAGACGGTTCGTCGTGTCATTTAATGTTCATACATATTCTCAACTAGCTGCTCGTGAATAACTTAAATTTTTAATGTCATTTTGTTTTAAATAGTTCAAATGGTTCATATGGCAAGCCGGCCGGAGTGGCCGTGCGGTTCTGGGCGCTACAGTCTGGAACCGCGCGACCGCTACGGTCGCAGGTTCGAGTCCTGTCTCGGACATGGTGTGTCTGAGGTCCTTAGGCTAGTTAGGTTTAAGTAGTTCTAAGTTCTAGCGGACTGATAACCTCAGAAGTTAAGTCCCATGGTGCTCAGAGCCATTAGAACCATTTCTGAAGTATAAGAGTATTTACGAACAGTACAAGCAGGATTGCAGCGAACTGATCACTTAGTGCAACATGGAGTAGCTGCATATCTGAGGGTAAGATTTGTTAAGCATTTCATTGCAGAATTAATGTAATATCCGCACGATAATCTCTGCAGTCATACTTTATTAGGAGCCCGCGATTGGAGTACCATGTTCGTTAAATGGGATTACTCAAGCTGAGGCCAAATAAAGACAAGCGACGACGCCACAACACTATCTTTACTTAAGTAGGTAGTCAGCGCTAAAGTATGTGCGCCACCATTAACGTTACTGTAAGCAGTTTGACAACGTAACACCACCACAACTACTGACAACCTGAACCATTATCATCACGCAGTTGTGACAAATGGTTCAAATGGCTCTGAGCACTATGGGACTCAACATCTGTGGTCATAAGTCCCCTAGAACTTAGAACTACTTAAACCTAACTAACCTAAGGACATCACACACATCCATGCCCGAGGCAGGATTCGAACCTGCGACCGTAGCAGTCGCGCGGTTCCTGACAGAGCGCCTAGAACGCAGTTGTGACTCTCAGTGATTACAGGTTACTGATGTTTGTCAAGAATAGCGGAAAGCGCCTCTGAAGTTCCATTTGCATTACGACTAGCACGTGGCCGGCCGCGGTGGTCTAGCGGTTCTAGGCGCTCAGTCCGGAACCGCGCGACTGCTACGGTCGCAGGTTCGAATCCTGACTCGGGCATGGATGTGTGTGATGTCCTTAGGTTACTTAGGTTTAAGTAGTTCTAAGTTCTAGGGGATTGATGACCACAGATGTTAAGTCCAATAGTGCTCAGAACCATTTGAACCATTTGACTAGGACGGAGAGAATGCTAAATAACAGTAATAGGTCACCCAGCGAAGAGTAGAGTCCACGTATTGTTTGAAGTTCTTGCAGTTTGATATAATGCAGTTCCCGATAGTTTCACACTAACGGGTTCTTTTGGCTATCGAAATACTCATATGGGAATCATAATAGTGGAATTGCTAGATCACCCAACTACCTTAATAACACCTCATTCTGGATTGAATACGACTCGGAAAGCGACGTTAATTTGACGTTTTCATCCATCTCCTGACGTCTCACTGAATGAAGTCTGAAGTGCACGCACAGTTGTGTTGCCTGCCGCAAGGATTCTGTGAAGTGTTGTGGCAGCTGGCAGTCATTGCTGAATACACACATGTGCAAATAACCTCACTGCTCTAGCGGAACTCGTCTTTGTTGCATTTTTTCCATACGGTAATTAGCACAATAACATAAGGCTTGTTCTGCTGAAGAACTTGATGCCCACAAGTCCTTAAATAATAATCTCCTAGCGGGAGGAATAAATACATGAAAGGAAACAGACTGTTGGACGAAAGAATGGACAGCTCCCTGCTTTTGGCGTTTCCGATAGCGCCTACGATAAGAATCTGGTGTCATATTATGCTTCAGAACTCTAAACTGTTTATTTTTTTACTTCATACTAAAACAAAAGTTGTGATATGAGACGAGGAAATGACTTATATGCTTCTAAGGAACTTTAGTTTTTCGTGTTTATTTTCTCACTTCATATTAAAACAAGGGTGTTAATATGAGAAGAGGAAATGAAATATACGCTTCCAAGACATAATATTTCCTTGTGTGCTATTACTGCAAACATGAAAGCCCTGCAGTTAATTTTTGTATGTTGGATAAGTTTTGATATCACCGCACATTCCTTTGTGACAAGGTTCCTATTGTCTTGGGATTCAAATAGAGTGGACGTTTCATCACTGGTTAATATTCTGATGACTAATGACATGATACCCGTTGCAATTGCTCCATGGCACCTGTGAGTAGAGTCTCACGTTGGTTACTATAAGAACACGCAGGCAGTGATATCCGCTCACTGGAGTCAGAGCCAAGGTTATTTCTTTCTGTTTAGGGCGAAGCGTCTGCTGCAGTGTCCACGCTCAGCCAACATAAACAAATCGCGGCGGCATTGGGCACTGCTAATCGCTGCACTTGTCGCGAGCCTCGACAACAAGAGCGCACTGTCTCTGCTAACGATACTATGGAGTTAATAGATCTTACTTAACGGAATACGCAGGACGTGGGATGGGTAAAAATTCAGTTTGTAACTTCCCATCGCATTAAAATACTTTACAGTCATATTTGATGCAATATTTATTGTTGGTTGTCTCTCTAATGTTAATAGTATTGATTCACATCGTACGTTAACACGAAAACACACACACACACACAAACAGTCATTGATTCCTGTGAGGGTGACAACTACTGTGTGTTGAACAACACATGCACCAGTCAGTTCCTCAGTTGGCGTCGAGTGGATGAGATTTTTCAATTACCTTGCACTGCAAGAATTGTAAGGAGGGGACTGAAAGTAAATGGACTTGATGTATGCTAAAGGGCTGCGACAAAGCAAAGCTTGACCGATTATCAGATAACTGTCCACATGGGCTTTGTGGACGAGTATACTTTTAGTAACCAACCCACCCACGATCATTACGTAAGATTTCTCGAGGGCGTAGGGAAATTGATTTCATTAAGTCGTCGACAGTGTAGCGTGATGGTTTACTTCCCACCATACGTTTTCTATATTCGTCCAAAGGTCGCTTGCATTTGTAGGGACACATGGCAAGCCGGCCGAAGTGGCCGTGCGGTTAAAGGCGCTGCAGTCTGGAACCGCAAGACCGCTACGGTCGCAGGTTCGAATCCTGCCTCGGGCATGGATGTTTGTGATGTCCTTAGGTTAGTTAGGTTTAACTAGTTCTAAGTTCTAGGGGACTAATGACCTCAGCAGTTGAGTCCCATAGTGCTCAGAGCCATTTTGACACATGGCAATGACCTTGTTACCTCTGCCCACATATTCTCTATCTGGTTGATGTTCGGTGATCGTGGAACAAACGGCTACAGCTTCATCCTCTCTTGGCCCTGAAATCAATCTCGCACTGCTCTACTATGATGGATTGGTCTCTGCTCCTGTAAATACATTGTTCTGTCGTTAGTTCACATATTTATATTTAAATAACGTATTTGTAATAAGCACAGTGTTTAAGAATTCATTCCCTGTCATAGATAAGTGATCTGGATTCAACAGTCCGATTAAGCATGTGGTTCACCCAGTCTATCATATGATGAGCGTCGTAGTCGGATAGCCACATTAAGACTGACTGGCTGAATCCGATTAGGACGATCTTGTATCGAAATGAAATTACAGAAATCGGATAATTTGAACGTCTGTATTGCAACAATGCTGCGCACATAAATTCCTATGATGGGGTAACAGCTAGCAACTGTCTAAGAAAAAGTGAGAAATATGTCTACTAGCAGCAATGTAACGTAATTATAAACCATGTTTATGTGATGGAAATACTGAATCGAACAACACACATCTATTTCAGTGGAGGGAAGATACACCATATCGGATTTGCTGATGACATAATGACAATAATAATAAAAATCCCGTGTGGCCGATAGGGGAAACCCTCCCCCATATGGATGGTACCGTGGAAATCAAATACTTGTGGTGAACCAAATACTAACACAATCCTGAACGGCTACTCAATCCGTTGAACCCAAAATCCAGACACATCTGAGTGAAAATCACCGCTACCCTGGTCACCGTCTGTTAGCTCAATGAGCTTGGCTGAAAATATTTGCTTCCAAAGGCTTCAACACCCTCTGGTCCTGTCCGGTCCTGGTATCACCCAGGCCAAACCAATGAAACACAAGAAAACATGAACTATGCAAGCAAAGGTAACTTTACCCCAGGTGGTACACAACCTGGCCACCGATAGGCGGCAGTTGGATTTTCGCACTCTGGGGAGTCCAGGTTAGCACGGCAGAGAATATCGAAGATCTCTGGTAAATTTCCCTACAAGCAGAAAACATTCATTTGAAAACTAAACATCGATACATTGATCCAAACAAGAAACCTAAATAATCTCACAAAAGAAATCGTCCGCCAAAAAATTCTCATCCTTGCTCTTCAAGAACCACGATTAATTGACAATTAAAACTTGCATTACGGAAACCATGGCATCTTCAAAATACAACAAAAGGTAGCGAAACTCGCACCAATCCTCGGCATTGCATTTCTCGAACACAGATCTATCAACAACTCTGTCGAAGAAATCACACCCATCAACAATCGAGTTATGACTATGCTCATTCAGAGCCCCTATAAAAAATATACACTCATAAATGCACATGCCCCCACCAACATCGAAAATAAGGAAAACACCGAAAATGTCGAAAAATTGTGGAACACACTCGAAAATACTATGAGCAAAATTTACCAAGATGACGTGAAAATACTAATGGGAGGCTTCAACTCTCTATTTGGGACAGAAAAAACCTGTAGAAAAATCATTGGTACAAATTCAACACACCGAAACGCTTAGACCAACAGCACACGTCTGACTGACATTTGCCAACAATTCAACCACAAAAGAATGTCTTCCCACTTAGGAAGTAGCCTGTTCCCAAGAAACATGTTTGGCTACCAGGTGCAAGCTGCTTTCGTTCGCCTTTCGAGACTCGCTGAAAGCCAGATTTTTAATTCTTTTGTAGCAGAGCTACAAGCAGGCAGATACAAACGCAATAAGGGAATCGTAAGACAACGCGCCTTGCTACTTTCAGTAACCCTTAGTGTCAGAGCGAAAACCTTACGGTACTGCCAAATTCATAATGACGACATATTTTTTGTTGTTGTGAATACATAATTATATCTATGAAATGCCACTTTTCATAATAATAGCGGAAATGAAGTAAATACGGATCTTTTCGAAGTCAAAAGTCGGTAATGTCCTACTAATTCGTGTTAAAATACGCTCAATCGTCTCACAGATACTTAATGCTTTATTAAGATAGTCTGCCGTCGTGATGTTTCTGTAGTAAGCTGAATTTATTTTGTATTAGTACAGTGAATATTTTAATTGGATTTTCCGATAGTTTACTAAACGCAACAGTAATCATCAATGAGAAATTAATCAGCAAAAGAATTTTCTTTCACGATATCTAAAACGATCTGACAATGCTAAAGTTGTTTACAAATTCTACGCCAGTAGAAACCTACTGGTTTCAACGATATAATTATACCAGAGTAGTTTTAAGAGTATTTTCGTCTAGAAATGAATTGCGTCGACGGTTGATCGATCAAGAGCGGGAAAGGTAAAGCTTAACGAATATATGACGAGAGGGACAAGTGCTTGAGAGAGGACTTCTCTATCAATACAAGTTCCTGAGAGACGACTTTAATTTCAGTCTCCTGGATAGTTTTGTTTCTCAAATCAAGAAGTGCGTTATCATGCAGTAGAACATGTGATGTAGTTGTGTTGCTCGATTTTCTTACGCTGAGACCGAAAGGTGTCTCAGTTGTTGGCAACAAATTCCAGCTGTGTTTTGGTAGAATTCGTAGCCCAAAACTCACTTTTGGAGCTATCAGATGTAAACTATTATGTTCACACTACTCTTTGCTCGAGTTTATGTCTTTTGGAGGGGCTCAGCCTTTCATTTCTTCTTAGGAAGTTAATGATAAAGGCATCATAACACGTCACCAGTTACAGTACTGCATACGAATGCTCAATGAGCGACCTGATGACGTTCAATAATAGTCACTCCGTTGATTTTTGTTGTTTCGAATTAGAGCATGTAGTACTCGTACACCAGACTTCTGAATTTTGCCTGTTGAATGCAAATGTCGCATGATGGTAAAATGGTAATCTATCACATATATCAGTAGTCGAGACTTGCTTAATGTGGAAAATCATTGATGCCAGAACGATCTTTGTTGAAACAAGAATATCTTTTTCTGGCGTATTTTTCCCAAAAGCACTCGCTCCACACACAATTCAAATCTTTCTAGCTCCCTCCTCTGCATTCACCCCTCTGTTATACCAAAAGTAAACGTTGTGTTGCAGATGTTACACCTATTTCCACTTACGACTCAATTTTACAATGCTTAAATGTAGTTCATGATTCTCAAGTATGCAAAATCCAATGCTTAACTGCAAGATGATAACTAGAACTTCAAATTCGAAAATGACAGTTGATACATACACTGACAGCGTCGCGCCGCGTTCACCTGAGCGGTGCCGGATTTCAGGCGGCGGGTGGCGCCTGGCCGGTGGCCGGTAGCCGCTGCAGCGCGAGGAAACGCTCGAGCGTAAGCTGTTATGATCGCGAAGCAGCCACGAGCTGTCCTGCGTAATTGTTTCTGGAATACTTGTTATTGCTGGTGAGTAGAATGTTAAGCGAATTATCTTTGATGTTCAGTCAGACTCATAACTTTAGACCGACTGTGGAAAAAAAAAAAAAAACAGTTGGACGCGAACAGGCGACTATAAGCTTAGAACGCACGACGCTTGCCACTAGACCACGGGCTCACATAGTCCGGCAACGTCTCGGAAGTAGACAATACTTCCTCCTAACACTTCCGCATCTTACAGTGTTGCCAGATTGTGCATATGGCCGGACTTAGAGTTGTCAGGGGCGGTCAGTTTTATTGGCCACCTTAAGTGAATGACTCGGACTTAGTCTCGGTGGCGGCCGGCCGGCGGTCAGTTTTATTGTCTAAGACTGTACATTGCCTGCCATATATCGCTCGCATACGGGAACAGTGACTTATACAGTGCTACACTCAGGCGAGTTTGAAAACGCGTTTGGTCTTGATTCTTTTGATTTGCTTGGCTGTAACATACAGGACGATGTGTTGTCAGTGTCTGCTTTCAATGCAGGGGACAGTGTAGCTAGCATGCTAAAAGAAATCCCGGAACTGTTTTCTGAAGGTTTAGGCAAAGCTAACAATTTTGTTCCACGTATTACTCTAAAGGACAATGCTCAACCAAAATTTTGCCTGGCCAGACCCGTTCCCATTGCATTACGGGACAAGATCGCTGCTGAATTTAAAGTACTGCAAGGTAACGGAGTTATTGCACCCATATCAGCTAGTCAATGGGGCAAGTACACCGGTTTTACTCCCCAAACCTTCAGGTCGCATTCGCCTCTGTGTTGACTTCAAGTCTACAGTCAACCCACAAAGTGTAATTGATACTTATCCACTGTCACGCCAAGAGGATCTCATGAAGTAATGAGGCGATGGACGCTACTTTTCAAAAACTGAGTTGAACAACTCGTATCTTAAAATATTGGTCGATGAAGAATCTCAAAAAGTGTCTGCAGTAAATACGCATATGGGCTTCTTTGAATATTCGCTTTTGCCTTTTGGCACTCCTTCAGCACCCGTCATAAGCCATCGATATTTGGAGCATCTCAATGCACAAAAGTCAAACTGTTCAAACTATTTGGACGATACTGTCGTAGCAGGTAGCACACCTCAAGAACATGTTGCAGATTTGTATGCTTTATTGTGTGTGTTATCTGAGGCAGAACTAAAGTGTCGACTAGACACGTGTGATTTTTTAAAAACTGAGTTGCAGTATCTTGATCACGTCATAAACAGTCAAGATGTACATCCTCTTCAGTCGCATTTGTTAGCCATACGAAACTTGCCAGTTCCTCGCAGTATCACAGAATTGTAGTCAGTCTTAGGGAACTGTTATATTCAGTTCACACCGAATGTTGCACAAATCGCAGCTCCATTGCATCGTTGCGTCGCAAGTTTGTCCCCTTTGCTTGGACAGAGAAGTGCCAAAATGCTTTTCAAAAACTTAAAGATGCATTGCTCAGTGATCGATGCTTAGATCAGTTCGATCCTGACAGACCCCTTGTATTGCAACTTGATGCTTCCTCTTATGGCATCGGTGGAGTGCTTTTGCACAGAATTGGTGATAAAGACACATCTATTGCTTTCGCGTGAAAAGTGTTGTCCAAAGCTGGGTGTAACTATTCACAGATTTAAAAAGAGGTATTGGTTATTGTGTATGGTGTCACCAAATTCCACCAGAATTTTTATGGCAGAAAATTCTCCTTATTAAAGCATCACAAGCATTTGCAGTCCTTGTTCCATCCGATGAAACTGGTTACTATACGAACTGCCCAAAAATTGCAACGACGGGCTTTGTTGTCTCAATACCAGTACAAGATTGTGTATAGACCGACCGCTCAACGTGTTAATGCGGACGCACTTTCACGTCTTCAGATTGGCCGCGATACAGACTTTGACGATTATGCTGCATCTTGTCACACTATGTTCAGGATTCTGACATGATTCAGTCTTTTTCGTGGAACTATAAGAAAATTGCACAGGCCACGGAAGCTGATTCAGATTTTGCTCACATACATTCGTGCGTCTTGGCTTCGTTCCTTGAAGAGCATATAAAACTCTGTAGTGCGCCGTTACTTTGCACGTCGGCATAGCCTCGCTGTACATAAAGGAGTGATTCTTGTCCAAAATGACAGTGGACAGTCACGTATGTTGATCGCTAAAGCTTTGCAAAAAGAGGTGTTGCAGTTATTTCACCAAGGACACTGGGGGATTGTTCGTAGGGAACAACGTGTCGACACTACACTTGGCAGGGTATGGGTGCCCAAGTAGAACAGATGACGTCACAGCGTCGTGCATATGCGGAAAATAACTTCACTCCGCTGCAAGAATTGGTTCAAATGGCTCTGAGCACTATGGAACTCAACTGCTGTGGTCATAAGTCCCCTAGAACTTAGAACTACTTAAACCTAACTAACCTAAGGACAGCACACAACACCCAGCCATCACGAGGCAGAGAAAATCCCTGACCCCGCCGGGAATCGAACCCGGGAACCCGGGCGTGGGAAGCGAGAACGCTACCGCACGACCACGAGATGCGGGCGCTGCAAGAATTCCCTGTTTGGTCACCATGGCAACGTGTGCACAAAGACTTTGCAGGACGCTTTTGGAACACTCGTTGGTTGATTGTGATTGACTCATATAGTAAGTTTCCTTTTCCTGTGCCAATGAACTCGACAACGTCACGTAGCACAGTTCAGGTGTTTTCATCGATTTGTAGCCTCGAATGTTTACCTGAAGTAATAGTATCCGACAATGGCCCTCAGTCCACGTCAAACGAATTTGAAACATTCTGTGAACCCACTGATATACAGCATCTAACTATTGCACCGTTCCACCCACAGTCAAACGGCGAAGCGGAACGTTTCGTCTGAACATTCAAGCAGCAGATGGCCAAACTTCGCTCCGCACACACCAGGGATCAAGTATTGCCACTGTTTCTCGCCTCGTATCGTTCGCACCCACGAGGTGGATCATCGCCGGTGGAGTTGCTTGACGGCCGCCGCCATCTTGCACTACTCCACCTGCTCCACCCTCCGCAGCATCCGGTGTCGAAGGAAGGCCGCAAGTCGCACCGCATGATGTTGTCTTTTACAGGGTTTCTAGCGGCAGCAGACGGTGGGCGCTAGGCGAGATAGTCCGTCGACTAGTCGCTTGGATGTAGTTTGTCTCAGGTCCAGATGGCTTGCAGCGCCGCCATCAAGATCAACTTCGCCTGTCATGTACACGATGATCTTTCAGTCTCCTTTCCCCAGATTCACGGGTTCAGCGGACAGCGCGGCCGCTGTAGCCACCAGAGGGTGTCATCACGACGCCGCGGGACGACCCCATGGAGGCGGAGCCTTCGCCTCCTCCGGCTCCTCTCGCCCAATCGATGGAGCCAAACCCGCCCAAACCGCGACAAGCAGTCGCCCCCATCTATATCTGGTCCATAGCAGCTTAAGGTGGTCGCATACCTTCTGGGTCCGCAGCTCGTGGTCGTGCGGTAGCGTTCTCGCTTCCCACGCCCGGGTTCCCGGGTTCGATTCCCGACGGGGTCAGGGATTTTCTCTGCCCCGTGATGACTGGGTGTTGTGTGATGTTCTTAGGTTAGTTAGGTTTAAGTAGTTCTAAGTTCTAGGTGACTGATGACCATAGATGTTCCATAATGCTCAGAGCCATTTGAACCATACCTTCTGGCCGTTTTCCAGGAAGCGTTTCCGCCAGGAGCGCTGGTCGGATGGCGGGTTACGGCCGTAAGTTTGACGTCCCCTGCAGCCACAGCTTCGAGCCCGTCGAGGCGCTCAGAGTCCCGTACACCCCGCCGTGGTCGCACTCCGTACACGACGACGGTCCGTCGCTTTGGGGCGAAGGATGTTCTGGCACCGGAACGAACACGAAGAATGGAAAACCAGAGAAGATGGTGAGGAAACGTCCGCCAATGGTACACGGAATTGGACCGCGCCGCGCCAGGAGCGCCCTCTGCAAGAAGTGAATAAAAGCGCCGCTCCTGCCAGCCTCTCCCGCTCAGATTGGCTCAGTACACGGACCGTGACCAGTGACTTGTGTCAACTTGCCTGAACAATTCACATGTCACAGGACTCTGAATTATATTTCATGTCCACGCTCGTTTGCGCCAGCATTTTATAGATACAAGTTATGTACAGTCAATCTGCTTTACAGAAATAAAACTACTAATGATATTTGCTTGAATTGTTGTATAGCATTCCGAGGACGCAGCATCCTTTAGGCATCTATAAGCGATGAGTGGCCAAGATCCAATATATATATATATATATATATATATATATATATATATATATATATATATATATATATTCCTGGAAATTGAAATAAGAACAACGTGAATTCATTGTCCCAGGAAGGGGAAACTTTATTGACACATTCCTGGGGTCAGATACATCACATGATCACACTGACAGAACCACAGGCACATAGACACAGGCAACAGAGCATGCACAATGTCGGCACTAGTACAGTGTATATCCACCTTTCGCAGCAATGCAGGCTGCTATTCTCCCATGGAGACGATCGTGGAGATGCTGGATGTAGTCCTGTGGAACGGCTTGCCATGCCATTTCCACCTGGCGCCTCAGTTGGACCAGCGTTCGTGCCGGACGTGCAGACCGCGTGAGACGACGCTTCATCCAGTCCCAAACATGCTCAATGGGGGACAGATCCGGAGATCTTGCTGGCCAGGGTAGTTGACTTACACCTTCTAGAGCACGTTGGGTGGCACGGGATACATGCGGACGTGCATTGTCCTGTTGGAACAGCAAGTTCCCTTGCCGGTCTAGGAATGGTAGAACGATGGGTTCGATGACGGTTTGGATGTACCGTGCACTATTCAGTGTCCCCTCGACGATCACCAGTGGTGTACGGCCAGTGTAGGAGATCGCTCCCCACACCATGATGCCGGGTGTTGGCCCTGTGTGCCTCGGTCGTATGCAGTCCTGATTGTGGCGCTCACCTGCACGGCGCCACACACGCATACGACCATCATTGGCACCAAGGCAGAAGCGACTCTCATCGCTGAAGACGACACGTCTCCATTCGTCCCTCCATTCAAGCCTGTCGCGACACCACTGGAGGCGGGCTGCACGATGTTGGGGCGTGAGCGGAAGACGGCCTAACGGTGTGCGGGACCGTAGCCCAGCTTCATGGAGACGGTTGCGAATGGTCCTCGCCGATACCCCAGGAGCAACAGTGTCCCTAATTTGCTGGGAAGTGGCGGTGCGGTCCCCTACGGCACTGCGTAGGATCCTACGGTCTTGGCGTGCATCCGTGCGTCGCTGCGGTCCGGTCCCAGGTCGACGGGCACGTGCACCTTCCGCCGACCACTGGCGACAACATCGATGTACTGTGGAGACCTCACGCCCCAGGTGTTGAGCAATTCGGCGGTACGTCCACCCGGCCTCCCGCATGCCCACTATACGCCCTCGCTAAAGTCCGTCAACTGCACATACGGTTCACGTCCACGCTGTCGCGGCATGCTACCAGTGTTAAAGACTGCGATGGAGCTCCGTATGCCACGGCAAACTATCTGACACTGACGGCGGCGGTGCACAAATGCTGCGCAGCTAGCGCCATTCGACGGCCAACACCGCGGTTCCTGGTGTGTCCGCTGTGCCGTGCGTGTGATCATTGCTTGTACAACCCTCTCGCAGTGTCCGGAGCAAGTATGGTGGGTCTGACACACCGGTGTCAATGTGTTCTTATTTCCATTTCCAGGAGTATATATATATATATATATATATATATATATATATATATATATATATATATATATATTTTGTGTGTGTGTGTTTTCAATACTGGAGTCCAGCTCCTATTGACAGAAAGCGGCGTTGTCTCCGAATAGCTCGGTTCTAAGCCTTTCTTTGTAAATTTCGAACTACTTTCTCAGCCATATCACAAAAGATCGCCGCTCGTTGTGGGCATAACGCTATAAATTAACAGACAGAATAAGCCTGGCGTACGTTCAACTTTTCCCATTGAGTATCATAATGGAAACGAGAGACACAAATTTTGTAACCAGGCGCCATTGAAGGGGAAAAGCACACTGACACCGATCATTATCAGTAGATTCTCACTCTTTCTCTCTCTATCCTAGTCCCTCCATACTTCCGTATATGTGAATGACGAGGGGGAGGGAAGAAATGCCACTCATGCGATTTCGTACCTTGTCACAGGTTCGCTCAAAGCAGAAAGCTCCATCTCACTGCAACCATCCACGGCTTATCTGCGTCATTAACAGTACTTTGCTAAACACAAGATGTCTGGAGACACAGTACATTACTTTTGTTTATCTCACTTAGAATACCTGTACATTTACCGATTTGGATACGAAAATAAATAATTTTTCGTTGAGAATACTTCGGCACAAGATATACGTTTGCAGAAGATCAACAAAGTACTAGTGAAAATGAAGAAACAGTGTGTGGATGGTCAAAAACAAGAAATTAATCATCTCTAAGTTAAATTTATTTACCGAAATGTGTAAAATTCTGCGACAATATTCGAAGTCGTCGTAAGACACAACCTCATATACGAAACTGACCTCTCAATTTATTTCCATCGGTAAAAGTTAATGGTGGTCGACGATGTGGTTCTTTATTAACATTTTAGGGCCCAAATGTAACTGTAATGACTGACTAGAGTATGTATCTGAGCAACATGATGGCCTATGAGTGACCTAAATTATCCCATGTTTTATTAACGCGAATAAATACTGTGATTCGTAGCATTAAATTCCTGCGTATAATATGCTTTAGAAGATTCAGTGCATAAAAAGCGGCATTGCTGGAATTTCTGCCAGTCAAAACGGAGTCTAAATTCAGTTACCAATATCTCAATTGTTATAAATAAAGGAGATGTTCTTGTAAGCCCTCACGAGCTTAGGAAGAACGTCGATTAGCGATCTGCGGTCCAAGAGTAAGTACATTAAGTCAATTAGTACTATGTTTCATTGTCTACATTTACAGTACAGCTAATTCAAAATACGTATGAATAAAATCATTCCCCACTCAAGGTGACACTTCACTTACGTTAATGCGGAACATAAACCATTGTAACTAAATCTTACTGAAATCAGTGCAATCTGTGGGTATTCGTGGTTTTCTGCTGGTCCACATACTCACTGGATGTGGTTCTGAAAAGTTATAATGACAGTTCCAATTAGTTTCGACCTTGACATCAGTCTCACGGATTTATTTCGTGGTGTAAATTTAACGAACTTCAACTGCGGAGGAAGTTGAAACATATTTCTAATAGCAGGCACCAGTTTTAATGTGTGTGAATATTCCAAGCCTACGACTTTTTGATATGACGTGCTGTTGCTATTAAAAATCTGCCTATCAAAGGGAGATTAAAGTGACGGATATCCAATAACTCTGACGTCGGACTATGTCTGCTACTGTCAGGCGTGCCGATCGCAGGTACGCAGTTTAACACTTAAGAAAAATACGTGTGCTGCATCCCTGATGCACATAAAGTTTGACGCGATCTGTAACCATGGTGCATGATGTGTTTAGTGGAGCGTGTTTGTTGTAATTATTGAGTCTGTTAGTTAAATTGGATACTTCATTATGTATCTCACAGTCTGCCAAGAAACATCCTCAGCGTCAGGTGTAAGCTCAGACATGTTTACGGTCTTAAAATCAGCAGACAGCTAATCACGAGAAGGAAAGGCAGGTGTAGAAATCTGATCAACGCATATTACTCTATTTGGAGATTTAGTTGTGAATATATGCTGCTCTGGGACTTGTGGAGGGGAGTAGATACATAGTGTTTTGAGTAGGAACCCATATCCGGAAAGATACGTTTCATTTCAGATGCCTAACGCATCCACGTCTACTGAGGGAAATAGGAAAGTCTCAGAGTTTCTAAAAACGTATTGGACCCGTTTTTGGAAGCTGCGCCACTGAAGGTCCGTCAGGAAACGTGGTTTCAGTATTATGGTGCATCACCTCACCTCTCACATGCGGTTCGGATACTCCGAGACATCTCAACAGACGATATGCTTAAAGATGGAGATACCGAAGTGGTCCAAAGGCGTGTCCGCCGTGATCGCCTGATTTACTCTTGTGGGCAACTTACTGTGGGTTGTATGCAAAGTTAAATTTTACGAGACTCCCGTAGAGACAGAGGAAGATCTGCTGGCACGATTTATGGCCGCTGTGCTAGAAATTGAAGAGACATGAACTGAGATGGGAAGTGTGTACCAGATCTGCCGGCCGGTGTGGCCGTGCGGTTCTAAGCGCTTCAGTTTGGAACCGCGTGACCGCTAAGGTCGCAGGTTCGAATCCTGCCTCGGGCATGGAGGTGTGTGATGCCCTTAGGTTAGTTAGGTTTAAGTATTTCTAAGTTCTAGGGGACTGATGACCTCAGTAGTTAAGTCCCATAGTATTCAGAGTTATTTGAACCATTTTTTTTGTACCATATCATGCTTCGTAGGCACAATGTCTGTAACAACGCTGGTGGTTGCCAGATTGAGCAGCTAATGTATTTCATCGGTACTTATCTATACGTATAGTACGCTAGGTTCTTTTTTGTTACGGAATAACGTAAACACATAATGTTTAAGTATTATTAAAACAAACGTACTTTAGTTAGAAATGGATGTTTCGTTTGTGGTTCATTTCCAATAATTACTTAATACGAGGACAACGACTGTTAGCAACTGTAGCATACATAAGCTGCAGGTGTCCCAAGGGTGGTGCTAAAGAACAATCACTCGGAGGCAACCAAACAATGCTCGTTGATCTCAGGCTAATTTACAGCGACTACCACTGATTGGAGACACACCAACATGCCTGACTATAGAAATGCCTCATCTGGGAGCCCACGGGTGAGGACCTATCATCAACATCCATCAGGTTAATATTGAAGGAATAAGTTGAGCTAAACGCCAAGTACTGAGTACGATTTTATATGATGACAACATCGATCTGGTTGCAGTCCAGGAAACTCACGCTGAAGATGAATATCAACTTAAATGGACAGGCTAGATCCCAGGTTACAGTATAGTTTGCCCAATGTTATCATCATGCCTATAGCGTGGCCACGTACGTTCGATCTGCGATTGGAGATGCTCAAGTGTGCTCGGAGACAGTGCACGATGACATACATGAACTTCTTGTCACGACAGGAGAACTGTCATCGAGTAATGTGTACATCCCACCAAGCACTACATGGCTTTAAGAAGTTCTGTCCTACCTACCACACTTAGCCATATATGTGGGTATTTTATTAGCCACCACCCCCTGTGAAAATACAGAACAGCTGACGGGAATGGCGAGGCTCTTATCAACTGGGGATAAATGCTTGGAATGGATCCACCCAACGGCCAGTAGCTATGACAGATTCATAGGTGCCGTTAGAAGTGCAGCAAAGTCCGCGGGCCTACCGAGGGTTCCCCAAACAATATGTGCCAGGCTGCGACACAAAGTATGAAACCAAGTATCAAAGATTCCTTGAGAGTTAAGACCCTGAGATTGCAGGCGATCTGCTGCTCAGACGAGACGATGCTCGGAGAGAGAATGGGTCGAACCCGTAGAGTCGCTTGATTTGAAAACATCTATTAGAAAGACCTCATCTCTCCTCTGAAATGTAGGTGGAGCTAAGAAATTATATCACAGCTCTACAGATTTATTTGCAAATGGGGTTGCAGCTCACATACAGGCTCCGTCCAGAGTTCAAAGAGGTAAAAGCTATACAAGAACAATACATCGTGAACTTCATGCCCTTAAGAGCGCGCTACAGACATATAGCACTTCTTTAGATCAATACCTTCCAAAATTGCCACTACCGATATCGAAGAGAACCTGAAGAACGTCAAGACAGGGAGGGCACCTGGACAAGATGGAATACACCCAGAATTCCTTCTTCACTGCGGGAAGTATGCTAAAAACGACTTGCAAAATTTTATACAAATGTAATGAGAACAGGGAACATACCAATGAAAATGAAGAACTCAAAGATCATCGCACTGCTTAAACCAGGAAAGTCAAGCGACCAGCCAAAGAACTGTACACGAATCGCACTGCTCAGCGTCGTATATAAGCTGCTCGAGAGACTCCTATATAATAGACTAAGTGCTTTCCCTGACAACCTATATGGAGCCAGGCTGTCAGAAAATGCAAAAAGCATCGATTCCATTCATATATCTGAGCGGAGACTATGACACTGTCTGCAGACAAGAGGTGTACAAGCGAGGTCAAATAATTCGTTGCAGCAGTACTATCAGACTGATCGATAAAATGCTTGCTGAAAGAACTTTTATAATATTAACTGGTGAAAGAAAGAGCTCCACCAAATTACTCCACGATAGGCTACCACGGGGCTCAGTCCTTGCCCCACCGCGCTTCAATCTTCACATTTCCAACATTCGAAATACACAATCTAGAAAGTTTAGATACGTGGAAAAATGGGCCCTAGCTCCACAACAAGGATCATTTGAGGCCACTGAAGCCATCCTGTGCTCCGATATAAAGTCAGTGAGTGGTTACTTTCGCAAATGGAGGCTGCAGCCAAACACAAACAAGACCGAAGTATCATGCTTCCACCTTTGCAACCAATCAGCAAGAAGAGAGCTCAGTGCTATCTTTGAACGGAAACGCCTTAACCATCACAGCTATTCCAAGTATCTAGGAGTTACCCTGGACAGGACTCTTTCTTACAAGGGTCATTTGATGAAGATTGCAGGCAAAATGAGGACGCGAAACAACATCATCCATAAATTGTGGGGCACTACTTGGGACTCCACAGAAAATACACTCCGCACATTAACAATTGGGCTTCTCAACTCAGTGACAGAATACTGCGCTCCAATATGGATTAATAGCCCGAATACAAACAGTGTAGCTGTGGTATTAAATGACACCATGCACATCATCAGCGGCACAATAAAATCTACTCCTACCGTGTGGCTGCCAATCCTAAGCCATATACCACCACCAGAGATATGGCGAATAAATGCTCTCCTCAGAGAATACAAAAAGATAATTAATAACCCTCAGCTGCCCACACATAATGATACAGCTTACCTGGAGCCCAGAAGACTTAAATCGAGAGATCACCACTACTCACTGCTAAAGAGATGACCACCTCAAAGTTCGACATCCACAATCTTTGGAAACAACACTGGGGGGGGACACAGCCCGCCAAAATTCCAAAGTTTCACCATAAATGACAAGTCGCCTCGCTTCCAGCAGTCACACAGTGTTTGGACAACTTTAAACCACATACGCACTGTTCACTTCAAAAGTGCTACACCCTGTACAACTGGGGAAAGACGGTAGAGATGAATATCCAGCATATAGTAGAAGAACGCCCATTTAGAGGTTAGAAGGGAAACTACATCGACTTCCTAGCTGCAATAGAGGAAATTATCGATTATATTCATTGCTTGGCTGTCAATGCGTAAATAAAGTATGTATAAACTGTACAAGATTAGCAATGTATGGCATACGATAAATAAACTAAAATTACTTAATAGTTTACTGCGTCACGCATAATTCGGTCCCTCAAGCGTAAGTCGATGCGTTAAGCATCTAAACCATCGTGCAATGAAAACGTTTCGTTTGCCGACATCAGCTCCTGCTCAAAGTATTATGTTCTCATTCCCATCTGCAATTCCTAGCATTTTCAAACGGGAATTTCCGAACACCTTTAAATCGATAAACGTACGAGTGTCTGCTGATGATGAGCAGGCCTTAGTGGAGCCAGTGTGAGATTTGGGCAAAAAACTATGTGCTTGGATTTTCACACAGAAGAACATTCATTTAGAAAATTTGTATTGATATCACCATTTACAGTAGATGTATGTACAAAGACTCAAGACTTACGAGTGTAGATTCTAACTTAGAGATCTGTCCAACTGTATGTATAGCGCATATTACACAGATGAGAGCCTTTTTATACGACAGTTTCATCTCAATGAATAAATATTCGATCTTTTTTGTTCCCGTTTAGAGACACGAGCACGACCTTTGGGAGCAAATTTGCGCGTACGTAAGCTGAAACGCCGGTCTCTCGTCTGACACATACCTCATATCTCAGAAAGATGTATCCGTCAAGGCTTACAGAACTGGAAAAGATACTCTGCTTCAGTCATGTCTCCGGCAAGAGTGTGTCACGAAAACTAATGCCCTGAAATATGCCACACAGTTCAGTCAAGTCGGCTGGTTCTCATCTTTTATTTGACTGGTTTGATGCGGCCCGCTACAAATTCCAGTCCCGTCACAACCTCCTCATCTCAGAGTAGCTTTTGCAACCTACGTCCTCAATTATTGCTGGATGTATTCCAGTCTCTGTCTTCTTCTACAGTTTTTGCATTCTACAGCTCCCTCTTGTACCATGTAAGACAGTCCCTGATGTCTTAATACATGTCTTATCATCTTATCCCTTCTCCTTGTTAGTGTTTTCCACATATTCCTCTCCTCTCCGATTCTGCATAGAAACTACTCATTCCTCCCCTTATCTGTCCAACAAATTTTCCACGTTCTTCTGTAACACCCCATTTCAAATGCTTCGATTCTCTTCTGTGCCTCTTTTCCCACTGTCTATGTTTCACTGAAATACAATGCTGTGTTCCTTACTTACAGTATCAGAAATTTCCTGTTCAGACTGAGGCCAATGTTTGAGACTTGTAGACCTCTCTAGACCAGGAATGCAATTTTTGCCAGAGCTGGTCTGCTTTGGATGTCGTCCTTGCTCTCTCCGTCATTGGTTATGTTGCCACCTAGGTATCAGAATTCCTTAGTTTCGTCTACTTCGTGACCATCAATCCTGATGTTAAGTTTCCCGCTGTTCTCATTTCCGATGCTTCTCATTACTTTTGTCTTTCTTAGATTCACCCTCGGTCTATATTATGTACTCATTAGACTGTTCATTCCATTCAGCATCTCATGTAACTCTTCTTCACTCTCACTCAGGATAGCAATGTCATCAGTGAATCTCATCATTGATATCCTTCCATCTTGAATTTTAACTCCACTCCTGGCCCTTTCTTTTATTTCCCTTAATGCTTCTTCGATGTATAGACTGAACACCAAGGGCGAAAGACTACGTCCTTGTTTTACACCATTCTTTATCCAAGCACTCCGTTCTTTGGTGTCCGCTCTTATTACTCCATCTTGGCTCTTGTACGTATTGTGTATAACCCGTCTCTCCCTATAACTTACCACTATTTCTCTCAGAATTTCGATCATATTGCACCATTTTACATCGTGAAACGCTTTCTCCAGATCGACAAGTCCTATGAACGTGTCTTCATTTTTCGTTAGTCTTGCCTCCATTATCAACCGCAAAGTCAAAATTGCCTCTCTGGTGCCTTTACCTTTACTAAAGCCAAACTGATCGTCATCTAATACATCCTCCATTTTCTTTTCCATTCTTCTGTGTATTACCCTTGTCAGCAACTTGGATACATGAGCGGTTAAGCTTATTGTGCAATAATTCTCGTGGTTGTCAGCCCTTGCTGTCTTCGGAATTGTGTTGGTGATATTTTTTCCAAATATCAGATGTCATGTCGCCGCACTCATACTTTCTACACATCAACTTAATTGGTCGTTTTGTTACTACTTCCCCAAATGATTTTAGAAATTCAGACGGAATGTTATCTATTGATTCTGCCTCAGTTGATATTAAGTCCTCCAAAGCTCCCTTAAATTCCGATTCTTATACTGGACCCCACATCTATTCTAAATCGACTCCTCTTTCTTCTTCTAGCACATCAGACAAATCTCCCCCTTCATAGATTCCTTCAATATTTCTCTTTCCACCTACTCGCTGTCTCCCCTGCATTTAGCAATGGAATTCTCATTATGCTCTTAATGTTAACACCCTTGCTTTTAATTTCACCGAAGGATATGTTGACTATCCTATATGCTGAGTTTGTCCTTCTGGCATTTATTTGTTTTAGATTTCTTCATATTTCTCATGCAGCCATTTCGTCTTTACTTCCCTGCACTTCCTATTTATTTCATTCTTCACTGAAACCTATTTCTATATTCCCGAATTTCCCTATACATTTTTGTTTTTACTTCATTCATCGATCAACTGAAGTATTTCTTTTGTTACCCATGGTTTCTACGCAGTTACCTTTTCCGTACCTATGGTTTTCTTTCCAACTTCTGTGATTTCCATTTTCAGAGATATCCATTCCTCTTCAACTGTAATGCCTATTAAGATATTCCCTATTGCTGTTTCTATATTCTTAGAGAACTTCAAGCGTATATCGTCATCCCTTAGTACTTCCTTAGCACCACTTCTTTGCATATTAATTCTTCCTGACAATTTTTTTTACACTTCATCTTACTCTTCATCTCTACTACATTTTGATCTGAGTCTATGTCTGCTCCTGGGTACGCCTTACAATCCGGTATCTGATTTCGGAATATCTGTCTGACTGTGATGTAATCTAACAAAAAAAATGGTTCAAATGGCTCTGACCACTAAGGGACTTAACTTCTGAGGTCATCTGTCCGCTAGAACTCAGAACTACTTAAACCTATCTAACCTAAGGACATTACACACATCCATGCCCGAGGCAGGATTCGAACCTGCGACCGTAGCGGTATCGCGGTTCCAGACTGTAGGGCCTAGAACCATTCGGTCACTACGGCCGGCTGTAACGTAACAGAAATCTTCCCTAATCACTGGGCCTTTTCCAAGTGTACCTTCTCCTCATGTGATTCGTGAACGGAATAATCGCTATTACTAGCTGAAATTTATTAAAGAATTCAATTATTCTTTCTCCTCTCTCGTTTCTTGTTCCAAGCACGCATTTACCTGTGACCTTTTCTTTTATTCCTTCCCCTACAACTGCATTCCAGTCCCCATGACTGTTACATTTTTATTTCACTTTGCGTATTTTATTCCCTTTCAATATCTCTCATATACTTTTTATAGCCCTTCATCTTCCGCTTGCGTCGTCGGCATGTTTACCTGAACTATCGTTGTCGGTGTTAGTTTGCTGTCGATTCTGATAAGAACAACCCTATTACTGAATTGTTCACAGTAACACACTCTCTGCCATACCTTCCTGTTCATAACGAATCCTACCTACGTTATAACACTTTCTACTGCTGTTGATATCACCGTTTACTCATCTGACCAGAAATTCTTGTCTCGTTTTCATTTCACTAGTCCTTACTATATCTAGATTGTGCCTTTGAAATTCAATTTTCGGATTGTCTAGCTACTCTACCGTGTTCAGCCTTCTGACATTCTATTCCCTGACTCGTAGAACATTATCTTTCGTTGGTTATTTTCTCATGCTCACCTCCCCCTAGGCAGAACCCTCCTAGAGATCCCAGTGGGGTACTTTTCCGGAAACTTTTGCCAATGGAGAGATCATCATAATACTTTTTCCATTACAGGCCACATGTGCTGTGGGTGCAGATCATATGTCTTTAATTTAATTTTTTCCATTGCCTTCTGCATCCTCATACCGTTGATAATTGCTGATTCTTCCACCTTTGGTATCACTTTCCCACCCAAGTACAAGAGAGTGCCCTGAACCTATGTCCGTTCCTCCGCCCTCTTTGACAAGGCTGTTGGCAGAATGAGGGTGACTTCTTTTGCCGGAATTCTTCTGCGCCAACGGTGATTATTAATCAAAATTTAAGCATAGGCCGATTTCGAACCCAGAACCGAGGATGTTTTGATAACAGTGCGCACAAAATGCCATGGCCGCTAGAAGCTTAGTCGGTTGGGTGAGCGTGGCAGAGCGGCAGTGGTGGGGGGTCACTCAGAGGGCTGCAGGGGATATGTCAAGAGCTGGAATGGAAAGTGGAGCTCTAAATTGGAGCCTAGACTGACATTTTTTGTAAATATTAAATAGAGCCCCTGCACGACCACACTTATGAATATTCAAAAACGTCTACTGTCTCCTCTGCCTTCGTTAGTATTCCGCCGAAAATGTTGAGTTTTATTTTCGCCTGGCCTGTTAACCATTTGTAACTTCCAGAGAAGCATAATGAGTTACGGATTTTGAGTAAAAACTTCTCTGGTGGCCATATCAAATTTTGCCTTTTTTCCAAGAACACAGCGTAATTCACATTGTCTCACTAACCTGTCGTGTAGACACAATCTGAAGCACTGGTTTATTAAGTTTATTGAGTGAGGAACTGAGGAAAATTAAGTCAGTAGTTTATGAAAAAGAATAGCGCCAGTACAAAAAAACGTGTATGTCTTCATACATGTTGTTCCTAAACCCGTAGCATTTCTCGTTTTAAATCAGCTATAGATGGCACTTGAAAATCACATTCTTTCACCATAAAAGTCTGTAGTTATTGGAATAACACGGTAGATCATGAAGTTTTACATAATAAATATATGCTAAAAACTCTCATTTCTGCGTGCTATCAGTTGCCCTGATCTCATTCCAATATCGAAACCGCTCCCGAAGTGTGAGGACTGTTATGAATACTTCACTCTCGCCTTGCCACTGGTGCGACACGCCAATGAGTCCGCCGCATCAGATCAATTCTCTCGAGATTGATGACAGATAGATACCTCCATCCAAGAAAAATTGAGTATGGTAGCTAGATTTCATACGCAGCAACATATTATGTAGTATTCACCAAACGCAAAATCATAGCGAACTCTTTTTTTTTTTTTGATTGCACACTTTTTCGCGTAATGTCATACTTTCACGTAAATATCACGATTACTAAGACCATTAACGAAGTGATTGGTACATCATCATGAACCTGACATACAAAGCTATAAGTAAAACAATAATGAAGTTCTTTGGGAACAGTTTACGTAAAATCGTTTGAGAAAACTTGCAGGGTGCGTGCCTTCATTCTGTCATCGCTGTCTGGCCGAAAGGCGGAAAACACTTATCGGCCTTCCCTTCCGAACAAACGAATGACCTCGCCCAGCGCATCTGCCACCGTAACCTGCGTGAGTTATACTAAACAAAGACGCTACCCCTAGACCGTGGATAGGGACTGCAAATTCGAGAGAGGTGTCACGAGTCGTTTCCCCTATTAGGCGACAGGTAGGAAGGTCAGCTGCTCCGGAGTCGAAGCCCAGCGCATCGTGGAAAGAGGTTGGCAGGGGAGGAAGGACGCGCACGGAGCAGTACAAAGCAGGTTGTAAGTGGGAGATGGTGGGCAGAGTGTGTGGGATGTTCAGCTTCAGGTGCACTTGTCCGAAACAGAGCGAGAAGTTTCAAGTTCCGTGAGTTTTCGGTAAACGACGCCTACAAAATGAGCAGTGTATGATGTACGACTGTATAAAAAATGGTAATAGAAACTATAGATAATAATCAAATACTGATGATAACAATAATAATAATAATAACAATAACGATGATAAAGGAAATAGTATGAGCAATAGATTATAGTGAAACAGAAATAAAGTAATAACATAAAAGGAAACAGTAACTCTAGGATTATGTCCCAAAGGAATTAAATTAATGTTTGGCGGTATATTAATCGTCTGAATCTAAATCCTGTGGGACAAGTGGAATACTAGTGAAAAGATGTTATGTTTGTGTTGTAGATACGAAAATGAAACAAAAATGTATAGCTAGAATCAAAACTAATCCGAAACAAGCAACGATGATAACAGAAAACTGTTTTCAAGTAAAATATTCAAGATCACTTTGGTCTCACACAGCTTAGGTTTCTAAGTTCTAAGTTTTCTCTGAGTGATTTTCCGTATCTATCTTTTCGATAGTGTGGTGTGCGTATTGTAAGACCTTCGGTACACACACCATCAGATTATTTGACTTGTCGCTCTAACGAATTAGGCGAGTGTCAGCAATATGTCTCGTGGTCTTAACGTGGCGTGTTTATCTTCTGCCGTTAGGTCACGCTTTGAGTAGCAGATTGACGGTGACTAACTTTAAACAGAACTTGATTAACTTTCACACACATTTATGAAAATAATAACAAGCATAAAAGTTACTTAACTTGGTTCTGGGTGCTATTTACAATTGACACTCTGAAGTTCCTTTGGTATTGGTATGTTATCCTTATTCTCACATATATTTCTGATACTTGACAAAAGTGTCTACACATTTATCTTCATGGCTATGTACAGGAATATGGTAATCTTTTTAGGCGCAGACTGAAACTTGGCTATAGACTGGTACAGACTAATGCAGATTGACTTATCGGAGGTCTGTACACTCATTATAATACCTCGAGCGTTCAGGTATCACTGCGCGAGTGTGATCCGCGAGGAGAAAAGGTTCTACGTTAGCAGCAATCTCATTGGCTGCGTTACATATTAACACGCGGATCGGCGGAAGCAGAATTTGGTCCGTCTCTAAGACAGCGCCATCTCGTAGTGCGGAGACGGACGAGCGCTGCGCCTGCGCTGTTGTGCTTAGCGGGGCGCGCCCTATTGGGAAAGTTGTGTACGCGCTGACTACGCTGAACTATGTACACAACAAATAGCTTTGCCACCTAATATTCTTACAGTTTAAGTCTGTTCATACAATATAGGCTGCACGGCCAGCATTCTCTTCAGTTAAACCTTCCTGGCTGAGAGGCCGTGGTCGATGTATAAACCCGCTTCTTAGTGTTTCATCTCCTTATGCGGGAGACATTTTCCGAAGCAAAACGGCTACAACAACTAAGACTTGAGGGGTTCTGTCATTTATAGAGCGCATAGAGGGCACCACCAGACGTCACGAAAAGGTCGCGACAACAGGATGAGAATCAATATTTTTAATCGGGAATGGTGACGTCATACAGAATCATACAGTCGGCGTAACGTGACGTATGGTGCTACTCTCAATGCTCTCTGTCAACGTATGAGACCCTGAAGCCTTCGTGATAGTAGCCGTTTTACCTCGGAACATGTTCCCTGAAGTTGGAGACAAAACGTTAGGAAGGAGTTTTATACATCAATCATTACCTCTGAGCCCGGTAGTCTTAACCGAAGGACTAAGTGCGTGTTAGTGCTTTTATTTTAACTTTTTTAGTTTACTGTAAAGGCAGTATCATGTATGCTGAATGTGAGTTATACCGTGGGTTAGTACTGGAGGAACATTTCAATAATGCGAGTTGGTGTTTCATTCAGATAACTGCACTCTGGAGGTCAGTAAAGTGTCAGATGAAGCTTTCCCATGGAGTTGAAGATAATGCAGTCGAAAACACTGAATCGTGGAAGAGGGAAGAAAGATTTATGCCCTTCAGCCAAAATTCTACCTCTTCTTCTTATGGCTTCATATTTCTGATTGTGTTATTGCTTTCTTAACAGTACCCTTCCATTCAGCCCCCTCGTTTACTTTCCTTCTGAATCCGCTGATTCCAAGGGCTCTGGTGTTTGCTTCCACGTTGTCCACCCATCGTTTACGTGGACTCCATTTTAATCTTCTTCCCATCGGTTTCCATTGGAAGACCTTCTTAGCAGTTCTTGTGTTCTTCATTCGTAGGACGTGCCACACCGAATCTATTCTTTCACCTTTAATTGGCCTTACAGTATCAGCTTCTTGTATGATATGATTCGACTTATATAACAGGTCCTTGATCTCCTCGTACCGTCATTATTTCGGATCCCTCCATTGCTTTCCTCTAGTATTCTTTACTCAAATATTCTGAGTTGTTGTTCGTCAGTGCTGATAAGCATCCATGCTTCGCATCCATAGTAAACCACTGGCTAGTGATAACCTTATAAATATCCGTTTTGAGCTCTTGGTTTATCATCACACACGTCATTAGCTTTTTAAATACATGCAAGCACCACTTACCAGTTAAAACTCGTGTTTTTAGTTTAGTGGGTATGGAATTTACTTTATTAATATTAGCTCGTAGGTATTCAAAATCCCCTACATGCCTGAAAATTAAAACTTGCTGCTGACCAGCTATCACATTTATGTCCCCTGTCCAATGGTATTTCATATATTTAGTCCTTTATTTGTTACTTTCAAGTCCCCTAAGCCGTGGAGCTTCTTACTGCTCCACTAGTACTCTCCCCGAAAACATCCTTCTAATAATCTTACGTCATCGCAATCGCAAATCAACTGCGTGGTCCTTATACTACACGCCCAGATATTTACAGTTTTCGTGTAACCACTTCTGAAGTCCAACAAAGGTATTGTGGATAGAGCATCGCCTTGTCTAACTCCTTTAATTTGTACTGAAACAACGGCTTAATTCCCCATCCACTATTAACATTGCCTTCGATACAGCCAAGATCGGCTGACTAAAGCAACTGCATGACGGAAGAAAAATTGCATCTCCAAGAAATAACTAATATACACCAATGACATTTCGGTAATACACTCCTGGAAATGGAAAAAAGAACACATTGACACCGGTGTGTCAGACCCACCATACTTGCTCCGGACACTGCGAGAGGGCTGTACAAGCAATGATCACACGCACGGCACAGCGGACACACCAGGAACCGCGGTGTTGGCCGTCGAATGGCGCTAGCTGCGCAGCATTTGTGCACCGCCGCCGTCAGTGTCAGCCAGTTTGCCGTGGCATACGGAGCTCCATCGCAGTCTTTAACACTGGTAGCATGCCGCGACAGCGTGGACGTGAACCGTATGTGCAGTTGACGGACTTTGAGCGAGGGCGTATAGTGGGCATGCGGGAGGCCGGGTGGACGTACCGCCGAATTGCTCAACACGTGGGGCGTGAGGTCTCCACAGTACATCGATGTTGTCGCCAGTGGTCGGCGGAAGGTGCACGTGCCCGTCGACCTGGGACCGGACCGCAGCGACGCACGGATGCACGCCAAGACCGTAGGATCCTACGCAGTGCCGTAGGGGACCGCACCGCCACTTCCCAGCAAATTAGGGACACTGTTGCTCCTGGGGTATCGGCGAGGACCATTCGCAACCGTCTCCATGAAGCTGGGCTACGGTCCCGCACACCGTTAGGCCGTCTTCCGCTCACGCCCCAAAATCGTGCAGCCCGCCTCCAGTGGTGTCGCGACAGGCGTGAATGGAGGGACGAATGGAGACGTGTCGTCTTCAGCGATGAGAGTCGCTTCTGCCTTGGTGCCAATGATGGTCGTATGCGTGTTTGGCGCCGTGCAGGTGAGCGCCACAATCAGGACTGCATACGACCGAGGCACACACGGCCAACACCCGGCATCATGGTGTGGGGAGCGATCTCCTACACTGGCCGTACACCACTGGTGATCGTCGAGGGGACACTGAATAGTGCACGGTACATCCAAACCGTCATCGAACCCATCGTTCTACTATTCCTAGACCGGCAAGGGAACTTGCTGTTCCAACAGGACAATGCACGTCCGCATGTATCCCGTGCCACCCAACGTGCTCTAGAAGGTGTAAGTCAACTACCCTGGCCAGCAAGATCTCCGGATCTGTCCCCCATTGAGCATGTTTGGGACTGGATGAAGCGTCGTCTCACGCGGTCTGCACGTCCAGCACGAACGCTGGTCCAACTGAGGCGCCAGGTGGAAATGGCATGGCAAGCCGTTCCACAGGACTACATCCAGCATCTCTACGATCGTCTCCATGGGAGAATAGCAGCCTGCATTGCTGCGAAAGGTGGATATACACTGTACTAGTGCCGACATTGTGCATGCTCTGTTGCCTGTGTCTATGTGCCTGTGGTTCTGTCAGTGTGATCATGTGATGTATCTGACCCCAGGAATGTGTCAATAAAGTTTCCCCTTCCTGGGACAATGAATTCACGGTGTTCTTATTTCAATTTCCAGGAGTGTAGATTTATCCAGGCAACAATCAAGTGATTAACACTGAAAGATCACAGGCTATTGTAAGCACGAGATAAGCCATTGCAGGTGTGAAATACTGATAAACTAATAACCAATGTAACAGGCAGTATGTTGAAAGCAAGCATACAAACGTGCGTGCATTGAGTTGTGCAAGTACCGTTTGTCGCATTTTGGGACGGAGTTCTATGCCTGTTGTGCTTGGTCGATTAATATAGGGACGGTTAGTGCTGTTTGTGGGTGACAATGAAATCGTCCGATGATGATATCCATTATGTGGTCGATACGGGACAGATCTGGTGGTCGAACAGGCCAAGACAACAAGTCAACACTCTGTAGAGCATCTTGGGTTGCAACAGCGGCATGTGATGAGCATCATCCTGCTGAAAACCCCCCCTGGAATGCTGTTCTTAAATGGCTGCACAGCATATCGAATCACCAGATTGACATACATAATTGCAGTCAGGGAGCATTAGATAACACGAGAACGCTTCTGCTGCCATACGAAATCCAACACCAAGACCACAAATCCAGGAATCCAGGAGTAGGTAAAACCACTCAGACATGTTGGTTGAAGGCAGTCAACTGACCTCCTTGTAAACAACGCTCGGCTATCACTGGTTTCGAGCCAGAGCCATTTTTCATCATAAAACGCCACACATCTCTAACCTCCCCACCGACGAGCTCTTGCTTGATACCACAGAAGTCACAAATGGCAGCAGTATGGGGTCAGTGGAATGCACGCTAAAGAACGTGTGGCTCGAACATGGCATTGAAGTGACCTTTTTGTAAGTGTTCGTTGTGCCACTGTGGTGCAAGCAACTACTCTAATTGGTTCTGAAAATGCAGTACGATACGCCAGAGCCGCCACCCAGACACGGGTCCTGCCCTTTCCGTAGTACTACCTGGTCGTCCAGAGCCTGGTCCTCTTGCGGCCGAACATTCTCGTGACCACCACTGGCAACAGTCATATAGAATGGCTACATTCCTGTCAAGTCTTCCTGCAGAATCGCAGAAAAAAAAACCAGCCCCTTGTAGCCCAATTAAACGAGCACTATAAATCACTGAGATGCTACTAATGGCTTCTTTGTCACCATAAAGGCATTGTTCCTTGTATTTTTTTAATACACCGGAATCGAACCAAGGAACGTATCTGTGTTTCTTTCTACCCAGCAAAAGCCCCAACGTTGTTTTTTGGTATACAAGAAAAAGTAAAGGTCGCCCCCCCCCCTGGATCAGAAGTCAAGTTATTCCCTTCTGGAACACATTTCTGACTGTGGGGCAGAAGGTGTTGTGTCGTAACAAGACAGCCACGCCACTCGGAAGTAGCCGAAAGGCACGCGTTAACTCACGCAGGCTAGTAGATAGGTCTGAAACAGGATACGTAATGAATGTTATATAGAAAAGTACGTAGCTTCTGGAATACTTAACTTTAATCCATCCTTGTGGTACATCGCTCTTGACGATACAAGTGAGACTCTTTAGATACAAGCTATGTAATGCTAATGGCGCCTTGCTAGGTCGTAGCCATTGACTTAGCTGAAGGCTATTCTATCTGCTCTGCAAATGAGCGAGGCTTCGTCAGTGTGCATCGCTAGCTACATCGTCCGTACAACTGGGGCGAGTGCTAGTACGTCTCTCTAGACCTGCCGTGTGGTGGCGCTCGGTCTGCTATCACTGAAAGTGGCGACACGCGGGTCCGACATGTACTAATGGACCGCGGCCGATTTAAAGCTACCACCTAGCAAGTGTGGTGTCTGGCTGTGACACCACAGAAGGTATGGAGAATATCTGACTTTCCGGACTCTCAGCCGTCTTCGCGATGCCAATTTGGAATCCGTGAATTCAGGTAGGCTATTTGTCGTTTATTTTTTTAAATATTTATTTGTTACACACACGCACACACACACACACACACACACACACACACACACACACATATATATATATATATATATATATATATATATATATATATATATATATGGAGAACCATTGATAGTGACCGGGCCAATATCTCACGAAATAAGCATCAAACGAAAAAACTACGAGGAACGAAACTTGTCTAGCTTGATGGGGGAAACCAGATGGTGCTATGGTTGGCCCGCTATATGGCCCTGCCATTGGTCAAACGGACTGCATGTTTTAAATAGAAACCCCCTTTTTAATACATATTCGTGTAGTACGTGAAGAAATATGAATGTTTTAGTTGGACCACTTTTTTCGCTTTGTGATAGATGGCGCTGTAATAGTGACAAACGTATAAGTACGTGGTATCACGTAACATTCCGCCAGTGCGGACGGTACTTGCTTCGTGATACATTACCTGTGTTAAAATGGACCGTTTACCAATTGCGGATAAGGTCGATATCGTGTTGATGTATGGCTGTTCTGATCAAAATGCCCAACGGGCGTGTGCTATGTACGCTGTTCGGTATCCTGGACGACATCCTCCAAGTGTCCGGACCTTCCGTTTAATAGTTACGTTATTTAAGGAAACAGGACGTGTTCAGCCGCATGTAAAACTTCAACCACGACCTGCAACTAATGATGATGCCCAAGTAGGTGCTTTAGCTGCTGTCGTGTTTTAGCTGCTGCACATCAGTAGCAGACAAATTGCGCGAGAATCGGGAATCTCGAAAACGTCGGTGTTGAGAATGCTACATCAACATAGATTGCATCCGTATCATATTTCTATGCACCAGGAATTGCATGGCGACTACTTTGAACGTCGTGCACAGTTCTGCCACTGGGCACAAGAGAATTTACACAACGATGACAGATTTTTTGCACGCGTTCTGTTTAGCGACGATGCGTCATTCACCAACAGCGGTAACGTAAACCGGCATAATATGCACTATTGGGCAACGGAAAATCCACGATGGCTACGACAAGTGGAACATCAGTGACCTTGGCGGGTTAATGTATGGTGCGGCATTATGGAAGGGATAATTCCCCCCCCCCCCCATTTTATCGATTGCAATCTAAATGGTGCAATGTATGCTGATTTCCTATGTAATCTTCTAATGATTGTGCCGTGGCGGTGGTATTCCCGATCGATTCTCGATCGTTAGGCCTCCGAGTGGTGTTTGTTTCTCCGTTGCGGGGCGCCTCCTGGCGGCGGGTGGCGCCGTCTCTGCCCAGTGGCGTGTGCGCGGGCAGTCAAGTTTGGGCGCGAGCATTGCCTTTGCGTCGGACAGTGGGTCCCTCCGCGCTGTCGCATTTAGGGATATTGTCGAAATTTTTTTTTAAAAAAGAATATTAACAATCATAAATTTTATCTTATCTGTGAAGCCATATTTGTGGAGAGTTGTTATTTAAATTTCATTGTCTTCCCAGCTTGCCCTTTGCTGCTCTATTGAAAGTGTTTGTTGTTTTGATTAATCGCAGCTGCTTGCCTTAAAGAACTAAAGCTGACTTTGAAAGATTCAGAATTAGTGTAACTGTTCACTCCAATAAAGCCACCATGTCAAAAGAAACATTTTGGTGTTACCATTTGTTTCCTCCTTGTCCTCCTCCCACGGCTCACCGACGTTTCACTGCATGACTGAATGGCGATGTACTTCCAACATATGGATATCCGGCACATAGTTCGCGTGCGGTTGAAGCGGTATTGAATAGCGTATTTCATGACATGTGGATTGGTCGTCGAAACACCATACCATGGCCCTCACGTTCACCGGATCTGACGTCCACGGATTTCTTTCTGTGGGGAAAGTTGAAGGATATTTTGTATCGTGATCCACCGACAACGCCTGACATGCGTCAGCGCATTGTCAATGCATGTGCGAACATTACGGAAGGCGAACTACTCGCTGTTGAGAGGAATGTCGTAATGGTGGTTCCTATTTTTAAAAAAACGCAGTTGACATCCGTTTGAACCATGGCAGCGCCATCTATCGGGCCAAGCATAGCGCCATCTGGTTTCCCCCTTCAAGCTAGACGAGTTTCGTTCTTTGTAGTTTTTTTGTTTGATGCTTATTTCGTGAGATATTTCGCCCAGTCACTATCAATGGACCAACCTGTATACAGACTTCTCAAGGCCATCGTCAACGGATAACTAGAAAGTCGTGAAACGCCTTCAGAAGATAATTAGCATAATGATTGTCGGAGGTCGCAGTTCGCTTCAGCATTGAATGTTGGTTCTCCTGGAATGTTGTATAATCACCAATGGCATGTTGCGATGTGCTTAATATGTAGTACACAGTGACTCCCGTTAGACAGTGTACTGTATGTCTGTTCGTTCTCGGGTATGGGATATACTCAGCACAGAGTAAAGACGTCATTGAAATCGCTTGCGGTGCGGTGCGTTGGATGAAGGCCAATAGGCGGCAGAGCAGTTGCCACACTTCCTGTGCCGCCCAGGAAACTAGCCGGTGGGCGTTTGTATCTTGCATATGGCACGTCTTGCACACGGCGTTGCCGCGAGATGAATCTTGTGCAGACGTGACGGTATTTATGACTCACGTAATAGTACCATGTGGTCCGCGCCGCCGTCGATGGGGATGAAATGATGATGATTAGGGCAACAACATCCAGTCCCTGAGCGGAGAAAATCTCCGATCCAGCCGGGAATCGAACCCAGTCCCTAAGGATTGACATTCTGTCGCGCTGATCACTCAGCTGCCGGGGGTGGACTGTTGATGTACAGGGTATACTAAACTTCCTATATCCCATATACTAAACTTCCTATACTAAACTTACAATATGTAATTCAAGAAAGTTGATTATTTCATGCAAAAGGTATCTTTTGTCCGCAGATGCGCAGACGCTTTAACTTTTTGTATAGAGGATGTCAAGAAACCTTACGTACGTGACGGCTCTCAAAGTAATCAATGACGTGACTGTAAAGACCTTTTATTAATTTAAAAGCAATTTATTAATATTTTTGTACCCTACCTTACTTAGAAAAATGGACTGGTCTTGACTATTTATCTGTTTATCAGTTACAATTGATGTTAGTAGCGTTCAATTGCTTTAACTGCAGTAGTTGCTTGAGCTCGTTCCACTATTGTGCAAAATCGACAGCATCGCTTGAGCATAACCATGGATTTAGGGCGGTTTTTCACAGATTCTTTTCAGGAAATGCTCAATAAATCAGTTTGAAATAATAAAGACTAGGAAAGACAAAAAACAGAATTTATTTAAAGAAAAATGTAAGCATATTTTGAGGGAATAAAATTAGTCTTTGTATCCGTACTAAAGTGACGTGTCTGTATTTGTGCCAGGCTAGGGCTGTTGCAATCATTATTAACACTGATATAAAGGCTGCCAGAAATTTATTAAAATGGAGTGTACTATTTGTAATTGTACTTAAAGAATATATCATTTGACGTCAATCAAGTTAGCAGTCGTTTCCTTTAAAAAGAGGCCTGAACAGTAAGCATTCTAACTTTTTACAGTTACTGATGGCAGGCGTTGCAGGGTTTTAAATTAATTGCTGTATGAAGCCGTGTAGTTTATTTATTCCTTGTTCTGTCACTTGTTAGTTTGCCAGAGCCCGGAGATGCGGGATATTATTAAGCGGAGAGAGATGCGTATTATAGGGCGAAGCTTTTAACTTTTACAGTAATAAATTTAGATATCTGGGAGAATTTTATTTTCGGCTGCTCTTAGTGGTGACTCGATCGATAAAAGTCTATGAAAGATTGAACTTTAAACTTCATGTCAAATCCTTACTCCATCCATATTTAAAGTTTTCATAAAATTGAGCCATCACATCCTCTTTACTTCTCACTCTTCAGCAATTTTTCTGCCGAAACATTAAAGCCAGTCTACTAGTTTTGACATCTCATGTCCTCATACAATTGCCTGAACATCACTTGGGATGCCACAGCGACAAACCTTGTTTTACGGTTATGGATGTTCTTCTTGTAACTTCTTTTCCGAGACACCATTCGTTCCGGTCAAATTATCTTCCAAGGCTTTTAGTATCTCTGTAAATATTACTGTGCTAAAGGCAAATCTTAAGTTTTTTCGTCGTTCCTGAAACTAAATACCGTGTTATCTTAAATTCCCTGTTGTGCTTTCTCAATTCGCTGGATGAATGAACCTAACTCACTCCTTTTGTTATTACTAAATTCCTTTACAGTCTTAAGGCTCCTGCTACCTCGGAATGATATCTATATGAGTTGTAGATACCCCCTCGTATCCTGTACATTTGCTATGCCTACGTAAAAATCATCTTATACTTTTTCTTAACAAATTTTGGTTTTATGCATGACGAAATGCGTACCTTTAAATGTAATGGCGACTTTCAAAGTACGATCTCTCAGTGTAGGTCAGTGGATTTTACATTTATCTTTACGTTATTCACTTTTGAGGGTATGTGACATGAAGAGTTAGTAACGCTACCCATATTTTAAGTTTTTGGTCCTGGTTATCCACATGATGTTAAGTGTTGTAATGCACAATCCAAGTTTTCACTTTATGTGGTCGAAGACACATAGAGCCGTGCTCACTCAAAGTGGAGCGTAGTGTATATGGAGACTAACAACAAATAATAATAACAGTCGAAGTATCTTATAATATTAGGTTTTCATGTTTGACTTCACCAACGCCTACAGCACCGACAGAAATGAATAAACTTAGTAACCCTTCTCTACGGAACAGAAACAGGAGGACCAATCTTGTGTTGATGGCGTGACATTTGTGGAACACTACTCGCTTAGAGGAAATAAAATATACGATCTTAAACAAAAATTAAGAGTAAAGCAGTATGAATTCTGCAATGCATCTCAAACGGTATAACGTTTTCTAACGAATGTGTTATCTTCAGAGATTTTACAGATGCATGGGCTGCATAATCAACGCATCTGAATCATGCGATTTTTAACTCTCTTGGTATCTGAAAGAACTGGTTTATCAGGACATGATCGGTCACTTCTTGATCTGAAAGGCAGTATACAGGGTGAGTCACCTAACATTACCGCTGGATATATTTCGTAAACCACATCAAATACTGACGAATCGATTCCACAGACCGAACGTGAGGAGAGGGGCTAGTGTAATTGGTTAGTACAAACCATAAAAAAATGCACGGAAGTATGTTTTTTAACACAAACCTACGTTTTTTTAAATGGAACCACGTTAGTTTTGTTAGCACAACTGAACATATAAACAAATACGCAATCAGTGCCGTTTGTTGCATTGTAAAATGTTAATTACATACGGAGATACTGTAATCTAAAGTTGACGCTTGAGTACCACTCCTCCGCTGTTCGATCGTGTGTATCGGAGAACACCGAACTACGTAGGGATCCAAAGGGAACGGTGATGGACCTTAGGTACAGAAGAGACTGGAACAGCACATTACGTCCACATGCTAACACCTTTTTATTGGTCTTTTTCACTGACGCACATGTACATTACCATGAGGGGTGAGGTACACGTACACACGTGGTTTCCGTTTTCAATTACGGAGTGGAATAGAGTGTGTCCTGACATGTCAGGTCAATACATGTTCAATGTGGTGGCCATCATTTGCTGCACACAATTGCAATCTCTGTCGTAATGAATGTCGTACACGCCGCACTACAACTGGTGTAATGTCGCCGCAGGCTGCCACAATACGTTGTTTCATATCCTCTGGGGTTGTAGGCACATCACGGTACACATTCTTCTTTAACGTACCCCACAGAAGTCCAGAGGCTTAAGATCAGGAGAACGGGCTGGCCTATTTATGTGTCCTCCACGTCCTATGAAACGCCCGTGGAACATCCTGTCAAGGGTCAGCCTAGTGTTAATTGCGGAATGGGCAGGTGCACCATCATGCTGATACCACATACGTCGACGCGTTTCCATTGGGACATTTTCGAGCAACGTTGGCAAATCATTCTGTAGAAACGCGATGTATGTTGTAGCTGTTTGGGCCCCTGCAATGAAGTGAGGACCAATGAGGTGGCCGCCAATGATTCCGCACCATACATTTACAGTCCACGGTCGCTGTCGCTCTACCTGTCTGAGCCAGCGAGGATTGTCCACGGACCAGTAATGCATGTCCGTAGATTCACTGCCCCGTGGTTTGTGAAACCCGCTTCATCGGTAAACAGGTAGAATTGCAACGCATTCTCTGTTAATGCCCATTGGCAGAATTGCACTCGATGATTAAAGTCATCACCATGTAATTACTGATGTAGCGACACATGAAACGGGTGAAAGCGGTCACCTTTGGATCCCTACGTAAATCGGTGATCCCCGATAAACACGATCGAACAGCGGAGGAGTGGTACTCGAGCGTCAACTTTAGGTTACAATATCTCCGGATGTAATTAACATTTTACAATGCAACAAACGGCACTGATTACGTATTTGTTTATATGTTCAGATGTGCTAACAAAACTAACGTGGTTCCATTTAAAATAACGTAGGTTTGTGTTAAAAAACATACTTCTGTGCATTTTTGTATGGTTTGTATTACTATTACACTAGCCCCTCTCCCCACGTTCGGTCTGTGGAATCGGTTCGTTAGTATTTGATGTGGTTTACGAAATATATCCAGCGGTAACGTTAGGTGACTCACCCTGTATATAAATACGTTGCTCAGATTCCACTGAAAAATTGGATCTAATATTTTTCCAACGTAAATCGGTTCTGTATATCTACCAAGTTTCGCTTGTGCAATAATTACATCCCACTCTGGACCTCTTTGAGTAACTGCTCTTCAACTATAATCACCCTATACATGTCTTTACAGTCCCCAGAAAAGAAAACCGTTCCTCATTAGAAATACTTTTCCTGACTGTCGCACTACGTAACTTTCTTCCCTGTGACGTGCAACAGGTGGTACTGAAAGTGTGTAACACTTGCTGATATCTATTCAATTCACCGCAATGCAGTATATTTATACAAGGAAGAATAAGTAGTCTAAAAAGAGATACTTTCTCAGAATAAATAGTATAAACTGTAAGTGCAGCACGTTACCTGGTTTTAATACGTATCGCCAGCCATTTATGATACACTTTCAACTCTCTGACATTTTCTTCCTGTACCCAGTTTGCGCCGCAAGCCGTATTACGTCGAACTTCACGGCCCAGAAAACCGAAATTCAGAGGAGCCTTTTGTCAACGACGGAAGTATATGCCAGCACGAGAAGGCCACCTGCTGCGATCAGTAGATTACTTCCTGTCTGCCGTATGTCTCTGGCCATAACACTGTGTCGCTGACACGAGAGCACCTTCTATTATAGTCCTTCCGCTGTCTAGAAAGGGCAAGAAACCTCGTCACACGAACGAGGAAGGACGATATATTGCAACCTTCCCAGAAGTTCTATGCACTCGGAAGTGTAGTGGAATGGAGATCTGGCGCGGGCGTGTCCCCGACAAGACGCTCACAGCTACTCGGCAAAACGATGAGTGAAATACTGCTACCGCTAGTAGTATAGCCCAGTTGTTTACAGCAAAAGTAGTACCACAAGTGGTAGTTTTTTTCAGGCGATTATTGTGATGTGGTCACTCGTTTTCTACTCATAAATATCACGTGCTCCAACTGACGTTGAAAGAGTGGAAGAAATGATATGTATTCATCTTGATGAAGGAAGGGAAAGTGATGGCCTTCAAAAGAATTGGGTGCCAGTGAGTGCGATTTTATCTCAGATTAGTTTTTATCTGTTTTCTACTTTTTATCCATTTTAACCAAATTCGTTTCTACTAATTTTGTAATGGTGCTAATAACCTCATAGTTGATAGTTGTTCGCTCCTAACCTGCACACACACACACACACACACACACACACATATATATATATGGTGAGTCAGGAGGAAAGGTACATGGTTTGAGACGCAATACGAGGTATTAGTGATTCTGAACAACAAACTTCATAAGGGCACATTCCCTATTGCGAATGGTGTCCGAGATGGAACACGTTTAATATCACTTTTGTACGTTTTTCTGTAATAACTCGAAACCGCACACTCACACAATTGAAATAAATGAAATTTGCTACAAACATTTTATTTTATTTTTTTTTTTTTTAAGGACTAACGGTCTGCGCGAACAGATAGCGGGAATATTGAAAATATCGCGAGACGCGTGTGCGCTGTAGCTTCGGTACTATTTGTAGGTCAGTTTGAGGTAGTTTACCGACTTGACAATGTCAAGTATCAAAATGATCGTCTCAACTTCCTCTATATTTCTGTAGCACGTTGTAATCAGTGGCAATGATTAATACAGAAAATAAATAGAAATGTACATTAAAAGTGTTCTATCTCTGAAATCATTCGGAATATGGCATACGTCCACATGAAGTTGTTTGTTCAGAATCAGTAATGCTATCTCCCGTCAAAACAAGTACCTTTCCTCGAGACTCACGCTATATATATATATATATATATATATATATATATATATATATATATATATATATATATATATATATATATATAAAGGTCTCAATATCCGTGAAATTTTCTAGAAATCTGCATTGTAATCATTATCATTTTCAAGGTTCTCATTCGTCGAAGCGCAGGAATTCTTACAATATAATCTACTTATTGAACAGCAGTTTTGCAGCAGAAAAAGAAAACTTTTAATAAAGAGAGTGTGCATCGCGATAATTCGTAATGGTAATATATTAATTTATGTATTTTGAATTCAGTGAGCACATGTCCCTTTGACGCAAGGTGTTAGCAAAATTACAGAATTGTTTTAAAATAAAACATTACGCTACTCCGCCGACGAGAATGCCCAAGTGCGACTACAGCAAAGAGCGAACGACAGATCATTAATAAGAGGCCCACTCTTACTGCTTACTTTATTCACTGAGTCTCTTTATCAGGCTACACACAAACTTACAGCTAACAGAATCTCTCCATTCTCTTTTCACTCTACATATAAACAGCATGTTGTAACTGAAATATGCCTATAACATATTTATACAAATGTCTTAGAAGTAAATAACGCAACTCGCGGAATAGAACCAGCTTTGAGTTGTCGACAGGAATACAAGAAGCATTACGTTTTGCTATCTTTCGGACGAATCTTATACGAGTAGGAGTTTTCATAAACACATACGTGCGGGCACACACCAACACACACACATAGACACACACACACCCACACACACACTTTTGCAGCTACACTGTGCCGGCTGGACACCCAATGTATGTGCTCTAGCTCGTTAACGGATTATTCTTTTTAGTTTGCTTGTCGACTTGTGTTATTCAATGAATCTTAAAGTATTTGCATTCTGTCAGAAGTATCGTTATCACAGATAAAATTTTTGGTGGAGAAAGATCCATATTCGCAGTATATAAATATTTCCAGTATTGTAAGAGCCGTAGGAAGACAGGAGGACATTGAACTCTAGATTACGCCATAACTGATAATGGTTTCACAATGAGTAACTCATACAACAGGACGATCGTTATTTCGCCAGAAATCACATATTTGACGCATCTGATAAACTTTCCCCATTTGTGTTAAATGAAAGACTTTTCCCAGTGTATGAATCCTTATATTGAGATGAATTTACGAGACGAAATGAGCATTCAGTAAGCAGTGTATGCTTTATTCCTGAAAAATATGTCATAATTGGAGTGTGAGTCTCCAGGGCGGGATCTAAAAATCCATCTTTACCGAGCAAGGACAGAAAGGGTAACCATCCATACTTCGTAAATGTAGTTATTTGGTACTTTGTTTCACTCGGAGCAATTTAAGATGAGATATTACGTCCGACCCTAACCACCAACCGAAAATAGCGACATATTCCGAAGAAACAGGCAAATACTTGTGACAGGAGGGATCATAATTTTAACTTTTCCTTGTTTCATTCACATTACGTATCATATTAAGATCTTCTATTATGTGCCAGCCTAAACACAACGTCGACATTCTCGAAAAAAACTGGTAAAAAACAGTCAAACACATGAGACGACTAAGATCATGAAATGGAGGGAATCGCTATAGTTACCATACACCGACGCTCGATATACTACGACCAACAATAATGCTACAGGAGAGCAGTAAGAGTTGTAAGTGCACTTCAAGCGCCAGAGATGTTAGCGCTTATGCGGCGATTAACAATTGACGAACGAAATATTTAACAAAATGTCAAAAAGAATATGGTAACTTCTTGGTTCTAATAAAGCTCGTCGTAATCTTTATTTAACAGTAACAGTAAGTGCGCCATACCGCGAAACTACCATAAGTGTAGTGCGTTATGGTAATAGTCGTCTCTACAAAACGTAATCCTTAGCATGCCATAGCACGACGTACCTTTTGTGATAGTTGTCCTGACTACAGGTAGCGGTGAGTGAGCGGAAAAGTGTCGTCCAATAGTACTCTAGGAAGCCTCTGTTTGTGTTTTCGGTACCAGAAATTGTCGCTGTTCGTCAGTAACAAATCATAGAAAGAAAGCAACAGAGGGCATTAGAACAAGTGTGTTTACTAAGTCAAAGATTATTACCGAAGCAAGTCAGCAAAGATTTTCTGTTTACATTATTCCAAAGACTGAAAGAAAATCATACAAGGCAAATGATGTACAGTACAACTGCTCTTCAATAGCCCTCGCTCAGTTTCCTGTCTACCTCTTAACTGTTCGTATAAAGGAAACTTACATAAGCGAACCAGACCGTGTGCGATAACAAAACTGTGTAGACAAACTGGAAAAGAATATTTCTATTTGTGTAATTCTAGAAATCAGTGTAATTCTAGAAATCGATTTTGACCCTGCGTTTCTGGTCAATGAGATGCAGGAATTTCAAAAAATAATCTAAACCTGTACTGTTGTAAGCAGTATCCTTTATTTTAGTGGCAGTTGTCACCACTTTCAGCAGAAAATAATATATTGACTGTCACAAGTAAAAAGACTTGTTTACAGAAAGTAAAAATGATTGAGTAGCAAGAAAAGAAACATAAAGCCCACATTTTGGCAAGACTCTAAAGGTGCAATATGTTGTGTTAAACAACTGTGATCAGCAGATTCGCAAGAGTGAAATCGGTCGTTATTTGGTGAAATGCATATCCTTCGCTGTTAACCGTGTATGTTAACACATACAATATCTACACAGTCATATTTCCAAAAATGGAAGTTGCTGCGGTGTCGTACGTTCTTCCCATACTTGTCTTGGAAGTGCAAATAACGAGGATGAATGATGTAAGTGGAAAATAGTAAAATGGAATAGACTGTGATAAAGATCTGCGTGAAGCGTTAACTTGGTTTCTAGATGTTGTCTGCTCTAGTGAGGATGCAACGGAAATCATACAGAACGTGCAGTCCAGCATTTGTCTAGTGTGCATAATGTTCTGTTATGATACATTGTAATTACTTCGCTGTAGTTCCACATTTACACTTCAGTGACGAATAGTAACAACGTATGTGGAAACAGAAACTTCTGTTACGGAATGTATGACTGCAAGAACGTCATGTGTTGGCAGGTATTGTTTCTAGTAAACGCTTAGCTTTTTGCTAAGTAATACTTCATGTATGTGCCATATAAATCGCCTCTCTTTCACGATATTGCTTCTCCACCAACTTTCGCTAGTATAGTTTCTACATTCATTAATCTACAAACCTCTGTTATATATAAATGTGGAATTTTACAGGTAAATGATCTCTATAGGAGGTATAATGGGGACACGTCCGTATTTTGGAATGATTTTCGTTCGGCTTTAGTCTCTGTCTCGGGGTACATCCTCTGTTAGAAGCAGAACAGCTACGAATTTTCAACAGGGTGTCACGAAACATTACCAGTTCATCTTACTCAGAGGCTTTACTTAGAAAATGTCGATCATAAAAGAAAAGTCCTTATGTGTACTCTTTTAAAGGACATCATGTTCGCTGTTAACTACATATATTAATTATTTCAGAATTACAATCTCGATTTTTTGGGTGATTTTGAAATTGTACTGCAAACGATTTTGCTCCAGCACATGTCAGACATGAAAATCCTCTGACATGAATATATGTTAACGTCAAAACTAGCTATTCACTATATAAATATAGTAACCACAGACAAATGTGAAGCTGTGTACATCGTGAAATGATTACGTGAAGTGCTAAGAATGCAATCTATAGAATTTCACGATGTACCGAGCTTCCCACTCGCGTGATGTTACTGTATTTCTACAATGAAAAGACTTAGTTTTTGCTATGGTGTTCAGCATCGGCACCGAACTATATGTTCCAGAGACGTAGGCTCGGATATAAAATATAGTTCTGTTCAAGAAGGTGCACAGGAAGAGAAGCCTATATCAAACATGAAATGACTAACTAATATCACTGAAAATACCTATTTTGAAAACATTCAGCTTATCCAATGAAGATCTGCGGGTGGCGTAGTACAGAGTCTTTTGTCTATTGATGGCGCCGACACACACGATAGTAAGTCTCCGTACAATAGTTTAGTTATTGTGCCTGACTGAAATTAAAGTTCCACAAAGCTAACTGTCCTAGCCGAGAGTTGAGGTTTCTCTGAGGCGAGGCAAACACTGAATACCGATAGAAGTCACTGTACTTCTAAGTCGCTCCTCTGGTGTCGTCGTGGATTGGACTGGACTGGAGAGTAACTGGCGAGTAGCTGCAACTGCCACTGAAGACGGGGCCTTGTGTGCGCTCGAGTCTCGCGCCCCGGTGGCGCTGCCACGCAATAACGATCGCTGGTGGATGACCGCAGGACTTATGCGCCAACTTCGGATGCTTCAGTCACGACGGCCCCTGTGTTGTATCGCTTGTGTAATGAAACCACAGTTGTGACGATGACATGTATTCGTGCCCAAGCATCTTAATGTCTGAGACGTGCTGGAGCAAATCTTTTGCAGTACCACTTGATAGCGTCACGAAGGCCTAAATAGCAGTTGTGAGATTAATAATTTCCACAGTCGTTGGCGAATATAATATCCACAAAAAATTCTAATTGAGTTTGATTTTGTGTTGAGTTGTTGGTAAAATACGTTAGGGTAATGTATAAGAATAAAATAAGAAATTTGTAGCAGATAATCAATACTTGCACGAGCAGCCTACTGTCGTGGAACAGCTGTCTCTACTGGAGCCAGTCGAAGTGTATATATTGCTCATTCCATAGGTCCATGGTGAGAGTCTCGAAGATACGGGATTTGTCAGAAAAACAAATGTATGTGAAACGTACTTACAAGAGAACTCGACTTCTAGCCCTCTTACCATAGCTCATGTGTGAAGCAGTCCTTAAGGACATCAAAGAAAGTAAGACAAAATACACTCCTGGAAATGTAAAAAAGAACACATTGACACCGGTGTGTCAGACCCACCATACTTGCTCCGGACACTGCGAGAGGGCTGTACAAGCAATGATCACACGCACGGCACAGCGGACACACCAGGAACCGCGGTGTTGGCCGTCGAATGGCGCTAGCTGCGCAGCATTTGTGCACCGCCGCCGTCAGTGTCAGCCAGTTTGCCGTGGCATACGGAGCTCCATCGCAGTCTTTAACACTGGTAGCATGCCGCGACAGCGTGGACGTGAACCGTATGTGCAGTTGACGGACTTTGAGCGAGGGCGTATAGTGGGCATGCGGGAGGCCGGGTGGACGTACCGCCGAATTGCTCAACACGTGGGGCGTGAGTTCTCCACAGTACATCGATGTTGTCGCCAGTGGTCGGCGGAAGGTGCACGTGCCCGTCGACCTGGGACCGGACCGCAGCGACGCACGGATGCACGCCAAGACCGTAGGATCCTACGCAGTGCCGTAGGGGACCGCACCGCCACTTCCCAGCAAATTAGGGACACTGTTGCTCCTGGGGTATCGGCGAGGACCATTCGCAACCGTCTCCATGAAGCTGGGCTACGGTCCCGCACACCGTTAGGCCGTCTTCCGCTCACGCCCCAACATCGTGCAGCCCGCCTCCAGTGGTGTCGCGACAGGCGTGAATGGAGGGACGAATGGAGACGTGTCGTCTTCAGCGATGAGAGTCGCTTCTGCCTTGGTGCCAATGATGGTCGTATGCGTGTTTGGTGCCGTGCAGGTGAGCGCCACAATCAGGACTGCATACGACCGAGGCACACAGGGCCAACACCCGGCATCATGGTGTGGGGAGCGATCTCCTACACTGGCCGTACACCAGTGGTGATCGTCGAGGGGACACTGAATAGTGCACGGTACATCCAAACCGTCATCGAACCCATCGTTCTACCATTCCTAGTCCGGCAAGGGAACTTGCTGTTCCAACAGGACAATGCACGTCCGCATGTATCTCGTGCCACCCAACGTGCTCTGGAAGGTGTAAGTCAACTACTCTGGCCAGCAAGATCTCCGGATCTGTCCCCCATTGAGCATGTTTGGGACTGGATGAAGCGTCGTCCCACGCGGTCTGCACGTCCAGCACGAACGCTGGTCCAACTGAGGCGCCAGGTGGAAATGGCATGGCAAGCCGTTCCACAGGACTACATCCAGCATCTCTACGATCGTCTCCATGGGAGAATAGTAGCCTGCAATGCTGCTAAAGGTGGATATACACTGTACTAGTGCCGACATTGTGCATGCTCTGTTGCCTGTGTCTATGTGCCTGTGGTTCTGTCAGTGTGATCATGTGATGTATCTGACCCCAGGAATGTGTCAATAAAGTTTCCCCTTCCTGGGACAACGAATTCACGGTGTTCTTATTTCAATTTCCAGGAGTGTATATTCATTTACATGTTACATAATAAGGCGCCTTAGCAACGCTGATTGTAAATTAGCACATTTTCGAAGTACAGTCGTTCGCTGAATTCTAATTTCTACAGCAAAGAATCTGTAAAATACAGAATAAACCTATTAGCTATCTGTCAAATTTAATTTATGTCAGTCTCCTCTTTACAGCTTTGTCTCTTGCCATCTCTTGATCATCCGTAGCAGAAGATCTATATCACACCTGATAATTACATTGACATGAACGGATCAGTTACTGTTCACTGCTGAACTGGATCCTGTGTATACTGTTAATTTTGAATGTCTATTACTAAACTCAGCTTCCAAAAAATACTGCACTTATGTTGATATTTGAACCAGGGTAAACAATTAGAAACATTGTGTATAAGAGAACAGACACGCAATTGCAATGTCAACAGCAGTGTTCTCCTCACTAACGTGTCTTGAAATAAGAAATAAAACAGTGGAAAAAATTACTATTTTTATGGCGTATTTTGTTAACGATTGGGACAAACCAGAGAGATATTTGCACGTAATACGTGGTTGAGGGATGTTCAGGAGAAAACCTCATCGCATATTAGAAGGTTTGGACACACAGAAAAGCTAAAAAGTATTTCGAGTCGTCCGCCTACGCCGGAGGAAGGAAACAATGCTGAAAACCAACTTAGTGGAAACTGAACTCACTACAGACGAAAGAGGAGGCCCTCTGAGTAATCTCAGGTTCTAAATAGACGGCTAATGCGATGTATAAGGCAGGCAGTACCACAGAGAAAATAAGACCGATTTATTAGAAATACGAAATACGTGGAACGAATCTGCACACATTAGCGAAAGAATCAAGTGTTGGCGCCCAGTAGTCAGCTCAGTTGAATGAACAAGCTGACAGGATTAGGGAGTAGATCCGCTGCAGAGCGTGCGGTGATGAGCTGAAGATTGTTGAACCCCATTTGCAACACTAGTAGAGAAAGATGGGTGTACAGCTTACAGGAAGGAATTGAGATTACCTTAACGTCACAGAGGTGAAGAGAAGAAAACAGAAATATCTTGAACTTAGAGCACTAGTCTTCCTGCTATAGTATGCAAGAATCTACAGAAACTTCTGTGGGGTTCGTATGAGCTACGTGTGATAGATATTTTCAGTGAAACATGGAATGACTGCAAATTAATATTTAAACGAACGCACTTCTGCAAGAATTACATGAAAGTGAGTCATGGACTGCGAGAAAACTGGAAAAGTAGAGGATGGAAACGTTTGAAATGTGTTATTACAGAAAGAATGCTGGTAACTTAAAAAATAGCGATAAGGAATGAAGGGGCTATTAACAAAATCGCTGAGGAATGAAATGGAAATACTTATCAGTAAAAGATATACAATGATAGCGCACCTGTTAATATGTGAGAGGAGGCCCGCACCATTCACGATAATAAACGAAAAAGGGGGCGTATGACGAAACTATAGTAGAGCAAGATAGAACTTGAAATAAAAGCAACAAAAAGTAATGGAGACCTTAGAGTGTGATACTAGGAGGCGAAGTGCAGAAATGAAGGTTGGCCGAATCAGATCATTTTGATTTCTTACGACAGAAACAAGTTCAAAATTGGAAGGTAGTGAAATAACAGCATTAAGGATGTAAGGATGTAGATACCAAACATACAGTTGTTAACTGTGTAAGCCTTGTATGTGATTACTGAAATTACTGATTGATATTTTACATGATGTATATTACTGCCACTGACGCATTGATGTAATCAACAGGAGGTGTTAAGAATTAATGATAAAGTTGTATACAGAGAATATGCAAAGATTAATTCTGATAGTTCATGATTAATCATCGGCGGTATTCTAAGTTTTGCAGCAGTCCGGTCGAAAATTATTTTATTTCAAATCCTATGAACAAACGCCCCCCCATGAACCATGGACCTTGCCGTTGGTGGGGAGGCTTGCGTGCCTCAGCGATGCAGATGGTCGTACCGTAGGTGCAACCACAACGGAGGGGTATCTGTTGAGAGGCCAGACAAACATGTGGTTCCTGAAGAGGGGCAGCAGCCTTTTCAGTAGTTGCAGGGGCAACAGTCTGGATGATGGACTGATCTGGCCTTGTAACATTAACCAAAACGGCCTTGCTATGCTGGTACTGCGAACGGCTGAAAGCAAGGGGAAACTACAGCCGTAATTTTTCCCGAGGAAATGCAGCTTTACTGTATGATTAAATGATGATGGCGTCCTCTTGGGTAAAATATTCCGGAGGTAAAATAGTCCCCCATTCGGATCTCCGGGCGGGGACTACTCAAGAGGACGTCGTTATCAGGAGAAAGAAAACTGGCGTTCTACGGATCGGAGCGTGGAATGTCAGATTCCTTAATCGGGCAGGTAGGTTAGAAAATTTAAAGAGGGAAATGGATAGGTTAAAGTTAGATATAGTGGGAATTAGTGAAGTTCGGTGGCAGGAGGAACAAGACTTTAGTCAGGTGAATACAGGGTTATAAATACAAAATCAAATTGGGGTAATGCAGGAGTAGGTTTAACAATGAATAAAAAAATAGGAGTGCGGGTTAGCTACTACAAACAGCATAGTGAACGCATTATTGTGGCCAAGATAGACACAAAGCCCATGCCTACTACAGTAGTACAAGTTTATATGCCAACTAGCTCTGCAGATGATGAAGAAATAGATGAAATGTATGACGAGATAAAAGAAATTATCCAGGTAGTGAAGGGAGACGAAAATTTAATAGTCATGGGTGACTGGAATTCGTCAGTGGAAAAGGGAGAGAAGAAAACATAGTAGGAGAATATGGATTGGGGGGAAGAAATGAAAGAGGAAGCCGCCTTGCAGAATTTTGCACAGAGCATGACTTAATCATAGCTAACACTTGGTTCAAGAATCATAAAAGAAGGTTGTATACCTGGAAGAATCCTGGAGATACTAAAAGGTATCAGACAGAGATTTAGGAACCAGGTTTTAAATTGTAAGACATTTCCAGGGGCAGATGTGGATTCTGACCACAATCTATTGGTTATGAACTGCAGATGGAAACTGAAGAAACTGCAAAAAGGTGGGAAATTAAGCAGTTGGACCTGGATAAACTGAAAGAACCAGAGGTTGTAGAGAGTTTCAGGGAGAGCATAAGGGAACAATTGACAGGAATGGGGTAAAGAAATAAAGTAGAAGAAGAATGGGTAGCTTTGAGGGATGAAGTAGTGAAGGCAGCAGACGATCAAGTAGGTAAAAAGACGAGGGCTAATAGAAATCCTTGGGTAACAGAAGAAATATTGAATTTAATTGATGAAAGGAGAAAATATAAAAATGCAGTAAATGAAGCAGGCAAAATGAAATACAAACGTCTCAAAAATGAGATCGACAGGAAGTGCAAAATGGCTAAGCAGGGATAGCTAGAGGACAAATGTAAGGATGTACAGGCTTGTCTCACTAGGGGTAAGATAGATACTGCCTACAGGAAAATTAAAGAGACCTTTGGATAGAAAAGAACCACTTGTATGAATATCAAGAACTGAGATGGAAACCCAGTTCTAAGCAAAGAAGGGAAGGCAGAAAGGTGGAAGGAGTATATAGAGGGTTTATACAAGGGCGATGTACTTGAGGACAGTATTATGGAAATGGAAGAGGATGTAGATGAAGATGAAATGGGAGATAAGATACTGCGTGAAGAGTTTGACAGAGCACTGAAAGACCTGAGTCGAAACAAGGCCCTGGGAGTAGACAACATTCCATTAGAACTACTGATGGCCTTGGGAGAGCCAGTCATGACAAAAATCTACCATCTGGTGAGCAAGATGTATGAGACAGGCGAAATACCCTCAGACTTCAAGAAGAATGTAAGAATTCCAATCCCAAAGAAAGCAGGTGTTGACAGATGTGAAAATTACCGAACTATCAGTTTAATAAGTCACAGCTGCAAAATACTAACGCGAATTCTTTACAGACGAATGGAAAAACTGGTAGAAGCCGACCTAGGGGAAGATCAGTTTGGATTCCTTAGAAATGTAGGAACACGTGAGGCAATACTAACCTTACGACTTATCTTAGAAGAAAGATTAAGAAAAGGCAAACCTACGTTTCTAGCATTTGTAGACTTGGAGAAAGCTTTTGACAATGCTAACTTCAATACTCTATTTCAAATTCTTTAAGTGGTAGGGGTAAAATACAGGGCGTGAAAGGCTATTTACAATTTGTACAGAAACCAGATGGCAGTTATATGAGTCGAGGGGCATGAAAGGGAAGCAGTGGTTGGGAAAGGAGTGTGACAGGGTTGTAGCTTCTCCCCGATGTTATTCAATCTGTATATTGAGCAAGCAGTAAAGGAAGCAAAAGAAATATTCGGAGTAGGTATTAAAATTCATGGAGAAGAAGTAAAAACTTTGAGGTTCGCCGATGACATTGTAATTCTGTCAGAGACAGCAAAGGACTTGGAAGAGCAGTTGAACGGAATGGACAGTGTCTTGAAAGGAGGATATAAGATGAACATCAACAAAAGCAAAACGAGGATAATGGAATGTAGTCAAATTAAATCGGGTGATGCTGAGGGAATTAGATTAGGAAATGAGACACTTAAAGAAGTAAAGGAGTTTTGCTATTTAGGGTGTAAAATAACTGATGATGGTCGAAGTAGAGAGGATATAAAATGTAGACTGGCAATGGCAAGGACAGCGTTTCTGAAGAAGAGAAATTTGTTAACGTCGAGTATAGACTTAAGTGTCAGGAAGTCGTTTCTGAAAGTATTTGTATGGAGTGTAGCCATGTATGGAAGTGAAACATGGACGATAACTAGTTTGGACAAGAAGAGAATAGAAGCTTTCGAAATGTGGTGCTACAGAAGAATGCTGAAGATTAGATGGGTAGATCACATAACTAATGGGGAGGTGTTGAATAGGATTGGGGAGAAGAGAAGTTTGTGGCACAACTTGACTAGAAGAAGGGATCGGTTGGTAGGACATGTTTTGAGGCATCAAGGGATCACAAATTTAGCATTGGAGGGCAGCATGGAGGGTAAATATCGTAGAGGGAGACCAAGAGGTGAATTCACTAAGCAGATTCAGAAGGATGTAGGTTGCAGTAGGTACTGGGAGATGAAGAAGCTTGCACAGGATAGAGTAGCATGGAGAGCTGCATCAAACCAGTCTCAGGACTGAAGACAACATGAACAAACGGTGAAAACATAGAAATTAATTTCGCGTTTATGTTTCTTATTTTTACAACTGAAAGTCAAGTATTTGTTCATCCTTGAAGGGTAGAATCTCCTGAAGAAGTGAAAATTTATTCGTTTTGAAGCAGATATTCAAAGAAATAAGTATTTATCAAAATATCTTACAACTTAGAAAGTTAAGGAACATTTATTCACGTGAGAAACGCACATGGTATGGTAACGAACCTTCTGCCACAGAAACATAGCAGAAACCATCGTCAGTCAATGGCTGAATTTCAAGTTTAGCTGCAATCTTCTAAAAAATTACTTTTATTCAAATCTTATGAGCAGACAAAGAAACTGTGGAAATAAATTTAAACTTAAGTTTTTTATCTGTAAAACTGGGAGATAAATGTTTCTTTATGATTCAAAGACAGACTCTCTTGCAGGAGTTTAAACGTAAGCATATTACATTCGTTTTCAAGTAGATATACGACGAAAGAAGTATTTATGAAAACCTAATTGATAACATTTGAATCTAGGGTACCGAAAAGCTCTGTGCTATACTCACTCGCCAGCTGCATTCACCGTTACAATTAAAGCGTGGTATCAGGTACACTGTGCGGCTGTACTGTCAGGTAAACCATATAAAGAAATTTAGCGAGCTATGATGTGCGAATAACCCTTTACAATAATTGACAGAACGTTTAATAACGTGACCTTCAGGTAGAACACAAAATATACGTGAGGATGACTTCGATAACGCTGTTAATACAACATGAGGTTTCATGCACGTAGAAAAGTAATCTGTGCCGTTTGCTGAAAAAATTTAGCTTTTTCGTAATCAAATAAATTACCACTTCGTTACGAACCGAAAGCTGCTGTACTCGTTTGAAAAAAAGTCATATTCTATTGTTTGTGAAACTATTATCTCATTCTTCTGAAATCATATTCTTGTAAGAGAAAACCTTTGTGAGACTGCTTTAACCCACACTTGGAATGATCGTCGTTTTTGTGGCGTTCTGGAGTGCTTCCGTTGCTCTAGATTTCTTGCGTTGCATTAAAAAAGCACTATAATCATAAAAGAATAGAAAACTGCGTTATCAAAGAGTTGAAACGATCATATTAAACCAGTGGCTGAGACACGAAAGTTGAATAAACGCGAGAAAGCTTTCAGCAGGGCTCTAAGATGGGATACGTGACGTCGTCTGAAGTGCCTTTCTCTCTTTATAGCAGGAAACCCAGCTCGCTTCAAGGTGTTAACGCTAGACGAAATTCCATGCAGTCGAGTGGCTGTTATCACCTCGTAACCGTGAAAATGTTGAGCACGTGGCTGTTGAAGTCTTTGTGGCACAAGATGGTCCACGAACGTGTATTGTTCGCTCCTGAAACTACAGAATCAGTGAATGAAAGAATTATCTGTTACTCATCCCAACACTCTATGCAACGTGTTCAGTGTTGAATTTGTCTAATACTACCGCCATTGTCTACGCTGCATGTCAATTACAGTATGATGTACAAGTATCTACTGTAATGTTTGCTGCAATTTAGGTGTTTGTTTATATCACACAGCCTTATGTGATTCTAACAGAAAAAGGTTGCCTTTGATATATTTCCTTCCATGGACGACAGAGATTCAGTCAGTTTGTCATTATGCTAACACAGGTTGACACTTCAAGTGAGAAGAGGCCTCAATGAACAGAAAAACCAGTGGTGACGCAGATAATTAGCAGACTTTCTCTCTACTAATGCACACAATTAGGTTCGAAAATACTAAATCAATTGGTCCGTCAATCGAAGTTAGTCTTCGGTTTAGCTCGGCTTCTCTTGTCGTAATGATATTTTAACACTAGCCTGGTAAATGAGATAATCTGAAGATTCCTTTGACTATAAATTTTAGTAAACGTAATTCACAGTGATACTTGAGTATAATGACTCCAATAAAAAAGGTCATGATACTCATTGAAAGTATTATTTAAGAGATGTGCCAAGAACGTTATTGCGTTTGTTGTAGTAATCAGATTTTGTGACTTCATTTGCTGCAATAAACTGAAATATGCCCTTACAAACTATGATGATGACATCGCAGAAGAAAAAATACATTCTTACTTTAATTTTCAGTTCACATATGTCATTAACTTGAAAAACATAAATGGTATTTCAGTTTTTGTTACAACAAGCAAACTGACGGTAGAAAACCAAAACAGAACTCTAGAAAATGTTCCACTGTTGCATATATTTTTAGGGTGGTGTTAAAACAGCCGCCGAATCTAACAATGATATTTCAGACTACTGTCTTTCAAACGACGCTCGAGGCAATAAAAACTGCCAAAGGGCAGAAAGTAACCGTGCAGTCTCTGTAGTCCGGAAACTACTAGTTTTTCTTTATTACACTTTTGCAGTGAAATTCAAAAAAATTATCTACATCTGCATCTATGTGGTTGCTCGGCAATTCACAATCAAGCACCTATCAGGCGTTTCGTCGAAACCATCTTCAAGTAATTTCTCTACCGCTATTCACGAATAGCACGCGCGAAAAACGATCACTTAATCTTTCCGTGCGGGCTCTGTTTTGTCTTACTTTATGATGGTGAACATTCCTTCCTATGTAAATGGGCGCTAGCAGAATATTTTCACAATCGAAGGAGAAAGTTGGTACTTCAAGTTTCGCGAGAAGATCCTGCTGCAACTAAAACCGCCTTTCTTTTAAGGATTGTCACCCCATTTCACGTATCATGTACGTGGCGCAATCGCTCCTATATCACGACAGTACAAAATGAGCGGCCGTTCTTTGAACTTTTTTGATGTCCACCGTCCGTCCCCTCTGATGCGGATCCCAGACCGCAGAGCAAAAAATTTAGAAGAGGGTGAACAAACGTTGCGTAAGCAGCCTCTGTAGTAGATTTGTTGGACCTGCAAAGTGTTTAGCCAGTTACTTGTAGTCTTTGGTTTGCTTTACCCACAACATTATATATCATATTTATATATAATTATATTTATTATATTTGACTTATTCTTGGTTATAGCCCTATATATTTAGTAGAATGAACAGCCTTTAGGTATGTAATTTATTGTATAACAGAAACGAAACGGATTTATTTTAGTACCCATGTACTAAAATATTATTTGTTTTTCCATATTTAGAGTCAACTACCACTTTTCACACGATACAGATACCTTAAATAAGTCATTTTGTATTTGGGTTTGATCATCTCATGACGGTAAACGACCGTATCATCTTGAAACATTCGACGAGGGCTGTTCAGATTGTCTTGTACGTCGTTCATATAGATCAGGAACAGTAGATGGCCTCCAATACTTCCTTCGGGGAAGGCAGATATTACTTCTGTTTTACTTGATGGCTTTTCATCAATTGCTAACAACTGTGACCTTCATCATAGGAAATCACGAATCCAATCGCAAAACTGAGGCGACACTCCATAGGCACACCACTTGATTAGAATATGCTTGTGAGGAACAGAGTCGAAAACCTTCTGGAAATTTAAAAATATGAAATGAAATTGGCACCCTGTCCATAGCACGCATCATTTCGTGGGGATAAAAAGCTATTTTAGATTCAGAGGAACGATAGTTTCTGAATCCATAGTGACTGAGTGTCAATAATATTGTTTGGATCGTAGATACTAACAAGCAAATAGCCCCAAGCTGTCAGCGAAAATGAGGTTCAAAAATTAATTCAATTGCAGAGGTCTGCATCTACATCTACAACCATACTCCGCAAGCCACCTGACGGTGTGTGGCGGAGGGTACTTTGAGTACCTCTATCGGTTCTCCCTCTTATTCCAGTCTCATATTGTTCGTGAAAAGAAAGATTATCTGTATGCCTCTGTGTGGAATCTAATCTCTCTGATCTTATCCTCACGGTCTCTTCGCGAGATATACGTAGGAGGAAGAAATATACTGCTTGACTCCTCGGTGAAGTTATGTTCTCGAAACAGGTGTTGAGTCTGGCTGTGTTAGATAAGGATGTGTTGCAAGTCACCCGCCCAGGGCGTGGTTGCAGTGGAGCGGTGCCAGATGTCTGACGGTGATCCATTACTGTAATAATAGTAATTGAACAATCCCTTTATTTCGTAACAAATATATCAGCGAAGGAGGTAATCAAAAGGCGCACACTGCCGTCTGTGACGTATGTGGCGCACTCTGGCAAGGCGTGTTGGTGTCCGTCGCGGCCCGTCGGAAGACGGCGAGTACAGCAGCTGGTTGGGTGTCGCTGTCAGCACGGCGACGACGGAGTGGAATTGGGAACAGAGCCGGTTTGGGTGCGCCATACTAACGTTTTGTAGTCTGTGGCAACTGGCCGGTCCCTGTTGCTCAGCACAAAGAGTACTGGGAGAGGCTGGGGCAAAACTCAGCCCCGACTATGGATGATGTCGATGGCAAACACTGACAATGTTTGCTCGTCCGGTCGCTGTTGCTGGGCAGCGTGGTCCAGGTTCGAATGGTGATCCACAAGTAAGGCGACCAGGAACAGACGAATGTCACCCAAGGTTGACACACAGGTGGAAAGGCGTCAAGTCAGCATCATCCAGACTTAGCCCAGCCGGCAGCCAGATTGAAGACAGAGTACGATGGACACAGCTTGGTTCATCTCAGCTCGATGATTGACGCGGTCCTCTCTTTGGTTATTGAGTCTGAATTAGCCGGTATATGAGGAATACTGCTGTAAAATATTTCATTTCAAGAACACACATATTTATTGACTATCACCCTCAATATACTCTCCTCCTCTATCCCTACCACGCTCCAGGAGAATATGCATTGATGGAAAAAGTGCTTGGAGTCTTCCTCTGTGAGCTCCTTAATGACGTAATGACGTACGCAGCATTTTCTGTCACTGCTTCGAGGGCTTCAGTCTTGTTCCTTTTAATGCAGAGATAAAAATCACTTAGTGCTAGATCGGGAGAATAATTTCGGTGGTCTAACACTAGGACGCTGCACTTCACTAGATACCTCTTAACTGAAATTTCGATATGGGCAACTGGGTTGTTTTCGTACAGAACCCATTGCTTGATTTTCAACAAGTGAGGTCGTTTTTTCACTACTCTTAAGGATTTGAGCCAGAACCTCACGGTAGTAATGTTGATTAATAGTTTCACGTTCAGCAACCCAGTGAAGATTGCATGAATTTAAAAAAAAATCATCGTGGCTTTGGATCTTTTGCTCTGAATGAAGTTGGACATTACTGATGTACGGATTAGCGCTTGGTTTCTAGATCACAAGTGAAAAACTAATATTTGTTAAATATTAACACTCTTTTCAAGAAATTAGGATCACCTTTAGGGGAATCCAATATCAGTATAAAAATATTCACGAGCTTCTTTTTGTTCAATCGTGAGAGTTTTCGGCACCATTTTCGCATTCACTTTTCTCATGTTAAAATGGTTATGTAAAATTAGCACTACGTTTTATTTGTCAATTGATACAGTTTCAGAAATCGTTCGAAATCTCAATTGCTGGTCAGACTAATTAAGATTATCTACTTATCAATATTTTCATTCTTTTTTAAAGTTGAACGGCGTCCCGGTTGTGAACCACTTTCAGCATCTTCTCGGCCACCTTGGAAACGCTGGAGCCACTCAAAAACTCGTGTACATTTGGTTTAGTAAAAGATAGTTTTCGCTTACAGTTTTTTCCAGGTTTCATGTGAAACTTCATTATTCAGTACTCTATTATTACACTTAACACGCTTCGGACAACACAAAATATCAGCTCTTACGCTAACGAAAGTCACGGCCACATTGATTTGTGTACAGGCACAAGAGATGGCCTATTCAAGCGAGGAACCTCCACGCTTCACATCTATTCGTCATTCATCTTTGGCTCATGCGTACTTCATCTATGACAGCCCGACGCCCTTTGTTTTTTAGCAAGACCTCGTATATACTAGCCTGGTCGTATAGTCTTTCTGAAACAGACCTGCTCGCGGCATCTAAGAAATAACAACAGGCCGGAGGTGCCAGGCATTATCATTGGGCGACCATGACATCATTCTCCTCACAGTTCTTATAATGTCAGCGCCTCCAGGAGCACATCCAGTGCTGGAATGCATAACAAATCCTCCTTCTAAGACGTCCTGGGCGGCGTCTTCTACAATGTCAGGTTACTGAATACTTGTTATTGCGCCACGACACCTTACTGCTGAGGCGTCTTGAGATGCCCTCCTTATGACATTGTATCGCTGAGTCGGTCTCAAGAACAGTCCGCTACACCACGAGGGCCATGGCACTACAAAGGCATTAAAGCATAGGAACATATACGTTATTGAATCATCAATACAAATATAGATATCAGGGGCAAGATTACTGGGAACAGACACGATTCAGTAAATGGCTAACTGTTTCTTTCTCCTTTTATCTGATGTTTCACAGAAGCGCTGCCTTTCACGAAAGTGGACTTCCTAATTTTTGTGTTACTTGATAACTTTGGTCACAGTAAAGCCATAGCAGGACGTTGAAATCACATCCTATTAATCTGCTCATGCTTGGTTACATTTGCTTATCACATCTCTACATGGGATCTTCTACAATGCATCTTGGTACGTGCACCTGATAACAGAGTACTGGGTTAACAGTGGCCGTATGCTCCAAATGACTTGTTATACGCCTGAAGATTTCAACTTCTTGTAGAAGTCATCTTGTATGGTTTTTAATAATGTCTGTAATCTAGTCCACGAGTTCTTCATGTAGAACTCTTGTCCTCCCCAATCTGGGCGCTCTTAAAATTAATCTTAAATATCTCTTCTAGATGATTTTTAGATTTTTAGTATTTGTCAGGTTTGATGTTCCCCAAGTACAACAATCATACGTCACTCCAGGAATATGATTGCTTTATACAGTTCTTAAGACTGTTATTGTTATATAAAAGCGGGAGTAGCTCGTGTACGAAGTGAATCATTTTGGTTCCTTCTTCATCATGATATTCCATTTAAACGGAAACTTATTATGGTTTGTAACACGCAGGTAGTCATCTGAAGCATCCATTGGATTTCAGTGTTACTCTCTCTCCCTTGAACATCACGGGTCCTATTCTTTCACCTTTTAATGTGTTCATATTGTTTCGTGCCCTATCTATTGTTATTGTGAACCATCTAGGCAGTCTTACGATTGCTGCATTCATTACGGGACTGCAAGTTAATAGCACCCTGTCATCAGTGAATTGGGGAGGCAGGGATGAATTATTTATCTCAACACTCGACTGATTCAGTTACGCATGAGGGCGTGTGCACTAGATTCGACAGCTTCTGCACCTCAACACGTTGCTTCTTCGAAGCTCGCCGGCTCAATACGTCCCACAGAAACGGTGTTAGCTTATATTTTGGAGGCGATTCGTACAGCTGACTGCAGGGATTCATCCGTTGAACATGGAGGGTAAACGAGTAAGTCACAGATTGATAATAAGTACCGGAATGAATGCAGAGATCCGACTCAAAGCCTGAAGAATAAATCGAAAACTGGTTGCCTCTGGAAAGTAAACTCATTGTCTCTTCTGACTTTTCTGGCTGCCGGCTTACCGCTTCCCACTTCACGATCCACTGTCTCATTACTGTCTGATCGCTACCTGCCCACTTTCAGTTCACTGTCTCGGCGGTTCTTCGTCTATTATGCACAACCATACTTCTCAATCTTCCTACAGGATCAAAATTTCTGAACTTGCGGCGGTTGCTGTGTAACAGGGGAAATCCCATATCGTTCTCACGTTTTTCCTCGTTTTGTTACTTCCGAGCGATAGCTGCAGTCTCCATAGAGAACCGTACTTGGCTAGGTGTTGCCACAGTTGTTTATCAGCTTTCCTGACTTACCAAGATAGAAGCCACCCTACAAAAAAAAAAAAAAAAATCTATTGCATCTTACAGAAATGCTTGTGCTCTGCTCAAGTATCTCCAAGTTCTCTACAGTAGCGACATCTCCCTCACTGTCGGTCAGATTTTAAGGACAGAAACGCTTGTGCCTCCTTCTGCGCCATTTCGCTGCAGCAGTCATCCAGTGTGTAGCTGGTCGAAGTTGCAGTGGCCACTGCGGGGTGTTAGGAAACATTCTTCTGAGTGACAGGATGGGTTTTGATTCCCCGCTATGGACGTTGTGGGTTCGATGAGTACTTGGCTATTCTCTATCGAAACAATTACTTGTCGTCACCAGGTACCTGTGCGCAGCATGTGATGCCCCTGCATCAGTTTAACAGTTTCGGCAGTCACGCATGATGCCAGGAAATTGGATGGCAAATGCCAATGCTCCGGATGCCGAGGTGGCGGCGTTAGTCATAGAATTCCACTCGGTTTATGGCCAACAGTAGCCTAGCTAAGACGTCTAACGTGATGGCCCAGTATCCCACTTAGCGACAGACAGCGATTTTGGCCAAAGGACCAAACTGGAACCATGGGCTAGGGCGCTGCAGTAGTGGCACGGAGATGGATGGACGTCGGCTCGTTCCAACGACGATCAGATGGCCGTGTGTGGTCTCATGAAGCCAGCGGCAGGGTGAAGGTTGCTTGTGGCTAGGCCGCCAGGCAGCAGTCGTTGGTCCACAGCCCAGCCATGTTGATGGTAGCTACATCAGGAGGACATCGTCGGCACTGATGCGGGGAATGCGATAAGACTGGTGTCGCTATATAGCTCTGCCGCGCTGATGACTTGTTCAGCTGGTCTGTGACTTTATACACAGCAGGAGTAGGCTTCATGATATGGAAGACACGCGGAGCTACATATTTTCAATGCCTTGCAAATCCCTTGTAAGGGCAGAGAACGAATACTGCCATGTACTTCCCGGCCCCTGAAAGCTGCTCACTGCCTGAAGTGCTGGTTTCATGCCGATATGACGAAACGTTGCTACAGTTGTGATAACCTCTGCTGGAAGCAGATGTCTTGTTGGACTGTCCAATTTTGTTGCAACATATCGAAATGTGAAACTATTCAACTCCTTATCTTTATATAAACATAGGATTCCGCGGCCATTGTCGCAGTCAGTAATTATTTTTTCGGTTTGTGACCGCATTGTCAATATGTAAAACTACCGATGTTTCGATCACTGTTGCAAGTGACCTGCAGGTTGTTTTTGTTTACTTATCTTTAATCTTGGCTGACGACATGCAAGCGGCAAATACCAACTTTCACTTCATCCGAAATAGGGTAGGTACACTTCTTTCATCAGTACGGTCTTGCTCGATGGTGTGAAATAATCGCTCCAAAGATATCCGTGTAACCGATGCCGATAACGCAGAATATCTGTAAAGTATGCAAAAAAAACCTGTCTTTTTTTCATTCTCTGTAACTGTTATGACTATATCACTATTTATTAAAATATTGTAGATTTTCTTTGTAATCATCATTTTCATTCTTAATTTGACAGTATTTTGTTTCTGACAACTTCAATATTTCATCAAAATTTGTTTATAAATCGGAGAATTGTGTATAAAGCTGATTTCCATCCAAAGCAAGTCGTACAGCCAGTATTGCCTTTAGCGTTCCTACGTTTCAGCGGAACCCATATGGATTTTTTACCGGGGGCATTTAGAGGACGGTCGATCCCTCTGTGGACGATTCATGCTAGTATTTTATAATTACGACATATTAAATTGGTTTTCTCGTAATGGATCTGTAAGTACCTGTCTTTCTTACTACTGGCGTTACTAATCTTGAAATCTCAGCGTGTTACGTAGGCCTGATATATTCTGCATAACATACGGAACAGTTTCTTTTTTCTACTGGTTCTTCCAATGGCCTTCATAATTCTGCGAGAGCACTGTCTAGTACCGCAATTTTTTCTCTGTGAAAAGCTACTATTCATCTGCTGTCAAGGTGAATATGAAATTTGCTGATGAGTTTCATTAAAGCAGAAATAATTTCAGTAAGGTAACACATCACTGTCTCATGGCAGAACATCCCCCCCTCCCGCCCCCCCCCCCCTCCCCCCCACACACACATGTTGTACATTTCAGACATCAAGCAATACGTTATTATCCACCATTTATTCAGTCAATGTCGGTTCGTAATGCGCCTTGAAGATAAGAGAAGCGTTTTATAATGGCCAGTGGCAGACGTAGAGAAGGCTTACGGCTAGTCACGTATTTTGATAAGAGTGTATAAACATGCATCTCGGTTAGAGAGGTGCCCCTCATATTCCAACCATTTAGTTTATAAATTAGTCAGACATTTCTCTCTAGTTTCTGTTCCGCTGAAATTCAGATATCTACAGCAATCTTACAGCTAAACATCATACATCGGCTGGTATATTAATTCCGTGTCAGACTGAGTTATAAGAGACAATCAGACGAAAACCGAACACCTGCAATAACACACAGTCCGCACGACAGATGGCCTGTCATCGCTGTGGTTGGGTGACGGCAGAATGCCACATCACAGGTGCAGGCAGTAATTAATTTATAAACTTGATTGCTGGCGGACTGGTTTAATATGGTCGTCCAGCTGTCATAACATCCTTCAGCTCGAACGTACTACTCGACTAGCCTTCAGACAGCTGTGCATTGTAGACTTGGCCTCATTTCCGCTCCCGCTCGCTACACGGACTCCGGCGATCACATAGAAACAAGTTCCTCTGGTAATTGGACGAAGGCTACCTTTCAGCGATTTGGTTGGGAAACACTGTAACATACTCCGTACAGCCCTGTCTTTCACCATGTGATTTTCACATCTTTGGCGACCTGAAGAAAGATCTGCGTGGACGTCGATTTCAGTCGAACGAAGTAGTGCGAGAGTGGGTGCGGTTGTAGATCCGTCAACGGCCGACTGCGTTCTACGAAACAGGAACTGTTCGTCTCGTCTCCCAGTGCGATAAATGTCTTAAAGCGAGTAGTGAAGATTTTTGAATCGAACCATTCCACGGTCCCGTTGTTGGTTTTCATTTGACTGCCACTCATATTACCTCCTTCCTATAATGTCAAGAACACGTCGCCTGTTAAGAGTGAACCCTTCGCGCCAACTAGTCAGACTGTGCATCTACTGAAGTAACTGACTTCGGTTTTCAAGTGTAAGTAAACTGTATTTTGACAAGCCGACAGCAGAATATCCCAGATCTCGTGAGATCTTTACTGTCTGTTCGTCTTTATCATACACATTGTTTAAAAAGCTTCAGGAACTAGTTTTAAGTGAAAATTTAAAAATATACCACAGTCTCTTACGTATCGCGAGGACTCCGACGAAATTGTTAGAGTATTTACAACGCACATAGCCATGTTTAGGTACGCATTCTTACTACGCTCCGTATGCGAATGTGAAGGAGAATCCCGTGTAAATGATACAGTGCGAAATATCCTGTGCCTTAAACTTCACAGTGGCTTCCAGAGTATAAATGTATACCTAAAATTATTCTATGTAAATCCTGGGTAGCTGCCTCGAATTAAACGGTTTGCGAAATGAGTCTGTTTAGGTGGGTCTCAAACCTGAAAGAGAAAATCAGTCACATATTAAACAACTACTGACTTTTTGTCTCAATGGTATCAAAATTGAAAGTACAGTCTCATGTAGCAAAAGCTTTACCGAGAGCTGCTTCGTTAAGAAGAATGGAACTGCGGTTGCATACCTAAATTCCGCCGGCCGCGGTGGTCTCGTGGTTCTAGGCGCGCAGTCCGGAACCGTGCGACTGCTACGGTCGCAGGTTCGAATCCTGCCTCGGGCATGGAAGTGTGTGATGTCCTTAGGTTAGTTAGGTTTAAGTAGTTCTAAGTTCTAGGGGACTGATAACCACAGCAGTTGAGTCCCATAGTGCTCAGAACCATTTGAACCATTTGAACCTAAATTCCCTGCCCATTGAGTCTTCGAAGGCGGGACATTCTCCGTGAATTTAACTGCACTAAATGAATAAAGAGTTGACAATATAGGTTGTTGGTCAGTTGATGAGAAGTATATGAGCTCCATGTGTACCTCGACTCCTCTGTCCTCACTACAACAACGTACACTGTACTATACAGTAGTACACTATACACACGCACATACACACGGTTAAAAACTTGAACTGAGAAGTAAACTGATTTCATTGAAAGCATTTTAACCTACTGCTGACTCTAGATTTATATCAGGGACAAGGATTGTTGCAAATAATTTAATTTGCTATAAACTTCTCTTTGTCGATACGATCTCAGTCTGAACCAAATCACGCAAACTATTCTGTACAAACCAGTTGTGAAAAAGAAAGTTGTAAGTTAACGCTACACCTAACTACACGTATTATATGGTGAACGAAAACCCAAATAGTCAAGATGTATCATATTTAAGAAAGTAAAATTGCCTACATTCATCTTCAGTTTTATCTCGAAAGCCAGTGTAACATGCAATGTGATAATAAAAAAAACATAAAAAGCATAGGTTGGAGCCGTTCGTACAATCTAAGGCGCAAAGCGCTTGTTTCTAAACAGGAAGGCGACATAGACGTATACTGAATCAGCGCTTCAGATTTATGAAGAGTGATCTTATCCAATACTCAGCGTATGTATAGTGCTTAGGCAGATTCCCTCTGTCATTATGCTGATACCTGACTACTCCCCATGTACAACACAAAAATACAATGCATTAACACATTAACTGTGAACACATCAAGATAGGACAGTATAAGATTCACAGTCTGTCCTTAAATAAATTTACGACTGCAATGGCAGGAGTGATTTCACAGTATATACGAAGGTTGGAACTTTTCAACTATTTACTTACAGCTCGTGCAAACTAGATATGTGTTTCAAAATTTTACTGACCTTCAGAGTAGTCGCCAGCATTGTGTAAAATCATCTAGAAGAGATATTTAAGATTTATTTTAAGAGCGCCCAGATTGGGGAGGACAAGAGTTCTACATGAAGAACTCATGGACTAGATTACAGACATTATTAAAAACCATACAAGATAACTTCTACAAGAAGTTATGTGGAAGTCGTAGGATACCCTTAGCAGTGCCAGTTATGTTGAAAGATCGAGCTGTTCGGTCTATTGCCAGACGAATTTGTAGCAGTTCTGAAGCGAATGCCGTGAACTGTTTCCTTCAGTTTAGAAATCAAGTTGATCCTACGAGGGCTTACGTCAGGGGAGTGCAGTAGGCGGTACAGCACTTAGCAGCCCCATCAGTCAAACTAATCAGTTACAGCTTGCACTGTACGTGCTTGAGCATTGTCCTGCAAAATAATGGTCACGTCCTGCTGAGTCATCACTTCTGATTCTATGCTTTTCATTTTTGGAACACAATCTACGACCAGCATACAGGCAGAAGTGATGACACTCTCTGCAGGACCTGACCGTAAATTTGCAGGACAATGCTCAAACACGTACAGTGCAAGCTGTTACTGATTTGTTTGACTGATGGGGCTGCTAAAAAGGGAACCTCCCCATCGCGCCCCCCTCAGATTTAGTTATAAGTTGGCACAGTGGATAGGCCTGGTAAAACTGAACACAGATCAATCGACAAAATAGGAAGAAGTTGTGTGGAACTACGAAATAAATAAGCAAAATATACAAACTGAGTAGTCCATGCGGAAGATATGCAACATCAAGGATACTGTAAGCCGAAGTGCGCAGTGGTCCCGTGGTTGGCGTGAACAGCTGCGGAACTAGAGGTCCTTGGTTCAAGTCTTCCCTCTAGTGAAAAGTTAAATTTTTTATTTTGAGACAATTATTATCTGTCCGTCCGTCCGATGTGAGGTAACTGCGCCGTAGTATGGGGACGCTACACCTAAACAAACATCGAAACACACGACGTCAGTTGACTACAGCGCACGGAAGAGACAGTATTCCTGCTAACGAGGCTCCCTGGCTAGCAGTTGACTGTTCGCTACTTTGAACGAGAGTGCAGTAAATACGTGAGATGTATTCCGTGGGCAACATGAATCCAGCAAATATAGCTCGCGACTTCAATAACAAAGTCAATGAATATTTTCCCAACTGTAAGAAATCGGGAAGTGCCTTAAAGGATCGAACGATTGTCGAAAATTTGTATGATTATTTCCTACATTTGTTGATAAACAGTACGTGTGGTGATGACGATACCTTGCTGATTGCTGCGGGGCTGTATGTTCCAGATGATGAGATTGTTGACGATCCGTTCGAAGAACACCGAGAGGAAATACTGCGACTTTAATCTGATGGTATTTCTTTGGGTTACATGAAGGAAATGCTCCAATACGGGTTACTGTCCAAACCAAGTAAAAGACGCAAATATAGATTATGGAGTGAAGTAACAAATACATTTAAGAAATTTTAACGGGATGGAGGAAAAAAGCACAATTAAATATTGCAAAGAAGTCGTGGTATGAGGTGGAACCCGAAGACAGAAGTCCAGTGAACTAGAAAACCATGTATACCGACAATTTATTAAAGCCAGAAATGAATTAAGTGCAGTGCATGATATAGACCCACAGATTTGGGGATTGCATTACGCTAAACAAATCGGCCTGGACTTAAAGGCTTCATCTCATTAGCTTGTCACGTTCAAAAGAAAATACAAAATTACGAGCAGGAAGATTACGAAATATGTAAGCAAGAACTACGCGAATAAACCGGAAGAACTTTTAGAGTGTTCCAAGATGTTTGTTAAAGAAACTAACGTCAGATTCCAACAGTATGAAGACGCATATATAAACAACGCAGATCAGTACGGTTTTAACTGTGAAATGAAATCGACCCGCACGTTATCGTTAGTTGGAGAAGGCGACACGGAATGTACTGTAGACCTGCTGCATGCCACTTCACATAGTTATACCATACAATATGCTCTGAACAAAGCAGGATTTCTTTTACCTACATTTTATTTACGTTTGCTGGAAAAAAATGGTGTATTTGGACCGCAAGCTCAGCAACGGGTGAATAGGGTACTTGCGCAAACGCCGAATGTCATTGTGAATTGCAGTGCGTCAGGAAAAATGGAGAAAAGACTAGTGAAAGACTTTCATAAACGTGTGATTGCTCCTTACGCGGACAAAGATTTTGCCTTACTCCTTGATAGCTATACAGGGTAGAAGGATCAGGCATTATACAATTTTAGTGTGGGAGTAGACGTGATTACCATTCCCCCAGGTTGTACACCTCTTGTGCAACCGTTAGATGCGTTTAGTTTTCGGCAAGTGAAATACTTTGTGAAAAGATTCTATGATTATGCGAAGCTTCACAGGTACACAGAGCAGTATTGTTTACGTGATCGTGTGTCAATTATCAAAGTTCAGGCACTCACACATATTGAACTGGCTGTCCAAAATTCCAGGACATGTTCAGATTTGCTTGGACATATGCAGGATTTGACGGTCTACGCAGGGATAAATTTGAAAACGTTAAAAACATATGTTTTGGCAGAGCACAGGGAAAACTGTGCGACTGTGAAACTGTTGCATTCATTTGTTGCAGTTTTTGTGACAAAATCTTATGTTTTCATCACTTTTTTGGGAGTGGTTATCACATCCACAAGAAAACCTAAATCGGGCAAGGTAGAAGAATCTTTTTACCCATTCGCCAAGTGTACAAGTTAGGTGGGTCGACAACATATTCCTGTCATGTGACGCACATGCCGTCACCAGTGTCGTATAGAATATATCAGACGTGTTTTCCTGTGGTGGAATCGGATGACCTATGACCTTGCGATCAAATGTTTTCCGTTCCCAGTGGAGAGGCACGTCCTTTCGTCTACTAATCGCACGGTTTTGCGGTGCGGTCGCAAAACGCAGACACTAAACTTAATACAGTGAACAGAGATGTCAATGAACGAACGGACAGATCATAACTTTGCGAAAATAAAAAAGTTAACTTTTCACTCGAGGGAAGACTTGAACCTAGGACTTCTCGTTCCGCAGATGCTCACGCTCACCACGGGACTACGACGCTCCTGAGCTTATCCTTGATGTTGCATATGTTGCGTATGGACTACTCAGTTTGTATATTTTACTAATTTTTTTCATACTTCCACACAACTTCATCCTGTTTTCTCGATTGACCCGTGTTCAGTTTTTCAAGGCCTATCCACTGTGCCAACTTATAACTAAATTTGAGGGGCGTGCGATGGGGAGGTTCCCTTGTAAGTGCTATAGCACCTACTGCGGTCCCCTGACTTGGGCCCTCGTGAGTTCAACTCGATTTCTAAATTGAAGGAACACTTCACGACATTCGCTTCAGAACTGCTACCAATTCGTCGGGTAATAGACCGCGCCGCTCGAACTGTCAACACAACTGGCACTGCTATGAGTATCTTACGACTTTCACATCGCTGGCAATGGGTTATACACAATGCTGGTGACTACTTTGAAGGTCAATAAAACTATTTTGTACGAGCTGTAAATAAACAGTTGCCACTATTAAAATTACGACCCTCGTGTTTAAAAGAGATCTGTTTTCAGTTATGGATGGATATTTCTGATTCTCGCAGTGTCCTACATAGACGGGAAGAAGAATAAAGGCAAAAAAGAAAAAAGAAGGTAGAAAAAAATGGAACATAGATGGAAAATACATCATAATTTACGTAAGGAAACTGGAATCAGCCAAATCAACATGCCCACTGAGATATCTTCCTTCATTGCTTCGGAGAATCTTATTCGATGTGATTACTTTTTCATCATTAAAATGTCTGTAATTTAATAAACTTTTTCAGTTTTACATTTCCACACGTTGCAGTTAAAGTTCTCTTTGGAAAACGTCGTGTAATCGTAGAATACAGATACCAATAATTGTCCGAATAAAATTTAATGAATAAAAAATTACATTCCAGTGGCACGGAATTGTAATTATTTTATAATGAATTAGGAATGCTGTTTCTAACGCTGCAGGTAACTTGGAACTAGGTTAATTAAATTAAGGAAAATTAATGTCATTATTCTGCCTTTTGTTTAATCCGACCGCGTCGAGGTTGTTTATTACGCGTAAAATCGCACAGACCCTTGTGATTCCACAAGCCATGTTTACTGACAGAGTAAACTGCATTAAAGTACTGTTCCAAATTGAGATACTACATTCATGAAGCGTATACAGATTTATTGATTTCTGTCAATCAAAGTGATGATTTACGTTGGCTAAGTTATTCACATTAAAAATATTAACATATTTCGTGTTCTATATTATTAGTGTCCCAAGAATTCGTTATGTGTAGCTAAACACACGATATAAATAGTTGCAATAAGAAAGAGAATTTGAGCTTTTGAGGAGGCTCGAAAATCTAGGACTTAGAAACGGTTTCAGCAGTTGATAATTTACTGATTACAGATTTGGTAAGTTTGCTGTTTGTAATTCGTACGAAGCTAGTAACAACATTCTTTCCCCAGTGTCATAAGACACTTATTTTGATAATAACCACTGTGTGCAATGAGGCATATGTCTCAAATCTACAGTGACAATTCTACAATTTCTTAACTAATCAGAAGATCACGTCTCACAGTGTACAAAGAATGGGAAACCAGAAATGCTATGGAATCAATATGATACGAACAATATAGTCTTATATTTCAATTTAATTACTTTTAGAGGATCTGTGAAAATGGATATTTAACAGTTGTTAGTTTGGGCACAGCAAAAAAGGAAACTCATTAATCAATTATATAAAGTTTATATTTCATGAACATAGTGTAAGAGATGGCGAAAAGGAACTGCAAAAACTTATTAATGTTTATTAAAGGTGTTGGCGTTGGAGATAAATTACGGAATTTTGTAAGAACTGGGAAATTGAATTATTATATGAAAAACTTCATGGTCTTTTCAGCCGAAATATCGTTCGAAGGAAAAATGTTCATTTCTCCAGTTCGATTCTAAGTAAAGATATTTGACTGCTGGCACTTATGTATCTATTTCACTTAGAACTATGGACACTTGCTAATTCGGAGCTTTGTAAACAGCTATTAACTGTCCTCCTCATTCTACATTACTTTCATACTTCTTGCTGGTACAGCTTTAACCTTCGCATTTGAAATTTTAAATTTTAACCTATAAAAAAGGCTTTTCGGAAATGTTACTGCACTAAGAGCTAACTAAACATTGAATCTGAATAAACTACTACTTTTTACTTGATGGAATTCAGCAACGAAATTCGTTTTACCTAGTCCTACCTTAATTCCAAGACACGATTCACACTTTAACCCATCATAAATTCCTTTAAGATAGTCATATCTTTGTCAGCATAATGTTTCTATCGAACTCATTTTCACCACTACAGCTGCCCTCTACAAAATAGCAATTCCTTTAATTACTATGTATACCTGATTTATATTTACATTTAATTAATAAATAGTTTCCGTATGTAACTCGTAGATCCCTTCTCCGCCTTTATTTAGGTAGGCAGCACGAATAGTTAGGTTTACTGATACAGTGAATAAGCATTCGGCATGTGGACCACTAATACCTCCGTTTATATGAGAAATTTCATCTAAAGCAATTAAAACATTCCAAAACAACGTAAGTCAGATGTGATTACAGAGTTAATGACGCTCACTCTAAAAATTCGTTCAGAGAAAGTTCAAACAATGTGTCGATCAAGTTTCACCCATATTTATACAACAATTTTTCAAATATCGATCCCTGGATACTGCAGCCTGAAACGAAAAGTTCTTTCCTTGCAACTTTTTAAATCGACACGGGTTCTTTTTTTCTCCTTCTTCCCCGTATTGCATTTCTAACTAGAACAGAATGAATGTTACATAAACCCACCGCCCAAATAAAGGTAAAACGTGTTACGAACATTGGATTATTGGCTCGTAACGTGTAGGATAAATGCCTTTTCCATCTATTATAAGTATTGCTTGAAAATTTACTATAGAGTTAGCTGTGGTGCATATGTAAATGATCAAACTGGTATTCCAAGCTCTACGTCAGGAACTGTGTTGCGGTGTCTTTAGCTGATTGTTGAAAAAGTACAACGCAACATGTCTAGCACACGCATTGCAAAGAGAGTGTGAGCTTTTCATTCAAACAAACCACAATGAAAAATGTAGCTAGATTCTAAAATTGTACCTAGTATTAGTATAGATGGAGAAAGCCAGGTGGTTGCTACGCAAAGCAAGGAAATTCTCTACTGCAATAAATGTGCGTATGGAAATTTTATTTATTTAATTAATTAATTTATTTATTTATTGTTCCGTGGGACCAAATTAAGGAGAAGTGTCCATGGTCATGGAACGAGTCAATACATGAAATTGTAACACGATAGTAGAAACAGATAAAGTAAAATATAAGAAACATATTCAGGCGAAAAGTCGTAAGTTTAAATAAAGAAAATCAACAATGTAACACTGGAATTTGCTTAATTTTTTAGCTCTTCCGTCTCGCTTATAATATTCTGTCTGATCAAAATATCGGTTCTTCTTGAATTGTGAGTTAGAAACTGTAAAAACTGAGTCTTACTGTGATTTAGCATTAAATTATTTTCCACAAGTCACGAACTTATTTCATGAACTACATTACTTGATAATGTTTCAATGTTACACACAAGATCCTTCACTACCAAGCTGGTGTCATCAGAAATATTTTTGAATCACTTGTAATACTAGAAGGCATATCATTTATATAAAAAAGAAACAGCAGTGGCCCCAGCACCGACCCTTGGGGAACGCCCCACTTAACAGTGCCCCATTGGGACTGAACATCAGTACCACTCTCAATATTGAGGAGAATTACCTTCTGCTTTCTGTTCTTAAAATAAGAGGCGAACCAATTGTAAGCTACTCCCCTTACTCCATAATGGTCCAACTTCTGCAGTAATATTTTGTGGTCAACACAGTCAAAATCCTTCGTTAAATCAAAGAAAACACCTAGCGTTCACACCTTTTATTTAATCCGTCCAAAACCCCACAGAGAAATGAGAATATCGGATTTTCAGTTGTTAAACCCTTTCTAAAGCCAAACTGTACATTCGACAGCAAATTATGTGAATTTAAATGCTCCAGTAACCTTGTATATACAACCTTCTCGATAACTTTAGCAAACACCGATGGCATAGAAATAGGTCTAAAATTGTCAACATTATCCCGGTCTCCCTTTTTATAAAGAGGCTTCACTACCGAGTACCTTAATCGGTCAGGAAACTGACCACTCCTAAAGGAAAAGTTACAGATATGGCTAAGTACTGGGCTAACATACATAGAACAAAACATCAGTATTCTGCTAGATACCCCGTCATATCCATGAGAGTTCTTGGTCTTTAGTGATTTAATTATTAACTCAATCTCCCTCTTGACAGTAGCATGGAGGAGCATTTCAGGTAACAGTCTCGGAACACTTTTTTCTAAGAGCGCTATATGATTCCCTGTTGGGACTAGGTTTCTATTTAGTTCACCTGCTATATTCAGACAGTGATTATTAAATATTGTACATATATGCGACTTATCAGTGACACGGACATTCAAACTACGCACTGTTTCTATATCCTCGGCCTGTCTATGCAGACCAGCCACTTCCTTTACGAATGACCATATGGTTTCAATTAATTCCTGGGACTTAGCTATTCTATCTGCAAACCACATACTGTGATCAATGAATGTTCTAATGTTCGAAAGAACAGTGCAATAGTCTTTTTCCCACATGGACAACAGAGATCATCATTACAAGCGATAGACAAGCTCAAAAAACATGAGCTGTTAATGAAACCAGTAATGAAAAGTACAGCATGACTCCCTAGCTTTTTAAGATATATAAAGGGTTTAAATTTTAAGTTGACAATCCAGAATAATTCGAGAAATAAGTTTGACACGAAAAAATGCGCAGAGTCCAAAGTTGATTATTTTCGAGGGGGACATCTACTGGTGGTAAAATTAGCCCGCCACCCTAGGCGTGGGGCGGGAGGCAACATTAAAACTTCAAATGGGAACCCCCATTTTTTATTGCAAAATCGGAATGTACATAAAAAAATTACTCGCATATTGTCTTAAACATTTTTTAATTCTTGGTAGTAGGCGCTGTTATTCAAGAAAATTCATGTTCGTAATTTTGCGTGGAAAAAGTTTACAGATAAATAAAAATGAGTTCACTCGTTAGTTTGTAGGATGTCTGGTAGTTAGTTAACTATTCAGATGATTTGCTTGATAATTAAAAGTTGTGTAGCCATATGACCACGAAAGAACGAAAACTTATCCGAATCTGCTGAAAAAATTAATACAGTTTTTGAGTCAACATTTGTAAAACTCTAATTCCTCTCTCTCAAACCCCACCATATGGGAGAGAGGGAAAGTTTTAGTTTTAGCGAATCAAAATTTATGAAATAAATAAGCATGTTTTATTTAACCGTAACCATTTTCCACGAAAAAATGAGAGTATGAATTTTCTTGAATTACAGTGCCAATTACCAAGAATAAAAGCAAATGTTTAAGGCAAAATGTACGTAGCTTTTTATGTATAATCTGATTCTGCAGTAAAACTGATGGGTTCCCATTTGAAATTTTAAAGTTGCCTCCCGCCCCACCCCCAGGGGGCTCGGGTGGCGGGCTAATTTTAACACCAGTAGGTCCACCTCCAAAATAATCATCTTTGGATTCAACACATGTTTTCGTGTAAAGCTTATTTTTCGAGTTATTCTGGTTTGTCAACGTAAAATTTACACCCTGTATATTGGAAAACAATTTATATATTTACAGATGGAATGGCAATCTACTTGTGCACACAGATATAAACAGGTCACTGTGCGTAATCGAGGCCCACTTGAAAACTGGCACTTAGCAGCGCGATAAGCTACTTCGAATAAACATTTACCGAGCGTGGTGGCGCAGTAGTTAGTACACTGGACTCCCATTCGGGAGAACGGCGGGTCAAAACTGCGTCCAGCTATCCTGATTTACGTTTCCCGTGATTTCCTAAATCGCTTCAGGCAAATGCCGGGATGGTTCCTTTGAAAGGGCATGGCCAACTTTCTTCCCCACCCCTTCCTAATCCGATGAGAGCGATGACTTTGCTGTTTGGTCCCCTCTCCCAAAATCAACAAGCCAAACAATAAACATTATTTGAAAATATCTTTGAAACTCAAGGACCATCAGTTTCATGAAACTGATTGTAGCAAACAGTTTGCTGATGCTCTATGGCACTACCATTTTCCGCCAGAACGTCTAAACTACAGCAAGGTGGAACCCAGAAGCGAGTACGAAAGCTTCCTCATTCAGAACATGTAGATATAACTAGTTTTCGCCTGCTTGCACCCTCATTGGCTCTCCTGGCAAATGTTTCTGAACTGACCGAGACATGACACGAGAAGTGGCGCAGTGATCTCTGCACACTGTCTGGTCGACTTGCGAGGCACGTGATATGTTACAAGCGCTGGGTGTGCTTGCGTCGTACATGTTCCATTATGAAACAGGATTGAGCGGGCGAAGCCGATGTGTCTAAACGTACGTTAGAAAAACAGCTGAAAATACATTCATTGTATGTAGTGTGATCAGCTACAACATTAAGACGACCAAACTACTATCCATATAAACCCGTCCAGGCACGATGGATGTACTATTAGTGAGCGTGTGTCCTTATGTAGAATGGGAATGAATCGCCATCTATATGAGTCTGACTGACGGAAGTCGAAACTTCCTGGCAGATGAAAACTGTGTGCCGGACAGAGACTCAAAGTCTGGACCTTGGCCTTTCGCGGGCAAGTGCAGGTAGGAGACGAGGTACTGGCGGAATTACAGCTGTGAGGACGGGGGGTGAGTCGTGCTTGGGTAACTCACTTGGTAGAGCACATGCCCGCGACAGGCAAAGGTCCCGATTTCGAGTCTTGGTCCGGCACACAGTTTTAATCTGCCAGGAAGTTTCATATCAGCGCACACTACGCTGTTGAGTGAAAATTACATTCCAGAGGGAAGTTTGTAATGGCCCTGAAGCACGGCACGAGTATAGGAAACTGCATGACTTGGCGACTGTTTGAGGGATGTCTTCAACGCCTGGCGAAACCAAGGTGAAAGCACTTTCAGACTTCGTTATGTTACAGGCCACCACTCACAATAAATTTCGGACGTCATAGGCTCGATACGCTGGTAAAATAGGACAGGCGGCGAACTGTAGCGGTATTAATATTAGAATTTACCGTTGGGCGAAGTATAGGTGTGACTAAACACACAGTGCACCAAACAGTCGGCATGTGCCGATGTTATCACCGCGACACCAGCTGCTACGACTGAAACGAGCTTCTGACCATCGATACTGGACGTGGGCGCAGTGGCAGAAAGCTGCATGGTTCAAATGGCTCCAAGCACTATGTTAAATCTGAGGTCATCAGTCCCCTAGACTTAGAACTACTTAAACCTAACTAACCTAAGAACATCACACACATCAATGCCCGAGGCAGGATTCGAACCTGCGACCGCAGCAGCGGCGCGGTTCCGGACTGAAGCGCCTAGAACCGCTCGGCCACCGCGGCCGGCTAAAGCTGCATGGTCTGGTGATTTCCGACACCTTCTTAATCATGTGAGTGTGCGAATAAGTGTGCCTCCAGGGGAACTGCTCCTTGACACCTGTACTGCAGGGCAGAGGCAAGCTGGCAGCGTCTCCATTATGCTGTGGAGAACATTCAGGAGGGCATCCATCGGTCCAGTGGAGCTCGTGCAATTCATCATGATGGCCAAGGAGTATCATACAGCGGTAGCAGGCCACGTGCACTGCCTCATGACGATTGCGTTTCGCAACGGCAGTGACGTCAGCCCCCCAAAGCTGATTGGTCAGCGTGACGGATTGTCAATCCTCTGGGCCCGGGTTCGATTCCCGGCTCGGTCGGGGAATTTTCTCCACCCAGGGACTGGGTGTTATGCTGTCCTCATCCTCACTCTACCATCCCCATCGGCTGCAGGTCGCTGAAGTGGCGTCAAATTGAAAGACTGGCACCAGGGGAATAGCTATACGGTTGAATAAAAATAAACGGCAATGGCATTTTTCATCAAGATAATGCGCCATGTCACAAGGACAGGTGTGTGAAGGAGTAGTTAGAGGAACACAGTGGTGAGATGCATTTGATGTACTGGCCCTCCAACTCGCCAGATCTCAATCCGACCGAACGCATCTGGGATGTGATTGAACATGTCATCAGACCTCAATGCTCCAATCCCCGGAATTTATGCGAATCAGGCGATTTGTGTGGAGATGTGGTCCCAACTCCCTCCAGCTACCTCCCAAGTCTCATTGCTTCCTTGCCACGATGGGTCGCCGCGCTGTTATTTGTGCCACACGTGAAAGTACTGGCTATTAGGAAAGAGATAACAATGTTCTCGGTGATCAGTGTTTTGTAATGGATCACATGGATAATTTTACTAATTGTTTCTTTAACGATCTGAAATGACAGAAGCAGCACCTAACATTAATGGTTATTGCCTACAAGGACGGTGACTGGACTAGCTTTCACTGAATGGTGACTACATTACAGAAAATATTAGCAAAGAGGTATGGACTATTTTTTCATATATGTAGTTATATTACATATTTACCGACAGTTAATAGATTGACATGGTAGCATGACATTTTGACATTGGTAAAGTATAAAATAAGTGACTTATACCATACCGAGTTAGTTTTGATGTGGCGTTATTTGGTACACAATTGTCTTTGTTATCGGTTATGTAGGAAGTTATCTTAATATTCAACTCCTCTACAAAATTTGACATGATTCATTCCTCTAACGAACTGTTACAATGGCGTCTGGTTCTTCGGTTTAATTAGCTGGTTCGTACTGGACTTGGCGAATTCCGCTGTGCATTGGTATGCACTAAGTTTCTCGTGATGATTAGAGTAACATAAGAGTTACATGATTGTGAGTAGTAGTTCAAAACCGATAAGTAGAGGGATTGGAACGTCATTATATTCCATAACCACACACAGAAAACTAAATTTCTAAATTCATCTAAAGACGCTGCCATCTAAAGTAGTGGGTGAATACCGCGTTAGTGATCATCAACATAGTTGCATTGAAGTACGAAGTCTTCCCATGATGTCAATGTAAAGATATCATGAAGAAAAGGGCAAATGCATCAATCAGATTTCTCGGTCTGGAAGTGAATGAGCCCACGTCGCGTAGGACAGCGCTTCCACGCATAGAGGCGCTGAGATAACAGTGTGTAGACAGATGAGAACTGCGCATGCGCGGCAGCAGAGAGCCAGCAAAGTCCACTTGTCGAAGTGCGTTGCTTCGGGCAACAGTCAAGCTCATTTTCCTAAGGCACATCGTATAATACGTTAAAATATATGAGGGGAATAGTAAAAATTGAAACCAATTTCGATCAATCGTCATGAGAGAAATATTAATTCACGTATTGGCGATGTTACAGTTTTACCCTGCGTCACGTCTGGAGAGGAGAACAGCTGATACAGCTTTGTGAAGACGTAAAGTATAGTTTTTCTCACAATGACAATTGTCTAACGACCAGATCATGGAAACTGCTTGCAATAATTGTCATGTGTTGCGATTTGAACGGCCTTAGAAGTAAAAATTTAATACACAACAAAATTATCTTCAAGCACAAACCGAAGTCATTATATTTGCTTGACAACTGTCTCTACTCAATAGCACTTTTAACACTGTGTAAAGAACGTGTGTGGATATATTTGATTATAGTTCAGTGTAATCACTGTGCGTGAAAAAGAATTAGTGGTAGAAAAACCTAATGTGAGAGACTATCGTTAAATGGTCGGTGATCTGTCATATTTTTCACTATTAACGGGTATTATGAGTGTAAACTAACTCGTTCGACATTACAGTAAGAGGCTGCATCTATAATCCACTGAAAAGCGAACAGTTCACATCATCTGCGAATAACTCCAGGGAAGGTTGACCAATAACATCTGGGACGTGAATCACAAGAAAACGCTAACGCAGACTTGTGCTTCAGAAAGACTTATCACATATATATCCAAAAAGAGTTGTACAAAATCTTATTCCACTGAACTCATTAATGAAACCGCGCGGGATGGCCGAGCGGTCTTGAGGGCCTTGTCATGGTCCGCTCGGCTCTCCCCGTCGGAGGTTCGAGTCCTCCCTCGGGCATGGAGTGTGTGTGTTGTCCTTAGCGTAAGTTAGTTTAAGATAGATTAAGTAGTGTGTAAGCTTAGGGACCGACGACTTCAGCAGTTTGGTCCCATAAGACCTTGCCTCAACTTTCCTTTTTTCATTACTGAAATCACTTTCAAATATAACAACAATACTTAGGCAGAAAAGACAGTTATCTTAATAATTTAAGTTCCACGTAACAGCACAACACGGATGACCCACCCTAAAACAAGAGTGACCAAACTACTAGACCAAGGGACGCACCTTGGCACCGCCAGAACGCATTAACGAATCTCCAGTAATTAGGAGATACTGTAGAATACTCAACTTCTGTCAACTACTGGGACGAGCAGCGACTCTGACAGGACACGTAGCGCCGAGCGTCACCAAGACGTAGCCGGCCGAGTTAACGGCATCCATCATAACCGCATCACGAAGTATAGATTCACCGTTTTGCGTCCACGGGCTCACACTTAAACACCTGATCTGCTGCCCCGGGTAAAACATGCATTAACGTCCTGTTCGTGACACTTGCACTTGGACGTACTAACCGACCTAAAAACATGGTATTTCTCATTGCTAAATCGAGTACTCCACAAATGAAGTAAACACTGGTGTAATGTTGTTCAGTGCACTGAGTAACTAATAAAAATATTTGCACTTATACCCCTAACACCGGTATTTGCTGGATGATGGAATTAGTGCTGACAGTGGGGGGATGGTTGTATTGTTATTAATGGTATGCATCTGGGTGAGTTTCAATTTTATGCGTAAACCTGAAATCGCAACTCAGCATAACACCCAGAAAAAAGTGCATGTAATGGAAACAACAACTTGTAAGAACACCTGGATGCATATCATTAATCGATCCCACCAAGAAACGTTGAGGAATGAAATTATTAATTGTTTCATAAATTCTGCACCCACCATGGGATGGAGTGCTTGGATGGAGGATGTGTGAATGGTGCAGACAACCAAACAATGGGCTGAAACGCGTGGAGTTCACAGTTTCGTTGCCGTGCCATCAAACGATTTGCAAAAACTTATAAACATTTTTCATTGCGTAGTATCCATTACAGAGTGATAGCATTCATTTATATGCTCCAGCCAGGATAATACACACTGTATTTAATCTCAATGTTAGCTATATCTGTTTCATTGAAAGAAAAGCTATAAATCACAATCAGGAGTTACTTTATATATGTTTCCAGAACATAGTTGTATTAGAAATATTTGTGTTCAGTATTTCATTTTTTTTTCTTTTAGGTAATGAGAGAATTTTTATAATACTGGGATTAATACAGGGTGACACAGAACGACGGGAATGTTTGAAATGAGTAGTGGCAGCACTGAGAACTCGTGGCTGTTAACGAGTAAACAGTCCGCCATTTCGGTAATGATGGATCTGTGAGACGGGCAACAGCGTGTGTTAGACATAAAAATGTTTTATAAAAAGTGACAGTTTTGCAGCTGCGCAGAGTGAGTTTCGACGTTTTTATAAATTATGTCGTCATGATGCCGTTCCGTCGAAACACGCGATAAAATGTGGGATTAATAACTTTGAAGAGACTAGATCTGCCCTCAAGAACAAACGGACGCCCAAGAAGTGTGCGTCCACCAGCGTACATTGATGTTGTACTGGAGTCTGTCTTGCGGAGCCCATGGCGTTCAATTCGTATGTAAGCAGCAGTGGTTTGAATGTCCCGGGAGAGTGTACACACAATATTTCATCTTCATTTAATATTTCATCCATACAAACTACAGATGGTGCAACAATTAAAGGGCAACGATTACCGTTTACGATTAGGATTCTGACAACAAATGACAGCAAAAATAATCACTGACGATAAATTTCTAAACAAGTTGTGGATGCCAGATGAGGCACATTTTCATCTGACAGGGTATGTGAATAAACAGAACTACCGTTACTGGACAAACACAAATCCTAATGACGTTCATGAGATTTATCTACACGCTAGTAAAGTGACAGTATGTTGTACTTTTTCTGAGATTATGGCAAGACTGAACATGACAGAAGATGATGAGTATACTTCCAGTGGTTATGATATTTCCGAGAAGGATACAGAAAAAACTCCTGATAACTGAGAAGTATGTTAATTTTTAAATACCGGTATACTGTATTTAGTACGTTTCATGAACATAATGGTAAATATATCTACGTACCATTATGTCCCAGAAGTACATGAATTTTGAGGTTATATCAGAATCGTTACTTTTTTGGTTAAGTCATGTGTGTATGCACATTTTTCATGAACATTATTACATGTAATAGAATTAATGGATACAATAATAATAATTTTAGTTTTTATACAATTTAAGAGATCACATTGCCCAGAACAATGAATAGTGTATTGCTGCTGCACAAAGAAGTGAGGAAGGGGCATTCGAAAAGACGAAGAGGGCGTCTCAGAAAATGCTGAGGTTCGATTCTCAGAGCAAAATTAAACAGAAGAGGCGTAATTTGGGCGAAGAATTAGTTTCGCGTATAGGAGAAACTGTATGTGAAAAAAGCGGGAGACCTAATTGCCAGTGCCCTTGTAAGTTTTTCGACAAATCGGAGATTCAAATGAGATAGAAACGTTCAAAACATTTTGGGAAATAGGTGATTTTAACGATCAAAATGCATTTTAATTTCCTACAATGAAATTTAATGTTGTTGGAAGTCGTCGAAAAGTAGGTGGTTTCCTACTGTGTAAAAGTTGTCGGCAGTGATATTAAAGTCTCCAAGAAAGCTTTTCTTGCCATTTATTGTCTGCATATTAATTGTGTTAGGCGTGGAAAATATACAGAAGATATCTCATCTGGATTGAGCACGCCACCCCAGGACAAACGCGGCAAGCATTTCGTACGTCCACATGCTTACTCCGAAACAAGTGTTAACCATGTCAGGGAATACGTCAACTAAATACCGAAATATGAGAGGCACTACAGACGATCAAACAATGGTGACAGACTGTACTTGGGCGCAGACTCAACAATCGCCTCCTGGTACGATCACTATGTCTTCTGCAAGGAGATTTCCTATGATCCTGAATCTGCAGGCAAGTACAGGAGAATTTTCACTGTAGTGTATGTATAACATTGGAGTAAAGTAACAAAAGAATGATACTTGTAAGACCTGTGACATGGTAAAAGTTAAAATAGACAGTACTGTTAACCCCCAGCTAAAAGCGTGCCTCGAGTGTCAGTTGAAATTACACCAACGTCGCGTAGAAGCCAGGCAGGTTAACATTGAAATCCAGAAAAAACGAGCAGAAGCAGACAGTAATCTTCATGCTGTGACTTTTGATTTGCAGCAGACTCTCTCAGTTCCTGTGTTAAGTTGTGGGCCAGCTTTTTACAAAAGGAAAATTTAATTATCTGAATATTCATGACTGTGGCAAGAACAAAGAGCACTGCTTCTTGTGGAATGAGACTACTGCTGCCCGTGGATCAGAGAAAATTTTAAGCTGTCTTTTACGTTACTTTAATGAAAATGACATAAAAGGAGAGGCTCTCATCGCGATATCTGATAACAGCTGTGGCCAAATTAAGAAATGGAATATGGTTCTGTTTTGGAAGTATCTAATTGAACTGGAATATTTCGTGTGATTGACCGCCACTTCCCCGTTAGTAGGCACACGATGTTGCCCTCTGATACAGATTTCGCGACACTTGAAAATTAAGTTCGCCAGCAAATACAAGATGTGTACATTTCAGGCCAGCGGTTGGATACCATCCAGAAGTCAGCTAAGAAGAATACTGTGTACAGTATGAAAAGAGAGCGTTTCATTCAAATAGGGCACTCGAAAGAAGCATTTAAGAAAGAAGACAGTTGATGGTCGAGAAATCAACCTAAGGAATGTATGCGAGTGGAAGGGGACGTCAGAATTTCCGTCATCTTTATTCATAACAGAGACATTATGTCATGAAATCTGACACGAAATAAGTTCCAGAAAACGCGGATGTCAATGCCTTGTTGCTAACCTTCGACTTAAATACAACGGGCCAAGACTGAAAAGAAGAAAGATGCTGACATCCTGTCGCTCGTAGATTACACACCTGCAGTCCATCATGGGTTTTTCCTGTCGCCATAGCCACCGGTTTAGAACGGAGAACACGTCGATGATGAATGACAATGTAGTCTGAGTAAATTGTTGAACAGTATTGTAAATTTTCATAAGTAATTTTCTATCACCATGTATTTTTAATGACGTGTGGTTGGTGAAACGTAATCGCATCTATACGATCATAATGTAATCCTTTCTTTATATTTCGTCTGTATTAGTCAGTCCTAAGTTTTATTTACGTCTGCACCGTAGAAGACAGATGTTAAAAGCACTACAGAATAAAATCAATGTTCGAAAAAAATTATTCAGAGTTGTAGGTCAATTCTAACCTCAAATCCGTTGTATCTCAAAACTACAATTTTGGCGCTTACCAGAGTGTTTCCCCGAGCCGCTCAATTCCTGTCGACTACGGTCTATGCGTCATATTTTTCCGATGAATATAGCCGCGCTTATCATCTACTCTCACTTCTCTGAGTATATACTTCCCACTGATGACAACAGTTTCTCCAGAAACAGAAAAATCAAAGGTTATACATGGGTCTATGATAATTCAAATTCCACTTTTGTAAATGTCCTTCTTCTACGACTCATTATATCAGAGGTCACTGTCTCTGTAAGACATACTTCACAAGGGGTTTGCAGATAATCAATCGATCTTCACGCACTTTTGTGATCCTCGTTACGATGAAGCCTCTGGTTAATTTTGACCATCTATCTCGTGAAGACGTATGTGTGTCGTTACCTGGAATGTAGATGAGAAGAGGAGCTCATATTTCGTAGCCAGATAGTCCGTTTTGGTTAGGCAAACTTTACTTTTTCTAGAGAATCCTCGTGAAATATGCTGCGGTTTAGGATCTCCTGGCAAAAATTTTCGCTACCTGTGGCATTTTTCCAACAACACTTGAGTTATTTGGAGGGTTTCGCCAATTATTTGTGTACCAGTGTCTGACCTGTGCTGTGTTCCCAGACAGAATCATTACATTAACGTCCGTGCGTTGATTCTTATCATCATAATATCGATAGTAAATTCAAATTTTTCTTGATTTGGTAATAACTGTCAACCTGTTAGTTCTGAAATCGGGGTTCATAACCTCGTAAATAAATTACCATCGTATTAAGGAGTGATCAAAAACCCATTAAATAAATACATTTTACTAACAAAACGAAAACTCAGTTATAGTATTCTTGGACGAATACCTACACAACTACCTAAGATACACGAGAAACTCTACAGTTCCGATAGGCAGCGGAGTGAAGATGTGTGTTATTGAGAATGAGATTTTCACTCTGCAGCGAAGTGTGCGCTGATATGAAACTTCCTGGCAGATTAAAACTGTGTGTCGGACCGAGACTCGAACTCGGGACCTTTGCCTTTCGCGGGCAAGTGCTCTACCAAATGAGCTACCTAAGCACGACTCACGCCCCGTCCTCACAGCCTTCGCAGGAGACCTTCTGTAAAGTTTGGAAGGTAGGAGACGAGGTACTGGCAGAAGTAAAGCTGTGAGGACGGGGCATGAGTCGTGCTTGGGTATCTCACTTGGTAGAGCGATTGCCCGCGAGGGTCAAAGGTCCCGAGTTCGAGTCTCGGTCCGACACACAGTTTTAATCTGCCAGGAAGTTTCATCTGTGTTATTATTGGGCCGGTACTGGTGGCGCATTAAGACTTGGGGTACTGTCGGTGAAGAAACTGGACGTAACTGGCCTGACTCTGCCGGCGTGAGGAATTGAGATGAAACAGCTTATACTACCAACTGGTAGCGCTGAAACTGAACTGCTGATATGGCTGCCAGGAACTGTTGGTAATGCCGACTTGAAGCGTCTGGTGTAACTGACTTATCACGGTCAGGCAGTGACCTACATAGTCGGGCGCTGATGGATATCCGCGTGGCACTGCGAGGGCGTGTGACCTGGTACAGCAAAATAGGGCTCCGCCGACAGCGCTCTCTGTTACGACAGGCACGTCACCCGTCGGCCAAATCGGCGCCCAGAGACGCTGTGTTGGTGACGTGTGGTAAACAGCCCAGGCCACTCCGTGTTTAAGAGAGCCGTTTACGCACGTACTCCTGGCGTGACAGCTGCCCACAAGGCCTGCCTGCTATATCGAGGAAATGACTACCAGGGGAATACAACAACACACATACATTTACTTCTCTACATTATCCGATAAAGCTTGTATCGTCATCACGGATATACACTGTAAAGAAGTACTACCAAAAAGTAGGTTTTGTATCGTCATCATGGATATGCACTGTAAAGAAGTGCTACTTAAAAATATCTTTCCATTATAAATAACACGGATATGCACTGTAAAGAAGTGCTACTTAAAAATATCTTTCCATTATAAATAACACGGATATATTATCAAATGGTTCAAATGGCTCTGAGCACAATGGGACTTAACATCTGAGGTCATCTGTCCCCTAGGACTTAGAACTACTTAAACCTAACTAACTTAAGGATATCAAACACATCCATGCCCCAGGCTGGATTCGAACCTGGGACCAGACTGAAGCACCTAGAAAAGCTCGGCCAAAGCGGCCGGCGAAATATTACCATTTAAGCAGTTTGCATTTACTGTCAGTGCTTCAGAAATATCTCCACATATCTCAGACTATGGAAGAGCCGGTGATGTAACGGCCTAACTGTGCTCTGCTCGCGAAGACACTATCACAGTTTAGAAAATGCAATACAGAAATCCCAGCGGTACAGGGCACAGTTGTCACTTACGAAAGCGCTTTATTTCCTCCATGTTTCATTCCATGCACAAGATAATCAGACGTCTTACGTGAGTTGTCGGCTCACTACGAAGATCGAGTCATTACAGAACAATCAAACCGAGCTGGATTTTGGGATAAAGGGTCTCCTTGTTGGACAGATATATTTCCAATGGCTCGCCGGGTTAGCACTACAGTTTATCGGCATTAATCAACAACCTTCTTCGTGGCCTTTCCTTTTACACCTGAAGGGCGGATACAAGTAAAGCGCAACAGTAACATAGCTAGCAAACGTAGAAAAATGGTCTCTTTTTAACAGTTTCACAGTAAATTATTGCCTAAATACCAAATAAAGCCCTATGCAATCAAGCTATAATTTATTTGCGTGTGGGCGACTGTTTGCTTTGCAATCTTTGTAACTACAGAGAACCGAGGGAAACATTAGATAAAAATAGACGATACAAATATACTCAGTAGCCTTTTGCGTTCGTTAATATTCCATGTACTCATCTAATTTCACAAAGACCATTGTCATACAGCGGTCTTCTGTAGCGTCCCGAGATTCGATTATGTAAGTCATTCTGCTATCTTGAATTTCACTATAGTTATAAAACAGCCGGTTTTCCATGTGATGATGATGTCTCATACCCCCTGACAGAGCGTAGGGGACGATGCGGGAGACCCACACCGCCGTACTAGGCAAGGTCCTAGCGGAGGTGGTTTGTCATTGCCTTCCTCCGACGGTAACGGGATGATGATGTTGAGGACGACACAACAACACCCACTCATCTCGAGGTAGGCAAAATCCCTTACCCCGCCGGGTATCGAACCCGGGACCCCGTGCTCGGGGAGCCAGAACGCTACCGCGAGACCACCACCAGCGAACGTTTTCCATATAATCGAAGTGTTTTCGCTATTCAATCAAGGACATCCTTACCGTGGCAAAAACGTGTGACAAAACATACTGTTATATACGATGAATCCCTGTAAGGAAAAGATTTTGAATTCTGCCAGTTTCTACATTTTTAAATTTCAGCAGAGAATAAATACGTGAAAATGCTAACTCTGAAAAAGAAACGCTAAGTTTTGCCTGAAACCCTAAACAGTCGGACAGCGTTACCAAATTATTTATTCAGCTCCAGGATTGAGAGAATTAGAAAACCATCCTGTGTCACACGATACATGGATTGGAACTTGCTGTTGTACCCAGCCACAAGGTCATAAGATAAGGTGTAGGTAGGCTATTTAGGTTTTTATGTTGGTAACGACACGTAGCGCTCTGTATGAAAAACACTGGCTGTACTGTGTGCAGTCTGTGGCTTGTTTGCAGTGTTGGAATTTTCGATATTGTAGTGTTGGGCAGTTCGATGCGAACAGCGCGTGGCGTTGCGCAGTTATAGGTGAGGCGCCAGCAGTGGTGGATGCGGGGAGAGAGATGGCGGAGTTTTTGAGAGCGGATGATCTGGACGTGTGTCCATCAGAAAGAGTAAATTTGTAATATTGGATAGCATGAACTGATATATATATATGATGACTTTTGAACATTATTAAGGTAAATACATTGTTCTCTATCAAAATCTTTCATTTGATAACTATGCCTATCAGTAGTTAGTGCCTTCAGTAGTTAGAATCTATTATTTAACTGGCAGTATTGGCGCTCGCTGTATTGCAGTAGTTCGAGTAACGAAGATATTTGTGAGGTAAGTGATTCATGAAAGGTACAGGTTATTGTTAGTCAGGGCCATTCTTTTGTAGGACAAGGTGGATGCATTACACACTGCAGGCGTGTACAAGGTGGGATGCGAATGTGGAGAGGCATACATCGGCGAGACCGGCAGGCGAATAGCAACGCGCATTCGGGAACACGAGCGCTATAGCGTCTAGGGCAGCACAACAAATCTGCAGTGGCAGAACATCAGCAAGATTGCGGAAAGGAAATAAAATTCAGGGAAGCCTGAGTGTAGGCCAAGCAGCCGGTTATGGCGAAACGCAAAATCAGAAAGGCCATCCAAATAGTTAAACACCCGAATAACATGAAGGGATTGACTCAGGCTTGACCCATCTTGGGCTGGCAGCAATCAGAACCCAACAGGCCGCACTGCCAACACGAAGCGCGAGCACTACCGGCGAGTAACTGCCTGCGCGCTACAGACGTCCGGCAGTTGGTAAACAGGAGCCAACTTCTCATTCGCCGGTGACCACCAGTCAAAGCACGTAACACAAGAACCAATGGGCAACAGAGGTTACGCTCTCCTCCACCGCAATAACCTATTAAAATGAAGGTCTCTCTCCTTCTTCCTTAAGTGACCAATGAAATGAACTGTCTTTTTAAAACTGTAACGGCATGTACAGTGAAAAGTAATAACAGAATATATGGTACACCGCACAGCTAGAACGCACCAGTAGACCCAGAAGAGGACCGCTGCTACCGTGGCTGAAACGCTGTTTTTTTTTCCATCTTTGGTTTTATACAATATGACGCGGTATCATACCCAGAAAAATTCTTTGTCCACTGACTCCAGCCGCGGAAGCTTACGGAACTATGATATAGTACGTGGTGAGGTGGCTGTAGGAAAATGTTCTACACATATGAAAATTGTGGACGTAATCGATGTAATGATTGTTGGAGAAGATGAAAAATAGCCAGATTTATTGGTATCTAACTATATGTAACACAAGGGCGACAACCTCAAGGAAGATCTCTAACATGTAACCAAAAGCGTTATAATTTCACTCACCTTGCACTTTGAATAAATTATCGTGTTGTTCCTTTACTGTAGTAGGCAACTGTCCTAAGGTATTTTAAATACAGCGGCATAATATATGTATATTCATCTGTCGATGTTTTCCATTAATCATCCACTAGAGTTTTCGAAGAAGAATGAAATCCATAATATTAGATTACTTGTATGCGTGAATTACACTTTAGAATGGCAGGTCAAATCACTTTTATTGAATGCCACACGACACACCTAGGTGACACAGATAAATTATACTATTTTTCAGCTGCCTATGAACCACGATCGGAATATTTTACCAAACGTTGAATTTCTCGACGACAGAAATTCTCTCCTTAGTCACGTATATATTCAGAATAACTGTGCGAACGTCTTCGCTGTCGGTAAATCTGCGACTGCTGCGAAGCATTTTCTCGATTTCTTGGACATTCTTGTCTGGGCTCGATGTCGATGGTCTTCTTTTCTGATCAGCATCACCCACGTCCGTGAGGCCTTGTTCAAAATGGTGGCACCATTTCACTGCGAATGTACGCGGGAGTGTATTTAGTCCATATAGCGACAGGATTTCATAGAGAATCTGTAATCCATTTAGAAGCGTACAGTCTCGCATACTTTCATTCTGAAGAACGTTTTCAGCTGTTACGCAATGCTACTCCCACACTGTGTAGCACCTATGTTTCATCTGTAAGGCGGCAGAACTGTGTCTACATTACTCTCAAAGCATTTATTGCCTTCTGACAATGCGTCAGTCTAGTTGTGCAATGATCTTATCGCGGGATGAAAGTGTAACTTACTTATTCGCGTCCTGTCGTGTGATACTACAAGTAGAACTAACATTAATATTCAAAACCACAGATTTCAGTTGTGGAAGTTGACACTTATTTCGCCTTGTCCTTTTACATTGGTGCATCCGTTTTTCACAGAGACATGACAAAAAAATATGCAACGCATTTGTGCAGATGAACTCTCTGTGGCATTAACTCTAGAACTAGAAGGTGCTTGCGACCTAGCGCTACAACAGATCAATCTGATGCATGTTGCTTCCGGTAAAAAGAGTGTCTTCTAATTAATTTGGTGCAAATCAGTAACAATGTTGAATCGATCTAAATGTGCAACTCACGAGAATTCATTACAAGAAAGTAACTACTTGCAAGTAACTAATTCTCCAAAGTAACGTTTAGGAATTAATAACCCAAGTGGGATATCAAAGTGCCGGCCGCTGTGGCCGAGCGGTTCTAGGTGCTTCAGTCTGGAAACGCTCTGCAGATACGGTCGCAGATTCGAGTACTGCCTTGGGCAAGGATGTGTGTGCTCTCCTTGGATTAGTTAAGTTTAAGTAGTTCTAAGTCTATAGGACTGATGACCTGTTAAATCCCATAGTGCTTAGAGCCATTTGAATTTGGATATCAAACAAAACACGCATTCACATAAGACTTTGTATGTGAAACGCCGGAATAATTGTGATATCTCTTTCCATCTAACGACAACATTCTCCACTGCCATAAAAATACCACCCATAGTCACGACCTAAATCCCTCTGGCACTATCTGCAGGAACACTGAGTTTAAATAGAGCAAGTAGCGTAGTGAGAGATGATGTAATAGCTTTGTTCTTCATAGTCATACTTCGACAACATTAGATGATCTAACAAAAAGCTTATTGTGTCACTAAGGTTGAGCTGGCGTCAACTAAAGCTCTGTTGTCACTCAACACCCAAGTTGATCTGTTGAGAACATGGGGAAGTGACACCTAATTGCGCAGTTTAGCAGAGGTGTCAGACATGTCAGTTTCCCTGATAAACTTTATTTTGATACTTTGATGCTCCACGATTGTACCTCACGTGTAAGCTCACTCGGAAAACTTCTGGCTAAAATTTGGCAACTTCTCAGCTACTAACCGTCTTGACACCGACAGACTACATTTATTCTCACACTCTTCAGGAACTAGGAAGAGTTTATCAACCTGTTGCTGGTGGGTGCCATCCCACTAAAAGTGTTTGTACTCTTCAGTTCTGACGGTTGTATTTCTTTGCCAATCTTGCGGAACGTTCCAGCCAACTGGCTATCGCCTCTATTCAGACACTTGCTTCCGTCCACTTGGTTGACTTGTGTCTTCAACAGGCACACCTTGCCCACCAGCATGGCTATGGCTATTTCTGGGCCGGCCGCGGTGGACGAGCGGTTCTAGGCGCTTCAGTCCGGCACCGTGCGACTGCTGCGCTCGCAGGTTCGAATCCTGCCTCGGGCATGGATGTGTGTGATGTCCTTAGTTATTTAGGTTTAAGTAGTTCTAAGTTCTAGGGGACTGATGACCACAGGTTTTAAGTCCCATAGTTCTCAGAGCCATTTGAAAAATTTTGAGCTATTTCTGGCTGCCACGCATCATACGAATTCTTGTACAGCTGCTAATCGAAATTCCTATAGCGCATGAAATAAGTTACGGATTTAGTTGTGGTCTACACTGATTATGTGCCAAATACACATAGCGTATATTCATGATATATTCCACCACAAGTGATTTTTTTGCTCCACTTAATAGTTTATGTAACGTTATCGTTAATAATTGAGGATGGTCCGTGTAGCCAATCACTGTCATTTCGCGCTTCCTGTAATGCTTTCAATACTGCACGAATTCTAAAAATCAGTTCGCTACTAACAATCCGTACACTGAGGCGACAATAGTCGTTGGATACCTCCTAATATAGAGCCGCTCCTTCTTTTGCCGGGCGTAGTGCAGCATTTCGAACTTGGCGTCGTCTTAACAAGTCGTTGGAAGCTCCCTGCCAAAATATTGAGCCTTGTTGCCACTATATCCGTCGACAATTGCGAAAGTGTTGTCGGTGCAGGATTTTGTGCACGAACTGACTTCTCGATTATGTCCCATATATGCACGACGGAATTCTTGTCGGGCGATCTGGGTGCCCATATCATTCGCTCGAGATGCTCAGAATGTTCTTTAAACCACTCGCGAAGAATTGGGACCAGGTGGCATGGCGCATTCCATCGTTGTTTGGAAACATGAAGTTTTTCAATGGGCGCAAAAGGTCTCCAAGTAGCCAAAAATATACATTTACAATCAGTTACCGGTTCAATTGGACCAGAGGACCAGTCCATTCTATGTACAACTAGCCTCCACCACCAACTTGGGTGCATGGTTTCGTGGAATCTGCGCCACACTGCATCCCTCCCATCAGCTCTTACCAACTAAAATCGGAAGTCATCCGACCAGGCCACGGTTTTCAGTCGTCTACGGTCCAAACGATATTGGCAGGAGCGCAGGGAGACGTGCTGTTATCAACGACATTTGCATCAAGCGTCTGCTGCCACAGCCCATTAACAGCAGATTTAGCGACACTGTCCCCATTGATACTTTCTTCGTACGTCCCACATTGTTTTCTCAGTTGTTTAATGCAGTGTTGCTTGCGTCAACACAGACAAATCCATGCAAACGCCACTGCTCTCTGTCGTTAAGTGAAGACCATTGGCCACTGCGGTGTCTGTGGCGAAAGGGAACGCCTGAAATACGGTATTCTCGTCACACTGTTGGCACTGTGGATGGCGGAATATTGAATTTCCTAACGTCGTGTGAAACTGAATGCCCCACGTGTCAAGCACCAACTATCCCTCCACTTACAAAATGTCTTAATTTCCGGCTTGTGGCCATAATTACATTGGAAATATTTTCACATGAGTCACCTTCGCCAATGCACTGCCCTTTTATGCCATGACTGCTCCTTCCAACTGCCACCCGTATATGTGTATGTCGCTATCCAATGACTTTTATCCACTCTGCGTATAGACATGAAGCTTCACAACGACTAAAAAATTTAATTCTCAAAGCAATTATTTCAAAACTCAGTGATTTTACATATGTATGATACTCTAATCTTAAGTTATCCAGAAGAGTTTTGGCCACATTAAATTCTACTTCTTCTATTGTTATAACTATATACGCAAGTAATGTGCTGGCAACAGACGAAACACAACACATGCACAAATTTCAAGTACTAGACATTTCTTCCGCCTCTGCTACTCCTCGTTTCCGCACTTCTCCAGTAATCCCACTTTCAAACCTCCCTTGCACTTACGACATGATAAAAAATTTTGTTGTGCCGTATGTAGGGATGGTCAGTGATTTAGGTAGTTGTGGAGAGCCATTCGCTTTCCAGGTAGGATACTTCCTCCGGTGGTGAAACCGACCGAAACATGCGGAGAAGACGGATTTTCTGCCTCGAACAGTTATTCTCCAGTGGTGCCATCCTCTTCATTGCAAGATCTGCATTTCGTAACCAACTGTGGATTATGTTTACAAACATCAAAGCTTATCCACGCAAGGGTGATCTAATGCCACCACTTGTCCATTACAAACCGTAACCCGTGGACCTGTGTGTTTGTAGTTGCTCAGCCCATTGAATAAAAAAACAAGAAAACCCTCATTTCCCTCCTACACTTGTGCTGCAGGCTACCTTACTTCGTTCTCCTAAGTATCTATATTTAACGCTAATACAAATATTTTGTCACTACTGCTCATGTCAGTGTACTGCATTTGCTACATACACAAACTTATACTAATACAATTATTTCATTGGCACTTTTGGCTGCTTAATCTTTTGCCTCAACTCTCTTTCCTGTATTTATCATTTCCGATCTTAATAATGATGCATTACTAATTATACCACTCTGACTTCACCTCAGTTTATTGCTTTCTTTCTTTACAGAGTGAAAACATTACCACAACACTTCAACAGGTGCAGTTACAAATTGTTCAAGGTGTTTTACTGCCTCTACCATTATCTTTAGATCGGTCAGTTTCTTATACCTTAACGCTTAAGTCTTCCCCCACGAACCATGGACCTTGCCGTTGGTGGGGAGGCTTGCGTGCCTCAGCGATACAGATGGCCCAACTTTAGGTGCAACCACAACGGAGGGGTGTCTGTTGAGAGACCAGACAAACGTGTGGTTCCTGAAGAGGGGCAGCAGCCTTTTCAGTAGCTGCAGGGGCAACAGTCTGGATGATTGACTGATCTGGCCTTGTAACATTAACCAAAACGGCCTTGCTGTGCTGGTACTGCGAACAGCTGAAAGCAAGGGGAAACTACAGCCGTAATTTTTCCTGAGGACATGCAGCTTTACTGTATGATTAAATGATGATGGCGTCCTCTTGGGTAAAATATTCCGGATGTAAAATAGTCCCCCATTCGGATCTCCGGGCGGGACCTACTCAAGAGGACGTCGTTATCTGGAGAAAGGAAACTGGTATTCTACGGATCGGAGCGTGGAATGTCAGGTCCCTTAATCGGGCAGGTAGGTTAGAAAATTTAAAAAGTGAAATGGATAGGTGAAAGTTAGATATAGTGGGAATTAGTGAAGTTCGGTGGCAGGAGGAACAAGACTTTTGGACAGGTGATTACAGGGTTATAAATACAAAATCAAATACGGGTAATCCAGGAGTAGGTTTAATAATGAATAAAAAAATAGGAGTGCGGGTTAGCTACTACAAACAGCATAGTGAACGCATTATTGTGGGCAAGATAGACACAAAGCCCATGACTACTACAGTAGTACAAGTTTATATGCCAACTAGCTCTGCAGATGATGAAGAAATTGATGAAATGTATGACGAGATAAAATAAATTATTCAGGTAGTGAAGGGAGACGAAAATTTAATAGTCATGGGTGACTGGAATTCGTCAGTAGGAAATGGGAGAGAAGGAAACATAGTAGGTGAATATGGATTGGGGGGAAGAAATGAAAGAGGAAGCCGCCTTGTAGAATTTTGCACAGAGCATAACTTAATCGTAGCTAACACTTGGTTCAAGAATCATAAAAGAAGGTTGTATACCTGGAAGAATTCTCGAGATACTAATAGGTATCAGATTATATAATGGTAAGACAGAGATTTAGGAACCAGGTTTTAAATTGTAAGACATTTCCAGGGGCAGATGTAGATTCTGACCACAATCTATTGGTTATGAACTGCAGATTGAAACTGAAGAAACTGCAAAAAGGTGGGAATTTAAGGAGATGGGACCTGGATAAACGAAAAGAACCAGAGGTTGTAGAGAGTTTCAGGGAGTGCATAAGGGAACAATTGACAGGAATGGGGGATAGAAATACAGTAGAAGAAGAATGGGTAGCTCTGAGGGATGAAGTAGTGAAGGCAGCAGAGGATCAAGTAGGTAAAAAGACGAGGGCTAATAGAAATCCTTGGGTAACAGAAGAAATATTGAATTTAATTGATGAAAGGAGAAAATATAAAAATGCAGTAAATGAAGCAGGCAAAAGGGAATAATAACGTCTCAAAAATGAGATCGACAGAAAGTGCAAAATTGCTAAGCAGGGATGGCTGGAGGACAAATGTAAGGATGTAGAGGCTTGTCTCACTAGGGGTAAGATAGATACGGCCTACAGAAAAATTAAAGAGACCTTTGGAGAGAAGAGAACCACTTGTATGAACATCAAGAGCTCAGATGGCAACCCAGTTCTAAGCAAAGAAGGGAAAGCAGAAAGGTGGAAGGAGTATATAGAGGGTTTATACAAGGGCGAAGTACTTGAGGACAATTTTATGGAAATGGAAGAGGATGTAGATGAAGACGAAATGGGAGATAAGATACTGCGTGAAGAGTTTGACAGAGCACTGAAAGACCTGAGTCGAAACAAGGCCCCGGGAGTAGACAACATTCCATTAGAACTACTGATGGCCTTGGGAGAGCCAGTCCTGACAAAACTCTACCATCTGGTGAGTAAGATGTATGAGACAGGCCAAATAAACTCAGACTTCAAGAAGAATATAATAATTCCAATCCCAAAGAAAGCAGGTGTTGGCAGATGTGAAAATTACCGATCTATCACTTTAATAAGTCACAGCTGCAAAATACTATGCGAATTCTTTACAGACGAATGGAAAAACTGGTAGAAGCGGACCTCGGGGAAGATCAGTTTGGATTCCGTAGAAGTGTTGGAACACGTGAGGCAATACTAACCTTACGACTTATCTTAGAAGAAAGATTAAGAAAAGGCAAACCTACGTTTCTAGCATTTGTAGACTTAGAGAAAGCTTTTGACAACGTTAACTGGAATACTCTCTTTCAAATTCTGAAGGTGGTAGGGATAAAATACAGGGAGCGAAAGGCTATTTACAATTTGTACAGAAACCAGATGGCAGTTGTAAGAGTCGAGGGGCATGAAAGGGAAGCAGTGGTTGGGAAAGGAGTGAGACAGGGTTGTAGCCTCTCCCCGACGTTATTCAATCTGTATATTGAGCAAGCAGTAAAGGAAACAAAAGAAAAATTCGGAGTAGGCATTAAAATTCATGGAGAAGAAGTAAAAACTTAGAGGTTAGCCGATGACATTGTAATTCTGTCAGAGACAGCAAAGGGTTTGGAAGAGCAGTTGAACGGAATGGACAGTGTCTTGAAAGGAGGATATAAGATGAACATCAACAAAAGCAAAACGAGGATAATGGAATGTAGTCAAATTAAATCCGGTGATGCTGAGGGGATTAGATTAGGAAATGAGAAACTTAAAGTAGTAAAGGAGTTTTGCTATTTAGGGAGTAAAGTAACTGATGATGGTCGAAGTAGAGAGGATATAAAATGTATACTGGCAATGGCAAGGAAATCGTTTCTGAAGAAGAGAAATTTGTTAACATCGAGTATAGATTTAAGTGTCAGGAAGTCGTTTCTGAAAGTATTTGTATGGAGTGTAGCCATGTATGGAAGTGAAACATGGACGATAACCAGTTTGGACAAGAAGAGAATAGAAGCTTTCGAAATGTGGTGCTACAGAAGAATGCTGAAGATAAGGTGGGTAGATCACGTAACTAATGAAAAAAATGGTTCAAATGGCTCTGAGCACTATGGGACTCAACTGCTGAGGTCATTAGTCCCCTAGAACTTAGAACTAGTTAAACCTAACTAACCTAAGGACATAACAAACATCCATGCCCGAGGCAGGATTCGAACCTGCGACCGTAGCGGTCTTGCGGTTCCAGACTGCAGCGCCTTTAACCGCACGGCCACTTCGGCCGGCGCGTAACTAATGAGGAGGTATCGAATAGGTTTGGGGAGAAGAGAAGTTTGTGGCACAACTTGACTAGAAGAAGAGATCGGTTGGTAGGACATGTTTTGAGGCATCAAGGGATCACAAATTTAGCATTGGAGGGCAGCGTGGAGGGTAAAAATCGTAGAGGGAGACGAAGAGATCAATATACTAAGCAGATTCAGAAGGATGTAGGTTGCAGTAGGTACTGGGAGATGAAGAAGCTTGCACAGGATGGAGTAGCATGGAGAGCTGCATCAAACCAGTCTCAGGACTGAAGACCACAACAACAACAACAACAACAACAACGCTTAAGTTGGTCTACCAGCAAATATTATTCAACACCTTCTTTATCATCCCATCTTCCCTATGATCTTTTATGTTTGTCTTGACATCAGATATACCTTCAATAAGAAAAACCAAAAACAAGAAAACCTACACATATAAATGAAGAGAATAATACAAGAAGAGGGTAGATCAAGGAAACAAAGAAATGTTCTTCTCAGCATGAGTACACACAGCTATCCAACACTGAAACATTCCAGCATCAAGAAAACTCTCTACAATTTTAATTAATGTATTTTTTAAATCCTTCTAACTACTTACCTGTATTTTGCCTCCACATCCCTTAAGCTCAAATAAATTAATTCCCTTGACCACTGGTTCTGCAGTGAAATGAACTTGTGCTCTGTAATGAAGCTTCTGACATATCCAAACATCTGTCCTAACATCCTAAAAGATGCATTACCAATTGTATTTCACCTATCTTTAGCTGCAGCTGATATGCATCAAAATCAAGTTTATAGAAGTTTGGTTAAAAAAATCAACACCCGCCATGACATTAACAATAAACCATGGAATATTTAAGAATGAGTATAATATCATTACATTATTAAATCGCAAATACAGCAGCACTCATTGCCAAATGCGTTTTTATACTTTCTCTGTCACTCCAAAGAGTTTGACTCCTGACATAGCTATTGTCACCTTTTTTTCTCTGTCTGTAAATGTATGAAAATACACCAGTGGAAGTTCACACATTTTCGAACTGCTGTATGTTGGTATTTCAGAATCTACAGAACATTTTGCCTGTCCTGTTGATATTAGTTACAATTTCTCTGTGACTGATTCTGTCAATAACCAAGTATCACCATTACCACTAGAAACTGAGCTCGACTACAGCCAGTTCCATTTCCACTTAAGCTATAGTTAGCAGCAGTTTTTACCTATACTGAACATGAGTAGAATACATATTTGAACTGAAAATTTTAGTACTGCGGAACTCCACTTTAATTCTGTCCAGATGAGTATTATCTTCTGCATCAGTCTACGATGTAGAACCTAATGAAATATTACTCTGCCATTTTGTTTGGTGTTTTCCATAACACTGCGCAGCAGTTGTAAACATATCTTTCGACACAGCTGCAGTGCTGTCTGATGTATCGCCAGCATATGCGAGCACTGTAGGTGCTCACCTGGCGGGTTCTCGGAGACGTGCAGCTCAGGTAATGTTCCAGCTGCTACCACCCCGTCTATAGGTATACGACCACCTGTCGTGCTTATGAACCCTCGGGGAGGGTTAACGACTGTTCTAAAGCTCCTTCATCTAGCTTTTAAATGGGCTAGCTACCATACAACCATGCTATTCTCAGTGGTGCGGAATAGAACACACAAGCGTTTAACCTCAGTACTTCCATAAATACTATTCCATAGGAAAATTAGCTTCAACTGTGCAACCTATTCCACCTTGCCCATTTACACTTGTTAATAGAGTATTAACAGATGAGTGAACAGGACAAACACATTCAACATCTATCTCCTGCCGAACACACTGTAGCTGCAACTGGTGGAAAGCAGGCGCAGGTAACCTAGCACTACTTTGCATCTACCTGATGCTACCTGCAACTAAATACAGATCAGTGCTGCTGCACCCTTTTACATCGCACTAGCCAGAACTGGTCTGCACTCTCTCTGACGTTGCTTTCGATTTGCTGGCACATAGACCATCTTTTTCTTAAAAGAAAAGCTGGGAAAATGGCTGACTGGTTAGAAATTAAGTACCCAATGTACCTAATAAAAACCGACTTCATTATCAATATCCTGTGTCCCCAATTAATCTACAACTATAAATCAAATATTAATATACAGTAAACCAAAGTTCATGGAATCTTCATGGAAGCAACTAATATCAGGCACTAAACATCTTCCCAACGAAACTTTCACGACCTACAATCACAAAAAGATACCAAATAAATTATTCATTCATGTGTGGCTTCATATGTATATTGAGAGGACAGTTCTAATATATATTAGCTTTTCCACGTCTGGATGATGCTGCTGGTTCCGTAACTGATGTTCAGTTATTGAAAAGCGCCTCCAGTTGATTTTTGTAGAACTTTATTAAGTTTGATCTTTATATTAGGCTATTATCAACTGCATAAGAAACTGCCGCACTTTACGACAAATCATGACATTCATACAGATACTTTTGTTCTGTAATAGGACATGAGAGACAATGCCTAACTATGTACAGTACAACTGCAAAAATAATATATAGCTTACGTTATGCTACACAGAAGCATCGTCAAATGATAAAAACAGTAGAAGTCATGATGATTTAAAAAAGTTTTGTACCAAATAGGCAAAAGTTCACACAGCATCGAAAACAACCTGATAACTGTGAAAGGTATATACACAGAGTAGAATTTTGTAAGAAAATTTTATATTGAACCAGAGATGGTAAAATGCAGTATCGCTTATGTAGTAACAGCATTGATTAACAGCAATAGCTGGTTCAAGATGTTATGGGTAATGTGTAGAGTAATTTTAGATAGTCATTTGGAGGACTCTCAAGTGTAAAGGCGAATTGTATCTGATGTGTGCTGGATATATACTTACTTGCTACTGGCTGTAATGTTTTTTTTTTATTTGCAAGATACCATACAGGAATTAATTAAGGTTAGAGAAAGTTGATTTGTTACCAGTGCAACGCGCGTATTAATAGCGCTAACATCAAATGACATTGTGAAGCTAATTGTTAATATATAATAAGTTTATTGTTAGTTAATTGTGAGCATTATTAATTTTAAAAGCTTCAAAATGGAAGTTTTAAAGCTAGTGTCATATTGTTACTTACCACAAAGCCAATAACTGTTCCCAGATCCCTGTCGTTTTTGATTAACTACTTTGTTCAAGAACTTATTCTGTCAGTCATATTCATTAAAACGTATGCTAAGCAACAGCCTAGCACAACAGTTTAAGCTAACTGTACGATTTGAAGTACCGACAGAGAATACTGCGGAGAGTGTTACCACTGCGTAGATCAAGGTAAGAAATTTTATTATTTCAGGGATAGCTTTCATTAAGCACAGGGACCATTATTTTCAAATTGAATAAGCTTTGTCATATTACCAGGGACAATTTCAAGTCAATAGTATTGCACCAGACTCAGTTTTTGTGTTACGTAGATTCAAGCAGCTTTGGTTTCGTTTAAGGGTATTCATAGTTTACATTCTCGCAGTCAGTTTAGCACAGTTCAGTACATGGCAAAGCGCCTAACCGACGAGATAAAATACACGTTCGCACATCATTTCCCTTCTAGCAGACGTGTAGGCTACTGCCGGTCACGTTATTTCAAACGTACATGTTTCACTTGGCGGTAACTTCGAGCAGATCGAAATTCTTTTTGGAACAACAAGAAACGCGACTTAATGATAGCCTCAACAGCGCCTAGAGGCATATAATCGATTTCTAGGGCAAACTGCACTCGCAATCCAAGCGCAAAATAAGACCATTAGCCAACAAAACAGAAAGATCGAACAGATACGCAAAACTCCCGTTCATGGGCAGCATGAAATCAGCAAAAATGTAATAGCTCACGTAGAAAAATACGTAGACAGTGGGTACAGTAAGGTTTTCGGTGATTTTCAAAAGAAGGCACAAACACACAACTTCAAAGCGATTTTACAGAGCCTAAAACACAAGTAGAACCTCGTTTAAGTCAACAACACAGAAAACACCAAGAACACATCGCCACCAGTAGGCATGAACAATTAGAGGTTGATACTGATTCTACTGTAGTCATATCTGGCATACGCGGACTTAATAAGTGTACAAAGAAACTGCAGAATCGGATCGACGGAAACGACACCAACAAAACTGCTCAAATTTCATCACTTACAGAAAACGTGATGACCTTTCGAACAGAGTGGAAATTGTAAAAAGCAATACCGAAGTTAAATCTGGAGACACATTACCTTCTCCTTTCATTCAGTCTGAACAATCTATGAACCGTGCTGTTAATGAGCTGAACTCACTTAGCAACGCATTGAATCATAAAGGTAACAGTTTGCACCATGAAACTGCCACATTAAAAGATTATACATCATACAATCAAATACATAGTAACCGTCAATATAATCAGGCAGAAGAATCAGTCATTATACCACTAGAGCACAATCTTGGCAGATTACATCGTGTGAAAGAATTAGAAGCGCAACAACGTCCCCAAAACCCTTTTTAACGGTAATGAACCAACACAAAATATCCGACACTATGATCTTCATTTGAAGCGTTTATTGTCAGTTCAAAGTATTTCCCAATAATAAAACAGATCTCCATCCCTTAGACTGGGGCCGGCCGGTGTGGCCGTGCGGTTCTAGGCGCTTCAGACGGGAACCGCGTGACCGCTACGGTCGCAGGTTCGAATCCTGCCTCGGGCATGGATGTATGTGATATCCTTAGGTTAGTTAGGTTAAAGTAGTTCTAAGTTCTAGGGGACTGATGACCATAGCTATTAAGTCCCATAGTGCTCAGAACCATTTGAACCTTAGTCTGGGTACAACTGTTTTCATTCTCGTTACCACCTAGTTGACCTATTACCTGTAAATTAGAATTCCTTTGCAGCTTTATCGGAGGGCGAGCCCGCCATCTCCTATACTCCATTTGCAAGACAGTGCTACTCATTAGAAGAATTTCAAAATGCCTTTTTTTCAGCTTACTGGCCGGAATCTACACAATTTACCGACCTTTGAAAATTAAACTTCCCAATCATTACGCAATGTTTTGAACGCATGGTTAAAAAATATCAGTAACATACCGAGCCATATAATCAATCGGCATTAATACAGTAATGCATCTCTAAATTACCGCGTTCATTATGTCTCCCTGTTAACGGGACAGCAAAAAGAAAGCATTACTGCACTACGCCATCTTTTTCAACGTTTTTTAAGTACAATATTCTGACTACTCCTTTGTTAATAAAATCTTCTCCGAAAACAGCAACAATAATAACACATATGGATATATCAAAACTCATCAAGAAATATTAATGACAGACATAACAAGAGGTTTAGGAAAGGCAACAGAGTTCAGAATAATTTTCACAGATGTCAAAGTTGTAATAAACAGTATTCACAAAACCAACAAAAGAACCAACAGTTCTGTAGCAACAACCAGAATTTTCAACAACAAAACCAGCAAGTTCGAAATTCCGGAGTACAGGATTCTCCGCAGGGTCAGCCCAACTTCTATGCTTCACCACAAACCTTCACGTCCACGCAATAACATAGCAAATAATACTACATCACAAGGCAATAATTTCAAATATAGAAACCAGATATCGCATTTCAACCGAAACGTTTCGCATCAGACTAATTATAGCAACAAACGAAGAAGTCATAATTAGAATTTTCAGCGTAATTATGACAACAACGATTTTTTCCAAAATCACGGACAATTTCAGCAACAACTTACACTTACTCTGAATGAACTTGACGAACGTTTACACCTACCTGAAAACCCCAACGACCAAATTGCAGAAATGTACAAATTATTGAGATGGCAAAACAAGCTTGGACATGTAATCAAATTCCAAATCCTGCATGACTAGAGGACTACCCTGTTGCTTTAGCTTGCAACGACGATCAGCAATTAGAGCCTCACGGTATAGTAACTGAAAATATAATCACTTTCGACGACATTACAGAAACAATTTTACAAGAAAACAATCAGACTATGAAGAAAGTTTCACACCCCGTCACTGATATACGAATAGAAACGCATAAATTTATTGCTGTAATGGATTAAGTTTCGCCTATTACTGTGATAAATGATGCTGCATTTAATAAGTGTAACCATGATAATTCCTGTCCGACTTTTCCACTAGGTAAAACAAAAAAAAAAAAAAATGCACATTTCTAACAAAATTGTCGATGTAATCTTCGAACACATTTACCTTTCTCTTCACACATTTTATCTAATTTTTTTATTGTTCTTTTACTCACAACCGACGTATTGTAGGGTATGGACTTTCTGATCGAACATAAAGCTATTTTCGATTTCAAAAATACGTATCATATTAAAGGAAAATGACAACCATGTTGCTCAGGAATTTCACCAAATTTTATCATGTGAGGAACATAACGCCAATAAAATTGAACTTATTTTGGTTCCCAAAAACACTTATTTGCATAGGTCGTTTTACACTGACACTTAATTTCACTGCACTAATGTACCAGACGACATGGAATACAAGGTTGAACAAACAATTACCAACAAGGCTAGCGAAAGCCAAGCAACAACACATGACGAACTGTGACAATTACATGATATTTTACTACAGCATCTGACACCATTCCTTGTACTATGTTGGGTTTCATATATGAATTTCACGTCAAACGTTACGATTCTTTCAAATCTAAATAGTATTCCACCCCATTTAATTATAGAGAACAGGTTAAAAAAGGTCCTTCAAGCCATGCTTCACGAAGGAATTAGAGAACCAGCTGTTTGTCAATACGTAGGTCCACAACATATTATTATTAAAAGGGATGGATCATTATGCCATGTTATCGATTCACGGCAGATGAACAACATTACAATAATGGACACTGACCGACAACAGACTATAGACGAACTTTTAAAGAAATTTCATGGCACATTTGTTTATTCAACATTGGATCTAAAATCGGGTTTTTGGCAGATTGAACTTCTCCCCAACTTTAGATAATACACGGCATTCTCCTGCTGCGGCAATTGCTATCAGTTTTGTTAGCTGTCATTTGGTTTATCAGTATCTTCCGATGCATTCATACGAGGTAAAAACACAGTAGTACCGGCTGAACTGAAAGACAGACTAACCACGTATGTTGATTTTAACTGTGGAACCTACTTGGTCTAAGAATACTCTTCAAGCTTTAATTAAGACATTTGTTCAGCAAGGCCTCACAGTTAAGCGGAGTAAATCCCACTCTGCCAAAGATTCTATTAAACTTCTAGACTATGTCATATCTGCCGACGGCTTAGCGCCTGAGCCACAGAAACTTCAAGAAATCCGAGATGTTACGATTCCCACTTTCAAACAGCACCTTCGTAGCTTCCTAGGACTCATCAGCTTTTTTCGTCGCTTCATTGACTATTCTGCACTTGTTACCCCAGAGTTATATTAATTAATAGACAAATATACTATCTGCACATGGGATAAATAAGACCTTTCTGAATCCCTGAACCTTAAACATGCACCTTAATTGCACTGGTACTACAACAACCTGATTCCCTTACGAACTTTTCGATGGCCACTGACAGTTCAAAAAATTTCCTCAGCGTGTACAGGACTATTCACGAAGATAAGCAAATATTTAAGTATGTTTGTCTCCAAGTACAAGTAAAGAACAAAAAGTCACATAAACATAGGTCCGAAAATAATTAGTTACGGAGTTATGGCTAACAAATTATTTAGCCTGAAATTTACACAAAACTGTCGGAGGTCAAAGTAAAGCACGTTTTCCATTTGTTTTGTTGCTATTGATCTGGTGAATCTAATTAAACATGTCCCAGACGTGTATCTTCAGTAGTTTTCCATAACATCCAGTTAAAAGTGTGCCTCATCAGTAAATAAAATGTATTTGTGTAACTGCTGATAAGTATTTAACCAGCTCTATAGCTCCAAGCGAAGGGCAGGATCTCCCGGATGTAAATAATGTACTTTTTGTTTATGGTAACGATACAGATTATTGTACTTCAGTGCACCCCATGCATTAGACTGTGAAATGCCTAATCGTTGAGACTTACGTCGTGTACTGGTACACGAGCTATGTTAAACAGCATCCATAATATCCTCATCATCGTCTTCACGCATCGAGTGCTCATACTGTTTATGAACGCTAGGTAGAGAACCTGTCTGCCGTAACATGCGAAACACTGCGCGAGTGGTTCGCGCATTTGAAATCCTCCGAGTTGGATAACGTGCGCGATATTCGTTAGCTGCAGCCGTAGCATTACCATTATAAATAAACACCATATCTGCATACTCCTCTGTCGTAAATTTGAAAGGCATCTCTATTTCATAAATAATCTGCAAACTACAAAAGTTACTATGTGGTTTCACTTAAACAGACTGTTATTATTATGTTCTTTCAGTGAACAATACAGAAAACTGGCTCGTTTCAAGGTTAGGAGACGCCTGAAAGAACACACCAACAGTTGACAACAAAGACATAAACGTTTATACATTCTTAATGGAAAGTAAAAAACATAGGTACTTCTATGATAATCTTTGCTTCCCTGGATGTTCTCGAAAACTACTGCAGATACACGTCTGGGACGTGACTGATTATATCCACCAGACCAATAACAACGAAGTAAATAGAAATCGTGCTTTACATTAACCTCGTAAGGTTTTTGGATGGCTTCATATTAGCGAAGGTGCTAAATTTCAGCACAGTCCTTTATTAGCCGTAACTCTGTAACTAAAAATTTGCGGACCTACGTTAATATGAACTTCTTTCTTTAGTTTTACTTGTAGCATAGCATATTAAAATATTTGCTTATCTTCGTAAATTAACCTGTATATTTCCCAAGAGATAGAAGAAGACGGCATCATAGTTATTAAAATCATTGTATTTACGTGCCGCATTCTGTCTGCTGTAGAATGCAACTATTCGATTAGAAGACCGTCCATTGTTTATACTTACCACTGTGTTATTCATTTTCAGCTTTCGGCTGAATTTTCTCACTACCGATGGAAGTTGACTTTACTGTAATCCATATTCCCGTTCTCAAAGTGTGATAGCTGAAGCTTTATGCCGTTCTATCACCACCAGATAACAAGACACCGCCACAAAATTTTGGCAAACTAATTATAGTATACTGTTCATACAGAAAGTAGTGGTTGAAAACTTTATTTTTTCATCCCTTAAAGACAGTTTCAAAGAACTGGACAATGACAGTATCTGGAAAAATATTAAGCAGCTTTGGCATAACAGGCCCAATTGAACAATAAGAGGTCACTACATAGCACGTAACAATATTCTCTTTCGACGTACACACCCACACAGTGGCAATAGGGTCTTATGTAGACCTGAAGATATAGTCAACAAGTTAATTTGGTGCACGCACTTAAGTTATAAACATTATGGTTCACGACAGTGTTTCCTCATTTTCAGACAGAACTGTTACTTTCCGAATATGGAAAATCGTATACGATGTGTACCAGCAATATGCGTACTTTGTCAGCAAGCGAAATCATCGACGACTTCCTATCTCGCTTCATTATATCCCATTATACCAATTAAATTACGTCACATGACCGCCGTAGATATCTATGGACCACTTCCGAGAACATTTTTGCAGCGGTAGAACTATCTTCTAAATTTGTAACATTCACACCCTTACGTAAAGCTACACCCAAAACTGTTTCAGCAACTTTTAGAAAACATTTGTTACCCATGGTTGGTCATGCATAAAAAGTGATTTCTCATAATGCACCACAATTGAGACCAGTTATATGGACATCTACTCTGAATGCCATGAAAGATTACACCTATATACGTATCCATCAAACCCATCTGAATGCATTATGAAGAAAATTGATAAGCTTTATTGTCTATTCTGTCATAAGGAACACATCGATTGGGACAAATATATCCATTCATTTCAAGAAATTTTTGACTCCATTCCCAATTAATCTACGTTGTTGTCTCCTAACATGATATTAAAGAATGTTGAACCGCCGAACAGAGTTAAGGAATCAGTAGCAATTCCTGTTTCACGACGGCTACGTCACCGTGAAGTCATTGGCATTGCAGTCAACAGTATTAAGTGTGCAGCTGAACAAAGAAAGAATCGACACAAATAGGCAAATCATTCCCACTAATTTAAATCGGTTGAAAAATGTTATACGTACTCATCTTTCCAACAAAGCCAAAAACAGGTGCGACAAGTTCAATTTGCTGTGGATTAGTCGGTACAGAAGAAGATATATCCACCATCCAAAGGTTGTTGATGTAGGAACATTTCGTACGAAAAACTCATGAGGGAACCATCGTATCACTAAAGTAAAACACTTAATTGACACAATTTTTTTTTGTGACGATATTTAATAATAAACTGTCACAGTTTGACACAATAATTCCTTTCGCATTTTTCTTTACTTTTAGCACTTTCATTTCCACTAAGCACTATGTATTTGTTATTTACCTTGTAACTTCGTACCATTTCATGCCCTACTAAGTTTTTACAGATTGCGCCTTTTAGGTAGAGACAAGATTTCACCTGCTTACTGCATAATGTCATTACTGTTTACTCATCGTGCTCATTTACTGTTTCGGAATCAGTTGTTAAAATCTAAAGTAAAATAAAAATAAGTCAACATGTTTACATTTTTAGGCATCGAGGATATGCAACACGTTAATGGGAAATGAACGAAACAAGTGCCACAAAGGTCATACTTTGTCATATACCAACTAATTGTTTTCTTCCAGCTTTTACACGATATAACAAAGTATAAACTTAAGGGTAACATCTGCATATTACAAATGCACTTATATGCTTTTATTGATCAATTCTTTATAGCAATAAGAAGAATCACATGTACTAACGATTTTTCTGTGTATGCTAGATATAAGTTTAAACTTGACTATGGTAATATTCTATGCAATGAAAATAATGAAGACACAATGATGGTCTACTAATGATAATGTTGATTAAATGTGAATGATAAGGTAAAGAAAAGCGATGACACTTAGGTCATACTGTTCTAATGAGAACTGCTTTATTATAATCTGAAGTTAATAAAAACACAATAATGATTAATGGGGATACAGATACTATTTTATTAACTAGTGTAGAATTACATGATATTTCTTGGTACACATATATATTACTCCTTGTATTACAAAGAAAAGATTGGTTTCCGAATGTAGAGTAATCGTGCATGTTCGGTTTGATACACTTTATTTTCCTGAAGTAATGATGCTTTTACATAACATGCGCACTGACATTTAACAACTGGCGATATTACTTTTTTTGCATTAAATATGCCGTTAACAATTCCAGAATAATACTGTCCTCATGCTTTACAGGTACAACGAGTTATTTCTCATCACTCAGTTGTTTATATTTTGTGTGCTTTATAGTCTATGCTTATAATGTATGCGTCTAGTTGTTAAGTCGTTCTGATTCGTTTAAAATTTCCATGTCTTGTGATCATACATCTTTATCCTGGTTTATTTCGACTGACCAATTTGACGACTACAGACGATAATGATTTTCTTTTGCAGCAAAAGTGCACTTTTCTTTGCTTTATTTCTACTTTTTCCAGGAGTTACGTATATCCCTTTCATCTGCTATTATTATTTTATTTTCGCTTGTCTGTACGAGGTACATTACTTATGTATAGTCCATATTTGCAACAAATACCATTTTCAAATCTTATGTACTGTAGAGATATTCTACTCTACTGATTTTTTTTGTGCGCTCTGGTTAGATTATGAACTATGTAAATTGTGTCTTATTATTGTAATCTTTATGTACTGTATTCTGCAAATATTGCCTCTATATATATTAAGCTTTCAAGTATACAGCTGTTGTTATTCTATATATAACCACTACCTGTTCTGCAGTCAGTGGCAACCAGTAAAGTATTTATCAGCAGCTTACTACTAGAATAGCGCAACTAAGAGTCTAAAATATACTGTACGTACCATATTGTTAGATACTGAACTATGAACATAATTTCTCACATATATACTGATGGTGCTGCCTTATTTAATGTAACTGATATCTATGTAAGCATAGGATTTTGTATTTATAAGCACCATAGTCATACTTTGCAATCTTAAAAGCTTTTAATGCCTCTTTAAGTGTAATTTTTCTTTATGCTATTGTCCTTTTATACTGTATCCACTGACATGCTCATGTAACATGGAGCTGTGTACTCGTCTGTAACAATATAAATATGTACAAGTTTACTGGTGTGTCGGCGATAATATACTACAAATGATGGAGACAGAATGACACCATTCACTGCGCTCACGACTGTACTAGTCAGGACTTAATGCATAATTGGCTGAGTTGCCATAGGAGACCTTATATACTGCTGCGACCAATGTGTCTGCTAAGTACTGAATCTCACTACCTTTACATACCTGTTGCCGTTAAAAAAAAAAACAAGAAGTCGAAGATAAGATTAGTGTGTGAAGAAATATGAACCAATGTCTATGGATCCTCGATTTTCAGACCCTCCTGACTGGAATTTTACCTCAGCCATAACTTTATTCTTGCCTTTTTCACTCGTTACTTTATATTTTATACCCAAGATGTATCTACACTATGCTTGTGTAACAACGCCTGTGATTAGTAATAACTATTGATATGAGCGTTATACACTCCTGGAAATTGAAATAAGAATACCGTGAATTCATTGTCCCAGGAAGGGGAAACTTTATTGACACAATCCTGGGGTCAGATACATCACATGATCACACTGACAGAACCACAGGCATAGACACAGGCAACAGAGCATGCACAATGTCGGCACTAGTACAGTGTATATCCACCTTTCGCAGCAATGCAGGCTGCTGTTCTCCCATGGAGACGATCGTAGAGATGCTGGATGTAGTCCTGTCGAACGGCTTGCCATGCCATTTCCACCTGGCGCCTCAGTTGGACCAGCGTTCGTGCTGGACGTGCAGACCGCGTGAGACGACGCTTCATCTAGTCCCAAACATGCTCAATGGGGGACAGATCCGGAGATCTTGCTGGCCAGGGTAGTTGACTTACACCTTCTAGAGCACGTTGGGTGGCACGGGATACATGCGGACGTGCATTGTCCTGTTGGAACAGCAAGTTCCCTTGCCGGTCTAGGAATGGTAGAACGATGGGTACGATGACGGTTTGGATGTACCGTGACTATTCAGTGTCCCCTCGACGATCACCAGTGGTGTACGGCCAGTGTAGGAGATCGCTCCCCACACCATGATGCCGGGTGTTGGCCCTGTGTGCCTCGGTCGTATGCAATCCTGATTGTGGCGCTCACCTGCACGGCGCCAAACACGCATAAGACCATCATTGGCACCAAGGCAGAGGCGACTCTCATCGCTGAAGACGACACGTCTCCATTCATCCCTCCATTCACGCCTGTCGCGACACCACTGGAGGCGGGCTGCACGATGTTGGGGCGTGAGCGGAAGACGGTCTAACGGTGTGCGGGACCGTAGCCCAGCTTCATGGAGACGGTTGCGAATGGTCCTCGCCGATACCCCAGGAGCAACAGTGTCCCTAATTTGCTGGGAAGTGGCGGTGCGGTCCCCTACGACACTGCGTAAGATCCTACGGTCTTGGCGTGCATCCGTGCGTCGCTGCGGTCCGGTCCCAGGTCGACGGGCACGTGCACCTTCCGCCGACCACTGGCGACAACATCAATGTACTGTGGAGACCTCACGCCCCACGTGTTGAGCAATTCGGCGGTACGTCCACCCGGCCTCCCGCATGCCCACTATACGCCCTCGCTCAAAGTCCGTCAACTGCACATACGGTTCACGTCCACGCTGTCGCGGCATGCCACCAGTGTTAAAGACTGCGATGGAGCTCCGTATGCCACGGCAAACTGGCTGACACTGACGGCGGCGGTGCACAAATGCTGCACAGCTAGCGCCATTCGACGGCCAACACCGCGGTTCCTGGTGTGTCCGCTGTGCCGTGCGTGTGATCATTGCTTGTACAGCCGTCTCGCAGTGTCCGGAGCAAGTATGGTGGGTCTGACACACCGGTGTCAATGTGTTCTTTTTTCCATTTCCAGGAGTGTAAATGGACTCTCGATTTCACATACTAGTGCACCTAACCACAACATATCTTAACAAGTTTGTAAATACCTAGTAATATTTTTCTACAACTCTGTATTGTATAATTTAGGTTCTTTTAGTTCCCACGTAATTTTTAAAGAATGAGTTGCTCATATTATTGTATTTTTCTTAGGTATTCGGCTACTTTTTGAAGTTTCATAGTGCACATGAACGCTATCGTACCTGACTATTTGTAGATCCTTAATTCCTAACAACTGATGTTGGATGGTTAAAGAAAAAGCTTCTTAAGTTAATCATGATACTTTTATGTTGTTTAGAGGGCCAGATGCTCACAAAGATTTGCACTCCTTTATTAATTATCTCTTTTATGCTACCTTTCCGAACTTCATGTTAAGAATTTGATGTGTTGTTATGGCCAATTGTTATAAAAACAGTGCCAAAATCTTCAGAAGGAGGCATTAGGGTTATGGAAGGTATATACACAAGGTAGAATTTTGTAAGAAATATTTATGTTGAACCAGATATGGTAAAATGTAACGTCGATTGTGTAGTAACGTCGCTGCTCAACAGCGATAGCTGGTTCAAGGTGTTACGAGTAAAGTGTAGAGTAATTTTAGATAAAGAGACGTATGGAGGACTCTGAAGTGTAAAGACATGTATTTCATGTGTGCTGCATATATACTTGCTCGCTAAAGGCAGTAAAAATTTTTTATTGGCAATATACCATACCGGAAACAATTAAGGTAAAAAAATTGTTTTGTTACGTATGCAATGCGCGTATTCAGAAGTGTGGTTGAGACGATGTAAAGCGCTCACATCCAATGATCTTGTAAAGCTAATTGTTAATGTATAATCAGTTTATTGTGTGTTAACTGTGGCCATTATTAATTTTGAAAGAGTCAAAGTACAAGATTTAACGTTAGTGCCATTTGTTACTCACCACAAGTCAATACCAGTTCCCAGATCTTTTCGTTTTTGATAAACTGATTTCTTCAAGAAGTTATTGTCGCAATCATATTCGATTTAATTAAAAAGTATGCTATGCAGTAGCCTTGCGCAATACCTGTGTGACAGCTATACAATCTAAAGTAGTAAGAGAGAGCACTGCGAATAGTGTTAACATTGCGTAGATCAATGTAAGAAATTTTATTATTTTAGGGACAGCATTCAGTAAGCTCAGGGACCATTATTTTCAAATTGAATAAGTTTTGTTTTATTACCAGAACCAATTTCAAGTAAATATTGTTGGACTACATTCAGGTTTTGTGTTACTTAGATTCATGCTGTTTTGGTTTAGATGACAGTTATTGACAGTCTACATTCATGGACTCAGTTCTTTGCAGGTCTAAACCATTCCCATTCTTGTAGATGTGTTGCACACCGCTGTCAGTCACGTATATTCCATCAGTATTTCATACAATGACGGCTGTTTTATAGATAGTTGAAAAGAGGTAGAAATTTCCGTTCGCCTCAAAAAAGCCAAAGAAAATTAATGAGCAATATTTAGAGGTAACAATTTTCGGGATATCTACGATTAAGTTAGTGATAACTTCCTTTGAAGAGTTTTTGCAAGTCAACAGTTGTTGGCACTTGTTTGTAAACGTAATTCCGTAAGCGGTCGACATCGCACCAAAGCATGTGCCCCGTAGGTGAATAGTTTACGCGTCTGACTGACATGCTGAGGACCACGGTTCGTTTCCTCGTTTCGGGATATCTACGATTAAGTTAGTGATAACTTCCTTTGAAGAGTTTTTGCAAGTCAACAGTTGTTGGCACTTGTTTGTAAACGTAATTCCGTAAGCGGTCGACATCGCACCAAAGCATGTGCCCCGTAGGTGAATAGTTTACGCGTCTGACTGACATGCTGAGGACCACGGTTCGTTTCCTCGCCGGGTCGGAGATTTTCTCCGCTCGGAGACCGGATGTTTTATTGTCCTCATCATCATTTCATCATATTCGACACGCAAGTAACTCAGTGTGGCGTCACCTAGAAAGACTAGCAACTCCACTGCCGAAATGCATCAGGTGGCAACTCCAGGCCATCAATGTCATAAGATCGTTTCATTTCATTCCCAAGCGTCCAAGCTATGCAGTGGTTCTAATATTATTCGTTAGGGGACGTACCTTTACAATAGACGTGGACCTCGTCCACTGTAAGTATTTTACACTTTTATGAATTCGAAATAATTACTTTCAGCTTTTACTTTTAAAGCCACAAAATTTTAATTCTGTCACATGTCGGGACAAATCTCTTTTAAGCTAAAGCATGTTAACAGATTTCTCGAATTGCACGTTTTTATAATTACCACACGCCCAATTTCTCATGACGTCAACGCGAGCAAAACATTTATAAAATGTTTAACTTTGTTGTTTTACAGTTTGCTTTAATCATTTTATCTGAAAACCTACGCAATGTAATTCTGAAACACATCAGACAACTGTTTTTAAGCTAAATCATATTAAAAGTTTTAATCTATCAGATTGTACCAATTTTATAATTTCAATTCGCATATTTTTCTAATGACTTCATTAAGCTCGAAACATTTTTTACTTCATTTGTGTTCTACTGTTTTTATCATTTGACGTTGCTTCTGTACATCATAACGGAAGTTGTATATTATCACGCACTTGCGCTGAACATACATAAGCGTTGTCTCTCATCTACTATATACAAGCAAAAGTATCTATGTGCCGATCATATTATGTATGAACACGTGACAATTTCGGATGCGCTTAATAATTGCCTAATATAAACGCTGAAACCGATAGTGAGAACTTAATAAAGATCTAAAAAAGGCAGCTGGAGAGAATTTTCTTGAAGTTCTATTATTTCTAATCAAGTAAACCCCAAGATTCACTACTACCATGAAAATACCACATGCATTAATGCGATGACGTACCACATCAATGAGTACATACAAAGTGAGACAGCAAGCGTAGTCTTACTCACAAGTGTATGTGTGAGACATGACGTAAAGCACGACACTAGCTTTATTCATCTGTTGTAACCTATCTAAATCTCTAGTGTCATGTCAAGAGTGTAATTTTTATACAACAGCCAAAGTCACTTCCTATATGATCACCCATAGTTATTCTTAAACAAAATGAGACGAAATAACGAGAGGTTAGTTTTGTCAGTTATGTTGAGCTGACATTAGCTACGGGTCTTTCCTCATTCTACATCCATCCTGATTTGCTGAGAACATGGGGATGAAACCGATGCATTTTACTTTTAGCAGACTGTGACGTCAGATACGTCACTTTTCTAATAAACATAAACTGACGCTATGGTCCTCCGCACTTGTATATTATGCCTGAACTTCACTCAGAATACTTCTCTTAATAATTTTGAGATCGCTCTATCTACTACACAACGTGTTTCTGTGAAAGGCACTGTTTGTTTCTCCCACCCTTCAGGTTCAGCGACGACTCCACTCAGCTGTTGTAGAGATGTGTAATCCCTTTAAAACTGCACGTTACCTGACAATTCTGGCGGAAGCATTCTCGAACTAAGCTTCCAGAACATTCGAGACACTCACTATTGCTCCTCTTCTGGACCTCATTTCTGTCCACCTAAACAATTCTATCTGGCGGAATCGTCCACCATAGTGATAAAGGTCAAATGTGGTTTCCGTACATTATCCCAGAATTCTCATATGCTGATCAATCAAAATTCAAATATCTTCTTAACTAAATGGTTGATTTAGATACTGTCTGCAACAATCAATCTTAAATATAAAAAAGAAGCATATAATGATGACGTTTTCCACCACAAGCTACACTTTTTGTAAATTTAATAGATTATGTAACATTTTACTTCGGAAATAAGTTTGGTCAGTGAAATACCATATTTCTGATGAATAATGCTCCCCCAAAGTCTTTGATCGCTTACCAAACAATATTATACGAGTACATCTGAAACATGGGAAAGCTAAATGTGAAGGGTTGATGAGGAAGCTCCCTCCATTCAACTCCTTCAAATTCCTGGCAGAGTATTTATTTGGAAACTTTCTGTTTATTTACTGGAAAAGTTTTTCACACCTACTTGCGTTTTTTAAACTAATCGTTGTTTAATGTATTGTGATCCTGCTGTAAATAGATTTTACACAGCGCTATTGAAATAACAGTTGAGTTACTATTCTGTAAACTGGCTCGTCAAACGCCATTATGATACAGCATGGAAAGTAGCCTCAGAAATAGGTAACCAACTGCTTAGCTAGCTGCTTTACATTTCTGACTGTCAGTCTATGCCACTGTTATAGTATCAAGGATGTAAATGAGATCGAACGTCTCACTCAATATACAAGTAATAAAATTAGTCCTCACCATGAATCAAATGATTTGACATGTGTTTAACTTTCGGGCTATAGTTTAGTATGCTTTACAAACAAAGTACGATTGAAGTCTAATGCATATCCAGTTACTGCCCTAAAGCAATGTAAAGGTAATTTTTATTTAAGCTAGTGGTGTGGTTACGTTGGAATATGCGTAATTAACTCTTATCTTGGCAATACTGCTACAGAATGAAGAGAAGCTAAATGTTGTGGCCGTGCCCACTTGTAATCTTTTGTGGTTCTTGGCTAGGTGAGGAGAGGGTAGTAAGATAGGTGGGTGGCTGGTTCCCTCTCACGACAACACGAAATCGACACGTGGTTTAAATACACTTTATTACAGGATCCAATAGAGTACTTAACTTCAATGTTGTCCAACCTGAAGTTCTGTAATTAGCAGCAATCAGATGACATGTACTAATTATAGAATCTTGTCCGTGTCCGTGTCACAACTACAGTATATACAACGACTAATGCTCCCTGACAGCTGACTAAGGTGCGAGACGATGACTGTCGCTGTGAAAACCTAGTGCACAGTGCGACGTATTGAGGTGCAATGCTAGCTGAGTCAGAATGCAACGTACCGAGGTACTGAGATCGAGAAATTGAATCGGCTCGTCCCGCAGCGGTGGCCTATATGCACGCTGCCATGGGGCATTACCGGCGCCTGGGGGCGTGTCTTGGTCTCCTCTTGTCACTTTGCGCGTAGTTCAGCGCCTGCTATACAGTATTTGCTAGTGCCTACCGGTGCGCTGGCGAAGGCGTACACCAGCACTCTAAAGTCGATTTAGCTACTCTGGTTAACTTGCGCCATCTTCCCATGTCATTCTCCTTTTGCATGCGACAGTGTAACATGCCATTCTAAAACTAATTAAATTGTTGAGCTTATCTAGTTTGGGGTCGATCGATAATTTGTCTCCTTTTGGACCATTGGAAGTGAATTTACCATGAGATCCAATCTTTTTTCATCTAATGTAGATGTGGATGCCACCGATTTTGGCAGCTCAGTATTTGTATAAATAAGTCTTAAGGTTTTATTTCAAATCGGATATATTACTTGCAATTTTATCTCACTCTCCTACAGTAAGTTAGGAAAATCTCAACAGCGAATTTTTGTATTCTTCTGTGGGCTTGTCAAAACGTCACCGACTCCCTATGATTATTGTAATCATTCATATGTTTGTTAATTTGTTGTGTTGTAGGATATTGCCTCCCATGTCTGGATTATATCTGTCTTCTGTATAAAGTAACATAATTACTTTGAAGTATTTTTACCTATTCCATTGTTTCCCAGTCCAGTACTTTTCATCCATCATCAGAGTTACTGATTTCGACGTGTTTATCGATATTCTATAGTTAGGCTTTGCTGAAGAGTTAATTAACAGTCTTACAATCATTTGTAGGTTTTTCTCGGAATAAACTACTAGTTGTTGATGATCTGAAAACATGGTTTCCAATGGAGGACTATAATATTATTTATCAGTCAAATAACAATTTATGATACGCGACAAATATGCCGTAACTCTTTCTTTCTCTACTAAAGTAATAAATATTAAGTTTGGTTGAACATACATGAGTTTAGTATAATTTATTACATCATATAGTATTCTCCAGTCTTCCAGAAGGAGCTAAAATTTGAACATTTCTCAAATTTTCTCGTCATTCAAAGAAAGGAGTACAACCCCAACATTGAAAGAAGAAAATTACAGTATCTGCTTTTTTTCATTCACATACATATCTGCTTAAGTGTGGAGACTGTTTCCAATCGTATTTTTTGAAGATCCATACTGGGACTACTGCTTCAGTCAAAACATCATCTTTATTCTTCAAACACTTACATAAAACTTTGTGGTTATTGTTCAAAGCAAATCGTTCCATACTCATAAATGTCAAAAATATCTCACATCTTCACTGAATTTAGTTACGTTTGTGTTAGCCGTAACTAATCTGCAGTTTGTATATAACTTTATTTCCAGTTATCAGCAAAGTATTTTATTTAGCTTGTGCTGGTCGTATATCTTCACTACAAGCTTGTTTCGGCCAGCATGTCATCACGTCATTGTCAAGCCCACTTGTTGATGTTGTAATTAATAGAGCTTACTTATACCTAAGTATGTTCCATGTAAAATTATTTTAGAATTATATTTAGATCTAGCTGAAGTGTGGTTCATAATGCATCCTGTAGCTGGTACCATCTGATGACATGCTGTATAAATCAAGGAATTTTGACAGTATAGAGTACAATTACTGGCAGATTAAATGACAGTCTTCGCTCCTATGATGTTTTCTATTGACAGACTAAAGCCTGTCTCTGATCGTCAAAGATGATGTTTGCATATAATAGGTATTAGAAATTAGTTGTGAACTAGACTTAATAATTTTCCGCTGCTTGTGTGTGTCAAATGGTTTCCATTCGTTTTCTTTTCCTAGAATTTCAATAAAGTTTGCGAAATAATTTTTATATTTCAACCCGATTCATTCGTTAAGATATTTATTCCCATGTGTTTAAGTTCGGGATTTTGCAAAATTTTCGTAGTACGGCCTTTAAGTATTCTATGTAGAATTCTTAAACAATTTTCAATGTGTTTTGCTATGTGAATTTGGCTCTTTGGTTGTAAGTAGAAGCTTGACCGATTGCTTTCAGTTCCCTGTACATTAATTAATTCGAATTGTAAGGCATCTACCTCTTTGCCTAATATAAGACTTTTTGTAGGTGCCTGGGTTTGAATAAATGTGGGCTTTTTCTTTCCTGTTCTCAGTATGTTCTTCAATTATTATTAGTCCTAAATGCTAGTTTTATGTTCGTTTTCTTTAACAGCACGCTCATTTTGTTTCAAATGTGGTATAAGTATATTGTTGGTACATACGTTGGCCTGGTTTTTCTTTCGTCATCGTTTTTCCGTGTTATGTCTTGATATACACTCCTGGAAATTGAAATAAGAACACCGTGAATTCATTGTCCCAGGAAGGGGAAACTTTATTGACACATTCCTGGGGTCAGATACATCACATGATCACACTGACAGAACCACAGGTACATAGACACAGGCAACAGAGTATGCACAATGTCGGCACAAGTACAGTGTATATCCACCTTTCGCAGCAATGCAGGCTGCTATTCTCCCATGGAGACGATCGTAGAGATGCTGGATGTAGTCCTGTGGAACGGCTTGCCATGCCATTTCCACCTGGCGCCTCAGTTGGACCAGCGTTCGTGCTGGACGTGCAGACCGCGTGAGACGACGCTTCATCCAGTCCCAAACATGCTCAATGGGGGACAGATCCGGAGATCTTGCTGGCCAGGGTAGTTGACTTACACCTTCTAGAGCACGTTGGGTGGCACGGGATACATGCGGACGTGCATTGTCCTGTTGGAACAGCAAGTTCCCTTGCCGGTCTAGGAATGGTAGAACGATGGGTTCGATGACGGTTTGGATGTACCGTGCACTATTCAGTGTCCCCTCGACGATCACCAGTGGTGTACGGCCAGTGTAGGAGATCGCTCCCCACACCATGATGCCGGGTGTTGGCCCTGTGTGCCTCGGTCATATGCAGTCCTGATTGTGGCGCTCACCTGCACGGCGCCAAACACGCATACGACCATCATTGGCACCAAGGCAGAAGCGACTCTCATCGCTGAAGACGACACGTCTCCATTCGTCCCTCCATTCACGCCTGTCGCGACACCACTGGAGGCGGGATGCGCGATGTTGGGGCGTGAGCGGAAGACGGCCTAACGGTGTGCGGGACCGTAGCCCAGCTTCATGGAGACGGTTGCGAATGGTCCTCGCCGATACCCCAGGAGCAACAGTGTCTCTAATTTGCTGGGAAGTGGCGGTGCGGTCCCCTGCGGCACTGCGTAGGATCCTACGGTCTTGGCGTGCATCCGTGCGTCGCTGCGATCCGGTCCCAGGTCGACGGGCACGTGCACCTTCCGCCGACTACTGGCGACAACATCGATGTACTGTGGAGACCTCACGCCCCACGTGTTGAGGAATTCGGCGGTACGTCCACCCGGCCTCCCGCATGCCCACTATACGCCCTCGCTCAAAGTCCGTCAACTGCACATACGGTTCACGTCCACGCTGTCGCGGCATGCTACCAGTGTTAAAGACTGCGAGGGAGCTCCGTATGCCACGGCAAACTGGCTGACACTGACGGCGGCGGTGCACAAATGCTGCGCAGCTAGCGCCATTCGACGGCCAACACCGCGGTTCCTGGTGTGTCCGCTGTGCCCTTGCGTGTGATCATTGCTTGTACAGCCCTCTCGCAGTGTCCGGAGCAAGTATGGTGGGTCTGACACACCGGTGTCAATGTGTTCTTTTTTCCATTTCCAGGAGTGTAGTTTGACAGGTACTTCTGGGTTGAAAGTATTCCGTTGTGGTGTGTACTGTAGTGTTGTAATTTTTTTTTCTTTTTTGTGTTTTGTTCCAGAGGTAGATTTACAATTCTGTTGACTATTAATTTGAAAAATTCATATTTGTGAGAGTGTGGAATACGTGAACTTTTCCTAGAAATTGCGAATGTATGAAGATTTTTGCTGTTGGTTATTATTAATTCCAGAAAATTTATAGATTTTTCACTTTTCTATTAAGAATTTCATTTTTATATGTAAGGTGTTTAGTTTCTAGTTAACTGATGGAACGTCATTGTTATCTCTACCTATGGTATTATTGTGTCGTCTACACAAATTAGTTAAATAAATTAGTAATAAATAGGAATAGTAATAAATAAATAGTAATAAATTAGTAAATAACTTAGGTAAGTGAAGGCCAATATAAATTAAAATATTTTTCTTCTACCGTGTTTATGAATGTGTATCTGCCATTTGAACCATTTTGAACCGTATCACTGAAGAGCTACGAACGTTATTACTAATACCAAGATTCAAAACACTCCAGGAGAGTTAGCGCCCGTTCAGGCGTAGCCACGTAGCAGAACTGCCGATGGGGAACGCTGCATGCATAAGAACAGTTTCGCAAGCAGCCAGAGGCACTGAACGGTGGCGCTGCATGCCGTCTAGGTGGTGTGCTTCAGCGAGACTATGTCCACAGCAAGTGGTTCCACTCGTGACTACGCAATGAACGAAACTGTAGCGCTCAGGTTGCGACAAGGACGCCTCACTATTGCAAATGTGCGACCGCTACCTTGCTAACGCACGAGTCACGGGCCGCCTTGTATCTGGCGCAGTGACTGCTGTAAAAGCGCAGTGGTTGGTTTGCCCCGTCGTAGACAGTGGTGTTGGATACGGAACATACGGACCAAAGACTAGTGGACCAGTTTTGTCACTGTGATTGAGAAGTGGCCTGCCATGTAAGATCCTCAACACGACGATTACAGCAACGAGCCCGCAAAGAAGAATGCGTATTAGTCCATCATAAGCAAATTAGAGATACATCTTACACGCCATTAGCAGAGAAAAACTCAATCGGTTATCAATATTTCATTCCCATAAGTGTCAGTAATACATGAAATATTGTAGCTACAAAAATATTTCAATAAATGCAAAGTTGCATTTCAAGCAAGCCTCCCAGCTGCATGTTAATCCAGATTGGAAATTTGATATATATAGCCTCCCCCCCCCCCCCCCCCATGAACCATGGACCTTGCCAGTGGTGGGGAGGCTTGCGTGCCTCAGCGATACAGATGGCCGTACCGTAGGTGCAACCACAACGGAGGGGTATCTGTTGAGAGGCCAAACAAACATGTGGTTCCTGAAGAGGGGCAGCAGCCTTTTCAGTAGTTGCAGGGGCAACAGTCTGGATGATTGACTGATCTGGCCTTGTAACATTAACCAAAACGGCCTTGCTGTGCTGCTACTGCGAACGGCTGAAAGCAAGGGGAAACTACAGCCGTAATTTTTCCCGAGGACATGCAGCTTTACTGTATGATTAAAAGATGATGGCGTCCTCTTGGGTAAAATATTCCGGAGGTAAAATAGTCCCCCATTCGGATCTCCGGGCGGGGACTACTCAAGAGGACGTCGTTATCAGGAGAAAGGAAACTGGCATTCTACGGATCGGAGCGTGGAATGTCAGATCCCTTAATCGGCCAGGTAGGTTAGAAAATTTAAAAAGGGAAATGGATAGGTTAAAGTTAGATATAGTGGGAATTAGTGAAGTTCGGTGGCAGGAGGAACAAGACTTTTGGTCAGGTGATTACAGGGTTATAAATACAAAATCAAATAGGGGTAATGCAGGAGTAGGTTTAATAATGAATAAAAAAATAGGAGTGCGGGTTAGCTACTACAAACAGCATAGTGAACGCATTATTGTGGCCAAGATAGACAAAAAGCCCATGCCTACTACAGTAGTACAAGTTTATATGCCAACTAGCTCTGCAGATGACGAAGAAATTGAAGAAATGTATGATGAAATAAAAGAAATTATTCAGGTAGTGAAGGGAGACGAAAATTTAATAGTCATGGGTGACTGGAATTCGTCAGTAGGAAAAGGGAGAGAAGGAAACATAGTAGGTGAATATTGATTGGGGGGAAGAAATGAAAGAGGAAGCCGCATGGTAGAATTCTGCACAGAGCATAACGTAATCATAGCTAACACTTGGTTCTAGAATCATAAAAGAAGGTTGTATACCTGGAAGAATCCTGGAGATACTAAAAGGTATCAGATAGATTATATAATGGTAAGACAGAGATTTAGGAACCAGGTTTTAAATTGTAAGACATTTCCAGGGGCAGATGTGGATTCTGACCACAATCTATTGGCTATGAACTGCAGATTGTAACTGAAGAAACTGCAAAAACGTGGGAATTTAAGGAGATGGGACCTGGATAAACTGAAAGAACCAGAGGTTGTAGAGAGTTTCAGGGAGAGAATAAGGGAACAATTGACGGGAATGGGGGAAAGAAATACAGTAGAAGAAGAATGGGTAGCTCTGAGGGACGAAGTAGTGAAGGCAGCAGAGGATCAAGTAGGTAAAAAGACGAGGGCTAATAGAAATCCTTGGGTAACAGAAGAAATATAAAAATGCAGTAAATGAAGCAGGCAAAAAGGAATACAAAAGTCTCAAAAATTAGATTGACAGGATGTGCAAAATGGCTAAGCAGGGATGGCTAGGGGACAAATGTAAGGATGTAGAGTCTTGTCTTACTAGGGGTAAGATAGATACTGCCTACAGGAAAATTAAAGAGACCTTTGGAGAGAAGAGAACCACTTGTATGAATATCAAGAGCTCAGATGGCAACCCAGTTCTAAGCAAAAAAGGGAAGGCAGAAAGGTGGAAGGAGTATATAGAGGGTTTATACAAGGGCGATGTACGTGAGGACAATATTATGGAAATGGAAGAGGATGTACATGAAGACGAAATGGGAGATAAGATACTGCGTGAAGAGTTTGACAGAGCACTGAAAGACCTGAGTCGAAACAAGGCCCCGGGAGTAGACAACATTCCATTAGAACTACTGATGGCCTTGGGAGAGACAGTCATGACAAAACTCTACCATCTGGTGAGCAAGATGTATGAGACAGGCGAAATACCCACAGACTTCAAGAAGAATATAATAATTCCAATCCCAAAGAAAGCAGGTGTTGACAGATGTGAAAATTACCGAACTATCAGTTTAATAAGAAACAGCTACAAAATACTAACGCGAATTCTTTACAGACGAATGGAAAAACTGGTAGAAGCGGACCTCGGGGAAGATCAGTTTGGATTCCGTAGAAATGTTGGAACACGTGAGGCAATACTAAGCTTACGACTTATCTTAGAAGAAAGATTAAGAAAAGGCAAACCTACGTTTCTAGCATTTGTAGACTTAGAGAAAGCTTTTGACAACGTTAACTGGAATACTCTCTTTCAAATTCTGAAGGTGGCAGGGGTAAAATATAGGGAGCGAAAGGCTATTTACAATTTGTGCAGAAACCAGATGGCAGTTATAAGAGTTGAGGGACATGAAAGGGAAGCAGTGGTTGGGAAAGGAGTGAGACAGGGTTGTAGCCTCTCCCCAATGTTATTCAATCTGTATATTGAGCAAGCAGTAAAGGAAACAAAAGAAAAATTCGGAGTAGGTATTAAAATTCATGGAGTAGAAGTAAAAACTTTGAGGTTCGCCGATGACATTGTAATTCTGTCAGAGACAGCAAAGGACTTGAAAGAGTAGTTGAACGGAATGGACAGTGTCTTGAAAGGACGATATAAGATGAACATCAACAAAAGCAAAACGAGGATAATGGAATGTAGTCAAATTAAATCGGGTGATGCTGAGGGAATTAGATTAGGAAATGAGACACTTAAAGTAGTAAAGGAGTTTTGCTATTTAGGGAGCAAAATAACTGATGATGGTCGAAGTAGAGAGGATATAAAATGTAGACTGGCAATGGGAAGGATATCGTTTCTGAAGAAGAGAAATTTGTTAACCTCGAGTATAGATTTAAGTGTCAGGAAGTCGTTTCTGAAAGTATTTGTATGGAGTGTAGCCATGTATGGAAGTGAAACATGGACGATAACCAGTTTGGACAAGAAGAGAATAGAAGCTTTCGAAATGTGGTGCTACAGAAGAATGCTGAAGATAAGGTTGGTAGATCACGTAACTAATGAGGAGGTATTGAATAGGATTGGGGAGAAGAGAAGTTTGTTGCACAACTTGACTAGAAGAAGGGATCGGTTGGTAGGACATGTTTTGAGGCATCAAGGGATCACAAATTTAGCATTGGACGGCAGTGTGGAGGGTAAAAATCGTAGAGGGAGACCAAGAGATGAATACACTAAGCAGATTAAGAAGGATGTAGGTTGCAGTAGGTACTGGGAGATGAAGAATCTTGCACAGGATAGAGTAGCATGGAGAGCTGCATCAAACCAGTCTCAGGACTGAAGACCACAACAACAACAACAACAGTACATTTAGGTCATCTCCCTATCCTTCATACGTGAAGTAATCAGCAGATGCTGTTAAGACGCAATTAGAAGAGTTTCCAGTTAGAGTGTGTTCTACTGGCATCTCATCGTGTAGTACAACATTATGAAGTGTGCCTCAGACTTAAATCACCAATATCTTCTCCGGACGAAGGTATGCAGAATGCAGTAACTTTGTGTTGTAATTTCTGTGAAATCTTCATTTAACTAAATATCCCCCTGTTATTGCTCAGTATTTCACAGAAGGTGAACAGAGCTTGCAACACCACTGACGTCCCTTTTCACTGCCACTAATACGCGTTTAGAGGGCCACCCACGCTCGGCAGCTGCGCCACTAACATCGGTGGAAGCTCCTCTTACCAACAACTGAGCAGCGTTGCAAAGTGGGCCCGTGTTAAGGCGGTCTTCAGCGACTTACGAAGTCACTAGCAGGTCGGTTAATGGTTTCGATTGTTGTACACGCAGTTACTCGGCAAACTGTTTAGCGTTAGGATAATGTAATCGGGTGACGAAGATGCAAGACTGTCTTTCCGGGCCAGTGTAATTCACACGGGCGGACGGAAGAAACTTTTTCAAGAAGGGGTAACATTGTAAACTTGTAACTTTTTTTCAATATCTGATTGGGTTAGATAGATAACGGATCATTCTCCAAAAACCATTATTTTACTTTATGTTCTTAAAAGGTGTTGTATCGCAATGACTCATACGTATCCAAGCAATATTTTTTGGAACGTAGAGGAGTTTGATTCTAATTGGTAAACGTATTTAATTATTATGTCCTAACTCGTGTTTTGATATTAAAAATAAGAAAATGAGTGCAATATTTATGATTTCATCATCTAAAATTACATTTTTGGCGAATGAATCCATGCGATCATGCGACTTATTCACAGTACAATATTCGTATTGGTATATAAATGATTTTAGCATTTCGCAGCAATTTAATAATTCGAAACAGAAAAAGTAGAAGAAAACCGTCTTGTATAGCAACAAAAAGAAGTAACAAAAAATTACACACTAAGTCTTCTGAAAGGAAGAAACTGGAAACCAACTTAAAAAGAGCGTTACTGAACTATGATGTCATCTTATAAAGCTTTTTATGCTAGCACAACTGAAGGTTAGGTCATGTTACTGAACTTAATGAATTATTTTCATGCCTGTAACATCTAGAGCGTACTAGCATAAATAAATTTGAACCAAAAGTGTTTTTGGGTTCTTTTGATAAAGTATAACATAGGCCAGTATTGGATGAGACAGACGTACGAAGCGTCGCAAAGTCACCCTGAAAGCGGGCAGTACAATCGATTTCTAGCAGTCAGGAACTGAACCAAGACAGTCCTTCCCCCTGCGCCACTTCCCCGCTGGCCGGGGTGGCCGAGCGGTTCTAGGCGCTACAGTGTGGCACCGCGCGACCGCTACGGTCGCAGGTTCGAATCCTGCCTCGCGCATGGATGTGTGTAATGTCATTAGGTTAGTTAGGTTTAAGCAGTTCTAAGTTCTAGGGGACTGATGACCTCAGCAGTTAGGTCCCATAGTGCTCTGAGCCATTTGAACCATTTGAACCCAATTCTCCCCTTACACACGCATACCACCACCACCATCACCAACCAGTTTTTATTGATATATCACTCCTTGCCGATTTTCTTAATATTGACAGGGTCTGTAGCGCAAGAATAAGATTTCAATATATATAAACAGGAACACGTGACTCTTGTTTTAGAGAAAAGCGTGTTTGAAAGTTTTAGAACTGCTTATACATGCATATGGTTGCTAATATGCAAAGACTTCGCAGCCTAGTGACTAAGAGCTCAATCTGCTAAGGGTGAGGTCTCTGGATCGAATCTCGCTGCTAATATTACTTTTTCTGTCAGCTATCTGCACCAATAATCAGGAGAAAGGAAACTGGTATTCTACGGATCGGAGCGTGGAATGTCAGATCCCTTAATCGGCCAGGTAGGTTAGAAAATTTAAAAAGGGAAATGGATAGGTTAAAGTTAGATATAGTGGGAATTAGTGAAGTTCGGTGGCAGGAGGAACAAGACTTTTGGTCAGGTGATTACAGGGTTATAAATACAAAATCAAATAGGTGTAATGCAGGAGTAGGTTTAATAATGAATAAAAAAATAGGAGTGCTGGTAAGCTACTACAAACAGCATAGTCAAAGCATTATTGTGGCCAAGATAGACACGAAGCCCACCCCTACTACAGTAGTACAAGTTCATATGCCAACTAGCTCTGCAGATGACGAAGAAATTGAAGAAATGTGTGATGAAATAAAAGAAATATTTCAGATAGTGAAGGGAGACGAAAATTTAATAGTCATGGGTGACTGGCATTCGGTAGTAGGAAAAGGGAGAGAAGGAAACGTAGTAGGTGAATATTGATTGCGGGGAAGAAATGAAAGTGGAAGCCGCCTGGTAGAATTTTGCACAGAGCACAACTTCATCATAGCTAAGACTTGGTTCAAGAAGCATAAAAGAAGGTTGTATACATGGAAGAAGCCTGGAGATACTGACAGGTTTTAGATAGATTATTTAATGGTAAGACAGAGTTTTAGGAACCAGGTTTTAAATTGTAAGATATTTCCAGGGCCAGATGTGGACTCTGACTACAATCTATTGGTTATGAACTGTAGATAAAAACTGAAGGAACTGAAAAAAGGTGAGAATTTAAGGAGATAGTACATGGATAAACTGATTAAACCAGAAGTTGTACAGAGTTTCAGGGGGAGAATGAGGGAACAGCTGACACGAATGGGGGAAAGAAATACAATAGAAGAAGAAGGGGTAGCTTTGAGGGATGAAATAGTGAAGGCAGCAGAGGATAAAGTAGGTAAAAAGACGACGGCTTCTAGAAATCCTTGGGTAACAGAATAAATATTAAAATAACGCTGATTCGAAACTGTACTGTGCTAAGGTTTTGGGCTCAATATTCCAGTGGAATATTACCCCGTCCCACACCGTAACACCTGGACCACAAAAAGGATCATGTATGTTTGCACCTATCGCAGTATAAGGTTACGTCCAGGATCGATACGTCAACCACTGGGTAATACCAAACTCCTGGGCTATATGTGTTACACTTCGACCTTCTTCCAGTTTCCCAATAGCTCTTCCCAGTGTGAAGTCATCCACATGATTTCTTGGGCCATGTCGTAATGAAGAAAACCTCACTGGAGCATAACCGCTCGCTAATTGACACATACTGTCATTTCCTGTTCCTTCAACTACTTCGTATTGCAGGGTCATTCTTGTCTGTCGCTACAGTCATGCTAACACCAAGCCATGTGACATTCATCTTTCTGAACACCGCCGAGAGATCTCTGATGATGCGCTTGTAAGTAGGCTGTTTAGGTTTTTTTATTGATAACGCCACCTCAGTATGAAAATCACCGGCTGTGCCGTGTGCAGTCTGTGGCTGCTTTGCATTGTTGTAATACTCAACCATTGTAGTGTTAGGCAGCTGGCTGTGAACAGCGCGTAGCGCTGGGCAGTTGGAGGTGAGCCGCCAGCAGTGGTGGATGTGGGGAGAGAGATCGCGGAGTTTTGTAATTTGTCATGATATCAAGGTAAATACATCGTTTGTTCTCTATTAATATCTTTCATTTGCTAACTATCCCTATCAGTAGTTAGTGCCTTCCATAGTTTGAATCTTTTATTTAGCTGGCAGTAGTGGCGCTTGCTGTATTGCAGTAGTGGGAGTAACCAAGATTTTTGTGAGGTAAGTGATTTCTGAAAAGTACAGGTTAATGTTAGTCAGGGCCATTCTCTTGTAGAGAATTTTGAAAGTCAGATTGCGTTGCATTAACAAAATATTGTGTGTGGAAAGTCAGATTGCGTTGCGCTATAAATATTGTGTGTCAGGTTTAAGCACAGTTGTATAAATTATTAAAAAGGAGGTTTCATATGTCGACCCTTAGCCGAGGATACCTCACTGGAATCTTCTGATTTTTTCCTTGTAGTTTGTGTGATTAGTGTAGATTTTGTTTATTGCTAGCGCGTAATTATAGAGAGAATTTCCTTTGTAGTTGTAGTTTTTCATTGTTGTACAGTAAAACAGTTGTGGCATGCATGTAGATTTGCAGCAAGTATTTCGCAGCTGCGCTTGCAATTAACTAGATATTATTTTCAGTGCTATGTTAATGTGTTTTCTTATTTTTGCTCTTCTAATTGTGTTTTTCTGTGTTGTCGTGTGAAATACTGTGACAATAATGGCGTGTGAAAAACGTAACACTAGGCTCCAAAGCAAACTGAGAAATAATAGTGACGACGAGCATAGCTTGCCAGCACCACTGTGTAATGAATTAACAGATGTTCAAAGTAATAATTTGGTAGCTGTGCATAGGGAAATGGAGCGGGCTGCAAACAATGGTGTAGACAGCGAAACAATTAGAGAACAGGGAAGCATTATCGATCCATCGGTCGGCGACAGCTCGCCTCAGGAATCCGAAACGACAGGAAACAATCTCGCAAATGCTGTGAATTCAGGATTTGGGTCCTCACCGTTTTCTCAAATGAGTCAAGACACATTTTCTGCTTGTCAAAATGTGAATGTTTCCGGTGCAAATTCACTGCCGAAAAGCACTGAGGAACATGTTCCAGACACCAGTGCATTGTTATTACAATTAATACAACAAATGGGACAAACACAACAAAAGCTTCAAAAGTTAGACACAACGCTCGAACAAAATCAGAAACAAATGGGACAAAATCTTCAAAAATTAGACACAATCGAACAAAATCAGAAACAAATGGAACAAAATCAGAAACAAATGGAACAAAATCAGAGTCAAACACAGCAACAGCTTCAAAAGTTAGACTCATTGGAGCAAACTCTTGAACAAACACGTGAGGATTTAACTAATGAGTTACATCACATTGAATCGAAATGTCAAAAAGTCTGTAACGACGTAAAAACACAAATTTGTGAGCATTTCCAACCTATTTTTTCGCGGCATGAAAATGCACTACAGAATCACGAAGTAGCCATAAAAGAACTGCAAACTACTGTTCATGAAAATCATGAGACCTTGCAAACTAAATTTGACTCAGTTGCATCTACCGATTCGGTTACGCAACTTGCAAAAACCCAGGAAAACTTAAAAGACACAGTAGAAAGACACATGGAGGAAATTAGTACATTATCAGAGAAAGTAGTTGAACTTTCGGATCAGCTAAATAATTTATCTACGAAGGTAGATGATAATCTGAATGACACAAAACCGGTAGTCTTTAATGACACAGAAGAGTGCGAACAAATTAGGAAATTCAAACAAAATCAGAATCAAATTAATACGCAACACCAAAGAGAAATCCGCGAAGTACAAGATCAGCTGACACAGGTAGTACAAGAATTACGTATTTCGGAGGACACTCGCGCCCCAATACGGGAAGAGGGACTTAGCAATATGAAACAGCCACAAAATAATAACACAGGACACTTCGGAAATTATGACAGAAATTGGCAAGGCACACCGAATTTTGAGATGGAACCGCCGAAACGACGTAATAATGACCGATATGCGACTCGCCGACATGATGACTTTGACTATAAGCTGTTCATTACTACACGTAAATTCAAAACGTTTAAAAATTCTGCCAACGACATTCATCCACAAGCGTGGCTCCATCAATTCTCTCATTGTTTTCCCCCTAACTGGTCGTTAGAACACAGATTAGAATTTATGTGTGGCTATTTAGAGAATGAACCAGCTGTAAGAATGCGTTCGGTCATTCACGATTGTCATAGTGAAGGAGAATTTTACCATGCCTTCCTCTCAGCATATTGGTCTCAAGCCACACAAGACCGAGTAAAACATGGCATCATAATGATGAAACATTTCGAACAATCTGAATTCTCCAGTCTTGTGAAATATTTTGAAGACATGTTGCACAAGAATCAGTACCTGTCAAACCCATACAGCCCCTCAGAACTCATCCGCATTTGCTTAATCAAACTGCCTGAACATTTGCGACATATTATTTTGGCAGGACGTTGCAAAGACGACATTGAAGCATTTCAAGGACTCTTACAAGAACTAGAAATTGACACTGACAATCGCGGAACGCACGAGCACAACAATTACAGATCACATCCGTCGCAATTCCGCGATGAAAGAAATAATAACTGGACGCGACAAGGCTATTCTCACAACACGAATCGTGACCGAAACAGACACCACCCGTATAACAACCGTTGGCAGAGTAGTAATAATTACAGGGAAAGATCACCTCTCCGCGGTAATGACTATCACAGAGACAATCAGAGAAACAGACAATATGGGAACCAAAACAATTATTATCACGGGAGACAGAATAACTTTAGACGCAACGGTCCAGCGCGCAGTTACGATTCAGGGAGAAATTCTCCACCTCGTGACCGACAAGAAAGAAACTATGGCATCTACCGACATGACAACAGACGATATGATCGTAACGACAGACCTGAATTGCATCAGAACTGGCGGGATTCTAACAGAGCTGGGCCCTCTCGGCAAGGCGAATTTGTAGAAGTTCGGTCTCCTAATCCGAATAACGACGCGCGGCAGCAAAGAAACAGACAATGACTCGCACAGCAGGCAGCCGCGTGCGCCCGCTGGCTCCGAGAAAAATAACATAAGACGCTAACCTTGAGTAAAATTCCAGTATTCTTTACCGACGTATAAAACATGATAATTGCTTTTCAGTTGAAAGTCTGAGTACTAGGAAGAGTAAAGGTTTACACCACATTTCACACGTAAAACCGTTTATTGAGAGATAATGTGCTTTTTTAACTTGAGATTTTAATGCAACATTTTGGTTTACTTGAAAATACATTCTGGATTTAAAGTACTTTCTGAGAGATACCAGATGATACAGTGGTTGGTTTATCTGACAACTACACGACTATATCACGACGCTACTAATGAGTGACAATTTACAATGTTACTTTTGCGGTGTATCTGTTTTGTATCTGCACAGTTTTTCTGAACTCTTTTGGAAAGTAAAACATGTTTTAGTATTTGACTTTTGTGGTATAGCTACAATGAGACAGCCTTTTTCGTGGCACAACAATACGTTACAGTACAGTACTTTCTTCATCACAACAATAAGCGTAATAACTACGATATCTATACACAAAGCATTTCACTATTGTTTATCATGAGGTAAGTACATTGACTTCTGCAGAACTTGGCTTTCGGAGGACTATAAATACGAGACTTCCACAGAGATTATCTTACAACATGACGCACAGTTTAGCGCTACAGTACACGTATTTGAGTGTTTATTTTCGCGCTTGATACATTTTTTTAAGATATTTGAAGTGCAATGATACGAGGGTTTTCCGTGATACATTTCATTCCATTGCTGTAATCTGTAACACCTGAGGGTATAAATACATTAATCCTCAGGGGGGTACACGCTTACTTTGTGTACCATGTGTTTGGCACGCACAAGGTGCCCTAGCTAATATGGTATTTGCTTATACAACTTTACACATCGGTACCATATTTCTCCAACACATAAATTACACAGCTATCTGATTATTTACCTGAGAGAGAAAAACATTTTTTTTACTACATCAGTGACAGATGTTTACGTAATTACACAGTTGGATACCTTCACACTTACGAAATTGTATTTTGTCTATACTTTGTGAACTGTTCATATTTTTTTGGACCCATTGTGATACTATGAGAGCTTTGAATGATATATTTGGTAAGGGAGCATGATTTTAAAGTACGTTTGAGGTAGATGACACTACTGAAATGAGCAGAGAATTTTTCTAGGTTTTGAAATTATTGGAGGAAGCTACGACGATTTTGAGATTTGACTGAGGTGTTATGATGTTATTTTTACGACGACGATGTGTATTATGCTGCTGAGGTATGTTTATGGTCAAGAAGCTGATGCTATATGAGTTATTTGATTATGCTACGTATTTATTAACAGGAAATATTGGAGAAGCGTCGACGAATTTGTATATGTGTAATAAGGTAAGGAGTAATGAGTAGCGGTTAGGAACTCTGCCTTGTGAAGACGTATGTTGGAAACAGAGAATCGTACTTTTAGAATTATGAAATGTGTGTAAATGCGTGAATGTATCACAATGCCGACGAAAATTTTTTGGACACTGTTATATTCATAGGATTTTGTTTCTACAGATTTGCAACGCTAATTCTTGACCTGTGAAATATTTTTATTTAAGACTGCCATTGTAGTGGAAACTGCTGTCGTAAATATTTCCGTACGAAAGTTAAGAGACCACCTGCACGTAATGCGTCGCGGGCACCCACCTGGGCGACAGTCGCCCGAACAAAAAAAAAAAGCCATTAGCCTTCCAGTGGCACAGGTAGAAGAAAAAAAAAGGCCATTATTCTCGCCATTGACGTTCCTTTGTAGAAAGCATCGCAAAAACGACAGGGTCGAACTTGAAAACGATGAGAAACATTTCACGGCTATTGTCGTGCTAATTGAGAGAAATGCCATATGGCTAGTGAATGACGTTTCACGCCTTGCTTTGCCCATTTTGTTTAATATCTAGTTTCTAGCTGCACTGCAGCACTGGTTAAAATAAAATTTTATAGATGTACTAATATAAATATTTTCTGTCTGCAGATCTATTAAATAATAATTTTGTAATCCACATTCTTCGGAAAAGGAGCTCTTGGAATGGAAAGAACAATAAGAAGGGACTAATACCAGGAACTGCATACATAATTTTCTTTTCAACTACTGAGTAATTTTTTGTAGAATTAGTTTTTGTGGTGCACCACTTTAATTACTTAGACATTAAGATGTGATTATACATTTCCCTTATCTGCATTGTTATCTTTAGTCTACTATTTTTTCTGCTTGAGCTATGTCATATTTAGGTATAAGTTGCTGCTGTTTGCCAGGCATAGTGTTATTGAATTTGATTTTGTATTATTCTGTTAAGCCAGTTTTACTAATGATTTATTTTTATATTTTTATTGTTTGCTGCACATTGCCTTAGATTAGTTGTAATATTACAATTGCTTTGCTAATTTCTTAATACTGCTTGCTTCGCAAATCTGCGTTTTTTTTTCATTGCTGTTTATATTAATTGTTTTATGTGATGCTGCATTGCCTCGTCCCTTGGTATATATATCTGAGCTCAGTAGATTTAAGTTAGCTTAAGAGGAGGTAGACTATATAAGAAACTAACTATGATGAATTGGAAGAAATACATTGAAAATCTATAAGAAAATGGTTTGGCCAAAACAGTATTTTGAAATAGGATATGAACCAAAAAAAAAGTAGGGTTTAGGGACAACAGGTTTAGGTAGGATTTTCTTGGAAATAAATTATGAAGTAAGATAATGGAAAATAAATAATGAGGTAAGAAATATGTGAACATATATATATACAGAAAGCATGCTTGAATAGGATTTTTTTGGTGGAAACAAATGTGGAAATAAGACGAAAGATCTATGGAATGAAGTTTTGGGTTGGACTGCAGTACCAAAAGTTACACTGAAAACGAACCCTGTCCTTTCCATTGTGTTATCCCACTATGTGTTTGTGTACCCTTGTGTATTTGTTTTCTTCCTGTCTTTGTGTAGTTTCATAGAATTTTTTCTTCTTCTAATACTAAGCTACATTCACTATGATGAGGAATACTGTGATCCTCAAATATAATTTGCATTGATAATATGTTATTTACTTTGTAAAGATGTTTAGACATTTATCTGTTCTGTGTTAATGCTTAGGTGTGAAGTTGATGTTTCAAAAGTTATTCTGATCTTTTATGTATGAAATTATGTCATAATTCCTGTAACACTGATGTATATGTTTATTTCTATTCTTTTGTAAAGCCCCTATTACCGCAACTGTTATTTGTATTGTTATGTTCTTGAATGATGTGTTTTGTACCTTTGTTATTGTGTTCTTATGTTATAAAATTGTAATTGACACCAGGTCATCAAATTAAGTAACTTGTAAGTTACATTTCACTGCACACGTTTCTATTGGTCATAGTATATGGACAATATGTGAAAAGTAGGGACTGTTAGTGTTTGCACGTGTGTTAATAATTCAGCAAGGGACTGGTTAACAGCATTGCTGGTTCTCAGGACAATTCAAAAACTTTGTGAGTGCACAAGTGGTGGTTATGGACTTGCTACATTATCCGCAAGACTCTTCGATGGTGATTGTGCACCTGCACAGTCGCAACAGATGGCTGCTGGCCGTCTCTACAAGGACTACAGTAGGTCTGCGTCTTTGCTGACTCACCAGTACCATTATCTCTACAAGGACTGCAGTGGGTCTGCACCTTTGATGACTCACCAATACCATTATTTCTACAAGGACTGCAGTGGGTCTGCACCTCTGGTGGCCCACCAATACCGTAACCTCTACCAGGACTACAGTGGGTCTGCTCTGTGATGACCTACCCACCAATACTCTTCAAAACTTCGACTGACTCTGCTGTGGGTTTGCTCTCTTGTGGCCTATTACCTGTCAGCATGTCGAGAGTCAGCACTGTCTTTCCGTTGGAAGGACAACGATACTTCTTCAAGACTGCATGGAAATCCACTACTTCCGTGTGCATTTTCTTTTACTGCTCAGACTTTGAGAAAAACACTGCAATGTGATGAATGATCAGGACTGTCTTTATGGACTGTGAGAAAATTTTAGCTTTTGACCAACATTGTATCAATAAGTGTGTGCATTTGATTTCTTTGTTATTGTAATTACGATTATGAAAAATTTTAACAAATATGTATTGGCCAGTGCCCAACAAAATTTGTCAAATTTTTTGTGGGGAGCATGGGGGTTATGTAAGTAGGCTGTTTAGGTTTTTTTATTGATAACGCCACCTCAGTATGAAAATCACTGGCTGTGCCGTGTGCAGTCTGTGGCTGCTTTGCATTGTTGTAATACTCAACCATTGTAGTGTTAGGCAGCTGGCTGTGAACAGCGCGTAGCGCTGGGCAGTTGGAGGTGAGCCGCCAGCAGTGGTGGATGTGGGGAGAGAGATGGCGGAGTTTTGTAATTTGTCATGATATCAAGGTAAATACATCGTTTGTTCTCTATTAATATCTTTCATTTGCTAACTATCCCTATCAGTAGTTAGTGCCTTCCATAGTTTGAATCTTTTATTTAGCTGGCAGTAGTGGCGCTTGCTGTATTGCAGTAGTGGGAGTAACCAAGATTTTTGTGAGGTAAGTGATTTCTGAAAAGTACAGGTTAATGTTAGTCAGGGCCATTCTCTTGTAGAGAATTTTGAAAGTCAGATTGCGTTGCGTTAACAAAATATTGTGTGTGGAAAGTCAGATTGCGTTGCGCTATAAATATTGTGTGTCAGGTTTAAGCACAGTTGTATAAATTGTTCAAAAGGGGAGGTTTCACGCTTCCCCACCTTCATGTATTTCCAACGAGTTACAAATTACTTGCGTTTCTTTATGTGTCCTGTCGTTAAGTTTGGCAGAGAAGTGTACAAAGCGTAATTTCTTGTTGGCTTGCTAAAACGTCAAACTTTGATAAACGCAGAATTCAGTTTCCTGCTAGTGATCTTACGGCAAGTGGGCATCGTGTATAGTGTGTGGACGGAGGCAGGATCCGCGGGTGGAGCACCTGTTGCGTGGTCGCCAGCTGTTTTACCAGCTGGGTCGCTGCTTGCCACGGTGAAGGCAAATAGCGGGGGTTTACGGCCGCAGAACGAGTGGGAAGCGGTCATTCGCGCCCACTCCTGTGTGCGCTGCTCCTCTGACATTATTCAAACTATGAAATACAGAAGAGGCCCCGTGTTATCACAGACGAAGCGGGACACGCTTCAACATACTTGTAGATACTCCTGTGCATTGTGGGTTGAGTCCATGCGCCGTGTGGGTTGAGTCTAGTGTATTTCATCCGGGTTGCGTCCAGGATACATAGAACTGTAATGAACATGTCGTACAATCCACAGAAAGAAAAATTACATTCCTCCTGACTTCTGGAATTAGGTAATTAACAGCAAACGAAATGCCTGTAACATTGTCACGAGCGGAGATGACGCCCGACTAAGCAAGAATCATACTACAAAAAATCGTGAAAAATTCAACCGAAAGCAGCGTAGAGTGGAGATATCTAAGAATTGAGCGCAGTATAGTGCGCTTTTCCATGAATTTGAAGCAGGAATTACCAAATGAATTCAGTATGATGCGCTTTACTTATACACTACTGGCCATTAAAATTGCTACACCAAGAAGAAATGCAGATGATAAACGGGTATTCGTTGGACAAATATATTATACTACAACTGACATGTGATTACATTTTCACGCAATTTGGGTGCATAGATCCTGAGAAATCAGTACCCAGAACAACCACCTCTGGCCGTAATAACGGCCTTGATACGCCTGGGCATTGAGTGAAACAGAGCTTGGATGGCGTGTACAGGTACAGTTGTCCATGCAGCTTCAACACGATACCACAGTTCATCAAGAGTAGTAACAGGCGTATTGTGACGAGCCAGTTGCTCGGCCACCATTGACCAGACGTTTTCAGTTGGTGAGAGATCTGGAGAATGTACTGGCCAGGGCAGCAGTCGAACATTTTCTGTATCCAGAGAGGCCCGTACAGGACCTGCAACATGCGGTCGTGCATTATCCTGCTGAAATGTAGGGTTTCGCAGGAATCAAATGAGGAGTGGAGCCACGGGTCGTAACGCATCTGTAATTTAACTTCCACTGTTCAAAGTGCCGGCAATTCGAACAAGAGATGACCGAGACATGTAACCAATGGCACCCCATACCATCACGCCGGGTGATACGCCAGTATGGCGATGACGAATACACGTTTATAATGTGCGTTCACCGCGATGCCGAATACACGGATGCAACCATCATGATGCTGTAAGCAGAACCTGGATTAATGCGAAAAAATGACGTTTTGCCATTCGTGCACCCAGGTTCGTCGTTGAGTACACCATCGCAGACGCTCCTGTCTGTGATGCAGCGTCAAAGGTATCCTCAGCCATGGTCACCGAGCTGATAGTCCATGCCGCTGCAAACGTCATTGAACTGTTCGTGCAGATGGTTGTTGTTTTGCAAACGTTCCCATCTGTTGACCCAGGGATCGATACGTGGCTGCAGGATCTGTTATAGCCATGCGGATAAGATGCCTGTCATCTCGACTGCTAGTGATACCAGGCCGTTGGGATAAAGCACGGCGTTCCGTATTACCCCTCTCAACCCACCGATTCCATATTCTGCTAACAGTCATTGGATCTCGACCAACGCGAGCAGAAATGTCGCGATACGATAAACCGCAATCGCGATAGGCTACAATCCGACCTTTATCAACGTCTGAAACGTGATGGTATGCATTTCTGCTCCTTACACGAGGCATCAGAACAATGTTTCACCAGGCAACGCCGATCAACTGCTGTTTGTGTATGAGAAATCGGTTTGAAATTTTCCTCATGTCAGGACGTTGTAGGTCTCGCCACCGATGCCAACCTTGTGTGAATGCTCTGGAAAGCTAATCATTTGCATTTCACAGCATCTTGTTCCTGTCGGTTAAATTTCGCGTCTGTAGCACGTCATCTTCGTTGTGTAGCAATTTTAATGGCCAGTAGTGTATTTCGTCTTAATACCGAAACTTGTGTTATTCTATTTAACGCACCTTCCCTGCTGAGGGAATTATGAAAAAACGTGTATACTAACTGCAATTAGTCCGCTCCGATCGGTGAAACGAGAGCTATTCGGAAGTAATGTCCGATAAGTGGCGAAATGGAAACGAATTTTAAGTCCGATGAAGTAGTGCACATATGTGTTGGGCAGTGCTTTTCATTGCGTGACATAGTTCTTTTCCGGTCTGAGTACACAGTGTGGACGAAATGGTGCCTACAACAATTGTTTCTCCCGCCACGTCTGGGCATTTGGTGAGAGATTTTGCCCGATTTCATGCAGCACATATAACACACCTGTCATGTTTCCTTCTTCACCACAATTTTCGCACATACACCGGAGGGGCAATGAGGAGGCCTCTGCAGCGTTTTCTACGGGAAATGTTTGATAATTCACCATAATACCCGGACTTTTCTCCTTCTATGTTCATCAATGCTCATACGGACATCTGAATATGAAGACAACATTTTGGCACAGACAACGAACTGCATACCGGTGTAGAGAAATCGCCTTCTCTGACGAAGGTACAGGAAAATTGGTACAACACTATGAGAAATGGATATGTCGGAGTGGAGGCTATGAAGAGAAGTAGCTGCAAGGTGTAGCAAACTGTTGCCAATAAAACTTTCTTGTTTTTCACTATGCTTTCAATATCGTGACCGACCGGACATGACTTTCGAATTTTCTTCGTATTTCTGATGTTATACCGCAGTGGGGGTACTGGCTGCGTCTTACTGCTGCTATAGCTGAAACACTTACAGATTTTCATATGATCCTCTGCAACAATCGTGAACCGGCTTTCGTTATGGAAGCTATTAGAACCATCTAGCTTTAATGCCTATAGTAAGTAAAGTTTCTAACATCTGTCTATCGTCACAAGTCTTGAAGATTTTGCGTTGCCTTAAATCTAGCATGCATTCTTTAGTTGCTTCTGCAACGAAGTCCTTACCTACGTTGTATGCCGTGAGGGATCTGTTCCTTCCGTTATTCATTTGATTGCCGGCCGGTGTGGCCGAGCGGTTCTAGGCGCTTCAATCTGGAACCGTAAGACCGCTACGGTCGCAGGTTCGAATCCTTCCTCGGGCATGGATGTGTGTGATGTCCTTAAGTGAGTTACGTAGTTCTAAGTTCTAGGGAACAGATGACCTCTGATGTTAAGTCCCACAGTGCTCAGAGTCATTTGAGCCATTCATTTGATTGGTATAAATCTCTGAAATGTCGTCAACACTGTTTCTTCGAATGTGAGCCACATTTGATACACGATTACATAGTTAGTATGTGAGGAATTACATAACTGTCAAGCGAATTATTACCTGTTTTCTTAAATGGATGTAACTTAGACGGATATTGATAGTACGGTGTCCTATCTCGGTGAGTCCACCTTGTGGTCCTGATTCTTGTAGCTGTCGTGTCGCTCCTATTTGTTAAGCACTATTTGTCATTGAGAGGTCCAGAAGATTTCGATTTGGGTCCTAAACGTACTGCTGAAAACGATTTTAAAAAATAGTTCAAATGGTTCTGAGCCCTATGGGACTTAACATCTGATGTCATCATTCCCCTAGAACTAAGAACTACTTAAACCTAACTAACCTTAGGACATCAGACACATTCATGCCAGAGGCAGGATTCGAACCTGCGACCGTAGCGGTCGCGAGGTTCCAGACTGAAGCGCCTAGAACCGATCGGCCACACCGGCCGGCAAAACGATTTTCCGAGAAAGCATTTTGTATATTTTCGGATGAAGTTTTACGCGTACCACTGCCTTTAAACACGTAATTTCGTCAACGTATTTTCCTTGAACTGAAAGTTCTGTCAAACATTTTAATTCAAATGAATCTAAAATTTTCGTTGAATCCTACTAAAACTGTATCATATGTATTTCTGAACACAGGGGGAAACGGCAGTGTATTCGCTAAAAGAAACCAATTATTAAATAATTTCCTTTGTCAGGTATACTTTTGCCAACTCAGAGGAACTATTTACCACAGTGTAGAAATATATTTTTTTTTTCAAATTGGTAGTAACTAAGTCGGCTACAAGTAAATGCCTAAAAATAGGAAACGTTTGAAGAAAAATAAACACTTAAATAATTACGTGTGAATTTCGTAAAGTTGTCGTGTTATTTGACGGTTTCTTTTAGGCCCTCTCTCTTTACCTGTTTGCTCCTCCGCTGCCTTCACTGTTTCGTCTCACAAATATAACCATTGCCGAATGCTGCCTCTAGGACTCGCCACAACCTCTAATTCCTTCTGCTTATTTAGGTCCCATCCAACCGTTTTGCAATTCATTCAGTTTACAGTTCATAACCAACAAATTATGGTCAGTGACCACATCTGGCCCTAGAAATGATTCGCAATTTAAAATCTCTTCCCTAAATCTCTGCCTGAACATTGTAGATTCACCCTGAAATATTCCTGTGTCTCCAAGACTCTTCCATGTACACAAAATTGTTTCATGTTCATAAACCAAATGTCACCGATGAAAAAATTATATTCTGCGCTAAATTAAACCAATCGGCTTCTTCTTTCGTTCCTTACCCCCAGTCCATATAAACCTACTATTTTTACTTCTATTCCTCTTTCTACTATCAAATTCTAGTTCCTCACCCTAGTTAAATATTCGTCTCCCTTAACAACACACATCAAAACAAGGTTTTGCATCGGAACTCCTGATGCTAGAAGTTGACTGTGGATATTGTATCACAGACACAGACTCTTTGACTGTTCGGAGATGTCACTAAATCCGCTCAATCATGTAAACAACCATCCATGAGCACCGCCTAGTAGTCGGAGGTGGTCCGACAGTCGATCAGTTTCATTCATTCCACGGCTCGTGCTGCCTGTAGTTCAACCATTGCCTAGATAGTTCGATCGCGGTCGCATTGTTACTTTGTGCCAGGAAGAGCTCTCAACAAGGGAAGTGTGCAGGCGTCTGAGAGTGAACTTAAGTGATGTTGTTTGAAATGGAGGACATACAGAGAGACAGGAACTGTCGATGACGTGCCTTGCTTAGGCCACCCTGTGGATGACCGCTACCTAGGTATTATGGCTCAGAGGAACCCTCACAGCAACGCAACCATGTTGAGTAATGATTTTCATGCAGCCACAGGACGTAGTGTTTTGACTCAAACTATGAACAATAGGCTGCATGATGTCTAACTTCACTCCCGACGTCCATGAGGAGGTCCATCTTTGCAACCACGACACCATGCGGCGAGGTACACTTGGGCCCAACAACATTCCGAATGGACCGCTCAGGATTGGCATCTCGTACTCTTCACCGATGAGTGTCGCGTATGCCTTCAACCACACAATCGTCGGAGACGTGTTTGGAGGCAACTCGGTCAGACTGAACGCCTGGACTCACTGTCCAGTTAGTGCAGGAAGGTGGAGGTTCCCTGCTCTTTTGGGGTGGCATTATGTGGGCCGACGTACGCCGCTGGTGGTCATGGAAGGCGCCTTAATGGCTGTACGATACGTGAATGCCATCCTCCAACCGATAGTGCAATCCTATCGGCAGCATAGTGGCGAGGCGTTCGTCTTCATGGACGACAATTTGCGCCCCCTTCGTGTACATCTTGTGAATGACTTCCTTCAGGATAACGACATCGCTTGCCTAGTATGGCCAACATGTTCTCCAGGCTTGAACCCTGTGCAGCATGCCTGGGGCAGATTGAAAAGGGCTGTTTATGGACAACGTGGCCCTCCCACCACTTTGAGGGATCTACGCCGAATCGCCGTTGAGGAGTGGAACTTTCTGGACCAACAGAGCCTTGGTGAACTTGTGGATAGTATGCCACGACGAATACAGGCATGCATCAATGCAAGATGACGTGCTAATGGGTATTAGAGGTACCGGTGTGTACAGCAATGTGCACCACCACCTCTGAAGGTCTCGCTGTATGGTGGTACAACATGCAATGTGTGGTTTTCATGAGCAATGAAAAGGGCGGAAATTATGTTTATGTTCATCTCTGTATCAATTTTCTTTACAGGTTTCGAAACTCTCGGAATCGAGGTGATGCGAAACGTTTTTTGAAGTGTGTATATGAATAATTTCTGTAATCATCATTTGCGGAGCTAGTTGGCATTTCAACTTGTACTGCTGTGCCAGGTGTGGGTTTCGTGTCTGTCTTGGATAGGATAATGCGCTCACTTTGCAGTTCATACTAGCTTCTATTTTCTTATTCATTAATAAACCTGTTCCTACATTACCTCTTTTTCATTTTGTGTTTGTAGGAGTTTATTCACCCGATCAGAAGTCCTGTTCCTTTTGCCACAGAAGTTCACTAGTTCGCATTATATCCCACTTGAACTTATCCATTTCCCTTTTAGAATTTTCTAAGCTGCTTGCCCGATTGTGGGATCTAACATTCCATGCTCCGATCGGTAGAATGCCAGTTTTGTTTCTTTTGATGTCGACCTTCTCCTGAGTAGTCTCTTCAAGGAGTTCCGATTGGGGATCTATTTTTTCTCCGAAAAGGATGCCGTCATCATTTCACCATACGTTAGAGCTGCATGCAGCAAATGAAGTAGGAGACAGGAAATACAAGGGTCTAAAATATTCAGTTTCACAGATGTTGCAAAATGGCTAGGCAGAAATGGCTAGAGCACAAATGTAGGGATTCAGAAACATATATTACTAGGGCAAAGATAGATACCACCTACAGGAAAATTAAAGAGGCCTTTGGAAAGAAGAGAGGCAGTTGTTTGAATATCAAGAGCTCTGTTGGAAAACCAGAACTAAACAAAGAAGGGAAAGCTAAAACAAAGAAAGATTACACAGAGCGTTGAAACAATGGAGATGAACTTGAAGCCAATTTTATAGACTTGGAAGAGGACGTTTATAGATAAAGAACAGATGGGAGGTACGATACTGCTACAAGAATTTGCCAGAACAGTGAAATACGTCGTTCAAAACAATGCCCCGGAAGTAGACGACATTAGGTCAGAACTACTGATAGCTTTGGAAGAGCCAACCATGGCAAGGCCCTCCCGTCTGGATGAGACAGTCAAAATACCCTCAGCCTTCAAGAAGGATATAATAATAGCATTTTCAAAGAAACAAGTACTGACAGGTGTGATTATCACTGAACTATCAGTGTAATCAATCATGGCTCTAAAATTTTGACGTAAGTTCTTTACAGATGAATGAAAAAACTGGTGAAAGCCAACCTCTGGGTAGATTATTGTAGATGGCGGAGAAATGTAGGAACACCTTAGGCAGTACTGACCCTACGACTCATCTTAGACTAAGGAAAGACAAATGTACGTTTATGGAATTAGTAGACTTAGGGAAAGCTCTGGCGGCGTTGACTGGGACACTCTCTATGAAATTGTGAAGATATCAGGGGTAAAATACAAGAAGCTTTTTACAACTTGTGCAGAAACCAGACGGCAGTTACACGAGTCGAGGGGAATGAAACGATAGGAGTGGTTGAGAAGGGAGTGACGCAGGTTCGTAGCTTATCCCCGATGATATTCAATCGGTACTTTAAGCAAGCAGTAAAAGAAACCAAAGAAAAATTAGGTAGGGGGTAAAAATCGTTGAGGGGTACCAAGAGATGAATACACTAGGCAGGTTAATAAGGACGTCGGTAGCAGTGGTTTTGCTTACATGAAGAGGCTTAGACGAGATAGAGTAGCATAGATAGCTGCATCAAACAATTCTTCCGGCTAAAGGCCACAACAAGAACACATTGAAACTTCCTGGCAGATTAGAACTGTGTTTCGGACCGAAACTCGAACTCGCGAACTTTGCCTTTCGCGGGCAAGTGCTCTAGCATCTGAGCTACCCAAGCACGACTGACGCCCTGTCCTCACAGCTTCACTTCAGCCATTACCACGTCTCCTACCTTCCAAAGTTCGAAGAAGCTCTCCTCCGAAACTTGCAAGTTTCTGTTAGAGTCAAATAGGTGTTATTGTGAGTTCCTAAATTAGAAGATATTACCTTTCATTTTCTTCTTGCGGTGGCCTGCATTTTGCTTGTCCTACCTTTCTTCGTAAGTATGAACTTCCTAGGAAAATGTTATATCTGCTGGAAGTCTATCATCGAATAGATTTCTGCCGATATCATCAATCAGACACCTCATGTACGTGAACTGGAGAGAGCCTAGTAATCTAGTAATCTCATTCGCATGCCTCAGCATTTCCAAATTACTCAATTTCTATTACACAGTTTGGTTGACGGCGTTGACTGGGACACACTCTATGGAATTGTGAAGATAGCGGGGATAAAATACAAGAAGCGAAAAGCTTTTTACAACTTGTGCAGAAACCAGACGGCAGTTACACGAGTCTGTGCCTGAGACAAAAGAAAAACCACATTGACAAACTGCCTATTTGCTTCTGTCCCGGGTTCTTCTGCCGACTTTCGTCTGATGATTTTACTGACGTTTCGCCAGCACGAGTGGCTGGTATGCTGAAAGCTCCACCCTCCATTGCCGGTCGTGAACTGGAGCCGAGCTCGCGGCTGCAGACTATATGTACCTGGCGCGCGAACGTCCCAGGGCTTCACCTCGGTGATTACTGATGTTGTTCTTCTCTTACTACTTGCGACGGTCGTTCGCTGCAGTACGGGAAGCCAGGGTCCGAAGGATTTCTGGTTGAAGCTACTCCCGTGTTGGTGTATTTCTACAGCTCCTCTGAGCAAGCGGGTGTGATAGTGCTTCTCTACAGCCAGCACTTCCTGTGTCTGTGAATTTTATTACATGGTCGGTCTCATTCAGAGCGTGCTCTGCCACCGCCGATTTCTCCACCAGCCCCAACCTGTAATGTCGCTTATGTTCTTTGATCCTAGTGTTGATTGATCGTCCACTCATTCCGACATAAAGTTTTCCGCATGTGCATGGTATGCGGTAAATTCCCAACACTACAAGTGGGTCCCTTTTATCTTTTGCCGATCTGACATTCTTTGATCTTCCTAGTCGGTTGGAAAACTGTCTTTATGCCGTGTTTGAGCAACATACGGCTGATTCTGTCCGTCACCCTGCGAATTTATAACAGAAAGGCCGTACCCGCCATTTCTTTTACTGATTTTTACTTCTCTCTGTTACACTTCTAATATAATTTGTGGGGTACCCATTGCTTCTCAGAACACTTTCTAGGCGTTGCATTTCGCGTTTGAGGTGCTTCGGCTCACATATTCGTCCCGCTCGCGTTACGAGCGTATAAATCATGCCTCTTTTCTGGTTCGGGTGGTGGTTTGATTCTTTGTGCAGGCATCGGTCCGCGTGTGTCGGTTTTCGGCAGACGCTATGTCCCAGGTTTTGGCCATCCCTTGTGACCAGGACATCTATAAATTGTAGTTTTTTGTCATTTTCCGTTCCCACGATAAATTTTATGTTGGCGTGAAGGCTGTTCTAGTGTCTTAGGAAGTGACCCAGCTGTTCTTCACCATTTCTCCACACAACGAAAATATCATCGATGTATCTGTACCATACCTTAGGTTCTCAAGTCGCCGAGTCCAATGCCTGTGCTTCTAAATGTTCCATGAAGAAGTTGGCCACCATTTGACAAAGAGGACTACCTATTGCCATTCCACGTGAAATAGCTCGTTGTGAGACACGCATGGAAGAGCTTCGTGATGCCTTGCAGGAAAATGCAACCGATATGCTCCAGAACGTCACCGAGTGGCCCTTTCGTAAACAAAGAAACAATATCAAACCCGACCAGGATGTCGTTTGGTGCAAGTTTTAGTTTCTTTAGCTTATCAATGCAATTTCCTGAGTCCTTTATGTAAGCGTGGGTCTTCACCACGTGCGGTTGGAGCAGAGAGGCCAAGTGATTTTCAATTTTATACGTCGGTGAGCCAAGAGCGCTAACAAACGGTCTTAGTGGAACCTCGTTCTTATCTGTCTTAGGTAATGCATACAGCCGAAGTAGTACGGCTTCTGTATGTTTACCGGCAGAGAAAAAGCCTTGATTCTTACTCCGTGTGATACGCTGCGTAGGATCTGCGCTTAGTTTTCGGTACGTCGTCGGATCTGATGGATCTTTTGCTCATCTGTTCTGGCAGGAGGGTACTGCGATCCTGTTGGATTTCTAAGCACATGCCCTCCTGTCGTGGAAACAGAGCTCCTCAAGGTAGTCAATGATCCGCGGTATCCCGCCATTAAATGCAGTGCAGTGTTTTGCATTGAATTATAGCACCCCCGCCCCCTCCCCCAAGTTGAGTCTGGCGTTGGAGAGGCGAATATTCATTATCTTTTGGGGGAAAATGGCGTGATAACGCGGAGTACATCAATCTCCGAGTGGTTTCGTAAATCCACCTTGAGTGCTTGAATGCTATATAGGGCCGGTTTTCAGAGATGGAAGTGAAAGGCTCAGCTAAAACACTCAGCAGAATTCTACACCTGGACATACATATAAATGTCTACTATCCATTAAGTGGAGAGTCTAGCTATATCAAGCTCCCTGAAGATATAGCTAATAAGCATGAATGCATTAATGTCGAAAATACAAAGGATCAGGCTTGTTTTGCACTGTCAATCCTGCTTGCGAAAGAAAGTACAGTTACAGAGATCATCCTGAGTGTCGCAGTACATACCATGTAGGCGATAACATTCATTCATGTCATGACTCAGATGATACAGAGTTCCCCGTCAAGATCCAGGACATACCTAAATTTGAGGCCAGAATATCAGCATATCAGTTCATGTTTACGGCCTGGAGAAGAAAAGCATGTCATATGAACAAGACAAGCATATCGTCGTCGGCCCCCTCCATTTCTCAAAATTTTTCTGTGAGCGCGAGCTGCATCTAAACCTGCTGATCATCTCTGAAGGTGATAATTATCACTACATTTGGATTAAAGACATGTCCCGCCTCCTGTATTCCCAATTAAGTGAGAAACGGTGTCACAAGCATGCTTGTATAAGGTGTCTGAATTATTTTTCATCACACGAGATATTAGCTATGCATCTATTAGATTCTGCTTCCAAGGAACTGGTACTTGTTAATATGGCCTCAGAGCAAAACAAATTCATATATTTTAAAAATGCTCACCACCCGGATTGATGCCCGTTTGTAGTGTACGCCGACTTTGAATGCCTCCTCGGTCCTGTGACCCACTGTGAAGGTGATCCTACAAACTCACACACCACTTTTACAGACAAACACGCACCATATGAGGCAGCCTACCAAACTATATCATCATATGACTCTGATCTTAACCGATAAAGAATCTTACGTCGGGGACCGTCCAGCGGTTTGGTTGCTCTGTGAGCTTGAAAAATTTTCACGGGAGGTTGACAACCTTTGCCGAGCCAATGTACCCAATAATATATCGCAGGAGAATGAAGATTTGCATAATAACGCCACTGATTGTCATATTTGTGGGCTGACTTCAGACAGGAAAGCGGAAACTCCTCCTAAAAACCACTGTCATATTAAGGGTAAGTTCCGTGACGCAGCTCACAACGCATGCAACTTGAAGTACCAGTTACCCGTTTTCTTCCACAATTTAAATGAGTATGACGCTCAATTTCTAGTTTAGCAGTTGGCTGATTTCTGTTTGGGGAAAGATCAGGTGAGTGTCCTACCTGAGAGTGTCGAGAAATATATTTCATTCTCCAAACGAATGACGCTCCACTTCCTTGATAAGCTACGTTTTATGCAGACACCACTCCAGAAACTTGTTGAAACTCTACCTCGGAGGGATATGCATATCACTCAAGCTCCATTTCTCGACGAGGAAAAGTTTCAACTTGCGACTAGGATGTGGGTTTTCCCACATGAGTATGTGGATAGTATGGCGGAACTCAACGAAACCAGGCTACCCGACATAACTGAATTGTCCAGCAACCTCACAGGCGGTACCATAACGAATACAGAGAATGACTATGCCGTGAATGTCTGGCAGGAATCCAATATTCCCACTTTAGGAGAGTATGCACAGCTTTAAATGGACAGAGACGTGTGCTTGCGGACGTTTTCGAGAAGTTCCGAAGTCTATGTATGACCACATTTCTCTGGATCCCACCTTTTATTACACGGCACGTGGGTTGTCTTGGAACGCAAAACACAAGAAATCGAAGTGCAGCATCGAATTATTGATTGATCCTGAATTACTTCTTTTCTTTGAGCAAGGGGTCAGTGGGGGACTTTGCCAATGTGTCCATAGGCACTCGAAGAAAAATAACCCACAGATGGGTGGAAGGTTCAACGCATCCCTTGATCAAGTTATATAATGTATCTCGACGTCAATAATTTATACAGGCAGGCCATGCAGCAATCACTGCCGATTGGCGAATTTCGATGGCTGTCTGAAGAAGAATGCAAGGGATTAGGTTGAAAAATCGTGGGGAGTATGGTAGCTGATTCTGAAGTAGAGTATGTGGTAGAGGCAGAACTCTCATACGCTATTAGTTTGCATGATGGGCATAACGATTTGCCACTGTGTCCAGAGCAACTAGCTCCACGAGTAGGCTCTGCACTAAAACCGATGACAACTCTGGGGGATAAGCAGAGGTATATTATTCATTATCATAACCACCAGCAATTCCTCAGCTTTGGTATGTTGAAGGAGTATATTGATTTGAATACGATACAGAGAGCTTCCGCGACATGTGACTTTGAGAAAGATTTTTGTAAATTAATGTTAATTCAGTTTTCGGTAAAGATATGGACAATTTGAGGAGCGACGTGAAAATTTTTATTAGAACAGAGTGGGATGGGTGTTATGGCGTAAGAAAATGCATTGCCAGATCAAATTTTAAGCGGGTCACCTTTTTTAACAAGAACTTCGTTGCTGTTTAGATGGTGACGATTGCAATACAGTTTACGGAACCCATCAATGTGGGGATGTGCATATTAGATCTATCCAAACTCAACATGTACCACTTTCAATATCAGTTGGCGAAAACTCATTTCGCAGATCCTAAATTACTTTATATGGATACAGATAGCTTCATCTATTGGGTGAAGAACTGCAATCCATATGAAGTAATTAGGTGCCACGGTAATGAATTCGACATGACCTCATATGCGGCCGATAATGCTTATGCTATTATTCTGCAGAACAAGAAGGTTATCTGTCATACGAAGGACGAGTCGAATGGATTGCCTGTGGTGGAGTTTGCAGTTCTATGGTCAAAAATGTATGCATATCTCACATTGGAAGGTGCCACCCAAAAGCAGACTAAGGGCGTGGGTGACATGGCATTGAGAGCCCTATGTATCAAAGCCTAATTGCAATGCATGTGCAGTGGTGTTCGAGGTGCTGTATTATGGCCACCGCATATGGTACAACAGACAAGTATTCGATAGATAGGACACTGTACTACAGTTTAAAATCGGTCTGTCGCCTAATGACGATAAAAAGGGTCATCTGCGATGACGGGATTGAAACAGGCCGTACTCACACTACCCAGTTGTAGCGAGAGAAGGGTTGGGGGACTCTGATTGAGAGAGAGAGAGAGAGAGAGAGAGAGAGAGAAGAGGGGGGGGGGGGAAGAGAGAGAGATAGTGAGAGTTTCTACAGAATAGTACTATGACCCTTTAATCATAGTGTAATTATTGTACGTGTGTGTGTGTGTGTGTGTGTGTGTGTGTGTGTGTGTGTGTGTCGTGAAAATATTTTTCTTTATAATGTACATGTGTATACATATATGGAGAGAGAATGTGTGTAATTTTTTCCTGTATTAGATACATGTGTATCATAGAGAGAATGTATGTGAAAGAGAAAGGGTAAAACGGAAAAAAGAATAAAATTTTATCTTTATATATGCACACCATGTGTGTGAAAACAGAAATGAAAGTACTGAACAAACGAAAAAATATATTTATTAATGTACAATGTATTTCTATGCTCTAAATATATCTATGCACCATGTGTGTGTTTTAAATAGAACAGCTGTTAAGTTTTTCACCTGCCACTAGCTTTCCAGTCAAAGTAGTTTTATCCCATTAATTTCTTTTCTTTAGTACAGCTGTTTGGGTTGGACGCTTTAGAGCCACCAGTATAATTGCTATTATTAAAGTATTTCAGCTGTCTCTGGTGGAAAATGTCTAGAGCCACACAGTTATAAAAATATTTAGAGCTGCTAAGTTGGAACCATCCAATTAAATTTTGATGTTATTACAGTATTTCAATGATAAATGTATATTTCAAACACACACACACACACACATATATATATATATATATATATATATATATATATATATATATATATATATATATATATATATATGGAGCCACTCAGTTAATTAACTATTTAATGGAAAATATTTAGAGCCATCTAGTTAAGTAGGAGAACGTTAATTCACAGGGCAGCTCTGTTCAATGTAGTCTGTTTGGAAGGAATTTCTTTAGTAATAGTATTTAGAGTGTAAGTAAGTTAGTCAATACGTCTGCTTTAGTTTTAAGTATGACTCTACAAGGAAAAAAAATATTCAATTCGAGGAATCTCCAACATGTGTTGGATTCAAGTAATAATAATAATAACAATAATAATAAGTTAAGAGTATTACTCAGTGAACTGAAAATGTATCTCAAGAAATATATATATCACATCACGAACTGAATTGCAAACTCGAGAACTGAATTCAAATGAATAAACTATAAATAGTCCGTTACCCTACATCACTGTTCTTATTTAAAAAAACCCAAATCATTATGTTTTTGTTAAAAATATATATGTTTGAACATTCTGCAGTTACATCTGCATTGCACAGTGCAAGTCTACAAGGCTTGGTGCATTTAACAAACACATACAAAAATAAGAGAAGTGACTGCAGTCAGATGTGCACTGGACACGTCTAGAAGACCTGCTGCCTGTAAGACACAATTTTAGAGAGAGAACGCGAATTGACAGTGGGTGAGGTGAAAGTACTTCTATCAATAGCACAACTAGCGATACTCCTCAGCTGACAGTGCGCAAAGGCTGTGGTCTGTGAGTCAGACAGTTCCAGTGGAATGCAGATATACTATCATCATTAAAACTTAGATGATAAAGGCACAGGTGTAAAAAAGAAAAAGTGTACCAGGATTGTTCGGGAAGATAAATTATTTCTCATCCTACTTAAAACTATATTTACATTTTCATAGGCAGATAGAGTAGCACTTTTTTCATACATGTTCTTGAGTCGATGGATAGATGGACAGCCGTAGAATTCCAGGTTTTGAATAGAAGCAAATTTATTGATTCAGCGCTTCCAGGAGATCTTGTCCCTCCCATTCAAGTAGACGATGGTGTCCATGTGATCGAATAATTTAAGTGCAGTCATCATATATTTATAGGTTATGCTAGTATCATCCCTGTGAATTCTATGTGCCCTTGTCTTAGCACACCTCACTTGCTTGAAAGGTCTTGGTAATGCAATGTTTGCAGAGAATGTCTCTATTATTCCAGAATCCTCTGTGTATGCTAAAAACACAACATCTTTAAATATAAACTGTCTACGCTCACCGTCATAGAAACCTTGAGCATCCACCCTGAGCATCAGCAATGATGTTCACACCATGACATGTCATCGTGAAATGCTCTACATACAGAGCAGTACCTATTCATTTATACAGCTCGATGCACAACACCTGTGAGCGGTCAGTAGTTGATCACACAGTCATCTACTACTTGAGCACATGCGGCTGTGTACTGGGAAACTTGTTGATGATTCGAATTTAATTCGCACATCTATAGTTCCAGACTCAGTTATCTCATTCTGTTTCGAGCAGTCTATTACGTTGATCCGTGAAAGCTCTTTGAACTTACGTGGACCGAGTAGACACCCTCCTCCATCGCCTTCAGGAATTTCATAGTAAGAAGTGCAAAACCTTGTATTCAGGTCATATGCTAGACTGTATACATTTTGATTCCACTACAGATCTAGATTGTCACATGGGTGGAATTCTGAATTGAGGTAGACTTTGGCATTAGTTAACTTGCAGCTATCGAACACAGTGGAATGCTTTGCTATATTGCCTCTTCTATCAGTCTGACATGCAAGTATGATGAATGTAGGTGTCTCTAGATGGCCATGTTTGTCTGCTGGCTCTCGTTAACACTGGGTACTCGAAAATCACCCATGAGCGAAATGTCAGTGACAGAGATGTACCAGAATACAGGACTTTTAAAAGCTTCAAACTCTCCTGGTCTGATACACTGATGTGCGGCATTTACCATATTATCTTGCTGATGGTGATCATATTCTCCTCTAGAGCTCCTTGAACATATGAATTTTTGTCCGTCGCACTCCACACAAGAATGAGTTCCTGTTTAGCTTTCATAGTAATCAATCTCATGTCCTCAAAATACCCCATAAGCATTTTAGAGGTATGCAGGCTGTAAATCGCATGTACTCTGCAACTGCTCTATCCTCTTGATCGTCTATGAAACATCTTCCAATTTCTAAACTATGCAAATCTGCTGGTGATGCCGAGGCGTATGTTTTAAGGGTTGATGTTATGCCAACATTTCGTGTGCAGTCGATCTCAGACCCGTTGACTTCATAGCGTATCTCTTGGAACAGGAATGCTGAAGCGTTACTTGTCAGATTGGATCCTACTGTATCGCTGCCGTCGGTTTTCTTGAATGACCCCTCTAGATATATGAAACTCTTACACGGAAGCGTGAGTGCGTCTTGGTGCTGGATGACAATCCCGATTTCGTCGTTCTTGTTAAACGTGGTTGAAGCGTAATGTTTATGAGAGAAGTATTCCTGACGTGTAATTCTCTCATCATACTCTACTGGACTGGTTTTATTGAGTGAGGACGTCATTGAGTGATTTCAAGCCAACTAATTTAAGAAACTCGTAGTTCGAACGTGTTATCACTTAGCTGTTCGGAAACGAAGTGACATGCTATGGATTGCCTGTACTTGTTTTATACCGTACGCCCATCCTGCCTTAAATGTAATTGTACAATAATTTCCTCACCACGAAAGTCGACAAGTTGATTATTCTGGTCTACAGTGTGCAGCTCCCAATAGTCCAATGCCTGAGCTGTCACGGGAAGATATATTGCATTGTCAGGGTTCTTAACAGTCTTATACCCCTTTACAACTGAGGGCCAGAATCGGTAAATAGTGTGATTCAGACTATCGTTGAGATAGGAGTTTCTACCAATGTCACACTTGATACAGATTGTATGTCCACTGCCTGATCTGACTTGTAAAATTTACTTGAATCCTTCTTCAAAATCTGTCCTTTTGTGAAACCTAGCAGGCGTCCTATTGAACCTTTCTGGTTAAAGTCAGTCGTTGTATATACAGTCCTTATTTCAGATTTAAGTGTACTGATGTTTGCACGTAGTTCTATACCTTTTCCAGACTGTTTTAAGACTTCGTTTAAATCGTCGATATCGTATGCTCCCAGTTCTATTTCCACAGTACCTTTTTCACCATTAATATCCAGATGCCGTTTATTGCTACTCTCTGAGATAGTTGGGATGCTGTCGTACGTCTCCAGTGCAATCAATGCAATACTCCATTCACCAACCCTCAAATCAATTGGCAGGAAGTATTTGCATCCAATACAGATGATAGTTTTTGTAAAGTCAAAGTGTACTACATTGCATCTGAACCTCAACCGATGAATGAATGTTTAAACCTCCTCCTTATATAACTTGCTTTTTCTTCTTCTTCTTCTTTGTGAACGTCCAGAGAAACATGATGCAAAGATGTCCACAGAGGTGTGTATTAAAGTCCTGATAACTGTAGAGCACACGTCTTCATTGAATGAAGTATCGTTGTAATTCTTCTGGTGGTTGCAGGTCACCAAATAAGTCAAAATGGTAGACTGTATTGGCATTATTCACAACAAATGATACCCAGTGGGTGCTGGGGCCTCCAGCAACATCTAAATACACAATACCGCGTTCACCAGGTTTCCACATAGACTTCGGTAATGTATCTTGCATAAACACACCACAGAATGTTGGTATCTTGAATTTGGCTCTAAAAGTATTAAGAAGATCTGTATTTGTGAGGATCGATCTGCTAGGACCGCTAATGAACTCTTTTTAAATTTATGAATAGATCAAGACTTTTCCTGCACGGTTTCAAGTATAGTCCTTTTCCGATGGCTGCAGCTTCCATGATGCGGTTATGTCTTTTGGCCTCTTATAACTATGCTTGGGAGTTTTGCGCGTTCTTGATCGTTCGAGCAATAGCTGTAGCACCACCAGCGAGGGAACCTACCGACGAGAGCATCGAGAGGGCCGGAATGATAAATGGATTAAAACCGCCAGATGTCTTAGGTATTGGTAGAACTCGAGGTGCTTTAACGGATCTTCTTCTTCTTCCTGAATCTTTCAACTTGAGTGCGTTTTTAGCTGCATACATCGCTGTCAGGATACAGTTCCTCAAACAGCTCTGCTTCCCGCCCTTGTCCTACTTCTTCTTGTTTAGTGCGCAACGTGCAGCATTCATCACTCGCTTTAAATTCATCACTCCTAAACCCGACATAATTTTTCCACGCATGGTTTTCTCAACTGAAAATGCTGCGATTGGTTGACATATACCAATGTCCTTTCTTCTCCATATCGCCTTAGCCTTATCAGCTAAAATCCTATCTGCAATGTGACGACTTGATAGATCTTTATTTGCAGGGTATGCAGTGTCGTGTTCCATACACTCTTAACCCCCTTATCAGGTCGCGCCAAGCGTTTCTGAAGCTTTGTCTCAGGTCCACAGTAGTTATACCCAGGGATGTGTAATTACACTGACAGTTTCTCTAGGATACCACAACCTCCTCTAATTCGTCTTCTAGTACACATGTTATGCCACTGCGGTGGTTGTGGATCATGCACGCCCAGTATGTAGCAAATCGTCGGCATCAGTCCAGCTGTTTTGGGAAAACCTAGCCATTTGACTAGTGCTTTATTTCCCCGACGTCTTATGACTGTCTCCACGCAAAAAACTTGCAGTTCTGAGCTTCTCTCAATTCTCGGTGTAGAAGCTGCCTGCAATTTGTTCACCTTTACTATCCTTCAATATATAAGTTCTAGGATTCGTTCGCTGCACATTTGAAACTGTATATATCTCAGTTGACCAGTTCGGTAAGAATGATTTCTCAAATGTCGTCTTCTGTTTTGAGATACGCACCAAATCACCAAAATTAAATTTTTGATTGCGTGGATCGTACATCTTAATGCGATAGTACACCGTATCCATGGTCTCATTTTCATTGTGATATGTTTGGTTCGATTATACCGAGTAATAATTTCGGTGAGGATATCTGTCCATTTGTATGAGCCGCAAATGTTAAAACGCATCCACATTCGACTTTTATTGTTCTGTTCAGACGCTCCACAATACTTGCCTTCAGTAGAGTAAATGTTGAGTAGTGATGTATTCCGTACCGCTGCATGACTGTCATGAAATACCTATTGCAGAACATCCCACCGTGATCGGTTTGGAGGTAGTCTGGGCATCGATTAGCCCCTGTCTATAGTAAACGCAAAAAACATCGGCGACATTTCGACAGGTAATGCCCACACAAATTTGGAGTATATATCAATAACCATTAAAATATAATTGAAACCATTATTCTCATGTGAGTATTCCCTCACATCTATAAGATCAGTTTGCCACAAGTCATCCAAACCTATAATCATAACATGCCTGTGAGGGTATGTTTCGCGTGCTGGTTTGTGCAGTTCTCGAACTACTGTCTCCATACTAACTTGATGATACCTGTCTCTAAGCTCCGAGGTTACTGAAACAACCTCATTCGAATGAGGTGTATTACCTGTAGCAGCTGATGCCATGACAAGCCGTAGTCCATCTATTAGTTCGTTGGGGCCGTCATAATATATATATATATATATATATATATATATATATATATATATATATATATATATATACTGCGGAATTCGATTGTTTACTGCTTTATGCTCAACGTTAAATCATCACCGCTGTTGCTGTTGTTGTTTTCACCTTCAAGTATTGGTTTTATAATGGTTTTATATTTCATGTTGCTCAGGCATTTCGTGATCTTGTGTACACCAGTCATATGCAGTATTTCACGGTATGTTTGCTCATCATTACTGACTAATTTAAAGTTTTTTGGGTAGGTCATGGGAAAATAAGATTCATAAAGCCGGGTGTTCCCTCAAACCGCCTATCACCAAACAGTGTTTTGACAACAGTTTCAGTTATAGAATGCGTACCCAACGTGTATGGTCTTCCCCTGCTAACGCCGAATGTTCTATCTATCTGACCGGGGATGTGACGAATAATGATTTCATCAGTGGAAACACCCTCGTTATCGTGTGTTTTGTTTTTACTGAGAGCTGTTTATGACATTCAGTAACCAGCTTAAAGATCTCTCTTAGTCTTAGCTGTCGATCCATATGCCCTAACCTCAGCAGCTGCATTTTCTGACGAACTGCTTTACGCACCTGAATCACTTTCTGCTTCGTTGACATATCACTGTTTACTAATCAGACATCTCCGCAGCATGAAGCTTTCTATATTGGGTCTTTTTCTTCCTCCTCTTACTATGATCCTGATCGCCATTCTCGGCAACAAGGAAGTCTACATCTACGTTCCGTTGAATAGCATCGACCTTCTCAGTTAAGTCGGTTACTTTCTTACTGACTTGATTAACTAGCTCATTTAACGCATTCACCATTCTCAGAAGAGTCTGGTAATACGTCTCTAGTTCCCTGCACATACCGGCAACTTCATGCGACATAGCCTGAATTTGCACATTTATGTACAGGCGATTGTGTACACCCATTCCCTAGGGTTTAGAGGTAGACATACGGGTGAATTTGTCCATGATGTAGCGTAGAGTGATGTACTAACCTCTCTTACCGTGCTGTATATGCAAAAACTCTTGAAATTTTGTTTTATCAATAAATAGAAACCGATACTATGAATGATTCCAGCAATCTGCACATACATTTACAAAATCAGTCAATGACATGTCCGTTCCGACATGTGCCTGGTAAATGTGTTTTAAATTCAGGTTGTCTTGTTTGAGGGCTATAATGAGGTTTGAGTTATCCCAAACCAATTTTTTTGGGATTCTGGAATATGTTTGACTCAGATAAAATGCATCAGTGATCATATGACGGCCGAAACAGAAGTATTTTCGAATTTGGTATCCACAGCAACATCGTCAAATATGAGGACGGTGTTGGGCTTCGCTTTTTCAGGTGGAGGGATATCACCGTTTCACTGAATGTCGTGTATTAACACCATCTACTACGCAGTATCTCCTGCAATAGCTAATACTTGGGGTGGAATAGTGGTTTTGAGAATACACAAACATGTTCACATTTGACTCCATCTATATGTGTTAGCAGAGTCATGAGGACATTAGTCTTCCCACCATTGGATGGGCCTACAATAATTGCTCGTATATTATCAGGAAGGAGAATTCTCTTCTTTTTCTTCTTCCTTAGGTCTTCATTTGCATCTTCACAGGGCCAGTCTACGACAACAAAGTCCTTGTGGTGAGGGTGCTTCACACAGCCTGCCATGATACCAACTGTGTTAGGTACTGGCGTGCAATAGGCTTTTATATGATAAACAATACGTGTGTAGCCACTATAGTGCAGTCACCTTAGTAACTGACCTACAGTGGCTACGCAATACATGAAGTGCAAGTGGTATATTTAGAGGAAAGAGTGTCACATACATTAACGTACATAAACGTGTACTACCATGCAATAATGTATATGACATTTGCAGCATATATATCTCGTAATGTTATCGGCGCACTGCAATTGTTTGGTATTCCATTTGTAAATTTGAGTTCAACATTTTCAATACCTATTCGAGCAACAGCAAAAGACTTCGGCACTGCACTTATACAGGTACTAAAACAACGATCTATAGCTTCTATGTGAATGCTGCATGCCTGAAGCCACTTAATGATGTCACTGTAAACAGCTTGAACATATGGGCGCCATCTATTTAGTCTCTCTATCATACTAGTTAACCACCATGTCTAGATTGAACAAGTTATCAACAGTCAAGTGCTGCATGAAGATGCTCTAATCCTCACCACTTTTAATTCTTAGTGCATCGTCGTCATACATTGACAGAATACTCACAGCTGCAGTACATATCATGGTAGGCGCAGGATGGATTGTATTCGGTAGTCATATGCTTCTAGATGTATGTTTGAACGCGACAGAGTTCATCCCCCTTGTTGTCTGAAAACCGCCCTTTAATATTTTTTTGCACATTTTCGAGCACTAACACATTTGACAGGCTACCGTCTTGTGAAACTTCAAGTCCTACATTAAGATGTTTTGACCCACTATCTCTTAACACATAGCATGATGCGAATAGTAAAGGTAGTGGTGCACTGGCGTTTGGTATCTTCTCATCCAAAACATCCACACCAGTGCAGTTAGCTATGTGTTCTTGCACTGATGACTGCACATCTCTTGTGCGATGATCAATGAACAGCATGTACAAAGGAGTCCAGTCCACTTAAGAGCAGTCTCTGGCACTGAAATTAGCACCTCGCTACTCTGCTCCAGCATGCTGAGAAGCTGCACTATAGGATCCTGCGTAGAAGAGTCCGAGGCCACCGCGTGTGCAGACCCCGACAGGTTGGAACCTGCTGATACTGATGTCATGGGTGCAGGTCCTGACATGCTACAACCCAATGCTTATGTCACGGGTGTAGCTACCGGACAAAGAAGAATATTTATGAGCATCATACGCTGCTGATACAGAATTAATAATAATAATAATAATGATGATGATGAAAACCGTAGAGGCCCGGGAAAAGAATAGGCATCTGGTACGTTCTGCCAGTCGTAAAAGGTGACGAAAAGAACAAACCACTAATAGGGCTAACCCCCCTTTTAGTATGATTAGTTTCAGGACAGAACTAATGAAGAGCCTCGGACAAGTGCTGTCATGGTCGGGGAGAACGCTTGAACCCTATGCCCATCCACAATGGTAACGACACTGCTAGCCATATGGAAAATGTTTTAAATCCAAATAGAGGTGTTATTCAGGATATGCTTCCTGCAACCACTCTAGAAGGAAAACAAAGACAGAGGATGAGACGGTCAGATGAAGTTAACCGACACCTTATGTTCTGTTTAGTACCAAGCAACAAACTTAGGAACCAACACAACTGGACACAGATCACAGGTATACACAACATTTATTACCAGATACCTGGAATTAAAACTTTTAACAGAACAACGATTAGCTGATCAGATCCATGTAATAATAAAAAATAACAGCATACCCCAGTCAGAATTAGAAAACATCAAACAACAAGTACAACGAATACTGGAACAAAATAATGTGCAATGAGAAGAAGAAGAAAATACAGTAACGGACTGAAACATCCACGAGCAAACAAACAAAGAACAACATACATCAATTAAACCATCAGAGGAAAACGAAATCTTAAGACAGCCACCAGAACAAGCACAAATAGAACACGAAGTGACAGACATTTTAGATATAGAAGAAAAATTTCCGGTAACATATATAGAATACAAAGACACAAATACAGACATTAGACCATTCTTGTATAGACCACCAAAAAACCCACAAGTCAAAACAACAATAACAACTATCAACACAATCATACACAACAAAATAAACGAAAATACAACTATGGAAGAGTTATAACTACTGGTTTATATAGGAGCACTCACTACACTAACTATACACACTAGGCAGAGATCAGAACCAACCACCACACAGAAGAAACCCACAAAACCAGCATGGCGACATAGGCTACAGATCAGAAAAGAAAAACTGGGAGAAGACATCGGACAGCTAACACAATTTATAAGAAATGAAATATCAGACAAAAAACGAAAAAGGTTAGGTAAAATCTTACAACAAGAAGCGATAGAGCATTTAGATGAAAAGAAGCAGAAATTACAAGCTTTGGCCAAATGACTTAGAAGATACAGAAAAAGTGAAAATAGAAGGAAATAGAACAAACATTCAACACAAACCAAAAGAAATTTTACCAGACACTAGATAACACACACATTAAAATAGACAATCCACCAAAGATAACAGATATGGAACACTTCTGGAGCAACATATGGTCAAACCCGGTACTACATAACAGACATGCACGGTGGATACAAGCAGAAACAGACACATGCAAGTTGATACCACAAATGCCTGAAGTTATAATTTTGCAACATGAAGTCACCTGAGCAGTTAATGCTACACACAGTTGGGAAGCCCCTGGAAATGATAAAATAGCAAATTTCTGGCTCAAGCAGTTCACCTCAACACATTCACATCTAACTAAATTATTTAACAATTACATTGCAGACCCATACACAGTCCCTGATACACTTAAACAAGGAATAGCTTGTCTGAAACTTAAAGATCAAGCAGACACCCCAAACCCAGCAAAATATCGCCCCATAGCATACCTACGATCAATATAAAAAATATTTTCAGTCATTGCACAGAAATTAATGGCACATACAACACAGAACAAAATTAAAAATGAAGAACAAAAAGGCTGCGGCAAAGGAGCACAAGGATGTAAAGAGCAACTGAAAATAGATGCAGAGGTGACATATGAAGCTAAAACCAAACAAAGGTCGCTACACTATGCATACATTGTTTACCAAAAAGCTTTTAATAGTTTACCCCACTCATGGTTACTACAAATTTTGGAAACATACAAAGTAGATCCTAAATTGATACAGTTTCTAAACATAGTAATGGAAAATAGGAAAACCACACTTAATATCCAAAGAAATTCAAATAATATCACATCACAGCCAATACAGATTAAGCGTGGAATATACCAAGGAGACTCATTAAGTCGTTTCTAGTTCTTCTTTGATCTGAACCCACTGTCCAAAAAGCTAAATAATACAAATAATGGATATAATATTACTGGAACAACCCAACACAAAATCACATATTTGCTATACATGGATGATATAAAACTACTGGCAGCAACAAATTAACAACTCAACCAATTACTAAAGACAACAGAAGTATTCAGCAATGATATAAATATGGCCTTTGTAACAGACAAATGTAAGAAAAATAGCATAGTCAAGGGAAAACACACTAAACATGAATATTACATATTGGATAACCACAGCGACTGCATAGAAGCGATGGAAAAAACAGATGCCTATAAATATCTAGGAGACAGACAAAAAATAGGAATAGATAATACAAATATTAAAGATGAACTAAAAGAAAAATATAGAGAAAGACTAACAAAAATACTGAAAACAGAATTGACAGCAAGAAGCAAGACAAAGGCTATAAATACTTATGCCATACCAATATTGACCTACTCATTTGGAGTAGTGAAATGGAGTAACACACACCTAGTACTCAATACACTTACATGATCACAGTGCCACAAATATAGAATACATCACATAAATTCAGCAACAGTAAGATTCAAATTAAGCAGATAGGAAGGAGGAAGGGGATTTATCGACATAAAAAACCTACATTATTGACAGGTTGATAATTTAAGAAAATTCTTTATAGAATGAGCAGAAACTAGCAAAGTACACAAAGCAGTCACTCATGTAAATACACCGGCTACACCATTATAATTTCATAACTTCTACAACCCATTAGATCACATAACATCAACAAATACGAAGAAAGTAAATTGGAAAAAGGAAACGCTACATGACAAGCACCCGTATCATCTAACACAGCCACACATCGACCAAGATACATCCAACACATGACTAAGAAAAGGCAATATATATAATGAGACGGAAGGATTCATGACTGCAACACAGGATCCAACAATAAACACCAGATATTACAGCAAGCTTATTATTATAGATCCCAATAGCACAACAGATAAATGCAGACTTTGCAAACAACAAATACAAACAGTAGATCACATCACAAGCGGACGTACAATACTATCAAATACAGAATATACCAGAAGACATGACAATGTAGCAAAATAATACATCAACAACTTGCCATACAACATAAACTAATAAAACAACAAGTTCCCACATACAAGTATGCACCACAAAATGTACTGGAGAATGATGAATACAAATTATACTGGAACAGAACCATTATAACAGATAAAACAACAGCACATAACAAACCTAACGTCATACTCACCAATAAAAATAAGAAATTAACACAACTAATCGAAATATCCATACCCAATACAACAAATATACAGAAGGAAACAGGAGAAAAAATTTAAAAATACATCCAACAGGCTGAGAAAGTCAATGACATGTGGATCACGATAAAGTTGACATTGTACCAATTACACTATCAACTACAGGAGTTACACCACACAATATCTACCAGTTCATCAGCGCAATACATCCATACATATATATACAACTACAGAAATCTGTAATTATTGATACATGTTCAATTACCCAAAAGTTCCTAAATGGAATGTAACATATACCATACAGTCAAAAGGAAGTCACGCTTGATCAAGGTCCACGTCACTTTCCATTTTTAACCAGACATAACGTCTGAGAAAGGAAAGAAATAATAATAATAATATTGTGAAATAGATACTTGATTTTCTGCTGCTCCCTCCATCTATACTGCTGCTGCTGCTGCTGCTGGGGTGTCCTACATTTCATCTTGACTGACTGACCGTAGCAGAGATCGAGCAGCAGCTGAGTCCTCCTTATATACCATCCACCTATGTCATCATGATGCTGTGTTCCTATTGGCTGAAATCGCACGATCACGTGATCTATCGAAGTGCCCTCTAGTGGTGAGCCTGTGAACTAGCTCAGTTCTTCAGTCTGCTGGATTGGAGGCAGTCATCTCTTGTAGACTGGGAGCTTATATGTTGGCTTTAGAAAAGGCAGACAGTTCCAACAGTAGCAGATTTTCCCATAAGTCTGGTAATGCATCTTTAAAGCATCTCGATGCAAAGCGTTTATTTGTGGGAACATATTCTTCCTCTTCATATGTTCGAGCATTAATGGCCACTTCTGTTCTACATGTAGGCGGCTATTAGGGCAGTGCTTGGCTGTACGCTTACAAACAACATAGCTGTTAAACTCGTCCATGTCACCAATGACATCAATTGAACACGTTCAGCACAACCATGAGGATGGGGGTGAGCAGCTGCTCTTCAACGGTACACATCAGGTATACGAATATGCTCACACAGAAGCTAATTGACATCAGCTCACTTCCGTTATGCGTGAGTGAATGCTTAATGATGAACATCACAGCAGTTTGTGAATGAGCTTGTGTTGGTTATGAGATGCATCCTGACTCCATCCATCTGCATTGTCGCAAATCTGCTGAACTGAATTCTTGTGCTTATTCCTCCTATACTCCTCCATTATCATACTCGAACACATGAAGATGGTTTCACAATGACATCTTAGCAAAGACTGAATGTGAACCACCAATTTCGGTCATCTTGGATAGCTGTACTTGGATCATCAGCTGACATCATGGGTGACAGCACCCTCTGGTGGTGACACTGTGTGCTAGGTGAGCTGGAGTCCGGACCTCGTGTTGAACACACTAGATGACTGTACTGCATCAAATTGCTTAAATAAACACTGGTGCATGCAAAATAAAAACTTATGTCCAGCACTGGTCAGGTCCTTTTCTCACCAATCCCTAGCAAGCGGCAGCGGTCAGATGACTTAGGTTACTGGAGATACCCCAAGTGATCTATCTCCCCACGATTTTTCTCAGGTGTGATGCATTATCCTGTAGGAATTTGAACTTCCGCCATTTTTGTGGGGGAGCGGAGGGGAGGGGGTGTTAGGTTAGTGGAGCTAGCTAAATTGACCTATCTTCCCGAAAAAAATTCCAAGTAAAATCATGCACTGTAGCTAAGTCTGCACGCCGCTATCTTGGATGACCTCATCGTCACCATCTTGGCAACAATGGAATGTGGGGTAGCATCCCCCTTGTCCTACTAATTACGTGTTCTGGCCGGAGGCAGTTCGTTTCGTGCTCTTGTATGTGCAAGTGCGGAATAAACATTCGTTAAGTGAAGTTAGTGCTCGTCATTCATCTAATTACACCTTCTTCTACGTGACATTATTCTGGTGGAGACGTCAAGTATGGAAAATAGTAATAGCACACATTATCGACGACACAGTTGCTCCCATTAGGCCACGACAGGGCCGCCATTTGCGTGGCGAGAAACCCGAGTTCGAGCCATATTCGACAGATCGAAATCTACTGGAGACAGAAGAAGAAGAGGACGTTATAATGACGGCAACTGTGTGCCACCACATGAGACATCCTTCCAGGTTCTCTGGTGATGATGGCCAGGACCCAAACAAGTGGCTGAAGGTATATGTGCGTATAGCCAAATTTAACCAATAGGATGACACCGTGTGTTAACGTATTTTTTTAAATGGAGGGCACTGCCAAGCAATCGAATGAGAACAACGAGGAGAAGTTCACAAGCTGGGAAGTATTCCAGGCGGAACTGCGCAAGTATTTCAGCGATACACAACGACAGAAGTGCAAGGCTGAAAATAAATTAAAGTGCACGGCACAGCGTCCAGGAAAAACTACAGTATCCTAAATTCAAGACGTCTTGGATCTGTGTAAAATAGTGGATCCTACAATGAAGGAGGAAGATAAGACTGCGCATCCCATGAAGGGTGTTGTTGAGAACATGTATCTCTGCTGATGGTGGCTAATGGGAAATATGTAAAAACTACAGGAAGATGTATCGTTAGTGTGGGTATAAGAGGCCATACACAGCCCTTAGAATTCATTGTCTTACAAGAGTGTAGACATGACGTCATTCGCGGTGGGACTTTTTGAAAGCTTCTCAGGCAATTATAGATTGTGGTCGCACGAGGATTATGCTAGACGAGATGAGATACTGTGGACAGGAAGATGCGCATCCGAGTGTGTGGAGACCCTGGGCGCTTAATGAAGTGATCATTCCTGCAGTCAGCGCTAGAAAACTGTCACGTGTCATGCCATGCATCAACCCATGGATCTTGTAGTGGAATGTAAGAGAAGCATACCACTGAAGAATAACTTGGTCATCCCAGCCTCTGAAGTCTCATTTAAGAACGGAAAGGTGAATTGTGGAGAGTTAACTGTCGCCCAGAACCGTACATCCTTCCAAGACGCATGTGCGTAGCAAACGCTGAGCCGTTAACTGAAGAACAGCTGTGTCATAGAAACCTCCCTGTATGAGTTTAAGGTAATGCCATTTGGTTTGTGTAATGCACCAGCTACTTTTGAACGGATGATGGATAATCTTCTAAGGCACCTGAAGTGGACGATGTAACATTATAGTGTGACACAATCCCTTTGATTGTTCAGAGATGTCACTGAACGTTCCCAAATATATAAACAACCATGCATGAGCATCTTCTATTAGAAGGAGAGTGTCCGATAGCCGATCAGTTCCAGTCATTCCACCAGGAAGGTTGTACAAGGCTCGTGTAGTCTGTAGTTCAACCATGGCTAGACGGTCAATATCGCGGTTTGATCGCGTCCGCATTGTTACTTTGTGCCAGGAGGGGTCTCAACAAGGGGAGTATACAGGCGTCTCGGAGTGAAGCAAAGCGATGTTATTCGGACATGGAGGAGGTACAGAGAGACAAGAGGTAACCATGACATGTCTCTCTCAGGCCGCCCAAGGGGTACTACTGCGGTGAATGACTTTTATCTATAGATTATGGCTTGGATAAACCCTGACAGCAATGCCACCATGTTCAATAATGCTTTTCGTGCAGCCACACGACGTCGTGTTACGACTCAAACTGTGCGCATTAGGCTGCATGATGCGCAACTTCACTCCCGACGTCCATGCAGAGGTCCATCTTTGCAATCACGACACCATGCAGCGAGGTACATGTGGGCCCAACAGCAAGCCGCATTGACCGCCTAAGATTGGCATCACGTTCCCTTCACCGATGAGTGTCTCATATGCTTCCAACAGGTCAATCGTCGGAACGTGTTTGGCTGCAACCCGATCAGGCTTAATGCCTTTGAGACACTGTCCAGCGAGTACAGCAAAGTGGAGGCTCCCCGCTGTTTTGGGTGTTATATGTGGGGCCGAAGTACGCCGCTGGTGGTCATGTATGGCGCAGCAATGGCTGAAAGATACGCGAATTCCATCCTCCGACCGATATTGCAATCCTATCGGCAGCACATTGGCGACATATTCGTGTTCATGGACAATTCTCGCCACCATCGTGTACATCTTGTGAATGACTGCCTCCAGGATAACAACAACGCTCGACTATAGTGGCCAGCATGTTTTCCAGACATGAAACCTATGGATAATGCCTGGAATAGATTGAAAGGTTTGTTTACAGACGACGTGACCCACCAACCACTCCGAGGGATCTACGCTGAATCTCCGTTGAGGAGTGGGACAGTGTGGACTAACAATGCCTTGATGAACTTGTGGATAGTATGCCACGACGAATACAGGCACGCATCAATACAAAAAGACGTGCTACTGGGTATTACAGGTACCGGTGTGTACCGTAATCTGGACCAGCACCTCTGATGTTTACGTTGATCTCTATTCCAATTTTCTGTACAGGCTCTGGCACTCACGGAACCGAGGTGATGCAAAACTTTTTTTGATGTGTGTATATAGTATCATGTCACCTGATTTCAAACCTAACAGTAGTGTTCCGCTAAGACTCAGATCACGTGCATTGATACTACACTCCATGAATAAAACCATCTATATTGTTTAATATACTTCTTGTTTATCATGTCTTTTCGTCTAGTGCCATCATAAGCAATGGCGGACTGTGGACGAAACACGTCACTGATTTTTAGCAATAAGCATACTGTTAACATTACTTTTTATTAAAACAAAAAACAGTTAAAAGAGACATGCTCTTCATTAACTGCCATGAGATGGGACTGTGTTGTGCGTGGGCTACAAGAGTTGTGACGTTGTTCACACACTGTAGGGCAAGTTTGAGTTACAATGTAGTTGACAATGGACGTATTTAATGAATCGTTGTAGTTTAACATAATAAATACAGCACCTACATTGTATGCATACTCATCAGTATCGACTACCCATCTATATCATCTCACTTTTATCCCTACGTATTGCTGTATGTTGCTGTGTGTACACTCATCTCCAGGTTACGTTTTTACTTAAGGATCTGCTGTCATTGGGCTCATCGTCAAACTGAGAACAGAGTGGTTTTCTTATTTACACTTAACGTATTAGTCTGTTCTAATAATTATTGATTGTAGCTCTCTTATGAGTTTTCTGAAATACTAGTGAATATATCTAAAGTAAAATCTTCTAGCTATAACAACAATGGGCTACAATTAATATCCTCGGCACTTAATTTACGCAGTTTTGAGTGGCTTACACACATTTACTTTGTTGTTGTTGTTGTGGTCTTCAGTCCTGAGACTGGTTTGATGCAGCTCTCCATGCTACTCTATCCTGTGCAAGCTTCTTCATCTCCCAGTACCTACTGCAACCTACATCCTTCTGAATCTGCTTAGTGTATTGATCTCTTGGTCTCCCTCTACGATTTTTACCCTCCACGCTGCCCTCCAATGCTAAATTTGTGATCCCTTGATGCCTCAAAACATGTCCTACCAACTGATCCCTTCTTCTAGTCAAGTTGTGCCACAAACTTCTCTTCTCCCCAATCCTATTCAATACCTCCTCATTAGTTACGTGATCTACCCACCTTATCTTCAGCATTCTTCTGTAGCACCACATTTCGAAAGCTTCTATTCTCTTCTTGTCCAAACTAGTTATCGTCCATGTCTCACTTCCATACATGGCTACACTCCATACAAATACTTACAGAAACGACTTCCTGACACCTAAATCTATACTCGATGTTAACAAATTTCTCTTCTTGAGAAACGCTTTCCTTGCCATTGCCAGTCTACATTTTATATCCTCTCTACTTCGACCATCATCGGTTATTTTACTCCCTAAATAGCAAAACTCCTTTACTACTTTAAGTGTCTCATTTCCTAATCTAATTCCCTCAGCATCACCCGACTTAATTTGACTACATTCCATTATCCTCGTTTTGCTTTTGTTGATGTTCATCTTATATCCTCCTTTCAAGACACTGTCCATTCCGTTCAACTGCTCTTCCAAGTCCTTTGCTGTCTCTGACAGAATTACAATGTCATCGGCGAACCTCAAAGTTTTTACTTCTTCTCCATGAATTTTAATACCTACTCCGAATTTTTCTTTTGTTTCCTTTACTGCTTGCTCAATATACAGATTGAATAACATCGGGGAGAGGCTACAACCCTGTCTCACTCCTTTCCCAACCACAGCTTCCCTTTCATGCCCCTCGACTCTTATAACTGCCATCTGGTTTCTGTACAAATTGTAAATAGCCTTTCGCTCCCTGTAATTTACCCCTGCCACCTTCAGAATTTGAAAGAGAGTATTCCAGTCAACATTGTCAAAAGCTTTCTCTAAGTCTACAAATGCTAGAAACGTAGGTTTGCCTTTTCTTAATCTTTCTTCCAAGATAAGTCGTAAGGTCAGTATTGCCTCACGTGTTCCAACATTCCTACGGAATCCAAACTGATCTTCCCCGAGGTCAGCTTCTAGCAGTTTTTCCATTCGTCTGTAAAGAATTCGCGTTAGTATTTTGCAGCTGTGACTTATTAAACTGATAGTTCGGTAATTTTCACATTTGTCAACACCTGCTTTCTTTGGGATTGGAATTATTATATTCTTCTTGAAGTCTGAGGGTATTTCGCCTGTCTCATACATCGTGCTCACCAGATGGTAGAGTTTTGTCATGACTGGCACTCCCGAGGCCATCAGTAGTTCTAGTGGAATGTTGTCTACTCCCGGGGCCTTGTTTCGACTCAGGTCTTTCAGTGCTCTGTCAAACTCTTCACGCAGTATCTTATCTCCCATTTCGTCTTCATCTACATCCTCTTCCATTTCCATAATATTGTCCTCAAGTACATCTCCCTTGTATAAACCCTCTATATACTCCTTCCACCTTTCTACCTTCCCTTCTTTGCTTAGAACTGGGTTTCCATCTGAGCTCTTGATACAAGTGGTTCTCTTCTCTCCAAAGGTCTCTTTAATTTTCCTGTAGGCAGTATCTATCTTACCCCTAGTGAGACAAGCCTCCACATCCTTACATTTGTCCTTTAGCCATCCCTGCTTAGCCATTTTGCACTTCCTGTCGATCTCATTTTTGAGACGTTTGTATTCCTTTTTGCCTGCTTCATTTACTGCATTTTTATATTTTCTCCTTTCATCAATTAAATTCAATATTTCTTCTGTTACCCAAGGATTTCTATTAGCCCTCGTCTTTTTACCTACTTGATCGTCTGCTGCTTTCACCACTTCATCCCTCAGAGCTACCCATTCTTCTTCTACTGTATTTCTTTCCTCCATTCCTGTCAATTGTTCCCTTATGCTCTCCCTGAAACTCTCTACAACCTCTGGTTCTTTCAGTTTATCCAGGTCCCATCTCCTTAAATTCCCACCTTTTGGCAGTTTCTTCAGTTTCAATCTGCAGTTCATAACCAATAGATTGTGGTCAGAATCCACATCTGCCCCTGGAAATGTCTTACAATTTCAAACCTGGTTCCTAAATCTCTGTCTTACCATTATATAATCTATCTGAAACCTGTCAGTATCTTCAGGCTTCTTCCATGTATACAGCCTCCTTTCATGATTCTTGAACCAAGTGTTAGCTATGATTAAGTTATGCTCTGTGCAAAATTCTACAAGGCGGCTTCCTCTTTCATTCCTTCCCCCCAATCCATATTCACCTACTATGTTTCCTTCTCTCCCATTTCCTACTGACGAATTCCAGTCACCCATGACTATTAAATTTTCGTCTCCCTTCACTACCTGAATAATTTCTTTTATCTCGTCATACATTTCATCTATTTCTTCATCATCTGCAGAGCTAGTTGGCATATAAACTTGTACTACTGTAGTAGGCATGGGCTTTGTGTCTATCTTGGCCACAATAATGCGTTCACTATGCTGTTTGTAGTAGCTAACCCGCACTCCTATTTTTTTATTCATTATTAAACCTACTCCTGCATTACCCCTATTTGATTTTGTATTTATAACCCTGTAATCACCTGACCAAAAGTCTTGTTCCTCCTGCCACCGAACTTCACTAATTCCCACTATATCTAACTTTAACCTATCCATTTCCCTTTTTAAATTTTCTAACCTACCTGCCCGATTAAGTGATCTGACATTCCACGCTCCGATCCGTAGAACGCCAGTTTTCTTTCTCCTGATAACGACGTCCTCTTGAGTAGTCCCCGCCCGGAGATCCGAATGGGGGACTATTTTACCTCCGGAATATTTTACCCAAGAGGACGCCATCATCATTTAATCATACAGTAGAGCTGCATGTCCTCGGGAAAAATTACGGCTGTAGTTTCCCCTTGCTTTCAGCCGTTCGCAGTACCAGCACAGCAAGGCCGTTTTGGTTAATGTTACAAGGCCAGATCAGTCAATCATCCAGACTGTTGCCCCTGCAACTACTGAAAAGGCTGCTGCCCCTCTTCAGGAACCACATGTTTGTCTGGCCTCTCAACAGATACCCCTCCGTTGTGGTTGCACCTACGGTACGGCCATCTGTATCGCTGAGGCACGCAAGCCTCCCCACCAACGGCAAGGTCCATGGTTCATGGGGGGGACACATTTACTTATAATGTCTTATTTCAAGCATCTGTCAATTTGTCGACAACTTCCGCATCGTCTTCAGAGTCCAACTTTTACACCTGGACTGAAGTCCGTTTAACCCTTTCCACCCTGAACACCTTTTTTTTTTTTTTTTTGGAAAATGGTGAATAAAGTTGAATTCTCTGTATACTTGGGCATAGTAGACACTGGGAAAAATAATAAAAAACTCTTCCATAAAAATGCAGCGGGAAAACAAGTAGCACAATCGTGAGGGTCAGATTTTATTTCACCAAAATTATTCTCCGACTTCCTGCTATTTGTTTGATATTATAAGTAAAAAATTATTATTTTATTACTTTTATTTATTAGTTATTGTAAAAAAATATTACGCAGATTGCAAATCATATTCCGTGGCAAAAAAATTAATAATAATTTTTATTTATTTATTTTGTAACACAAATTCATGGTTCGTACTGCTTCACTTTTCGTGAAATAATTTGAAACAATCCTTTCCTTTTGCAAGACATAAGTACTGATTGCATTTTATGCACTTTGTCTTTGTTCTGGAACTGCAGCGCTCATACTGACATGTTCGTGGTGACAAAATATCATTCACTGTCGGCCAGTGATCATACCCATCATATCGCCTGTCCAAACCTGGTTTCGGGTGGGGTTTGTAAACTTTAGCCTTTGTGGAGGTGCTTAACGTATCATCTAACGGTGTTTAAAACTCTTCAGCTCTCAGTACTGTAGTAGTTAAAGCTACGAGGCAAACTGTGACATCTTCTTACTGTGCCGATCACTGGCTGAAATTTCCACAGTCTGTTAGTTTTAGCCTCTTCAGGTGGTTGTATAGTATCAACAAAGTGCACATTATTCCTGGGACCAAGGAACCGGTCTCTAGACATAGTGTCACTAATAGCTGATAAATAAATAGAGTTCTTCCAGTACATGGGTAACCTAGGATACCTCATGCACCCCATCATTAAATTTATCCCAAAAAACGCCCTAAGTTCATGAGCGGTAGTCCCTAGGATTCCCTGGCTTTGCAACACTACACATATTTGTATATTTCACTGCCCCTTCAAAAAACTTTTCACTGAAATATTCATCAGGAGTTCCAATTGGTGAAGGACTCTAGAGTTAAAAAGAAGATATTTTAGTAAGAAAATGGGAATGATACACGAAATAGGTAACTCAGATCGCACCTCTTTGTCACCGACCTCAACAGCACTGTAATTAATGTTTGGTGAATGAAACTTCTGAACAAAATTTGATCTCCGAAAAAGCAGTGATGTGACACCTTCTGTGACACTGTGTGAACTCCTGCGCGCTTCAGGAACTTCTTCGGCACTCAAATCATCATCAGACGAGTCGTCTGTCTGCTGAATATTTGAAGGAGAAGGAACAAACTCGTCGTCTTCATCTGACGAAATGCCACTCAAATCCGAACCCTATAATACAGAACGGATTTGATTGTCTGACAAACCTGCATACAATAACGGGAATGTGCATAAAAACTTTCCCATTCAAAACTGTAAGAAAATCAGTAGTATAGGGAGGCCAATGACACAATCAACAACACCCATTCGAGGATGAAGTTACACAGTCAACACCTAACCCGCGCAATCGTGCTAGTACAAATTTAACGCATAATTACTATGCAAAGATATGAAGTTACTAATAATTATCAATATCACAACGTTGTACACACTATTACATGTAACCAGATCCAGCAAATCGCCGAAACAATCCAATTTAACTTAATTATGAGCTACTAATCAGGCGCCGACATAATGCTCACTTCTAAATCAACTTAAACAACATGTGCTGAAATCTGTTGACGCCTAATGACAACATAAAAATGAGAAACGCGTAGCGCACAACCTGCACGATCGTTGCAGGTCGGTTGATAGCAAGGCAAGAGATTCCCTTTGTCGTAAAAAAATAAAAACCGCACCCGCAGGATCGTGTGGGTTCGGATGGAAAGGGTTAAGGAATACCTCGGTTGTGGAAATGAATTCCATCCTGCAGCGAGGATGATTGGTACTTGGCAACATTATACGAGAATGTATGGCAAAACTGCGATATTCCCCTTACTTCCTGGAGTGAGATATAGTTATTCTGCTTAATTCAATTCATATTTTCTTCGTATTCCAGGATTATATTCTGAACGATTCCCACTACCGGTGTGTAGTTTCTCTGGAAAACTACAAGTAATTTCACTTTAATCGTTGTTAATTATCCATCTTAACAATCAGAAGAGCAATGAAGAGGTACCGAAAATCGCACTTGGTGACTATGTATGTTGAAACGTCGTCACGCAGTAAAGATAATGCTATGTCGGTTCTAGGTTCCATTCTCCCCACAGACAAGCGTTTCACCTCTTAACCGACAGACCTACAGATGTGCATCCAGAAGGTTCGCAGGAGAGTTTCTGTAAAGTTCGGAATGTAGGAGACGAGGTACTGGCTGAAGTAAAGCTGTGAGGACGGGGCGTGAGTCATGCTTGCGTAGCTCACTTGGTAGAGGACTTGCCCGCGAAAGGCAAAGGTCCCGAGTTCGAGGCTCTGTCCGGCACACAGTTTTAATCTGCCAGGAAGTTTCATAACAGCGCAGACTCCGCTGCAGAGTAAAAAACTCATTCTGGAAACATCCCCCAGGCTGTGGCTAATCCATGTCTCCACAATATCCCTTCTTTCTGGAGTGTTAGTTCTGCAAGTTTCGCAGGAGAGCTTCTGTAATGTTTGGAAGGTAGGAGACGAGGTACTGGCACAAATAAAGCTGTGAGGACGGGGCGTGAGTCGTGCTTGGGTAGCTCAGTTTGCAGAGCACTTGCCCGCGAAAGGCAAAGGTACCGAGTTCGGCACACAGTTTTAATCTGCCAGGAAGTGTCACTACAGATAAGATTCCTTAATGTGGCGAATAATTCCTGTCAAAATATTTATGTATAAATCGAGACAACCATTTTTGGACGTGATTTCTTCTCTAGCTCTCGCCCCATACAGGGCAAAAATGATTCGGCTTCCTCCACTGCATTCACCCCTCTGTTAATCCCAACAGCTCATATTTCCATCCAACACTCCATCTTCCGACCTGTAAACAACGCTACTCAGACGCTTCACATTTGCAACACTCAAAATCTCGTCGCAAGTACAATACTAGTGAAACCTTTGAACACTATGATGAACGACAGTTTTGCTTGGACTGTTTGCCTGTATGATCGTATTTGGATACCTGAACACACGAGTGATATGTTACTCTTTGGCGACCACAGATTGTGCTAGGAGCGTACGATGTCTCTGTGTTTTTACTGCGAGACTGTGTGTCGAGAGGTAGGTGAGTGAGGATCCCCGATTACAGACATGGCGAAAAGAGGATGATTTTACTTTCAGATTCTCTCCGGTGTAATGAAAGATAGAGGACGGTTTTTGAAGCGCTTCCACGGACCGACTGTAAATTTGGGAAAAGATAACATAGGGACAATTCTCATTTCCTGCGCTCACGTATTACACATTTAAGATCCGCATAGTGTTGTAATGCAAAGTTTCCGATCACTTGGTATCCATTGCAAAATTATCGGCCATGTATTCAGTGCTTTGATAACTGTTCTTCCTCTCTCCCTTTTAGCTAAAAGTGTTTCATGAGAAAAGCAAAGGGTAGATGTAGCAACTTAAGTAGAGTAGAGAGGGCACAGAAGTTTATGTGATCCATTTCGCTGTTATTCAAAAATCGCAACACAGTTTCAGTTTAAAGCAATCTTTTCTTCATTTGCCAATATTAGACTAAGTTTCTCCTCAGCGTTTGAAAATAAATCTTAAGGCATCTATGCTATCACGTTTTGCAGTATTGCTGGGACATGTAGCTGCATTTTTTAAATTAATTTAATTACAAAGTAACGCATGTGGCATATCAGCTATAAATAAATTGTAAGTCTATCTGCCATGCCGTGATTTCTTACCGGAATATGCAGCTGTGGTTAATTCACGAGTGTTTTTTTTTAAGGATAGTTAATATCCATATTTGAAAGCAGTACAGCAATGGCTAATTTAGCACACTGCAGATTGGCGGCACTCTAATCATAATCTGGAGCAGTTGCTTTCGCATTTGGAATAATACAGTGAAACATTGTATTCTTATAGCATGAAACAATTTAGTTTATGACAACACAGTTTAGAGCTGACGTTGAAATTTCAGGTGAAACAGCTTAGCTCTCATTTTAGTATGATTACGAAATTGGTGATGCACACAAAACTTTAAACAGAAATAAACGGCAACTGATGGTGGGCCAGTGGAACATAAGTAGTTCAATTGAGGACAGCGGGCCATGATATCTGTCAAGGAAATGTTATTCCAAGGCTTTGATACTGCATCTACACTACATCTACAAGAAGGCCCAAGGGCACCCATACTATATTTTATTTCAGTTTGATATGATGAATATATTGGTTGTGCCCTGAGATCTGAACCCAGATCCTCCCATTCGTGGGATTTCATAGTTTCGTGAGGATGCAGTTGCACCATTTCGTTGTTTGCACAAAATTCTCAATTCGACGCGCACTCAACGGAAAGCGTGTGTCTGAGTACGAATCCTGATCCAACAGAAAATTTTCATAATGACTTTTGAAGCTCTAGCATGAACACACATAACTGCTTGTGGAAATTTATTTTGATTCTTAACGGTCCTTCATATGCTCTGAAAAACAGCGAGATATGGGGGTCCGACTCGAAGTGAGACACAGAACACATCACTTAAAGCTCAAAAATTCCATTCCCAAATAATGATGAGGAAGATTTAGATAGTCAACATCTCGTCGTGTGTATCCAACAACGATAAGTGTGAGGTTCGGTTCCCCGACAGCACTGAACTCGTCACGTTCTTTCCAGTTCAAACCTCTGCACTTCTCGCTGCATGGGTCAAAAATCTATATTTTATGTCTATTCGGACTAGAAATCAGCTGAAAGAGGGGTCGAGTTCGTGACCAGGGAAGACAGTAATTATTCATTCTTCACCTCACTTCACGTTCAAACATCACGTTACTGCAGAGGGATTTCCATGTCTGCCATTTGATTGTGCTTAGTTAATAATCCGATTAGGTACTGAGTTCGAGTCCTCGTCCAATACTTCTACTCATTATTTAAATGTATTATTTGTGAAGGAAACCATGTTTATCATCTTCCGTTGTAGTTAAGAGGGAGACTATATGTTTGATAGGAGTTGCTTTCCCGAACAAACATTTTCTTCCTGTAATTTGAAGCTGATACTAGCTAAATACTAAGTATGCCAAGTCTCTTTATGCCTAGTCAACAGGGCCGAACAGGGCTGTGTTCGAATCTCGATCGGACAGGGACACTTTGCTTATTTCCAATGTCCTAAAGATGTTGGGTTTCAGTTGACATCCAGACAGAAACAGTTCGTGATATCATTTAAAGTTCAGACGTGCATATCCTATTGCTAGTGAACTACTTACATTTTTAATGTCACTTTGTTCAATATAGGTCTCTGAGCACTATGGGACTTAACATCTGAGGTCATCAGTCCCCTAGACTTAGAACTACTGAAACCTAACTAAGCTAAGGACATCACACACATCAATGCCAGAGGCAGGATTCGAACCTGCGACCATAGCAGCCGCGTGGGTCCGGACTGAAGCGCCTTGAACCGCTCGGCTATCACGGCCGGCTTTCACTTTGTGTCAAATAACAAGAGCGATAGGAACCGCATGTAGATCCACGTACCATCAGCTATGTTATGATATTTCCAATCATATGTAACTTATTCTGAGATTTGCATAGGGCTCTTGACGCTTTTAATTGAGATTTTTCTGCTCGTTTGATTAATTATGCAGTTTATACAGAACACCTCGCTCAGTGATCAACGGCTATTGGATGGCTGGAAGGCATTTCATAGAGCAAGAATACATAGAATCATCATAGAACCTTAGGCGTGCAGATTCCTGAAAAAATCATCCCTCCCTCTCTCTCTCTCTCTCTCTCTCTCTCTCTCTCTCTCTCTCTCTCTTTCTTTCGCTCTCTCTTTCCTTTTTTTAAAAGAAAGTAGTCTTGGGCAAATATTGCGGTATTGTTCATGTCCTTGCTTCAGATAGTAATTAGCGTGTTACCATTTTAGAAACATCACTCATTGAAATAAAATTAACTTCAGAAGACTGTCTCCTCCGTAATAAAGTGTTCCCTGGTATTTGTAGTGTGGAGGTATTAATTTACATCTATGGCTACAGCCGTACAGAGGTGTGTTCTCTAGTGGTCACTTATGGTAATCGTTTTACGTAGTCATACGATAAGAGAACCGGCAAGGAAGTTGTATGTTACCTGGACCGTACGTCAATGAGGCGATATGCAGTTGGGTTAGTTTGGATACTTTTCAGTATGACAGTACCTAGGAAAGAATATTACACTGAAATTTAAAAGCGTTGTAATCTCGAACTTCTTGTTCATACCGTATTTAATCGCCTCTGTGTTACATTATTACTCTACTATCCACAAATAACAAGTGAAACCAGATTAAGCACAAATATGATCAAAAATCAGTTACGAGTTAAATAACTTTTGAAATAGTAGTCACTGGTTAATAATTTTTCATTTTCAAGACAGGTAAATTTGTTAATACACTGAAGAAGCTCAGTTCATTTGCTGGTATTACTTATTCCACGGTGAATGGCCTTCTTCTGGTTCACCGTGCAAGACGGTGCACAATTGATGAATTATGACTTAACTGTCCACATGTTATATGAACTGTTCCACAAATACATAGCATTTTACTTACCACAAAATTATGTAACCAGAGAATTAACAACATATTCCAAATGGCTTTAACACAGCACACAGAACGCAAAATTTTTCAAATACTGCGCGAAACACATTCTCATGTCTAACAACAACAAAAACTATAGAAAATATCGAAAACTGCTTATGGTATTCGGTAGTGCGTATTCATCTGATACGAAAATCAGTCACTAAACTGAAGTACCGACCAGGAAACATCATTTGTTCCTCGGTGCACTGTCTTCCAGGTACAACACTCTCCCCTCGTTGTTTAAAAATGTTGTGTACTTTTTAATTTACAGAATAGTAGTTCAGAAACAGTTTATCAGTTACAGTGATTTCTTTCTTGACTAAAATGCCCATGCAACTCTCTTTCTTTCACATGCATTCCCAGTTATGACAAAATGACACGTCCTTGATTTGTTATCTAAGGTGATCACTTATTTACTTTTCGAATTGGCCGGTTGCTACCGCCCGAATTTAATTTTTACGAACATTATTTCTTAATCCATTGAGTGCCATTCACTGTTAACATTAATATACTGCCATGGTTTGTTCATGAGGCCCATGCATTAGCGTTCGGGTAGGGGTCACTCTATTGGACAAAACTTCATTAACGGCCGTTGGTGGGAGGAAAATCAATAGACGAAGTAAATTAGCTCATCCTTGCGGATGTATAAATTTAATAACGGCGCTGACGTACGTGATGGCGGAACCATATTACAGTTTATTAACCTCTCAGCGTCAGTTAAGTGGCTGGATGATTGGCATTAAAGTATGAGAAGTGGAGGTAGCGGTTCACTTACCTATTTGTTAGAACAAACTCACGTAGAACGGTCAGTTAGACCATACGATACAGACATTAATTTCCAAGGATTTATGAGATACCATGGGTAGTGTGTTTATACATCTACAAGTTTTTCTCATAGAGTGTAGAGCCAAATCTACACCCTGAAAAGTACTCTCCGAAAGGAACTGTATCTTTTATAACAACTAAACAGTCCGAGCGAAAGAGCTTGTATCAGCTAGAGTCGCCAGAGTTGACTTATCGAAAAGCAGGAGCCGATCTTTTTATTTTAGAAACTCCACATATTCTATGTATGCACATAATACAATTATCAGTTGGGTACATTCTGTAACCTAAGAAGCACTGGAGCACTACTCAGAGGTTCTTGCGGAATGCTAATAATATTTATTACCTGGCCAGCCACTGGCGTTTCCTCTCCGGACATTCTCTGGTCCTGCCGTTGATAAATTGTGACGTAAAAACAACATATATCGATAGGCGACAGTGCAAAAACATATTAAAAGGCGGTTAGGAACTGTATCACGGGATATACAGCTGTACATATTTCCACATTTGGTACAAGATTCAGCTCACAATAAGTGCAGCTGTGCATTGCATGGGGCAATATGAAACCTTTACTAAAGCTGTTCAACATAGCCTATAAAAATATTTGTTAAAAGATTTCTAGGCGATCATTTTTGTATGACTAAATAAAGCACGTTACGTTTGCTACTACTTGCATTACTTATATTTTAGTAGGTTGTATTGGAAGGTGCCGAACATATCCGAGCCTACCCACTTCCCCTTTATTCAGGTACATGATAGCTTTATAACAGGCCCTGTTGTACAAGTGGGGCTGGCACTATGCAGTTTCAGCTCATTCGATTGTGTTGTTTAACGAGAGAGGAATCAGTATGTCATCTTTCAATAAAAGAATGAAGGACCAAAAAATTCATTTAAATGAATGAAACAGCTACTATTCTCGTTAAAAGGGGTTATAATTTCTGAACTCTATGCTTGCTGCACAACGGAACTTCTGATTCATTCCAAAGCCTCGACCAGTCATTCGCGCGTTATGGAAGACCGTTGTAGGCTGAATTACTTATTTATAAAGAAATGACTTCTGACGGAGACCTACAAGGGATATAACTATCCACTACGGGCAACAGTTCAGCTAGTAGCTTCCAAATACATCTCACGTGTCTGGCACATAAGAATCATATAACTATCAAAAATTAGGTACGTGCTTCATAGAAAAACGATCGTTAATGTAGAAGACGTTGATTTAACATCACGTGTTGCATGAAACACTGACGAGCACCACGAAGTCACGATCACCAAAACTCGTCGTCTAATTGCAACATCACAAAATATCGCCGAACAGCAGAAATTAACTTAAACCAACGTTTGAACCAATGTTCTCGTAATGGAAATTACACTGAGTAACTGTTAGCCACAAATACCTGACTTCATATCGTAACATTCAGAATGCCAGTGGACACTCACAGCTTTGCAAGTCCATCCGCCTGTCACCAGATATCATGAGAGAGTGTCCATTTACATGGATCACGCGGTACCCATGCATCCAGCGAGTGCCTGTACTCCAGATGCACTCTGAATCGTGTCAGGCATACCAACCTATACAAGCGAAGTCGCCCCATTTTGTAAGCGCTGAGCTAATTGGCGAGATTTTGAAGGCTGTTAACTGAAGGCAATTTCATTTCTATATCTTACTGTCAGTAAAGAGGTCGGATAAACAATTATTCACTGACGGATACCAATCATTTCTTTTTGTACACACAAACTGTTACCCCTCAGGAAATTATTGAAGCGTACTGTTTCATCTACCGAAAATAGTCTGCTCAAATCTTGGCAAACGTATTTCATCAGACCTTAAAAGAAAGATCAGGAAATGACACACTAAGAATTAAGGGAGTCATTCACAATCGTTTCTTCTTCATCTTGTTTATCCATTGATGCAGGAATAGACAACTGATGGAGAAGGGGTGGCCAACATAATATGTATTATTAATTAGCATTTCATATCATATATTTCGTCATGCATAACCTGCATCAACATTCACATGAATTCAAATTCTGGTGGCATGGAAGCTTGGTGCAATAAAGCAACGCTATGCCAGAACACAACAACCATTAATTTTTTGTGTCACAGTTGGGTATTCATTCAATCATGTGCCTGAAGAATCCTTGCTGGTGCAGAAATTATATACATTGTCATACAGCTATCTCATAGCTACTACGCTCATCCAATTTGTAAGTATGAAAGTAAATGCATTCATGAAATGAAGATATCGCTCATAGAAACCATGGTTATGATAGAAGAAAAAATGAATAATACACACATAAACATCTTTATAAGCTCTACAGAATTTGTTTTCATTGAACACCTGTAAAAAAAAGGTCAATAACCGTAATAAAAGTTGACAAATACAAAAAAAGTATCAAGTGTGCTGACATTTTTCAGTGTTTTAATCTGGGCTTGTATTTTAATAAAAATATATTATTCTGCCCACACAATGCCAAGAGTCTTTACAGAAGTAACTGCACGTAGATATAAAGTCAACTACTGTACCTAAAGTCAAAGGGAGACTAATGGAAAAGAAACTGTTTTAACAAAACATTGATCTCTGACTTTAAAATGTTTATCCTATTGTAGTAAAAGTATTAGCCTGACGAGATATGAAGTACACTACATGAATAACAGTGCAATAAGGAAAACACTATTAATGTATGGGAAACGTCGTGGAATCATGTATGTCTAATTTTCATCCAAGAACAAAGTAAATAAGTCATACATATAAGAAGAGAACAAGAAATAGAATTATCATTAGAAATATTATGAAGATTCCTTATGCCATATGATGGCAAGGTATGTAATGGATATATTTTGAAAATTTTACATTAGTATGCTACTTGACTTTACGAAGCACCAACTACATACAGGATGAATTTTCTACTTTGAGACAGTAAAATAAATCAAAAGCTATGCATAAGAAAAAAAAGGAAAACATAATTCCAGTGGTAGTAATATAATTTTTATAATAGAATAGGACTCAATGGGGAAAACGCGCAGTTTTGTGTGCACCTTCTTTTGTCGCTGAACAATAGGTGACGTTACAATCGTCAAATAACAGTTTCGTTTCAAAACGATATCGTCTCCAGAAATATACAATGGTTTAAATCCATAAAAAGAGTTATGTGTGGGAAGTAACTCAGTGTTTTGTAGTTTTCACTGTGTAGCTGTAATGAAACATTCATTCATTCAATATTTCAATTGATATCATTGCATGCTGGTCTTCCCTCATTTATTAAATGTATCTTCATACCGCGACTGCATTATTAGTTACAATGCAAGATTATTACGACAGAAGAGGAAATGAAAATGGTTTACACCTATGGAGAAAGATGCAGGACTGTCAATAAGGCTGTAACCCACTATGCTCAACTTTTATCCAAATAGCGCCACTCAAGCGCATCTTTTTGTCTATGCAACAATAAAAAACGAACCATCAAAGAAGGCTCTAGACAGGACAATCAAACTGTGATATTATCTACAATGAATCGTAGCCCCCAAATTAACACTCTGCTATTACAGTTGATTGCTGTTTGCCGAATTTTGAAATGTAGAAAATCTTATCTGTTTCATATTTCTTTCTATTATATCTGGTCATCTACTTGTGGATTGGCTTACCCTTGACCTGAAGGCCTCTCTGGAGAGTTTATTTACAATAACACACGAGCATTACGTGCTGTAGACATGGTATTACAAATAACCTACTTACACACTGATTATTACAGCTACCACCACGTCCCTGAGCAGCACCTTCATCAGCAACTGTGGCGCCGCTATTAGAATAAATCTTAAGCTGGTCATGTGACCGTCTACGTCAGCTTGTATCTTTATGCCTGCTGGGTACGTAAGGTGTGGCAGTACTCCAGCAAGAAGCATTCCCTGACTCGCCCATTTCAATGCCACGTGCAACAAGACGAAGCACCAGACCCTCAGTAGTATCTGCAGTGTCATCAGCCCTGCGCTTCAAATTAACAATGCTGCATCACACTTGTGCCAAGCTGCCACCACGCTGTGCGACTATCACATCATGCTGTCTCTGTGTCTAGCCATCTCCCAATTGAGCTATTACTGTGCTGATACTGCTCCATATTTCCTAAATGCCTTATTGCCTCAGCATCAAGCCCTCTTCACATCCAGCTGATGCATAGAACAGCGTTTCCACATCACAGCGTTGCCACCTAACTCTGCACTCTGAGCCCAAAAGCCATTCAGTACTGCTCAGTCTGTAAGCCAAACCATCTTCCTGGCACACTGTTTCTGTACAAAGATGTCATGGCACTCCTCAGCGTACCATTCTGTAAACTAAAGATGCTACAGTGAGATGCATTTGGGATGTCAATCCAGTATCTATCAGGGACTGCTATCTCCTCAGCAGACTTCTTCTATGTTGTTTCTAGTGAACATGGATGGTCTTTAAGTTGATATCCTGAGCTATGCGTGCTGTTAATGAAGATGTACTCGGCTGCAACAGTGGAAGAATGGTGTTGAGGTTGTTACTGAATCCATGCTCCTCATTGTGTCTGCGACATAAAACTGACCATGAAGCAAACTGCACATGCCTCATGTCATCTGCCGCATTTATATTGATGACGAGTCTGTCTTCTAATTCATGTGTCTCTTTCGACTGAAACCACGTGACAGCAATGAATTGGTCCAAACCCAACACCTCACACTCTACTTATGAGTGACATGGCTTCAACTTGCCTGCTGATGTCATGTGGCACCCTCTCCTTCTGGCACAGACACTTTGGTGTGCGGCCTGAAAACAAAGAATCATCTTTGCCTCAGGGTCAGTGCCTGTCTTCACAGTCGCAATCCATCTTCGAAATCTCGCCAGACAGTATCACAGGGTACCATGAGCAGCCACCATGTTTACACCTCATAGTCATCAATTGCTGATACCAGAAATTTGAGAGACACAGCTCTCCCACAAGTGCCTGCTGTTGATTGAGCCTTGCTCTCTCCAGCTGCCAACGCCTGGAGTTTCTGGAGACCTAGTCATCCTACTATCAGCTGCTATTGGTTGAGTCACATTCCCATTCACTGCCATAATTCACACATACTGCCTCTGTTGTTGGTGCCATCGCTCTTCAGGTACCCACAGTGGTCAAGTTGGCCTCACAGTGCCTCCACTGCTTCTTCTAAGGATGGTGTACACTGCTTCCCAATGGTGGACAATGTCTCCTCCAGTCGGTCGGGTTCTTTGCCATTTGTCAAGGCAGTTATGACATCTTAAGGGGAAGGGACATTATATTTACCTGCCTGCAGACTATTTCCCGCACTATGAATGTGTCCAGCAAACTGGGTCACCTTTGGGCTACAGGTGTCTCTGAACTAAGGCTATTTGCAGATAGAAATGAGCATCTTCCGCTGTAGACACAATATAGCCGTTTTACAGACTGACTGTTCCAGCCACCGTGTTGCAAAGCAGTGCAAACATCAAAACAGAAGAGCTGCTATTTGGACCTGTCATTAACTGGTCATGTGATCATCTGCTCCCATCCCTTAATGCTCACTGGCTTACTCAGTTCGTGGCCAGCCACAGGCAGCACCAGCAGCCCATCAGTCTAACACGGAGACCAGCCTCATGTCTGCAACACATCTGCAACACATGCTAAGAAACCACGACACTCTCTCCACATTGTGCGATATGCATGTTGAGCTAACCCTGCACCATGCTGTCACTGCGCTGCACTGCCTCTGAGCCAAGTCGCCTCTGTGGAAACATTCTCCACTTCAAGGTATCCATAAAATACGCCATATACGCACCCCAGAGTCGTATGTGACTCATCACACTGCACTGCAAGCCCTTAGGTCTCATTCACTGCCCCACATATGCTGCTCCGTCGTGCTCCATCTCCATGGTGCTCTGGTTTTCCACCAAAAAGTTTCCATGCATAGAGCTGGGGGCTCTTCAATGGACTGTTCCGAGAGCCCAACATGCTGCTCAGCACTATTATTTTCGACGTCATTCTGATGTGCATCAGGGCTTGGTATCTCCTCAGAAGACTTTACTTATGTCGTAACTAGCAATCATGGAGGATCTCATCGTTGGTATCCACAACTATGCATGCTATTAGTAAAGTTGTGTGTAAATGCAAGTGTGGAAGCCATCATTTAATTGCGCTTGGTCCCTGCTGTCTTCTGAGGATATAAAATCATCCACCAGCTAGTTTGTGGCAAAAATTTTCCAGAACCAGGTAACACTTTCCCAGTGGCCAATTCAGCAAACACAGCAAGACCCTAGATTCTTCGATCAAGTATTGTTGTCTGATGAGTTGACCTTCACATACCATGGAAAGGTTCACATCACGCATTAGATAATGTGGAAAAGTAGCATCTGTTACTCCAAGCTGAACATCAATTTCGAATTATTAGTGAAGGCTCGACGTTTCATAACTTACTGATAGCACCTTCAGTGGTGATAAATACTGAACATCCTTAGACTACACTCTTTCAGTGTTGCTTACAGACCTTCCCTGTGACTTGTGATGTTCAGTGTGGTTTCAATATGACCCTTGTCCAGCACATCATTTTGTAGCAGCTTGGGAAGTATTCTATCTTGTGTATAATCATCAGTGGATGAAAAAGTCAATTCAGCGTCTTGGCCTACTAGATAGCCAGGTCTTACTTTGCCTGACTTGCTTTTGGTGGGGCTACCTGAGAGGTGAAGTTTACAATGTCTTGCTGCCAACTCGCAGAACAGGATGCAGCGTATCAGAAATGCATGTCGTTAGATTACATAAGAAACACTTCTCAGTTTTGTCGAAACATTCCATGTGTGGAGAAGTGAGTGCATCGAATTGTGCAGTGAAATTTTTGAGTACTTGCTGTGAAATAATGAAATAATTCTTAGAAACAAACACCACATTGATGAGGGGTGAGATGAGGCAACTCAAACAAGCACCCCACTGGTGAGAACTCAGTGATTAACCTCAAACTAGCTTCCTACACAATTGCTGAAAACATCTGGTTTACTTTATTTGATTCAGTTCCTTGTTCTCCAAATAATAGAGTTTTGAAATTATGTTGGGCTATTTAGCAATTACAGCGCCATCTATCACTCAACAATAAAAGTGTTATGTTCAAAAGTTACTATTTAATTCCCATTGTCTCCCAATCTGAATTAAAAATGTAATGTTTCTATTTAAGATATCAATGTTACCCCTCGCCCTATCTCCTGAGAGCGAGACAGGGTGTCAATATTTCTATATCAGGATAGACCACGCACTTCTTTCGTTTTTTAATCTGCATAATTTTTCAGATATTTCGTTGTCTGAAGATGAAACCTCACCTTTTATTTATGTATACATTGTTAATCAATAGAAAAAAACTTAATGAAATATCTGGATTTGTTTTCTTTGTAGAGAGTAACCTAGTTCTTAGTGTATTCAAGCGGGTTAATACATGTCATGTTATTAGTGTAGGATAATGCAAACATCATATACTGTAGGCAGGAGTTTGCTGTGACATTGGACTACATTGGATTTTGTAGTTCATTATTCGAGCAGTGGTAAGACAGTTAAGGTCGCTGCAGATACTCCATGTGGAGAAACCAATTATCAGAGATTTTAGGGGAATCACGTTCATAACCTGGCAATTAAACGTTTTGCTAATTTATACACTGGGGAGTAAATACTAGTCATTATGGAGGTACAATGGTCACAAAATGTTGGTCGATGTCTTAGTAATAATTCTGTGAGGTACAAAAGCAAGTGTTCCAATACATATTTAAGGTAACATGCGCACGACATCATTCGTTTCCTGATGTTTGGCGAAATTCATTTGCACTGACATAAATGCATTCGAATTAAGTGGTGTTATAATGTCAGCCCTGTTGATTACCCTGGATTGGTGGGAGACTGCTCGTTCACTGCTCAGCACGCAGGCTTTCACTAGCAATCAAGTTGGTTTGCCCATCATCATCATGTCTGAAGGTGTCGGCCGACCCGAACTATGGGGCATGCTTGGGGGTGGAGTGAGCAATGCACGGAGACGAAAGTCCCCTCAGGAATGTAGCTTGGCTCCATGCAGTTACCGGTATATCGTCTGCCCCCGCCGCGCCAACCCATCACACGAAGTTGGGTCATCCGCCTCAGAGCATTCAACAGCGACTGGTGGCAGGTACCACAACTATTTAGGGCAGCAGGGGATCCTCGAAAGCCATTAGCTGCTGGCATTCAGGCGCTCCATGCGAAGGTCTCCCCTCACGTGGCCAGACCGGCCCTGCTCATCTTTTTCTCCATCTCCCAGTCCCTTTGCGCAGTTGTTTCTTATGCTGCCAGTTATCTCGCGTTGTCTGCATACACATTTAGCCAAGTACATAATTTCAACACAATAAAGAATTTACTACAGGACCCACGTAGGTATGGCATATTTTAAGAGTTTAAGTCTCCCTCCTGCCAATGAAGTGAGGCAAAGAATTTTACATACACAAATGTTGTGAAATCTGTTTGGAAGCATATAAATTCAATGCTGTTTCCATGATATACGTTCCTACAAGAAAAAACATTCGCTTGTTACAAAGTATATCTAAAAACAAGGATGAAGGGAATATAATAGTTGGTAGTCAAAACATCTATCAGTACTTCTTCAGATTACTCAGTATATCCTTGTTTCCTATTGTTGAGCAACTATTTCTCCTGCTAATTATCACCTCGCATGCAATGATCAATACGAAAAAGAAAAAAGAAAACTAAATCTACCCTGCTTAGTCTCAGTCTATGGATATTACAATAGGCTTGTTTTTTATTTAATAAACGGAAAAAATAAATAAGGAAGAAAGAACAGCTTATTTTGCAAGTCCAGTGAAAAATTGAAGCTTACTTTTATCACTGTTGTTAAATGTTGATTATTATCATAAACGAAGTCAGCTATGATTCTCACATCTAACAAATAACCCTCGAAGTGTAACGTCATTACGTCTAATCCATATTTTGTGACTACCTATTACACTCACAAGGGACATTAGTGATACATTAGATTCATTCATGCCACGTTCGTTCCAATTGCAATACTTACCTCTCGCGATCCTCTGCAGTTTCTTTTTCTTGCTGACCCACATGATGGTCTTCCTTCCCTTCTTCCAGTTCTCATCCTTCCCATGCTATCTCTTGTACACAGAGTGGTGCAAGAGCCAGGACTATGTACGCAGTTTTAATGCTCAAACGATATATAGTACACGAACATATTCAGTTTCATTAGTGGCTGTTGCAATCAAGAAATATTCTTCTCTTCTGAACTGTGCCAAAGCCCCTTGATTTTCTAAGACCTTAGCTTGATTCTCATATCAGTGCTCCTTTTGCGTTTTTGTATTTTACTTTTTTACTTTTGTTTGAAATAAATGTCGTCTTCAATGTGCACATCCACTTTTGAAAAACTCATCCACCGTCTCATCAATGATTCTAAGCGCACCACAGATGCTGGGTACACAACACATACGACACAAAAATAGATTTACCTACAGCCACTCCTCTTACAACAAAAGCACAATACAAAAGACTAGACACTTATTTCACATCTAAATAGATGTAGAAAGAAATAATTGTGATGAATTCAAATAACACACCCCCTTAGCATGTTTTTGCAGTTCCTGATATCACCGTCGTGGCTCTCATTCTCCGTGAAACCATCCCGCAAAAAATATTTCAGTGCCTAAACTTCCTCAAGTGCTACAACGTTTACCAATCTTTGGGGCCCTGAGTACTCTGACACTCACTAGTTATCCAGTTTGTTCACACAGATGCAATAAGGCAGTCAACATTTTTAGTCAGAGGAAACAAAATGCCACGTAGCCATTGTATTCAGCAAGGCACCATAATCAATCTTAAAATGAAACAGGTACAACAAGACGCAAGAACCTTATCCGATAACCACAGCGCAGTCACATAGAACACGTTATGTGACAAAACTATAACGAAGATACTTGAATATAGCCTCAAAAAATTCAAAGACCAAGTACAATCAATTAATAAATTCTCCTTATCCCGCCCAGTACTCTTAGAATCATACATTATGATCTGATTTACACACGAAATGTGGACGCCATGAAATGAAGAAGTAACACGAATATCACTAGCATGACAAATGATGATGCAAGGTCTCAAAACTGAAAGAACAAAAAACTACAATTTATCACATAACCACCACAAACTTATCTATAGACTATAATCACAGGAATATTTCTTTTATTACACTATATGCGTATCACTTTGCCAATCATTTCCGAATGTTGAACATTAGTTCTGCTTCAGACTCATGCACTTTCACTTGAACTCGGTACACACTTCAGTGAACAACTACGTACGTCTTTCCACACCAAATTTCCCCATCAATTCTCGGCACAGCGAGTTGTGCGCCGAATTCAGCATTTCCGCCAGAAGTGGGGTCAGCAATTCCTGTGTGTTTTCACGAGCAATCGCAGAACATGCTGTCTGAGACTTTAGAGTATCTTCAGCCTCACAGTGATCCTGCGCCTCCCTCACAATCTTCCACATTCACAAAGCCTCCTTACTAAGTTCTTCGTCACGTACATATGCCTACATTTTCGGTAGCACTACCTGTCTCTTATTAAGCTGAATTTTTTCCTCGTTAATCGTCTCCATAGTTAGAGAACTATTCGAGGTCTAAGAAACCTCCACTACCACCCCCCACCACCCCCACCCAGATGTTACTTTGTCTATGTGTACTCATGGAATTTTCATTGAAGTAAGTCAGTGGCGTTTTCTTTCAGTCGGTGCTCATTTTCAGATACCCTATATATTTTTGATATGCAATAATAATAATAGATATGAGAGTTACATTTTGATTTAAGGGGGCATAGTATTTCCTATGCCGCCGATGTTAAATTATCGAATTTTGTGACCCATTATCTTGGAAACGTTTTAAGACACAAACTTGCAAATCTCCATAATTATTAATGCACCTATCTAGATACGCTGAACTAAAATTGTTATTAAAATTGTACTGCGGGGCATGCTATCTTCTTTTTTCAAACGCTCCACTTTTTGACAGAATTTTGTAAATAAATGAACATAAAAACAAAACAACTCTGGATATTTTAATTATTCTAGTTCCATATGTGTTGAACCTCACACTTGGCATGCTGTGAAAATTTCATGTCTCTACCATCAGCCGTTTTTTAGATAACAGGTCATTTACTGCAAAGAAATGTAGTTCAGAGATATTGAGGTTTAAAAATATTTCATCACAAATTCTTAAACATCCTTACATTTCTGCGTATTTTATGCACAAGAAATGCCCTGGCCCATAGTCTGTGTCTTCTTCAGTGTCACAAGAGCCCAGTGCCTACCTCGTCATTTTTTTTCTTATTTCTTTTGTTATTTGGTGAGCAGCTAACTCTGCTTCACGTACACGAAGCTCATCCAGTTCCCACAGTCCTTTAGCTGTGTTCCGTCCAAATCATACCCCTAGCTTCTCCAGGATCTTAAGTTATTCATAGTTGCGACCATTAAAAGTTATTACAACGTCAGACCCTGCTAACTTTACAGTCACAAAGCCAAAAAATAGGCACTCTACACCACTTTCACTCTTAATCCTTTTGTTTAAGTGTAAAGAGCAGTAGAAGTTAGCTACTACAAAAAAGCCGATAACCACACTAATTTCAACAAAAAATAGTATCAGAGAGAAGGACTGATTTGTTTATTCGTAATGCCACCTTCTGAGATGTAGCATTAGGCACAAAGCAAAGCAATTCACAGCCTTCTAGACTGTGTAGTTACAATGATATGACTGGTCAACTGTGGCAGTATATGCGTAGCTGCGAAACTTGACAGTCACACGTCAATATTAAAAATCCTATTTCAAGGTCTCACAGTAGTCTGATTTTAATGTATTATATACCAAAAAGATCGTACAAGTACAAAGTACATTATGGAGTAGGAAATAGAAAATGTCAAATTTCAACGAATTTCACGTACAATGTCCCCTTAATAGTATTATCCTTTCTACACGTGCAAGAGCTCCTGCAAAATGCAGAATTTGCGTTTATGTGCTGTATGAGAATATATGCATTTTTGAAATAGCAGCGCTCTTCATCTTGTCTGAAAGTGTTCTATGCACCAAACGTCGTTAGTAGAGTAATATGTCCTGCATATTAGGTGCATAGCATGCAGATTTCAAAGCTTCTGTAACGCACTTTCGTACCCTTACGAATCTGCATTAGACACTGGCTTGTAATTCACATAATTCAATACTGTGAATTTCTGACTCAACCAATAAGAAGTACTACTCCAAACTCATGTCTAGCAGTGATTAGTGATCCATATTGTCATAAATGTTGAGTCAACTTTGTTGTCAAATAATGTAATCCAATTTCTCTACATCAGTTTACTCACCTTAGAACTATGATGTACGTTACAGTATCATCATCTATGTGTTTCTTCGTGCAATTATTATGATGTTATATATTTATATTCTTAGGTGGAACTGTAAATGTAACCATAGAAATTGTGGAGTGCTTACCAGCACACTTAATGTTCATTATTTCTTATCATCACTATTTGCAGTTACTATCTTAATTCCCTACAACTTGAAACTAATGGCGGAATTACGTGACCTTTATATACGATGATGGCATAATCACTCAGCACCTATCTTAACGCATTTTGTTTTTACAGTCATCAGAAATACCTTCCATCATCCAGGCTTATCATCTTATAACGGTTCTGGTGTATAAAATGTGTATAGTTCGTATAGAACATGAAAAAATACTCATTGGTGGTACGTTATTGAAAGTGTGTAAATACTTGTTATACTGTCTCTCACGTGTACTATGCTACTGAATGTATTAGTTTACACACAGTATTTATCATCTTAGTAGCGCTTTTCACCGTTTGACGATTAATAAGTTAAAACTGGAAGTACCGGTATATCACCTTATTTGATATTATGACGAGCGATCAAAAAATTTCCGTTCGAGGACATTGTTGGAGTATACATGCAAAGAAGCGCATCTTCGATGCAGGCATATAAGCACCAACAAGTAAGAAAGGGATGAGTGTGACATTCGTGCGTTTCTCATGTGCGTCCGATAAATGCGGAACCATGAACTATGGCGACGCTATTACCAAATGCCTCCTACCAGGTCCAACGTGCTGTTAATCTTTTCTTGGCTGCCGAAGGACAAATCACGGTAGACATCCATCGGAGAGTGAAGAATGTATGTGAGGATGTGAGGTAGCATTTGTGTCGAAAACCACTGTTGTGGAATCGCTGTGCCAAGTTCCGTGACGGTCGTGATCCGATACAAGACGTCTGTCGATTTGGGAGGCCAGCCTAATCCACTACGGATAGCAAATGAAGAGGGGAGATACTCGATCGCCAGCCCTGTTGTTCTGGTCTCTCCCCATGCGATTATCACTTCTTCGGTCCCTTAACAAAGGTCTTAAAATGTCGACAAGTCTTTCCAGATGGTAATGTGCAGCATGCAGTTACGGACCTGGTGTTTAACTAAGGGTAACTCCAGTATGGGGCGTCGGTGGCGTGACTACTTAAATGCTCACCTTTTTCCTGATTGGCATACCGATCCTGGACTATACGGCCTTCGAAGGGAAACTTTTTAATCCTATCTTGTGATTGTCCCAGTCTTTTCCACACAGTTTAACAGCGAATTGCCTCAGTGCTAGCTTCTGCTACATAGAGTTAAAATTAGCGTATAGCTTCCAAATAAATAAGACAGTAAGCGAAAAGCTTGCCACACGCAAATGCAAAACTGTAAGGAACTAGCTAGCCAGCTAGCTACCGGTGCCATGACTCGTGTACACGTATGCCACTTACATTACACATGCAGAAACACACATACGTACACACACACACACACACACACACACACACACACACACAACCACCACCACCACCCTAAGTAACTGTTTGTCCAGATGCAGATTACAAAATGTTTCAAGGAAATGTTCTTTAGCCGTCAGGGGGGTACCAATCACGATGATGGCCTTCGCTTTATATTTGTTTTTTACAAAGATATGAACAGCGGTATGACTTTTTTAAATGGCACCCTGTATTTTGTATTCGGTAATTCATTTCCTGCTCTAAAGACCTATTAAAAATGTATCACAGTGTACCATTCACTGAAACACAACGTTATTAATTACATAACACAACATTTACTTTAAGCCCGGGATCAAAACTCGTCCAGCTGCTGGAGTTGTCAGAAAACAAATGAAAACTAAGTAAAAAAATAACATGAACTTGACTTTGACTCTCCTTGACCATTGTCCAGGAGTAGAACATCCAAAGGCGCTGAATATGGTGACGCTGAACACCGATACACCGGTACACTCGTTGAATGAAAGAATTATTTACTGTTTCCAGTGTTGCCTGTTGAAGAGATTTACTAGCAAGCACGTTACATTCCTGCATGTCCTCAGGAGTTGTAGGAATATCCAGTTAGACAACGTCTTTAATGCATCCTCAAAGAAAAAAGTCCAGAGGTTTCAAATCAGACCTAGCAGGCCAAGTAACTGTTCCTCCTCGACCAATCGATCTGGCAGGATACCTTCAGTTCCGAACACGACGTGCAATCAAGGCATTATGTGCGGGACATCCATCTTGTTGATACCGCATAAGCATTCTGGTTCTCAGCGGCACTTCATCCAGAAGAGGAGGAAGAATTCGTCTGAGGAAGTTGGCATACGCTGTGCCGTTTAGACTACCATTGATCAAATAAGGAATAATAGTTGTAGTACCAAGCATCCCACACCTGACGTCAACTCTCCATTGACGCTGATGTTCCACCCGTCTAAGCCGTCATGGGTTGTCGCAGGACCAATAATGCATGTTCTTTTGTCTGAGAAGGAATATTCGTTGGTAAATAGGACATTGGAGAAGAAGGTCAGGTAGGCGAGGATTTGCTGCTGTGCCCACTGACAGAACTGTACACGGTACTGGAAATCATTCCCATGCAATTCTTGATGTAGGTGTACATGGTAAGAATGGAACCGGGGACGTATGAGAATACGATGTACACTGCGTTTAGAAATGCCAATCTCGTGTTGAAGCTGCATTGTGCTCACATGTTGATTCATAGCAACTTAAGCGGGAACAGCAACTTCGGCAGCTTCGTCTGTGCGAGTGCGACGGCGATTGCGTTGTTGTGGGTTAAAACTTTCATTTCCTGAAGCGTCGCAACAAGACGACAAAAATTACAATGAAATGAATACCCTTAGATGAATACAGCCGTTGATATAAGTCAACGGGGACAGCTGAAAACGTGTGCCGCGACCGGGACTTGAACCCAGGATCTCCTGCTTTCATGGTAGAAGCTCTATCACCTGAGCCTCCGAGGACACAGAGGATAGTGCAACTGCAGGGACGTATCTCTGGCACGCCTCCTGTGAAATCCACATTCGCAACTTATTGTTAAAATGGCTCTGAGCACTATGGTCATCAGTCCCCTAGAACTTAGAACTACTTAAACCTAACTAACCTAACGACATCACACACATCCATGCCCGAGGCAGGATTCGAACCTGCGACCGTAGCGGTCACGCGGTTCCAGACTGAAGCGCCTAGAACCGCACGGCCACACCGGCCGGTCAACTTATTGTCTCGAACTGTATTTATAGTGTCCTTGTCCATTATACTCATTACTTGCGGCTTTACCGCCAAGTCCAGTAAGAGTCCGGGATCTGTTTGTGTATCCGTACAAAAGAAGATGGTCAAATGGCCGGTGAGCCTTAACGATATATATATATATATATATATATATATATATATATATATATATATATATATATATATGAAGATGGTATCTGTTCTTTCGGACATGTCGGAAAGAACAGATACCATCTTCATATATAAAGGGTGTTTCAAAAATGACCTGTATATTTGAAACGGCAATAAAAACTAAACGAGCAGCGATAGAAATACACCGTTTGTTGCAATATGCTTGGGACAACAGTACATTTTCAAGCAGACAAACTTTCGAAATTACAGTAGTTACAATTTTTAACAACAGATGGCGCTGCGGTCTGGGAAACTCTATAGTACGATATTTTCCACATACCCACCATGCGTAGCAATAATATGGCGTAGTCTCTGAATGAAATTACCCGAAACCTTTGACAAGGTGTCTGCGGAATGGCTTCACATGCAGATAAGATGTACTGCTTCAGCTGTTCAATTGTTTCTGGATTCTGGCGGTACACCTGGTCTTTCAAGTGCCCCCACAGAAAGAAGTCACAGGGGTTCATGTCTGGCGAATAGGGAGGCCAATCCACGCCGCCTCCTGTATGTTTCGGATAGCCCAAAGCAATCACACGATCATCGAAATATTCATTCAGGAAATTAAAGACGTCGGCCGTGCGATGTGGCCGGGCACGATCTTGCATAAACCACGAGGTGTTCGCAGTGTCGTCTAAGGCAGTTTGTACCGCCACAAATTCACGAAGAATGTCCAGATAGCGTGATGCAGTAATCGTTTCGGATCTGAAAAATGGGCCAATGATTCCTTTGGAAGAAATGGCGGCCCAGACCAGTACTTTTTGAGGATGCAGGGACGATGGGACTCCAACATGGGGCTTTTCGGTTCTCCATATGCGCCAGTTCCGTTTACTGACGAAGCCGTCCAGGTAAAAATAAGCTTCGTCAGTAAACCAAATGCTGCCGACATGCATATCGCCGTCATCAATCCTGTGCACTATATCGTTAGCGAATGTCTCTCGTGCAGCAATGGTAGCGGCGCTGAGGGATTGCCGCGTTTGAATTTTGTATGGATAGAGGTGTAAACTCTGGCGCATGAGACGATACGTGGACGTTGGCGTCATTTGGACCGCAGCTGCAACACGGCGAACGGAAACCCGAGGCCGCTGTTGGATCACCTGCTGCACTAGCTGCGCGTTGCCCTCTGTGGTTGCCGTACGCGGTCGCCCTACCTTTCCAGCACGTTCATCCGTCACGTTCCCAGTCCGTTGAAATTTTTCAAACAGATCCTTTATTGTATCGCTTTTCGGTCCTTTGGTTACATTAAACCTCCGTTGAAAACTTCGTCTTGTTGCAACAACACTGTGTTCTAGGCGGTGGAATTCCAACACCAGAAAAATCCTCTGTTCTAAGGAATAAACCATGTTGTTTACAGCACACTTGCACGTTGTGAACAGAACACGCTTACAGCAGAAAGACGACGTACAGAATGGCGCACCCACAGACTGCGTTGTCTTCTATATCTTTCACATCACGTGCAGCGCCATCTGTTGTTGAAAATTGTAACTACTGTAATTTCGAAGGTTTGTCCGCCTGAAAATGTACTGTTGTCCCAAGCATATTGCAACAAACGGTTTATTTCTATCGCTGCTCGTATAGTTTTTATTGCCGTTTCAAATATACCGGTCATTTTTGAAACACCCTGTACCTGTACATAAGAAAAGAGTATTGGAATTACTGTTCTGCTAACTTACATTCTCCATAGATGAGTAGCATTTCTACTTTCTCTTCGTTGGTGTACATTCTACTCACACAACTCTTCAACTGACGATGGTTGACGAAATGACGGGTGTGCACATTATTTATGTTTACATTTGTCCTCTGTCAACGTCAGCACGTGGATGTGTTCCATTACCTCCATTACCTGCACTAAGCGCTGGCAGCGTCAACGTCACTGTTGTGTTACTTATCTTTCAGTGAATGGTACACTGTGATACATTTTTAATAGGTCCTTAGGAGAGGAAATGAACTCTCGAATAAAATATACAGAGCGCCATTTAAAAAAGAGATACCGCTGCTCATATCTTTGTAAAAAAACAAAGCTACAACGAAGGCAATCATACTGATTGATACCCCCCCTGACGGCTAAAGAACATTTGCTTGAAACATTTTGTAATTTGCATCTGGACAAACAGTTAGTTAGTGTGGTAAAGACAAATGGGACACCCTATATATATGCTTTTTTTACACAGTACTACTCCAACGACTCCTGAGAAGGAGTGTTCAATCCCGTCGCACAATCTTTACCCCCCAAGCTCATCACCGAAGTATTAGGTCACTGCAGCGCTCATTCTCATGACCTGTTGACACACTGGACAACATAAATATACTCTCCATTCACATTCCTGTGACCACCTATAAAACACGTAACTATAACACTAGGGCAGCAATTGATTGACCATTCTTACAGTATAACACAGGTGTTTGCATATACGTGTTGAAACATTTGAAACATATAACTGAATGAAAAGGCAACATTTTATAATAATAGCTGTATTTGTTGAAGCCGTTAAGAGTGTCACACAACTGGCTTCACAATTTTTAAGCTCCATCTTCTGATGTATATCTTTATAGAAATTTCTTACCATTATATTAGGGAAATGAAGTTATCTGCACTATTTTCGAAGTAGTGACAGAATAGATTTTAATAATGGCAAAAATATTACTTATCTAGTAGGAAACTAGGTGTAATTCACATAAGACTCACAAATAACAGGCCTATTCGTATATAAGAAATAAAATTTGTAATTTCATACCAAAAGATGGTTACTCCAAAAGATGCTTACTTACAGTGCTATATTATATCGAATAGGGAGCTGTTACAAAATGTCACACAGTAACAGCTTGGCTGGTCCAACTTCTCAGACTTCTTCAACTGGTAAAACCATTAATGGTGGAAAACCACTCTGTAAAAGGGAAGGAATGTAATTAGGAATCAGAAACTGATCCTTGACTAAAAATTGTAGGAGCAGTAGCTAAAGAGAAAAAGAGATGAGCGCAGTCCCATATAATGTCGCAAAACTAACGTAACCTGGATTGACCTGTGTTAAAATCACGATGAACTGTCAACACTTGACCGTTTTAAATACGTTCTAGGGGCTTATGTCAAGTACCGGGCGATGCCTCTACTATATGTTAGCCAGGCAAATACTGAGTCCGGGAGTGGCTGAAGACTAAATACAAACAAAGTTAATGATGAGAATAAAATTAATGTATAAATGTAGACTGAAAAAATTCTTTGTAACATGTTTAACCTGTAAAATGCGTGAAGAACCATCTTCTGCAGAACGAACCGCTATGAGACATGAAGAGAGTCAGCGAGATTGTAGGAGGTATCGACGGGGATGTGGAGCCAAGCCGATCCCGTTGCCGTGGCCAGGTGCACGAAGTTTCTCGGTTGAGGATTTATGGAAAGAACAGTCCCATCGAGGGAGTGCCACAGATTCTGGTCTGGGGTTTAATCGGGGTCTTCGGTGGTCAGCGGAGTACGGTAGGTTAATCCTACTGCTATTCGAACCACGCACATACACTACGAGGTAAGTGACATGTTGCATTACCTTGCTGGTAGATGCTATCGCGCTGAGGAAATAGAAACTGAAAGCGGGGGTGAACACGCTCTCCAGGGATAGGTGTATACAATGGCACCAAAACGTATTGGCACACGTGCGTATTGATCGTTGCTGGGTACAAACGTCGCACCTTCCGCTACACAGAAATCTTATGTGACTTAAGTGCTAACGTCAACAGTCCCTAAGCTTACACACTACTTAACCTAAATTATCCTAAGGACAAACACACACACATCCATGTCCAAAGGTGGACTCGAACCTCCGCCAGGACCAGCCGCACAGTCCATGAGTGTAGGTACACAGCACATGTACGTGCTGACATACCAGATATTAGAATTCTGCCAATAGTGCCTACCATTAACAAAGAAATGCAGGCTTAAGAGCAAACATGTATCTCCTCTGCAAACAAAAAGTATTTGCACAGAACGTGGCTTCTCGGTATATTGCTGGGTTTTCAGGTACCGGAAAGCCATCTGCTGACTCAATAGACACTGCGTGTTTTTGACGGCCCAGTCGCTAGTATGTTGCTGTATTGCGCGATAGTGGTCAGCATGGATCCGAAGAAGAAGGAACATTCAGTGGCGTTGCGTGAGAGAGTGGTATTGTTTCATTCTCAAGGGAGAGGCTATCGACAAATCGGAGCAGAGGTGTCTGCTAGCTACATCACGGTACGAGCCATCATTCATAAATATAAAGAGACTGGAACAACAGTGAATAAGTGTCACCCTGGACGTCCAAAAGTGCTTACTACCCGAAAGCGTCACGTATCATCGCACTTGCTCGGAAGGAACCTGCTACAAGTGCTGCAAATATTGTTGAGGTTGTTCACACAACGTCCGACAAGATGGTTAGTGTTCTAATTATACGAAATGTGTTGAATGAGGCTGACATGCATGGACGTTCTCCCAGGAAAAAGCCATATAATCTGAAATTAACTGGCAGAAACGCATGCAGTTTGCTAAGGTCTACAGCAGCAATCCGATGAAGTTTCGGAACACTGTGATGTTTAACGACGAATCGAAGTTCGTTTGGCGCAACCCGAATACGCACCTCGACATCAAACACATGCATCCCACAGTCAAACACGGTGGGACCGGTATCAGGGTCTGGGGCTTTATGGCAGCGTACGGCGTTGGAAATCTAGCTGTAATCCACGGTAAGATGGATCATATTAGATACATTGACGTGTTTCGAGGTAATTTACACGCTAGTGCACAGACATTGGGCCTTACTGGGGTGTTTCATTTCCAGCAAGACAACGACCCAAAATATACCACCATGAAAACCCGGGAGTGGTTACTGTACAATGCCCCCAGAAGGGTTGTAACACCACCTCAGAGCCCTGACTTGATCCCTACTGAGAGCCTGTGGGCTCATCCTGATACGCAAGTCAGAGAAAGGCGTCCGTCCGGTAAAAACGACTTTGAGAAAGTGCTCCCGGAGGAATGGTCGAAAATTACCCCCGATATAACCCGGAATTTAACACAAAGCATTCCTAGGCGTTTATGTGCTGTTATAGCTTCTAAAGGGATACACACTAGCTATTAGAAGGTGAACATCAATGAAAAAAACTAACGAACTGTCCGATTTATACGCGTGTGCCAATACTTTTTGGGTGCAGAAGAGCGATGTATATTTTCATAACACTGTATGGACAGGTGATTTTACGGACAGGTGATTTGGACGTATTTACATCCTATGTAATGTAAGGTGGCACGTGTCTGGTTTCTGTTCTGAAATATATGTTTCGCGTAACCTACAACCACTAAAATGTAACTGTGCTAATACATTTTGGTGCGATTGTACTTGTCTTGATCCATCGTGTCTTTCAGAAAGGCGACATGAGCCAGGGAATTCTGCGAGACCATTCCCCTGACCATAACGCTCCCACCTCCAGCCTGGACATTTATTAGAATTGTTGCAGCGTGTTTACTTTCAGACGTTTCACGCCACACACAACAACGGCCATCTGACCAATAGAGCATAATATGTGGTGTCACCGCTAGACACCACACTTGCTAGGTGGTAGCTTAAATCGGCCGCGGTCCATTAGTACATGTCGGACCCGCGTGTCGCCACTGTCAGGATCGCAGACCGAGCGCCACCACAAGGCAGGTCTCGAGAGACGGACTAGCACTCGCCCCAGTTGTACGACGACGTTGCTAGCGACTACACTGACGAAGCCTTTCTTTCATTTGCCGAGAGACAGTTAGAATGGCCTTCAGCTAAGTTAATGGCTACGACCTAGCAAGGCGCCATTAGTTACTTCATGAATCTAAAGAGTCTCACTTGTATCATCAAGAATGCTGTATACCAAAGGACGATATAAAAGTTAAGTGTTCTAGTAGCTACGTTCTTTTCTTTATCACATTCATCACGTATCCTGTTCCAGACTTCGCGCCAGTCGGCGTGTGTGTACGAGTGCCCTTTCGGCTACCCGTCTCTGTGGACTGGCTGCCTTGTCAGTCCACTACATAATACATGGCTCAGTTGAAACAGTCACTTATCGGCACTCAGTCAACGTCTTGCTGCGCTAATGGTGTGCAAATTCCACTCACCGTCGCCCATGAACAGCAGTCAGCCTGGGTGCATGAACCAGCCGCCTGTGGCAGAGACACATACGCAGCAGCGTTGAGGAGATACTAGTGGTATCCCCGTGGTTCGCGTTGGCGGTCGGTTTCGGAACAGTTACAGGTCTAATCGCCCATACACATTTCCGCAGTGGTCGTTCACTCTTGTCATCTATGTCCCAGGGTGCACCACAGTGGACTCCTCCCCAGTCTTGGATAGCGCTATGTCGCCACACAAGCTGTTCTTTTACCATGGCGGCATACGAACCGTTTACAGACTTAACAATTTGGGAAATGGTTGCAACCTTGGCATGAAAACCATTCATCATACCCTTTATGGATGTCAAAGAAATTGCTCCGGTTCCGCGTTACCACAATGTCTACACCGCTTTACTCGCCTTACACTTTATACACCCTCCACTGCTAGTGCTGCCACGTGCCGTCTGTGAGTACTTACTGCACGATGACGTGGAACATAGGCTTTCGTCAAATTAATGTCACTAAACTGTGTAAGAAGAGAATTAGAATTCATTCTTTTAAAGTAGTTAAACTCATCGAAACACACGACAGAAATACAAACATATAGTTTTAAAAACATTTATGCAGAATCTCCTCCTTAACCGCATCCCAGCCCTAGGGGCAGTAGCACTATCTTACTCCTACACTACTTTTATACCAAAAGAAATGAGTTACTTATATACATTATTTGGTTGAAATAATTTCATCAAAATAATCGTGGAAAGTACAAATCTATTGTCTGATCTTCACCGAGCGAAGTGGTGCAGTGGTCGGCACACTAGATTCGCAGTTAGGAGGACGACGGTTCACATCTGTCTGGCCACTCTTCCTTTTCCATATGCCTCCAGCAACTCTTCCTCCGTCCCCTCTCTCTGTCCTTCTCCTCTTGTGCCCTCTGTCAATCTCCACCACCTTTACGTCTCTCTCCTCCTCCCCTTACCACTGTGTTTCACCTCAACCAGTGTCCCAGCCCATACCTCCTCCCCTTACCTGTACCTACTTACTTATCCCCCTCTCTCTGTCCACCTTCTCCGTGTCTTAACCATGTCTTTCTCTGCTCTCTCTTTCTACACCTTGTAAGGGGTTCACCAGCCTGCTGGAGCAAATTGTAATTTTGATGCATTGCTCACGAGCTACCTGCGACAGAAAATATCTTTGCTGCAATAGAGTCACAAGTGAAAGAAGTCTCGGCAGTCGTCGCAGTCGCTCGCTGCTACAGTGTAGTTCTAGTCTGTCACTGGTACAGCGCAGTTGATATTGTAAGGTAAGTTTTATTATTTTTATTGGCATGCTCGTAGTTTAGTCACTTCTCTGAGATATTAATATGAATCTGTTTCAATCCTTTTGTGATTCGTCGGCACCAGTTGACACAGATCTGTAATATTCAGTTTTTTATATAATAGATTACAGGTTTTTATCTACAATGTAAATGATTTTCAGAATATACTTTTTACCAGTCAACAAAAAAAGGAAGGAATAATTTTGCCTTAAGTCATTACCAGTCCCGATCCAGTCATTTATTTAAACTTAAGTATTTCGGAAATTATCTCAGATCATAGTCATGTGTTCTTTAGTAATCAGACGACCAGCCGTGCAGCTGTGTCAATAAGAAAAGAGTTTTTCTAATGATTCAGGTCTCAGAGAAATGTTGCCCAGTATTAGTAAATAGGCCTGCATTGCAGTAAGCTGTGCCATTGACGAGCAGATATGTAGACAGCGTTATCTGGCTACACCATCATGAGGTAAGAATTTTTCAGTTTATTCAGACTGATATCATAGGGTCATGGCGTAGCGCTGCTAACGTCAAAATTTATCACTCTTCGTGAGTTAATATATTAACAAAAAAATTATCATTTTTATTATTTTATGCGGGAAGGTTACACTTGGTGATATCCAGACAGGATGATAATTTTGAGAATTTTTTGAGAAATAGTCAGCTGTGTATCTGCTCTTACGTATCCAGTGTTAAGTGTAGTTTGAATTTGGCGCAACGCGTTTGCTAATTTGTCATATTATTTTCACAGATAATCGGCAGTTTATTGCTCTTAGTTGTCATTGTACTTGCTCCAATTTGTGTCCGTTTTGTCTTTGTTTGATTTTGTGTCCACCTTCAATTTATGAAAATGCTGCGAAAAACTGCAAACAGTATATCGTGAAGCGCAATGAATGAAAACGATGATTTGAGTAGTTTAACTGACAATACTAGAGATATTCAGTCTCACAGTTCTAATTCCTCAACCTTATACAATCAGTGCATGTCAACAACCAGTAACATTTCAAATTCAAACGATGAGCAAAAAGATTTAATTATGTCCACAGTAAATGTAATAATAATTGATGACTTGGTGCGTTCCACTACAACGAACGCTGCCTAGTTTCACAAATAGGATGTGCAGAATTTACACAGTGAGCAGCTAAATGTTACGAATGAAAACGAGCAATTTACTCAAATTACGTCAGATTTATTTGATTCCGATGTAGTGACCAAAACTGCACAACCGATCAGCAGACCTTTTCATCAATCAGACAATGACCAAATAGTTACAAAACATGTATCAAACGCAGATACATTAGCACACACCACAATAAACAGAGTCGCTAATTTGGATGTTTATCAAGTTATGGCAATATTGCTACAACTTAATGAATCGAACAAACAGCTTAACGAAAATTTCAAAAAGTCAGATGAAAAACACAACAGGTCGATCAAACAAAGCAATGAAAATTTCAAGTAGATTAATGAAAAACTTGACAGCTCTATTGAACAGCTTACTGAACAGATTACAGCCATTCCCGTGCAATGTAATGAAACCAACAAACAATTACGTGAGGAAACTAAGGCCTTTTCCAGGAATAGCAGTGAATAAATCAGATCCGTTGCACAAGAGATACGCAACAGACACGAAGCTACTACAAAATTACTTAGATATGAAATCAACGCAGTCGCTAAACAATGTTTAGTAAACGCAACACAGTTATATAACGAGATTTAAGCTATATCATCAGAACTTTCACGCACTTTGCATGCGAAAATTGACGAGAAACTTGAACAACAGAACACCCAAATTTACGAACATTGTTAATTACCAACTACAAAACAGAGAAACGCATATCGCAAATTCATACAAGAACAGAACAAAGTCAAGAAACAATTAATGCGAACAATTACTAAAAGAAACAGGAAGATAAGCATAAGTTGTTCGCAAAAGCAAAAACATACGTTGACACCAGCATTGCTACAGTATCGGATGAAATTAATACGGTCAAACAATTGAACACAGATCTAAAGGAAGACCTTACCGATCTGAAAACAAAAACAGACACTGGTATTCACACCTTAGAAAACAAATACACAGAAGACTTTCAGATAGTTACTAGTAGGCTTGAACAACTGGAATTAATACAGGATCCCGAACTATTAAAGCAAACGTTAAGGAATTAAGCAAAACCATGCGTAAAATACAAAAATAGATTGATGCTTCTGACGCCAGAAATGACAATCAGGTAAAAGCATTAACTGAAAAATTTGATCAATTAGCCAGTAGAGTTGACGCTATGGAGAACAATAATGACATTAAATCAGACGTTACGTCATCAGTTTCCTTCAATCAGACAGCTGAATTTGAAATATGCAGCAAACAAACAGTGAGTTAGGTACATCCAATAATATGCTACGTCGAAAATTGCCGTCTTTACAGCATGAAGTGACAGAAATGGAAAATATTTCAGCCTATAACATCTCACAGCATACGCCACATTCTGAACGTTTGTCACACTCCCACAGCCGACACAACTTAGGTAGATTAAAGAGAGCACGTGACTCAGATTCCGAACAGACGCAGACAAAAACATTCTTATACAACCCTGATCTTGGTCAAACATTTGGAGACGATAATTTTGACTACAAGCACTTTTTATCCGTTAGGAAATTTAAGACATTTAAGAATGACAGAACACAAATTCACCCCTTGGACTGGATACAGCAATTTACTTTTGCATTTCCACCAACTTGGCCTGTAACGCACAAGCTAGAATTTATTTGCAGATTTTTAGAAGGCGAACCGGCAATTCGAATGAGACCGATCGCAATACAATGTTACTCAGTAGAAGAATTTCAAAATGCTTTTCTGTCAGCGTACTGGTCGACAACGACACAGCGCGGTATCAAGGATCAGTTGAACAGCATACCGAATTATGAAAACTCAAATTTCTCCACTATCATGCAATTCCTTGAACATATGGTACAACAAAACCAATATTTATGCGAACCATACAGCGAGTCAGCACTAATCCAGCTATGTATTACGAAATTACCATGATCGTTAAGAGTTTCGCTCTTAACTGGACAACAGAAAGGAAACTTTTCGGCATAGCAACCCTGTTTCTTCCCCGAGTACTCAGCTTCCTTGCTACTTTGTACAGATTTCCTATGTGGAAGGTAGTGGATACCACTTTTATGCTTCTTGTCTGCCAGATATCAGATATTTTTTTCGAATTTCATAGCCGGTCCCAAGATCGGTTGATAAACGTGGAGGAGCAGGAGTCACACCTCGCTAGGAAACCTTTGTCCACCTGGTCTGGGTAATAGTACCTTGTGAGGGTTCCTAGGCAGGTTAACGGTGAAGAACTCAATGGCAGTGAAGACGGAGATGAATATCATCAGTACGGTGGAGCTGGCGGAAGAGGCGGCCCTGCTTTTAGGGTTAATGTAAAAGCTGACAATAGCAAACCCAGATGCGTCTGAACCCATAATCGGCAGCTCTCTGCTCAGTGTCTGTTAAAAAAAAAAAAAAAAGGTTCAAATGACTCTGAACACTATGGAACAACTGCTGTCATCAGTCCACTAAAACTTAGAACTACTTAAACCTAACTAACCTAAGGACATCACACACGTCCATACCCGAGGCAGCATTCGAACCCACGACCGTAGCGGTCGCGCGCTTTCATACTGTAGCGCCTAGAACCGCTCGGCCATCCCGGCCGGCAGTGTCTGTTCCCCATGTTAGGGGCGACTGCAGTAATTGCTCCAGGAACTAACAATTCCTGGTTCCCATAACCCGTTGGAAACGTTGGACAAACAGTTATAAGCTATCATGATTTGTGAAAATAGTAACAATGGCACTCGTGCCACCCACCTGAGGACCTGAGCAGTCACGAACACAGAAAGTCGGAACTCTCTGGCTGACTTCCAACCAAAACTATCACTTATATAGGCACATTTAATGTCAACACTCTAATTCAACCGTGAATATTACACAACCCAGTGCAGGAGTTAGAGCGAAAAGAAATTCAGATTTTAGCCTTACACGTATGAAGCCATAGTAGATTACAGAAATCTTTAAGAGTACAACAGGAAAACGTATTGCTAAAGGTGCACCGCTTCTGCGAATGGCTGTTTTCATACATAAAAATATAACAAACTTCAAAAGAAATGTGTGCCCCGTAAGCAAACGTCTTATGACAATGCGCTTGCAGTGCACTAAGAAGAAGTATACCTCAATTGATGTTAAAGCCCCCACCAAGATTGCTAACAAAGGATCCACCGACTGTGGAGAAATTCAGAACCGATCTTCAGAAAGTAATGGCTAAAATTCCAAAGCAGGGCATCAAAATCTTCTTGGTTGATTTCAATGTCCATACAGGGATTGTTATTCAATCTGTATATTGAGCAAGCAGTAAAGGAAACTAAAGAAAAATTCGGAGTAGGTATTAAAATCCATTGAGAAGAAATAAAAACTTTAAGGTTCGCCGATGACATTGTAATTCTGTCACAGATAGCAAAGGATCTGGAAGAGCAGCTGAACGGAATGGACAGTGTCTTGAAAGGATGATATAAGATAAACACCAACAGAAGCAAAACGAGGATAATGGAATGTAGTCAAATTAAATCGGGTGATGCTGAAGGAATCAAATTAGGAAATGATACACTTAAAGTAGTAAATGAGTTTTGCTATTTGGGGAGCAAAATAACTGATGATGATCGAAGTAGAGAAGATGTATAATGTAGACTGGCAATGGCAAGGAATGCATTTCTGAAGAAGAGAAATTTGTTAACATCGAGTATAGATTTAAGTGTGAAGAAGTCGTTTTTGAAAGTATTTGTATGGAGTGCAGCCACCTATGGAAGTGAAACATGGACGATAAATAGTTTTGACAAGAAGAGAATAGAAGCTTTCGAATTCTGGTGCTACAGAAGAATGGTGAAGATTAGATGGGTAGATCACATAAGTAATGATGAAGTATTGAATAGAATTGGTGACAAGAGGAATTTGTGGCACAACTTGACAAAAAGGAGGGACCGGTTAGTACATGTTCTGAGGCATCAAGGAATCCCAAATTTAGCATTGGAGGGCAGCGTGGAGGGTAAAAAGCGTAGATGGAGACCAAGAGATGAATACACTAAGCAGATTCAGAAGGATGTAGGTTGCAGTAAGTACTGGGAGATTAAGACGCTTGCACTGGATAGGGTAGCATGGAGAGCTGCATCTAACCAGTCTCAGGACCGAATACCACAACAACAACAACATAGGCAAAGAAAAACAATACTGGAAAACTGTAGCAAAATATCTCGCCCATTAATTTTTCTAATGAAAACCGAAAAATTTTTATCGAGCTGTGCCAATGAAACCTTAAAATTATGTCAGCATCAATGAGGTACAATCCCCGGACACAAAAGACCTGGAGATCCCCAATAAAAGAGCTCGATGAATATTGAATTGAAAATGTTGCCGTCTCGTATCTTCTACAAAAGGAAGGTCATGACTTACAAGTCCGTAGAGGAGCAAACATGGATTCAGACCACTATCTAATATAGATAAAAGTTAAATTTACGCCAAAGAGAGTCCACGGCAAGAAAGTGCACCAGCAGAAATTTGGCATCAGAAGAACACAATAAAGCGTGCTTGGAGAATAACTGGAAAAAGTTCAGGCAGATGCTTCGAAAAGTTTCACAGTAAAATAATACAGAAGGCAAGATGTTTACTACCCCGAAGAAAAACGCAAAAATTCATGTTGGGATACAGAGTGTGATAAAGCTTTGGAAAAACGAAAATAGGCTTTTTTTAACTACGACAGAAAGAGAACACCGGAAATTCTTCAATAGATTTATGAAACTAGGAAACAAGTGGCAAAAATCATTACGCAGACGGAAAAGAAAATACCTGAAAAACCAACTCAACTTAATCGAAGAAAACTTCCGCATCTACAATACACGAGATTTTTTCTAATCTTTTGCAGAAAAATATCGCGGATACAGCCCACAAAATCTACGTTTCAAGAAATCTGACGGAAAACTTGTAATCCCTAATCAGGAAAATTGTAAGTAACTTGCACATTATTTTTCAACACTTCGTAACTGTCCGGAACCATCTTCTAGATTCTATAAGGAATGAACTACTTACAAGTACCTTGAATCATCCCCACCAACACAAGAATAAATTCACAAACACATTATTACATTAAAAGCAACAGAACATCTGGTAAATATGGGATAATTGCTCAGATACTGAAAACCTTAGGACCAAATAGTCTCAGAGAGCTACCCCAAATCATTGCAGATGTTTGGGAGAAAGAAAAATTACTCTAGGTATGTAAATGTGCTCTCATTCATTCATTACACAAAAAGAAGACAAATCTGATGTAAATAATTATCGAGGCATATCCCTACTGCAGGTCACATACAATGTTCCATTAGCCTGTCTTCTTCAAAGTCCACAACAACAACTGGAAAACAAAATTGGTCAATATCAAGGTGGCTTTCGGCCCAGTACATACTGCACAGAACAAATTTTCAATCTAAAGACCGTGCTAAAATGCAAAGCAGTGAGAAACTGAAACAGAACTTTAAAAAGGCATAAGACTCATTATACCGTCAAGCAGTTTTTGATATTAAATCGAAACAAGAAGTTTACCGTTACCAGCCAGTGTTTATTTATCTTCACGACTTGTTTTAAAGGTTTAAACCTCTACCATTAGGTGGATTTATAGGTGTTAGTATGATATTTGTGTGTGTGTTGTGTTACGATTTTTGGCACTTGTGGCACTGTCTAGTGCAGAAACAAAACGCTATTTCAGAACATGGATTTCGGTTTATTCTGACCAAAAATTAAACGTATATCTAACGGTAAACGTAAAGTAATTAAAATAGAGTACCTCAAGTGGTCACAGGTCCTTTCACTGCCCTAACACATCACATGTATACTGCCAAATTTAGTAAACAAATAATGAGCCTGGAAACTATTTGCTGCAAAGATCGTATATCAGTAGAGAAAACATTATAACAAGGCACAAAGAATATACACTGTAACAAGATTATTATAGAATAAATTTTAAAGGATTTGATGATGTATGTTTTGAGGTGTCGAATACCTGCGTTGGAATAAATATTGCAGGTGGTAAATATATCCGATTTTGACAGGTTAAAACGGCTTAATCTTCTACTCGTTTATATAATTAGGTGAAATGTTACAAACTTGGAGTACAATAAACACATTGGTTAATGCCTTAAAATATGCAGGTGGATGTACATATAGTTTCAAGCTCACAATGGCAACAAGCTTTTGGTGTGACAATATATCTGTAAAAGAGGTCACTGTCTTGTACATTTGGTGGCTGCCAAGGTAACATAACTAAATATTTATGATAAATATTAAGGGTTTGTGTGTGTGTGTGTGTGTGTGTGTGTGTGTGTCTGTGTGCGTGCGTGTTTTACAGTATAATAATGTAGGCAGTTTGCTGAAAACAAAGATGACAGTATTATAAACATTGTCATTTATCTCATTTCATATGGATTCAGATTATTTTGTTTGCTGTTTGTGTATTTGGATTGTTTCAAGGATGTCTTTTTTTCTGCCTTTTGGTTGGATGTGTGAGATGCTGATACTTGTGTTGTTAATATGGTGTTTTGGTTCATGCAGGTGGGTGGCTATTGCTGATGTGTGGTACTTTTTTGTTTTTTAGTGCTCATATGTGTTATTTGAATCTAACACAAATGATCTGCCTGTCAGGTCAATGTAGAAGCAGTCATAGTCGAAACATTAAATTTTGTAGACACCTGTCTCGTGAAGTGGCTTTCATGTACTTATGTTGTGGGGTAACTTCTGTCCAATCTTGTTGTCTGTGGTAAAAGGATATGCTTATGACTCTTCGTTTGAAGACATTGGCAGTGTGATGTGAAATGTTACCTACAAGGGGGATTGTATGGAAGATTTTTTTTTGCGTTGTGATTGCTCCAGCTGTTTGTTTCGTTATTTCAGTTTTTTGTTCATATTTGTCTTCATATAGCGGTAGTTGGATAGCTTTATTGATCATATAGCGGAGTACTGCCATTTTGTGGTTTGTGGGGCGACAAGACGAGTTGTGGATTGTAGTATGTGTTGAGGCAGGCTTCTGATAAATTTCTAATTGTTGTCTGTTATACTTTTTTCTAATGTTAAGGTCTAAAAAACTTATAGTTTCATCTTTTTGGCGTTAAACAGTGAATTTTATGTTTTCATGGGAGTTATGAGAGTCGAGGGACATGAAAGGGAAGCAGTGGTTGGGAAGGGAGTGAGACAGGGTTGTAGCCTCTCCCCGATGTTATTCAATCTATATATTGAGCAAGCAGTAAAGGAAACAAAAGAAAAATTCGGATTAGGTATTAAAATCCATGGAGAAGATATAAAACTTTAAGGTTCGGCGATGACATTGTCATTCTGTCAGAGACTGCATAGGACTTGGAAGAGCAGTTGAACGGAATGGACAGTGTCTTCAAGGGAGGATATAAGATGAACATCAACAGAAGCAAAACGAGGATAATGGAATGTAGTCGAATTAAGTTGGGCGATGCTGAGGGAATTAGATTAGGAAATGAGACACCTAAAGTAGTAAATGAGTTTTGCTATTTGGAGCAAAGTAACTGATGATGGTCGAAGTAGAGAGGATATAAAATGTAGACTGGCAATGGCAAGGAAAGCGTTTCTGAAGAAGAGAAATTTGTTAACATCGAGTATAGATTTAAATGTCAGGAAGTACTTTCTGAAAGTATTTGTATGGAATGTAGCCATGTATGGAAGTGCAACATGGACGATAAATAGTTTGGACAAGAAGAGAATAGAAGCCTTTGAAATGTGGTGCTACGGAAGAATGCTGAAGATTAGATGGGTAGATCAGGTAACTAGTAAGGAAGTATAAGGAAGTATTGAATAGGATTGGGGAGAAGAGGAGTTTGTGGCACAACTTCAAAAGAAGAAGGGATGGGTTGGTAGGACATGTTCTGAGGCATCAAGGGATCACCAGTTTAGTATTGGAGGGCAGCGTGGAGGGTAAAAATCGTAGAGGGAGACCAAGAGATTAATGCACTAAACAGATGAAGAAGGATGTAGGCTGCAGTACATATTTTGAGATGAAGAAGCTTACACAGGATAGAGTAGCATGGAGAGCTGCATCAAACCAGACTCAGGACTGAAGACCACAACAACAACAATAACATGAGAGTTATTGAATAACTGGTTCACCTCATTGATGTCATCTATAGTACCTTTGATTAAAAGGATGCTATCACCCAATATCTGTTGTAGTAATGATATTTCTAAGGAGGTGGTGACTGGAATTAAGAATTCTGTCTTCTAAGTTACTTACAAATATTGCAGCTGTCGATCCAGAAAGATTCTAGCCCATTGCCAGACCGTCTGACTGTTTGTAGATTTTATTGTTAAATTTAAAGTAGTCGAGTGAAAGTGTGAATTCAAGCAGTTCCATTAGTTCAGTAATATGAGTTGAAGGTATTTTTTGTTGTTTTGTAGGTTGCCATTGATTATCTGTAATGTGGGATCTATTGGCACAGAGGAGTAAAGGTTTTCTATGTGAAATGAAGGAAGTCTAGCTCCATCAGGTACTTCTATGTTTTTGAAATGTTGTGTAAATTCTGTTTTGTTGTCTCATTATGGAATGTGTATGCTTCTTTGAGAATTTTGAAGAGTATTTTGTTGAGTTTGAATCTTGGGCTGTTCCTGTTGTTCACTATAGGCCTGATGGGGGACCCATTTTTGTGGATATTTGGTTGTGATCTAAGGCAGGGTGCTTGTGGGCTCATTGTTACAATGTTTCTTGCTTCTTGGATGGTGAGTAGAATGTTGCTTTCTGATGTGCTTGAAGAACAAGGGTTAGATCCAAAAACACTTAACCTCATCAAAGAAGCAGTGACTGATACGACCTCCAAGGTGAAATTCATGGGCGAAATATCCTAGCCCTTCCTGATAAAAACTGGCGTCCGACAAGGTGATGGTATATTTTCCTATTCCATCTTGTGCTGGACAGGTTCATCCGACAATGGGAAAAGAAACTGAAGAACAAAAACTGCTGGAAACCTGTGGTCAAGGATGACATTAGAATTTCACGTTTAGCATTTGCTAACGACTTAGCCTTATTAAAGCATGATGATATAACAGCAATCAAACAGGTTGATACCATTAAGTAATTTACAGAGAAAGTTAATTTGCAAATACCTTCCCTAAAGTCTGAATTCATAGCCACAAAATCTGACAAACAAAACGTGATTATAAAATAAGGTCATATCAATATTGTGCCGTATTACAAATACTTAGGTGAAGTCCTTGAATCTACGGGGCGAGAGAAAGTAGCACTAAAAATTCTCCTCCAAAAACTAAAGAGATCCTATGGAAAAACCTTCACACTGTATGATAAAAAATGCTTGTCCAAAAACGCTAAAATTAGACACTATAATACAGTATAAAAACGTTAAGTCCTGTATGAATTGAAACTCTGACAGTCCACATAAAAGGTGACCTAGAAAACTTATTAAAGAAAGAACGTAAAATCACCAGACAGATACTAGTGCAAAGAAAACAGAAGAGGGATATGGATTACAATCTCGTCAGAAAACTGAGAAATGGTCCAACCTTCCAGCAGGCATTAGAAAAAGGGGATTAAAATTTTATTGGCACGTCTGTAGGCTTCCCAAAACAAGACTCACTCAAAAAATTCTTAAATACTTAAAACTATTTCCTTGATAAAAGAGGTCAAAAACGACCCATAGGAAAGCTCAGATAAATTATTCAGATATTTTGGATACGAAGGTATTTAAGCAGAAAGTTGACAGATGGGAAGGCAGAGAACGAAGCTCCGAAGGAAATAGGAACAGATGAAAGGGGGAAGGAAGAGAGAAAATGCAGAAAAATGAGAACAGCATGGACAGAAAGGAAAAAAGAATCAAGAAGCGTTGTGTGATCCATCAGGGTCTAATAGCATATAATAATAATAATAATAATAATAATAATATTGTCGATACGAGAATAATTCTACGAATAGTTATCTCCTCATATAGAGTAGCACCTTAAAATGAATTAGATTACTATCCGTTATAAAATTTCAGCCTATGTAACATGAAACATGGTGCTCACCATCACACCTGTATTTGCAATGACAACACAGAGGACTTCACAATTAAGCCCCCAAATGTCGTTATTCGATGGCTACGTGTAATAAATCAGTATGAACCTGCAATATACCGATAAAACCAATATTTTTATTAATAAATGCTAATGCTGGTTTTTTCAGTTCGTGTGTTAACATTGAAAGCAGACTATTTGCGCGATGCAGTGTTTACACCCCGCCACCTCATACATATGAATGGCCCGTATGGGCGTGTGATAAACACCAGTGACCTATATTGTAACGATCAATCGAGAGCTAATACATAGTTCAGATTTTAATTTTTTGTGCTCGCATGTTGTAGCACCCTGTGCACGTTCTCCTAATTGCTATTTAACGCGGATTATCGATTTTCGTTCACGCGAGGGATGCCAAGCAAACAGCTTAGTATTCAACTGTTCTGTGAGCGAAACTCTCGTCAGCCATGAGTTATTTTATGTTCGCAGTGATGCGAATCAGTCTTATACCTTAACGCTTAGACATGTATTAGGACGTTATAGTTTCCGGTTTCTTATTGCACTAGAGTGCTTGAGAAGAGTCAGTGATCAGATTTTGCTAACAATATACGTGTGATATTCAGCAATTGACGGGGCTCAAATTATTCAATAAATCAGTTTCATAAAAACGTGTTTATTATATTTATGTATGTCAGAATAACTGATAACGAGATTCACTCCAGTATCTGGTCATTCGCTCTGCTTGCGTTAATCGTAACCATCCGCGCACGTATTTAGATGGACATCGTTGTACTAACATATCCGCTCATACCCGGAGACAAAGAAAAAGAGCAGTTCACAAATGTTTTATCACTGTGATTTACTATGAGTTGAATGTTGGAAATACCAAACCTAATGTAAGAGGACATTCCAGGCATATGTCAACATGTGTACTTCCTGGAACAATGTAGATTTCGTCTCCTGACCTTTTGTCCAGTAATGAAGTTGCGTCCTTTATTTTGGCCCTCTGTATCCAGTTGACACCACACGGTGTTCAGTCAGAGTAGAAACTCACTATCTTCTGAAACATATGGATTGTAATTAGCCAGAGTTGCCTCGATCTCCAAATAGGTCTGTTACCATCGACTTTCAGCAAACGTTTTACTGTTGCAACGGTATCTAACCGAAGTGCGTTATCTTGTAGGCATATTACTGTGAGCTTGAGCACTGTCTTGCAACAGCACTGACTGTGGGAAAGGGCAGGATGTTGTTAATATAATAATTCAACAAAGCCAGTGCATTGTTATGAGGCAGCTTAGCTTGCTGGAACACTGAACACTGAACTCAGGGATGCTGCACCGACTAGTGCATGTATCTACATTGACTGTGGCAATTGTATTTTTAGATATGTGACTGGTAGTGGCACATACACACAACAAGCGCACTACTGAGAACTGTAATAGGATTATTTTGAATCTTCCAGCCCAGCCAGCACAACACCTGCTTGAGGGCGCAACATGGACCTTCCAGCAGAGGCCACCGGTTTGCGAACATTACAAGGTAACAGCGCTGTGCAATGTGTCCGTCCCAGATTTACTGCCATGGCGCAGCTAGCCACACCCAGTCATCACTTGCACCCAGAAGGCACCAAGTCGTCTCCCATGCACACCAGAGTACATACATTACAGGCCTCTCAGCACCGTGGGAATCCCACGCAGCGACACTTCCAGACGGCACCAGGGCCATAGCGGCCACAGCAGCTTCGAGTTCACACACCACTAGCATGGTGGCTGCGCAGCTGGTTTATGTGACAATGTCGCTGGCGTGGTGTAGTACCCTGTCGCCAGTGCAGCGTATGTGGGCAGTCAGCCCTTCAGAATGCAGCGGCCATTCGGCCACTGTTCACAGAGTTCAAGTGAGATGAAGCAATTCTCTACTGTCACATTTCTATTGCTTCCCTCAACTGATGTTATTAATTTCCAAACATCCTATGTTGGAAATGATAATATACTTTCATTTGTCCCTTTGCTTGTGTAGAGAAATGCATTGCATAAATAGAATGTTTGTGAATCACAAAGACACATATCTTTGAGGCCGTATTTAGCTGGCTTCTTAGGCATATACATGCGAAGTTTGTGCCAATCACGAAAGGGTACTAACATTTCATCAACTGTCACGTTCGCTCCTGGAGTATAATACTGCTGGCATTTGTCTATAAAGAGTTCCATAACACGTCTAATAGCTCCAGTTCTGTCATCAGCCTCCCTAGCACCTCTTGTAGTAGAACAATCGAAACGCGAACAAGACAAAATGAATAAAAATCTATGGCTCGAAATACATCACGACCATTTCCATCATTAGAAAAAATTCCAAGATTTTCTAGATTGGATTTCATTACTCCATATAAATAAAGCAGACCTAGAAATGCTCTTATTTCTAATTTATCTAACGGCTTTATGAATGCTGGTTGAGGAGCTCTTTGTTTGACATGACATGTATCTTAACGTTTGTATTGGGGAGTATTGGTTGTAACAAATATTCAGTAACGAACAATTCCCAAGCAGATAATATGTCAGTTTAATCAAGGATTTTTGCTTGCCTTCCAGGCGACTAACAATATTGTGAGAACTGGTACGAGTTGTAGGAGGAGCTCTTTTGTGGCCACTTGTAGCACTGCTTTTTCCAAAAAAAAAATATTTGTCAGAGGAATGCCTAATACACACCTCTACATCTGATTCTTCACAACTACTTTCTGATGTTATTTCAGAGGTGGAATCATAATCACTTAGTAGAAATTCATCCTCACCTGCTGTGCTCTCCTTATCAGATCGCAAAAACGCAGGATCATTTACTGTTCTTTCCAACTCGTCATCAGTTAATGACTTCGATCATATCATTCTGCAAACTAATGCATAAATACATAACTTTAAAAACTGACGTTATCTTACTAATTTTGCTCTTTTCAAAGTGCTCTAAGACTTAAGTCGCGCAGAACACTATTTGAGATAATGAAAAAAATATATATATTAATACTCTGGTCGGCTATTTTGAGACCTCTTCCTCTTTACCTCACAAAATATTACCGAAAACACCGCATCCAACACTCCGCGTTAAACGGTATCACTTCACTGAGGACTACCAAGAACACAGGCCCCATCTGTTGTTCTGTTCACATGCTATGCATTGTATTCGTATCGCTTGGGGTTCTCCAGGACCCCGCTAGAACAGTTCAGGGTTAAGCACGGCAATGAAATTCTTCCAGGCATAGGGATGGGTCTATTAGAGTTGTCCGCCTTCCTAATGCTGGTATTGAATATACCAATGTGCAGCTTTTCATCTTGCCGCCGACGATCAATATTGTAAGGTGTGTGCGAAATGAGGCACAAACTTGTGAAAAAAATTCTCCATCCCGACAAACCTAGCGATGTCTTCTTGCTTTTTGGTGTTGGAAATATCTGTACCGCTTGAGTACGTTTGTGGTCGATACACACGCCTTCAGCAGAAACTATATGCCCCAAAAAGGAGATTTCCTTAAGCACTAAATTGGCATTGGAAATCTCAGCAGTATCACACAAACTTTCCAGGACATGGGTAATAAGCAAAAAATGATCGTCGATGGTAAGGCTATAGATCACGACGTCATGAAGGTAGTTCTAGACAAATTTTCCTTTAAGGTCTCCCAAAACTGAATCTTACAAACGAGACAACCCGCCCCTGTGGAAAGACCAAGAGGCACCCAGCTATACTCATACTGTAATTCAGTCACCGCTTTAGATTATTCAGCCAAAGTAATTTGATGGTAGGCCTGTTTTAAGCCCAAGTTGGAAGAACACTTAGCCCCAGAAAACCAAGCAAAACAATTATGCAAATCGGGGAAGGGGACAGATTCAAAAACCACCTTTTTATTGAGTGATCTATAGTCCACTACCGGTCGGACACCTTGCCCTTGAGCCTTAGCCACTAAGAACATAGGCGAGGTGTAAGGAGACACAGATGGTTTTCGTAGTTTGCTTGAATATGGTGATGTTAATCTTCCTATTGTGAGTGAGTCTCACTGGCCCATTTCGTTTACTAAAAATAACATAAAATTGCGATTAATGTTTATACTCTACCGGACCTCAGGTAATCCTCAGTTACGTAATAATTTATGTTGCCCTCAATTTTTATTTCAACATCTAAAATAATTTGGGAGACACACACCTTTCACACACTTATTGTCGTTTGAATTCCAGCAAAATTTTGTTTGAAATAAATGCGATTGTTGTCGTGTGGTCTACAATGGTTGAGAGGCATTTCACATTGTTGCAAGAATAGGTAATAATATAACAACTACATCATTAGTGTAATTTTGTGCGTGAAAATGGCTAGGCGCTTTCTAAGTGATGATAAATTAGTAGAGCTTTTGAATGAGTCGGATGTTGAAGTGATAGAAAAACCTGCCAATACTCCTGATTCTCAAGTGTGCTGTCACCGTTTTGGTTCTGGGTTCGAAAGTCGGTCTATCAATAGGTAATTGTTTTGGTGGGGAACGCACTGTTGGGACAGACTTTCTCAGGCTTATCCCTTTACTTCCTCATTGTGCTGATTGTGTAGAAAGATGAAAACCTCTATCATCCATCACTCTTTCGGGCTTGTACGTGGCGTATCTTTACTTTTTACTTATTGTCAGGTTTAGGTTTTATTGTATTTCTTTGAATTTATTTTATTGCACTGTATTTAATTCTAGTTTAGTTTGCTTTCGTTTATTTTACATTTTTATTTTTTATTTTAGGACTGCAAACATTGTCTGTCCGGCTCCAGGATTTATACGATATGCTCTTCAACTGAGTGACGAAACGTAAGTACCGTTATTTACATTGTTCATAAGTCAAGATATGTTGACAGTTATTTTGGATGAGACCATCAGTGATATGACACGGCTATCGCAAGTCAAAGATGAGACAATCACTACTGTTACATATCAGGAACTGAAGGCTTACTTGGGACTTCAAATATTAGGTGTTGTGTACAGATCTGCTGAAGAATCTTTCGAAGAGCTGTGGGGCACCATGAATGGTTGGCCAGTTTTTCAGGTAACAATGTCGGTTCAGCGTTCCCATACAGTCAGCAGGTATCTCAGGTTTGACAACAAAGATGATCGACCAGCTAGACGACGTCATGATAAACTAATTGCTATCAGGATTCTCTTTGAAATGTTTCCGGGACATTTGCCTAAAATGTTCGTTCCTTACATATATGTCACAGTGGATGAGCAATTGGTTCCATTCAGAAGAAGATGTCCTTTCCGGCCAGTACCAAGCGCCCAACTTCGTTTCTTACAGCAGGTGTTTAATCTCCTAGTAAGGAACTGGTTTACAAAGGGGGCGGTAGGGAAACTAAAGACAAAGAAAGGTCGCGATAATCAAAAATATATTCAAAAATGAACACATAAACAGAGGTAGCCTTGTTACAAGTTTCCGTAAATGATCACTCACAGAATGTAGCCTCTGGGAGTGCTATAGAATTGCTGTAGGACAAGTTGAAAATACACAACTTCATACAACAAAACTGTCTTCAGGACAAAGACTAGTCCTCAGATAGCACACAGAAATAAAATAAAGGTTATCACTATAACAGAAGAAACTAACAATGTGTGACGTTTACGTCAGCAGTAAAAGAGGTCGGCCCAATACCGCTTACCAGGCTACATATCGATCTAAACATCGAGAGTAGTTCGTGGATAACTCAAATGGCTCTGAGGACTATGGGACTTAACATCTGAGGTCATCAGTCCCCTAGAACTTAGAACTACTTAAACCTAACTAACCGAAGGACATTACACACATCCTTGCCCTAGGCAGGATTCGAACCAGCGACCGTAGCGGTCGAGCGGTTCCACACTGAAGCGCCTAGAACCGCTCGGCCACAACGGCCGGCTCGTGGTTAACTAACCTAAGCTGTTACCAGGATAATGGCAAGCGCTAGCCACTAAATGTCGGTAACTGTCATACACTGATTCTCGCTATGTTGACACCTCTACAAAAGCCAAAGGAATGGACTAGAGAGCGACTCCCAATATAATTTAAAGGCTCGTTCGATGAGCTACGGTGGACCTCCGCAGTACATGAAAACATCCTTGCAGCCAACTTCACAGGAGTGAGAGGTGGACCCGTCCCTGCTGTCTAGGCCGCCTGTGGGTGGCCGAAATGGTTCAAATGGCTCTAAGCACTATGGGACTTAACATCAGAGGTCATCAGTCCCCTACTACTTAAACCTAACTAACCTAAGAACACCACACACATCCATGACCCAGGGAGGATTCGAACCTTCGACCGTAGCAGCAGTGCGGTTCCGGACTGAAGCACCTAGAGCCACTCCTCCACAGCGGCCGGCCCGGGGTGGCCAAATTCCGACCCCTAAGTTAGGGAACCCGAACTACAGCTAATTCTCAGAACGCCGGAGAACTGTGTGACTGCCGGCCGCGGTGGTCTAGCGGTTCTGGCGCTGCAGTCCGGAGCCGCGGGACTGCTACGGTCGCGGGTTCGAATCCCGCCTCGGGCATGGGTGTGTGTGATGTCCTTAGGTTAGTTAGGTTTAAGTAGTTCTAAGTTCTAGGGGACTTATGACCTAAGATGTTGAGTCCCAAAGTGCTCAGAGCCATTTGAACCATTTGAACTGTGTGACTCCGTCATCGTTTGACTCCAAAGACGATTCGAAATAACGACCAGAAAAGCAAGCTAGATTTCGCAATCTTGGGCGTCCTTTACATTAATTAAAGGTCCTGTATGTAGAGAATACCTCGTTAGTGTATGTGGACTTGGGACAGTTATTTCAGTAGTATTAATTCAGTAATTAAGTTTGATGAATTGTTAAATACTTAATCGACTGGTCTGGGTAGTTATCAGTTTACTCAGAAGTCTATATGGAGTTCGGATCTGCAATCAGAATTAAATGATTAATTTTATTACTCACTCTTCCTTTCTGATACAGAGGACTTTAATGGACAAATGCTTTGGCCTTGCCATTTGCCACTTGAGTTTTGTGCGTTTTGCATCACTAGGGCAGTTATTGTGTTACTAGGTGACTCAAGCTTTATTTAGATCCTCGGTGAAAGGATTACGCGTGACCAGAATCTTTAGGTTTTAAAGGATTTTCATAAGGATGAAGTGTTTGATTTTGCTGCTAAGTCCGATTCTCATAAATTCCTGGTCCGAAAGGCCATCCGAAAAATTTTATTCTCGTGTAAGGCAGCTCTTGGGTTCAACTTTTACTTTCATTTTAAACAGGATTTTGCGGGGGACAGTTGTGCCTGCGATCTTCAAGTTTATGAAAATTGTTCTCATTCCGAAGGACTTTGGTCATATCGCAGCGGCTAATTTCGACTACAAAACTGTCGCACTGGCAGTAAAAAGCACATTGTCCGTATTGATTGGTCGTATTATTGGTAAACATCAATGTTGCCTGCCTGGCTATCAGATTCTGTCGTCATGGTCGAATATAGGGATGGGGTTTTGAATTTTGCTGTTAGATACATTCATTGCGCTTTTGCCTTGTTAGATTTTTATAACGCATTCAATCGGGTGAAACATATCTCGATCGCCTGTTGGAGGTTGTCGGCTATACGCTTCCTACAAGTGTCGTTCTTTCTAAGATTTACAAGAACACTGTGGCGTTAGTGGTGGTCAATGGAAGGCTGGCGCTGTCCGTTGGTCTCTTGTCGGGGAGTGCCTCAGGGTAGTTCCCTCAAAATATCTTTGTCCTTTCTCTTGAACCGCGTTGTTGCGGCAAGTTGCTGATTGGCTGTGAGTTTTCAAACTTCCAAGTGTGAACATCACACTTCGGACTAATGCCGATTATGTGGTGCTGCTCCTCCGTCAGAGTGACGAAATTTCCTTTTTAAAAGTGATAATTGATTGTTTTTGTCGTAATTCAGGTGCAAATTCCTCAACCTACGAGGCTTCGAAGGTGTTGTTCCTTGTTCGTGGATCAGTATACCTCTTTGGGTGTTCTCGTTGATCTTTTACCACTGATGAGAGCGGCTACGAATCTGAAATCTGTTACTAATAAAATTCAGGGTGCAGGATGCCGTACTTTATGCAAAATGGTAAACAAGAGGCGGTCGTGTTCTAACATGACGACTCTTGCTTACCATTTCGCATTACGTATGCACATTGCATACTTATATAAGAGAAAAAATTTCAACAACCGTCTGGTTGAAATATTTGGAGAGGCAGTATAATTAAACTGAATGCCGAGATTCTGGCGAAGCCGCGTATCGAACGAGGCTTGCCTCTTTCGGATGTCACACGCAAGGCGTCTATGTGTGTCCGAATCGTGATAGTGATTGTCGGCAAGTGGTCACGTCACAATGCCTGTACAATGACGGGGACAGCGTGCTCCACCCAAGTCCAGCTCAACTGTTATCACGTGATTGTTGGAAGTTTGTATGGACAATCATCAGTCTCGCGATACGCGAGATGGAAATGACTTCCTCTTGGTGCAGAGTTATCAGTGATATATGACCTACTAATGTCCGCCCCCGGTAGCTGAGTGGTCAGCGCAAAAGAATGTCAGTCCTAAGGGCCTGGGTTCAATTCACGGCTGGGTCGGAGATTTTCTACACTCAAGGACTGAGTGTTAAGTTGTCATAATCATCACCATTTCATCGCCATCGACGCTCAAGTCGCCGAAGTGGTGTCAAAACGAAAGACTTGCACAAGGCGATCGGTCTACCCGAAGGGAGCCCTTGTCACACGACATTTACATTTCACCTACTAATGAACGTCTACACCGTAGTGGACTTCGTGATACGACGATACGTAGTCGATGCCGTTTCTTGGAAATGCTTGTGCGTAGGTTTACCTGCAGTGGTCACTTGTAGAACTGGCTCTCGCTGCGGATTCAGCTTCCTTTCCTCACCAAGAATTCTGTCACAACTTCCCGACATTATTCTGCAGAAGGATTCCTCCTCCTTTCTGAAGTTAGAGTAATTACATGGTTTGGTTAACTGCTAATTTTGTACATTTTGTTGTTGCTGGCGTGTGTGTGTGAGTGTGTCTGTGTGTGTGTGTGTTCGGTGGGGATGGGCGAGGGGGGATAACTTTTTGTCGTTTCAGCAGTAGATGCTATTTGCACTGGCCCAATTATCGGAACAGTTTTGCTAAGATTCATCATCTCACGTTTACCAGATAAGGTGTTGGTTGAAGTAATAAGCGGGTGTGACCCTTATCTGATAGAGATATAGAGATGCCCTATAGGGTTATATGATCCTTATCATTTCTAGTATCTCTCTTTGGCAGGTGGTTTCACCGACAGTGTTCTCCGTTATTCACATATAGGCGGGAAAAAGGTCTTTGGGGACGTGTTTTGCCTTTAATTGTTTGCTGCTGCAATTTATGTTTAACAAATAATGATAATGAGGTCGAATAAAAAATAGTAAATTTAAACATGGTCAGCATTGAGGTTCGTGGTGGGTTCTCGTTCTTTTATTTTATTTCTTTTTAATCTTTTTTCACCACTGCTCCTGTTATTTCGTGTTGTGGTAATGTTTCGAATGTATGGAGGTGTAGTGAAGGGGCGCGTGCGTTTTAATGAACGTTAGTTTTTTTCCAAAGTTATCTTGAAAAAAGAGCGACGTAAGCTGTGAAGAAAAAGATAACAGGTTCGCCTCCAACTGCTTTCTATTTTTTGGGGTTTTGCTTTCTTAGAGATTCTGCTTAAAAAAAGGAGGTGGTAAAGCGTGACCGGACAAACGGAGAGATTCCGAGATCGAATGTTGACGAAAAAAAATAATTGGATTGCATTTGACTGCTAATCAAAACTTCTCCCTTCTCGGGTTAGAACCCAGCTACAGCTTAAAAAATAAATAAAATTCATCCAGCGTAATAAGTCACCCTCGTTCTACCGACGCCTTTCTCAAAGAGGATTGAGGAACTGACAGAGTTTCAGGGCACTGTGTTCCCAGAGGCGTGGAAAACTGCACTTACAAGGCGCAAGAACCAGCAGTGATCAATGGCATGAGGACGAAGACGGAAATGGGAACCATTACATTACAGAAACCTAACGGATATCCGCACGTAATGAGACCTGCAATTGAAAAAGTGTCATGATGATCTTTCCATTAGTAAAAGATTCCAGATTAGTCCTCCATTTGGAGCTCTAGGAAAGAAATGTTCAAATATGTGTGAATCTTATGGGACTTAACTGCTAAGGTCATCAGTCCCTAAGCTTACACACTACTTAACCTAAATTATCCTAATGACAAACACACACACACCCATGCCTGAGGGAGGACTCGAACCTCCGCCGGGACCAGCCGCACATTCCATGACTGCAGCGCCTCAGAACGCTCGGGTAATCCCACGCGGCGGAGCTCTAGGAAATGACTTCGAAAGGGGAGGTGACCATGAGACAATAATGGAATTATAAACGACGGGATAACAGTTTAATAGTCGAAGCATGGAATGTCGTAAATCTGAACTAATAGGAAAGCTATAAAATCGGAAAAGTGAAGTACATAGGCTCAATCTAGATATACTTTGGTCACTGAAGTGAAATAGAAAGAAGAAAAGTATTTTTCGTCACATAATGGCAGGTGATATGAACAGCAGCATAGAATGGTTTAACATGAAGAGGATTCGTTATGAATAGGAAGGCAGGGATTGTGCTGCTATGAACATGTCAGTGACAAGGTTGTTCTCACCGGAATCGATAGCAAAACAACACCAAGAGCTATATTTCACAACATATGAAGAGATACAGAAAGTACACTACAGGTCAAAGGATCTCCATCACACGCCATGTCTTTGGCTTTGTGATAACAGGGATTTCGTGTCGAATATTCTATCGTATCTCCGTTCTGATGATAAACCAAGTATAAATATGAAAAAACCGAATTACCTCTGTTGTGTATCTGACTGATTGTTTCCATAGATGGGCGCTGATGAGTACCTACAACAACACTGACGATGCCTTTGTCTAGTAGGCGTCGTTCCTTCAGCTACCAAGTAGCAGTGAGTTCAGAATAGTTTACAGTACACTGTGTGCGTCTTGGAATATGTTTCTATATTACATACTAAAGGGGGCGGAAGCTACTGTATTTGTAGCTCTGCATCAGAAAGGCTCTTCTAGTAGGACAATTACCAACAGAAGTAGGCATATCCCAATCTATAGTGCTCCACTCACAGTATATGGTCGAGCGAACTCGTGCCGCTGCGTTTCCCCATCTCGAAGACCCCAATAACCACATACAGGGATGATCGGTTCATTTGTGTCCAACGGAAACGTCAGAGGACTCGTACTGTACCTGAAATTCGCGAGGAGCTAAACAGCGTACTTGCAACTCCCATCAGGTCTGCAACGCCGCCTGCCTGATCAAGGTTTAGAGAGGTGCATAGTGGCGAAAAACCCTTTATTACGCAAAGAAAATAAGGTGGAATGAGTGTAATGGACACAGAAACATAAGATCGGGAGCGTGCAGCAATGGTCCAAGGTATTATTAACTGACGAATCTACGGTTCAAGTATTTGGAAGCAATCGTCGAATGTTTGTTCGTCAAGATCGCGGAGAACGTAGAAGAGTCAATGTGCATTCCAGTAGTGAAGCAGGATGGAGGGTCGGTCATGGCGTGGGAGTGTTTTGCGAATGATGAAGTCGGTAATCTACCGAGAATTATTGAAGCATTAAAGAAGGAAGGACACTGTGAAAAAGTGCAACTCCGTCTAGAAAGAGATTCATTTGTCGTTGGTTTGTTCTGAATCAGCACAGTGATTAAAAACACTCTTCTGAATTGTGCAAAGTGGATTTCACAAAAAATAGAAATGTAGGGGATTGAAGAATGAAATTTGGTCATGTTAGACACCTGACTTTTGTCACACTGGACTCTTACTGGATGAACGTGATAGCGCGGCCAGAAAAACCGAGGTCATCTATTGTTGGAGATCTGTGGAAAATATGCAGATGTATTGGACTGCAGTATCCGCAGAAACACTATAAAATCTTATCTGCAGAGTACCAAGAGCTTGTGCAAGTGTTCTAAGCGCAAAGGTGTTACTCTGAAGGGGCTATTGGAATGATAGAGAGAGAAAATATTTATTTTATTAGTCTACTTAGTTTGTACGAAGTTTTTGCAAAGTGAAATAAAGTATATAGATTTTATCATGGGTAAAGATAGTGTACATGAGGATTTTGAAAGTTTCATCCAATATGTAAAATCAGATAAAAATACAATAACCATGGAGCCTGGAACACTGTTGAAGGGGAGGGAATAGGAGATTTTGGCTTTGGCCGCAGAAAAATGAGAGAGGAGAAAGACTCATTGCGTTCTGCAATGCATTTGAGGATTACAAGAGGAGGAGCTACACTTGGAAATGACCGTGATACACAGGAAGATTCCAAATGGATTACATAATTGTCAGACAGAAAATCAGAAATAAGATACTGGATTGTAATATGTAGCCAGGATGAGATGTAGGCTCACATCGTAATTTAGTAATGATGCAGAGCAGACTGAAGTTTACAAGAACCATCCGAAAGAATCAGTGTGGAAGGAAATAGGCTGGTGGAGTGCCGAGGAATGACATGTTTGAAGTATGTGGATACCACGGTAATTAACACCAGAGTAAGCAGTTCAGTTGTGGAGGGGTGGACGTTGAAAGACTGCAAGTCTCGATGGCTTGTCTCCTTTCATTTTAATTACAGTTTCCGTCAGATCAACGAAGTTAAGGGCTGTCGCGGGTGGTAAGCATTTGGATGCGTCACCGTCTGGGTCTGCCGAGTGCTGTAGGCGAGCGCGGTGCACTCATCTCTTGTGAGACCAATTGTGGAGCTGCTTGACTAAGAAATAGTGATAACGGTTACGAAAACCGACAGCAGCAGGGAGATCGGTGTGCCGATCACGTGCCCCTCCATATCCGATCCGGCGATGCCTCAAGGCTGAGGATGACACGGCGGCCGGTCAGTACCTTTGGGTCTTCAAGGCCTGTTCGGACAGTGTTCGTTTTTATGACGTTTAATAAAGTGGGCTGATACTGATTGCATATTGCTTACCTCGGTATCTACGAGGGAAGTTCAATAAGTAATGCAACACATTTTTTTTTTCTGAAACAGGGGTTGTTTTATTCAGCATTGAAATGCACCAGGTTATTCCCCAATCTTTTAGCTACACAACACTATTTTTCAACGTAATCTCCATTCAATGCTACGGCCTTACGCCACCTTGAAATGAGGGCCTGTATGCCTGCACGGTACCATTCCACTGGTCGATGTCGGAGCCAACGTCGTACTGCATCAATAACTTCTTCATCATCCGCGTAGTGCCTCCCACGGATTGCGTCCTTCATTGGGCCAAACATATGGAAATCCGACGGTGCGAGATCGGAGCTGTAGGGTGCATGAGGAAGAACAGTCCACTGAAGTTTTGTGAACTCCTCTCTGGTGCGAAGACTTGTGTGAGGTCTTGCGTTGTCATGAAGAAGGAGAAGTTCGTTCAGATTTTTGTGCCTACGAACACGCTGAAGTCGTTTCTTCAATTTCTGAAGAGTAGCACAATACACTTCAGAGTTGATCGTTTGACCATGGGGAAGGACATCGAACATAATAGCCCCTTCAGCGTCCCAGAAGACTGTAACCATGACTTTACCGGCTGAGGGTATCGCTTTAAACTTTTTCTTGGTAGGGGAGTGGGTGTGGCGCCACTCCATTGATTGCCGTTTTGTTTCAGGTTCGAAGTGATGAACCCATGTTTCATCGCCTGTAACAATCTTTGACAAGAAATTGTCACCCTCAGCCAAATGACGAGCAAGCAATTCCGCACAGATGGTTCTCCTTTGCTCTTTATGGTGTTCGGTTAGGCAACGAGGGACCCAGCGGGAACAAACCTTTGAATATCCCAACTGGTAAACAATTGTGACAGCACTACCAACAGAGATGTCAAGTTGAGCACTGAGTTGTTTGATGGTGATCCGTCGATCATCTCGAACGAGTGTGTTCGCACGCTCCGCCATTGCAGGAGTCACAGCTGTGCACGGCCGGCCCGCACGCGGGAGATCAGACAGTCTTGCTTGACCTTGCGGCGATGATGACACACGCTTTGCCCAACGACTCACCGTGCTTTTGTCCACTGCCAGATCACCGTAGACATTCTGCAAGCGCCTATGAATATCTGAGATGCCCTGGTTTTCCGCCAAAAGAAACTCGATCACTGCCCGTTGTTTGCAACGCACATCCATTACAGACGCCATTTTAACAGCTCCGTACAGCGCTGCCACCTGTCGGAAGTCAATGAAACTATACGTGACGAAGCGGGAATGTTTGAAAATATTCCACAAGAAATTTCCGGTTATTTCAACCAAAATTGGCCGAGAAAAAAAATGTGTTGCATTACTTATTGAACTGCCCTCGTAGTAGCCCTGGGTAATTAGAGATGAAGGGTCTTGAAAGTATGAAATTTTAACTCTGCAGCTGAGTGTGCGCTGATATGAAACTTCCTGGCAGATTAAAACAGTGTGCCGGGCCAGGAATCTAACTCGAGACCTTTGCCTTTTGCAGGAAAAAGCTCTACCACTTGTTCTTTGTTCTCATTTTGTTCTATATTGTTCATTGTAATTTTTCGGGGCAGACGTCCCATGATATCCGTTGCTCCACTCACTCAGTTGTTCTTTTTCTTTTTTTTCTTTTTGCAAAGGGTAGCTAACCATCCTAACCATCTGATCTGACCGAGCACGCTCTGAGCTACTGTGCTGGCATCGCTGAGCTATCGAAGCACGACTCACGATCCGTCCTCACAGCTTTACTTCTGCCAGTATCTCGTCTCCTACCTTCCAAACTTCACAGTAGCTCTCCTGCGAAACTTGCACAACTAGCACTCCTGGAAGAAAGGAGCGGAGTGTGCACTGATATAAGACAGCACACTCCGCTGCTCCGCTGCAGAGTGAAATTTCGTTCTGGAAACAATCCCCAGGCTGTGGCAAAACTATGTCTCCGCAATATCCTTTCTTCGAGGAGTGCTAGTTCTGAAATTTTCGCAGGAGAACTTCTATGAAGTTCGGAAGATTTCTGACGATGCACTGGCGGGACAGAATGTGTGAGGAAAGGTTTTATCTTCCAGAAATTTCTCCCGTTGTGTTGCCGCTGTTGGGAAAGATAGTCACAGCTTGGACATCACCTGCAGGCGCCTCGTTAGTTATCAAGGCTCTGGGAAGGTGGAAATGCCCAGCTGCAGTTATCAATGGTTGGTTGCGTTGAGGGGCTGGTGGCCACTTTCAAGTAAAGTCACGGCAGAAGGCTGCGGAACGCCTGGGACGATGGGGAGTCACAAAGTCAGCAGCTGTGTCCTGCTGTTAACGCCGTATATGTATTGTTTCCAGCGCTAGCCAGAAAGCATTTTCACAGTTTACAGGCCCCATCGCACGACAGGCAGGCACCCTCGAAATTGTTCCGTGTAAGGAGAGAAACTTTTTTGGAATTTACCCGTATTTGCAGGGCTATTGGCCGAGGTCCTTTTTTTTAAAAAAGAACCATACCTGCTAACACTGTAAACCATTTCTCCTCAGAACCAGGAGAGTTCCGCACTGCTGGTTGCCTTACAGTTTGTCGTCAGCATAGACGGTGTATTTTCTGAAAGGTTTCGGTTTTCAAGCTGAGCGATTTCCCCTGATAATGAGCGTCATGATTGGGAAGCAGATGATGACATCAGAAGAGGTAACAAAAAAAATGTCCCTCAGCACTATGGGACTTAACATCTGAGGTCATCAGTCCCCTAGAACTTAGAACTACTTAAACCTAACTAACCTAAGGACATCACACACATCCATGCCCGAGCCAGGATTCAAACCTGAGACCACAGCAGTCGTACGGTTCCGGACTGAAGCACCCAGAACCACTCGGCCACCGCACGGCGAAGAGGTAACAGAAGCGTCAGTACTTTTTGTCGGCAAGACACTCTGCTCTGGACGTGACTTTTGCTCATTACCTGGAGGGAGGCTGTGCACTGATTTTTCACTACACAATTGGCGTGGAGAAACATCGTCCTGTGCAAATGTATATTTATAATTTTGCAAGGTACTTCACATGGAATATTTTTCTTAGAAGTGGGTGCACGGATACATGGACACATGGAGTTCGCTTGCGGACAGCATGGTGTGAAGATCCAAGGATTTACCAATGGTAGCGACTGAGATGGAGCCCATTGTTGGAGTACGGTCACCCAGGTCACGGACTTGCGGACTTTGGACTGCCGATTCTAGGGTTCACTCACGATGGGCAACTGTCTCTTGTGAGTATCTTTGCGTCTCCGGCAAGAAAGAGTGTTTCCCAATGTGTTTTACGAGATGGCACAGTGGTTAGACACTGGACTCACATTCGAGAGGACAACGGTTTAATACAGTAATTGGAGCCAGCAATTGTATACTATGTGGCTTCTCATACATTACAACCTGGAAATGTGGTGATTTGCACAGTATGTTCTCCATAGATTACCTAGGTCTTTCATTAGTCATTCTGCTAGATTCGAGGCCATGTCGAGAACCGTTTTCTTATACATGTTTTCTACTTGTGGCAACAAGTCCTTGGGTAAAGCTATTGACACAATAAAAGCTGTAGCTTTCTTCATGGCGTGAGAGTGGCGAATTGGGATGTCAGCTCCACAACAAGCATTATGTAGTAGAATCTTCTACATGTGCACATAAGTCCCATGAAGTCAGTCATTGCTAATTGTATAAGTTACTTGCGCATGATAGGACACAATGGTAATTGTCAAGGACGTTGCATAGTCGAATGTTTTGCCTTCTGGAAGGACTTACAAACGAACAAGTCTCTTTGAATTCTTCTCCCCATATTGTTAAAATAACAAAGCATCCTCAGTTAGAGAAAATATTTTCTAAGTCCAAAATGTGTCTACCTTATCTCTTATGCATCAGTTTTGCTGTTAAAGGGAATTCCAGTGCTTCATGATCCATGAAACTTCTAGAGCATCCAAATCGGTGACTGAATAATTCTTATCACGCTTCATTAAACCTATACTACCGACGGCATTTCTCTTGTATACAACGTTCCCATACTGTTTGTATACTTGAAAGATCATAGCACCGAATCCAGTACTGGCACTGCCTGTGAACATACAGTACTCCTGCAGTAAATTAGGTTGTCACAGTATTAGCGCTGTCATTTATGCTGACCTTAGACATTGGAATTCATGAACTGCTAGAGCATCACTAGCCCACCGAGACTTCTAGCCTGTAAGCTGCCTGCATCGGGGCGTTGACAGAGTGTCTACATTTACAGATATTTATACAAAGTAATGATTACTAGCAACCCTCTTAATGGATGTCGCAAATTCTGCTATGGCCTCAATCTCCTCTGGATTCGGAGATATGAAACCTGTTGTGATGATCTGTATTAGAAATTTCTCTGTATAAGTTCCTAAGCATGATTTTTCCATGTTGTCTGTAACTCCGTGCTCTTTGAAACTTCGAAGTATTGCATTCAGAACTTTATTAATATCCTTCCACGATTTTCTCGCTTTAAGCAAGTTGTCGACGTAGTTCATCTTATGCTGCTTGGGAATGCTGAGAGATCTTTGGGTAAACGCAGATGACAATATATGCAACCTAAAAGGTGGATGCTGAAATTGGTAACACCTACCAAACGCTATGACCGCAGTGTATTTTCTGCATTCTTGGTGCAGTTCTAACAGTCAGAAACAGTAAGTCGCTAGATGAAAACTCACCGACAATGAATATTTTGCAAAAGCTGTAAATCTGACATTAGTCGACGACGAGATGAATGGATTGGCCCTCTTTCTCATCCACCCTGACTGGGCTACTATTTGGTAACCTCACCAGTTACGTCATTATCTAATATACCACGAATTTTAAGGAACACCTTGCACCTGTAGTTGGGAGAAATGGGATACGGTGGAATGAAAAATTTCTTGAGGCCCTGCACTGTGAATCCGTAATGGAAGTTCTTTATGTAGGTGGTATTCCACAAAAATTAATCCAGTTTTTGTAATACGTCACATTATACCTGCCTGTCTCTGCAGGCTTGGTATTCAGCAGAGTATGTACCTTCTACTATATAATTTATTTATTTATTTATTTCTGTGTGGTCTTGCTCGCGTGTTTCCTGTTTGTATCATCGGGACCTGCCTTCGTTCCATCTTTACAATTAACATAACTCAGCGTTAAGCAGTTAGCTGCCATCTGCACTCTGATAGCATGCTCTTCGAAGCATATATGAACGGTTCAACACTTTCGTAGTTCGACTTCACCCTTTCCAAGGGCTTTTATTTCTTGCTGTTCGTTCACAAAGTTCATACCAATGGTCAGCTCAACTGCCAAGTTCGCTACGACCAGAAAGTTTTCTTGTAGGATGTGTATTCTTGGCACACAAATTATAATCAAGTCGGGAGGTTTACCTCCATATACTTGCGCACTAACGTTCCTTTGATTCTAGTCTTCTTGAGTGACATAGTCGGCCAAAACAAGGCCTTCCAGTCCACTTTCAGAATGTCATTTCCGAAATGGTAGTTATATCGTTGCCACTGTACAAAATTCCTTTAAACTGAACACCCTCTACTGCGGCTTGTGTGACGGGATGCCGATCCTGTCACGCAACTTCATTCTCCTAACCTAGTGGCAGCTGTACTATACCTGCATCATCCAGCATGTTGATCCGACTCATTCCGATACTGGTGTGGGTGCAAAGTGAGCCTTTCCTGCATCTACATTATGTCAACTGTGTAAACCATCACTATCGCAGTGCTTCTCCTTCTGATTTGCTGGTCATATCTCAACACTCTCTGCTGATTGATGGCTCCTCTCTAATACTTCCCAGTCCTGTGAATTGATAGCCATTGTTCCAACTGCGTCTTTTCTCTGGTTCTGTTCGGATTTGACCAAGTACTGCCGATGGCCTGATTCTTTCATTCTTCTTATTTATGTTTTTGCATGACTGTTCACTACAATTTCCTTCACAACTTGTCCTTTTCTCTATTGCATTATGTGACTCACACATGAATTCTACCTCTTTGAGAATGCTTTTGAAAACATTTTAGATATTATCTTTACGGGAAAAAAGTTCGGTTCCTGACCGACCAGTCTGTTTTGAAGTTTTCCTTGGGACTGCAACGTGACAAGATTGTCACAGAGACATAGAAAATTCGACTATGATGAAGTACAAATGCCAGGAAGAAGCACGGTACTGCAGATACATTAAGAAGGAAAGTAGTGGCTACAGTCGGCTCCAGACTGTAGCGCCTTGAACCGCACGGCCACTCTGGCCGGCCATCGATATCACAACTAGCCAATACCTGGTTGGTACTAAGGGCACTAAGGGTGTCTTCACATTCTGTATAATTTTGTTTTTCTGCCACCTCTCGCAATTCGAATGTACTGTTCTATGTATTTCTTCGTAACTCTCTCCGATCTATTCTTTTTAATGTTGCAGTATGTTCGGTTGATGCACTGACGTCCACCACTCGCGGAATCATAAAACTGTTTCAGACTAACTCTTTTTTCTTCTTTACTAATCGCTAGTTTGTGATTCGTTCTTCCTCCTCGATCTCTTACATGTTTCTAATGCTATAGTGTATGCCAGTACATCTGCTACTGTTTCTTGCCGTCCCTTTTTATATATTCTTTCAACGTCGTATTATGCCGTTTTAATCCTGAATGTCATTAATCTTGACGGCAGGTCACTTACATGCGCTAACCATTTCAGCGTTTTGTTATCAGAAGGTATAATCAATTTTCTTCTAGATATTTAAGGTCTGTAGTGCTTCACTGTTTCTATCATGGCTGAGAACTGTCGCTTTATCGTACTATATCCTCTCCTTTCACGTCTGTCCAAGTTGCTGTCAAATCGAGTACGAGCTGTTTACTTCGAGCTGCACACACAACCAAAATATTCAAAAATTTTAATAGCACATGTGACTATAGCTGGGCATTAGTTCCAATGCTAGCCCATAGTTGTCAACGAATTCCCTACGTTCACCTTTATTTCCATCAAAAGCTTTGACAATAAACTGAAATGCATCTGACAAAACTATATGCTAAGCGGGGACCTCACTACCTTCCTCATTCATACTTTTTCGCAGCTGTACTCTTCGCTTCTATACTATGTTGAGAGCCACTCGCAGTGTTTCTAGGTCAGGTCGCGGTTGTATGTTGATGCTCGTGCAGGCGTAGGGTTGGAATTCGGTGCGGTTAGCATACACGTTGGTTTCCCAGACATCGCTTTTGTCGTCACTGCTGCGAAGGCGTCCAGCCTTGTTTACTGCTACGGACTGCTTGCTGCGGTCTCGTAATTTTTCGATACAGGACTCTGACTACTGTACACTGAAAAGCATTGCTCTGACAGTGCACCGTACCTGATCTGCCTCCAAAGCTCAAGCCGATTCATTCTAATACGCGGCTCCCTAGTTCTGCTAAGGGAAAATTCCGTCTTCCACACTTCTTCCGCACTTCTTATTAAAGGTACTCATCCGGGAATCGAACGGATACCCCACATCTGACTCCTGTTTCGTATGTCGTTACCCGACACGAGCCGCGACATACTTACTTTAGGAGCTCACGCCCAGACCATAGGTGACGCGAAATTTTAAGGCCATCTGTTTCTTGGCACAAGAGCGGCTGCATACAGGAGAGAAACAACGATGGGTTCAAGCTGAGATTTTTCGGGTATCTGTAGTTGGAGACAGTTTAGAGTGACCCGGAGATGGTACGGAAAATTACACTCTGGGGTGACTTACTGGTCTGCTGTTTATTGCTTCTTCACGTGTTACCAATTAACATACAGAAGAATCTACACTGGTTTGCTAAAACATAGATGAGTCTTACTGGAACAAGTGGCCACTCCGGCCTTCCGGCCTATAACTTCGTTACGACGCTGTAACACATGATACTAGTCAATAAGAACCATGGAATTGTCAGATTCTATTGTCCTAATCGAACAGATCGGCTCAAGTGCTCTTTCGAACGAAAGTACTTGCTCTTGGTCATTGCAGGCAGAGAGATACAGAGCGAGATGTCTCCGACTTTGAGCAAAACACAAAGGCAGTGCTGAACTGAGGAATATTAGCCACAGCTGCAGCCGTCTTCTGCTCTTGCACATCTTTAAAGGGGTAAACATGGGCGGTGCGAAGTCAGATTTCTTGCATCAGAGTTTCATTTTTACTGAGACATTTCTTACAGGCAGCTAGTAGTACTCACCACGCACTTAAGCGAGAGTACTGGTGTTTGATTTTCTACAGAGATCCGTAACTCAATGAAGAAGGAATATTGTAATCAAAATATCCACGGGTGTACTGCCAGTCTACAGTGTCCACCGGGCACAATATTTCGGCGATCATACATGTCGCCATCATCAGGTGAACTGAATATTGTGCCCGTTGGACACTGTAGACCGGCAGTACACCCGTGGATATTTTTATTATCAAATACGCCGGGAGAAACTCAAGAATCACAAGGAATATTGTGTTTAACGTCCTGTCGACACCGAGGTAATTAGAGACGGAACACAAGTTCAGATATCGTCAAGGACGGGAAGGGAGTGCGACGTGCCCTTTGGAAACAAGCATCCAGGCAATTGCCTGAAGCGAATTAGGGCAATCACAGAAAACTTAAATCGGGAAGGCCGGATGCTGATTTGAACCGTCGTCCTCCCGAATAGCCACCTTTCTCGTTCATTAATTAACCCATTAACCTTTTCCTCAATCACTGGTCATATTCGTGACAGTTTTACATTATTCTTTCGCGTATCAACCAGCCTTCCACCAAGGTTGTAATGCTCATTTGCAATCCCTTGTCGACTAATTACCTATTTTTATTCTTAACTCTATGTATAAAATATCTTTGATGTCTTTCGGCAATAATCCAGTTTGCTACAGTGAGCACCAATTTTCTTTTGTAGTTTGATGGATACCGTTATCAGTACGTCCATGTTAAGTGTGGTACCCATGACTTCACGCTTAATAGGACTACGCTTAGTAATTTTTACTTCATAAACGTTTATCCACTGAGCAACCGTGTTTATTTGCAGTACGCTTGGTCATATGGGGAGCTTTCCATCTCTACATCACCAGGGACGAAATCAGTGCATCTCAAGCATATATAACACAGTTTAAGAGATACCTCACAATGACCTCACTCGAAACTGATTTTCTCCATACCATTGATACGCCCAGAATATGTCACGCTATCTTCTACAGTGTTCAGATACTTGGATTCAACCTCGTGGGTAATGTAGATGGTGTTAGTGTCCTTCCACCACACAGCACAATTGGTTTACGGAGTATAGATGTAGATGTAGAAGATATACCCATATGTCAGTCTCTGAATGTGATCAGTACTGAGTATTGCCTCTTTGTTCTTCGACAAAATATTTTTGACGCCTCTCTCCTTCTTGCAAACTGTTCAGCTTAAGGATGGGTTTTTCTATCTCCACATCCAGTTGTTACAGTTTCTGCAAAAATGGTTCCTTGTTTGTTTATTCAATTAAAATCATACACAATCTGATGCTTTTTTAAATTGAAAATAGCAATAAGGTTAACATACATTTTATACAATGGTAGCAGTGATTCATGTGTCATATTCACGGCGGACGGTATCGAGAGGCGCACAACAAGAATGACATGCCCGAGCAACGTCCGAAATTTTGTCGCTGGAAGTTTAGTATTACCCCGCGAACATCTGCATAGACAATTAACTGAGTTTGCTTTCCGCTTCAGTTGTGTGAGCGAAATATCTTTATTGCTTGTGAGGCGAGTTAGATTTCTGGATTCATGAGACTGCTGTTTGCTATCATTTTTTTCCCTTTAAGGAAAGATGTCCACGATTGTACTTAGTTGCAGGAATTTCGCACCATAGGAAATAAATTTGTTCCCAAGAAATTGGCTTCTGATGTGTTGTGCGGTTTTGCCAGTAATGTAGTTGCTTCCGGCAATGTAATTCCATTGGAGAACGCCCATAAACAGTAAGATATTATTTCAACAAAGTGATTAATGGAAGATCATCACCATCAGATTAGTAGCTTATCGAGTGTATCTTCGGACACAATAGTACATGGTTCACCGGCGGTTATATCTCCAGAATGGCCTCTGTTCGTCTACGGTTTGAAGAAACTGAAATAGGTGAAAGACTTGTTGCCAGAGTGTGACGAGTATAACATTATGTCAACACACACACACACACACACACACACACACACACACAAATGAGCCACTGGCTGGTACGACAACGTGGATTTGTCGTTTCATTGGTAGGGCGACTGTCACTTGAAATACATCCCATTTGCTGGTGGAAAAAAAAAGATTTCAGCCCTTGTTTGCTTCAATATGACTATGCTTGGTGTTGCTGTTGACTTCGCTAATCAGGTCCTCAACGTAGTCAGCCATGGAAGCTGAAATAGTTGCAGAACTGCAACATCCAGCAAACAGAATTATCCAGAGAGGATAGTTACCAGGAACGTAACTGACGAACCACATCAGGCTAACACAGCTGACATATTACCAATACAATTCTGGGAGTAAATATTTATTAATAATAATTGAGACCTACTCGGAAACTCAAAACTCACTGCTATGTAGACTAAAGCTAGTCTTGAGCTTACAAATGCATTTGGAAATATCTACAGGTGATGTAATCCGATTCCGAGTCGTTTATAAACCAACTTAAGAAAGCTATTTTACGCCACTCGTTTCAAAATATACCGCAAAACATAAAATCAATGAGCTTTCATCATTTTCTGTATCATGCTTAGATTGTGAATAAACCTGAATATAACTTTTAAAGGTACTATTTTAAACATTCTACTCCTCAAATTATAAAATAATTAATGAAGCTTACTGACGTGAAGGGTAATACACCTTTGTTGACAGTGTATTGCATAATCGTGATGTTGGTTCTAAGACAGGTAATTTGAAGTTGGTGATTTTGTTAGAGTCTTCAAACATAAGATAATATTCGATAATGTCTCCATCCCATTTTTTGCTAGAGCATTTTATACAAGTGCTTCTCCGAAGATTCAAAATTTTGGATCAAGAGACAATCACTCCGTATCTACTGGAACATTACATGATGCTACCTATGGTATGAGATTTTAGGACAGTTAATTGCAGAAAAACATATAACATTGCAAAAAGCTCGTTGAAGAAATCATATAAAGAAAAGAAAGAAAAGATAAAAAGCTTTCGTGAAATGGCAAAGCTTTAAAGAACACATAATTTCTCTATTACTTTGTACTACAGCGTATTCGACAGTATATATGGGATGAGCTGTGCACTGATGTACAAAGCGACTGCGCTCCGTTCTGTGTCCCAAACAATTCCCAGCAGAACAACCAGTCTACACGAAGGCTTACAAGCAAACTGTAAAAACGTTATTCAGTTTCCAAGTCGGAGAATCTCCGTTTGGTATTATCATTCGATGGGAATGACGTCATATTGTAAAAGCTCTTTCTCATAATTTTCAGTCATAACCACGTTTATGAAATAAGTTCAGATACATTACTAACCTAGAATATCCATATCAGTTGCTATTGGAGGAATTACTACCAGTGAATTAGGAAAACCGTCCTCCTGTACCCGGACGCAGGGCTAAGGCTTCTTGAAAATGCACACAGCTTTCTTACTACCATATTTGATCAAGTTAATATCAATAACAAGCACAGCTCAGAACACAATACTTTTCACTACATTAACCTGGATCAACTCCAGCTTCTAGACGCTAACGTAAGCACCACATTCATCGCGTCTGGTATACACCACAGCTGTTAGTGTGAAAAAAAGCTACTCTAGGAGGGCTGTGTGATAAAGAGGCCAATCTGCATCTCACAGGCGGCAATGTTTTTAACAAAAACGTCTTGAGAATCTCCATACTACGTCACTTATCGGATATCTGCAGGAAATTGTCTGCTCTTCAATTGTTTACTGATAATTCCCGTACTGGAATTTGGAGAATGGACTAGTCTTTCTATGAAATATCCGACGCTGGATGTTTCTAGCTTATGACTATGCTACTCCAGGCTTGTCACAAATTGTGTGTATCCGTTCCTCTGTAACTCTTTCTGCATTACAGTAAAAAAATAGTGTTAGTTGATAAACAAATATTTGGTTTTGTGCAATTATTAATTAATTTTCATAAAATTTCATTATATGCTATTCAGTCAAATAACTTCGTATAGTTAATTTAGAAGATATCACGAGTAGTAGCAATCAAAGACAGTGTAAGGAAAATATTGACTGCACAAATATGAAATACACTGTGCGTTGTATACAAAAAGATTTTTTTTTCAAGCTATGACAGTGTTATGCATGTCTTCAGGTGTAACTTTCCAACATTCTGAGTGTAAGTCTTATCCTGAAACTCATTTTTAGTGTACAATTTCTACTTTCTGAGAACCTATCTGTGGGACTTTTCAAAAGAGTGTTTTTACTTACTGCATATCGCTGAAGTTTTAGACCTTAATCTGATTGCGTACGTAATACACTGTAAGACAAAAAGATCGCGACGTAGGACGAAGGAATTGTTAGAACGGAACGGAAATCGGAAGACGTGATATACATGTACAGGCAATCAAATGATTACAGTTTCAGAAAAAAGTAGGTTATTTATTCAAGACTAAGATATTCCCAAATTGAATGAGGCAGTAATGCAATGGTTAACAACTGGCTCTTAAGCAAGCAATAATTATGCCTACCATTGAGAGATATAGTTGTTGGATGTCCTAACGAAGAATACCGTGCATGCTCTGTCCAACTGATACGTTACACTGTCAAAACGCCCAGCTGCTAGTAGAGCCCAGTCCATAATGCTCCAAATGATGTCAACTGGAGAGAGATCCGATGGCCTTCCTGGATAAGATAGGGTTTGGGAACCTCGAAGACACTGGTCATTGGGGCTCAGTGCCTAGCGCTACTCCTCACTCATTCAAGGGCAAAGACGTGGCTGGAGACGCCCCGGTCAGCTATAGGACACTAACATGATTGTAGCCTACCATACTGCCCTACAACCAAGAGTGCTGGTCTCTGGTGCTATTTCATTTCCTAGCAGAACGCCTGTGGTTATCATCTTTGGCACCCTCACAGCGCAGCAGTACGTCGACGATATTCTGAGCACTATTTTGTTGCCCTTCATGGTAAGCCATCCTGGGATTACGTTTCAGCAAGGTAATGACCGCCTGTAAACGGCGAAAGCTTCTACTGCACATCTTCGCACCTGCAACACGCTACTTTCACCCGCAAAGTCACCGGGTCTTTCCTCAATTCAGGTCACGAACTGCAGTGTGAGTACGAAAAACCTTTCTTTCAAGACTTTTGCATGGTAAGTGGATTGTGGAGACTCAGTTAAAAGCAATTTGAAAATTAATTTCACTACAATTACTGGTACTTAGGAGAAACCAAAAATGAACGTAACGTACAACACTGGAAATCGCTGTTATCAAATAGTTGAAACTTGAAAGTAAACTATATTTACAAAGGTAGTTCCTCGATGAAACTTATGTAAAACTTAAATATTTAAATAAAATTTATATTTAGCATTCATAAATGAAAAGGGGTAAAGAGTGATGTATTCTGTTTAAGACTTCATACATTTACGAGAAATTTTTAGCTTTTGTTTGTTCGTATATCTGTATATTCATGGACTGCATTCTTCTATACAAATTTAAAAGTCACATACCATACGCCATTTATTGTTTTGAGTTACTTGTATCGCCATTAAATATTAATGGACGATATGAACACTTTTGTGCAAGGAAACATGTATTTCATTAATGTTGTCCGGAATTTATTTATTTTTTATTTTTGGCCATTAATGACTACAGAACCTTCTGTTCTTCATTATGCTAAGAAGTATCTCATTTGGAGTTAATAGTTCCTTTTTAGAAAAGAAAATTTATGTTAATATGATGTACCATTTAATAACGGGACATATGACATTTTAGAACATTTTCCTACCATAAAACTACATGAAAAATTCGATATCAGGTTTGCTTTTAGTATGTGAAATTTTCAAATTATCATATCACTATGAGTAATTACTTCATCATTCACGAACGACTATAGCATACAGAAAAGATGACTTTAACGTTTTTGATGCTATAGCATAAAGACAACATTATGATGGCAATCAGTAATTGTCGGAAACATACAGCGTTCGTGGAGTCGTAGCGCCTGCTCCGTTCACATCCACTGTGTACCATCATGGTGTGAGGTCTCAAGATGGTCTATAGCAGGCCGAAACCGGTATCCTCATAAAAAAGGAGCTTCTTGCGGTTGTAACTGTTAATGCTCATTTTTTATTATGATAATTTTCGTAAGTAGTAAAATATTTCCATTCTGATTTCATTCGAGGTCCTTAGTGATTAAAGAATAATTTTCGATGGTGACTTGAACAGTTGTGTCTGCTGCCAACAAAATCATGCTCTAATATCAGTAACAAGTCTATCAGTAATTCTCCATCAAACCATTGTCCGTTTAAATTCATAAATGAATAACACGTCACATTCAACACTGATCGAACGTTCGAGAACAGCCAACGGTCATATGCTGACGAGACATTCGTATTTTACTTTAAGAAGAGATCTGTAAATCATTTAGGGTTTTGAATAGGATTCTTGCGAGTTAATTTCTCAGCTGTACATAACATTTAGTCGATGAGACATTAACCCACACTATTCTTTCGCAACATGCTATAGCAAAACACGGTAATAAGATTAAGCAGTTTTGTTCTGTTCCGACAGTAATCTCCTAATACAACCTCTAATGAGCCTTACAATAAAGAGAATGTTCTAGATTCAGATTAGAGCATTATATTATGTAAGTCTGAAGCTACCTTTATCACCACAGTTACACGTCTCAGTGAAACATATTTTTAAAGAATTTTTGGCGTATGTTATACTGTGCTGAAAAATTGTCCTTGTTTCTCGTTCGTGCAGCTTACATCTTCTATGGGACCCTATTTCGTCTTTCAAGTTACGTTCGTTTCACTCTGAAAAGCTAGTTCATTCTGCTGCCCTTGTTACAACCAAAAAGTGTAACACTCACCGTAACTTTTAAAAGTAGGAAGGTGCCGGTACGCTCATGCCTGCAACATAAATACTTCCATGCATCGTAATTTTAGATCTAAGACAAATAAATGTTGCTGCGTAATGAAACTAAACGCTTCAGATATTTCCTCCGACTTCCGTGAAATATCTAGGAATGGCGACAATTTATTAACCTTGAATTGGCTATGTGAAGCACTACAGAACTATAGCGTTATGTAACAGTAACGCAGTTCCTTTCTGCGCTGTTTACGAGCCACGTGTATAAGGACGAATAGTAAAGGACAAATGTATGTATATATTCATAGCGTAGTGATGAAATGAAGCACCACTGAATATATTTCCATTTTCTGGCGCGATCCTTTTTATAGCGCATGTTCAGTTACATTGCCACTGAAGTAGGAGTGCTATTTTCTGAAGAAATACATCAGCAGACATCTATTTAACGCTTGAGATATACCCATTTGTATACTGTGTAAAACTGCAAATGTGTTTCAAACGTCGATTGCCTGTGGCCGCATGGGAATTTGAGAATACGTTTCTTTATGTGTCACGGAGAAACCGTTTACAAACTTTTAGTTCTCTGGCCAGAAAACGTGAAGGAAGACACGAGAGCACGGCCTTGAGGTGATTGTGGATAGCACAGTTAGTTAGGAAAATTGCTCCCGAAAGTAATGATTCGGCACAAAGTTTTAATTGTCTAGGAAATTAAAATTCAAGGTACACTTCACTTCAGAGGGAAAAGTTAATTCAGAAAATAGCTCACAAACTGTGCCATTGACGTGTCTCCAAAGCTTGTGCAGAAGAATACCTATAACGTTTGGAAAGGAGGAGAGATGTGCTGCAGACTTAAGTATGGGGTGTGGATTGTCATTGTGGTGGCATCAAACTAGTGTGACAGGTATGAGTACCCCTGCGGGTAAAACTTAAATCCAACCTTCTACACGGAAGTAACGTTATTATACCCTCTATATTTCTTCAAAATATGTGCCTTTCATTTAAAATTATCTCCTGCAGTCCTATCTTCACCTGTAAAGCCCCATACTTGTTTCTATAAAGACCCGAACTTCCAATTATAAATCACAGTATCTCCCGTACTATGTGTCGCAATGATATAATTTGTAAGCGCATTCAGTTTCATATTGTTGCAATACAGCAAGTAGTAAAGAAGTGATAAATTTAATCGGCTCCTCAGATGCTGCAGTATTAATGCATTAACAATGATAACTTATAAATCGATAATCTTCCTCTCTTTTATCATTTGGTGAGCGCTGCCAGAGAAAGTCTCTTAACACATTACAGTCATGTCTAAAGCTTGTTGCAAAGTCTCATATTGTGAATGAATATTGCCTGGCTAATTTTAGTGCTTTGGGTTATGCAGCCTCAAAATGCACTATGAATTTCCACGCCTGTTGCACTTAGTTACTCAATACAGGGACGGTTAACGCTGGTTGTAGATAACGCTGCAGTTGACCGAAGACGTCCCATATGAGCTCAATTTTTGTCAGGCCTGATGACAGATCTGGCCAAGGCAACAACCCGACACTCTGTAAAGCATTTTGGGTACAACAGTGCTATTTGGGGGAGCGTTAACCTGTTGGAAAAGGGCCCTGGAATGCCGTTCACGAATAGCAGCACAACGTACAAACCTGTAGTCAGGATGCGTGAGATATTCACGCGAATGCTCCTGCTCTCATACGAAATTGTACACCAGATCATCTCCAGGTGAAAATCCAGGGTGCCCATCATGCAGACAGCTTCGTTTCAGGACTCAACTGGCCTTGATCGACGCAGCACAAGGCCATCGCTGGTACCGTGGCGGAACAAGCTTTCGGCAGAAAATACAACTGAACTCCACCCTGTTTTCCAATGACCTCTCGCTTGACACCATTGACGTGATGGTGGTTTGGCTCTAAGCACTATGGGACTTAACTGAGGTCGTCGGTCCCCTAGACTTAGAACAACTTAAACCTAACTACCCTAAGGACATCACACACATCCATGCCCGAGTCAGGATTCGAACCTGCGACCGTAGCAGCAGTCTGGTTCCGGACTGAAGCGACTAGAACCGCTCGGCCATAACGACCGGCAGGTGGTTTGGGATCAGTGGAATGCACCCTATAGGGCTGGTAGCTGTCCTTGAAGTAACCTCTTTGAAATTGTTCTTTGTGATCGCTCACAATTATGTCTTTTTATGATTTGCAAACGTATTCATACAAACAGTGTTGTATCCATCTGTGTAATTAATCTTGAACAGAAATTGCCTCTAAGACACTAACGAGTTTTCTGTGGCCAAGCAGAAATCCGTAGACATGTTTGTGTGATATAATAACAACAAATTCACCAAGATATCTTTCTTCCTTTCATATACCAACTAGCATTTGTCCAACCACACCCCAGATACAAGTTTCCTCAGTAAATTCAACATCTGTCCACAATTCAGTATTTGATCATGTATGAATAAAATGAGCCGAGTTCTATAAATGCCATTAATAGCCTGTTTGTGGCACTGTAAAATCCTTGATAAGTTGGATTTCTCTATCATCAGGTAAAATGCATTATTGTGTAAAAATGTGCTCTAAAAATTTATAGTTTTCCTTCCTAACTTTAAGTTTTGAAAGTTAACAGTCACTCTATAGTGTTGGAATCGACCGAAAACCTGTTGAAATATATGCGCTCATTACACTTTGTACTTCAATTAATAAATCATCGGTGTACAAGGTAATCCTGTCTAACAAATCTAATACGTAATCAAGAGTCTCAATAACACACTGACACGTTATGTCCAAAGGGTACAGCTTTAAATTGATAATTATATTTTGTGTAAATAAAATCAGTTTATTACGGTATATTGATAATTTTTACTGATGGACCGTCTGACAGCAACTGAATAAAACACAATTTTAGGGTCATACGCGTTTCGCCTTTACTTTCTGCAAGGCATCACCAGTGGCCTGGAATATGTACATATGTTAGCTATTTAATTTACATTTTTATCTCTGTGCCTATAGAGTATAAACAGTTATGGTGGTCGGTATTTCCTATTAACTAGTAATGTTTCGAACTGTACTTACAGATTGCGTGGACAATTTTTTACATATTACGCTCCTGTTGCATTTTTGGTGTTGTTCTTCTTCTTATGAAAGCCAATTTGCGTTTCTATCCCACATTCCACAGCACTATGAACTGAACGCTTGTTTCAATGCAATATTTTGGTTTCTGTTGCCGACTGTCAAATGTTTTTGCCAAAGATCGAATGTTATTGCCAAACTTTCGAGTGCAGTTATTGAAGTGTCTGTGATCTGTTCGTGTATGCATTTGTGTGTGCGTTTGTGTATGTGTGTGTGTGTGTTTTGGTGTGATATAATTTTTTGTGCTGTGTGTGTGTGTGTGTGTGTGTGAGTGTGTGTATTGTTGTGTGGTATAATTTTTTTGTGTGTGTGCTGTGTGTGTGTGTGTGTGTGTGTGTGTGTGTGTGTGTGTGCGTTTGTGTGTGTGTCCAGATGGTGTGGGGAAGAGTTTTATTTGTTTTATGTTATCATTTCCTTTATTAAATGTAGTAGGGAGCCTGTGCTGATGTGTGTTTGTTCATTTATCACATGTTTGTTTTCTGCTATGCCTTTCTGGATGTGGAAGTTTTCTTGCGTTTGTATAAGATGCTTATTCTCATTATTTTCATTTCTTGTTCCATGTTTGTAGAACTGTTTATAACCTATAGGCACAGTGACAAAAATGTAAATTAAATAGCTATCATGTGTACATATTCAAGGCCACTAATGATGCCTTGCAGAAAATAAAGGCGAAACGCGTATGGCACTAAATTGTGTTTTATTCAGTGGCGGTCAGACGGTCCATCAGTAAAAATTATCGATATACCGTAATATTTCACGCAACTGAGGAAGACAGGACTAAAAAAGTTTAAGGTGTCAAAATCAGTTTCTATCTAAGATGGCTCATCTATGGGAGTTGCCACTCTGATGCTTACAATGTGATCGAAATTGGATATGTAACACCATGGAATAACTGTATTTGCTAAACAGGGTTTTTAGGCCTAGTTCTCATAGGAATAATTATTTTATTTATCACTTTTGCGTCGGTCACTAATATGTTATTGCCCCCTTTGGCCAACACTAGTAATGGGTTGCATATGGGCGTTAAGTTGGTTTGATTATTTCCCAGTTTTACATTTTTTGAATTCCTTTGAAATAGCTGAGCTCTTTGACCGCGGAATAGTGTCGGAGGGGTACCAAATGGTTCATTTCATATCACATTTATGTTAAAATTGTCACCTTTATTACACCTGGTTTTTCCTAGGATACTTCAGTACATTGTGGTAAGACCTTCTCAGATGTGCGCAACGATTTTCAATCAAATAATTTGATTCTGGCCTATTATTAGTAATCTTCTTTTCTAAACTGAAATCAATGATTTGCCAATATTTGCCATGTCCAAATTCTGTTTTCACGAACTCAGTCACCACCTCACAACCATTAATTGTGAATTTTCTTTTTGCCTAGAGAAGTCTATTCCACTTGATTCTCCCATAGAGAATAAAAACCGATTAGAAGGTCTATAGCCAATGCTTTAGAAGAAACATTTTGTGAATTTTCGTAGAATACTGCCGTATAGTATTTCCACCATTAAGACGGTCGTATGGGCACTTCCTGAAAACCGATATTTATAAAAAATTACTTAGCAAAACTATCTACCGCATGTCTATGAGAAAACAACTATAAACTAGGTTGCAGATTTGTAAGAGATTCTGTTAAACATAACATAAGCAGTCTTTCTGAAAAAGGTATAAGCTTTCTTTCATCAGCATCCACCGACGAGATTCTCACAGCTTAAGCATGCCGGATTTTTAACATTGTACGTCTTTTTTTCTCTCGACTCAATATCTAGTCATTCCCATGAACGAAAACACACAGTTGTGTGAATTTACATGAAATAGTCACACATAAATTTCTTACAGCGACCTCGAACGGTCACCAATTACAGCATAAAATGTTTTAAGCTACCAAATATGTGTAGTTGCGTATGTAATTTGTCCAGTGATCTGATGATACGAATTTTAATAACTCTGAGTGTAAATGCAAAAGAAATTAATGTTAGTCCTTGAATAGAACTCGTATCGGAATTACAGGTACAATCGTCACTAAATTAAAGAATAATCTAATGTAGTGATAGCTAGCTTACACCAGATAGGATACTAACATACGATACACTATAGACATTAACTTACCTTTCAAGTCAGTGTTAAATCATTTTCTGAGGATTCTGAATTATTCCGTATATACGGATTATGGAACTAGATACTGTAATTCAAGAGTACTCTTCGCGAACACGTTGTTGCACAATATAACTACACAAGCGTAACTTTCTCTTTATCGGATCAGCATACGTTAGAGATTTACGTCAGAGTGAGCCTTATAGAGAGGTAGACGTTAGTAGCAAGGTTTTTTTACTACTTTTCGATAAGGAGCGAGAGAAACTGATAACAAAAAAACTTGACTTTGTGTTCTGCCTTTCGACAGGTGTCTTGTCATGGGGGGAGCCTCGTCAGAGAGGTCCACCGTATGAGCGAATAGGGAAGTGATTCCAGTTGTGGTCACTGGCAGCTGTGGCCGAGCAGTTCTAGGCGCTTCAGCCCGGAACCGCGCTGCTGCTACGGTCGCAGATTCGAATCCTGCCTCGGGCATGGATGTGTGTGATATCCTTAGGTTAGTTAGGTTTAAGTAGTTCTACGTCTAGGGGAGTGATGACCTCAGATGTTAAGTCCCATAGTGTTTAGAGCCATTTGAACTATTTTGAACGATATATCAATCTTCTCATATATGAAATCAGGAGGAGGAATACCAGTGGTGGTTGGTCTTTCACTGATGATGATGGCATGATAATGAGGACAACACAACACCCAAAAACTGAGCGGAGAAAATGTCCGACCCAGCCGGGAATCGAACCCAGGCCCCTTTTCGTGACACACCGCCGCGCTGACCACTCATCTATCGGGGAGCACTGATTACAGAACTGAGCCCTAAGTTGTCAATACAGTACAGCTACCTCAGATCGTCTGTTCCATGCAAATAAATGGTTTTCCAATCTTTCCCATGACCAAATTCCGTTTTCACAAATCAGTCACCACGTCACAACCATTAATTGTGAATTTCCAATTTCCCCTAGAGAGGTCTATCTGAACTTAATTCTCCCACAGACAATCAAAACCAATTAGAAGGTCTGTGGCCAATGCTTTAGAAGAAACGTCTTCTGAATTGTCACAGCACACTACCGTATAATCTTTCCATCATTAAGATGGCCATATGGGCACGACCTGAATACAATTCAAACTGCGCACTTGCAAATGTGACATTATAGAATCCTATAGCAGTATACATGATAACTGAGTAGATAATGAATGCAAAACGGCAAGATGAAGGATAACTTTCTTGAAGATTCTCGACAGTTCTAAGCCATTAGTAAATTCTCACTGACTCCGATTATTTTCCAGAGCATATCCGTACTTCACAAAGGTATCACACCTACACGGTTATATCTCTCATCCGCATTTCCATGGTTTCGAAAGGCTATGATCATTCGTTGATTTTTTTTATCACAGTCTGGGAGTATTAACTTGGTATCCATTTTCGTTGAGATGCAATTTTTGGACAGGATTTTTCACTGCTAACGAGTCCATGTCCCTTATGGGAGAATACGTCAAATGGCTTTGAGCACTACGGGACTTAACTTCTGTGGTCAACAGTCCCCTAGAACTTAGAACTACTTAAACCTAACTAACCTAAGGACATCACACACGTCCATGCCCGAGGCAGGATTCGAACCTGCGACCGTAGCAGTCGCACGGTTCCGGATTGAGCGCCTAGAACCGCTCGGCCACCGTGGCCGGCGAGAATACGTCAGATGACACCAAACGTGAGTAGACAATGCACTGCTATGATGAATTTAGTGCGAGCAGAATTTGTCAGCAGTGATGTAAAACGATTAATTCTAAGTATATGGAATCAAATGATAATTAAATAGACACCCTAGCTGCATACAGGCGTTGATGTACTTCATTGGGGACATGTTGAAAATGTGTGCCCCGACCGGAACTCGAAACCGGGATCTCCTGCTTACATAGCAGACGCTTTATCCATCTTTTTTTTTTTTTTTTTTTTTTATTAAATCTCATTTTGTTCGCTTTTATTCGTTGCATCTGCTCGGGGCGGACGTCGTAAGACAGCCGTTTAGGTTCGTTGTTGATCGATTAGCTCACTTTTTTTATTACAGAGGGCTGCTAACCCTCTGACCGAACACGCTGAGCTACCGTGCCGGCGGTCCATCTGAGCCACCGAGGACACAGATGAATAGCGCGACTGCAGGGACTTATCCCTTGCACGCTCCCCGTGAGATCCAAATTCCCAACATGTCAACACCACTACGTTCGCAGTGCGCCTAATAGATGTTTGCCCATCATACTCATTACTCGTGGCAGATTAATCTACCAAGTCCCGTACGAGTTCGGGCATAGCGTATGCGTTTGCACAAGAAGGTCAATGGCCGGGAAGCCATATTTTAACTAAATATGACGGTAGTATCTGTTCCCGAAAGAACAGTTACTGTGAATGACCATGCAGCTTGCTAGAAATGAAATGATAATTAAATAGACACCCTAGCTGCATACAGGCGTTGATGTACTTCATTGGGGACATGTTCAAAATGTGTGCCCCGACCGGGACTCAAACATGTCCCCAATGAAGTACATCAACGCCTGTATGCAGCTAGGGTGTCTATTTAATTATCATTTCATTTCTAGCAAGCTGCATGGTCATTCACAGTAACTGTTCTTTCGGGAACAGATACTACCGTCATATATAGTTAAAATATGGCTTCCCGGCCATTGACCTTCTTGTGCAAACGCACACGCTATGCCCGAACTCGTACGGGACTTGGTAGATTAATCTGCCACGAGTAATGAGTATGATGGGCAAACATCTATTAGGCGCACTGCGAACGTAGTGGTGTTGACATGTTGGGAATTTGGATCTCACGGGGAGCGTGCAAGGGATAAGTCCCTGCAGTCGCGCTATTCATCTGTGTCCTCGGTGGCTCAGATGGATAGAGCGTCTGCCATGTAAGCAGGAGATCCCGGGTTCGAGTCCCGGTCGGGGCACACATTTTCAACATGTCCCCAATGAAGTACATCAACGCCTGTATGCAGCTAGGGTGTCTATTTAATTATCATTTCATTTCTAGCAAGCTGCATGGTCATTCACAGTAACTGTTCTTTCGGGAACAGATACTACCGTCATATATATGGAATCAGAATTGCTGCTGTAGTCGTATTTACGAAATGTTCAGAAAGAACAACACTCAGCATTCTTGTTATGGAAATAGCTATTACAGATACAATATTTCATAGACATTTGCAGTTCTTCTAATAATTACACCAAAGTTTCCAACCGATAACCAAAATTGCTTGGAAAAGACACAAGTCAAGCACATTACCCTCTCACCAATTTTTCACATGCAGAAAATTATGAAAGATTTTATTACAATCTGACACACCTTGAGCGAGAATCTAGAGAGGTAACGTTCTGAGTAGACGTTGATGGAACCTGGTAGGGCTCTAAAAGCATGAGGTATTATTATGGTTCTCAGCTCATAGAAATGGCTTGCTGGGAGTTGAAAGCAATTGGCGGTGAGCCAATCCCTTAGTATTACCAGACAGGTCGACAGGCATACAGGGTAGACAGGGCAGCCCCTCATCAAGACAAGGCTCCAGCAGAACAATGTCATGATACCTGCCACAGTGCCAGCAGAAGCCTGGGATGGGACAATGGCCTAAAGGAATTCATCTACACAATGTAGTCGTAAATTGGGCATTGTGTGCAGAGCCAGCCATAATAAAAATTCACATATTTTTTTGTATGCCAATATTCATGTAGGCCGCTGTTTTATTAGATAACTCTGGCATCTGAGAAATGTCTAGAGATAAATCTTTATTACACCTCATAGCTAGGACCAACAAGCTCCAAGGCACAGCTGATTTAGATAAGGATCTTCAAGATTGTTCGCTGAATTGCTGATTTCTTTCCTTTTTTTTTCAGAGATGCAGGTTTCTTAACTCTTGCCCAGGGGCGACATGAGTATGTGCTGTCATGTGGAAAGTGAGATTTAGCGCCTCTGGAGCCTTGTGATTGCCTCAATACGAGGTGAAGACGGTGTCGTTAGTGCACTTTGTTGGAAAACGAAATTTTTTTTCCTGGCGGTGCGAAGCTCACGGGTGCGGGACTTTGGTCTGGTAAGCACTTCTAGTCGAAGCTCTGGCATGTGTAGTTGGTACTCGGGACCTGTCCTGAGACTTACTTCACTTGCGAGTAATTTAGTCTGGGGAGCCCATGGTGACGTTCTTACTGTACCGACAGTGTGACTTCAAATGTCTCGGACTACTCGTTTGCCGAGGGCACACTTATTCATTTTTGGCTTACCAGGCTTGACGTTTGGTATCCTTGTGCGCCCTGTTGTATAAGTGAGCCAAATTAGTCCTTGGTACGACCAGCGAACGAGTGTGTCACACACTGAAATCTACCGTGACTTCAGGGCTCTGGTAGAGAATAAATTGCGATCCATCTGCCTGATCGCTAGACTGTGACTTTTTGCATTTCTTTCATGGCCTCTATCGATTCAAAGGTGGTGCCTCCACGTCTCACCTCCTCGGCCCCACACATTTCGCCAGCTGCAAGTCACGTGGCCGCAAGAAGTAGACAGGGAAATGTACTGCCGCTCCAGCATTGTCAGGCGTACAGACTCAATCGCCACTTGCTCTCAGCAGCACCAATGTAGAGAAACTTCAGTAGATTTGATCAATCAAAGTTTTCTCAGCGTCAGATCTGTTCAGCTTGCGTTATCCTAATTTTTAAGGTCAGAATCACTGATCAGTCGTTCATCAAGTCCTGGAGATGTTAGCGATGGATGGCAGTTTGAGGCTCTCATGCAATTCATGCCAAAGACAGACAGAAAGAGGCAAGAGGCAAAGAGACGGGAGGAAGACACAAATTAGTGATAAGAATGGTCACGGTATAGACGGAGTCAAGAAAGAGATCGTAGGAATGCAAAAGAGCTCGAGAATGTCAAGAAAACGACAGCAGAAACGTGTGAGGTCTCCGCTGCAAAAACAGCGTGATTGTTAGCGCAAGTAGCACGAAAGTACGCATCCGTGGCCAAAGAAGAAGTGAAACTGGCAAGAACTGAGATGTGTAAGACAAAAAAAGACACTTGCAACTCTCCAAAAGCAAGGCAAAAAAATAATTCAAGAAACGCAGGAAAAAATGATGAGGCTACGAAGCGATTCGAACAGGTAAAAATGAAACAGGCCGAAATCAGCAGACCCGAGTCATCGCCCAACAAAACGAGTTGGCTAAGGACATTCGGCAGGCACATGAGCGGGTCGAGCGATTGCAAATACAATCCTGCCCGGTGGAACGCCATCGAGAGTATTACAGAGGTGAAGAAAACGTGTTGCGACTCTCCGAACCGCTATATGAGGACATACCCTCGCACATGCTCAAACCCAACAGGAATATGCTCCTGCTGCGGCGAACCGCGTAAGAGAACACTGTAACACGCTGCATGTCAGAGACCGAGCCCGAAATCAATTGTACACGTCTAAGGAGGTCAGAAATGTTATTATGTGCATCAGAAAACACGAGGGGATACCATACAGTGCACGAGTATCGCTGGGGCACGGATATATGGAACCACACGTTGCAGACGAGAGGGAAAATCGTACGGCGGATACGTCGGACCTTTCGACCAAAACATTTTCTTCACCATACAGAATTTACAAGTCAACAAGGAGACAGACCACGCATCACATCGAAAGACCTGGATTGCCAGTAAGATCACGTGCTACCACGATCTTATCCACTGAACTACAGGCTCCAGTTTATCTGTGGCTTCTTATACGTGTCGACTGCAGAACATATGAGCGGAGTTAAGGAGAGCTGTCGCTCCTACCAAGAATTTAAGGACGCATTCCTTAGGACATACTGGTCGCAAGACACACAAGAAAGGATAAAACAGGAGATCATGTAAGAAAAGTACTTAGAATGGTCATAACTCCACAGCCCTGTCAAATTCTTCTAATAACTGGTCAAGAAGAACCGATACTTGAATCAACCGTACAGTCCCAAGGAAATTATAAGGCACTGCTACATGAAATTACCTTTACGCTACCAATAACTGCTCAGCGGTAGATGCAGCGATTCAATCGAAGCTTTCAAGAGCACGCTGTGCGAACTCGAGTACGTGAATGAAATTCACAACTCGCGGGAAAGAAGTATAAATAATGACCGTAACTGGCCAGATTCGCCAGAGAGGAGTGACGATGGACGAAAAGGGGGAAAACATCGATCGAATCGAAACCAAAATTCAAACTTTAGTGGGAATAACGAGACATCATGGGAAAACAGAAGAAGACAGGGGAATTATAATCATGCCAACAACAACTACATCTACATCTACATTCATCTACATTTATACTCCGCAAGCCACCCAACGGTGTGTGGCGGAGGGCACTTTACGTGCCACTGTCATTACCTCCCTTTCCTGTTCCAGTCGCGTATGGTTCGCGGGAAGAACGACTGTCTGAAAGCCTCCGTGCGCGCTCTAATCTCTCTAATTTTACATTCGTGATCCCCTCGGGAGGTATAAGTAGGGGGAAGCAATATATTCGATACCTCATCCAGAAACGCACCCTCTCGAAACCTGGCGAGCAAGCTACACCGCGATGCAGAGCGCCTCTCTTGCAAAGTCTGCCACTTGAGTTTATTAAACATCTCCGTAACGCTATCACGGTTACCAAATAACCCTGTGATGAAACGCGCCGCTCTTCTTTGGATCTTCTGTATCTCCTCCGTCAACCCGATCTGGTACGGATCCCACACTGATGAGCAATACTCAAGTATAGGTCGAACGAGTGTTTTGTAAGCCACCTCCTTTGTTGATGGACTACATTTTCTAAGCACTCTCCCAATGAATCTCAACCTGGTACCCGCCTCACCAAAATTGATTTTATATGATCATTCCACTTCAAATCGTTCCGCACGCATATTCCCAGATATTTTACAGAAGTAACTGCTACCAGTGTTTGTTCCGCTATCATATAATCATACAATAAAGGATCCTTCTTTCTATGTATTCGCAATACATTACATTTGTCTATGTTAAGGGACAGTTGCCACTCCCTGCACCAAGTGCCTATCCGCTGCAGATCTTCCTGCATTTCGCTACAATTTTCTAATGCTGCAACTTCTCTGTATACTACAGCATCATCCGCGAAAAGCCGCATGGAACTTCCGACACTATCTACTAGGTCATTTATATATATTGTGAAAAGCAATGGTCCCATAACACTCCCCTGTGGCACGCCAGAGGTTACTTTAACGTCTGTAGACGTCTCTCCATTGATAACAACATGCTGTGTTCTGTTTGCTAAAAACTCTTCAATCCAGCCACACAGCTGGTCTGATATTCCGTAGGCTCTTACTTTGTTTATCAGGCGACAGTGCGGAACTGTATCGAACGCCTTCCGGAAGTCAAGAAAAATAGCATCTACCTGGGAGCCTGTATCTAATATTTTCTGGGTCTCATGAACAAATAACGCGAGTTGGGTCTCACACGATCGCTGTTTCCGGAATCCGTGTTGATTCCTACATAGCAGATTCTGGGTTTCCAAAAACGACATGATACTCGAGCAAAAAACATGTTCTAAAATTCTACAACAGATCGACGTCAGAGATATAGGTCTATAGTTTTGCGCATCTGCTCGACGACCCTTCTTGAAGACTGGGACTACCTGTGCTTTTTTCCAATCATTTGGAACCCTCCGTTCCTCTAGAGACTTGCGGTACACGGCTGTTAGAAGGGGGGCAAGTTCTCTCGCGTACTCTGTGTAGAATCGAATTGGTATCCCATCAGGTCCAGTGGACTTTCCTCTGTTGAGTGATTCCAGTTGCTTTTCTATTCCTTGGACACTTATTTCGTTGTCAGCCATTTTTTCGTTTGTGCGAGGATTTAGAGAAGGAACTGCAGTGCGGTCTTCCTCTGTGAAACAGCTTTGGAAAAAGGTGTTTAGTATTTCAGCTTTACGCGTGTCATCCTCTGTTTCAATGCCATCCTCGTCCCGGAAACTGGAGAGAGCAATAGAGCTCGAGCCAGGGCCCACAGAATACTAGGGACCAACAGCAACGCAATAGCAGGACATACAACGATCAAGATCAATGGAATGACCAACGTAGCGAATATGTGGAATTGAGGCCTCCTAACCAATCGCAGGCGCCACGCAGAGAAAATTCAAATAGGATTTGATACACAGCCGCTGTGGACTCAACTCAAAGCAATGCCGCAGAAACTATCGGAAAGAGCGATATTAGCATGTTAGATTACGAAGATACAAGAGAACTGCTACGGGAAGAGAATGAGATCATGACGCAACTGGATTTACACCCCATCGTTCACATCACAGTCGGAATGGTCAACCTAACCGAGATTATGGACAGTAGAAGCCAAGTGACGGCGTTATCAGATTCGGCATACAAGAAATGCTCTGGGAATCATTCTTGGCAGGCACTCACGCTGAAGAGAACGAAAATCACCCGCGGTCTGAAAGGGAAGCATACAGAAGTGCAGTTAGAAACCAGGATTACGTTCAGCTGCCTAGGGCATGCCTTAGAAGCGAACTTTCTGGTCATCCCTTCTTTGGATTTTGAGATATTTCGCATCAAACCTCTGCCGAATGCTTCAATCTAAACTACGCAGAAAAAAGTGGGGAAGAAAAAAATCAATCGTGGCACCACTCAAGATGTGGCAACACTCAAGATGTCGAGCAAATTCGACGAGAGGTGCGCGATGCTATTGACTACATGCTATGGAATTTAGTAAACATCCCGACGATGGAAAATGAAGAGCTAGAATGAATATTAAAGGAAAACGCCGATGTCTTTCTACCGAAAACCGGAGCAATCCGAAATTCCATGTATGCGTTTCGGGTGTGGTAACGCACTAAATTCTTTGTGCCTTCCTACTAAATCTCACACGCCTACAGACAGAACGTTTATCTGGAGTTCAAGAGGATGCTTGACGACGACACCATAGAGCCAACAAGCTCCACGTACAACAACCCACTCACAGTGGTTGAGAAGGCTCACTGCTCGATCTGTTTGGTGCTGGATACGTGACAAATCAATACAATCGTTAAGCTACAGACAGATCGTCTGGAAAAGCTGGAGGAACTCCTGCAAAATTTCCATGGTTTCCATCTATTGACTTTCGGTCCAGTTTCTGGCAAATTATGCTCCACACAACCTGTAGGAAAACACATCATTCCTTGTTTTCGGGAAATGCTATCGATTTTAACGTCTACCATTCGGGCTAAATGTGTCTTCATCTGTCTTCATCAGAAGACTCGATAGCATCTTAAAGGATTCCATTGAGTAAAGGATCACCACCTACGTGAACGACCTCTTGATTGCGGAACCGACATGGAGAGGGCACAATGCGATTCTCAGAGAAATCCTACACACCTTCGAAGAACGCAACGTAACCGCCAATATCAATAAAGTCGTGCATAGGAACCTTACGAGTAAAATTCATTGGATATATAATTACCGCAGGAGGAATCACACCAGACACAGACAAAACAGAGGCAATTACGAAATTTGCCACGTCAACAACCAAGAAACAACTACGTGGCTTCCTTGCATCGCAAATATCTCTAAACGATTCGTCCATGTGAATAAATTAGCGACATCGCGGCTATGCCATCTCACAGGAAAAAAGACGCCGTGGGAATTGGACGACGTGGCAGATGATGAATTCCAAGGCCTCAGAACCGCACTGATTGATGCGCCAATTCCTTCGCACCCCACCTGGAGGAGGACTTTTGCACGGCGTCAGACAGCTCCTACTCTGGGATTGCTGTAGTGATTTTCCAACGGTATCAGCAAGGGGGAAAGATGGCATGGAAACCATGGGTTTTGGAAGCCGAGTTCTCAGCATGTGTGAAAGAAAATATTCGGTTACTGAGTTAGAAGCTTTGGCGGTTGTTTTCGGTTTCAAGAAATTTAGTTTTCTCCTGTATGGGAGAAAAACAAGAGCATACACCAACCACAAAGCCTTGGAATTCCTACTTACAGCGAAACTTCGAAACAAACGTCTAACGAGATGGGCACTCTTGCTCCAGGACTATGACTTTTCTATCACACCTACCAGAGAAGGATAACGTCATTGCGGATGTGCTGTCACGTTCACCTGTGGGGCTAGTAGCAAGTGAGGCCAACCCATTGGAGGACGAACACTACAGATGTTCTATGTGAAGAAGGCTGCATTTGAGAATTATGTAATCTCGAAACTTACGGACATCAGAGCAGAACTAGGATCCAGGTCTATTTGATCTAAAACAGAGAGTGAAAACAAGACAGAATCAAAACTGTGGCAGTTTTACTTGGTACGAAAAGGCATTCTGTTCTTTCGAAGTGAGGGAGGAGGAGCGCCCTGGCGCGTTTGCATTCCAAATGAACTGGTGAACAAGATCATCTGGCACACGCACCTGAGTTACGCACATGTTGGACGCAGGAAATGCTACTTAAAATTACGCAGACGGTGCCATTTCAGGGATATCGACAGAAGAATCCGGAGGGCTCCGGTCGTCTGCAAAGCGTGTCCGGCGTCAAAGCACGTCCCTGTGGCAACGCAAGCTCCTCTGTATCTCACTATCACATCATAGTTGAAGCACCTTGTAGCAACAGATTTAATGGGCCGACTAGTGCGAACAGATAGAGGATACTGCTACATCCTTGTTGTAGCAGAGCTGATATGCAAGTATGCCATTTTAACCACACTCAAGAAAGCAACTGCGCAGTCAGTATGTAGGGCATTCTGCAAGGATTTCCTCACGCAAGTCGGCCATGTCGACCGCATCATCTCAGAAAATGGATCTCAGTTCTGGTCAGAGAAATGGAAAGAGAGGTTGCGGAAACACAGAATCAACCTCATATTTGCTTACATACGACATCCACAATCGTCGCCAGCAGAGAGAGTGATAAAAAGTATGGGAAACCTCTGCCGTATCTACTGCGCGAAACGACACGCCACCTGGGGTGTTTTCCTACGTGACTTCCAGAACGTGATGAACGAGTTCTACATCTACATCCATAGTCCGCCAGCCACCTGACGGTGTGTGGCGGGGGGGAACCTTGAGTACCTCTATCGGTTCTCCCTTCTATTCCAGTCTCGTATTGTTCGTGGAAAGAAGGATGGTCTGTATGCTTCTGTGTGGGCTCTATTCTCTCTGATTTTATCCACATGGTCTCTTCGCGAGATATACGTAGGAGGGAGCAATATACTTCTTGACTCTTCGGTGAAGGTATGTTCTCGAAACTTTAACAAAAGCCCGTACAGAGCTATTGAGCGTCTCACCTGCAGAGTCTTCCACTGGAGTTTATCCGTCATCTTCGTAACGCTTTCGCGATTTCTAAATGATCCTGTAACGAAGCGCGCCGCTCTCCGTTTGATCTTCTCTATCTCTTCCATTACCCCTATCTGGTACGGATCCTACACTACCGAGCAGTATTCAAGCAGTGGGCAAACAAACGTACTGTAACCTGCTTCCTTTGTTTTCGGATTTCATTTCCTTAGGATTCTTCCAATGAATCTCAGTCTGGCATCTGCTTTACCAACGATCAACTTTATACGATCATTCCATTTTAAATCAGTCCTAATGCGTACTCCCAGATAATTTATGGAATTAACTGCTTCCAGTTCTGACCTGCTATTTTGTAGCTAAATGATATGGGATCTATGTTTCTATGTATCTACTTGTCTACATTGAGATTCAATTGCGTCAATTGGCTTCAGATCCTCCTGTACTTCAGTACAATTTTCCATTCTTACAACCTCTCGATACACCACAGCATCATCTGCAAAAAGCCTCAGTAAACTTCCTATGTCATCCACAAGGTCATTTATGTATATTGTGAATAGCGACGGTCCTATGACACTACCCTGCGGCACACCTGAAATCACTCTTACTTCGGAAGACTTTTCTCCATTGAGAATGACATGCTGCGTTTTGTTATCTAGGAATTGTTCAATCCAATCACACAATTGGTCTGATAGTCCATATGCTCTTACTTTGTTCATGAAACGACTGTGGAGAACTGTATCGAACGCCTTGCGGAAGTCAAGAAACACGCCATCTACCCGTGAACCAGTGTCTATGGCCCTCTGAGTCTCGTGGACGAATAGGGCGAGCTGGGTTTCACACGACCGTCTTTTTCGACACCCATGCTGATCCCTACAGAGTTGATTTCTAGTCTCCAGAAAAGTCATTATACTCGAACATAATACGTATTCCAAAATTCTACAACTGATCGACGTTAGAGATATACGTCTATAGTTCTGCACATCTGTTCGACGTCCCTTCTTGAAAACGGGGATGACCTGTGCCCTTTTCCAATCCTTTGGAACGCTACGCTCTTCTAGCGACCTACGGTACACCGCTGCAAGAAGGGGGGGGGGGGGGGGGGGGGGGGCAAGTTCCTTCGCGTACTCTGTGTGAAATCGAACTGGTATCCCTTCGGGTCCAGCGGTCTTTCCTCTTTTGAGCGATTTCTATTGCTTCTCTATCCCTCTGTCGTCTATTTCGATATCTACCATTTTGTCGTCTGTGCGACAATCTAGAGAAGGAACTACGGTGCAGTCTTCCTCTGTGAACCAGCTTTGGAAAAAGACATTTAGTATTTCGGCCTTTAGTCTGTCATCCTCTGTTTCAGTACCAATTTGGTCACAGAGTGTCTGGACATTTTGTTTTGATCCACCTACCGCTTTGGCATAAGACCAAAATTTCTTAGGATTTTCTGCCAAGTCAGTATATTTTATCCTCATGGTCTCTTCGCGAGATATACGTAGGAGAGAGCAATATACTGCTTGACTCTTCGGTGAAGAGTTCATTGAACGCCTCTCGCATAGCCCTCCTCACACTACATTTCGCTTCGCGTAATTTTTGTTTGTCTGCAAGGCTTTGGCTATGTTTACGTTTGCTATGAAGTTCGCTTTGCTTCCGCAGCAGTTTTCTAACTCGGTTGTTGGACCACGGTGGCTCTTTTCCATCTCTTACGATCTTGCTTGGCACATGCTCATCTAACGCATATTGTACGATGGTTTTGAACTTTGTCCACTGATTCTCAACACTATCTGTACTTGTTACAAAACTTTTGTGTTAAGCCGTAAGGTACTCTGTAATCTGCTTTTTGTCACTTTTGCTAAACAGAAAAATCTTCCTACCTTTTTTAATATTTCTGTTTACGGCTGAAATCATCGACGCAGTAACCGCTTTATGATCGCTGATTCCCTGTTCTGCGTTAACTATTTCAAATAGTTCGGGTCTGTTTGTCACCAGAAGGTCTAATATGTTATCGCCACGAGTCGGTTACCTGTTTAACTGTTCAACGTAGTTTTCAGATAGAGCACTTAAAAAAATTTCACTGGATTCTTTGTCCCTGCAACCTGTTATGAACGGTTGAGTCTCCCAGTCTATATCCGGCAAATTAAAATCTTCTCCCAGAACTATAAGACGGTGGGGAAATCTCCTCGAAATATTTTCCAAATTATCCTTCAGGTGCTCAGCCACAACAGCTGCTGAGCCAGGGGGACAGGAAAGCGCTCGCGAGCGAGTGCCTAATTGGCAAATAAGTGCTCGTTAGAAGTTTCTGTCTATGTAACAAACAAAAACAGCTGTGCCACAAATTCCATCCCATCTACTACGAACCTGTCGATGTCCAGAGAATCGCTCACTTGAACTCTCTGGAGCTAGAGACCCTGAAATCAAGGAAATCTCTTGGCATCCACCATGTCTTTACGTCAAGCCATTCATAAAATTAGTGTACATTGGAGATTGACAGGTCAGAGAACGTACAGTATGTAAATAGTGTCCATGGACGAACTGTTTAACGTAATTTAATGTTAATATTATGTTGCTTAGCGTAATTTTCCATTTGTTCTATTTCGGTGTTATTTTGTTTGTTTGTATTTTCCATTAGTTTTCAGCATGGGTCCTTGTTGAACGTGCTCAAATGAGTTCCATATTTGTGACATCTTCACGCCAACATTCACTGGCCGGTGGGAGACTGAATTAAAATTCCGTTGCAAGTTATACCTCATCGGCAATTTGCACTTTTTGTGGCATACAAAACCAGGCATGTTCCAATACTGAGTACTTCAAACAACTAAGTACTCTTATTATTTCTTCGGACCTCACTATTGTTGTCTGATTTCCGCTCCCAGTAGTGCAAGGAGATCTGTCGTAATATGACCCCAGTTAAGCGTCGTACTCTGTCATGGCATTCTCGGAGAAGAGCCTTCACGAGTATCACCATGGCCAATTAAATTGTTTCTGTTTACTTTTCGTGGTTTCTTGTACACTGCCCAAGGGACGGATGTACGTCACTTTACGTTTCTCGTGGGGTCAAGACGGTAAATCGTGCAATAGAGCATGTGCGTCTCCATTTTCCGATGTGCTTCGTATGGTGTTTGCAGTCCACGCTTTGGGCGCGTTTCGACGCTAGACTCAGTGTGTTATGAGCACGTGCGTCTCTATCGTCTGATGTGTTCCGTATGGTGTTATAGGTCCACGCTTTGGGCGTGTGTCGACGCGAAGACAGTCATGCAGCGTAGTTTGTCTCGAGGTGAAATTTTGGAGAGCCATGTGAGCGCCGTCGGCGTAATATTGTGTATGGGGGATTATTACGGAGAGTTGCAAGTCACGGTAGAGTGGCTAACCTCAGACCCAGGAATATGAAGCAGAGAGAGAGAGAGAGAGTCACTAGCTATTGACTACTAGAATAACTCAGAGATTATGATATTAGCTGAAAAGTTTTTCGGACAAATGTAGCCAGGGACAATGGGGATCATAATATGACGTTGGTTTTTTGATGCTAGGTGGGGTCGCATCAGAGATATGAAGGTCAACTTTGCTTTTTTTAATGGGATGCTATAATTTGATACTTTTTTGAGATAGCGGCTATCGAGACGAATCCAATGATGTGCAACAGTAAGGTCTTTGAAGGTCAGTTACTACTACTACTACTCGGCTCAACAGTCCTAGAAGGGCCTTGGCCTTGCAGTTCTGCAGTCGTACGAATGCGCCAATTTTCTTGCTCATATGCTGGGCCATATGTTTTACGTAGCACTGTGGTGTCACCGCCAGACACCACACTTGCTAGGTGGTAGCCTTTAAATCGGCCGCGGTCCGTTAGTATACGTCGGACCCGCATGTCGCCACTGTCAGTGATTGCAGACCGAGCGCCGCCACACGGTAGGTCTAGAGAGACGTCCTAGCACTCGCCCCAGTTGTACAGCCGACTTTGCTAGCGACGGTTAACTGACAAATACGCTCTCATTTGCCGAGACGATAGTTAGCATAGCCTTCAGCTATGTCATTTGCTACGACCTAGCAAGGCGCCATTACCAGTTTATATTGAGATTGTTATTAATGTATCAACAAGAGCCATGTTCTCCAATCATGGATTAAAGTTAAGTATTCCAAGAGCTACGTTCTTTTCTTCATAGTATAAATTTCCGTAACTGTTCCAGACCTCACGCCAGTCTGCGTGAGCTTAATGCGTGCATTTCGGCCTCCTTTAGCAACACGGTGTTGGCTCTTCTGCCAACACATCACATTGCGACGAGTGTAAAAACGGTCTTCTTCTTTATATTGCACTAATTTACTTATGTCATGGCTTCGCCACAATCTCCAGATGCACTGTCCGAATTTAATCGCTTGCAGAATCAGCAGACGCAGGCCTTATTGGATGCCCTTGGACACCTCGTCCGGAGTCAATGTGAGATGCAAAACGATGCGGCAGCCGCCGCTCCATCGCTCCCGCAGCCACAACACGCTGTTGCACCACCTTTTCGTCCTTTTGATGCGGCACTGGAAAGCTGGACGGAGTGGTCACGCCAATTTGGATTCCATCTCGCCGCCTACAGAATTCAAGGTAATGAGCGGCAGCCTTTTATGCTTTCTTGTGTCGGAGTGGCCACGTACCATGTGATGGTGAAATTGTTTCCCCGACGCGACGTAGCAACTCTGTCCTACGACGAAATTTTGTCGGCATTAGATGCATATTTCAAAGAATCTGTCAATGTAGTTGCAAAAAGGTATACCTTCTTTCGTACAAATCGTACGACTGGTGAAACTAATCGGGAGTGGGTTGCAACTTTGCAACCCCTACTAGGGATTGTGCTTTTCAGTGTGAATGTGGACTCCCTTATTCAGATACTATGGTATGTGATGCAATTGCACAGAACGTTTCTGATGTTCGTAAAAGGGAACAGATATTGAAACTAGTCAATCCCTCCCTTCAACAAGTGATGGACATATTGGATCGGCAGGACACACTTGACTTTGCTCAGGAATCATTTGAAACTTCGCCAGCCGTGTGTCACATTAACCGGCCCTCCGGGCGAGCTGCACGGAACAGTAAACAGCCCTCGCGCCCGTCCGTGCAGCTGCCGCCAAGCTCTCCGCTACGTGTGCCGCGCAAGCAATTGCAGTGCTCAGGTCATGCCCAGGGTGTGCTACTAGACATTCGCGTGAGAATTGCCCGTCACGCCAAGCTATTTGCTTTTTCTGTAATAAAAAAGGACATGTTCAGAGTGTTTGCCAGAAAAAGCTCAGATCGGACACTCACAACCATTCCAGGCCCTTTGCTTCGCGCCGGAATCGGAATCGAACCAAGTATACTCAGGCTCGTGAACCTTCGCCCATGGACATTCATGTAGTTAATTCCACTCCGGCCAGTGCCACTCTCTCTAACAGTGACTGTGTTTGTCCCACAAATAGTGTGCGTCGACATCGCCAGAAATCGCGTCAAGTCGCAAGTGATTCTGTACCAGTGTCAGTTCACGTTGCACGAGACAGTCGCTCTTGTCGTCAGCAGGACAATAAATTTTTTGTAGATTTGGACATTCATGGCACCATGATACCATTCCAGCTCGATACCGGAGCTGCAGTTTCATTGATCAATAAAGACATGTACAGACAACTGGGCACACCTCCGTTGCGTGCCGCAAATGTTACGTTAAATAGTTATTCAGGACAAGCTATCCCTGTGTTAGGACAGTGCAGCCTTCTTGCAACATACAAGGGACAAACAAAACTTGTGTCTTTTTACGTCCTTCGTTCTTCTTCTGCCATGAACTTGTTTGGTTTAGATTTATTTCAGTTGTTTAACTTGTCTATAGTCAATCAGGTCCTATCAGTGAACCAGACTGTGCCTTCAGCCAGTGTTTCTCGTCTATGTGAAGAGCTTGGAGACATTTTTGCACCGGGCCTTGGTTGCGCTAAGAACTATACAGCACATTTGGAACTGAAAGTAAACACGCAACCGAAATTTTTCAGAGCGCGCAATGTTCCCCACGCATTGCGTGATGAGGTCGCAAGAACGTTACACGATTTGGAATCACAAGGTTTGATTGAACGTGTGCAGGCTTCTCTCTGGGCCTCACCCTTAGTAATTTTGCCAAAACCTTCCGGAAAATTGAGACTTTGTGTGGACTTCAAAGCTACAGTGAATCCACAACTAGTGATTGCAACTTTTCCTTTACCCCGCCCAGAAGATCTTTTTGACAAACTGTGCCCGGGTAAATATTTTTCGAAATTGGACCTAGCAGATGCGTACTTGCAAATACCGGTGGATGAAGAATCCCTGCGCGTTTTGGTGGTTAACACGCATCTTGGTTTGTACCGCTTCAAAAGACTGCTATTCGGGTGTGCATCCGCCCCTGCATTGTTTCAGCAATATCTGCAAACTTTTTGTGCGTCGGTCCCTACTGCAGCAAACTATCTGGACGATATTGCGATCTCCGGAAAGACAGAAGAAGAACATTTAGCCAATCTCAGAACATTATTTCAGGTCTTGCGACAAAATGGTCTTCGCTTGCGGAAGGACAAATGTGTGTTTTTTGCTCGTGACTTACCTTATCTGGGACATGTAATCAATGCCCAAGGCATACATCCCAGTCCAGAGCACCTCCGTGCCGTACAAGACTTGCCTTCACCGCAGAATTTGAAGCAGCTACAGAGTGTGCTGGGAAAAATAAATTACTACCATAAGTATGTGCGCCACGCCTCTTCCATTTCAGCTCCGCTTCATCGCTTACGCCGTAAAGCTGTTCCGTTCGTCTAAACGACAGAATGCGAACGCGCCTTTCGCCAGTTGAAATCGGCGTTTCTTTCCACTACTTGCCTTACGCCATTCGATCCCCAGAAACCCCTTTTGTTGATGGTAGATGCATCGGATTTCGGGATCGGTGCTGTGCTTGCGCACAAAGATGGATCGAATGATCGCCCTATACTTTCGGAGTTATTCTTGGTGGCAATATTTAGTACTCAGCCTGTATATGATGCAGTGTGCCTGTGTTTCATTCCAGCAGCAGCGACCCTGACAGAGGAGACAGAAGACATCCTTGTATTATGTAAAATTACGTGTTCACAATCATTAAATGCCACTACAAAGATCAGGCAAATCACCAGCAACTGAGTAGACGAACTTCCTGACCACTTCAGCGTCAGCAGACAACAATGTCGCACATCGAAAAATAAAAGATGAGTATACAAGATATAAAATGCACGAAATTTTGCTTCGGTAGTATTAACGAAGGCATAAAGTAGTACAATAAGTACTAATAACACTAAACTAACGTTGAATGGAATTCTACGCCAAGTGGCGGGTTGCACATCAAATGCAACTCTGCCAAGCCAGTCCCTGATGACCAGGATGAGGCCAAGGGTCCATCTGTGGTCTGGATGCCGCCAAAGATGCCAGATGCTGCCAACATGCCAGATGCTGTCCGAGACGAGAGGAAACGCCAGAGTCATCTGCGGGATTTTGGTCTGGTAAGCACTTCTAGTGTTCTGTTCGCCAATAGTTCATGTAGGCCAGTGTAAAACTTCCCTTGGTCTTGTGAGTGGCTCAAGACGAGGTGAAGGTGGTGTCGTTCATGCACTTTGTGGCGACTGTGTACTTCAAACGTCTCGGACTACTTTTGTTGCCCAGGCCACACCCATTCGTTTTTGGTTTACCTGTCTTGACTTTCGGTATCCTTGTGCGCTGTGTCGTATAAGTGAGCCAAATTGGTAATTGCGGTCCGTCTGCCTGATCGCTAGACTGTGAGATTTTGGAATTTTTATCGTGGCCGCGATCGATTCACAGTCGTAGCCTCCAAGTCCAGCCGCCCCTGCCGATATTGTTTCTGCCTCAAGCTGTAAATTACTGATAAAATAAGACTGAAAAGTCCGATATGCTGTGTGATACGTAGTCACACTGATGTCATTGCTGTAATTACAAAAATCAGCATCTAATATGTTAGTAATCCTATATATCCCATCCCATATTCTATTTACAAACAGTTGAAAGATTTATCTTACAGCATGCATCCGATAACACAGTATATGCTGGAACAGTCGCTGGAAGTTTTTTGACATTTTTAATTAACTATAAAATCAATGAGTTGGGCACTGCCATTTTGCTGTAGTTCGGCGGTCATTAAGATAAGGTATTATTGTGGTATCAGCAAAATAATAACGCCCAAATTTGCCATTTTCGTTGTTATATCAAAAACTGAATTTCGACACTGTATTAAATTAAAGAGAACAACGGGAGTAGAGCCTTATAAGCCCTTCTTTAACAAAGTAACCGTGCACCACAACATATCAGATACATTAACAGTAACAGTTCTCTGTCACAGAGTTTTCTATTGTGCACTATAACTAGAAATTTATAAAATATTGATTGTGTGAGTGATTTAGCTTAGTGTGATCACTGTCTGAGGAGTTCCGAGGCTACCACATATGTTGTGTAGTTTCACTACTGCGGTGCATCCAAGCGTCTAACCCGTAAAAGCATAAAATCCTATGGGACAACTTTTATATGTGTGTATGGAGGCAAAATGGGATCGTATTTTGATGTTTATTGTGGCGATATAAATTATAGCGCCAATCAGTAATATAATCGACAAATCTTTCTTTCTCAATTTCCAAGGGATACTGACAAAGGAAGTCAATAAAGTTAGGAATAACAAATGCTCATTTTGGGATGGCTTATTTTACTTTCAGGGATGCGTGAATGCATTCATTCACTCCTACTTAGGCTCTTAATTACAATCACGAAATGTCAATCAACATTTCATAATGTTACTACAGCATAAAAATGTCTGGACCTTTTCCGATTGCAGACAAGCAATCGATAACTGTTTCAAGAGGGCATAGTTAGTTTCGTATTTCAATTTCTCAAAACTATAGGCATATATACCGGTATGTTTTACTTCTTTTACGTAGTAAACCGAGTAAGGGAACGCATAGTGGCGAGTAATTACTTCCTTGTCGTGAATCAACAGCCAATATATTGTTAAAAACTGAATGACATAAGAAGATCATGCAAGCAAGGACACGGTCTGGGTTGCATAACGCTACATTGTGTGTGCATAAACGAATAGATAATTATAATATTTTACAGATAGTGTGCAGTCGTTGTGTTTTTTTCCATTCCGTAATCGTTTATTTCACTCCCGAGGAGGAGGAAGTGGCTTATACACTGAAACCCGTTAATGGTGACATCGGACAGGCATGCGCCTGGAGCATTCGATTGAGTCCACTGATATATGTTTCATTACAGAACTAAGCTACCATGTATACTACGCACCAAAGACAGCACATGAATCTTCTCATATATGAAATGAGGAGGAAAACCATTAACAATCTTAGTAACATTAACTTCAGTTTCTGCAAAATATTGACTGGAGCTCCATCGGCCATTTTATCAATAATTACCCACAAAAACAGTACAGAATAAGAATGTCAGACCACACGCCTCAGAACAAACGTAACATATAAAAAATTATTAACCACTACGCTCTCATCATTCCAGTACACGGATTTATCCTAACAGACAATGCATGATATCTGGAAGCTATAATCGTCATAGTTTGACTCTAAGCTGAACCAGCACAGTACGTAAGGAACAGATACCTTCCAGGTACATTAACTTAACATACTCCAAACAATCAGAAACAGGATAACACAGAGAGGTACCAACCCATACCTCAGTATGTGCTAGTGTATATAAGAAAATGTAACTGTTTCTTTCGTTTTCTTTTTGTTGGTCTGCATCCACGGCGGCACTCCCATTTCATCTAGTCATCGAATACGGATCCTACTAGTCCGTTCAATCAAACAAAGAAAGAAGAGACATCATCATCCTAGGTCGTACCTCCAACAGGGTAGCACCAGACACCAGATACGCACAATGCACAAGAACAGGTGCTTCTATAGTGACAGGGCACGAAGCGCGAAAGTAGTTTGTGAATACTAAGTAGTTCAAATGGCTCTGAGCAATATGGGACTTAACATCTGAGGTCATCAGTCCCCTAGAACTTAACTACTGCCGGCCGCGGTGGCCGTGCGGTTCTGGCGCTGCAGTCCGGAACCGCGGGACTGCTACGGTCGCAGGTTCGAATCCTGCCTCGGGCATGGGTGTGTGTGATGTCCTTAGGTTAGTTAGGTTTAAGTAGTTCTAAGTTCTAGGGGACTTATGACCTAAGATGTTGAGTCCCATAGTGCTCAGAGCCATTTGAACTTAACTACCTAAACCTAACTAAGGACATCACACACATTCATGCTCGAGGCAGGATTCGAATCTGCGACCATGGCGGGCGCGCGGTTCCAGACTGAAGAGCCTAGAATAGCTCGGCCACTGCGGCCGGCAATACTCTGTAGTATCAGTATCAACACACGACCTGCTCATGCAACAAGGCACACAGAATCTTAGTTTCGATCGTTAATAAGCACCTTCAGAACCAGTCTGCCGTGGGGTACACAATTCAAGTGCCACAGGAAAAAAGATCAGTCATCCATAAGCACTGCATATGAATGGACAGAATACAGGCCAGGTGGTAACGTTGCAGGAACACAGTCTCAGTGACACTGCATCATCCAGAAACAATCTCCACGTCCAGCCGGCGAGTTATACTCATGTCCAACACTCCGGTAAGCCACTTGCTCGTCCACAACACAACTGCACAGCTCCGCTGCGTCCGCCTCTCGTTTCCTTCTGATGCCACCACCAGGACTCCTTCCCCTCCTAACGTATGTGAACCAAAAGAAGGTTGCCTCACTACCGAGAGGAAACGTGGCCAACCTAAACTCATAGTGCCGTATCCACCCTCCCCCCCCCCCCCCCTCCTCTTTGCGATGCAGAGACAAACCCGGCCCAGAGAAGGGAAGAAAGTAATCCTTTAGCCCCCAAGGTCCAACTTTGTCTGTGACAAAGTCCCCATGGTCGGTAACTGATGCAAGGAACTCCTGGATCTCAAAAGACCCCTTACATCAGGCTATCAATTTCTTGGAAATCTTATCTGAAGCCGTACTCGCCCCCAGAAAATTGCGGACCCAGACTGTGTCTCCAGTCTTATAAGACTAGGGCCGCGGCCCCTTCCTATGTTGCCTGGCTTGCTTTCTGTGTGCCTTCTGGTTATTCCTCCCGGAACACCTACAATGTGCTACTACCGGCTGTACATCCTTCCCTTCAAGTAACAAGTCCTTAATGGACCATGAATTCCACATTGTCGAGTGGAGCGGCCAACCGATATCCCAGAAGAAACCCGACGGGTGTAGACTGATGGCTCTCGTGGCGTATTAAACGCCATCAATACCCAGTGCAGTGAGCAGTCCCATCCCCTTTGATAAGTACAATAGTATCCAATTAAGGCAGCTTTGAGATTCCTATTCAGGCTCTCATCATAGGAGTTACTGGGATAACAGGGATTCGTGGTTATATGGCAAATACCCGTCCCAAGGCGAAATAGTCTAAACCGATGTCCAGTAAAGGCGTTTGCATTATCAGTAACCAGGGTTTGGAATGGCCCAAAAGTCCCAAATACTCCTTCGGTACAAACAACTGCGCAGTTGCTCCCCAAATCGGTTATAACCAGACACAGACAAACCTCATAAAGGCATCCACACATACTAAAATATACCTATTCCCTGCTTCAGATCTAGGCAGTGCCCCAACAAAATCGACATAAATCCTTTTAAAAGGTTTCATGACCATACGGTCAATTCTGCTTTTTCGTCTAGGCTCACTCGTGGCAAATACTTCACAATTATGCACCCTTGTCTGTATTCCCTTATCGATCCACACCGAAATGAATCTTTCATGGATCGTCTCCCTAGTTTTATACACAGTAAGGCGACCCCACCACCAGTGACTTGTGGAAATTTTTGCACGAAAGCAGAATTAGTTCCTTAGGCCCTACTACTTTGGGTACAACATCACCCTGTGTCCAGCAACACACTACACGATCAACTAAGGTGTATGGCTCAACCGTCTCTCCCTCCTGCACCATCTTAATATCCCTAATACCTCCGTCGGTGACCTGGAACTCCCTGGTGTCGCGGAATAACTAAGTAATCTGAATAACGATCGACACAACCGTAGCCTTCCCTAAAAACTCGCCTGGCCATCTTTCATACTCCATTTCCTCTTCACTCCCGCCAAACATACGGCTCAACCCATTCGCCACAATATTTTCGGAACCCTGGCTACAGTTAATGTCTAATGCCAAAATCCGCATTGCCCACCTTGATATGCGACCGGTCTTCCTCAGTCTAGCCAACATCAAGTTATGTGCCTGGTTGTCGCTTTCGAGAAAGTACTTCCTGTGCTCGAGGGAGTACATGAATTGCTCCGTAATGAAATGTCCGCCAAGAATTCTAGTTCATAGATGGAGTAGCTCTTCTCGAGGTCATTCAGTCCTCTTGAGGTATTAGCAATCGCTTTCTCCCTTGCCATTCCTGGACCAATACCGCCACAACTCCTAAAGCTGATGTGTCGGTTTGCAGGACGAATTCACTATTGAAATCCGGTAAAGCTAACACCGGTGCCAATTGTAATGCCTCCTTTAATGTTTGAATGAACTCTCCTTTGATGATCCCCACATGAACTTACATCGCTTCTTGCGCAACTTGTGAAGCGGAGACGTCTTTTTGGCAAATGCCTACAGTCCATGCCACCTCCTTAATATTCCGTCGGGTGGGAAATTGAATCAAATGGGTCAAATGGCTCTGAGCACTATGGCCTTTAACAGCTGAGGTCATCAGTCCCCTAGAACAGAACTAATTAAACCGAACTAACCTAAGGACATCACACACATCCATGCCCGAGGCAGGATTCGAGCCTGCGACTGTAGCCGTCGTGCGGTTCCAAACTGACGCGCCTAGAACCGCTCGGCCACTCCGGCCAGCATTATTGAATCCTGTCGTTGCCAATGCAAATTCCCTCTTCCGATACAATATGACTTAAAAATTTGATACATCAGCAAACGGGAACTAATCGTGAGCCATGCCTCTCTCAGTCGTCGAAACACCTCCCGCGAATGCTGAACATGTTCATGTACCGATTTACTGTACACTATTAGAACATCCAAAGAATGGTAACCAAACTTAAACTTGATATCCGAAAACACCCCCTCCCCCCCCCCCCCCCCAGTGGCCAGTTGAAAGGGCGGTGAATTCAAACAAATTCCCATCGGTCGCGAAGGCAGTAATGGACTTCGAGCCTTCTTCCGAGAGAACCTGGTTATATTCCTGATTCAAATTCACGTCGTAAAGAGCTTAGCCCACATGAACCACCCGAAGCACGTATGCAAGTCTGGAAAAGACCCCCATCCGAAAATAACCTTGTTAACATCACAGTAGTCCACAACCAGGCGAAACTCACTACTGGCCTTTGATACAAAACATATCGGCACAACTTAGGGAGACATAAACGGCTGTACCACCCTCTTCTCTAACGTACCGTCAACATGTTCCTTGTACAGTTTCATTTTTGGTGGAGATAGCCTATACGGCAACTTCACCTCAATGCGATAGTGAATTAATGCGATCTCTCCCAGTACTTCAGTCCACACTTCAGGAAATTCTTCACAGACTGCCTTGATTACGTCTTGAAGAAAACCATCGAGGTTATCCATTGGACGAGCTAACTAAATTCGGTCTTTTCCTCCTTCCATTTACAGAGCCAGTCATCGTGACTAATGCATTTTTCTCACCCCGAAAAAATCCCAGTAGAAACTGAAGATTAAATTTGAAATAAATCTGCTTCCCTGTCCACTCGGGAATAAGGCCCATCCTACTAATAAAATCGGCTCCCAACCTGGATTCTGTTGCCAAGTTCTCGATCACTCTCATACTCATCTTCCACAAATAATGTCCCACCATGACTTTAGTTCGCAGAAAATACTTTCACACCCAAACTCGATCTGTCCACCGCCAAACATTCTTCAGAGTCGATTCCTAAATTTCCCCCTTTCCACTCTGTCTCATGATCTCTTCCATCTCATATGCCCCTTCTACCACAAATCCGATATGATATTTTCGCGACTCACTTTCCTTCTTCTTTACGTAATTACCCATCACCTAGACCGCCTCGTGCCGGAGCCTTGTTACCGAAGGTACCGTGCAACTCCAGTCTCGAGTTTGCGATGTCTTCTGGGCATCCACGAGTTCCGTGGCCTGCGACTGCCTGTTAATTATTTGTAATTGATCGTAAGTGATAGGAGTCCCACGAACTATCTGCTTCTGTATAGTCTCTACATTTAAACTGCCCAAAATAAACTGAAGTGCCAAAGAAATTGGAACAGGCATGTGTATTCAAATACAGAGACATGTAAACAGGCAACACCTGTACAAGACAACACGTGTCTGGCTTACTTGTTAGTTCTATTACTGCTCAAAAGTTCTTTGAGCTCTACAGATCCTACTTTTCTGAATTCAGCACCACCAAAAATTCTCATTTGGATCGCCTCACTTGGCAACATTTCTCTACGGTTCTTATAGTGGCTGATCCATTTTACTGATTTGGTGCTCTACAATCTGAATCCTTTCCTTACTACTGGATTCCTTCTACACATCGATGAATTTTCGCACGCTACTGTCTACTGCTGTTACGTGTTTGATACACTTCTTTATCTGATGTACAAGACTGCCGATTCTCTCGTCAGTTGTCACCTCCTTCTACTGTATTACGCCCTCAGTTTTCTTGCCGCCCTATTGACTTACATCCTTGAGTACGCCCTTTAGTATTGATTCTGCTTCGGCAATTTAATCTGCACCGCAGCGACCTGTCATTCCATCTGGCAGTGTTTAGTTCGAATTTCCGCCTGTCTTGTCATTCCCACTTTACGTCATTCAATTATTCAGCTTCAAGCTTCCTCTGTCCTAACTTCAATTCGGTTTGTACTTTTTTCTAAAATATCTAGATTTTCTAATGTTCTGTCAACTGTTTTAAATTCTTTTATTGTTGTGATTTGCTTCCTGATGGACACATTTCCTCTGTAGTATCTGTATTTACCAATGGAATTTCCGATTCTACTATACCCGCAGTTGTCTCCTCCTCTAGTACAACGCTACTTCAAACTACCTTTATAACTGTCTCGTCAATGGAAGGCATCTCAGAATGTTTCAATTTCAGTGGAGCTCCAGTAAGCATAAGCAGTCTTACAACAGAGGGACTGAAACCAGTCGCCTCTAGAACAAATCAGAGATATGGATGCTGGTTGGGACTTTTTGGTATAAAGGTTTCATTGGAGCACAGTTATGCGTCTCGAAGGGACAAGTTTTGAAGAAGTATTCTGATAGGATTTATGGGTCACCTCAAGCAAGAGATGTGCTATGCGTTAGTATAAATTGTGCCACGTGCAATATTGTGATGAATCTGTATCCCTTTGGCAAACCGATTCACGGAATTTATTGATTCTTTCTTAGAATTGACCAAGGATATAAAATCGTTGAGTTGCCCACCAACACCAAATACCCATCAACGACTGTCCAGAGACTAGACCAAGTCGAGTTGACTATTGCGGACTGGTAAGGGCATCTAGGTGGCTATCAAGATAAACAAACCGTAATACGTTCGCATTCCAGGCATGAGAAGCACAAGTGTAAGATATACAACCGAAGTACACTCCCATCACTACACTACTTTGCAGTGGAAACACAATGTGATGACGTGAGAGAAACATAAATTTCTCAAATTGGTAGACTTGATCCCAAATAATGACGTCACTTGATATAATGCCCCGGCGCAAAATGATGAGTGAATTCAATATCAGGAATATTTCACAGGGAAACATTTGCTTCAGCAACTTTTAATAGAACTGATTAGATTATTATCAACATTCAAATCCAGGAGCCTCTAACAATTCCAAAGAACAGTCTCCTATGTGGAAAAGGTTTGAGGCCCTATAGTGTAATAACAACTTACACATAGTGCTTCCACATTCCTGTTTCAAGAAATATGATACAAGCTAAATGTGGGAATAACTCCAACATATGGCTCCTCATCAAATTTGGTCTTGACTAGCTTAGAAAATGTAGAATGGATTACAAATCGATTGGTAGGTTATGTTCAGTTTAGTGTGTACATTGATCATGAAAACCACTGCACCCACTGACGTACTATCGATGTAAAACAGTCCGTACGATAGCACCTTCACCTGGAAAGGTATCACTGATCGTCAGACACACGCATGGTGCGTGTAGCATCAGTGTGTGTGCTGTACGTGTGTAGAATGGGGAAGGGGCGCAGTCAAACTGAGTCTGACTGACGGAAGATTATGATGGCCATGAGGCTTCTCGGAAACTGGACGACTTCTTTGGTGCTCGAGAAAATCTGTGGCGAGTGTCTTCAATACGTGATGAAAATTAAGTGAAACTACGTCCAGATGTCATGGAGTTGGGAAGCCATCCCTCACTACAGATGTCGAATGTCATAGGCTGGGTAGACTGGTAAAACAGGATAGGTGGCGAACTGCCACGGAACTGATAACACACTTTAATGCAGTTAAAAGATAAATGTGTGAACATAGTGGAATGAACACTTATAACAATAGGTCATGCATGTTCCAACGTTAACACCACAACAACAGCAACTGCGAGTGAAATGGAAGTGAGCATCAGTACAGGATGTTTGCGCGGTGGCAGAGAGTTTCATGGTCTGATGAACCCCATACCTTCTTCATCATGGTGATGGAATGGCTCTGAGAACTATGGGACTTAACATCTGAGGTCATCAGTCCCCTAGATCTTAGAACTTTTTAAACCGAACTAACCTACGAACATCACACACATCCATGCCCGAGGCAGGACTCGAACCTGCGTCCGCAGCGGTCACGCGGTTGCAGACTGAAGCGCCTAGAACCGTTCGGCCACACCGGCCGGTGTCCTGGTGGTGGGAGGGTGTGAATCCATCGTCTTCCAGAGGAATGGATCCTTGACACGTCTACAGCGGAATAACAAGCTGACGGCGGCTCCATTATGCTCTTGGGAACGCTCCATAGGTCCAGTGGAGCTCATGTGAGGCATCACGACTGCGAAGGAGCATTGTACACCCGTCGCAGAAGACATACACACCTTCATGACGATTATCTCTCCCGACGGCAATGCCGTTTTTCAACAGGATATGCGCAATATCACAAGGCCAGAATGTTATGAAGTGGTTCCAGAAAAGTAGTGGTGAATTTCAGTTATTGTGCTGTCCCTCCAAATCGCCAGAAAAACCCTATCCAACACATCTCTGATGTGACTGAATGTGGTGCCAAAGCTCATGGCTCCTCATCCCAGGAATTCACGGGAATTAAATGACTTGTGGTATCAACTCACTCCAGCGTCCTACCAAAGCCTCGCTGCTTCCATGCCACGATGCGTCACCGCTGTTATCCGTACCAAGTATGGACGTAAGGGCTATTAGGTAGGTGGTCATAAAGTTATGGCTGATCAGTGTACGCACTGGTTAGATGTTATTGTATTCTTAGAGGATAGAGGGCAAGGTTTACTGCTGGTATGAAGCTCAACGAAGAAAAACCTATCTATTGAGGAACAGCAAGGAGATCCCAAACACAACAACACTGTACCTCAGATATTATATGGAAAATATATTTCTGCAGCTCATGAGTTGTATTTAAAAGTTTCAGAGGAATTGAACCCGGGTGTTCAACTGCCACTAACTATCAGATCTTGGGAGCTGTTTGGATATATCATACTACATACTACTTCCAGGAAATACTGAATATTTAAACCGCTTTTCATTTAGGAATGCCTCAATTCATTATGTTATTATGTTAGGACTGCCTCTGACAGGATTCCAAGTGTATTTGCCAATTATGAACTAACTAACTGTAATGTTTTCGTTAATTCAGATTTCTTTGGCAATAGTGGTTACAACCTGATGTTTGATATGTATGCAAGGATTTTCTGCTCTTACTATGAGCATATTAAGCAAATGAATTCGAATTCAAGCCTAGACAAATATTTCTTGAATTAGCATACAAAGGCTGCTCTATTAAACAGTGAAACCTGGAATAACGTATGTGCATACAGAATTTGCATCTTACGAAAATTTCCTCAAAGATACTGCAGTATGTGTATTACTGCCCCAGGCATGTGTGATTAATTCCAGAAATGTTTACCAAAATTAATTATTCACTTGCCATGGGCATTGTGCAACAAGCTGTACAACATGTACTCCGCTGCAGTGTATCTAAAGCTCACTTCATAGTGAGAACATTGTATAAACACTCACGAATTTTACAATGAAAGTGGGCAATTTGTGTTTTAGGATATAGCCTTCATTGTATTTTCCAATGTCGGACATATTACCATGGCATTCGCCACAAAATTTGCATCACTGAATCTATTCAGAAATGGTAAGTGTCCTGAGAAACGAGATACAGCATTTTGATTAAAGTGGAATTACCATGGAATACACACATATGATACCAGGTGATCTATGCTACACCATTAGTACGGGGAAGTATCATCTGTAATAGCTGGTATTTAGGTTGAAATGATGTTTTACAAAACACACACATGCACAAAGTAAAAATCATCAGGAAGTTTTAGCAATGGCATAATAATACACATCTTGTTCCACTCTGGTGGGGTCACTACTATTGATTATAAGAGTATATTATCAGGAACGAGTACTCCATTCTCCAGATTCTTTCTAGCATTCAGTGGTATTGTGGGACCAGTCACTTACTATGAAGTCATTGAGACACGTGCGTTTCGTCCACACAGCCAAGGTATAGCATATACGTTTACAGAAGAATACAAAGGATTTTATAGAGAAGACAGCACGTATTTGCGGCTCTTACACTTTTTTTAAAACATGTAAACTATTCCATATACGAGGTGTGGCTATGAAGTAATGGGAGTGATGCTGTTTGTGAGACACAACACAGACACCAAAGATGGATGACCAATGGTTGTGAGGCGTCAAACCTCATCAGTAAAATGCAACACCTCTGCGGTCTGTAGACAAATCACTGTAACATTTAAACATTGGAGGTATATCAATCAACAACGACTATTCAAAAAGTTTGGTAACAACTTTACACATGAACTTCTCATTGCATAATAGAATTGATTTGAAATGCATATTTTAATGCCACACATATTAAATAAATACTTCAGATATATAGTATCTGAGTTTAATGCAAAAATTTGAGGTACATCGGTAGTGTACTTTGCGATGTTTTCGGTAACATCATTCAACAACGACTTTTAATATATGGTAGTATAGATTTTAAGAATTTTTATAAGCAGAGATATAAGAATACAAAACCCATGTCCGTCCAAACGTTTATTACAATATTATTAAAATATATAGCCAATGTCTGTCAGCACGTTTATTAGATTATCATGTAAAACCTGGAAGAATTTCAATAAAGAACTTTTCGAGATTTTGGGTATTTTTCAGTAATGTACTATGTATACTGATCAGCCAGAACATTATGGCCAAGGACCAACTATCGGTATCAACCAGTCCAAACGGTAGCAGCGTCACCTGGCAAGAAATGCCTGCTAGTCAGACACAAGCACGGCCCATTTAGTATCAGTGAGCGTGCTGTCCGTGTGTAGAAAGGTGAAGGCGTGCGATCTATCAGTGTTTGACCGAGGGCAGATTCTGATTTCCCGGAGCCTCGCCACTAGCATTCGGAAACTGCACGGCTTGTCGGATATTCGAGGAGTGCTGTGGTTAGTGACATGGCAAAACCAGTATGAAACCACGTCCAGATGTCATGGGGTTGGGCGGCCACCCATCTTTGGAGATGTCGGATGTTGTAGGCTGGGGAGACACGTATAGCGGAACAGGCGGCGAGATGTGGTGGAACTAGCATCAGCATTCAATGCTGCGCGGAGTACAAGTGTGTCTGAACACATAGTACACCATACGCTCCTAACTATGTAATTCTGCAGCCGACGACGGATGAATGTGCCGACATCGGTAAATACGACTGAAATTTGCACGTGACCGTCGACACTGAAGGTTAATGAAGTGGCAGAGCGTTGCATGTTCTGCTGAATCTCGGTAACTTCTTCATCACGCGTTCTAGACACTCTGGACTTACACCTGGAGTTACGGCCTGGGATGAAATTTTGTATGACAGCAGGGGTACGGCAGTGTTATCCCACTCACCAGAACCGCCGCAAAATTGTATGTCAATCTGGTGATTCGACCTGATGTGCTGCATTTCACGAACAGCATTCCAGGGGTTTTCCCAATAGGATGAGGTCCCTCCAGCAAACTTGGATCCGGCACCTATACAACACTGTGCATGCACATTTGCATTCTCGGGTTCAATACTGTGGCGGTTGAACCGGTTATTAACATTCCAACATGTCACATTTGCAGTGGCTTATCGCGCACTTACTTAAACCTGTGTTTCTGCAATGTTAGTCACTTGAGTACGTTACCTTGACAAATGTATTCCCAAAATGACATTGTTGTTGTTGTTGTTGTGGTCTTCAGTCCAGAGACTGGTTTGATGCAGCTCTCCGTGCTACTCTATCCTGTGCTAGCTTCTTCATCTCCCAGTACTTACTGCAACCTACATCCTTCCGAATCTGTTTAGTGTATTCATCTCTTCGTCTCCCTGTACGATTCTTACGCTCTGCGTTACCCTCCAATACTAAATTGGTGATCCCTTGATGCCTGAAAATATGCCCTATCAACGGATCCCTTCTTATACTCAAGTTACGCCACAAATTTCTGTTCTCTCCAGTTCTATTCAATACCTCCCAATCTTCCACATTCTTCTGTAGCACCACATTTCGAAAGCTTCTATTCTCTTCTTATCTAAACTATTTATCGTCCATGTTTCACTTCCATACATTGCTACACTCCATACAAATACTTTCAGGAACGACTTCCTGACACTTAAATCTGTGCTCGATGTTAACAAATTTCTCTTCTTCAGAAATGCTTTCTTTGCCACTGCCAGTCTACATTTTCTATCCTCTCTACTTCGACCATCATCAATTATTTTGCTCCCCAAATAACTGCTGGCCACCGTAAATGCAACACCAAGAAAGACAAGAGGTAGCACAACAAGATTTATTTTGTAGATAACATGTTGACCAAGTATCAAATGATTACGTTTACAGAGTCTGTGACATGTGGTTCCTGCCAGAATCAGTAGCCAGAGTAGCCGCCATTGTTGGAGATCACCGCTGCCACACGTCTCGGCATTGAGTCAAAGAGACGTTGGATGTATTCCTGGGGTACAGCAGCCCAAGCAGCTTCCACACGTTGCCAAAGATCATCTGGTGTGGCAGCTGGGGATGTAATCTGGGTCACTCGTTGAGCATCCATGGACCACATGTTTTCTATCGGCGAAAGATCCGGAGAGCGAGCCGGCCAGGGAAGCAATTCAATCTGGTTATTGATGAAGAACCTTTGGACAATGCGTGCCACGTGTGGTCGCGCATTATCCTGTTGAAATATGGCTGTGGCCGAGCCCTGAAGGTAAGCAAGGACAACTGGCTCCAGCACCTCGGATATGTAGCGCCGGCTATTTAAAGTACCGGCAATGTGTACTAGAGGCGTGCGAGAGTAATATCCAATACCGCTCCATACCATAATACCCGGTGCAAGACCAGTGTGGCGGTGCATAATGCAGCTGTCCAGCATCCTCTCTCCACGGTGTCTCCACACTCGAATCCGACCATCGTGGTGCTGCAGACAGAAGCGTGCCTCGTCAGTAAAGACAACGTCATTCCATTCTGCCGTCCACATCCGTCTGTTATCACACCATTGGCGACGGAGACGTCTGTGGTTCTGCGTCAATGGTAGACGAAGCAATGGACGTCTTGCGGACAGACCACTCTGCTGTAAACGGCGTCGAATGGTACGCGCAGACACTGGATGATGCGTTACAGACGCAATGTGCGGTGCTATGGTTCGGGATGTCACTGAGCGATCCGTCACTGCCATGCGCACAATTTGCCTATCAGCACGTGCAGTGGTGCACCGAGGTGAATGCGATCGACCACGTTGGTCCGTCGTAACCTCCTGCATCCAACGGTCACATATCCGCATTACAGTTGTTTGGTTTCGTCCAACACGACTAGCGATTTCTCTGTATGATAATCCACAATCTCGGTAAGCCACTATCCTTCCTCTGTCGAACTCGGATACTTGATCAAAAGATGTTCGCTGTTGAGGCATAACTGATCGTCTTTTGAAACAACCACAAGGTAAACACACGTGCCGAACGTACACTCGTCGAAATCGCCAAGCCTTAAATGGCGCTATGAGGTGGCGCCACAGGCGCGCGTGATGTGCGTCTGCGCTGAAATTCTACTCAGTTGCATATCTCATCGCAGCAAACCCATGGTCTAAATTTCACTTGATTCGGATGCTTCCTTCAGGGTGTTGCATTTACGGTGGCCAGCAGTGTAACAAAAGTCATCTACTACTTAAAGTGTCTCATTTCCTAATCTAATTCCCTCAGCGTCACCCTACTTAATTTGACTACATTCCATTATCCTCGTTTTGCTTTTGTTGATGTTCATCTTATATCCTCCTTTCAAGACACTGTCCATTCCGTTCAGCTGCTCTTCCAGGTCCTTTGCTGTCTCTAGACAGAATTCTGTCTCTAGACAGAATTAGAATGTCATCAGCGAACCTCAAAGTTTTTATTTCTTATTCAAGGATTTTTCTTTTGTTTCCTTTACTGCTTGCTCAATATACAGATTGAATAACATCGGGGATAGGCTACAGCCCTGTCTCACTCCCTTCCCAACCACTACTTCCCTTTCATGTCCCTCGACTCTTATAACTACCATCTGGTTTCTGTACAAAGTGTAAATAGCCTTTCGCTCCCTGTATTGTAGCGCTGCCAACTTCAGAATTTTAAAATGAGAGTATTCCAGTCAACATTGTCAAAAGCTTTCTTTAAGTGTACAAATGCTAGAAACGTAGGTCTGCCTATCCTTAATCTAATTTCTAAGATAAGTAAAATGACATTACCTAACATTAATTTTTTTGGTGTTGAGATTTTTTTCCCATTACATTACCTCACTTTAATTATTTTTTTGTGTTGCGATTTTTTCCATCGGTGTATATTCACTAATTTAGTGGTGAAACTGTGATCTGTTTAGTGGGACGAACGTTATTATTCGTCAACTAGTGCGTCCCTAGACATCATTCATTGTACTGAATGACCTTCTACCCAGATCCAGAAAAAATAGTTTGTCACAGATGAGGCGGGGAATGGTTGTGAGAGTATACACTGCGGAACACAGACGAATGGAAATTTTGTATGACGAAGAGTCGTTGCTCGTGAAATTAGCGTCCATATAGTTGGCATAGAAGTCAGCTGTACTTCAGCGGCAATAAACTGGGGTGCCGAGAGCTAGGGTGTGAGTTGTTGGTTGCACCTGCGGCGAGAGGTATGGCAGCGGGTGGCTGCTGGCGGAACTGCAGGGGGCGACCTTGGACTGTTCTGGGTTGGCAGGCGGCCAAATGCAGCGCTGCATCCCGCCTCCGCGCCTCCGCCCCCAGTTTTACGACCCGTCGCGCTGACGCAGCCAACACAGGCAGCTTTGCCGTTTTATCGCGTTTATGCAGGTCAGCAGCACTCTACTGCCACGCCATTTTTCTTTGCCTTCTGACTTTTCAAGCAATACAAAAGCTCTCTGTCTATAAGGTACTTCATCTTCCCTTCTGAATTAAACGCCTAAGCCATTTCTTACTCCATTGATTTCCCGGAGGCTCAGCACGAGCAGCTCTATTCGCGATGACCTTCGCGAACACCATGTCGTACGCCATAACACCATTAGCTCTGTTACATATGGGTAAGATACCTTGGAGAATAAGAGCTCAAGGTTTGGAGTCACGTATACGGACGAAGCTCGAATTTGGGTGTAACCTGATAACCGTAGACGATGAATTTGAATATAGAGAAATCTAACATCTCCGAAATTGTGTCCCATACGTGTAACAATCTAGTGGTAGAATGATTTAATTGGGAGGTATTACTTGAAGCCACCGTACCAGTTTTGTAGAGGTGGAGAGAAATCTCACTGATCTACAGAAACGAGGAGCTACGACCAAATCACAAAGATCGATGTTAGTTTCACCTTGACGGATGATACCTTGCGTCATCGTGCTGGTCTCATGAATAAGTTCTTTCAACATCTTGGTATCACCAGAATGGAGTGGACGGTCTGTTCTCCAGATATGATCCCAACCAAACATGTGTGTGGATCGAATGAAAAGAGCAGTTTGTCGACTTGTACAACGAGAGTGTACTTTGTGTGACTCATACACAATCACAATTGGACAGTGCGAAAATTTTGGACAATGTCTGGCTTGAAGATCCCATCAGTGGTATGCAGTAACTGATTAAAGCCTATATCTGAGCATGGGGCGTTCCACTACATTTCGACTTTTCTCAGGGGTGAGCAAAAAAGGGTGATGGGAACAAAGCGTTTCGTCGTTACAAAAATGCTTTCTTTGTTTGATCAGTTGGACAGTTTTGACTGTTGTGACACAAATTACAAATTAAAGGAGTGACAGTAAAGTTTTTTTGATGTAAGTATTATTGTCTCTGGTGAGGTTTCTCTTAGTTTGGACCGTCTACTATTTTCTAAGTTTTACATTTTATTGTAACGCTACACCACTGCAGAAGATAGCAGCAGCGAGTGAGAAGCTACTTCCAACATAGGCGTAGATGACGGATGGATCATTTCACATTGTAATGAGTCAGTGGAGTGAGGAGATGTAATCGACATATACGTAGGTGACTTACATTCATTCGGACGTGAAACTGAAAATTTTTTATAGCAAATATTAATAAATAGTGTCCACTTTTGACATAAAATGTGTCAGGACAAGCATAATTCTAACTGAAGCTCTGATATTATGATACCACTATGAAGTAAATCCGTCAAGTGTACTCTACAGGACTATCCATGGACTAATGGCTAAACTGAGCAACTTTTATGCAGGTTTGGTTCTATAATGGGACATTGCAATATTGCATCCCTTGTGTATGGAAAATTTTGTGAAAAAGCCTATGTTATGGGGTTGAAAAGGAGACGCGATTAGACATCATGTAGTGTGGCGGAACTGAACTGTGAATTAAAAGCGACTGAAATCTTGGGTTTGCAGGTAGCAAAGTCGAGTTCTTTTGGTAGCACACAAGCTGAAGACAGCTCCTTGAACACAGGAAGGTTCACTTCGCGTAAGGAATGTGGGGGAATCACACCGAGTTACAGCAGCATCAGTACGAGATGCACAGGGGGTGCAAACGCGCAGCTCGACAGGAGGGTGGGGCGTCGGCACATTCTTCAAGCAGCTACGTCGTCCGAGAAGGCAGAAACTTTCAATGACAGAAAGTCAGGGTTCACGTTAGCTGTAATTCCCATTAGCAATTAATACCAAGGTGTAAATTCTTTATGTGCCACTTAAAATAAGGGTAGAGAAGATAAGTTATTTAAGGCAAATATAATAATATGATATGGAGTTTCAAGATCAGTGGGAATGCAGCTACAGAAATTAAAAGTGTACACTATAATGAAGGTTTAAAAGGCTCTGAGCACTATGAGACTTAAGATCTGAGGTCATCAGTCCTCTAGAACGTAGAACTACTTAAACCTAACTAACCTAAGGACATCACACATATCCATGCCCGAGGCAGGATTCGAACCTGCGACCGTAGTGACCGCGCGGTTCCAGACTGAAGCGCCTAGAACCGCTCGGCCACTCCGGCTATAATGAAGGAAGTGGTCCTAATCGTTAATTGCGAATTTGTTAAAGTTGGAGTAATTAATGAGGTAACTAACAACAGTGTAGATGAATATATCACGGACCGATGTATAGTCATCCAGGTCAAACTGAGCAGTAGCAGGAAGCCATGAAGAATATTAACAACTTGCTAGTATGAAAGAACAGAAATGTGTGCCGGCGATGCTCACAGTATAATGGATAATGCTGACAAAAAAAGTGAAAACATCAGTAAAACTGTCAATGAAAATATGAATGATATAATACTTGGCAAATCAGTGTTAGTGAGGGGACTGAAGTAGGTGAAAAGGTGTCTCTATCATAAACAAAAGCGAGTTCCATCCCGCCTCTCCTTTAAGCCTATTCTGAGAAGGAATTTGTTATAAATAGCACAAAAGAAGTGTCTGCGAAAGGAAAGCGTTTTCTGCATCAGATCAGTGATGTTAATATCTCATACACTAAACTTTCTGATGAAAATGAAAAGAAAAATATAACTGAAAAATGAAATATAGGGGTGCTGTAAATAATACACACATCAAAAAAAGATTTGCTTCACCCGTTTCCCAGAACGCCTGAAGACAGACGTTGACTGTGGATAATGTATCACACAGTCCCTTTGACTGTTCAGAGATGTCACTGAACCCGCCCAAAGATGTAAACAACCATGCATGCGCAGCGCCTATTAGACGTAGGCTGTCCAACAGGCGATCAATTCCAGTCATTCCACCAGGACGGAGGTACACGGATCGTGTTGTCTATAGTTCAGCCATGCCTAGATGATTAATACCGCGGTTTGATCGCGTCCGCATTGTTACTTTGTACCAGGAACGGCTCTCAACCAGAAAGTGGCTAGGGGTCTCGGAGTGAACCATAGCGATGTTGTTCGAACATCGAGGAGATACAGAGAGGCAGGAACTGTCCAAACAATGCCTCACTCTGGCCTCCCAAGGGCTGCTAATGAATGATCGCAGCTATGGATTATGGCTCGAAGGAACCCTGACAGCAACGCCACCATGTTGAATAATGCTTTTGGCGCAGCCACAGGACGTCGTGTTACGAATCAAGCTGTGCGCAATAGGCTGCATGATGAGCAACTCCACTCCGCCGTTCATGGCGAGGTCCATCTTTGCAACCACGACACCATTCAGCGTGATACAAATGGGCCCAAAAGCATGCCGAATGGACCGATCATGATTGGCATCACGTTTTCATCGATGAGGGTCGCATATGCGTTCAAATAGACAATCGACGGGGACCCGTTTGGAGGAAACCCGGTCAGGCTGAACGCCTTAGACACACTGTCCAGCGAGTGTAGCAAGGTGGAGGTTCCCTGCTCTTTTGGGGTGGCATTATGTGGCTCCAACGTATGCTGCTGGTGGTCGTAGAAGGCGCCATAACGGCTGTACGATACGTGAATGCTATCCTCCGACCGATAATGCAAGAATATAAGCAGCATATTGGCGAGGCATTCGTCTTCATGGACGACAATTCGCGCCGCCATCGTGCACATCTTGTGAATGACTTCCTTCAGGATAGCAACATCGCTTGACTAGAGAGGTTAGCATTTTCTTCAGACATGTATCCTGTCTAACATGCCTGAGATAGATTGAGAAGTGCTGTTTACAGACCAAGTGACACACAGACCACTCTGAGGTATCTACACCTAATCGCCGTTGAGGAATGGGACAATATGGACCAACAGTATCTTGCTGATCTTTTGGCTAGTATGCCACAATGAATACACTCATGCATCAATGCAAGAGGACGTGCTACTCGGTATTAGCGGTGTGTACAGCAATCTGGGCCACCACCTCGCTGTATGGTGGTACAACATGCAATGTGTGGTTTTCACGAGCAATACAAAGGGCGGAAATGATGTTTATGTTGGTCTCTATTACTATTTTCTGTGCAGGTAACGGAACTCTAGGAACCGAGGTAATACAAAACCTTTTTTTATGTGTTTAGTAGACAGAGGTGTTAAGGAGGAGGGCTACTAAATGAAAAGAGTCAAATTCCTTTAATTTGTTGCTAAAAGAAGTATACGCCCACCGAAAACTATAGAAAGAGAAACGGTCTTTTATTGAAAGTCCTGTTTCAAGTTGTTGGTTGGTCTCTAATTCAAGTTCTGCACATGGAAATCTGAATTATTTTCAACTTAGATTTACACACGCAAGTATTTGATCTTAATACTACCACACGCTTGTATTTCGTCTTATGATTACAACACGTGGTTTCTTTGTCACTTCCGAAGAATCCTGTGTTCCCCATGAATTTTTACCTGCCTATTTTTTTCAGAACAATTTACATCGTCCACCCACCAAAAGTTTCTGAAAAGAGAAATTATTGGTTCATCTACTCCTAAATATTCCACATGCATACCATTTTCATTTAACTTAGTTTTTCTGGAGCACACATACAGCACGTCTTCACACCTCAGGAACCAGCGACAGAGTGCTGAAACATGGCCGTTCATCCGGTCATCCCGCGCTTCTGCAGAAATGGGGAGGACCTTGCCACCGTATTGTTCAGCCACATTACAGGCCTCTAGTGCTCCGGTATACTTCATCTCTTTGGTTCAGCCAAAGGTGACCAGACAACCGCCTCAAAGATGATTATAGAATCTACCTTCACTATCTGGGGTCAGCAGACGACCAGCCATTCATTCAATTCACAAACACTATCAAACAGGATTCACGGATCTGTTTTTTAGGAAGTGCACATATGAATAATTAAACATACCTTCTTTCCTACAATGGTATCCGGCTTCGCTCTATTAAATAAAATGGTGTTATTCTACAAAAAACGCTGTTCTGACAATAACAACGAAGAATGTTGTACATCTTTTCTATGTTGGGCAGTACTGTACCCTTTCACTACTAACCACCTTTTACACATTACAGTATCAGAGTGCCTTCTAAGGCTTAAGAGGAGTTGCCAAAGAAAAACTTTTTCAGTTCGTTATCAAATTTTACTTTGGGTCTGTCAAACATTTCACATCACTTGGCAAGTGACCAATTTTTTGCAGCATTGTGCACCTCCTTTTATGCTAAACACAACCTTAATGTAGAGTAATGAAAGACATTTGTCCTTCTGCTATTATAATTACGTACCCCACTGTTCCTCTTGACGTGTAGTGGATGATTTACAGTAAATTTAATGAGGCAATAAATTTACCTTGAAGCAGCAGTCACAGTGCCCCACTCCTTAAACAGATGTCTGCATGATGGTCGTGAGTGAGCCCCGCATATTACTCTTACAACACACTTTTATATAATGAAGACTTTCCTTCTTGAAGATGAGTCACCAAAAAACATTATTGGATACAATAAGAAAATTTCCAAAATATGTCAGTTTAACGATTTGTCTCTCCCCAAGATTTGTAATGATTGTAAGCAGATTTGTGGTTGAAGTAAGTTGTTTTAGGAGTTCTAAAATGTGTTGTTTCGAGTTTAAATTCTCATCAATACGGACCCTAAGAATTTTGAAGTTCCCACCCTGTTTATTATTTCCCCATCATTTGTTACAGTTACCATTGGTGTGGTACCTTTACATGTGCAGAACTAAATATACTGGGTTTTTTCAAAACTGAGGGTAAGACCATTCGCGGAAAATAAGTCAATGTTACTTTTAAGAGTTTTGTTTAGCGTTTCTTTTGTTTCCGCATGTATACTTGGATTCATTACAATACTAGTGTCGTCTACAAAAAGAATTAATTCAGCTTGTTCTGTACTGGATGAAAAATCGTTTACATGTATGAAGAACAATAGTCTACCTAAGATTGAAGTTTGAGGAACTTCATATGTGGTTCACCCAAGTGAGAATTATGTCCCTGGACTACGTTGCTTGAATTACTAAGTACAACTTACTATTTTCTTTTGGTTCAATATGATATTATCCATTGATTGACTATACCATCAATCCCGTAAAAGGTCAATTTATTTAGGAGAATACTTTGATTCACTCTGTTAAATGCCTTAGAGAGGTCGCAGAAAATTCCAAACGACACTGTTTCAGTTCTTATTGCTTGTAAAATCTTACGAGTGAATGTGTACATGGCATCCCAGTAGAGAAACTCTTCTGATAGCTAAACTGTGATTTGCTAAGGAAACTATTGCTGCTAAGGTTGGATACTACTCAAGAAAATATTCTCAAAAATTTTGGAGAATGATATCAGCAGCACAACAAGTCAGTGTTTATTGACATCTCCCTTATCATCTTTTTTAAAGAGAAGTTTAAAAATGGCATATATCAGTCTCTCTGGAAAAATGCCTTGAACTACTGATGCATTACATATTTCAGATAAGGCTGGACTTATTACATGGGAACAAATTTTTAGTACTCTTTAGGAAACACTGTCAAAACAAGATGAGCTTTCATTTTGGAGGAAATGTATAATTTTCTTAAATTCTGAAGTCGAATTTGGTGAATTCTATGGAAGTTACATTTATATTATACTGTTGCGATTTTGGTCTTGAAGTGTATGTCCCTATGCTTTTTACTATTTTTTTCGAATTTATTTGTTTGACGCCCAGTATGCAAGACATAGTAGCTGTAGGGTGTATAATAATTATGTGATATTTATGGCTGTGCATAATAATTATGTCTTATTTACGGTTGTTCAAAGCAGAAATCCACCAGAAAAATACGTAAAGACTTATTAAGGGTTAAGCGAACACTTTCGGCATTTTGACACGTTAAGCCACAATATTTGGTAGCAGCAGCAGTCTAAGGAGGCCGGTGATCAGCGGAGTTTGCGCAGCAGCAGTTGGCACTTCCCCAGATCAATGAGTGAGCAGATGGGCAACGCTTCCAAGGGGAGAGACGACCAGTGCAGTTCCCACAACAGCAGTCAATGCTCCAGGAACTCTCATCATACTGGTATCACGTACAGGGGTGGACGACAGGGTGGTGCCATACCACGTCAGCATATAGGTACAACAAGGAAAGCCGTCATCTGTGTCGACTTTGGTCACGTTTCTGTCCGACGTGAGAAGCATGGATCAACGACCGAAGAATTAGTCGCCGCTCTAGAAACTTCGTGACATTGGCGAAAACACCGAATAAATACATCCAACAAATAGGCATGAGGTGGTCCTTTGAGGGGAGAAATAAGAGGCGAAGAAACGTCGCCTGGACGGACAGAGCGATGGTTAGTCAGCGGACGTAATACCTCGCTGCAACGACTTGGTCGCTACGCTACGCGACAGGAGAAGATTTTGGTACTGCGCCAACAGGCCAACGCAGAAGGCGCCACCCCAGATGCTATCAGAAAGAAGTTGTTGTGCTACTTACCCAGGTAGCTAGTGAGGAAGAAGGGACTGTGGCCTAACCAAATGGGTCATCTGTGAACCTAGAGGCTGAGGAACTCACGCCAGAAGAGGCCGAACCTTAGGGCCGCTGGTTCGATTCCGGGATGGAGCCCTCAGCGACATGCCGTAGCCCCTTGATACTACCCTAGGAGAATAGCGCACCGCCGCCGCAGTGGGTCAAGGATACGGTCCTGAACGGAGGAATACGACGCCTGGCGCTGCGCTGCAACACGAGCCATTATCGGTCACTGGAATCTGAGCGCTACGACTCCGAGCCGCATCACTGAGGTGTAAAACACAATGTACTACTCTGTTTGTTTAAAGGGTCTTATGTGTTAATAAATGACTGCTAACTGAACCGCCGTTTCACTCATAGCTCACCCACTCACGTAAAGGAAGAGCCAATTCCACCGCCCACAAAGTGTCACTTTCTTTCTCGTCATCCCTGACACAATTACGACCTTCGCTCTTTTCTGCACTGATGCTCAATATCAAGTCTCACAAAACGCCGACTCGCTATATCGTAGTAAATTACAGAAAGTTTACATGACTAGTTTCGGTTCAGCTCAGTCACCATTAGCAAACGCAACAAGTATACGTCTGTTATTAATTATAAGAACCTGAAGTAACATCTAACCACGACACCTCTGACATAGGAAACTATACTCTGAATGTATCATGTTAAATTAAACCTCGTTATGCGTTAATGGCAAAGAAACAACATTATTGCAATTGATCGTTGGGAAGCCTTTGTCTATGCCGAACATTATTTTAATGTCGTATACGTCGCATTAGGTGCGGCATTGTCCCACAAGTGAAAATCTTGTCTTATTAATCTTAGCAATTCTGCTGTTATTCTGAAAAGTACATCGCCCAAGTATGAGCTGCAACCGTTAACTGAAGTATCAGAACAGAGATGAAGTTGAAGAAACAACAACGTCCATAGATGAGTACAATATGTGATTATCTGTATATATTGTTCCAAATCAATTAGTCAACTCTTAGTCAAAAATCTCCGAATCTCATCGTCTTAAAGTTGAAAATACATAGATAGTAGTAATGAACACAGCACTCAATAGCACTGAGTACAAGAAACAACTTTTAGTTTGGACGCCACATGTACAGCCGAGGTTAACATACACTCCGGTAAATTGAAATAAGAACACCGTGAATTCGTTGTCCCAGGAAGGGGAAACTTTATTGACGCATTCCTGGGGTCAGATACATCACATGATCTCACTGACAGAACCACAGGCACATAGACACAGGCAACAGAGCATGCACAATGTCGGCACTAGTACAGTGTATATCCACCTTTCGCAGCAATGCAGGCAGCTATTCTCCCATGGAGACGATCGTAGAGATGCTGGATGTAGTCCTGTGGAACGGCTTGCCATGCCATTTCCACCTGGCGCCTCAGATGGACCAGCGTTCGTGCTGGACGTGCAGACCGCGTGAGACGACGCTTCATCCAGTCCCAAACATGCTCAATGGGGGACAGATCCGGAGATCTTGCTGGCCAGGGTAGTTGACTTACACCTTCTAGAGCACGTTGGGTGGCACGGGATACATGCGGACGTGCATTGTCCTGTTGGAACAGCAAGTTCCCTTGCCGGTCTAGGAATGGTAGAACGATGGGTTCGATGACGGTTTGGATGTACCGTGCACTATTCGGTGTCCCCTCGACGATCACCAGTGGTGTACGGCCAGTGTAGGAGATCGCTCCCCACACCATGATGCCGGGTGTTGGCCCTGTGTGCCTCGATCGTATGCAGTCCTGATTGTGGCGCTCATCTGCACGGCGCCAAACACGCATACGACCATCATTGGCACCAAGGCAGAAGCGACTCTCATCGCTGAAGACGACACGTCTCCATTCGTCCCTCCATTATTCACGCCTGTCGCGACACCACTGGAGGCGGGCTGCACGATGTTGGGGTGTGAGCGGAAGACGGCCTAACGGTGTGCGGGACCGTAGCCCAGCTTCATGGAGACGGTTGCGAATGGTCCTCGCCGATACCCCAGGAGCAACAGTGTCCCTAATTTGCTGGGAAGTGGCGGTGCGGTCCCCTACGGCACTGCGTAGGATCCTACGGTCTTGGCGTGCATCCGTGCGTCGCTGCGGTCCGGTCCCAGGTCGACGGGCACGTGCACCTTCCGCCGACCACTGGCGACAACATCGATGTACTGTGGAGACCTCACGCCCCACGTGTTGAGCAATTCGGCGGTACGTCCACCCGGCCTCCCGCATGCCCACTATACGCCCTCGCTCAAAGTCCGTCAACTGCACATACGGTTCACGTCCACGCTGTCGCGGCATGCTACCAGTGTTAAAGACTGCGATGGAGCTCCGTATGCCACGGCAAACTGGCTGACACTGACGGCAGCGGTGCACAAACGCTGCGCAGCTAGCGCCATTCGACGGCCAACACCGCGGGTCCTGGTGTGTCCGCTGTGCCGTGCGTGTGATCATTGCTTGTACAGCCCTCTCGCAGTGTCCGGAGCAAGTATGGTGGGTCTGACACACCGGTGTCAATGTGTTCTTTTTTCCATTTCCAGGAGTGTATAATTGACCAACGTAATGGATACAGCACTCACAGCAAATAGCAGTGTGTCCGAGAAACAACTGTTTGTTACCATATGACTCACATGCTACACTGTTGAAATTGTTGTTGGGCAATGAAATGCCATGTTTCTTTCTTATGTGTAAATGATATCTAAATAATGTGTTCCTCATGATTATTGTCAATAAATACACTGATCAGCCAGAAGATTATGAACACCGATCTTGTGTCGATATAAACCCATCCAGGTGGTGGCAGTGTCACTTAAGCTGGAATGACTGTTAATCAAACATACTCACGGTGAGTGCAGTGTCAGTGAGGATGCTGTTCATATGTAGTAGAATGGGGAACTGCGCGCTCTACCTGAGTCTCACAGCGGACAGAATGTCATGACCCAACGATTCGACACGAGAGTTTCGTGAACTGCTCGATGTGTAGGGTGTTCGAGGAGTGCCGTGGTGAATGTCTTCAATACATGGCCGAACCAAAGTGAAACCATATCCAGACCTCATCACGTTCACGCCACCACCAATAATTACAATTGTCGGAGATTGTAGGCTGGGAAAACTCGAAAAACAGGACAGATGGCGAACTGTGATGGAACTAGCAAGAGACTTTAATGCTTGGCACAGACCAAATGTGTCTGAACACACTGTAACGGCACCACCGGTTAGGTTAGGGAAAGTTAGTTTGGTTCAATATTCTGATGAGAAGTTACAGCCAAGTGTAGGCCAGATTGCAGTGAGTTACACATACCAACAGTTGTGAAGTAGACAGAGGCCACATGGTTGTCAAACTGCTGAAATAGAATACGTAGTGGTTTTGCATGTCGCAAATCACAGGCAGAAGGGGCTCACTGGCCAACCTAGCGTGTTATGAGTACGTGACATGAAGCGGCGCGTATGGCAAAACAGAGGTGCACAGGCGCATTATAAAAAGGTGCGATTTCTAACAAGATTGATTCGAGTGTGGCAGCTCTCCTGGACAGCGGGTCATGTCACACCACCGGCTACATGCATCGACAGATGGGGCCCCAGCATCCAGTCCAGGGCGGGTTGCTGGTTTTGCCCTCTGAGGCAGATGAGTTATCCGTAGCCAGGCATGGCTCGCTACTGCAGGCAGTCGCCCTTGCTTCCAACACTTTCTGGAGGCATCCCGAGGCGAGGGCCGCATTTTTGGACTCCAGACCATGGGCACTTGTTGTCGCTGTGACCTTAGCCACACCAGCGAGAAAGACACAGCTCGTCGCTTGCGCCTCACACCGAGCAGCACTGAGTCGGCAGGGTCACAGACGGCAGAGTCAACTATCGGTATCCCGACGACTTCGCAACTCCACTGCCGTACAAGGCCGACTCACAGCAGTGCGTGCACGGAGTCACTGAGGCACCCATTCCTCGCCAAGCCGTTTCGCAGACAGCGAAGTGTTGTCCTCAGCATTGTCGGACCCAGTGACGCAGATTGAGAGGAACGGGGCACTGTAGTTGGAAACAATAGGTCAACAGGAAAGCTCGGATGAGTCTTAATATGGTGCTTTCTACCTCTTTCTGCTACATTTGGTGTTGGTGTAACATTTGGTTGCAGAAGTTCCCACTTCGTTTGGTGTGAGAATAGTGGACGTCGTCTGTCGAGTACAATTTTTGAGCTCACCGCCTGCAATACTTTCACCAGCTGTGGTGAGTTTTGACCACTTTTGTTTTTAATATTGGACGTTTTCTTGCCTTTTTGTGTTTTTGAGTATTGCTCATGGCAGGCCATTTTAGATGTTTTGCGTACGCATATCTTTTTTTTGGGTCTGAATAAGTGTTTGTGAGCTTGGGACAGTAAGATTTATTATGTTCTTTCCTTTCATTTAGTTACTTTTGTATTGGTTTGATTATGACGTTACTAAGTGTGATGATAGTGAGGTGTAGGGAGTTGGGTTATTGTTGTACTTAAAAGTGTTGTTTCGGGTCTAACTGGGAATGAAAGGAACACAATGGCAGACTCAGTGACGCAAGGTGTGTCGGAAACAGAAGCAGTGCGGATTTTGATGGAAAAGGTAGCACAATTGATAGCGGACAATACACAGTTGAAGAGTGAATTAACATCTAGAAGTCAGTGGGAAACTGCATCTGATCAGTCGTTGTTGCCTAGGATGCTGCAGCAGGGGACAGATCCAGTTGCCGTAAGTTTGACTATTCTGTTTTCCGCCAAGGCATCTGAGGATGTGCGTTAATTTGTGGAGGACTTGGAAACTTCAACGGTGATGAATGGTTGGTCTGATGAGCAGTTGTTACATATAGCCAAGATTAGATTAACGGGCAAAGTGAAAACATATGTAAGGTGTTTTGAGGCCTTAAGGAAGCCAGGACAGTTTAAGCAGTTAAAGGAAGAGCTTTTACAAAGGTACAAAAAAAAAGAATAGCGCTCGTTACTTAAGAGAGAGATTAAGTACAATGTCAAAGAGACAGGGGGAGACGATGGAGGAATTTGCGGACAGGATAAGGGAAGTTAATGAGTCTACTTATGAGTTGGGTCAGAGCGATGAAGCGAATAGTGTTCTGTTGCAGGGGGCCGAGCAAAGGGCACTTGATGTATTTTTGAGATGGTTACCGGCGCATATGTCATGGAAAAAGCGTGAAGGGTCTCTGAAAAATTTGTATTCGGCCATTCAGCTGGCAAATCAATGTGAGAAAATAGAGCTTACAACAGGGGTAGACGAGAGGCCAACAGTGTTTTCAGTGGGTGTGAAATGTTTTAAGTGTGGTCGCACAGGACATGCGCAGGGGCAATGTAAGCAGACACCAAGGAGTAAAGGAATGGGTGGAAATCAGTAGCGTGGAGGATGGAGAAGAAGAGATAGGAATGGTGGAGCATCGTCAAACGCCGGATGGGCCCAAGACCCTCCTAAGGGAGCTCCCGTTTATTTTCAGTGCCACGAATATATACACAGAGGTAGAATGTTCAGTGGTAGAATCGATAGGAACTAAAAGGTTTAAGATTTTGTTGGACACAGGGGCGCAAGTGTCAGTGTCTTCTAGGAATATAATGGAACGAAGGAAACTAGACCCACCACGTTACAGGTTGCGTAGAGTGAGGGATAAATAGGTCACACCATTGTGGTCAGTTACAGTTGACTTTCGAATAGAGGAAGTCGTATTTAATGCATGCATGGAGGTAGTAGCATGGGTAAGCGAGGGCTATTACGTGATTCGAGGAGTAGATTTCTTGCATCAACATCATGCCAAAATTGACCTTGGACAACGAACTGTGGAACTTGGTGGAAAGTTATTTCAGCTAGGGGAAACTGTTGTCAATGCAGAGCTGTTACGAGGGGCATTCAACGTAATGAAAAAACAAATTGAACCGCGTACATTAGGATTAAAGCTTAATTCACATGACTGTGTGTCTAGTGGCACCGGGAAGTCGCTTTCGGTATGTGTGGAGTCGAATCTACCTGTGGGTATGGTATGTGTTATTGAACCATTGGAGAATAATGAAGTTTTGGATTCACTTGGTTGTTTTGTGAAACGTAGTGTTGTACGAGTACAGGAGGGGAACGACGAGCGAGTAGTTCCCGTGAACGTGGATAATTTTATCGCTGTGGACGCGAATGGGAGGAACGGAGTTTTAGTAGGAAACTTGGATGTGCCAGATGACGAAGACTGGTGTTCGGGAGGTAGACGAAGCGATCAACCATTAAGCATTTGAAAGAAGGAGAAAGAGAGCGTATGGAAGAATTATTGTGCTAATCTAAGGATTTGTTTTTTTCCACGAGGGCCGTTACCAGCAACTCCATTAATTCAACATAGGATACCAACAGGGAATGAAGCACCAGTTTACCGTAAACTATACAGAATACCGAGATATTTGCAGCCGCTTGTGGAGGATTTCATTGATCAGCAGCTTGCGGATGGTATTATTGAGCTTATTAATAGTTGCTGGGGAGCGGGCATTGTCGTTGTGCCTAAAAACTCTATGGATGGATCTAAGAAATACAGGTTCTGTTGTGACTACCGATACCTCAATAATAAGACAGTAACGGACGCATACCCCATTCCAAACATATCGGAGACTTTGGATCACTCAGGACAGTGCCAGTAGATTTCTACGATGGATTTGACAAGTGCTTATCATCAGTGAGAGGTGGCTCCAGAGGATCGTCCAAAAACTGCTTTCTCTACACCTGGAGACCATTACGAGTACATTAGAATGCCATTCGGTTTGAAAAACGCTCCAGCAACGTCTCAGAGGTTGAGAAACAGTGTCTTGAGGGTTTTGAAACCACGGCAGTGTCTGGTCTATTTGGATGACATCGACTACGAGGTGGTGCACAAGCCTGGGAAGAAGCACGGTAATGCGGGTGCACTAAGTAGGAAGGTGGCAAAAGTAGAAGTCATAGGTTATGAACTAGCAGCATGGCAAAAGTTACAGGACGTGGACAACGAATGTAAACTGTATCGGACACAGCCACAGTTTAATGTCTACAACGGTCTTCTCTGCAGGGAGACGAAGTTAGGACCAAGGGTAACAGAGGCAGGAAAGTTGAGGGATCAGGTTTTAAAGGAAGCACATGATCAAGTGTTACCTGGTCATGGAGGATGTAGAGAGACGAATAGGAGAGAGGCGGAAAAGTATTGGTGCTGAGGTAAGAAAGTAGACGTGGATCAGTATGTCAAGAATTGTATACCATGTCCGCAGAGAGCAGATTTGAGCCAGTTACAGATACAGCTATAACGATTGCCAGAAGCGACATGTCCATTCTCTATGCTGAGGATCGATGTCTTAGAACCTTTCAGACGAACACCATTGGGGTACAGATTCGTTCTGACAAGAATAGACCATATTTCGAGGATGTGGAGATGGAGGCTATGCCAAATCAAAAGGCAGCATTGGTCGCACAAGTGTTAGCAAACAACTGGTTTCAGAAGTTTGGTGCCCTCAGGACACTGGAAAGGGAAGTGTAGCATCTGACGAATGTGGAGTATTGTTGGAGAAATAAATGCGTCGGAGTACATTTTGCGGCAAAGCCATTATAGCCGGCCGTTGTGGCCGAGCGGTTCTAGGCGCAACAGTCTGGAACCGCGCGACCACTACGGTCGCAGGTTCGAATCCTGCTTCGGGCATGGATGATTGTGATGTCCTTAGGTTAGTTAGGTTTAAGTAGTTCTAAGTTCTAGGGGACTGATGACCTCAGATGTTTAGTCCCATAGTGCTCCGAGCCATAGTGCTCAGAGCCAAAGCCATTATAAACAGGTGTTGAACAATGTCAGAGTCGTACGGCTTCCTGTTTAAATTTTTAGTTATCGACAGTGCTGAGTCAGGGCAGTCGTGTTTATTGCACCATTTCATACAATGCAAATTTAAGGATGAAAGTATTCATACAATTAGTCCTGAGTTTGAATAAAAACTAGTGAATGTTGGAGGAAAATCTGTAAAGCTACAAATATGGGACACATGAACGGTGCACGGGAAAAGAAATAGTCTGTCCAAGGGACATCGTGGAACCAAAATTGAGCTTGCAACGGCTCGAGATGCATTGGGTCTTCTCCACCTACGAGAATTTGGTAGTAGTAGCAAGTTGTTTTGACAGGGACTATTTGCAGTAGCGAAACGTATAGAACTCGAGTGGAGCGGAATTTTAATCAATGGAAGTAAGTGTAATATAACAGAACCAACCTTATACCTGCCAGCGTCAATTTCAGGAGCCGTGCAATTGAATGTTACACAGCCACAGCTGTACTGGCCAGAAGCCACCTTAGAGTTTTTGCCACAGCTGATTCTGACCTTGTTAAATCAAACTCTGGAGCCAGGTCTGTTGAGATCCGGTCACCAGCTCATTTTAGAGCAAGATGGGTGCATATCATCCGAACAGCTTGTGCAACATGTCGCTCAGTACAGGGAAAGGCAACGGCAAACAACGATCATTTGAGCCCCTCGGTGCCAGGTGTCATCGTAGCCTTAACTTTGTTATGTGTAGTTTTCTTTCTGATCAGACGGAGAGCTAATTCCAGGAGGGAACCAAGGGAATGGACAGCGGTGGCATGAGATGAGTAGGTAATGGGTTGATCGAGCAGTGCTCATCCATTAAGGAATTTTTACGTTTTGTTTCATGTCATGGCTTTAAGGGGCACTAGACCACGTTTAAGTTTGCTAGTAAGGAAATATGCCATACGTGCCGACCCAAACAAGTTAAGAACTTGTTAAGGGTCGACCTGGCGACTGGGTTTTCCTGAAGAGGGGAAAAATGCAGGGGCACCACTGTTTAGGATGGGGAAAGTTAGTTTTGTGCAATATTCTGAGCACAAGTTACAGCTAGTTGCGGGCCAGATTGCAATGAGTTACGCATACCAACATTTTCGAAGTAGAATAGAGGCCACAGGGCCGTCAAATTGCGTGAAAGAGTATACATAGCAGTTTCGTATGCCGCAGAACGCAGAAAGGGCCCGCTGTCCAACCTAGCGTGTTATGAGTACGTGACGTGAAGCGGTGCATTGGCAAAACAGAGACGCACAGCCGCATTTAAATAGGTGCAGTTTCTAACAGAATTCATTCATGTTTGGCAATTCTACTGGACGGAGGGGCATGTCACACCACTAGCTACATGCAGCAGTAGATGGGGCGCCAGTCTTCCAGTCCACGGCAGGTCACTGGTTCGACCCTCTGAGACCGACACGGGGTCCGTAGCCAGCCAGCGGCGGGCCACTCCACGGCTCGCTACTACGGGCAGTCGTCCTGGCTTGCAACACATGCTGGAGGCATCCCGAGGCGAGGCCCGCAGATTCGGACTCTGGATCGCAGGCGCTTTTTGTCACCGCGACCTTAAACATTCCGGTGAGAAGCACGCAGCTGGCTGCCTAATGCCGCAACTCCGCTGCCGTACAAGGCCAACTCACAGCAATGCGTTCACGGGACACTGAGACAGCCTTTCCGCGCCAAGCCATTTCGCTGAAAGCAAAGTGGTGTCCTTAGCATTGCTGGACAGACCCAGTGATGCAGATCGAGTGGAACGGTGGCACTGCAGTTGGAAACAATAAATCAAATGGAAATCTCATACAAGTCTTAATATAATACCTTGTGCCTCTTCCCACTACATTTGGTGTTCTTGCTACTTTCAATGGCAGATGTTGCCACTACAACACACAATGCGGCGAAAACTCCTAACAGTGGTCCTCCGCAGACGATGACACTTGCATGTGCCGATATCAACACAATGACATCAGGAATTACGACTGCAATTGGCATGTGACCATCGGCATTAGACATTGGTGCAGTGACAGAGCGTTGCATGGCCTTCTTCATGCCAATGTGAGGCTGCGATTCCCTCATCATCCAGGGGACCAGCTCCTAGCCACGTCTACTATAGGACAGTGGCAAGCTGACATGGTCTCCAGTATGCTGTGGGGAACAATCAGCTGGTCATCAATAGGTCCCGTTGAGCTCGCTCAATTAATCATGGCTGCCAAGGAGTAACCTACTCTGGTTTTGAGACCACATACACCCCACCATGATGATCACATTTCCCGATGGCTGTGCCATTGTTCATCAAGATATGGCGCCATATTACATGGCGAGTAATGTTGATTCGCTAGGGAGTGTTGATTCACTGTCACCCTAACTCAACATATATATACCCTGCCGTAGACATCTGGGATGTTGGTGAACGTGGTGTCAGAGCTCATCGCCCTCTCCCTAAAATATATGGCAAATATATGAGGTGGCGCAGTAGTTAGTACATTGGATTCGTATTCATGAGGACGACGGTCCAAACCACAGTCTGGCCATCCTAATTTAGGTTTTTAGTGATCTCTAAACTGCTTCACGCAAATGCCATGGTGGTTCCTTTGAAAGGGCACGGCAGACTTCCTACCCTATCGTTCCCTAATTCGACAGGACCGACAACATAGCTTTTTAGTCCCCTCCCACAACCAACCAAGTAGGTGACTCGTATGTATCGATGTGGTGACCTCCAGTGACCTACCAGGGCCTCATTGCTTCCATCCCACGACGCATCGCCGATATTATCCGTGCTTAAGGTGGGCACACCAGTTATAAAGTAGGTGGAATGTTCCGGCTGATGAGTGTAAGTTCTTTGAAAAGTAAATTCAGAACCAATAGATACACTGAAGTATTTTAAACGTCAAAGTTGTTGGGAAGCATTTTTCATTAGAGACTAATTGTTTATTTTTCCTTCTTGGCATCTTGTCTTCTCCTTTCGACTTCTTTGCATTAAATGGGATTTTTATATTTTGTACCTATAAAGAGTAACTTTTCAGTTTCTCCTTTCAAGTGCTCCCCAACAACTGTGATAATATATTTGCGGTGCATAGGATTGAGGTATCTACACATTCTTCCTTCTTTGTGTTTGCAGTGTAATCAAAATCCAAAAACATGGTCTGCCTCAATTTCCTGGTCAGTAATCTTTTGTCACGTTCTCTAGTTTGGTGTTAAACGCCAAGGCTTCTGTTCTGTCACTGAAAGAGTCTTTAAGAATATTTCATATGTTCGTAGAACACTGGAATAATTGCAGAGTATTTAGGTTGCTGGACCACGAAACGGCGCCATAAGCTGCCAGGACGTCAAGAGGTCCCTTTATTACACAGTACTCTTGTAATATACTTTCCTCTATGAAATTCTTAAGAGACAACAATGAGTTTAGCTTTCGTTTCTGTGAAGTAGGTCAGTACCTATAGTTCCTTACGAGACCTTTAGAGAAAACAAGATGCATAATTTAGTAAATCAGGTCATTTTTCCACACTCTTCCCTTGGTACACGAAGGCTGGTGGGGGCGGAATCGGGATACATCTGTGCATTTTTGTTTGTCACGTCTGAGAATGGGAATAGTTTGGCTGTTTGTTGTGTCTTAGCATAGAAGAGAGGCAGAGAAGAGGGTTACAGGACAATCTGCAATTTTGCGAGCGGTTAGGAGGTAATTCAAGAAGACACACTTCCCGGGATGGCAGGTTGGTTGTTTGTACGAGCGTCAACCATTATTACAGGGCCCTTAAAATTTGCTGATTATTGGACTCGGTAGGATACTTGTAGGAGACTCAAGGAATTCAGGGCTCTGACTGACTGACAGTAGAGACAAATTCTCTACTACATGTTAGAAAAACCAAAACATGAAACTCATTGCACAACGGATGTGAGTGCCTTAGACCATTGTTGAGGGCTAACAGGAATAGCAATCACTAGTAGAAATGTAACGTACAAAAATTGAGAGCAGCACTACAAGTGAAATAGTCGTCACGCCAATATACCGGCGCTTCACAGGTATCGGGAAGTCTGACGAGCGGGGACTCTGCCTCTCCCTGGTGCCTCTACACAACCACGTTCATCTCCTGTCCTACACTTACTCTGCATATGGAGATGTTTCTGGCGTTTATATTAACAAACCCTAAGTTAAATGGCATCAGCTTTCACCTGAAAGCTAAACGTTGCTATATAGACCCGCAACAATGGTGTTCGAAGTTACTTGGCACCACCCGGAAGCCTTTCATTAGTGGGGATCCACTGTTCCAGAAATTTTATGCTTTTTCTGCCACACTCTAACCTGTGTAAACCTGCTGACGTTGCTGTTCCCAGGAGCAAGTATTAAATTTTCTGCTCATTCTAAGACCTGGCTGTTTGTGAGCATCTTCTGCTGTGACGCCTTACAATATCGTCTAGGCGTTGTATGAAGTTACCAGTTAATTCTCTGAAGTGAAATATCTACCCTTTAACAGATAACTAGAGCGTCTGTAATTCGCAGGGCTATACTGGTATTGTTTACCTCTGGTAACCTAAAAGTTATTATTTTGCCTGCTCCCAGACCTGAGTCTCTGATTTTCTATCTTCGAGGGCCCTCGGTGCCTTCTAGTAGCCTTACCCGTAACAACGTACATGTCGATAGGTCGAGAAAAAATGTTTTTCACAGTCTCGGAAAGGAAGCGCCTTTTGTGCAGCTGTTATGTAATGTGGTAAAATATTTGGGAAAATCGGTATACACTCAACGAAGGAGTTCAAGAGCAGCACCATTTTCGCCACGGCTCTTGTTTGCTCGGATATTTATGTTTGTTATTATTTAACCAATGTCTGTCTGTGTAAGAGCTACATCCTCCATCGTTCCGTTGGCCTGCAGAGTTCGAGGTCTGATTACTTTATGATATTCATTATCTTGTCTTGGATACAGGAATAGTTTCGGTTAAATCAGTTGTTGTGTTATCACTTTCCTAGGAGCTATTATAGGGGTGTTACATCTGCTTTTTCTGGTACAGTTCGACAGACTGCCTCCCAAGAGTTATTTGTTGGTGTTAGACAGCAGTGTTGCTACCAGGAAAGTGCTTCAACTTTCCAAATAGGCATCCTGTATTCCCTCTTGTCCCTTTTTTATATGCACCTTAATGCGTTGCTCTTTTTCAAATTGTTAATAATTTAAGATATCCATCTTCAGAGGCTTTTGTGTCTTGATCGCTTTACTACACGAGGTAGTTAGAATATCTTCAGAGTCTTTGATAAAAGTTTATGTTTTGTTTCATCGCAACCATAATAGTCTCTGAGTTTTTCGGCTCTAACAATATTTTTTTTAGTTTGAAATATGCTTGCAGCATATGACGTGCAGCTCGACGGCTTGCTATCCGGAGTCAGAATATGCACTCACCTATAGGTGAATTCCCTGCTGGTTACACCTGTACTGGCGCGATGAGTATCTGGAGTTCGAAAGGAAAATTAGTCGCAGCCCTCTCCCGATAGACTGCAACATAATCAAAGATTCAGCTCTGGCTAGCTACCAAGTGAACGAGACTCGTTACGTGAAACCGCCTCTAAATTTTCACTTTTAGTAAGTCTTGATGCCACGAAGCCCATACTAGTACAATTCGTAATACTAAGCGCACTCTAAAATTACTGTTGATAAAATTGGTAATATTACGTTACACTAAAACAAATAAGAGCAAATTTATAATACGAGTAGCTCTGATGTAGGTGACTAGTACAAGGAAACACATACGTCTTCCCATGCTCGTGTACACTCTGTTACTTACAACAGAAAAGATTCAAAACTCATACACATTCCGTGCTCATTCTTGCACTCACCCACACAATAAAAATGGGTGAAATAGATGTTATTTAATATACATTCAGATATGAGTGAAATTAAAATTATTAATAAAGTAATATGTTTTTCAAAACTAAACTTTCTTCTATTATTGAAAACCTAAATATATCGTCAAACCTCTTCACTGACTTTTTTATAATAAATGTATGCTCGATAGGAAGTCAATCAACGAAAGTGCAGAAGTCTGTGTCTCATGCAGTTTGATGAATCTTAAAACGTATTATAAAGTAAGCGGAAATAAATATGGTCATTAGCAATTATCATGTCAGCTTTAATTTATAACAATGATCATCATATTACGTTATTTGTACACTGGTGTCGCTCCTGCAGCTATCCCAGCCATCTTTCAATTTGAAGCCATGTATCATGGCATGTGTGATGTCAACTATCATATGATTTGTATATGAGTGATGTGTGCTGCTATGTCACAGGCCCCCTGCGATTCTTAATTTCTTTTCAAAGGGAATAACATAAAATGGTGTTGCTTATTACAAAAATTGTCACGTTTCAAAAGTAAGAAAAATTAAAAGAATTGACGAAACTCTTACTATCGAACAGGTAGATGTAAATGTAATTTTTCAACTATTTCAAAATTACTTTCAAAACTTTCGCCAAAATCATGTTTCACTATTTTTAATATTTGTTATATTTTTTACCAATAGACTACATTATTTATGTTTTCCCCATTTTTGTCTGGTTTCAAAACTTGCAATTAGCTTTGTATTTATTTTTCCTATTCTTTATTAAATTTCTTACATTTATGTCTTTGCTACAGTGAGTTTCTGTAATTTAAATTACTAAATTTTAATCTTTCCTTACATTTATACTAAAATATATTTGCTGCGGTATAGTCTTAACTATACACATACACTACTGCCCATTAAAATTGCTACACCAAGAAGAAATGCAGATTATAAACGGGTATTCATTGGACAAATATATTATACTAGACCTGACATGTGATTACATTTTCACGCAAGTTGGGTGCATGGATTCTGAGAAATCAGTACCCAGAACAACCACCTCTGGCCGTAATAACGGCCTTGATACGCCTGGGCATTGAGTGAAACAGAGCTTGGATGATGTGTAAGGTACAGCTGCCCATGCAGCTTCAACACGATACCACAGTTCATAGAGAGTAGTGACTGGCGTATTGTGACGAGCCAGTTGCTCGGCCACCTTTGACGAGACGTTTACAATTGGTGAGAGATCTGGAGAATGTGCTGGCCAGGGCAGCAGTCAAAGACTTTCTGTATCCAGAAAGGTCCGTACAGGACCTGCAACATGGGGTCGTGCATTATCCTTCTGAAATGTAGGGTTTCGCAGGGACTGAATGAAGGGTAGAGCCACGGGTCGTAACACATCTGAAATGTAACGTCAACTGTTCAAAGCGCCGTCAATACGAACAAGAGGTGACCGAGACGTGTAACCAATGGCACCCCATAGCATCACGCCGTGTAATACGCCAGTATGGCGATGATGAATACACGCTTCCAATTTACGTTCACCGTGATGTCGCCACACACAGATGCTACCAGCATGATGCTGTAAAAATAACCTGGATTCATCAGAAAAAATTACGTTTTGCCATTCCTGCACCCAGGTTCGTCGTTGAGCACACCATCGCAGGCGCTCCTGTCTGTGATGCAGCGTCAAGGGTAACCGCAGCCATGGTCTCCGAGCTGATGGTCCATGCTGCTGCAAACGTCGTCGAACTGTTCGTGCAGATGGTTGTTGTCTTGCGGAAGTCCCCATCTGTTGACTCAGGGATCGAGACGCGTCTGCACGATTCGTTACAACCATGCTGAAAAGATACCTGTCATCTCGACTGCTAGTGATACGAGGCCGTTGGGATCCAGCACGGCGTTCCGTATAACCTTCCTGGACCCACCGATTCCATATTCTGCTAACTGTCATTGGATCTCGACCAATGGGAGCACCAATGTCACGATACGATAAACCGCAATCGCGATAGCTACAATACAACCTTTATTAAAATCGGAAACGTGATGGTACGCATTTCTCCTCATTTCACGCGGCATCACAAGAACATTTCACCAGGCAACGCCGGTCAACTGCTGTTTGTGTATGAAAAATCGGTTGGAAACTTTCCTTATGTCAGCATGTTGTAGGTGTCGCCACCGGCGCCAACCTTGTATGAACGCTCTGAAACGCTAATCATTTGCATATCACAGCATCTTCTTCCTGTCGGTTAAATTTCACGTCTGTAGCACGTTATCTTCGTGGTGTAGCAATTTTAATGTTCAGTAGTGTATAAATGCAGTCCTACCTTACCATCGTTCTCAAAAAAGAAAAAAAATCAGTTACTTTTGTGGGGACGTTGAAATTCACTTACTGTGGCGTGAGGTAAAATACGGTGCAGTAAATCCAGAGGTGTTTCTATTAGTAGATTCTGCATCTCAATTAGACGTATCTGAAGAATCACTTGGAAACTGTTGCAGTCTTTAAAAGTGTTTCTAAGACCTATGGCAGCCCCACTTCAAGGGGTGAGAAATCGAATTGTTAAAGCTGTCGGTTTTAGTAAATTGGGACATATTGATTCGTGTTTGGATCGAAATGGTCTACCGTTACGCTGCTTCTCAAGCAACACACTGCACTCAATGTGAGTCTATGGTAAAGGATCTGCGCGGATACAAGACTTTCACTTTGCTTGATCCTGCTTGTCTCTAATAATTTGTCTCTAATGAGCAGCTGATATTTGTTCTTCCTTTTTGAATCACCTTGTTGTCACGCCGCGACGTATGATGTTTGTTGATTGAAAAAGCTGTGCAAAGAATTAGCCGCTGTATTAGTGCAAAATATAAGGGGCACTCAAATGAAAAGGAGACGAATGGAAAAAAATAAGTAAACTGTTGATTATTTCTACAGTTATCGCAATAAGTGTTTGTGCATTCATCCCACGGTGCGACGAGGCGGTAAATGCCTCCATGAAAAAGTCATTGCGGTTCTCTACGAAACCATAATTGTACCCTGGCATGCAGCTCTCCGTCCGAGGCAAATCGACGCCCACAAAAGTCTTTTCTTACGACTGCGTTGCACAGAAATCGCATGGGAAGAGATAAAGACTGTAAGGGAAATCTCTGCAGAGTAATCGAAACAACCTTGGCAGCATGTGAGCCCAGTAATAGATACGAGGTGCATTCAAGTTCTAAGGCCGATCTTTTTTCTCCGGACTGGAAAGAGATAGAAACATGCGCATTGTTTTAAAATGAGGCCGCCTTCATTGTGAATACGACCCAGAGATGGCAGCACCGTACGGCAGATGGAATTTTACCGCCAGCGGCGAGAATGAGAACTGTTTTAAATACTTAAAATGGCGACGTTTTCCTTACTTGAACAGCGTGCAATCATTCGTTTTCTGAATTTGAGTGGTGTGAAACCAAATGAAATTCATCGACAGTTGAAGGAGACATGTGGTGATGGAGTTATGGACGTGTCGAAAGTGCGTTCGTGGGTGCGACAGTTTAATGAAGGCAGAACATCATGTGACAACAAACCGAAACAACCTTGGGCTCGCACAAGCCGGTCTGACGACATGATCGAGAAAGTGGAGAGAATTGTTTTGGGGGATCGCCGAATGACTGTCGAACAGATCGCCTCCAGTGTTGGCATTTCTGTGGGTTCTGTGCACACAATTCTGCATGACGACCTGAAAATGCGAAAAGTGTCATCCAGGTGGGTGCCACGAATGCTGACGGACGACCACACGGCTGCCCGTGCGGCATGTTGCCAAGCAATGTTGACGCGCAACGACAGCATGAATGGGACATTCTTTTCATCGGTTGTGACAATGGATGAGACGTGGATGCCATTTTTCAATCCAGAAACAAAGCACCAGTCAGCTCAATGGAAGCACACAGATTCACCGCCACCAAAAAAATTTCGGGTAACCGCCAGTGCTGAAAAAATTATGGTGTCCATGTTCTGGAACAGCGAGGACGTAATCTTTACCCATTGCGTTCCAAAGGGCACTACGGTAACAGGTGCATCCTACGAAAATGTTTTGAAGAACAAATTCCTTCCTGCACTGCAACAAAAACGTCCGGGAAGGGCTGCGCGTGTGCTGTTTCACCAAGACAAGGCACCCGCACATCGAGCTAACGTTACGCAACAGTTTCTTCGTGATAACAACTTTGAAGTGATTCCTCATGCTCCCTACTCACCTGACCTGGCTCCTAGTGATTTTTGGCTTTTTCCAACAATGAAAGACACTCTCCGTGGCCGCACATTCACCAGCCGTGCTGCTATTGCCTCAGCGATTTTCCAGTGGTCAAAACAGACTCCTATAGAAGCCTTCGCCGCTGCCATTGAATCATGGCGTCAGCGTTGTGAAAAATGTGTACGTCTGCTGGGCGATTACGTCGAGAAGTAACGCCAGTTTCATCGATTTCGGGTGAGTAGTTAATTAGAAAAAAATTAAAGGCCTTAGAACTTGAATGCACCTCGTACATAGAGCAAATCCGAACTCTGTCAACAAAATTTGAGGGGTTATGCATGGACGACGGGTCCTCTGTACTTCAATGCGGTTTACTACCCCAGTGTTGCAAAAGTTGTTTCGACTACTCGAGGCACGTTTCGCTGGGACGCATTTACATAAATTCCATACTGGCCCGTTCTCTCCCCATGCGATTACCACATTTTTAGAACACTGAAGCAAGACTTGTGGCCGTCGATTCGCTTCGGACGAAGAACTACATTCCTGGGTACATTATGGTGCCGTAGGCCATCAAAACGCCTTTCCATGAAGACATAGACTTTGTAGTCTCCCAGTACTATAAATGTATTAACGGGTATGGGGATTACTTTCGAAATAATAAACAAGTTACTTACTTGTTTTCCATTTGTCTCGTTTACATTTCATTGCCACTTAAATTTGAAGATTCAGGTCCGGCTAACTACCAACTCACAGAAAGCCGTTCAGTGGAAACGCCATTCATTTTCCACCAGTGGTCCGTACTAGTACAGCTATCAGTAGGAGTATTAAACACATAACATATGCACTTATTAGTTGCCAGTTTAAGGTTTTCACCTAGACCTGATGAAAATACACACATATTTTAATGATCGACTAAACACCGACCAGCGACGCGCTGCCAATTGGCATCAAGAAGCTGCTAACACGCGGGCCAACGTAATGTGCTGGCAGCGCCACACCTCGTCTAAGACAGGGTTCAACGCATCCTGGCAACGCTGCTTTAATCAGGCGCCCATCTCTGGTTGGTGCCAGTTCGATCTCAGACTTCGAGAGCATCATTACTGAGTAATAGGAAGACGATGCTTAGACTGCATTTGACGAGTAGTAACAGCGTGTAATGTGATTGCATGTAGGAAGCACAGAATGCACTTCAAACCACATCATAAAGAGGAGTTAAGTTTCGTTTCTTTTCTTTTTACAAGTAAAGTGTCCTATTAATTTGAAAGTGTTATGTACAGATCAATTTGGAATCGTGCCACCGGCCGTCGCACTTCTCTCCTTCCTTGTTTGTGTCGGTGCTCACTCCCACAGTAGCTGACACAAAATCTGGCGACGACGATTCCAGAACCGACGCTGCCTTTGCTCTTCGCTGCTCTGTCACAGCAAGTCACTAACATTTCTCCCTTTTCTTTCAGAGGAGAATTGCTAATACGAGTAATTGTGTCCTTTCTTGTAGACAAGCCACAACGCTTTCGCTATTTATGTATTTGTCTTGATAGTAACTATTTTGTTGCGACTCACCTTGCGGCGGCGCGCTTACGTTCGTACATTACATGCACCTACCTGTGAATCCGTGGCAGCAGATCGCCGGTCGGAAAGAGGAGCAGAAACCTACCGCACTGCATCTCGCACCAGGCTGCATACAACGTAACGATTCTAAGAATCGGGAATAGGTCTTAATTTTGAATGGTAGGTGAAAATACTGGCAAAACTACCGTTTATTCTGAACCTTGAGATGTACACGTTCACCGCCAAGCCCGTGCTAATCTTAACACAGTCATGCACAAACCTTTTCATACACATTGGCAAGTTTATGGTAACGTATTTCCCGAGATTTGAACAGCTACTAAGCACGGATTGTTCTTAAATGTAAATGCTCGCCATACTCTTACGTTTACCGGTGTCTAATACGCTAAAGTATTTTAGTCACCGATCTGCTCAATATACCTTGCCGAATTACTGTCTTTTCTAATACACAAAATTATTCAAAGAATCCGAATTTTCTAGAAAACACGCAAGAATAAATATGCCTTCATTTTTAAGCACTTTTGAAACATGTAGCACAACTAAAACCGTCAAATTGTAACTTCCTTCGGAGCTCATACTACACACGACCGTACCATTGAAAGGCTGGGCTTCGACCTCCTTAGACTGCCGTATGCATTCTGTACCTCCTAGCGAAAAGACGCGCTAAGAACTTTCTGATTGGTCAGTTTTCTTTAAGGCCAATAGAGAAACACCGTTCTCCCACGTTAGTCCGCACTACTCACGACTAAAAATATATTTAACATTCTGATGCTTTGTTTATACTTTACGTTATTAACTATTTTAATTTGCACTTAATTAGCTTTCCTTTTACCATACTTTTTACTTAACATATTATGATACGAAACTCACCGTCGTCTAGGTTCACATTGTCTTAAAACTTTCTCACACTAGTTCGTGCAGTGTTCACCAGAAAACAATGATCTACAAGTTTACTTTCGACCGTATTCAAACATCTTCACACTACTAAAAGCATATACAAATTTCTATAAACATAAACAAACAAAGGCTTCAAGAAATAAACAAAACAATTCACAAAAACATTCTCATGACGTTTTTCTGGAATGTCTCTGTGCACTACTGGACTCTGGTGGTCAAAATTCTTAACTACATCATATTTCTTTCTGTTTAGTCCCGTCAGCTACTGTCCTCTAGCAGATGAAAATTAGAACTACGTACTCGAATGAACCCGCTTCAGGCCATCTGTAGCCGTGCACGCATGAGTTATTCTCCAGAAACACAGGCTCTAGACAGGAGTGATACAAGGCGCCACGGCTCAACCTCTCTATAAATGCATTCTGACTCGGCTCTTACACCACATCTACATCTACATCCATACTCCGCAAGCCACCTGACGGTGTGTGGCGGAGGGTACCTTGAGTACCTCTATCGGTTCTCCCTTCTATTCCAGTCTCGTATTGTTCATGGAAAGAAGGATTGTCGGTATGCTACTGTGTGGGCTCTAATCTCTCTGATTTTATCCTCATGGTCTCTTCGCGAGATATACGTAGGAGAGAGCAATATACTGCTTGACTCTTCGGTGAAGGTATGTTCCCGAAACTTTAACAAAAGCCTGTACCTAGCTACTGAGCGTCTTCCACCGGAGTTTATCTATCATCTCCGTAACGCTTTCGCGATTACTAAATGATCCTGTAACGAAGTGCGCTGCTCTCCGTTGGATCTTCTCTATCTCTTCTATTAACCCTATCTGGTTCGGATCCCAAACTGCTGAGAAGTGGGCGAACAAGCGTACTGTAAGCTACTTCCTTTGTTTTCGGATTGCATTTCCTTAGGATTCTTCCAATGAACCTCAGTCTGGCATCTGCTTTCCAGACGATCAACTTTATATGGTCATTCCTGCTATTCTGTAGCTAAATGATAAGGGATCTATCTTTCTATGTATTCGCAGCACATTACACTTGTCTACATTGAGATTCAATTGCCATTCCCTGCACCATGCGTTAATTCGCTGCAGATCCTCCTGCATTTAAGTACAATTTTCCATTGTTACAACCTCTCGATACACCACAGCATCATCTGCAAAAAGCCTCAGTGAACTTCTGATGTCATCCATAACGTCATTTATGTATATTGTGAATAGCAACGGTCCTATGACACTCCCCTGAGGCACACCTGAAATCACTCTTACTTCGGAAGACTTCTCTCCATTGAGAATGTCATGCTGTGTTCTGTTATCTAGGAACTGTTCAATCCAATCACACAATTAGTCCATATGCTCTTACTTTGTTCATTAAAGGACTGTTGGGAAATATATCGATCGCCTTGCGGAAGTCAAGAAACACGGCATCTACCTGTGAACTCGTGTCTATGGCCCTCTGAGTCTCGTGGACGAATAGCGCGGGTTGGTTTTCACACAACCGTCTTTTTCGAAAGCCATTCTGATTCCTACAGAGTGTATTTCTAGTCTCCAGAAGAGTCACTATACTCGAACATAATACGTGTTCCAAAATTCTACAACTGATCGACGTTAGAGATAAATGTCTATAGTTCTGAACATCTGTTCGACGTCCCTTCTTGAAAACCGGGATGACCTGTGCCCTTTTCAAATCCTTTGGAACCTTACGCTCTTATAGGGAACTACGGTACATTGCTGCAAGAAGGGGGGCAAGTTCCTTCGCGTTGTGTGAAATCGAACTGGTATCCCATCAGGTCCAGCGACCTTTCCTCTTTTGATCGATTTTGTTTCTCTATCCCTCTGTCGTCTATTTCGATATCTAGCAGTTTGCCTTCTGTGCGACAATCTAGAGAAGGAACTACAGTGCAGTCTTCCTCTGCCAATACGTCTCCGGTTGCTGCTGGCTTTGATATAATGCAGTTTATTCAGTTTTACCATATGTCGCAGTTGACGACGGCAGTCCATCGGCTCCTTAATGCACAAGACGGTGCTGCATAAAGTCCGTCTCAACAGCCAGACACATCAACGCCACTGCCTCCGTGCATTCGTCCGTTCCGAGCTTTCAATGAACAACTAGCGGTATGGAAAGAACATCTTTATCCTACTTTAAGAAAGGGTTATAAAATTATTGAGCATCACGACTCGTGTGATAGTGCCGTGTAAAACTTAGAGGTAGCTCCCATTTGCAGTGTAACACAAAGTGACAAACAGGTACGGCCTTGCGACCGACCACTGTGCGCAAACAGGCCGGCTCACCATGAACAGAGTAAAGAAGTGTCAGCACGTATGTCTGCTGTGAAATTATGTCCCAGTTGCTTCCCACGCATAAAAGGCTAAATTGCCCATTGTTGAACGCGACTTCCTTTGCTTCTGCAAAAGCCAGGTCATGCAAAGTCTGTGTGCTTGCAACAGAAAAAGAACTCTACCCACATTCGCTGTCGGGGCACCTACTCACTCAGTGAATGTAATTTTTTCTAAGCTGGCTACTGGTACGAGTGTTGACCAAATTCGGGATGTGTCCTAACCCACTAAAGTGATGTACAACAACAGCCAAATAACTAATTGTGTACTTAGTCATTGCTGGATGCGTAAACTCAGATAGACACTGGCACCTCCGTCACATTGCTTAATCTTGCAATCTATGAAGAGTTGTGCTCACCACAAAATCTTACTGCGTAGAACAGTCAGGACATTCCAGTGCTTGGTACATGCAGTTTTTCTGTCACATTCCAGTCTCACACCATGAAAATGAAATTTACAATTTTGCGTTCGCGAGTTTCTGAAAATGTTTTTAGGTTAGATTCATTTCAGATGTTTGATTTTGGATTCAAAACGATGTATTTTCTGTTTTTGCTTTTAACCCAAAAGACTGTTACTCATTTAATTGAGTTCTCTGAGGTACTTTCTGAAGGACTTGGTCGAGCAAATAATTTTGTCACGACACAGTGAAGGACAATGCGTAACCTAAGTGTCTTCGAGAGCGTCCCATGCCCCATACGCTTAGAGGCAAGGCTGGGAAAGAATTTAAAGAATGACAATACAATGGTTTTATTACTCCAAACCTGGCCTATGAGGTGGAGGTTATATGGGACCACCTGACAGAAAAAAAAACCTAGAAACAGTAGGAAAGGTAATATCAACTTCTCTGCTTAGAGCACTAGGTCTCTCAAAGACAACAAGATCTAGATTACTGAACGTGCCAGCGAGAGAGACATTGTTAAATGAAAACATCAATCTGACGCCACACACCAGGGCTTCCAGAAATCAACTGAAGATGATGGAGGAAAAACGAAAAAATATGACCTGAGAGCTATGGCCCCGAAGCAATGACGAACCGCTCATGGACAGCACCAAACTTCGAACTGGGTCATGTCCTAACTAGATTATCTATTCACAGCTTTCATCATTGAATTTGCAAAAGCAAAACTTAACACGACACAACCACAACATGTGAATGTGAACTGTGTAACGAAGCCTGTGAACGATATCACGCAGAACTGTGCAGTAAAAGAGTGAAATCGATAAATGAATATGCAAAGATGTTAAATGTAAATGTAAATGTAAAATGTTAAGCAAAGTAACTGTATATAGCTATCTGGATGCAATTTTATTAAATAATATTACTCCTATCCACGCTAGTCATCGGACGTCTCACCATAGCCTTCTGGAAAACTTCCTCTTTTGTTGACTTTAAGCCCGCTGTGAATCCACAAACAATAATTGATACTTATTCGTGGCGTCGCCTGGAGGAATTAATGAACAGGCTAGGTGCTGGCTCTGTTTTTCAAAAACTTACTCGAATGGTTCAGGGTCTGAGCACTATGGGACTTAACATCTGAGGTCACCAGTCTCTGAGAACTTATAACTACTTAAACCTAACTAACCTAAAGACATTACACACATCCACACCCGAGGCAGGATTCGAACCTGCGACCGTAGCGGTCGCGCGGTTCGAGACTAAAGCGCCTAGAACCGCTTGGCCACAACGGCCGGGCACAAAAACTTACTTATACGAATCGTATTTTCAAATTCGGCTAGGTGGAACCCTCAGAAAGTGTTTGAGGTTAACAAACATTTAGGGTTGTTAAAACTTTTGCGCTTACCCTTTGGCAGCGCTTTTGCGCCTGCCATATTCCAATGCTACTTAGAACAGCTTACTGCAAAAGTCCCATTGTGTTTAACTTAATTGGACCATATTGTAGTGACAGGACGTACACCGTAGGAACATTTCAATAATCTTTTTACACTTTTTCAAGTACTTTCAGCTGCAGGTATGAAATGTCGCCCGCAGAGATGTGCCTTTTCTCAGACTGAAATTCAATACTTAGGTCATACCATCCAATCAGCTTTGCCGGCCATCCGGACCTCCATGCCACGTCGGAACGTAACGGAATTGCGGTCAGTTCTCGGGAAGAAGACATATTATATAAGATTTATGCCGAACGTAGCCCAGATCGCGGCTCTATTGCATTATTTGCGCTTGCAGAGCGTGCCTTTTGTTTGGACCAATGAGTGTCAGGATTCATATCAGGCACTTAAGAATGCCTTCTTAGGTGACAGACGCCTTGTTTATTTCGATGCCGCTAAGCCCGTGCTTTTAGCAACGGACGCTTCTTCGAACAGAAAGGAGCTGTGCTCTCTCACAGAGTTGGTTCGCTGGACAGGCCTGTTGATGACCAAGACTAAAGATAACTATTCCCAAATCGAGAGGGATGCGCTCGCTATTATCTATCGCTTGCCAAAGTTTAACGATATCCCTTTGGGGAAGTTTATCTAGTGACGGACCATAAGCCCCAACAGTTCTTTGTCTCATCCGTCTAAACCTGTTCCGCCTCGCACGGCTCAGAAGCTGCTACGGTGGGCTTTGTTATTGTCACAGTGCCAGTGCGAAATATTGTATCGGCCCACGTCGAAGCAAGGAAATGCTACCGCCCTTTCTCTCCTTTCTCATGGTCCTGTTTCGATGCTACTGATACATCTTGTTGCCGGATCGATGCGCAAGACACCGAACTTTTACAGACATTTCCACCGCACTACAGAAAAATTGCACAGGCAACAGAATCTGACTCTGATTTCAATATTTTATTGCCCTGCATCCTTATTGCTTGGCCTTGTTCGCTGAAAAACTTTTAGAATTCTTTTGTACGCAGATATTTTACTCGTTGGCGTAGTCTCTCCGTCCAGCACGGTGTGATTTTACAGCAAAATGACTCTTGACATTCACGTGTGCTTATTCCTTAACAGATGCAGAAAGATGTGTTGTGATTGCTCCACCAAGGACATTGGGAAATTGTACGCACAAAACAGTTGGCGCGGCGTCACTTGTACTTGGCCGCGCATGGACGTCCACATTGAACTGTGTCACACTTGTGCTGAAACTATATAGGCCCGCCATAGACGTTTTCAGATTGGCTAAAGTCTCAGTCGCCGTGACACCAAGTCCATATTGACTTTGCTGGTCCATTTTGGAACACTCGTTGGTTTATTGTTGTAGGCTCTTTGGGAAAATACAGTTTGCAGTGTCCATGAACTCAGCTGCATCGCGCAGTACCATTTAGACTTTCCCATCTATTCTTTGCTTGGAAGGTTGGACTGAAGCGTTGTTTATGGACAACGTACAACAGTTTACAGCTCAGGACTTTCAACAGTTTTGTACAGCCTGATAACCACTTCCAAATGAATGGAAGGACAAGGAAGAGTGAGGGGCCAAATCAGAGTAGTGATGTCATTCTTCATTTGATAACGTTTATTCAAATAACAACAAATAATATCAAGCGCAGTAATGATCAGACTCCCACATTTCCGTCTGCACTATACCACGCTATGTTGCTAATCGAAGACACTCCTAACATTTTTAGTAGTATCAGTAATTTCATAAAAGGCAAAAAGTTATTTCATAGTAACATTAACAATTCCATACATCAAGAAAAGAAGCGAATATACTGTTAAAGCAGGATATTCCCTCCCGCCCCCTTTCCCACCCATTTTTCATAAAAAAATTTGTAAGTAACTCACACTAAAATGCCTATACAAGATACAACGTGAAAGCAGTACTTTGGATGCTCAGCCCAAAGCCAGTAAAAATAAACTATGAATTCCTAATGGTTTAGAAGAAGATGGTATAGTTTCTTAAATCAATAACTATAATAAGCAAGATATTGTGAGGGAAAGGACATAATTTTGAATAAGAATACAGGGTGCAAAATACACAAGAAAATTTAGGTTGGTCGTTTCAACAGACGGCCTGAATTATAATGTTTAGGCCGATCCCCCGCGTCATTAGGGACGTTAACAAAGATCAAAGTGGCGCGTGACATCAACAGGAACCAGCGCCTGTGAGGTGTAGAGAATTCGACGGCAAGCTGATGTAAGACAGTGCTGTCAGCAAGAGACACTAAATAAGTGAGGACCAAAGAAGTGGTTTAACAGTTATAAATGAAGCCCTTACAAGAAAATATCGAAGAGTTGCAACTTATCTTGAACTCTCGTAACAAAGATCTCTGTTTATGGAAAGAGAAAATGAAAATTAAACGCAGGCTCAAGTCTCAATCAGCTGCCTGGTCACAAGTATAATCAGACGCTCAGCGACAAATACAGCCGATAACTGTCAGGCCACCAAGCCGTTTGTTGGAGTATATTCCAATAAGGCAAGAAGCAGTGAGCCTACAGAACCGAAATTAAACAGATCCTCACGCACATTAACTGCTTACGCAACACTTTAAACAATGAAATCCATAACACAGTTTACTTATGTATTGGACATACAGGGTTTTAATCGACTCGCCCGCAAAAAGAGCAAGTGCTAAAGTAACAAGCAGCAGAAAATACAACTAGTAAATGTAACTGACCTCAGACTCAGGTGTTCATACGGCTAATTAAACATTTCTGTTCAATCAGAATTTCACGTACTCATCCATAAGAAAACTCTGACCTAGTTACACCTCAAAATAAGTTAAATAATAGTGAAGGATGGAACCTCCATTAAAAACACTCTTCTTAAATATAGGGGGTGGCCACCAACATTTATATGAAACAGGGCACCTTCCAAGTAATCACGAATACAATAAAATAATAAATAGCATCAGTTAAATAACTGCCTTCTGCCACTGTAACTGGACTTAAGCGACCACATTACATATGAAATAAATAACACACAAAATTACCCTTAGAGAAGCACTGAAAGGCACAAATACACATTTAGTAAAAAAAATACCAATAAATGAAAAAGGAGTGTAGTCAGTAACGTTCGTATACCGTATTATTATTAGTGTCCAGCTTGACACAGTCAAGATATTTGAATACCTGCGCATAACGTTCCAAGGATATATGAGGTGAAACGAAGACGTCGCAGAAATTCAGAGATGGGCTACTAGATTTGTTACTGATAAACTGTAAATGTTACGGAGATGCTTCAGGAACTTAAATGGATATCCCTGGAGGGAAAACGACGTTCGTTTCGTGAAACACTGTTGAGAAAATTTAGAGAACCGTCATTTGAAGCTGGCTGCTGAACAATTCTACTGCCACAAGCATACATTGCGCGTATGCTCCACGAAGATAAGTTAAGAGAAATTAGGGCTCATGCGGAGGCATACAGACAATCGCTTCTCCCTCGCTCTATTTGCGAGTGGAACCGCAGAAATTGCGGAGTATCTATATAGATGTAAATGTAGATCACATTAAATTCTGCCCTTCAGGAAGCCACCAGGGCCAGGCAAAGCCAGAAGATTTCGTAGTACGACAACTGTGGAAGAAGCCAAGTTGAATATTGTCAAGGCAGCATTAAATATCCAGTTGCACACGGCATTAACTCGTTTGAATCACAAACCAACAAACGTCAAGACGAATGAAATTCGTACAACAGGACGCCGTCTCCCCAAATCTGCAGCAGGCAAGAAACGCTAGGGCCGTGACCAAAGGAAACATCCAAGAAATATATCTGCCGCTGGGAGTCCGTGCCGCTGTTCGTCCTGGTCCGCCGTACCCACGCGTTCGCTTGCCCCCATCACAGGTTCCCACTGCCTTCCGCCGCCTCCTCGATGCACCGCCAGAGAAATAGCTTCACAGGGACAATCGATACACAGAGGGATATGTGGCGCTATAGACGCATGCGGCTACGGAAGGTAAGGAAGAATTAATGAGAAGCTTCACTTTTGTTTTCCATTCTTCTTTATATTAATCTTGTCAGCGGCTTGGATGCATGAGCTGTTAAGCTATAATTCTATCCCAAGTCAGATCTTGCAGTCTTCGGAATTGTGTGGATGATATTTTTCAATAAGTCAGATGGTAGTTGCCAGACTCACACAATCTACACACCAACATAAATAGTCGTTTTGTTGCCACTTCCCCCAATGATTTTAGAACCACTTATGGAATGTTATCTATGGCCTTCTGCCTTACATGATCTTAAACCCTAGAAACCTCATACAAATTCTGATTCTAATACTAGATCTCATATTGACTAATGTTTCCTTTTCTATCACATGAGATAAATCTTCCCTTTCATAGACGCCTTCAATGTACTGTTTCATCCATCTGCTCTCTCCTCTGGGTTTAACGGTGAAATTCCCGTTGCAGTCTTAACGTTACCGCTCTAGCTTTTAATTTCACTGAAGGTTGTTTTGACTTTCCTATATGCTGAATCAGTCCTCCTGACAATCATTTCTCTTTCGATTTCTTCATAGTTTTCATGAGCCATTTTGCCTTAGCTTCCCTGCACTTGCTATTTACTTATTCCCCAGTGACTTGTATCTCTGTATTCCCGAACTGAACATTTTTGTACTTCTTTCTTTCATCGATCAACTGAAGCGTTTCTTCTGTTACCCGTGGTTTCTTAACAGTTATCTTCTTTGTACCTACGTTTTTCTTTCGAGCTACTGTGATTACCCTTTTTATAGATTTACATTCTTCTTCAACTGAACTGCCTGTTGAGCTATTCCTTAGTTCTGTGTCTGTAGTCTTAGAGAACTTTAAGTGTATCTCGTCATTCTGAAGTACTTCTGTGTCCCACATTTTTACATGTTGATTCTTCCCGACTGATCTCTTAAACTTCACCCTACTCTTCGTCACTACAACATTGTGTAACGGCACCACCGTTTAGAATAGGGAAAGTTAGTTTTGTGCAATATTACCAGCGCACAAGTTACAGCCAGGAGTGGACCGCTTGACAATAAGTTACGCTGTCCAGTGGTTGCGGAATAGAATGCAGGCCACAGGGCTGTCGAACCACTGACAAGAGTAAATGGAGCAGTTTGCATGGCGCAAGCTACAGGCAGAAGGGGCCCACTGGCGCAACCTAGATGTCGTAAGTACGTGACTCAGAGCGGCGCGTTAGCAAAACAGGGGCGCACAGCCGAGTATAAATAGGTGCCATTTTCTAACGAGAGTCATTCAAGTGAGGCTGCTCTCCTCTTTCCGCTACATTGGTCATCCTGATGTATTCGGTGGCAGTAGTCACCACTAGAGTTGTGATCTCAGTCAATATCCGCCCCTGGTGGCCCCTTACAATCGTGTATCTGATTTCGGAATCTCTACCTGACTATGATGTAATGTAACACAAATATTACTGTGTCGCCTGGCCTTTTCATAGTATACCTTTTCCCCTCGTGAGTTTTGAACAGAGTATTCGCTATTACTAGCTGAAATTTATAACATAACCCAATTAGTCTCTTATTCCTTGTCCCAAGCCCATATTCTCCCGTTACTATCTCTTTTACTCCTTCCCCTACAGTTGCGTTCCAGTCTCCCATGACTAATAGATTTCCATATCCCTTTATGTACCGTATTACCCTTTCAATACCCTCGTGTACTTTCTCTATCTCTTCATCTTCAGCTTGAAACGTCAGCATGTGTACCTGGTGTTGGTTTGCTGTCGATTCTGATAAGAACAACCCTGTTACTGAACTGTACACAGTAACACACTATCTACCCTATCTTACTAGTCATAACGAATCCTACTCCCGTTGAACCATTTTCTGCTCCTGTTGATATGACCAGAAACTCTTGTCTTCTTTCCATTTCACATCACCGACCGCTCCTATATCTTGATCGAGCCTTTGCATTTGCCCTTGCAGATTTTCTAGCTTCCCTGACACGTTCTAGCTTTTGACAATCAACGCCCCAGCTCGTAGAACGTTATCCTTTAGTTGGTCATTCAATCTTTCTCTCATGGTCACTTTCTATTTCGCAGTCCCCTCCTGGAGACCCGAATGGAGAACCATCCCCAAATCCTTTGCTAATGTGGAGATCATCACGATATTTTTTTTCAATTATGTTGCACATGTCCTATGGATACACGTTATGTGTCTTGAATGCAGTGGATTCCACCGCTTACTGCATCCTAGTACGTTGATGACTGCTGATTCTGCCGCAACCGCCCCTCCCTCCCCTCCCAAGGACACGAGAATCCGCTGAACCTTTGAACCTTCTACCGCTCCTCCGCCCTCTTTGACAAGACCGTTGACATAATGAGTGTGACTTCTTATGCCGGAAGTCTTCCACCGGCAATGCTGGTTATTAACCAAGATTTACACCATGGCGAGTTTTAGACCCAGGACCGAGGTCGTCTTGATTACTAATCACAAACGCTACACCTAGGCCACCGGTGCTGCCTAAAGAGTGCTGATAACCGTTTCAGTGGAGCGGTCACAATGTGTTTAACCGCATTACTGAAATAAAAGCACTTAAACTCACTAGAGACAAAGGCGGGAGCGTTATCGCTCACAAGAATCTGAGGCAGACCGAGCCAAGAAAAAATTACAGTAAGATGACGAACAGTAACAGAAGCAGTAACCCGTCTGCTGCGAAGTAGCCAGACAAATCTAGAAAAAGGCATCGATTACTGCTGATATATAACGATTCCTCACTTTCATGCAAGGAAGGGGATCCACATAATCAATAAATAGTTTACCCATTGGGCTCTGTTCTGGCTCAGATTGTAAGAACCTCTTTCGCGAGTTGGTTTCTGGGTTCCCCTGTCTTGCACAACTCGGACTCGCCCAATAAACGACGAAAATCCCTACATGATGAGAGCGCGATAAAATGACAACGAAGTATATCCAAAGTTTTATGAAGGCCCAGATGACCTCCCACCAAAGAGAAATGAAGTACCGAAAGGTAGGAGACACCAACTCGCTAGGAAAGCCAATCCTTGGCTGAGCTAATTTAGGCAGTTATCGTCACAAAATGCCTTTTCTCAAAAGGTAACCAGGAACAAGCTCGCCTGCTAACAGACGCTTCTTAATGCGTCCCAAATAAGGATTTTGTTCTTGTTGACACTTAATATCCCAAAGAATTGCTATATCTGTGTCAGAACATTTCAAAGTGGAGCACAGGTCACGTCACAGCCTCCGTCCTCATTGTCGTCTTCATGAAATATTCGTCTTAGCTCAGCGGCAATCTGTTTATCGAAACCTCTGATACGGCGAACTCTGTAACGGAAGGCAGATATGCGAACGGCCCACCTTGCAAACCTGTCAGTCTTCCAAGGACGCGCCAAGACCCAACTCAAGGCTTCGTTATCAGTTTTTAAATCTAATTAGCTATGCTCAGGTTAAAACTTAAATACTTCCAGAGGCAAACAAGACAGCCAACGTCTCACACTCCTAAACAGAATATCTAAGCTCAGGACCCACTAACCTCCTAGAGGCAAAAGCTAAAGGACGTATTTCCCCTAAGTCTTCGTGCAACAAAACGGCCGCAACTCTGGCGTTAGAAGCATCAGTTTGTACAATAAACCACTTCCCGAAATCCGGAACAGTCAGTACTAGGGGGTTCAAAATGGTTCTGAGCACTATGGGACTTAACATCTGTGGTCATCAGTCCCCTAGAACTTAGAACTACTTAAACCTAACTAACCTAAGGACATCACACACATCCATGCCCGAGGCAGGATTCGAACCTGCGACCGTAGCAGTCGCGCGGTTCCGCACTGAGCGCCTAGAACCGCTAGACCACCGCGGCCGGCTACTAGGGGGTTGTTAAGGGTGTTATTAATAGTTTCAGTAGGTGATTGCTGGCTTTCTCCCCTAAACTTAAAGGTCGTTAAGGGGGGCGGCAACCTGAGCAAAATTTTATTGGGGACAAACTGGGGAAAATAACTGGCTATTCTTATGTACCTGGCGACGCCCTTTGTGTTCATAGGTGGAGGGTATTTTCTCTAAGCAGAAGTTCGCTCTGTCAGAATACCGTCCTTAGAAACCAGGTGTCCAAAAAAGTGTTGCCTAGCAAGATTAATATTAGATGGTTTGACCGTTAATCTGCCAGATCGGAGCCTTAGCAATACCTGTTCCAGATGGGTAAGATATTCATCAAAGGAGCTACTACAGACCACCACATCATCAATATCATTGTATACACAACCAAACTTAACGTCGCGTAAAACGTGATCGAAATCAGAGTCAGAACCACTGCCCCAGTAGCCAAACCTAAGGTTTCTCGATTAAATTCATACAGATTCCTGTCTGTACAAAATGCGGTAGCTGTTTTAGACTCCTCACTTAAAGGAATTTGATAGTAAGCCTGATTTATAGCAAGAACATCGAAACACCAAGCACCAGCATACCACGTAAAACCAGATATATGGGCAAGGCTGACGGAGAAGTAGATCGTGTAATCATAGCATTTTCTTTTAAGTATCATAGTCTTGGTGGGTGAGAGATGATACGGTGAACGGCATCGGTTAGCCGAATCTTGTACTCGGTGAGATTGATGACCCCCAACTTATTGGTCCCAACGTAAGGAAACTCTTCAAGGAGTACGGTTAACTGCCTAGCTTCATACTGCCCCTGATACTAACCCCAAATTCATTCAGCTATGAAACAAATGATATTAGTAATGGGACAACAAGAACATCAAGCTATTTTATGGAATGGCCAAAACGTGAACAAAAATGCTTTACTAGCAACATCAAGAACCAAACCTGTTCGCTGAATGGAATCACTCCCAAGCAACAAGGTGACAGATAAGTTTTTAACAACATTGAATATGACAGAGAAACCACAAATGGATGAACTCCCCTGCGCCTCACCCGCCGGAGGAAACTCTTGCCCATTAGCCACACGACATCCCTGGTAAGATGGACTTAATAATATACAACTTACACAAATCAGCAAGCTCGAGATACCAACTACAGTTCATTAAGGCAACAGAACTTCCCGAAGCCGAAAGTGCACCAACTGGTTCCCTGTTAAGTTCCCGATATTGAAGAGTAGGCTTATTAACCGCTTACAATGATCGGGGGATGTACTAGAAAAACTGTATTCTCCTCCCTCCCCGTTTCGGTGTTAGCTGTTAGACCTAGGACCACGACTAATCTTACATTTACGCACGTGGTGACTGTGCGCACCACATCGAAAACTAAGCTTATTGGCTATTGGGTAAGAAGGCAACTGCCATTGAGTATCAGCTTGGGCCGGAGATTTGAGTCGAAAATCCCTACCGCGAACCCGCTGGTCATCAGTAAATCTAAGTGCCAAGTAAACGGTGACCGATCTCCGGGTCTCATCCCTTCTAAAATATTGTAAGTACTGCCTTCCTCAGTAATCCTCATGTTCAGAGCCAAGACTGCGACACGAAACCTTTCAGTACATTGACCCAACTTTTCTGTAGCAGCTTGTACCCGCCAATAATGTCTCCGTTCAAGCTCATTACGCATACGCTGTTACATACTTTTCTCTTTAATTCGCGTCCTAAGCACACACAGGATACTTTGATCTTTAAGTACTTGAGATAACAAACCGCTCAATAACCCCGTTAATAAAGGGTAAAGAAATGCGGAACGCGCAATGTGTCAGCATTGGATTCAAATCGAACAAGTAACCTTAATGCCTGTTGAACTTGACTCAATTGGCTATAGATAACTCGGAAATACCCTGAAATAGATACATTACTGGGTTCGGTAACTTAGCAAAGGTGTCAGCAACAGCACAGCCAAAATTTCTATCACCGGCCTGATTTAGAATTGGCACCTGTCTCTGGATCACACTACTTTGCTCTAGATTAGACACATCTCTTTCCAGACTTAACGAGCCAGCCTTAATCTGTAAGTCTCTGACTTGATCGACCTACTGCTTGTTATTATTCCTCTACCAATCACTAAGCTTAAGGCAACTTATTTCATTGAGGCGATTACTGCAGTGAGCCAGATGGGCTTGGACCCTAAACAACTGCCAAGACGTAGATTGATTGCCTTCCAAAAACTGGAGATAAAGAAACACCTATTCCGAATCTACCAAAGCAGCAGGGACAACGTCACCTCACCAACCGTGTCATTAAAACTATGAAGAGGCACTTCCAGTGTTATGTGCAGCCGGGCCGTTAATCCAGAACACTACCATCTACGGGAGTGCCCCGCACCAGCAAATCGTAATCGAGGCGCTGCCTCTTCAGGTATGACATACACAAACAGCCTCTGGCCGCCATGATGATAAATAGCTTTGGCTATTATGTGAAGTCGTTGAGAGCCCTTTTAAATTCTGACTTTGGAACCTCGGAGTCTTCCATATTAACTCCTGCTTCTCATTCTGTCAAGTCATCAGGCAAGTCGTCCCCTCCACAGAGGCCTTCAGAGTACTGTTTCCATTTATCCGCTCTCTCCTCCGCATTGAACAGCGGAATTCCCATCGCACCCTTATTGTCACCCCTGCTGTTAATTTCACCGAAGGTTGTTGTGAATATTGTTCATGCCGACTCAGTCCTTCCGACAATTGTATCTGTATCGAATCCTGCACATTTTTCACGTAGCACATTCGCCTTAGCTTCCCTGCACTTTGTAATTCTTTCTTTCCTAATTGACTTGTAATTCAGTATTCCTGAACTTTCCAGCACATTTTTGTCCTTTATTTCGTCGACCAGCTAAAGTATTTGTTCTGTTACTCATCATTTCCTCGCAGTTACCTTCCTTGTCCCATGTTTTTCTTTCCAACTTCGGTGATTGCCCTTATCAGAGATGTCTATTTCTCCTCAGCTGAACTACTGGCATATTCACTATCGCAATATCTATATCCGTAGAGAACTTCAAGCCTATTGTTTCATTCCTTAGTACGTCCGCGTTCAATAATGGTTCAAATGGCTGTGAGCACTATGGGACTTAACATCTGTGGTCATCAGTCCCCTAGAACTTAGAACTACTTAAACCTAACTAATCTAAGGACATCACACACATCCATGCCCGAGGCAGGATTCGAACCTGCGACCGTAGCAGTCGCGCGGTTCCGGACTGAGCGCCTTAACCGCGAGACCACCGCGGCCGGCTACTTCCACGTTCAGTCTTGTTGAATCTTTATGGTTAGTCTTTTAACTTCAGCCTATTCTTCATCATCACTTAATTGTGATCTAAGTCTGTATCCGCTCATGGGTACGCTTCACAATGCAGTATCTGATTTCGTAATCTCTGGTTGATCATAATGAATCTAAATCAAATCTTCCGGCATCTCCCCGCTTTTTCCAAGAAAACTTCCTCCTCTTGTTATCATTCAACAAAGTATTTGCATTTAGTAGCTGAAATTTATTGCAATACTCAACTAGTCTTTCTCCTCTCTCATTCCTACCACCAAGCCCATATTCTCCCGTAACTCTTTATTTTATTCTTCCCCATAGAACTGCGTTCCAGTCCCCCATGATTATTAGATGTCCATATCCCTTTATGTACTGAATTACTCATTAAATATCCTCATATACTTTTTCATCTCATTTTCTGCAAACGACATCGCATGTATACCTGAACTATTGTTGTCGCTGTTTGCTATAGATTCTTATGAGAACAACACTACCACTGAACTGTTCACAGTAACTCACTCTCTGCCCTACCTTCCAGCTAACTACGAATCCGACTTCTGTTACACAATTTTCTGCAGCTGTTGATATGACCCTATACTCATCCTTGTCTTCTTTCCATTTCACTTCGCTGACCCCCACTACATCTAGACTAAGCTTTAGCGTTTGCCTATTCATATATTCTAGTTCTTCTACCAAATTCAGACTACTGACATTCCACGCCCCAACTCGTAGAATGTCGTGCTTTCATTGGTTATTCAATCTTTTTCTCATGGACACTTCCCCCTTGGCAGACGCCAGCCGGAGATCTGAATGGGGGACTAGTGCGAAATCTTTTGTGAATGGAGAATTCATAATGACAATTGTTTCATTTACAGATGTCATGTCATGTGGATACGCATTATGTGTCTTTAATTCAGTAGTTGCCATTGCCTTCTGCATCCTCATACAGTTGATCACTGTCGATACTTCCGCCTTTTAACGGCAGTTTCTCACGCAAAGATCACCAGTGTACCCTGAGCCTCTGTCCACTCCTCCGCCCATTTTGACCAGGCCGTTGACAGAATTTGCGTGACTTCTTATTATCGAAGTCTGCGGCCATAGTTGCTGATAATTTTCACTCAAGGCTTAAACAGTGGTAGGTTTCCAACCTGGGATGAGGGAACTTTGATTATTAGTCAGAGACGTCGTATTAACTTAGTTGTTACAGCTCTGGAGCGTTGTAGATTTCTTTGTATGCAGCCTCTGATTTGATTTCGAATAGAGCAAATCCTTTGGCCTATATTAGCGATAACAAATCTTCTGATTACGTTATGTGCTGATTATTTGAGACATATCGACGCTACAGCAATGTCGTTGTCGTAACCTAGAGGTGACGACCACGTATCTCCGTTAGCACTTAATATTCGCTGCACATTATGACATTCGTGATCACTTTCTTTTTGTGAGTTTCTTGTCAATTAATTGTTGCAGAACTATAAAATTCGTAGTGCACTCTTTAATAATCGCAAGTGTTATTTTCTAGATTTATGTGGCTTTCAAAGAAGCCTTAAATTTATTTGAAGACATGATGTTAACTTCAAAGGCCTCTTCCGCCAGTAGCGGGCCGCTTATTGAAGAATCTGGCTCTGACGATTCACTTTCGGATACCCTACGTGTCATTTCGTCGTCCTGTTATGTAGCACCAGGCGCAGACTGTGTATCAGCAGCAGTTGCAGAGCCTGACGCTATTTGAGCTCCAGTACTAGTTGGAGATATCTCGGGTGATGTATCGCTAAATTCATTTAAGTCGTTAATCTCAAGTGGCAGGTTTGTGGCAGTTTCATTTGTCAAATTTTTAATCTCATGTCTAGTTGAAGAACTATTATAATTAGAGATGACTGAGCAGCTGACAATATCTTTATTAAAATCGAGATGAAATTAACGTCTTCTAGTATGTTTAGTTGACAATTCTAGTATCGCTGCAGAAGAGTCAGATGAATGTTGCCCTTTTCCATACACTGTAGTAGGTGTAGAAATTTCAGGAGCTACGTCTTGTATCGATGGTGTAGACTTTTGAGTAGCAGCGTTACTTACGATGCCACAAAATTATTTTCCGCCGTTCGAAACAGTCAATAATTAATAGCAGGTTTTCCTGATTTAACCATTACTTTTGCGATGAAGACATACTGCGTCATCTATGGTAATACGGACTCTGGAATAAATTCCTTCATAGTAAAGCTGAATCGTGGGTGGTATTTCGCTCACATCTCGAATATATATTGACTGATGTGTCGAAATGATTTTATATCTGAAAATCTCTTAACCTTGCAGCCGGTTGGAATATCTCTAACATGTCCTGGTATTCGTCCCCAATTATAAATTATGTTAACTATTACAGTAATACCAATAAATGGAAATATATTAGAAAAAACTGCCATTTTAAAGTGCTTTACTGGCCTCATTATCTGTCTAACGCTGAAACAAAACGTCATTGCACTTATCGATCTACGTTTTCAAGAGAAGTGGTAAAAATTGATATATTTCCCCTACAAAAGCGTAGGAAATGCATCATACTGATACCAGAAATTACGCCACTTATCCATTTACCCATTTTACGTACGCATGTATTACGCTATTGGGGACATTGTCGACGATGACCGGCTTTTCTGTTGAAATTCCACTTTCAGAAGAAACAGAAGGTTTCAGATTTAGTGTAACGACCGCTGTTGGTTGAGACGATTCAGTCATGGAGGTTTCAATAGCGCGTCCATATCCGTGCACGATCGTACCTCCGTGTTGACAACATAGCTACCTTAATTATCTTAACTAGCTTGCCTAGTTTGAGGGAGGGGACCAAATAGCGAGGTCATCGGTCCCATCGGTTTAGAGGAGGATGGGGAAGGAAGTTAGCAGTGCCCTTTCAAAGGATCGCGAAATCTACCTGAAGCGATTTACGGAAATCACGGAAAACCTAATTCAGGGTGGCCGGATGCGGGTTTGGACCGGCGTCCTCCCGAATAGGGTGCTAACCACTGCGCCACCTCGCTCGTTAATTAGCTTAATTACACGGGGACTCCGCTTGAACCAATTATACCACTGATTGTCGTGGAATGTGCCAGAACACAGCTGAGTTCTAGAAACCTAAACTGCTGTTGATAGTTCTTTTCAGTCAGAAAGAAATGACACGTATTTACTTAATTGTTAGTGAAAGGTTATCTCTCTGGATTTTTAAACTGTGGTGTAAATGAATGTTGTAGACTGACAACCTATTGGAATGTATTCTTCGAACGCGTGGTTGCATACTGAGCAAAACGGATTTTCCCGCAGCACTACGTTCTTTTTTTTCCTGGATGCCTTTTAGGAAAAACAGTGACGAATTACAGATGGAACTCCTTCCGAAACTATTACTCGCTTCTTGTCGTTTCTAGTACTGGATTTAACTAAGATATCTGCACGTCGTCTAATGGCCAAAACTAGTGTTCTGAGACACAACAGATAAATGCGCTGATTGCGTGATTCCTACTTAAATGTGAAAGACGAAGAAACTGGGTTTTGGTCGACTTTCACATTATGCACATCTGATATGGAAATTTGGAAATTTGTGCTAAGGTCTTATGGGACGAAACTGCTGAGGTCATCTGTCCCTAATCTTACGCGCTACTTAATCTAACTTAAACTAACTTACGCTAAGGACGACACACACACCCATGCCCGAGGGAGGACTCGAGCCTCTGACGGGGGAAGCCACGTGGAATGTGACAAGACGCCTCAAACCACTCGCCATCTGACGTGCAAAATTAAACACCGACACATGTAAATCGCAACAATATAATTTACAAACAACATATTAGTATATTTTTATTAAATATCACCCGCGTAATCCGTCCATTTAGTTGTCTTACCAACAGCGATTGCTGTTATACCACGTACCTGCAGCATTCCTCTTTTGTGAGAGTTGCGTTTTGCTGGATTCGCAATTTTGCAGACAGACAGCAGAGCGAAACGGATGGAAGGGCACCATTAACATAAATTGTAAAAAGTGTGGCTTGAGGCAGGACAGCGTTCACTGTAGGCTGTTGTGTGCATTGAGGAGGGGAGGTGGACGCCTCTGGCGAGACAAGACAATACGCCACCGGCGACAACGCAGCTTCGGTCTGGCTGAGCGCTGCGCTCGGCACGCCCAGGCAGGAGTTCGCGAAATTCCAGGCGGCCGTAGCGTCGCACCCACGTCCTAAAACTTTTTGATAAGGAAGAGTTACAGATCTCAGCTAGCGAGCAGCAACAGGTTTTGTGTAGAAACGTTGACGGAGCACGATGCCAGTCTGTCAATATGAAGTAGCTGCTGCTACTGTCGCCGGTTCGAATCCTGCCTCGGGCATGGATATGTGTGATGTCCTTAGGTTAGTTTGGTTTAAGTACCCTACTGACCATTAAAATTGCTTCACAAAGAAGACATGCTGATGATAAACGGGTATTCATTGGACAAATATATTATACTAGAACTGACATGTGATGACGTTTTCACGCAATTTCGGTGCATAGATCTTGGGAAATCAGTACCCAGAACAGCCACCTCTGACCGTATTACCGACCTTGATACGCCTGGGCACTGAGTCAAACAGAGCTTGGATGGCGTGTACAGGTACAGCTGCCCATGCAGCTTCTACACGTTACCACAGTTCATCAAGAGTAGTGACTGGCGTATTGTGACGAGCCAGTTGCTCGGCCACCATTGACCAGACGTTTTAAGTTGGTGAGAGGTCTGGAGAATGTGCTGGCCAGGGCAGTAGTCGAACATTCTCTGTATCCAGAAAGGCCTGTACAGGACCTGCTGAAATGTAGGGTTTCGCAGGGATCGAATGAAGGGTAGTGCCACGGGTCGTAACACATCTGAAATGTAACGTCCACTGTTAAAAGTGCCGTCAATGCGAATAAGAGGTGACCGACACGAGTAACCAATGGCAGCCCATATCATCACGTCGGGTGATACGCCAGTATGGTGATGACGAATACACGCTTCCAATGTGCGTTCACCAAACACGGATGCGACTATCATGATGCTATAAAAAGAACCTGGATTCATCCTAAAAAATGTCGTTTTGCCATTCGTGCACCCAGGTTGGTCTCCGAGTACGTCATGGCAGGCGCTCCTGTCTGTGATGCTGCGTCAAGGGTAACCGCAGCAATGGCCTCCGAGCTCACAGTCCATGCTGCTGCAAACGTCGTCGAACTGTTCGTGCAGATGGTTGTTGTCTTCCAAACTTCCCCATCTGTTGACTCAGGGATCGAGACGTGGCTGCACGAGCCGTTACAGCCATGAGGATAAGATGCCTGTCATCTCGACTGCTAGTGATACGAGGCCGTTGGGATCCAGCACGGGGTTACGTATTACCCTCCTGAACCCACCGATTCCATATTCTGCTAACAGTCATTGGGTCTCGAGCAACGCGAGCATCAGTGTCTCGATACGATAAACCGCAATCGCGATAGGCTACAATCCGACCTTTATCAAAGTCGGAAACGTGATGGTACGCATTTCTCCTCCTTACACGGGGCATCACAACAACGTTTCACCAGGCAACGCCGGTCAACTGCTGTTTGTGTATGAGAAATCGGTTGGAAACTTTCCTCATGTCAGCACGTTGTAGGTGTCGCCACCGGCGCCAACCTTGCGTGAATGCTCTGAAAAACTAATCATTTCCATATCACAGCATCTTCTTCCTGTCGGTTAAATTTCGCGTCTGTAGCACGTCATTTTTGTGGTGTAGCAATTTTAATGGCCAGTAGCGTAGTTTTAAGTCTAGGGGACTGATCACCTCAAATGTTAAGTCCCATAGTGATTAGAGCCATTCGAACCATTTGAAGTCAATGCACTGCTGCATACTACCCCCTGTAAAGGCAACAGAGAGGGATGGGAAGGGACTTACGACGCTATGCTCTCGGCAGAACACGCCATGAGAGGGGTGAGGGGTTCATAAAGTGCGACACCGCTGCTTTGGCGTCCAAAACACTTTCAGACGGGCCCTCGTGAAAAAGCAGATAGGAATCCTTGGAGGTTGCGGGAAACATGCTGTTACGTTGAACAACGTGCTCCTTTGAGTCGCCGACAGGACAGAGCCAAAATGGTTTCCTTTCTGTAACTGAATCACTCAGCCGACTGGGTGCGAAAATACGGGAATTATATTGGACAGACTGCTCTAACGTGATACTATTTGGAAAATTATACAGAATGGGGGAAGCTCTCCAGCCAGATTCGCGGGCAGTTTTTATTTTTATTATGTGGGAGGACACTACCGCAAAATTGATCCTTTTTATTGGATAACTGCTTGTAAGATTTTTTATTTCTTTATTTTTTAATGGCTTGCCAGAAAGTGCTAATATTCGGCCTCTGCTTGCAGGAGAACACATTCGAGTTTTTCTCGCAGACTGCGGTTTCCGACTTCAAAGTGAATGGCCGTTATTTCCTTTTGCAGTTCCAACTGGAGCAAGATGTAAGGTTTGAACTTCGTAGCTTTTTGGGTTTCACAGGCATCATGTTCGTCAGAGTCGCCGTCTGAAGCCAGTCTCCCATGATGCAGTGGCTGTTGGTATAAAACAGCACCTAACGAGTCAATTGCAGTACTGTCAGTCAACACAACGACGCAGTTCAAAATGGCTAGATGTGCGACCGATTTGTGCAGGTTTAGGTAACGATGTGCTTAGTGCACATTAAATTTTTCCATGAGCTTGAGATATACACCCTTCTGCCGTGCTTAACGGTAGAAAAACTGATTTTTTACAGTCGCAATCGCCGGATCACGAAAATGAAATTTCCATGCAAAGAACTTAGTAACTTTATCTATGTGTTTTATATCTTGAATCTCTGCCAACGATAGTTCCTTGAATTGTTTCACGGAATTGTGAAAATGTTTGTCAATGAACAGGATTATTAGACACCATTATATCGCAATTCAGTGCTAACACTTAAAACTTTTATTTCAGGTTTCCGAATAAACAATAAAATTCATAGTACCTTTGACTTTCATTACGCATCAAACGTAGCACCAAAATTAAATTATAGCGTCACTTTTGTCCCATTCTTTTGAAGTTTATAACACCTTACTTCAGCGTCAATTACATATCCTTATCTAACAACTAATAATTAACAGTCTTCATTGGGTATCTACATACAGCTACAGGTTACATGTATAAAGTTATAGGCGGTGGGATAGTTGAGCTGCACTATTCTAAATGAAATCAGATCTGAATGTAACTTAGGTGTTAGGTGATCCAACTATTTCAGTAGCCAAAATGTAAAACTCGTTTTCATACGTCATCTGATTATCTATTTTACAAATTTATTTATTTATGTGATCTGACTACTCAATCTTCTTCCTTATAGCCGTTTAGAACGTGTTTTCTGACAGCTGCTCTCTCTTACTCACTTCTCAAAATTCCTCAAGAAAGCGCTGTGTTGTTTTTGCGTATCCCTGTCCAGTGTCTTCCAGTGGTTCGTTTAGTTTTCTCTCCGAGCGTGTGGTTTGCAGATTCCAAGGTTATACGTTCTTTTATGGTACCTACAGTGGTATTCATATCTGGTAAGTCCAGCTAAACTTCTCCTAATCAAGTGATTTTTACTTTTGTTTGAATTTATTATATTATGTAACTCTTTTTTAATCAGTTACTTCCTAGAAACGTAGATTCTGAGGCATATTGTGCTTTAGATAACTGTCTAGGAATGTCAAAGTTTCGCTTTAACTGATATTAGTTTGGGGTATTGATTCCATGTTATTCTCTATTGTTTCTGCTATTAGATGGTTCTTTCTAAATTGGCTTTACTGTCGAGTCCAGATGGTATGATTTCTCCTAGGTGTCTGAAAGAAGTCACATTTGAAACTGTGCCATATTTAGTTTTTAGTGGGGATCATTTTATGTACAATTTCCGATTAAATGAGCCTTCTCATATGTTATTCAGAAGCCTGTCTTTGATGCTATCTCTTGTAACTTCTGTACGGAGTACTTGGTTTCTCTCCTAGTCTTAATGAAGGTAGTTGGTCCTTCAGCAAAAGCTAAGCACTTCACTTTGATGCGCTGTCATGAGGTCCCAAAATTTATACCCCGATTTCGTTTCCTCATTCGCTGATTACATTGTCTAAAATACTGGTAAGCTGAGGCAAGCATTGGCTGTGTCTTTGTCGACTGTCCTTAAGTACTTCTAAAGGATCAGATACCAAGTATCATTATTCGTATATTGTGTCTGTGAGACTCCGCCAGTATTTCCGTACACCTGAAGCTCTTCTAAACTGTCCAGATACGTTTATCTGTCAACTGACTCACGGACCTAAGTGTGAAAAGGAGGCCGGTCCTTTGGGCTCCTGTCTTTTACATAATCGATCACAATGATATATTGTGTGCAGAGCAGGCCACTCGTGCGCGTTGTGGAGGCACAGTGACCGTTCAATGAACATTTCAGTTATTAGGCGCGATGTTGGGTGTAATGTAATTTTGCACGCAGTATTTTGAGATGAAGGAATTGTTCTAGTTGGAATCAGACCTTACTCAAACACAACTAAGGCTACTGTTAGGCGTGGAAGTTACCACATACGTAGATGGCAGAACAGTAAATTTCCTACTGGCAGCTTAGAGAATGCAAAAGACTGATGTCAGTTACAGGGGGGAGGGGGGGGGAGTAGGAGAGGAGTCATGGCTACCACTTTCCTCTGCAGAGGAATGGTGGCGGATGGGCCGTAGCAGCAGGTGGTTTTACTGTGCTCTCCAGGCACATGCGTTTATCAGGACACGAGACATTTATATGCAAATGACTGTGCTCGCTTGTTATGGCTCCTTGGCGTCATTACGTTGGCATGGGACGCTCATAATTGATCCTTCTACAGGAGAGAGGACGCCTCAGATTTCACATTTAGCTTTCACAGTGGTTTTAGCCGTGTGTCTTGCTGTGAATGACGTATAGGCTAATGAAAGAAAACATTTTGCTACGGTGGCCGTATCGGTCTGCGTGGCTTAATGACAGCACACTGGCATTCTAAGAGCTGTTGCATTTTTTTTGAGTTACATATGCCTCCCACGTCAGTGTTCCCTCTTGAAAGGTGAATCTATGTCGTGACTGCCGGGCAGACAGTCACGTCGAGGCGTGTATCAGCGAACGCGTGTTTTATGCTGCAGTAGAGAGAGAACTGGTAAAGGCATAGCTACCCGTCTGTTGAAGGTAGGCAGTACCCCGTTTAAGAAACACGCTTTTAGCGGACAAACACGGCACTTTGTGCTTTTTCAAGTAGCTCCACGTGGAGGACCTGGATTAGGAGATTACTAATGAGTAGACAAGAGAGAATATCTGGAAGGTGGAGGTAGAGGACAGCCAGGATCAGCTTGTGGGAGTGAAACTTGTAATCTGACTGTTGTGTAAGTGTCGTGTGGTAGACGGAAGGTGCCACCATCTATTTGATGTTACACGTCGGTGCGAAGGAACTCTGAACTAATTTTGGGTTGTTGCCGCTAGGCAAATCTGAGCTGATTTTCTGACTAAGAGCCTTGGGTCGCACGGTAAAGCAATTTTGTGTCAGGTTCGCAGCCGCAGTTCTGGATCCTGTAAAGGGCAATGGTGGTTGCCAACAGTAAATTTCGGATGCGTTTGTGATATGGTGTGGTCGTGTTTTTCATGGAGGGGCTTGCACCGCTTGTTGTTTTGCGTGGCACTGTCATAGTACAGGCCTACATTGATGTTTTAAGCACCTTATTGCTTCCCACTGTTGAAGAGCAATTCGGGGATGGCGACTTCAAGTTTCAACACAATCGAGCGCCTGTTCACAATGCACGGCCTGTGGCCGAGTAGTTACACGACAATAACGTTCCTGTAACTGACTGGCCTGCACAGAGTCCTGACCTGAATCCTGTAGAACATCTTCGGGATGTTTTGAAACGCCGAATTTGTGCCAGGCCTCACCGACAGCCATTGATACCCCTCCTCAGTACAGCACTCCGTGAAGAATCGGCTGCCATTCCCCAAGAAACCTTCCATCACCTGATTGACCGTATGTCTGCCAGAGTGAAAGCTGTCATAAGGCTAGGGGTGGGCAAACACCATATTGAATTCCAGCTTTAACAATGGAGAGCGCCACGAACTTGTAAGTCATTTTCAGCCAGGTGTCCGGATACTTTTGGTCACATAATGTATTTGTGTTGCTCATCTAATTTCACCCTTGGTCTTTTCTGACAATAAGTCTGTGTAATCACACTTGACACCTTTCATTTGAGTGGAACGTTCTAAGAGTAGTTAAGAATGTATTACACTACATCCGCTTTACTGTCATCTTTGGAGCCAAAGTATTGACTAGACATAGTCAGATCTCCAGTGCGCATAGTTACATGGTAGTGGAGCTGATCTGTCACTTAGGGTATTACCTGACAAATGGAAGTCAAGGGTGTTATACCGCATTACCAAACCAAACGCACGCCATGGATGTCTTCCATACAAATGGCGACTCTGTGGCAGGATTTTGTTACCTGGAGCTCTAACATTTTATTTAGAACTGGGTGAGGGAGTCAAATATCTGAATACTGTTCTTGGTACGTTGCATATTCAAGAATGAGCATTTTGTGTCAGAATTTAATTTCCTGGAATACTGTGATCTTCACTCTGTACAGTCTGGATTTAGATCTTGGGGCCTGTATCGAATTGTTGTTACTTGTGCGTTTTTTTGTGCGGAGAGGACGAATTCATAGAGCTTATCACGTATAATATTTGTGAGTTACATAGTGGATCGTTTCAACTAATTGGAGGACCGTCTTGTTTTGTAGTTTTGTGTGATAAGAAGTTACTTACTGCCAATGTGGACTTGCTTCTTGACGAAAACTATCGTATACAGTTGCAAATTTTTTTTACGTTCTATGGTGGGCTTAATAGAGCAAATTATTTTTGCTCAAATTGTGGTATAACTTATCTGCCGTTTATACCAGCTAAGCTTGATAGCAGCGAATTGTGCAAAATAAATTACAGCTGAATGTTTCACCATGAATATGCCCACCTACGAACACTCATAAATTACTTCACAGGATTGTGAACAGTTACATCCACAGTATATTAATATATGTGTTACTCTCCCTTTAGCTCAGTATTGGCGGCCGGCCGAAGTGGCCCTGCGGTTCTAGGCGCTGCAGTCTGTAACCGCGAGACCGCTACGGTCCCAGGTTCGAATCCTGCCTCGGGCATGGATGTGTGTGATGTCCTTAGGTCAAACTAGTTCCAAGTTCTAGGGGACTAATGACCTTAGAAGTTGAGTCCCATAGTGCTTAGAGCCATTTGAACCATTTTTTTCAGTATTGGCTGTCTGTATTGTTCCCTGCTTTCTGCACCACTTGTTGTGCTTAAGGCGGTGCCATAAGCACTGATGATTTTGGAATGGTTAATACTGAGTGTAACAATGATATACAGGGTGGTCCATTGATCGTGACCGGGCATAATATCCTACGAAATATGTGTCAAACGAAAAAACTACAGAGAACGAAACATGTCTAGCTTTAAGGGGGAAACCAGATGGCGCTATCGTTGGGCCACTAGATGGCGCTGCCTTAGGTCAAACGGATATCAACTGCGTTTTTTTTAATAGGAACCCCCATTTTTATTACATATTCGTGTAGTACGTGAAGAAGTATGAATGTTTTAGTTGGACCACATTTTTCGCTTTGTGATAGATGGCGCTGTAATAGTCACAAACATATGGCTCACAATTTTAGGCGAACAACTGGTAATAGGTACGTTTTTTAAATTAAAATACATAACGTAGGTACGTTTGAACATTTAATTTCGGTTGTTCCAATGTGATTCATGTACCTTTGTGAACTTATCATTTCTGAGAACGCGTGCTGTTACAGCGTGATTACCTGTAAATACCACATTAATGCAATAAATGCTCAAAATATTGTCCGTCAACCTCAATGCATTTGGCAATACGAGTAATGACATTCCTCTCAACAGCGAGTAGTTCGCCTTCCGTAATGCTCGCATATGCAATGACAATGCGCTGACGCATGTTGTCAGGCGTTGCCGGTGGATTACGATAGCAAATATCCTTCAACTTTCCCCACACAAAGAAATCCGGGGACGTCAGATCCGGTGAAAGTGCGGGCCACGGTATGATTCTTCGACGACCAATCCATCTGTCATGAAACATGCTATTCAATACCGCTTCATTTTATTGCCATCGATAAAATGGGGGCCAATTATCCTTCCTCCCATAATGCCGCACCATACATTAACAAGGTCGCTGATGTTCCACTTATCGCAGCTATCGTGGATTTTCCGTTGCCCAGTAGAGCATATTATGCCGGTTTACGTTACCGCTGTTGGTGAATGAAGCTTCGTCGCTAAATAGAACGCGTGCAAAAAATCTGTTATCGTCCCGTAATTTCTCTTGTCCCCAGTGGCAGATCAGTACACGACGTTAAAAGTCGTCGTTACGCAATTCCTGGTGCATAGAAATATGGTACGGGTGCAATCGATGTTGATGTAGCATTCTCAACACCGACGTTTTTAGATTCCCGATTCTCGCGCAGTTTGTCTGCTAATGATTTGCGGATTAGCCGCGAGAGCAGCTAGAACACCTACTTGCGCATCATCATTTGTTGCAGGTCATTGTTGACGTTTCACATGTGGCTGAACACTTCTTGTGTCCTAAAATAACGGTCCGTAAACTTGGATGATGTCGTCCAGGATACGGACTAGCACACGCCCGTTGGGCATTTTGATCACAATAGCCATACATCAACACGATATCGACATTTCCGCAATTGTTAAACGGTCCATTTTAACACGGATACTGTATCACGAAGCAAATGCCGCCCGCACTGCGGAATGTTGCGTGATACCACGTACTTATAAGTTTGCGACTATTACAGCCACCGATTGAACCGCCTGTCGCATGGAGGCGTCCGGACCTGCAACGACACACACCTGTGTGCTACACAGGTATTTTGACTGTCATATCAGAGAAGAAGGTAGTTCAGTAAGACGCTGTAGTAACTCGTCTTACGGAATCACATACCACGCAAAGAAATACGAGTATCCGACAGACCAGGAAGGACACATATAATTACTGACAGAGGATTCGACCACAACACTTCACCTTAGTGCAAAATTTCCAAAATTAGAAAGTGATTAAGAATAGCTTGCATCAGAATGCTTTGATGGCTTAGTCTCATAATGTGACGCCCTCTTATTTGTCCTTAGGATAAAAATTAGATTTCTTCTGTTATAGAATGGAAGGACCACTTGCAGAAGGAATGACAGGAATAGTAGCAACCTGCATTACGTACTACGAGTTTAAGAATGCTTTCCTTTTGCTGCTACTTTTCCTGAGACATGCAAGAAACAATTAAACAAGATATCATGATGTTCAGAGACCTAGACTCGTCGCGATCAAAAGCCTAGAAACGCTTTTTGCTTCATTAGTAAAGAAGAATCAGTTTTTGTTTCCTCCGTGTAAGGCAAGCGAAATCATACGGCTCTGCTACACGAAACTACCCTTCAGCTATCTAAGAATGCTAGCTGGAAGGTGTAGAGACAACATATAAGCGTTTGTTTGAAACGAATAACGTGCCTGAAAATCAAAGGAAGAATTATGGATATTTCAGAGTTCGCTCCTAACATTCAATGTATGGTGTAATCTTCCGGCTACCACATGACACTTACACGACAGTCTGAGTACTGAGTCCTTCAAATGAACAACAAAGTGTTATACTGCACCACATTTGACTGGAGATATATGCTAAAGACGCTAATAATAAACCTGTGCCAGACAGCTGAATGAGCTGAATAAATCTGTTCGAATACCGAAGACTTAGATTAACTACAATAATAAGAAAAGGAGAACGTTATTAAATAATATCTGCACCCCATTATGCGAGTTATAGTACAAAACGTTCGACTGAAAGGGAATATTGAGAGTGTAAGCCACATTATTACCATAGTGTAAACGGCATATCAGAACAGTGCTCATAATTTTTCGTGTGCAGGTCGGTCACTTACCGAGGTGAAAAGAAAAGGTAAATTACTGGGTAAACCTGTGGAGGTATAAGTCCAAGTCTGTCTTGAATTTCAGTTAGGCTCGAAACAAATTCCTTGATAGTGCCGAATTTCGCTACTGCTCACATACTGGGCAGGAATTTTCTCAATGAACATAAAACTTTATTAGACGTACGGAGAAGAGGCGTCACACTACAGAAGGATATTCTCTTGAAAATATGATGGGAGGAGCAGAACTGTCTAGCAATTTTTTGAAATGGGTTGTTGTTGTTGTTGTGGTCTTCAGTCCTGAGACTGGTTTGATGCAGCTCTCCATGCTACTCTATCCTGTGCAAGCTTCTTCATCTCCCAGTACCTACTGCAACTTACATCCTTCTGAATCTGCTTAGTGTATTGATCTCTTGGTCTCCCTCTACGATTTTTACCCTCCACGCTGCCCTCCAATGCTAAATTTGTGATCCCTTGATGCCTCAAAACATGTCCTACCAACCGATCCCTTCTTCTAGTCAAGTTGTGCCACAAACATCTCTTCTCCCCAATCCTATTCAATACCTCCTCATTAGTTACGTGATCTACCCACCTTATCTTCAGCATTCTTCTGTAGCACCACATTTCGAAAGCTTCTATTCTCTTCTTGTCCAAACTGGTTATCGTCCATGTTTCACTTCCATACATGGCTACACTCCATACAAATATTTTTAGAAACGACTTCCTGACAAATCTATACTCGATGTTAACAAATTTCTCTTCTTCAGAAACGCTTTCCTTGCCATTGCCAGTCTACATTTTATATCCTCTCTACTTCGACCATCATCAGTTATTTTACTCCCTAAATAGCAAAACTCCTTTACTACTTTAAGTGTCTCATTTCCTAATCTAATCCCCTCAGCATCACCCGATTTAATTGGACTACATTCCATTATCCTCGTTTTGCTTTTGTTGATGTTCATCTTATATCCTCCCTTCAAGACACCATCCATTCCGTTCAACTGCTCTTCCAAGTCCTTTGCTGTCTCTGACAGAATTACAATGTCATCGGCGAACCTCAAAGTTTTTACTTCTTCTCCATGAATATTAATACCTACTCCGAATTTTTCTTTTGTTTCCTTTACTGCTTGCTCAATATACAGATTGAATAACATCGGGGAGAGGCTACAACCCTGTCTCACTCCTTTCCCAACCACTGCTTCCATTTCATGCCCCTCGACTCTTGTAACTGCCATCTGGTTTCTGTACAAATTGTAAATAGCCTTTCGCTCCCTGTATTTTACCCCTGCCACCTTCAGAATTTGAAAGAGAGTATTCCAGTTAACGTTGTCAAAAGCTTTCTCTAAGTCTACAAATGCTAGAAACGTAGGTTTCCCTTTTCTTAATCTTTCTTCTAAGATAAGTCGTAAGGTTAGTATTGCCTCACGTGTTCCAACATTTCTACGGAATCCAAACTGATCTTCCCCGAGGTCCGCTTCTACCAGTTTTTCCATTCGTCTGTAAAGAATTCGCGTTAGTATTTTGCAGCTGTGACTTATTAAACTGATAGTTCGGTAATTTTCACATCTGTCAACACCTGCTTTCTTTGGTATTGGAATTATTATATTCTTCTTGAAGTCTGTGGGTATTTCGCCTGTCTCATACATCTTGCTCACCAGATGGTAGAGTTTTGTCAGGAATGGCTCTCCCAAGGCCATCAGTAGTTCTAATGGAATGTTGTCTACTCCCGGGGCCTTGTTTCGACTCAGGTCTTTCAGTGCTCTGTCAAACTCTTCACGCAGTATCTTATCTCCCATTTCATCTTCATCTACATCCTCTTCCATTTCCATAATATTGTCCTCAAGTACATCGCCCTTGTATAAACCCTCTATATACTCCTTCCACCTTTCTGCCTTCCCTTCTTTGCTTAGAACTGGGTTGCCATCTGAGCTCCTGATATTCATACAAGTGGTTCTCTTCTCTCTTTAATTTTCCTGTAGGCAGTATCTATCTTACCCCTAGTGAGACAAGCCTCTACATCCTTACATTTGTCCTCTAGCCATCCCTGCTTAGCCATTTTGCACTTTCTGTCGATCTCATTTTTGAGACATTTGTATTCCCTTTTGCCTGCTTCATTTACTGCATTTTTATATTTTCTCCTTTCATCAATTAAATTCAATATTTCTTCTGTTACCCAAGGATTTCTATTAGCCCTCGTCGTTTTACCTACTTGATCCTCTGCTGCCTTCACTACTTCATCCCTCAGAGCTACCCATTCTTCTTCTACTGTATTTCTTTCCCCCATTCCTGTCCATTGTTCCCTTATGCTCTCCCTGAAACTCTCTACAACCTCTGGTTCTTTCAGTTTATCCAGGTCCCATCTCCTTAAATTCCCACCTTTTTGCAGTTTCTTCAGTTTCAATCTGCAGTTCATAACCAATAGATTGTGGTCAGAATCCACATCTGCCCCTGGAAATGTCTTACAATTTAAAACCTGGTTCCTAAATCTCTGTCTTACCATTATATAATCTATCTGATACCTATTAGTATCTCCAGGATTCTTCCAGGTATACAACCTTCTTTTATGATTCTTGAACCAAGTGTTAGCTATGATTAAGTTATGCTCTGTGCAAAATTCTACAAGGCGGCTTCCTCTTTCATTTCTTCCCCCCAGTCCATATTCACCTACTACGTTTCCTTCTCTCCCTTTTCCTACTGACGAATTCCAGTCACCCATGACTATTAAATTTTCGTCTCCCTTCACTACCTGAATAATTTCTTTTATCTCGTCATACATTTCATCACTTTCTTCATCATCTGCAGAGCTAGTTGGCATATAAACTTGTACTACTGTAGTAGGCATGGGCTTTGTGTCTATCTTGGCCACAATAATGCGTTCACTATGCTGTTTGTAGTAGCTAACCCGCATTCCTATTTTTTTATTCATTATTAAACCTACTCCTGCATTACCCCTATTTGATTTTGTATTTATAACCCTGTAATCACCTGACCAAAAGTCTTGTTCCTTCTGCCACCGAACTTCACTAATTCCCACTATATCTAACTTGAAATGGGTATAAAAGCAGATATTTTTATATGTAGTACGTAAATATTCACACTTATCAGTGTTTTAGTTGTTTTATCCTCTGCATAGAACAGTCTCCCCACAAACAAGTCACATGCTTTACAACTTTATGTTTTCAACATGGCCGTGCCTGATCCACAAAGTGGAAGCTGCCCGGCAGTTTAGACTTCCTGTTAATCATTGTCATGTTTACAAAGTCAACAAAGGCGTGCCACCCACATAGTCGTATGCCATTATCCCTGAAGAAACTGGAAAATCACTGTTCCGTCATAATGGATTCGAGAAGCACGGCAATCAGCGGTAAAGGCAAGTTTGATTGTTCGTCGCAGATTCCCTGCTCGTCGCTATCCGCCCGCAATATCCTTCGCTGTAGTACACCAGCTTCTGCGAAACTCGAGATCTCTTCGCCCTCGATACGACGAACGTGCGTCGCAGCATTAAGATATGAGGAGGAAATTCTACGCACAGTTATGTATCAAACTACCATAAGTACAAGATCCTCGGCATGTCAGGCGGAAACAACTCATATGTAACTTCATCGCACACTGCGCGAAGAGTTACTGCATCCTTACGACCACCACAGCGTTGATCATCTTTTCGAGGCGGATTACCCACGAAAAACTACATTCTGCACCTCCATCTTGGAACAGTGTGGAAGAAAATGCTGAGTACCTTCGGAAAGTGTTGGTGACATATGAGTCCACGCTCATTCACGTGAGAATGACATCCACATTCGTTATAGCTAGGCGTGCTGCACAGCCCGCTTTATCTCTCGTAATAACTCTTCCCGTTATCTCGGGGATAAGAGACATTAACTGCTTCTTGTACTACGCATACTTGAAGGCACTAGCCAACCTAAGAACTTACGACTTGTAATAGTCTACCAGTGACGTAAATACTGGTATTATGTTGTTCTGTACACCGACTGCAGCCAAGAAAAGAAATATCTGTGCTTACAACCGTTAGACTCTGTACATGTGAAGGGCGGTCAAAATATGTCTGGAAAGCTTGTAGGGGTGTTGCGGGACAGACTGAGCTGAGATACAATTGTTCAGAAAACAATTGAATACTTCGCGCTGTTTTCGAATTAATTAGAAATAAATTTAGCTGATCAGGCTGTCGCACGCCTAATCCAAGGTCCGACGAGATACATTTAGGGTCAGCTGTTCTTATAGCACACGAGACATTCCTGGCTTTTGCTCGGGTTCGATCCAAAATACCGTCCCATATATCTAAAAGACCTGAGTCGAAACAAGGCCCCGGGAGTAGACAACATTCCATTAGAACTATTGACGGCCTTGGGAGAGCCAGTCATGACAAAACTCTACCATCTGGTGAGCAAGATGTATGAGACAGGCCAAATACCCTCAGACTTCCAGAAGAATATAATAATTCCAATCCCAAGGAAAGCAGGTGTTGACAGTTGTGGAAGTTACCGATCTATCAGTTTAATAAGTCACAGCTGCAAAATACTAACGCGAATTCGTTACAGACGAATGGAAAAACTGGTAGATATCGACCTCGGGGAAGATCAGTTAGGATTCCGTAGAAATGTTGGAACACGTGAGGCAATACTAACCTTACGCCTTATCTTAGAAGAAAGGTTAAGGAAATACAAACCTAGGTTTCTAGCATTTGTAGACTTAAAGAAAGCGTTTGACAATGTTGACTGGAATACACTCTTTCAAATTCTAAAGGTGGCAGGGGTAAAATACAGGGAACGAAAGGCTGTCTACAATTTGTACAGAAACCAGATGGCAGTTATAAGAGTCGAGGAGCATGAAAGAGAAGCAGTGGTTGGGAAGGGAGTGAGACAGGGTTGTAGCCTCTCCCCGATATTATTCAATCTGTATATTGAACAAGCAGTAAAGGAAACGAAAGAAAAATTCGGAGTAGGTATTAAAATCCATGGAGAAGAAATAAAAAGTTTGAGGTTCGCCGATTACATTGTAATTCGTCAGAGACAGCAAAGGACTTGGAAGAGCAGTTGAACGGAATGGACAGTGTCTTGAAAGGAGGATATGAGATGAACATCAACAAAAGCAAAACGAGGATCATGGAAGGTAGTCGATTGAAGTGGGGTGATGTTGAGGGAATTAGATTAGGAAATGAGACACTTAAAGTAGTAAAGGAGTTTTGCTATTTGGGGAGCAAAATAACTGCTGATGGTCGAAGTAGAGAGGATATAAAATGTAGACTGGCAATGGCAAGGAAAGCGTTTCTGAAGAAGAGAAATTTGTTAACATCGAGTATAGATCTAAGTGTCAGGAAGTCGTTTCTGAAAGTATTTGTATGGAGTGTAGCCATGTAAGGAAGTGAAACATGGACAATAAATAGTCTGGACAAGAAGAGAATAGAAGCTTTCGAAATGTGGTGCTACAGAAGAATGCTGAAGATTAGATGGGTAGATGACGTAACTAAGGAGGAGGTATTGAATAGAATAGGGGAGAAGAGGAGTTTGTGGCACAGTTTGACAAGAAGAAGGTCCGGTTGGTAGGGCATGTTCTGAGGCATCAAGGGATCACAAATTTAGCATTGGAGGGCAGCGTGGAGGGTAAAAATCGTAGAGGGAGACCAAGAGATGAATACACTAAGCAGATTCAGAAGGATGTAGGTTGCAGTAAGTACTGGGAGATGAAGAAGCTTGCACAGGATAGAGTAGCATGGAGAGCTGCATCAAACCAGTCTCAGAACTGAAGACCACAACAACAACATATCTGGCGGACCACATGAATTTGCGCGTGTACATCCCCATTCTCTAATTTAAATACTAATTAACTCTTGAACTACGTAATGTATAGAATTTTTGTTTTCTCAGCGCAACTGTTACGGCGTAAACTTGGCCCCAGCTCGCCAGTCAGGAACGACGAAGAAGAAGGTGTTTGGTTTGTGGGGAGCTCAAATGTGAAGTTACCTGGGCCGTACAAATTCCCAACCTTGCCCAGTCCGCGACCGACCGGTGACGGGCACTTCAATAGGAGCGTCAACGTTAGCGACTTCGTGAGGAATCTCTATGGCGCACAGACTTGTGTTGATATATTCTGAAGAAGACTGATTATTTTGTGTGTCGCCTTTTGCTTGCGACGCATATCAAAATTAAATATTGTATCTTGTGTTATTGTAGTAAAACTCATCAATACGAGTTGTTTTATTGTTTGTCTAGCAAACAGAGCAGGCAGGATTTCTAGACACAACAACATTGTTGCCCAGGATGGGCGAACAACAGTAGCGACGACGTGTAAGGCGACGACATGATCAAATAACACAGTGACAACCCGTTAACATTTCGACCCCAGAGGCAATAGCTGCCACAGTTTAGTTTTGTAGTGGGCTTTTGTGGTTTGCTGGCACCTTAATTCTATCTTGTCTGCGTATTACATTTGCTTGTTCCAAAATGAACAACCCTCCTCTCCAACCCCCTGCCCAGGCGCCTCAGCTGCAAGCGATAGATGCAACGCAGCTAACACAGATAGATGTTTCAGTTTTAGACGAAGCAGACTGCAACCCTTCTCAATACGGTACAACAGTTTCTCACCAACCAAGCAATGAACGCTGCGCAAAATGAAACAACGGTAGCTCCGAGTGCCATGCTGTCTTTTCACCAGTTTAACGAAGAAGAAGAGAATTGGCTGGAGTAGTTGCAAGAGTATGAAGCCCACATCATTGCTCACGAAGTATCAGGTACTGTGAAATAACATTATTTTTTGTCAATGGTAGGACGTGCAGCCTTTCGCAGCATTCAGAAATTGTTCCCTGACGCCATTTTCCTGTGATCAGACTGTAGATTTTCTAATTAACAATTATTACACAAGTGAATGTTGTGGGAGCTAGTTACCATTTCTTTCGTTGCAAGGAAAGATCAGAAGAAACTTATCGTGAGTGGGTAACAGATTTACAGGGTAGGACGAGGAAATGCAAATTCTAACGTGCTTGTGGTTCTTTATATTCACATGTTATTTTGCGTGACGCGGTCATGTACAATGTAAGTAATGTCAAACAATGAGAACAGATTTTGAAACAGTCAGATCCATCATTTCAGCACGTAGTACAAATTCCAGATCAGTATGATTCAGTTGCCTTAGCAGCCGATATATTTGAGCAGCCGCCAATTTGTCGGGTTGAGTCGTCCACTGCTCATGACCGGCCCAGAAGGCAGCAACAGTACGCACGCGCCAAGATATGTAAACAGTTCTCCAAACTGGGGGCTATGTCAGTGAATAGAAATAAGTCGAGACCTCGGTGTAATTCACGGCACAGACGACAAGACTGCCCGTCTAGACAAGCACAGTGTTACGCTTGTGGCAAGAACGGTCACGTACAATCCGTATGTTTGTAACGCAACAAACATAAGAATTCTGCCCACTCACAAAAATCCAGTCACAAGACCCATGTAATCAATGCAGTGTAATCAAAGCCTGTTTCAGGTATTAGCAAAATTAGCAAGCAAACAGTTTCTTCAGTGCTACGCCAGTCACAAAATCTTTTTGTTCATTTGCATCTTAGTGGAAAAGGTGTGAAACTTCATTTGGACATGGGTACCTCTGTTACACTGCTGAATCTTAACATATATCAACTGTTAGGTTCCCGTGCCTGTCAAAAACTAGCAAGCACTTGACGCTTATAATGGATAATGTTCTCGGAAAATGTACTATGCTGCCATGTATCACTCCCATACCCGAACTATTACGCTCACTGTGCTTCAGTCACACGATTGTGAGACCATATTTAGTCTTGAATCGTTTGATTTGTTTGGCTTTCAAATTCAGGCAATGTGTCCTCACTGACAGCTTCAAATCAAATGGTTCAAATGGCTCTGAGCACTATGGGATTTATCATCTGAGGTCATCAGTCCCCTATAACTTAGAACTACTTAAACCTAACCAACCTAAGGATATCACTCACATCCATGCCCGAGGCAGGATTCCAACCTGCGATCGTAGCGGTCGCACGGTTCCAGATTGAAGCGCCTAGATCCGCTCGGTCACACCTGCCGGCCTCAGCGACAGCCTTCAATGCTTGTCTAGCTAGCTTGCTAAAAGAATTCCGTGAACTCTTTTTTGACGGTTTAAGCAAGGCTAACAGTTTTGTTGTACATATTACTATGAAAGACAATGCTCAGCCGAAGTTTTGCTTGGCCGGAACTGTTCCCATTCCCTTACGGGACAAAGCGCCTGACTGCAACATAATGGTTACGGCCATACAAGCTAGTCAGTGGGCAAGTCCAGTGGTTTTGCTCCCCAAACCTTCATGTCACATTCACCTCTGTGTTGATTTTTAGCCTACAGTCAACCCAGAAACTGTGGTTGATACTTACCCCTTGCCACGCCTAGAGGATCTTATGGACAAATTAGAAGCTGATCGCTACTATTCAAAAATTGATTTGCTTGACGCGTATCTTCAATTACCACTAGATGAAGATTCTCGCCTCCTATCGTTTTCATCGACGAGATGGACCATAACCGGCGGAATTGCGTCATGGCCACTGCCATCGAACACTGCTGCACCTGCTCCACCGTCCTCAACACGCGGTGCCGAATGAAGGCCGCCAGTATCGCTTCGCATCGCATGATACTGTGTGTTTCAGTGCTTTTAGCGAGAGCAGTCGATGTGCGAGAGGCGACATCCTTCGTCGACTTGGCACGTGCATGTATCTCATTTCGGGCTCAGACGAATTGCGTCGCTGACATCAAAATTGAATTCGCCACTGTCATGTGCACGGTGATCCTTCTCTATCTCTTCCACCTGATTCACGGACTCCAAGAATATCGCGACCACAGCAGCCGCGAGAGGGTGCCCTAACGACACCGCGGGACGACCACCTATAGACGGAGCCTTCGCCTCCTCCGACTTGTCTCGTCCTACCGATGGAGATGGACCCACCGACGCCGCAGCGGTCGACGCCTTCTACATCGTGGTATGGGCCTCAGGAGGTGGAAACCTAACCTTCGGGGCGTTTTCCACAAGAGCGAAAGCCGAATGGCGGGGTTCGACCGAAAGTCTGATGCCCCCTGCAGCCACAGCTTCCGCTAATGCCTCTCTTCCAGTCGCTTTGGGGGGGGGGGGGGGGGGGGTTGGTTATCAGTCTACTGACTGGTTTGATGCGGCCCGCCACGAATTCCTTTCCTGTGCTAACCTCTACATCTCAGAGTAGCACTTGCAACCGACATCCTCAATTATTTGCTTGACGTATTCCAATCTCTGTCTTCCTCTACAGTTTTTGCCCTCTACAGCTCCCTCTAGTACCACGGAAGTCATTCCCTCATGTCTTTGCAGATGTCCTATCATCCTGTCCCTTCTCCTTATCAGTGTTTTCCACATATTCCTTTCCTCTCCGATTCTCCGTAGAACCTTCTCATTTCTTACCTTATCAGTCCACCTAATTTTCAACATTCGTCTATAGCACCACATCTCAAATGCTTCGATTCTCTTCTGTTCCGGTTTTCCCACAGTCCATGTTTCACTACCATACAATGCTGTACTCCAGACGTACATCCTCAGAAATTTCTTCCTCAAATTAAGGCCGGTATTTAACATTAGTAGACCTCTCTTGGCCAGAAATGCCTTTTTTTGCCATAGCGAGTCTGCTTTTGATGTCCTCCTTGCTCCGTCCGTCATTGGTTATTTTACAGCCTTGGTAGCAGAATTCCTTAACTTCATTGACTTCGTGACCATCAATCCTGATGTTAAGTTTCTCGCTGTTCTCATTTCTACTACTTCTCATTACCTTCGTCTTTCTCCGATTTGCTCTCAAACCATACTGTGTACTCATTAGACTGTTCATTCCGTTCAGCAGATCATTTAATTCTTCTTCACTTTCACTCAGTATAGCAATGTCATCAGCGAATCGTATCATTGATATCCTTTCACCTTGTATTTTAATTCCACTCCTAAGCCTTTCTTTTATTTCCATCATTGCTTCCTCGATGTACAGATTGAAGAGTAGGGGCGAAAGGCTACAGCCTTGTCTTACACCCTTCTTAATAAGAGCACTTCGTTACTGATCGTCCACTCTTATTATTCCCTCTTGGTTGTTATACATATTGTATATGACCCGTCTCTCCCTATAGCTTACCCCTACTTTTTTCAGAACCTCGAACAGCTTGCACCATTTTATATTGTCGAACGCTTTTTCCAGGTCGACAAATCCTATGAAGGTGTCTTGATTTTTCTTTAGCCTTGCTTCCATTATTAGCCGTAACGTCAGAATTGCCTCTCTCGTCCCTTTACTTTTCCTAAAGCCAAACTGATCGTCACCTAGCGCATTCTCAATTTTCTTTTCCATTCTTCTGTATATTATTCTTGTAAGCAGCTTCGACGCATGAGCTGTTAAGCTGATTGTGCGATAATTCTCCCACTTGTCAGCTCTTGCTATCTTCGGAATTGTGTGGATGATGCTTTTCCGAAAGTCAGATGGTATGTCGCCAGACTCATATATTCTACACACCAACGTGAATAGTCGTTTTGTTGTTATGGGGAGGAATGTTATGGCGTAATGTCAGCGCCGGCACGCCAGTCGGGAACGGTAAAGATGAGAAGGCTAGTGACGGGCACTTCAGCAGTAGCGTGAACATTAGCGACTTCGTTAGGAATACCTATGTACCACAGACTTGTGTTGGTATATTCTGAAAAGACGGATTATTTTGTTTGTTGCCTTTTGCTTGCGACACATATCAATGTTAAGTATTGTATCTTGTCTTATTGTAATAAAACTCGTAATTGACTGTTCGTTTGGCGAACCGAGTAGGCAGTATTCCTATACACAACAACAACCCATCCTGCAACGTACTTACAAGCTCTTCAGCCAGTCTCTGACCTCTCTGTAAATATCAATGTTCAATGGATTTCCTCCTCGATAGGTGTACGTGCTCGTGTGCAAGTATACTAACGACGTCGAAATGGGTTGCGCTTGCAATCTTTCACACCGTTTTTCTGGTTGTTAGCAAGTGAAAGACTTGTTCTGTTTCCCTGATTCTATGTTCCAAATGAAGTAGTCATGTGGATCGTCGAGTACAGGGGGCTCGCAAGCACAGAAGTCGACATTTTTTCACTATCAATTTGTAGCTATTTGATACTCAGACGCGTTTCGTTCAAACTGGTTGAAAGAAGCTGCGTGTCCGGCTTCAGATAGTCATGGCCACATGCAGAACTGATGCACATCATATCTTTATAGGCTCAAAGCTTTCGTTATTCCCATGCGACCGCTTTGTCCAGAAGAAGACATGCCTCAGGTCGGAAGTCTATACTGCCCGGAAGTCTGTTTGATGACTTCCTTGGATAAATGAACCAAAAGGCAGGAGTCATTGAATTACCGTAGGCATTCACTTTGCATTATTTTTAAGAGAGTTCGGAGCTTTACTAGTAGTTGAGGATGATGTAATACAGAACATGTAGCACAGAATGATCAACCTACTTGTTTTCTATAATTTGTCCTCAACATACGTTAGAAAACTCACTTGTCAGTGATATAGTTTTATCCCGTGAGTAGACTGATTACCTGCTGTTGTCGCCTTTCATAGTCGGTTTTCGTCATGAAGAGAAAGCTGGATGTTTTGTTCACAGTTTGATATTGTTGCATGACAAGACGTGAGCTCTCCATAACGTGCATATGAAAATGATTCTCCGGACCAAACAGAAAGCATTGTTTTTAATTCCCACCATGAAAAAGTCAAGTTTTGGCAGTTGATCATAGTTTTGATGTGAGGTCTTCTCTGCTTATTCACCCTTCAGAGTGACGCAGATGTTCCTGTGATAGACTTGTTAGAAGCCTCAGATTTATAAATCGATGTATTGTCTGGAGAATCACGTCGTCGTCTTTCTGGAAGTGCCTGCGACGTAATGGTATCTTCATCCGAGGAGAATGGATGAAGTAGGTGGTTGTCGTATCAGCAGAAAACGACAGTTGAGGCAAAATTTTATGGACAAAAGGGGCAACTTATGTGTGGCTGTGTCCTGAGCAGAAACAGCCGGTGCGTTGTCTCGAAGCAAAAGCTTTTCCTCGACGCTTCATATTAACAACCTCTCGTAAAATCGGCAGGAGATTTCTATAGTGTGCTCATGGGTTGCTCCTTACGAGCTTAATATTTTGGCATCGCACCATGGTAGTCCCAGAAAGCACATCACCTTGCCCGATGCTGGATCTTCAACTAATTCGGAGTTACTGAATTCACATGTTTATATTGATGCACTCAGTTTTCCGACGGTGATTAGGTGGCTAAAGAAGCCATCAGGATGACATGCACAGCTAAATCTTCATGTACATCGCTACTCTACATTTCACACCGAAATGGCTGGCAGAGAGTTCTTTGAACCACCTTCAGACAATTTTTCTGCTGTTCCACTATCTAAAAGAGCGAAAGAACACTTGCATCTTTCTGTACGAGCTCAGATTTTTCTTAATTTCTTACGGAAATCATATCTCCCTATATACAATGGGAACAGTAAAATATTTTCACATTCAGAGCACGAAGCTACTGACTGAAATTTCGTCAAAAGATCAAATGCTTGAGTTTTAATGGCTGACACCGCAATTCACCTGTCATATACATGACACTTTATACCCCACTTCGCGATAAAACAAAACGAACTGCCCTTCGTTTTGCTTTCTCGGTGTCGTCCGTGAATCCCAGCTTGTAAGGAACCGACACTGCACAGCAGTACTCTAGAAGAGGACGAAAATGCATCGTGCAGGCAGTCTCTCTGGTAGACCTGTTACATTTCGCAAGTGTTCTGACAAGCAAAGGATGTCTTTGGTTTCCCTTCCGGCCAATACCATCTATGTGATAGCCCTAATTTAAGCTGTTCGTGTTTGTAATTCCTACATATTTAGTTCAATTGGCAGCCTTTGTGCGCTTTATTGTGTAGCCGATATTTAACGCATTTCTTTCGCATTCATGTGAATAACCGCACATTTTTCTTTATACAGAGAGCACTGTCACTTTTCACACCAGACATATCTTGCATAAATAATTTTGCAGGGGGTTTTGACCTTCTGATGACTTTACTGGACGGTAAATGCCAGCACTTACATTCTACTCGTTGAGTTTCTGTCGATTGCTAAGTACTGTAACCTTCCTGACAGGAAATCACCAATCCAGTCGCACAAATGAAGTGATACTCCATAGGCACGCACTTTGATTTAAACTCTCTTCTTAGGAATGCTGTCAAAAGTCTGGCGGACATTTAGAAATACTAAACAATGTCTCCACTGAGTACGTAATTCTGATCTCACATAGGCCCTAAATTACTTTTATTCACTTGTGTTTTAACAATTACATCTGCATAAATTTAAAAACAGAAGGTAGTTGGTGATGGTTTGTGACATGTTTTTTCCAAAAAATGTCATATAATACAAATGAAATCGGAATTTAAAGACCCATTAGATAAGAATAATTAATCAAGAGTGGGTAATGAAACGCATATTAGTACCAGATGTAGTCAGTAGTTAATTACTCGGGTTGGTATGGTGTACAGAAGTATGATACCTTTTGGCAGTACACTGATAGAAGATGCCGCTAGTCAGGCGAACAGCGATGCTCTGTAGCAGGTTACAGGCGCCTCCCCCAGAGGAGTTCTCAGAAGGGTGCCTGCCCCACATGGGCCCTAGGCAGTGTACCTCACCTGACCAGACTTTCCACTTCTGTTACTACAACTGAACGACAGCATTCCACAGGCAGCATATATATGAGGTCCCATGGCATGGAGCCTCCAGCAGTGATTGTCTTACTACTCAAACGTGGAAAGAGATGGATTGAAGTTTATAGCAAGGTCCAAGAAACGCACTATTGTGAACAAAACGTAGAAGGCTGTGACACAACCGAACCCATAGACAACATCTAGAAACTGGAGTGGGCGCCAGGAGTTACGGACCTCTTTGTAAGCATGTGATGCCACTGAAAGTTAGGTCCACATAAATGAAAGGAACTGCTAGTATTGACTAATGTAAATAAACTGGAAGTTAAAGAAACTCGACTGTGTTGCTGAGGTCCCACAAGTAACTTTATGTTGGGGAAATTCTAATCACAACACTGATACTGAATGCCTGTGCTTGAGTTTAAAAGTAGCCAGTTTCAATTACTTGAGTACTTAACACTACTAGCTTTTACCATTCTGCCTCAGTATTCAGCTGTATGTTGTGACTGGTTGAGTGCGTGTGGGTTGGCTTTTATTTACAATCGAAAGTATGAGACAGTGCGAAGAAACTATGTAGACTGGGTCTTAGTTCATTTCCTATTTATTCTGATTAAAAGGTAGCATTTGTGGAAGCATTCATTCCAGTTTTAGTTAAGAAATTACCACGAAGAAATTAATACACTGTTGAATGGCAATGGGTATTTTATTAATATTTTTAACTCTCTCTTATGTTGATGCAAATTCGGTGAAGTTTATACTATCATCACATGAATCGAGATCTGACTTGAAAATTATGTATTTCCTTTCTATTGTTTAAGTGAAACCAATGCACTGATAATGAGCACCATGGAGGGATGAACAACATATTTATGAGTTTTCAGATCAGCTGGTATTGCAAAGACTGGAACACTCGACAGTGACAGAGATAGTTGTTACTTTTTTAAATACACTTACGCTGTACCAATAGACAGAAGGAAGCTGACCATCTGGCCAGGCAGTTTTACGTCAACGACTACAAGAGCTAGAAATGCGTCAAACGAAAGAGAACTGATTTATATTTTCAATTCCACATACAGACCTCAATACAGGTGTAGTAAGCTCTCTAAATAGCTATTACTTTAATGTCATAAGGCAGACACCGTCCAGCTCTATGTCACGTCCGTGTTTGACCGTATCGATATTCTTGTCAGCGCACTTAACATGCTCATCTAGAAGACTCCACGAGATGAGAACAAGTTATTGCTTTCCTAGTTGCGCTAAATGATAAATTTATTTCGGAGTACAAGTGAAAATGTTGTCACAGAAGTGTGTAAGATCAAAATTAAAACTGACTGTCCAATGTTACCTAATGAACGTATGATTAAGTAGTTTTCAACGAAATCTAGATATCGCTGAAATGAGTTGGGAAAGAGCGTCATAGTTATTACGTAACAAGAGAACTTGGGAAAACTGCTACATTGAAAGACAATATCGCAAATAATTATACAAATAAAACAATATTTTTATTTCTTTGAATGACTAATGGACATTTACGTTTTTCTTTTAGCAAAATTTAAGGTTGGGTAATGTAATGTCAATTAAGGATATTGGCCATATCCTCGAGAAATTTTAATTTCGAGTGCTTTGTTATCTGTCAGTATGTTATAGAACATGAATCAGAATCTGCTAATTAGTATCTATGAATCACAAGGAATAGAAGATGCTGAGGACCACATTTCCATTATATGATTTTTAGAGAATTATCCTCCTATCTGTAAGACCCCAGCATATGCTGAACAAAAGTACTATAGTTTGAAAGAATATCTTAGACCTAGGATTAACTCTGAGTGGGCTTAAAGTCAACTTAATTTCACAGTCAACTGCAGAAACTAATTAAACCCTCCTGTGCAAACTAAGTCTTGCAACGACTGCATTTAAACTTTCTTAATTGCCGTTGTTCACCACTGGCACGTGTAGCGGAAATTAATTTAATGGTTGGAGCGTGCGTAACAGCATTTAACAGCCCATGTGATTCGACAGAAGGACACGTGTGAATCTCAGAGTGAGATCTTTTTAGATTCTAAAGTTCAGCAGTACCTACCAGATTTTAAGACGTAGACATTACTTATATATATATATATATATATATATATATATATATATATATATATATATATATATATATATATATATAAAATTATCGGTTAACGACTAAATAATCATATTGTAATTTAAGTTATGAATTAAGATATGATGTGTTTTACCACGGAGACAGATTAGAAGTGAAACATAATAAGTGATGTATAATTACCATTGTACTATAATTACCAATACCAATAATCATAGTATTGATTCATTTTTATTATCTTTCAGTAATCATATTAAGAATACGAACTGAGGACTGTCTCTCGAGGGGAACCAATTTCTAACACTTTCATTACATTTCCGACACTTCCCCTCCTTATACATAATTCATTTAATACTATAATGTGAGATCTAGAATGATAAATTTTAGCCGATAATGAAGGGTGAACATGAAACTATAGGGGAAAGACACACCAAATGAAAACAGTCTGCCACTTTAATAACAGGGACATTAACTACACTAAAGGACCAAAGAAACTGCTACACCGGCCTAATATCGTGTAGGATCCCCGCGAGAACGCATAAGTGCCGCAGCACAACGTGACAAGGACTCCACTAATGTCGGAAGCAGTGTTGGAGGAAAACATCAATCCGGCAGAGCTGTTCATAAATCCGCATGAGTACGAGGTGCTGGACATCTCTGCTGAACAGCACTTTGCAAGGCATCCCAGATATGCTCTGTAATGTTCATGTGTGGGGGGCTTGGGGGCCAGTGGAATAGTCTAAACTCAGAAGAGCGTTCCTGGAGACACTCTGTAGCAATTCTGGACTTGTAAGATGTCACAATGTCTTGCTGGAATTGCCAAAATCCGCCGGAGTGCACAATTCACATGAATGGATGCAGGTGATCAGACAGGACGCTTACGTATGTATCACCTGTCAGAGACGTGTCTAGACGTATCAGGGGTCCCATATCACACCAGCTGCACACGCACCACATCATTACAGAGCCTCCACCAGCTTGAAAAATCCCTTGCTGACATGCAGGGCCCATGGATTCATGAGGTTTTCTCCATACCCGTTCACGTGCATCCGCTCGATACAATTTGAAATGCGACTCGTTCGACCAGAAAACAGGTGTCGAGTCATCAACAGTCCAATGTAGGTGTTGACGGGAACAGGCGAGGCGTAAAGCTTTGTGTCGTGCAGTCAGCAAGGGTCGGCGAGTGGGGCCATATCGATGATGTTTTGTTGAATGGTTTGCACGGTGATACTTGTTGATGGCCGAGCATTCAAATCTGCAACAGTTTGCGGAAGTGTTGAACTTCTGTCACGTTGAACGATTCTTTTCCGTCGTCGTTGGCCTCGTTCTTGCAGGATCATTTTCCGGCCTCAGTGATGTCGGAGATATGATGTTTTACTGGATCTCTCTCACGGTACACTCGTAAAATGGTCATACCGAAAAGTCCCAACTTCATGGTTACCTCTGAGATGTTGTGTCTCATCGCTCGTGCATCGACTGTAACACCATCTTCAAACTAACTTAAGTCCAGATAACCTGCTATTGTAGCAGATAGTAACAGCAGTAACCCATCTAAGAACAGCACCAGACACATGTGGTCTGACCGAAGCGCCGCATTCCGCCTGTTTACATATCTCTGTATTTGAATACGCATTCCTATTCCAATTTCTTTTGCGTTTCAGTGTATGTATTTCTGAAAATGTGTTATTTACTGGCGAAAAGCATCTGTAGAGGTTTGAAGCATTACGAGCTTAGTAGTAAGAGCTTGTAAGTCATCTTACTGGAAAATATAAGGTTCCTAATACCTTATCTTGCGGTAATATAACGAAAAAATTCCAAAACGAAAGGTTGGTTCTCTCAAATGAAACACTGCTGCTATTAGATAGGTAAACAAGGAGTATTCTCCAATAATGACAGTTGAAATAAATCCATCCTCAATCAACGGACCACTTTATAAGGTTTTATTACTATAATATGCTGTTCGTTCTATACAATTAACTTTAGGCAATTAGTCATTCACGAGTGGTGTGGTGGACATTGGTTACTGTTTAACATTTTTAATATAGTCCTGCAATGTATAGAGAGACAAACACTAAGGCCTCAGGTGTCTCCTTGGTAGATAATATTCCACAATCCTTAGACTTACAGTGGTAAATTTTTCAAATGTACGAAACAAAGGCTATACTTTTATATGTACTTAGATTTAGTGAGGCACAGATATTGAGCTGGTTCTGCCCGTTACGGCTCACAGTTTTGGTGGTATATTGTAGCTTCGTATTATTGTGAGCCGGCATCTTGCGACGAACAGCATAAGAACACACTACGGGGCCGGCCGAAGTGGCCGTGCGGTTCTGGCGCTGCAGTCTGGAACCGCGAGACCGCTACGGTCGCAGGTTCGAATCCTGCCTCGGGCATGGATGTGTGTGATGTCCTTAGGTTAGTTAGGTTTAATTAGTTCTAAGTTCTAGGGGACTAATGACCTCAGCAGTTGAGTCCCATAGTGCTCAGAGCCATTTGAACCATTTTTTGAACACACTACGGAATCACTACAAAACAAAACTCTGGTTGCCACATTGTAAAACATATGAATAACAGACACTCAAAAAATGGCTTGAAAAGCTGCCGAGTCGTAATATTAAACACTCTTAATTATTGAAACATTAATAATTTTCAACACAAATTTTAGTTTTGGAAGTCACCGTGAGTTGTTATCACTGGAAAATACGCACGGAGTTTCTTCCTCTTGCGGTTCGAGTCAGTTGCAGTTCTGTTCTTCCCAAAATTACTGTTTTGTCTTCCTCCTTTTCTTCTCCTCTCACTGCTCTTCGATCTATTGAATTTCTGCTCCAACACGGTCACGAAGAACCAATCACGATCCTTTGCATACTCCTTGTGATTTTATTAGTAAATTACATGTGATTACTCCGATCCTTGGACAAATATCCACTCCAGAACATTGTTCCGAATTCTAGAAACGTTAAATTTTCCACCCGAAATTTCTCTCTGTACAGCCACATACACAAACTTGCTCTGTACAAATATCGATATTTTCTCCCTCATTCGGGATAGACGAAAGATAAATTGTTTCTTGGTACCGAAATCTTACACGTTTTCGTCGGAGTAGCCGCTTTCTTGCACTAACAATCCTCTCGTATCGAACTTCTGTCAATATCAGTATTGCGGCTACCTTTCTCCTTGACAACTTTATCCATTTCACTACGAGTAATTCCAATTTCAGAAAAATATCGTCTTACGTCAAAAATCAACTTTCTTTTATATCTCTTTCATCACGGAAGCTTTGCATATCAATGATAGCGTTATGAATTACTGTGCTCGGTTCAATTGACAGAAGAATATCTCGTTGCTATGGGATTAATTGACACGATACTTCAGCCACGTTGGATTCATTCTTTTGATCGTGTTGTTTACTGTCCTGAGTGTAATCGCCCTTCAGTGTTCTTCGGTGCTATGGTCTCGATTTCCCAGTCCTTGAATAACTCATGCATTTCATTGTGAATTTCTTTTACTTTTCTACCTAACATTTCACTCATATCTATTTTCGGTTTTTAATTATCTGCTTTCAATCCTTGCGCACGGTCTTCAAGTTTCTCGTTCAAATCAGCGCTTATTTCTTGGTTGGTATCATCTACATTTTTGCTAAAATTTAGTTTATCTGCAGTGAGTTCTCATAACAATTGCTATATCATTCCTTCCTATTGAAATGGAAACCAGCGTTTGGCTTCATTGGCCGGGAGGCCCCTTGTGGGGCAGGTCCGGCCGCCTGGGTGCAGGTCTTATTACATTCGACGCCACATTGGGTGACCTGCGCGCCGGAAGGGGAATGAAATGATGATGAAGACGACGACGCGACACCCAGTCCTAGAGGGGAGAAAATCTCCGACCCAGCCGTGAATCTAACCCGGGTCAGTAAGACGGCAATCCGTCACGCTGACCACTCATCTATTGGTTCGGAAATTTTGAATCAATGTGACTATTGGCTATTCGTTTTTCTCACGATTAAATGTCTAAGTTCAAATTTGACCTTTCGTTTTTACTTGTCCTTAAAATTTAAATTCTGTTAATTAATCATTATTCATTGATGAGATTCATAGCAACAATGTCCTGAATAATGCTGTCCTCTTCACTAATTACATCACCTTTCTTGGTTCGATTTGCCATTCTTATACAAATATGTGTATTGTAGCGATGGGCGGTTTGCTTCTGAACCAAATCAAAGAGTCATACCATTCTAAGGCTGAGCGATCGGTGGCTTGGATAATGGAGCTCTTGCTCCTCTGATCGGAGATACGTTTCTCTGGTGACATTAGTGAGCAGAATGAAGACTTTTCGGCAGCACCCCAAGTCACATACTCAAGGAAACGATTCCCAAGCTGTAAAAAATTGCGCTATAGAGCATGTGTGGATTTGCATATCTTACTAATGTGTGCAGATTTTCTAAGCAATGGAAATAATAGAAAACGAAGTAAGATACAGTCTTTAGATCAATGCCTTAAGCGAGAAAACACTTTGCCCCTTACGTTGAGTGTAAACGATAACCATTTACAATGTAAAACAGTGGTGTAGAGGAAGCCATGAAGGAACAACAATATCATTCAGTACGCTGTAGTCTATCTGGTCGGGAAACTACGTCAGATTTAACCAAATGACTACCTAATCTAAGGTGCATGCACATAGCATGAGGTTTTCAGCATTTTCTCGCCTTTTTCGCGGAAACTATTAGTCCTAGAGAAAAAATGAGTGTGACCCTTCTTGTAGGAAATTTAATGTAGTTAAATTTTGCACTCGAATACGTTGTAGATGCAGGCCATAAGTTTCTAATTTTTCAAGAAAAACTTACAATAATGAGGGAAAAAAGTCCTCATTCTCATCTCCATTATTCAGGAATTCTAATACAGAGTTCGTGGCGCTCGCACCTATCTCTGTACACATATGTATGACTACACGAATAAATGAGCCGTTCTGAATTTCATTGACTGCGCAGTTGTGCCACAACAGTAACGGAGCACTTTAAAATTGTAAAATGGACGTCCGTTTAAATTTTACCTCACAGTTCTCTGAAAGGTGGCAGCAAAAGCTTAACAAATAAATCTTTTAGTTTGTGTCGCCTTCCTACAACTACTGTTTTTGTAGGGGTTAATTTTAGAGTAAACTGTAAACGTAATAAGTTTCTGCACAACATTTGCAAAAGTCATTTTTTTTCTTTCATTACTGTCATGGGAAAGTTTAAAATAATGTTAACGAAATAGCTGACTAAGCCAATAGCCCAGCCAATGAAGATCAGAAAGTGCCAAGTATGGAAAATAATTCTTGTAGTCACATATTTTTGTACAGTGATAGGTGTGAGAGTGCCATGAACTACGTTCTTCAAACCCTGATTTGGGAGGGGGTGGGGGAGGTAGAGGAATATGGAGGTCCTTTTTGTATGTTTTTCTAGATTAAATCCGAAAATGCGGACTTTAGCGAAAACATATCCCTGTACAAAATTAAGCTACCTTAATTTTCCTACAAAAAAAGCCCATAACAATATATCTTTCTCTAGGGCTAATTGTTTGAGTGAAGAGAGCAAGAGAATACTGAAATTCTCTTACAGTGTGCATGCACCTTAGCTTAGGTTGGTTTGCCAATATGAGGTAGTTCAGCGATATGATAGACCACAGAGATCCTATACCAAATTGTTCGTCTCGATGTCCCCTACAATACTGTGTTATGTAGCGCACAGCTATCGTTTGCACCAAATTTGTACACTCTTGATCTAAAAAGGAAAGCCCAAATTTCAAAATCTCAACAAACGTTTACCTACTACTGAATGAGCTGTTCCTTCTTATCTTTCGATGTAATGTCACACTCGAAATACGTTGGTGATTGTGTGAGTTGCACAAGCAGCTCTTTTCAGCCACAACCTAAATGGAGTGGATGACAAAGAGATCCCAACCTACGGCTGAGCGCCCCATCCCGATCTCCAGCCTATCTGGTACGCTGGAGGATCCCAATCGCCAGCCAATCTCATGAAACTACCGACCCTGATCACCAGCTGATCTCATGCATCACCTGATTCTGATCATTGGCTGATCCTTATCGCCTGCCGATCTGAATCACTGGCCTGGTCGACTGCCGATCCCGATTGCATGACAATCACTGTCAGTGGTAGCAGGGACTGTGTGGCTTGGAATGGGAGGTTTTCTAGGTTAGAGGGTCTTGGGAAAACACAAGAAGGGCTTCAGTCACAAAGGGTGCAGGCTAACACAGGAAGAACGTGGATAAAGGAACCAACAGTATAACAGCGTAAACTGTAGTATCTGTGTAGGGAAAGTACCAAAAGTCCAAGCGCTAATAGAAAGCACTGATGCTCAAATCGTTATAGACACTGAAAGCTGGCTAAAGAAGGATGTAAGCTCAGCCGAAATTTTTGCGTAGAACCCAACGGTGTTCAGAAAGGATGGGTTTGACACAGTTGGTAGTGGCGTGCTTGTTGCTGTCAGAAGTACTTTAACTTGTCGCGAGATTGAAGTAGATACATCCTGTGAGTTAGTATGGCCAGATGTCATTGGTGGCAATCGGAACAAAATAATAATTGAATCTTCTTACAGACCTCCAAATTCAGATTGATAAAGTTGCTGAAAGGTTCAAAGAAAACTTGAGTTTGATGTCAAACACGTACACGACTCATACGATAATAGTTGGTGGTGACTTTAATTTACCCTCGATATGTTGGCGAAAATACATGTTCAATTCCGGAGGTACGCATAAAATATCATCTGAAATTGTGCTGAACGCATTCTCTGAATCTCGAGCAGTTAGTTCATGAGCCCAGGCGAATAGTAAACGGTTGTGAAAATACACTTGACCTATAAGCAACAAATAATCCTGTGTTAACAACGAGCATCAAAACCGATTCAGGGATTAGTGAACACAAAGTTGTCGTAGTGAGACTGAATATTGTATTCCCCAAATCCACAAAAAATCAGCCAAAAATATAGCTATTCAAAAAAGCACATAAAAATTCACTTGACACCTTCTTGGGAGACAATCTCCACTCATTGTAAATTAAAAATATAAGTGTAGACCAGATGTGGCTTGAATTCAAAGAAATAGTATCGGCAGCAATTGAGAGATTTATACAAAATAAATTAACAAACGACGGAGCTGATCGTCCTTGGTACATAAAACGGGTTAGAACATTGTTTGCAGAAATAACGAAACAAACATGCCAAATTTAAACAGACGCAAAATCCCCAAAATTGGCGATCTTTTACAGAAACTCGAAATTTAGCGCGGACTTCAATGCGAGATGCTTATAACAGTTTCCACAACGAAACTTTGTCTCGAAACCTGGCAGAAAATCCAAGGAGATTCTGGTCGTATGTGAAGTATATTAGCGGCAAGAAACAATCAATGCCTACTCTGCGCGATAGCAATGGAAATACTATCGAAGACAGTGCTGCCAAAGCAGAGTTACTAAACACAGCCTTCCGAAATGCCTTCACAAAAGAAGACAAAGTAAATATTCCAGAATTCGAATCGAGAACATCTGCCAACATGAGTAACGTAGAAGTAAATATCCTCGGAGTAGTGAAGCAACTTAAATCACTTAATAAAAGCAAGTGTTCTGGTGCACACTGTATACCCATTAGGTTCCTTTCGGAGTATGCTGATGCATTAGCTACATACTTAACAATCATATACAACCGTTCGGTCGAGGAAAGGTCCGTACCCAAGGACTGGAAAGTTTCACAGGTCACACCAGTATTCAAGAAAGGTAGTACGAGTAATCCACTAAATTACAGGCCCATATCGTTAACGTCGATATGCAGCAGGATTTTATAACTTATATTGTGTTCGAACATTCTGAATTACCTCGAAGAAAACGGTCTATTGACAAACTGTCAACATACGTTTAGCAAACTTCGTTCCTGTGAAACACAACTAGCTCTTTATTCACATGAAGTGTTGAGTGCTATTGACAAGGGATTTGAGATCGAGTCTGTATATCTGGATTTCCGAAAGGCTTTTGACACGGTACCACACAAGCGTCTCGTACTGAAATTGCGTGCTTATGGGATATCATTTCAGTTATGTGATTGGATTTGTGATTTCCTGTCAGAGAGGTCACAGTTCGTAGTAATGGGCAGAAAGTCATCGAGTAAAACAGAAGTGATTTCTTGCGTTCCCCAGGGTAGTTTTATAGGCCCTTTTCTGTACCTTATGTATATAAACGAATTGGGAGACAATCTGAGCAACAATCTTCGGTTGTTTGCAGATGACGCTCTCGTATATCGACTAATAAAGTCATCAGTAGATCAAAAGAAACTGCAAAACGATTTAGAAAAGATATCCGAATGGTGCGAGAAGTGGCAGTTGACCCTAAATAATGAAAAGTGTGAAGTCATCCACATGAGTGCTAAAAGGAACACGTTAAACTTCGGTTAAACGATAGATCAGTCTAATCTAAAAGCCGTAAATTCAACTAAATACCTAGGTATTACAATTACGAACAATTTAAATTTGAAGGAAAACGTAGAAAATGTTGTGCGGAAGGCAAACCACAGACTGCGTTTCATTGGCAGGACACTTAGAAAATGTAACAGACTCACTTGGACTAAAATAGATCACATTTGTAATTCATGATACTGATTAATTTTTACATCTTGGTTATACATATTGTCATACCAATTGTAAATGACGACTGTAGATACCTGAAGTACTTAGTGTTATGCCATATATGTTAGACTGTATTTTGTCTCCAATAGAAGTATGAAAACATAACAGCAGTAAGTCTTACTTTTAAAATGTTTCCAGCTGATAGAAAATATTTATAAATTTATCTTAACATTTTTAATTTTTACTGCAGATGAAATGCGTAACACTTATATCTCTAAAATATTAGAAGCAGGACATAAACATATTACTTTTGTTCCTACGATATTTCAAATTACGACTAAATCAGAAAAAAATAAAGGTACAATGACCTTTAAGCAATGTATTCCCGGCGGGGTCACGGATTTTCACCTGCCTCGAAATGACTGGGTGTTTGTGTTGTCATTTCATCATCATTCACGAAAGTGGCGAGATTGGACTGAGAAAAAGTTGGGAATTTGTACGGGCGCTGATAACCGCGCCGTTGAGTGCCCCACAAACCGAACATCATCATCATCGTCATCTTCTAAGCAATGTAAGTAGTTAATGAAGAATTTAATTATGATTATGCATTTAAGGAAGCACTTTAGGAAGCGAGTTCGATTGAGAACAGACTTAATGGTTCATTGCCCAAATAATTATCACCTGAAGCATTTTTAAATCCACTAAACATTTGCAACGTCCCGCATGTTGCGATACGATATTTCCGGCCGTCAGAACGGGGCGCGAATAGTTAACCCGTAAACATACTAGGGAGCATGTCCGATCAGTGGCCGCACTACACACACACACGCACATCCAGTACTAAACTTAGTTACAACACTGTCATGCCAAGCGCTTGAGTCCTACAAAAAAAAAAAAAAAAAATATATATATATATATATATATATATATATATATATATATATATATTTGTAGGACTCAAGCGCTTGGCATGACAGTGTTGTAACTAATATATATATATATATATATATATATATATATATATATATATATATATATATTAACGTATTGTCCCCGGGCAAATGTTGGACCTAGCTAAACCAGCGGTAGCTGCCGTAACATAACACATTATCTGCGATGACAAGGGCCACAAACCATTGTACATGTATTGATGTGGGAGTATACAGGATTCTCATAGATATTATGAATCTAGTCTCCCTACAGTGCTGGAATATGCAGTGGCTGACCCAATGCCACTGAGACAGTATTTGTCGTATCAGCAACTTGCTGTTGATGTAACCGCTCCTGTATGACCCAGCCTGATCTGTTTCCATATGGCTCCTCCATCAGATATGTCGGATTCTTTATTTTATTTAACCACCCAAGTAAAATTGCTGTGGTATAACCCTTTATGCACATGACATGTACGTTAAGACCCGGCAGCTATATTTTTAATTTATAATTTTACTGTGTCTCTTTAGATTACTTTAATAGGTGTTTATCTGTCAACGGCAGCAAAGTGTCTGATATTTGTCATAGTCTAATGGTATTAGTGTTTTTTTGTACCACACAACAAGAGCACGTATCGATAGTGGCGGCTGTACAATTTTAATTTCTAACGGTCGTTGTTCGCCTGCGGGCAAATGATTCCGCTCGCCACTATTAATTTAGTTTTCCCCAATTCGATTAATTTTCTTTAATTTTTTATTCATTAGTTATTAGATTAACTTGTTTAATCTGTAGCAGTCTTCTGTAGCGCTACATTTCTAGTTTGAACTGGTTAACGTTCATCAAAGACTACACGCAAAATAAATACCTTCAGAAGTTACATCCTAGTGCTTAAATTTTGTATTAGAAGTTAACAAACTCCTCCTTGACAGAAATGCATTTTGTGCTCTGGCCGATATGCGTTTTATACCCTCCCTATTTCGTCCATCTTTAGTTACTTTGCTGCCGAAATAGCCAAACTCATTTAGTGATTCAAGCGTCTAATTTGCAAATCTAACTGTCCCACTGTAACTTGATTTAATTCGACTATATTTCACTACGCTTGTGTTACTTTCGTTGATGATCAGCTTATAAACTCATTTCAAGGCATCATCCATCCAGCGCAACAGGTCTTGCAAGTTCTTTGTCGTCTCGGAAGGAATTACGATGTCACTGGCAAACTTCAAAGTCTTGTATCTTCTCTCTGAACTTTAATCTCATTCCCTAATTTCTGCTTAATGTCCTTTACTGCTTTTCGATGTAGAGATTATAATATAGAGGAGAGGCAACAAATTTATGGCATTCCCTTCTCATCCACTGCTCCTCCATCACGTCTTTCGATTCATGTAAAGGCAGCCCGTTTTTGTACAAGCAGTAAATAATCTTTCTCTTCGTTTATTTTATCCCTCCCACCTTCAAAAAGTTCATCCCAGTTAACATTGTCAAAACGGTTTCTGTAATCTACAAATTATGTAAATGTAGTTTTGCCGTTTTTCTCTCTATGTTCAGGAGTTAGGGTCAATAAAGCTTCGCGTTTATCTATCTATCTCCGAGACTGATTTAGCCCAATGTCGGATTCAGCCATTCATTTAATTATTCTGTGAATAGTCCGTTTCAGTACAGATGAGAATTTGGTCATGTACCTCAAATTCAAAGACAATTACAATAAAGTGTGACCTTTTGTTTAACAAATCAGTTTTTAATTCTGTGCTAAAAATTTTCCCTAACTACTTCTTCCGAAATTGTGTACGACAGAGAGGCGGGAGGTGAGTATGAATGTGCTTTGAAAGTATTACTCTTGATATAGTACTGCTTATTTTATAACTTTTATTCTCACCAGGTAGCAGTGACCAGTAGTTAGGTCCCCTTCTATGAACGAAAACAGTAGGAGCTCAAGGATAGCTATGTTGGGATGTTGTTGGCGCTTAATACCAACCACGCAGTGACAGCCTGAAACGTTTAGTCAGAACGAGTTTTATAAATTTACATTTAGTACGAATTTACATGTAATATATTTTCTTGATTTTATCGCGACTGAGCTTAATGTTTTAGACTCATAAAAGAAATATACAGTGAAGATGTTTTCTTGCTTGGATTGATGGAGCTGGGGAATATCTTAGCTTCATTAGAGAACCTACTTTTAGGGTGTTTCGTTGGTTTTTGTCGTTAGGATGGACGACACAGCAGGATCTTTTAGTCTCATTTTTGTCAGTTTTCTGGAGCAGCTGCCTGCAGTCACTGTCAACCGGCATGGACCTAATCCTAGACGACATGTCGGTGAATGATTTGTGCTGACAAATTACACATGCGGATGATTGTGAAGGCCACTAAAATAGATCGTGAAGCGTAAGTCACCTTCGCTAAAAATATAGTCGGAAGATGAACCGCAGGGTGAAATTGCACAGGTAATCGTCAAATTGTTTTTGCATGCAGACCAGGTAACATGCTGTAATTTTCGCGGCCATTTCTCAAGTCGCGACTGTCTCCGTTTCACCCATGCATCACTCATTTATTGCCTTTCTAAATGTAAGACGAAATTCATTTTTTATATTTTTCTTTAAAGAATGTTTTAGGCCGGCCGAAGTGGCCGTGTGGTTCTAGGAGCGACAGTCTGGAACCGAGCGACCGCTACGGTTGCAGGTTCGAATCCTGCCTCGGGCATGGATGTGTGTGATGTCCTTAGGTTGGTTAGGTTTAATTAGTTCTAAGTTCTAGGCGACTGATGACCTAGAAGTTAAGTCGCATAGTGCTCAGAGCCATTTGAACCATTTTTTATGTTTTTTTAACTAGCGCAAACCTAACAGATCTATGGCTCAGCTGGTACCTTCGAATCGCTCAGCAGCTATTTACCAAACTGGGGCTTGTAGTACAGCAGTTGGTCACTCTAGAAAGACGGGCGCGTGAGGGTGTGCGCTGAGTCGTGCTTGGATAGCTCAGTTGGCAGAGCAGTTGCACGCGAATGGCAAAGGTCCCGAGTTCGAGTGTCGGTCCGGCACACCATCTGCCAGGAATTTCATATCAGCACACACTCCGCTGCAGAGTGAAAATTTCATTCTGGAAACATCCCCCACGCTGTAGCAAAACGATTTCTCCGCAATATCCTTTCTCCCAGGAGCGCTAGTTCTACTAGTTTCGCCGGAGAGGTTCTGTTAAGTTTGGAACGTAGGAGACGAGGTACTGGTGTAAGTACAGCTGCCAGGACGGGGTGAGAGTCGTGCTTGGGTAGCTTAGATAATGGAGCACTTGGCCACGAAAGGCAAAGGTCCCGAGTTGGAGTCTTGGTCCCCGCACACAGTTTTAATCTGCCAGAAAGTTTCAGTTGGACATATAGTTTTACTTAATACCTCGAAAAATCAAGACGCCATCATGAAGCTTAGTGGTTGTGTTCGTCCTTGTGTCGACAATCACCCTTTCAGGTGTTGCATTAAGTTTCGGGTGTGCAGCCGCAAGAAATCTCCTTCTTCTTCTTATATTTCGGCTGTATAACGTTCAGCCATCTTCAGAGTGAGCCACAAGACTGCCGTTGCAGTGCTCGCTTCGTCCCTTTATACTGTTGTACCGCGCGACTGCTCATGCACACCCGAAACTTAATGGAACAGTCTTTGCGCCGCCAAAACCTGAAGATCCACCCTTTCAGGTGTCGCACGTACATGAACAACGTACGCTTGATAGAGGGCTTACTTCTAGAAGTTGGCAGTTTGGCTGTTTATTGGACGTTACACCCGGTAAATCATCTCGTCATCGTTCTGGAAGTGGATTTTACGCAGAGTTTTCTACTTCAGAGCATGGAGGAAGAATTCATGGGAGCCGACTCCGTAGAATACTTTGTGTGAAGCTCAGTTTTATATTCCTAATAAGCACGACGTATGGAAGTCAACTAGGCCGAATGATATTGGGCCTTGTCGTGGAGTTCGAAGTCCATCTCTTACAATATCTGCGACGCTTCATCTTGGCAGCCGGCCTGAGAGCACCAAGGTTTCTTTTGGGGCTCCTGTTTTTTCACACAGTGATGGTCTGTTACTTCACTTTTCGTCATCAGCACTTATTTGACCACACTGAAACATTTGCACCACCTCACCTGTGTGTCATATGATGATTTAATGCTGCGTGCATTGTTGCCGTACACTTCTACCACCTGAGAATTGATTGCTCCATTATTCTTCTGTTTCAAATGTCCACACCTTGTGGTCTAGTAGTTTGCATCGCTCCCCTATGTTAATGGGTCGCGAGTTGGATACCTGCCTAGGTCTGAGATTTCCTTCGATCTGTGATTGGGTGTTTGCGTTGTGCAGATCATTTCATATCATCATCACGGAGATGCTCAACTTTCCGAAGTGGCGTCAGACATGATTCCTCTCCAGATAGGACCATCCGAAAAACAATACCGTAGCATCAATTTTTTCTACTTCAAATGCTGAAAACGAACATCGTTTTCTCATTTCACTATAATAATGGGTGGCACCTTTTTATTTTGAACCTGCTGCGGGTATATAATTGTGTTTTCAACATGAGGCACGTCAGCAGAAATATGCAATGTCACAAACTAAAAATTATTTATCTTCTTTATTTTCTTAAAGTGATAATTAAAACAGCGACTATTCCTCAATTACCTTTACTTTCTTGAGGTGATAATTTAAACTGCAATTACACCTCATATACTTTGAGATATATAATTTTTATTTTTATTTTTTACGTAGCTCTGTTTCATCCATATTCGTTTAAGTCACATTCCTTGCTCTGTACCACACGCTGCACTCCACAGGCATGTGGCATATCCGTGTACACCATACTCCAAACTAGCTCATCGAAAACTTATCTGTTCGAGGTGCTTGCCTTTGGCCAACATCCAGCCCCGCAGTCAATATAGAGGCCTCTTCGTTCTTCGTAACTCTCCGTATCCGTTACGAAATTTAGCTCAGATTAGGATGAGGGCCTTAACTACGGTATTTAATTGTATACTGTTTTCGGTAAATTCTCTTAATCTCGCCATACTGATGTGATACCAGGTCCAGAGGAACAAAGCGTGACTACACATTGCTATAGCAGTATATTAGTTCTGACCAATGCGTCTTTCATGGAATATAGGTGTTCCAAAAGAGAGCCCATCCATTGTTGCCGAACTGTCGTGAGATGGTTTATAATATCACTGTAGTGGACTGACAAGGCAGCCAGTCCACAGTGACAGGTAGCCGAAAGGGCACACGTACACACACGCCGACTGGCGCGAAGTCTGGAACAGGATTCGTAATGAATGTGATAAAGAAAAGAACGTAGCTACTAGAACACTTAACTTTTATATCGTCCTTTGGTATACAGCATTCTTGACGATACAAGTAAGACTATCTTGACATACATGCAATGGTACAAATGGCGCCTTGCTAGGTCGTAGCCATTAACTGAGCTGAAGGCTATTCTAACTGTCTCTCGGCAAATGAGAGAAAGGCTTCGTCAGTGTAGTCGCTAGCAACGTCGTCGTACATCTGGGGCGAGTGCTAGTCCGTCTCTCGAGACCTGCCGTGTGGTGGCGCTCGGTCTGCGATCACTGCCAGTGGCGACACGCGGGTCCTACATGTACTAATGGACCGCGGCCGATTTAAGCTACCACCTAGCAAGTGTGGTGTCTGGCGGTGACACCACATTCCTCCCCCGCAAATCGGTGAACGGTCGTGTGATGTGGCTTCCGCCCGCCGTTTGGGAGGACCCCATGTTGACGTATGCGATGGGGTGGGGAGCCTAACAACAGGCGAGGCTGTGCCACCCGCACCCGGCCATTCGGTCCGAGGGGAGCTAGGAAACGCCTGAAAACCTAGTCCAGGGTGCACGTCAACATCCGGAGTATGCGCCCGTAGAGAGACAGGAGGGGCCGAAGGGTCGACCTCCATTGCGTCGGGGGATCCGACGCGCGATGACATCTGGTCCGGAGCGGGCAAGAGTTCCATGGCGGAGGACATCTGGTCACGGGAAGCGATCGGCGGCGCGTGACCCAGGGAGGCGCTGGGCGGCCGCAGCGAAGCGTCCACTGCGGGCGGCGCCGGCGGGAGAGCAGGCGGCGGCGGCGGCGGAGGCGGCGGCGGCGGCGGCGCGACGCCATGGGGCAAAATGGAAGGCATCGTCGGTAACACCTGGGGATGAGGCGAGCCAGTAGATGGGTCCCCAGGGCGCTGACCGGACGGCACCGTCGCTGAAAGCAGACGGGGAGCGGCAGAACCCGGGCGACGACAGAGGCGCAGCTGATTGAGATGCCGACGCACCTCACCAGAGGCCCCCAAAACCAAATACATCGCGCGGCCGAGGCAGCGAAGAATGCGCCCTGCGAGCCAACGCCGTGAACCGCGAAAGTTGCGATAAAATACAACGTCGCCAGGAGCAAAAGCAGGAGTCTGCCGCTGCACAGGAACCTGATGCGGCGGATGCAGCAAAGACATCAAGGTTCGATGAGGACGACCGTGGAGCAACTCAGCCGGCGAGCGACCATCGCGGGGCTGAGAGCGGGACGAGGACAAAAAGAGCAATAACGCGTCCTCCCGAGAATGCGACTTTGTCAACTTCAGCATCTGTGACTTGAAAATCCGGACCAATCGTTCAGCGGCAACGTTTGACTGAGGCGCGGATGTCAGATGTTGAATACCAGTGGCCTTGCAGAATGATTGAAATTCTGCGGACAAGAATTGTGGGCCATTGTCGGAAACAATAGTCTGCGGAAGACCTTCAATGCAAAAGATAGCAGACAACACTTGGATGGTGGCAGATGACGTCGTGGAAGACATCCGGACAACAAAAGGAAAATTACTGAAAGAATCGACCACAACCAACCATCGAGCATTCCAGAATGGGCCAGCAAAATCTATGTGCAAGCGTTGCCAAGGGTAAGTGGCTTTCGGCCATGCAAAGAATTTCCGCGGCGGTGCGGATTGTTGTTCGGCACACGCCATGCAAGAAGAGCACATATTCGTAATCGCAGCATCGATTCCGAACCAAGTACAGTGCTGACGAGCAAGTTGTTTCGTGCGCACTATACCCCAATGTCCTTGGTGAAGAAGCCGTAAGACAGAGGACTGTAACGAACGTGGGACCACTACTCTGTACTGATCATTATCAGAACGCAACAACAAAACACCACATCGTACAAAAAGTCTCTCCTTGTGAGCAAAAAATCGGCGAACCAACGGATCCTCGATCCGTGACTTTGACAAGGGCCATTGCGTAGCAACAAAACGCAAAACGGTAGCAAGGACAGGGTCAGCAGCTGTGGCTGTAGCTACACGACGAAAATCAATCGGAAACGATTCGACGACGTCATCGGTTTCCGAATCTATGAACATGCAAGCAAGTTCGGAAGAATCGAATGCTCTTGCGACCTCAGCAACAGGCAAACGGGACAACGCATCGGCGTTGTCGTGCTTAGCAGTGGACCGATACAAGATATCGTAGCGGTTGGCGTCCTCATAACGCACTGCGTGGGGAACATTGCGCGCTCTGTAAAATGTCGGTTGCGCGTTGACTTTCAGTTCCAAATGTGCTTCATAGTTCTTAGTGCAACCAAGGCCCGGTGCAAAAATGTCTGCAAATTCGTCACATAAACGAGAAACACTGGCTGAAGACACAGTCTGATTCACTGATAGGACCTGATTGACGATAGACAAGTTAAACAACTGAAATAAATCTAAACCAAACAAGTTCACAGCAGAAGAAGAATGAAGAACGTAAAATGACACAAGTTTTGTTTGTCCCTTGTGTGTTGCAAGAAGAGTGCACTGTCCTAACACAGGGATAGCTTGTCCGGAATAACTATTTAACTTAACATTTGCGGCACGCAACGGAGGTTTGCCCAGTTGTTTGTACGTGTCGTGATTGAGTAGTGAAACCGCAGTTCCGGTATCGAGCTGGAATGGTATCACTTTGCCTTCAAAGTCCAAGTCTACAAAAAGTTTATTGTCCTGCTGACGACAAGAGCGACTTTCACGTGCAATTTGAACTGATACTGGTACAGAAGCACGTGCGACTTTACGGGATTTCCGGCGACGTCGACGCACACTGTTTGTGGGACGAACACTGTCACTGTTAGAGAAAGGAGCACTGGACGGGGTGGAATTAACTACATGAATCTCCATGGGCGAAGGTTCACGAGCCTGCTTGTCCTTGGTTCTATTCCGGCGTGAAGCAAAGGGCCTGGAATGGTTGTGATTGTCTGATCTGAGCTTTTTCTGGCAAACACTTTGAACATGCCCTTTCTTATAACAGAAAAAGCAAATAGCTTGGCGTGACGGGCAATTCTCACGCGAATGTCTACTTGCAGACCGCGGGCATGATTTCACTGCATTTGCTTGCTTTCGCGGGACACGTGGCGGTGCGGACGTGCGCGAAGGCTGTTTACAGTTCCGCGCAGCGCGCGCGGCGGGCCGGTTAATGCGACACACAGCTGGCGAAGTTTCAAATGAGTCCTGAGCAAAGTCAAGTGTGTCTTGCCTATCTAAAATGTCTATCACTTGTTGAAGGGAGGGATTGACGAGTTTATAAATCTGTTCCCGTATGCGAACATCAGAAACGTTCTGTGCTATTGCATCACGCACCATAGTATCTGAATAAGGGAGTCCACAGTCACATTCAAATGCACAATCCCTAGTAAGTCCTTGCAAAGTTGCAACCCACTTCCGATTAGTTTGACCGGCCGTACGTTTTGTACGAAACAACGTATACCTTTTTGCAACGACATTAACTGTTTCTTTGAAATAGGCATCTAAAGCAGACAAAATTTCTTCGTATGACAGAGTTGCTACGTCGCGTCGGGGAAACAATTTCACTATCACACGGTAGGTGGACACACCTACACACGAAAGCAAAAACGGCTGCCGCTCATTACCTTGAATTCTGTAGGCGGCGAGATGAAATCCAAATTGTCGGGACCATTCAGTCCACGTTTCTTGAGTTGAATCAAAATTACGGAAGGACGGTGCAACTGCGTTTTGTGGCTGCGGTAGCGATGAAGCGGCGGGGGCCGCATCGTTTTGCAGCGCACGTTGACCCTGGACGAGCTGTCCCAGGGCATCCAATAACGCCTGCGTCTGCTGATTCTGCAAGCGATAAAATTCGGACAGTACATCTGGAGAATGTGGCGAAGCCATGTCACAAGCAAATTAATACAATACGAACGCTAAAATCCCTTTTGAGACTCGTCGCCAATGTAGTGGACTGACAAGGCAGCCAGTCCACAGTAACGGGTAGCCGAAAGGGCACACGTACACACACGCCGACTGGCGCGAAGTCTGGAACAGGATTCGTAATGAATGTGATAAAGAAAAGAACGTAGCTACTAGAACACTTAACTTTTATATCGTCCTTTGGTATACAGCATTCTTGATGATACAAGTGAGACTATCTTGAGATACATGCAATGGTACAAATGGCGCCTTGCTAGGTCGTAGCCATTAACTTAGCTGAAGGCTATTCTAACTGTCTCTCGGCAAATGAGAGAAAGGCTTCGTCAGTATAGTCGCTAGCAACGTCGTCGTACAACTGGGGCGAGTGCTAGTCCGTCTCTCGAGACCTGCCGTGTGGTGGCGCTCGGTCTGCGATCACTGCCAGTGGCGACACGCGGGTCCGACATGTACTAATGGACCGCGGCCGATTTAAACTACCACCTAGCAAGTGTGGTGTCTGGCGGTGACACCACAGTCACCATCTAGCAGCAACATGCAGCTTACGTAGCATAACAAACACAGCGAAAATCTCTCCCCTTTTCTCACTGCACCTGTCCCCTTCCCTTGCCGAGTACAAAGAAACAAAGACCGACCGCTAGGAATCAATTCATTCGTTCAGGTCTCGTCATTGTACAGTTTACGAGGATACCATTCCTCACACAGGTTTTGTTTCATTCTAAGAAGAGAAACAGTTTGTCTAAACTTATTTTCTTTGCCTTAACATGCTATCGAAACTTCTAACACACATTTAGTCGCATTAAAAACCTTACGAAAATTTAAATGTGGAAAGGGAATTTTATGTTTTGTGTTTAGCTAACAAGTGGATTTCGCATAGTCGTACAATCGTAAATATGTTACAGATTATTGAGTTAAAATGAATTCGAGTAAACCTATAACATGAAATGAATGTTGTAGAAGGTATCAGTTTTTACTTGTACACTCAGCGTATCAATTGCACTTCAAATCGCTGCTGCTCCCACGTTTCATGTGCGGGAACGCAGCACGACGTTGGATGACAAAGCAAGGGATCTTGTGCAGGACGGCGAGCTGTTTACCCTGCACCAGCCATGTGTCTGTGTCACGGATCAGCTTAACGTGCAGGAGGCGGACGTATACGTGACAGGAACAAACGGCACAACCCACAGTGGCGCTGAGGGCACGAGATCGGCAAATTCTCATAGGTTACTGGCCTGCGTTCAGAGAACGTCGCGGCCACATCTTACTTTTGGTCTCCCTGTTTCAGTTACCATTTTGATTCTTAATGTCACTGGTTTCTTGCTTCAAACCATCACGCCCCAAAAATGCACTTACACCCAACGTCATCACTTACTTGTTCGATATATTCAAAGCTCCATCTCGCCCATATAATTTTTAAAACTGTATTTTCTCTAGCTCTTCCGCACTTCAATCTTTGTGGTACATATTGGAAATTAGGCGCCTTTCTCATGCTTTCAAACCTCTTGTTCCCGCTAATGTCTAAAGGTTCTCCGAGCGCACATAATAAGAAATTCCGAATATTTCAGACACATTGGTGATATTCTCGTCAGGTCTACAGCGGGATTATATGATCATCTTAACACAATATTTCCGCAGTGCATTTGATTGCCGTCTTCATGAGATACTCACTTTCCTAATTCTCTCCGGAACTGATTCATACTGTGCTTTTTTTCTTTCTCATTCCCTACACGCAAGGGTTCAGAGGGCTGTTCGAGTACTACCATTCCAGACCCGGAGCCTCCTCCACCAAACGACAGGCGCAGTGTTTGGGAGCTAAACGGAATCGCAGTCAAAAGCGTTTCAGACAGCACTTCGAGTTGCGATCTTTTTTTTAGAACTTGTAGAAACACCAACAAATCCGAGACCTGAGGAACACAATTAACACTTGGCAGAAAATTGGAACAATTGTCCTAAAAACTAATCAGGGAATATGTATACGTGTACAATATTCACATGTATCCGAACACAGAAAACTGAATCCCAGTATACCATATCCTTCTGACGGAGAACAAAACGCATCTCCGTGGGATATCGTCGTTGCTACCTCATAACAAAAAAATGGTTCAAATGGCTCTGAGCACTACGGGACTTAACTGCTGTAGTCATCAGTCCCCTAGAACTCAGAACTACTTAAACCTAACCAACCTAAGGACATCACACACATCCATGCGCGAGGTAGGATTCGAACCTGCGACCGTAGCGGTCACGCGGTTCCACACTGTAGCGCCTAGAACCGCACGGCCACTCCGGCCGGCACCTCATAACACCAAGATATGATAAAGCACAAACAGGTGACTGCTGGCAGAAGAGATGTATTGCCGGCCAAGTGTAAAACGTTTTTTTTAATGTCACATCAAACGGATTTCACATTTGTAGTCAGTTTCGGTGAGGTTTAGCAAACAATGTTAACACCTACACATGGGGGCCTGGTGGACCGCTGATATATTGCGTCAACATTATTATCTTCCACTTAGATTTATCTTGTATCAGTCGATGCAAAAGTGCTATATCTTGACTGAATGTGCATGGGAGACAATAAAATATCTGAATAAATTATAAATTCTATTTAATAAAAATACTTCCGTGTTTCAATATTTACAACCGAACTTCGGATGAAACCAGGCATAGAACTGTATGAAAGATACAAGAACATTTTCTGTCTCTTACTGGTTTATATCCATGTATGAGTAATTTATCTTCCTGAAAAGTAGCGGCAAGTTCACATAACGATGAGGGTCATGGCTGGCAATCATCCACACTTCTCTCCATAGTAGGCCACAGAAGTTCATCAACATTGGGATCAGGTGACTGGTGGCAGGGCAGATGCGACAGTTCATCCTCGTGGTCACAAAACCAGTCTTATATTATGTGAGCTTTGCGAACATAGACCGGGTTGGAATACAGCATCACCACTGGGGAACAAATACTAACCTATGGGATGGACCTGATCAGGCAGAACAGTCACATAAGACTTGACAGTAATGCGACCTTGTGGAGATGGGGCAGATGAAATACCACGATATGGCCGCCCAAATCATCAGCAAACGCCCCTCTCCCCGCCAACCCTCCTCCCCCCCCCTCGCCTATGTTTCACTCTTTCGACGTAAACGTGGCATGAAGTTGGAAACGGTGTGAACATGCTCGCTGCGTCGAGTGGCCAGGCAGTTTGAGGCGCTATGTCACGGATTGCGCGGCCATCCCGCCGGAGGTTCGAGTCCTCCCTGGGGCTTGAATGTGTGTGTTGTTCTTAGCATAAGTTAGTTTAAGTTGTGTGTAATTCTAGGGACTGATGACCTCTGCAGTTTGTTCCCTTAGTAATTCTCACATATTTCAACATTTGAAACAAGATGCTCGCTATCAGGCACTGGCTTTAGTCAGTCTTAGTCAAATCGGCGGCTTTCGGCATTTGCGCCATTTATCGTCGCTAGAATGATACCCCATTGGTCTCTTCTCCGGTCATATACTTTTCTTACAGCGTCACGTGCCCTCCACGCCACCAGGCCGTATACATCTTCGTGATGGGCAGTGGTTATAATGTTTTGGCTCATCAGTGTACATACAATAGTATGAAATCCAGTATACAGACAAGTGATATTAAACTTTATCGGTTCTGATATCAGTATTAGAGAATATAACAAGACATCGATTCATGTTGTAGAGGGTGGAACTCGGTATAAAGGCCGTCAGTTATGTGCGGTGTTAGTGTGTGCGAACAGGCCTTTACTGGAGACGGAAGACAGATACCGTTAGTGACGGTGCATGCTGTGTACATGAACCACGACTGTAACAATATCACGCGGAAACAGTTACCACGTGACGATAAAGCAACTGTCAACACGTACAAGAAAATGACTCTCTAATCATCAAACTGCCAAGAAGTTGGTCAAGTGCAGTAATCTATAATTTCGTTGTCTTCTAAGCACGATATGGACAAAACAGAAAATAGCAGCAAAATAGAAATTGAGAAGTAGAAATAATTACTTCTGCGCAAATCAAGGGCCACAAACCGTTATTCTTCTCACCTTTGTGCTCATTTAGAGTTGCTAGTAACTGCCAGACTTGTACGATAAATCTTGCATTCAAGAAACGACTGCAAAAACCCGCTCAAACACCCAAACGTAAACAGGCTAGATCGAGTTTGCTGGAAAACCTATCACATTGACTTCATCTATATTTTCTTGTAATTGTTGGAAATGAGTAATGCTGATTGGACATTGCGTTTTTTTAAGGTCACATAAGTTTGCCAAAGAGATAATTTGAATTGCAGAAGTCAACTAGTAATCGCGGTTATGAAGAATAAAAAATTTAATTTGTGAAAAAAAAAGAAGGTAAATATCGTTTACGAACCTTTGTTCGTTGCTGGATACTCAGACCTTCACGAAAACTATTAGTGTTTAGCAATACAGAGCATAGTGATTTCCTCGTGAATTAACAATACTGGGCGAATTTGCTACTATCTCGGTGCGAACGACGCACAATTTTCGCCGTCAGCTTATACGTTCAAGACGTTTCCTAAGCGACCAGTTTGTTAGTCAGAAGATATCATTCTGCCACTGTTGTTCAACCTTATCATTCTGAAAGTGTCTCCAGAAAAGAAAACCTTACGGCGACTGTAAATATTGTAGCAGTTTTTCCGACTTTGCCTGTCGTTCTCTGAGAACCGGATAAGCAGAAATCTCCGGTCGCCAACTCATCCTGTACTTAACCCGTTCTCTCCTTACAGCAGCCACGGAAAAAACGCATTCATCTATAGTCAAATGTTTTCACAGGTCATTTGTATTAGACACGTAAAAAATTTCATAATGTGTGCATCTAGACAAAAAGTGCCAAGGAGAGTTTTTTAATGCAGTACTTGTCTTATCTTTGTCAAAGGCAAAAGTCAAAGAGCAAGTTAATTAATTAATAATTTTTCTTCACGACGTAAGCGGTTCATTTTAGAGTGACGAAAAATTGACAGGACTGCTTGCAAAGTTAGGGAACTCGATAGGATATTGTATCATTCCCATGTATGTATGCTATTGATGAGAAGTCTACTATAACGTGTGTTTCTGTGTTGCATACCCTGTACTTGTTCGAAACCATAACGGGGACAGAGGGGCCAGCAGACTAATGCTGCATGGTTCACTTTAATAGATCACCTAAATGTCCAGGCTGCAGGCAAGCAAGAGCAAGTTTACCCCTATGCAACCTAATATTGTCCTTCTCTGTAGAGTCTTCCTATTTCTATTAGTTATAGATGTATATTTAAAAAAAATCATGTTCCGATTTGTACTGATTTTATGTGTATATTTGGAAACTACGTGGGTCGGGCGAAGACTTTTTGTTTAGTAATCGATGGTTAGGACACGCGCCCAGTCGAGAATGGAACAGGACCAGAATACAACGAACAATATTCAGTCAGCTGAGGATGTCCCTTCCACTGATAGTTCAGTACCTGTAATGACCCCAGGTAGGACTGAGGAGTTTTAACATTAAAGATCTTTTAGTATATCCCAAGCGGTGCAGACGTTAACTGCAAATCAATAATCGATGTCTGCTAAAGGACAATCTATAGCAACTGAACAGTCTAGGATAGCTTCCACACAAGAATGAATGGCAGCAGCACAAGTCAAAATTTCTTCTATACTTCATACTGTAGCAGTAGGACAGGCAAGTCTCTCTGCTAAACGATCACTTTAAGCAGCAGGAGGCACTGGCTACTGAAGAAGCAAATATCAGGCTAACTATGCAAGAGTATATTGCTATGAATGAGTTATTACCAACCATCGTTGATAAAGAACGTCCGTCCTCAGAGACCAAAAACAGGAAAAGTTAACGTAATATTGGTAAACTGCAGGAGTATCCAGGGCAAGGTTCCTGAATTAGTATCGCTTATTGAAGGAAATAGTGCGCATATAGTATTAGGAACGGAAAGTTGGTTAAAACCGGAAGTGAACAGTAACGAAATCCTAGACACAGAATGGAATATATACCGCAAGGATAGGATAAACGCCAATGGTGGAGGAGTATTTATAGCAGTAAAGAATTCAATAATATCCAGTGAAGTTATTAGCGAATGCGAATGTGAAATAATCTGGGTTAAGTTAAGTATCAAAGGTGGGTCAGATATGATAGTCGGATGCTTCTATAGACCACCTGCATCAGCAACCGTAGTAGTTGAGCGCCTCAGAGAGAACCTGCAGAACGTCGTGAAGAAGTTTCGTGATCATACTATTGTAATAGGGGGAGACTTCAATCTACCCGGTATAGAATGGGATAGTCACACAATCAGAACTGGAGCCAGGGACAGAGACTCTTGTGACATTATCCTGACTGCCTTGTCCGAGAATTACTTCGAGCAGATAGTTAGAGAACCAACTCGTGAAGCTAACGTTTTAGACCTCATAGCAACAAATAGACCGGAACTTTTCGACTCCGTGAATGTAGAAGAGGGTATCAGTGATCATAAGTCAGTGGTTGCATCAATGACTACAAGTGTAATAAGAAATGCCAAGAAAGGAAGGAAAATATATTTGCTTAACAAGAGTGATAGGGCACAAATCGCAGAATATCTGAGTGACCACCATCAAACGTTCATTTCTGAGGAAGAGGATGTGGAACAAAAATGGAAAAAATTCAGAAACATCGTCCAGTACGCCTTAGATAAGTTCGTACCGACTAAGGTCCAAAGCGAGGGGAAAGATCCACCGTGGTATAACAATCATGTACGAAAGGTACTACGGAAACAAAGAAAGCTTCATCATAGGTTTAAGAGTAGTCGAATCATAGCTGATAAGGAAAAGCTGAACGAAGCGAAAAAGAGCGTAAAGAGAGCAATGAGAGAAGCATTCAACGAATTCGAACATAAAACATTGGCAAACAATCTAAACAAGAACCCTAAAAAGTTTTGGTCATATGTAAAATCGGTAAGCGGATCTAAATCCCCTATTCAGTCACTCGTTGACCACGATGGCACCGAAACAGAGGACGACCGAAGAAAGGCAGAAATACTGAATTCAGTGTTCCGAAACTGTTTCACTGCGGAAAATCGTAACACGGTCCCTGACTTCAGCCGTCGCACGGACGCCAAAATGGAAAATATTGAAATAAACGATATCGGAATTGAAAAACAACTGCTATCACTTAGTAGCGGAAAAGCATCCGGACCAGACGAGATACCCGTAAGATTCTACAGTGATTATGCTAAAGAACTTGCCCCCTTTCTATCAGCAATTTATCGTAGATCTCTGGAAGAACGTAAAGTACCTAGCGACTGGAAGAAAGCGCAGGTCGTTCCCATTTTCAAGAAGGGTCATAAATCAGATGCGAATAATTATAGGCCTATTTCGCTTACGTCAATCTGTTGTAGAATAATGGAACATGTTTTATGTTCTCGTATTATGACGTTCTTAGATAATACAAATCTCCTTCATCATAACCAACATGGATTCCGCAAACAGAGATCATGTGAAACTCAGCTCGCCCTATTTGTCCAAGAAATTCACAGTGCCGTAGACACTGGCGAGCTGATTGATGCCGTATTCCTGGACTTCAGGAAGGCATTTGATACGGTTCCGCACTTACGTTTAGTGAAAAAAATACGAGCTTACGGAATATCGGACCAGGTTTGTGATTGGATTCAGGATTTCCTAGAAGAAAGAACACAACATGTCATTCTTAACGGTTCAAAATCTGCAGATGTAGAGGTAATTTCGGGAGTACCGCAAGGAAGCGTGATAGGACCTTTATTGTTTACAATATACATAAATGACTTAGTTGACAACATCGGTAGCTCCGTGAGGCTATTTGCAGATGACACGGTTGTCTACAAGAAAGTAGCAACATCAGAAGACTCGTACGTACTCCAGGAAGACCTGCAGAGGATTAATGAATGGTGCGACAGCTGGCAGCTTTCCCTAAACGTAGATAAATGTAATATAATGCGCATACATAGGGGCAGAAATCCATTCCAGTACGATTATGCCATAGGTGGTAAATCATTGGAAGCGGTAACGACCGTAAAATACTTAGGAGTTACTATCCGGAGCGATCTGAAGTGGAATGATCACATAAAACAAATAGTGGGAAAAGCAGGCGCCAGGTTGAGATTCATAGGAAGAATTCTAAGAAAATGTGACTCATCGACGAAAGAAGTAGCTTACAAAACGCTTGTTCGTCCGATTCTTGAGTATTGCTCATCAGTATGGGACCCTTACCAGGTTGGATTAATAGAAGAGATAGACATGATCCAGCGAAAAGCAGCGCGATTCGTCATGGGGACATTTAGTCAGCGCGAGAGCGTTACGGAGATGCTGAACAAGCTCCAGTGGCGGACACTTCAAGAAAGGCGTTACGCAATACGGAGAGGTTTATTATCGAAATTACGAGAGAGCACATTCCGGGAAGAGATGGGCAACATATTACTACCGCCCACATATATCTCGCGTAATGATCACAACGAAAAGATCCGAGAAATTAGAGCAAATACGGAGACTTACAAGCAGTCGTTCTTCCCACGCACAATTCGTGAATGGAACAGGGAAGGGGGGATCAGATAGTGGTACAATAAGTACCCTCCGCCACACACCGTAAGGTGGCTCGCGGAGTATAGATGTAGATGTAGAAACAAGATTTAGAGAGTTTTTTAGGTGCAAAGTGGATCATTTAAGCATTCAACAAAGGCATCTTGCTACGGAAATGAAACATTTTAAGCTGTCCCAGGAGAAAGTTCCTGAGGAATTCTCCAAAATCCAAACCAAAGTAAGAAATGTTATCACAACCGTAGATTCTCTTGTGTCCAAATTGGAACTTGTTAAACCAGACTGTGTAGCAGTTGTAGAACAGAGTGTGACACAATGTGTTAATGAACAACTGCAACAAGCTTTGTAAAACGTTCAGCTTGCTGCTGTACCAGAGTCAACAACGATCCAGATTGATAGTGATGTGATGAGCGAACAATTTGGTCAATGATTCTCGAAGTGCAAAGACAATATAACCCAATCGGTTGAAGAATGTTCCAAGTCACTAAGGGAAAAAAGAGCGAATAGTTCTGATACACATGTCACATTTTCCAGCGAACCGAAGCAAAATGTGATGAATTCGGTGTCAGTGACGAGTGGGCCAATGCCTACGACAAGAAAGTGCGCATTTGGTATCTGACTCTATATATGGCAATATACCACCCAACATTTTATACACCCAAATGTTAATGGAGGACAAGCACCTAAATAACGAAGAAAATAATGAGTGGGTGCAAACATTTCTGAAGACACCCCGATATAGGATCTCATGGGAAGAAAAAATTCGTAATGCTTACTTCAGTATGAAAGAGATAGTTCTTATGAGAAAGTAGGGACACGACGACGAATTAAAGACAAGACAATAATATGATGTTGGAGATTTGCTACTATTGGGATCTCATTCAAGATCTTCACTTCTGTAAAAGACGACCAAGAATTGGCAAAGAATATACCACGGACCGTATGTTATTATAAAACTGCCACATCCAGATGAATATCTGTTGGCATATCCAAAGACATTTAAAAAAAAGGTGTGTACCCTCATAAAGATTTAAAAATGTTCTTTAAATATTTCTGTGTATCTATTTGTGTATGTCATGATTTGTGTAACTATATGATCTGTAAATAGTAGTTACTTAGGTAATGTAAATTGTTTCCTATGATATGTGTTGATAGAATGGCACCACTGTGAGCTGGTGTTCTAAAATGAGTGAACATTCAATCCGGATGTGGGGATACAACTATGTGGTTTATTTATGGTTACTTTCACCATGCTTGATTTTCTTGTCGGTTGTTAGTACTTGAAGGATAATCTGCATATTTTTTTCTTGATTCTGTAGGTTATGCCATTTTCTGCAAGTTTCTGATTTTGCGTCTTAGCGTTAAGTGAGTTTCGTGGACTCCTTCGTCTCAATAGGATATTCTATCCCTTTTCTTGTTCTTTTGTCCTTTATTAGTCTATTGTTCTGGTGTTTTTTGAACCTTCAGATCATTATTTTTTTTTGCGCGCTGCTCAGGTTATGAACATAAATATATTAGATCACATTGTTGCTGCTTGACTGCAAAGGTAAAACCCGAAAATATTATTTTATTCATAACTGTACTTTAACATTGTGTGTTGTGTTTTGTCGCAATTACTGTGTCTCATACTAACTAGTGACTGTTCTGTACAGTACCGGTATTCCTCGGTAGTGTGTGAAATAGAAACAGTGAACTTTGTTCCTGTGAGTTCTTTTAGAGCTGTGTTCTCTCTGACAATGAAACTTCAATAGAAGTGTTGTCGATGGCAGTGATGTTGTGGTTGTTGTGTTGTTGAACAACCTCGTGTTACTATGCAGACAGTGATCCATCCCGCTCAATCGCTAGTACACACGTGGCTGTTTGCATCAATCTTCTCTGAAGATTTCTAGTGTCATTTTTAACGTAACTTTGGATACAGTGGACAAAAAATTGAAAAGAGTTTTTTAATGCAGTACCTGTTCTATCTTTGTCAAACACAAAAGTCAAGGAGCAAGTTAATTAATTAATAATTTTTCAGTACGATGTAGCGGTTCATTTTAACAAATAGTCTCCCCGATAGGTTTATTTGCGATTCGGTGAAATACATGCTAAAAACGTATGTAAGAGAGATGGAGGAATTTCACCGACTATCTTTAATATGAAATTTTGATAATTACATTACGTGTATAGCTAAGTTAGTCTCTGTTTTGCACGCAAATTATGCTTAGTACACATTCATTATATATTACAATAAGTTAAACAGTGATCTTGTTGTAACCCATTTTTCATTGTTCAGAATATTACTCCGTATCAGTTATTTGAATGAACAGGCACAGTATTCGTATTTACATCTAATTTGCAAAGTGTTAGCCTGTGGGTAGGGTTCTATAACACAAAGAGCAAGACTAAAGTTTGCAAACCAGTTTTATTTTCTCTAAAGTCACATAAATCCACCTCTATGGGATATAGATTTTACTGTTATTGGATTGTCCATCAACTTCCCCAGGAGTGTAATACATTTCTATAAACTCTTTACCACCTACAGATCACTTGCAAAGCACTGACTTGACTCCAGAAAACATACCCTTCAACTCGTAAAGAATCTGCCGGTAGCCGAAATGCTGGTTGACTATTTCATATACACTCAAACGCCACGGAAACTAGTGTAGGCCCACGTATTCAATACAGAGATACGTAAACAGGCAGCCTGCCGGCACGGTAGCTCAGCGTGTTCGCTCAGAGGGTTAGCTACTCTCTGTAATAAAAAACTGAGTGAACGGATCAAGGAAGAACCCAAACGGGTGTCATCGGACGTCCGCCCCGTAAAAATTCTACGAACAATATAGAACAAATGAGATCAACCAAAAAAAAAAAGTGGTCAGCATGACGGAATGTCATACCTAACGGCCCGGGTTCGATTCCTGACTGGCTCGGAGATTTTCTCCGCCCAGGAATTGGGTGTTGTTTTGTCCTTATCATCATCATATCATCCCCATCGACATGCAAGTCGACGAAGTGGCGTCAAATGTAGTGCCAGTACTGCCAGTGTCGTCGTAACTGCGTCTGCTTCACATCTCCTGTGCACCAAGCTACGTACAATTAAGTATTAACTCTTTTTTTCTTTCTTGTCACTTCTTTTTCCGTGTGTTTTTGCTTTTAGGAAGCTTTAATTTTCGAGTACTAGCAATAGTGTTCCACAGATTTCGTGTTTGTTTTGAATACAGCCCAGAGACAGTTAGTGCCCATTTTCATTGTTTCCAACAAGAAGTGCCTAGTAACCACAATTTAATTTTGCAGGAGAGCTTCTGTGAAGTTTGGAAAGTAGGAGATGAGGTACTGGCGGAAGTAAAACTGTGAGGAACGGGCGTGAGTAGTGCTTGGTTAGCTCAGACGGTAGAGCACTTGCCCGCAAAAGGCAGAGGTCCCGAGTTCGATTCTCGGTCCGGCACACAGCTGTAATCTACCAGGAAGTTTCATATTAGCGCACACTCCGCTGGAGAGTGAAAATCTCATTCTGGAAACACAATTTAGTCAGCTATCAGCGGCCTTTAGTGAATTAGCAGGCTAGTTAAAAGTTGATTACTTAACTCTCTACAGTAAATTGTTGATTTCTTAGGATGGATAGGATGTGTATGGACGCAGAAGGAGCTGGTCACTGTTCGCGAACAGCTGAACGTGCTGATGGCCGCGGTCAGCAGTCTTCAGGCTGCTGCCTCGGAATGTAGCGGCAGTGGGGAGTCTTGTGCGTCGCATTGTACACCCCAGGTGTTACATACTTCATACATGGTCCCCACTGTCGCGATATCTTCGCGGGTACCGGACGCGGTTGGGCCACCCTCTCCCCAAGGAGAGTGGCGGTTCAACGGCGTTCGCGTCGCACGAGGTGGAGGGTCAATGTGGAGGCTGGCCGTGTGGCGTCACCTGCTCTGCCTATGAGTGGACATGTGGCCGCTCTTTCAGCAATTTCCGAGCAGGCACTCGTGGGGAGGGGTTTATTAGTGATTGGGAGCTCCAATGTTAGACGGGTTATGGAGACCCTTAGGGAAATAGCGAAAAGGTCGGGGAAGAAGGCCAGTGTTCACGCTGTCAGCTTGGCGGGCTGTCTCAACGAGATGTGGAGGAGGCCCTGCCGGCGGTGATAGAGAGCACTGGGTGCTCTAGGCTAATTTTTCCTCATGGCTCATGTCGGCACCAATGACTCCTGCCGTATGGGTTCAGAGGTCATCCACAGCTCATACAGGCAGTTGGCGGAGTTGGTGAAGGCGGAAAGCCTCGTTCACGGAGTGGAATCTGAGCTCACTATTCGTAGTGTCGTTCCCAGAACAGATCACGGTCCTCTGGTTTGGAGCCGAGTGGAAGGCTTAAACCAGAGTCTCAGACGATTCTGCGGAGATCTGTGGTGCAAATTTCTCGACCTCCGCTATCGGCTGCAGAAATGTAGGGTCCCCCTGAGTAGGTCAGGCGTGTGGTAATAGTAAACTGCAGGAGCGTCTATAGAAAGGTCCCAGAACTGCTCTCATTAATAAACGGTCACAATGCGCACATAGTACTAGGGACGAAAAGTTGTCTGAAACCAGATGTGAACAGTAATGAAATTCTAAACTCAGATTGGAATGTATACCGCAGAGACAGGCTGGACAGGGAAGGGGGAGGCGTGTTTATAGCGATAAAAAGTGCAATAGTATCGAAGGAAATTGAAGGAGATCCGAAATGAGAAATAATTTGGGTGAAGGTCACGGTTAAAGCAGGCTCAAACATGGTAATTGGATGTCTCTACAGGTCCTCTGGCTCATCTCTAACGTCGATCAGTTGTACAATTTTGGAACACGTATTATTTTCGAGTAGGTATCAGCATAGGTTTGGAAAAAGATCATGTGAAACCCAGCTCACGCTATTCGTCCACGAGACTCAGAGGGCCATAGACACTGGTTCCCAGGTAGATGCCGTGTTTTTTGACTTCCGCAAGGCGTTTGATACAGTTCCCCATAGTCGTTTAATGAACAAAGTAAGAGCATATGGACTATCCGACAAATTGTGTGATTGGATTGAACAGTTCGTAGATAACAGAACGCAGCATGTCATTCTCAATGGAGAGAAGTCTTCCGAAGTAAAAGTGATTTTAAGCGTGCCGCAGAGGAGTGTCGAAGGACAGTTGCTATTCACGATATACATAAATGACCTTGTGGATAACATCGGAAGTTCACTGAGGCTTTTTGTGGATGATGCTGTAGGATACCGAGAGGTTGTAACAATGGACAATAGTACTGAAATGCAGGAGGATCTGCAACGAATGAACGCATGGTGCAGGGAATGGCAATTGAATCTCAATGAAGACAAGTGTAATGTGCTGCGAATACATAGAAAGAAAGATTTAGCTACAATACAGCAGGTCAGCAACTGGAAGCAGTTAATTCCATAAATTATCTGGGAGTAGCCATTAGGAGTGATTTAAAATGAAATGACCAAATAAAATTAACCGTCTGTAAAGCAGATGCCAGACTGAGATTCATTGGAAGAATCCTAAGGAAATGCAATCCGAAAACAAAGGAAGTAGGTTACAATACACTTGTTTGCCCACTAGATAGGGTTGATAGAGAGAAGATCCAACGGAGAGCAGCGCGCTTCGTTACAGGAACATTTAGTAATAGTGAAAGCGTTACGGAGATGATAGATAAACACCAGTGCAAGAGAGACGCTCGGTAGCTCGGTATGGACTTTTGTTGAAGTTTCAAGATCATACCTTCACCAAGGAGTCAAGCAGTATATTGCTCCCTCCTACGTATATCTCGCGAAGAGACCATGATAAAATCAGAGAGATTAGAGACCACACAGAGGCATACCGACAATCTTTCTTTCCACGAACAGTACGAGAAGGGAGAACCGACAGAGGTACTCAAGCCACACACCGTGTGGTGGCTTGGGGAGTATGGATGTAGATGTAGATGTAGATCTCGAAAGACTTGCACCAGGCGAACGGTCTACCCGTCGGGAGGCCCTAGCCACACGGCATTTCCATATCAGGAATCCGGTAAAATCTCAAATCTCCGACGTCGCTGCAGCCGGAAAGAGGTCATGCAAGAACAGGACCAACGACGACTGAAGAGATTCGTTCAACATTACAGAAGTGCAACCCTTCCACAAATTGCTGCAGATTTTAATGCTCGACCATCAGCTTGTATCAGAGTGCGAACCATTAAACGAAACACCATCGATATGGGCTTTTGGACCCAAAGGCCCACTAGTTTACCCTTGATGTCTGCACGAAACAAAGTTTTACGCCTCGACTGGGCCAGCCAACACCGACATTGGACTGTTGATGACTGGAAACATGTTGCCTAGAGGGACGAGTCTCGTTTCAAATTGTATCGAGCTGATGGACGTGTACAGGTATGGAGACCAGCTCATAAATCCATGGACTCTGCATGTCAGCAGGGGACTCTCCAAGCTGGTGGAGGCTCTGTAATGGTGTGTGGCGTGTGCAGCTGGAGTGATATGGGACCTCTGATATGGCTACATACGACTCTGACAGGTGACACGTATGTAAGCATCCTGTCTGACCACCAGCATCCATTCATGTCCATTGTGTATTCCGACGGACTTCTCCAATTCCAGCAGGACAATACCACACCCCGCACGTCCAGAATTGCTCCAGAGTATCTCCATAAACACTCTTCTGAGTTTAAACGCTTCCGTTGGCCACCGAACTCTCCAGACATGAACGTTATTGAGCATATCTGGGATGCCTTGCAACGTTCTTTTCAGAAGAGATCTCCATCCCCTCGTATTCTTACGGGTTTATGGACAGCCCTGCAGGACTCACTGTGTCAATTCCCTCCGGCACTACTTCAGACATTAGTCGAGTCCATGCCACGTCGTGTTGAGGCGCTTCTGCATGCTCGTACGGGGTTCCTACATGATATTGGGCAGGTGTACCAGTTTCTCTGGCTCTTCAGTGTAACACTAGACAAAACGCTTAGTATTTGAATGATTGATTCTAAAACATTTTCTTAAGAGCTTTAAACTTAATAACCTCAAGAAAACTTGTGAGTTAGCTGAACTTGACTCTTCACGCTGCTTTTGCCAGTTGTCAAGTTTGTGCTGGAATGTGCCAAACTGGTAGATTACTGCGACATTTTTATTACTTCTTCAAAGGAGCTCTTCTACTGCTTATTTTTCACTATCGTTTAAACAGTCAAGCTGGAGGACTGAAGCTTTGAATGTTTGTCACCTGAAAGAGCTGCGTTCATTTCAGGTTTCTGTTTTATATTGAGAGCAAGAACAGTTGCCAAGTGACTCATCCAGTTCTGCGTAAGCAAGATCTCACTCCAAGGCAGACAAGGAACAAGACAGTTATTAATAACATCATCAAATCTCACTTCACTGTTTTGTAGTAAGCTGATTTGTGACTTAAATACAAGAGCGTCACAAAGAATTCTGTTTATGATTTTAATTGCCTACAAATATCGTCATCTTCTATAGTACCACACATAGCGTCACTTATTTAATTCCACGCAGGAAGCATGAAGAACTCCATTCCTATTACTGAAACAATAGAAATCATGGAAAAAAATCTCTCGTCCCACAGCAACCTCACTACAGAGGACGTAATAGAAATACCAAGTACGCTCAGATTAATAACTGGACAAAACTACTTCGAGATTGTGGATGAACATTACCTGCAAAGTGATGGACTGCCTATTGGATCCCCAATATCAGGAAATTAATCAACATCTTTATCAGTCACGTAGAAAATCTGGCATCTGAAAAGATAGCTGCAATAATATAAGAAAGTAGCTAATGTTCATTTAACTTTCTCGGAATATCAACAGCCACAGACACGACAATACATTCCACCAGTGATGATCCCCACAATCAGAAGCTTGCAGCAATAAGACACACCTTTTATAGTATACAAGCATTCCACCCAACTAGAAAAACTATTAAAAAGAAATGAGCATAATCGTACAAATAGCTTGGAATAAAAAAGTATGACACACGTGTAGTACCCACACTCATTCTAAAATGAAAAACACAAATACAAAACAAACACAACCTGTCCAACATTTCCAGCATACAGGTAAACTTACAAGCTGAAAACCTATGAGCACACGCAGCACACATACACAATGACAACATCAGACATGGTTCACTATGACTTACAAGCATAAATTACTATAGAAACTGGCAAATATGTTAAAGAAACAGGGCTTCCAAACAGCATATAAAACTGTGAAAATCCTCTAATCAATCATAAGCTAACCAACAATCAAGAGCGACAAATTCCAGGGATCAGGAATAAACAAAACTTGAATGTCAAAGTTGTGCTGCAGTATATGTAGGCATGTCGTGCAGGAACTTTGAAACATGGTACAGAGAACACATCACGTGATGGAATTATGAAACAATGCATTCTACATTTTCTGAGTAATTAAAAAACCACCACTACTATCCTTCCAACATGATACAATATATGAAAATTATCGGGATGAACAACCATTGCGCAATACTTTGTACTAATGGAGGAAAACTACTACACACAGAAACCCATCGCTGAGAATAAATGTGATAAATGGCCTAACACATATCAAAACAGACGCTCCTTTTAACTTAATAAAAGAAACGGTAAGATAAAATCGTTCCACTTGTACATGCAGCTATATTAAAACAAATACATATACTCTTTTCTTCTGTCTCCCTCTGCTCATGTGCACACACACACACACACACACAGACACACACACACACACACACACACACACACAAGCACATACACAGACACACACAAGCACACACACATAAGCAGATCACAGATATCAACAAAGATACATTTAATTGTTGGCAGTAATTTTCGATCTTTGGCAATATCATTCCACATTTAGCAACAATCAAGACAATATATTACCAAAAATTTTAGCCTTATAGTATAAACAAAAATATTTACATATTCCAGGCCTCTGAAGATACCTTGCAAACAATAAAGGCGTAACACGTATGGTTCAAAATTTCGTTTTATTCAGTTGTAATTAAATGGACCAAAAGTAAAAGCAGTCAACATTCCATAATGTTAACTCTCCGTGTTCGATCACTTACGTTGTCTGATAAGTGACTGTAAATATTTCAGACAGGTTCACTCACTCTAAAAGGCAAAAATGTACATCAGAAAGAACCTCAAATAAGGTAAGTTTTCCAAGAACATAGCACATTCAAGTGCTAGAACCAACCTACAGCGTATGTGGATACAAACAGCTGGTGGCTTGAGGTAGGGTCCTTAGACGGCAGTCTCCAGGCTGGAACACAGGCGTAGACTGCCTAAAAATAGCTGTAGGGCCTCATAAGTACAATCCCGTTGAAAGAATCCATTGCAAACAGTCTGCGACCGCATGACAGAGCACTAGCCACGTCTCCTACTAGTGATGAGTGATGTGGCTGTTGCCTATCGGCAAGTCAAGTGCCGTGGGTCACAGTGTTGGGATTCACAGTTGCAGTTGGCAACATGTTGTGGTTCTTGTTCTTATTCTGAACCAATATTGTTTTGCCTCACAGTACCATTCCTGGTAAGAGCCCATGATCGTCAACATTTTGCACTGTCCTGCTGTTATGGTGGGCTATATGCCCAGATATAGCATCCCTTTCCATTACTTCCCTTTTCCCCACTCCCAAAAGAGGTCGTGAACCATCTTGATGTCGCAGAGGTTAGTGTCGTCGCCAGTGTCCAATGTGAGCGGGGACCCTAGGCCGTCACAATTAACATCCATGGAAACGGGGGCATCGGCTGCAGAAGTTGTGCCATTTAGGGAGCAAGTGTCAAGGGAAACACTGATGAGGTTCTTGCAGCTGCTCCCGAAGGAGGTCACCCTTAGACTCCAGGTGGAGAACAATCTGGAACGGAAATGGTGCAGAAGTTTCCTGCCAAGGTGCACTGAGGCCAGCATAAGTGCATCTGCTATAGGTTTTTGCGGCATTGGGATTGGTCTGGCAGCTGGACCGCATCCATGGCTCTCCCAAAGAGGTGGATGGCACAGGCCAAAATCCATTGATGGATAACGAAAGAGAACACCATCGCTCCGTCGTCAGTCTTGACATTATAGCGAATGGTGTTAAGCTCGGGAAATGAGGATCACGAGTTTAAGGTTTTACAATGGAGAACTAGCTTTCTACGCAGGACTCGCCCAATCCGGTGGCATGTTAAGGTTTCTGACTTGAACAGGGCCGCACGGTGCCAAATAACAAGCTATGAACACGGAATGGTAGTGGGAAGTAGACGGTTGTGACATTACATCTCGGAAATCGTTGGTGAATTCAATATTCCGCTATCTATATCGTCAAGAGTATGCCGGGAATACCAAATTTCAGACATCACTTTTTACCACGGACACCGCACCGGCCGACGGCCTTCACTTAACGACCGAGAGCAGCGGTGTTAGCGTAAAATTTTACGTGAATTCATTTCTGTAAGTAAATTGTATTGTTTGGGAGCCAAATAAAGACGATAACTCCCTCTGGAGAGCTCTCAGAGACCAAAATCAAGTTAACGAAGTCGTCCTGTGTGCCGATGGCACTGTGGCTCGTGACGATGGATATCCCGTCTACGTTAAGTGCAAGTCGTCCCGTGTGCCATGAGCCTTAGGCTTCATTGTGGCATTAGCGCTGAATGAGTACATTCATTAGAATAAATATTGCAAACTTTTTCTTGATAAATTTTCATACTCATAGTGTCAGTGTTCCTACTGGTATGCAGAAGGCAGTCTAAGGAACTGTAATTTTGATGCAATAAAAGGATCTATGCTGTGAACTTACTTATAAATTGAGATATTTATCGGTCCCTCTGAATGAAGTACTTAAGAAATATTAAAAGCAATCCAACCACGGTTCATTAAAATAAGTACGGAAATTTTGTGATCTTATTGGAAAAGTTAAATTTTCATAGTCGTTATTGAGAGTATTTAATATTTTGCAGATATACTGTGAGCACGCGGGATTGCTATTCTGTCATTCTGCGCAACAGATTAATCTGAGATGTATTCTTTTCCCTGTGGCTCCTGCAAGATGCAATTTACTTCCCCACACCACTACAGAAGTCAGACAGACACTCCTAACGTTCTAATGAGAAATGCCTGAAAAACATTCAGCAATTAATATCTTCTGGAGTCGTCCGCTGTAAGGAAATGACACAAAAACTGACCAAATTTCTTACAAAACTAGTGGGGTCCTTGGGTACTGGAGTAGTGCCAGTTAGTGTAAGAAATACGTGAAACTAACGAAAATTATTATTTATTCTGCTAAAATTCTGATAAATTACAATGGAACTTTTAGTTATGAACTTAACACGTTATTTCCTGGTTCTTTTCAGAATGTGAAGTTTCCTCTCAAGGATAGGATTCGCTAATGAAATTTCTATACAAAGTTTAAGATTGTTATTGACTTGGCAGAATGGGTGGGAGCCGCGTCTAATCAACTTGAATAATAATCCGTCAGAATGTTGCTAGGTATGGTCGAGGCTGTCACGTGTGAAACTCAGTGAAGTGTACTGTTGTGGAGGAAATATGGGGCTCGCAAGAGCTGTAGAGCACAATACCGTAAGCTGCAATGACTGCTTTCTGCGCCGCTCACTGCTGACAAATAAGATAACTCTCATTCTATCTGGATTGACCTTCGCCAATCAAACTCTCCCTACGCCTTGATGAAGTCAAGCACTCCTATTCACCCCTAGTCTAACTATTGGCATGGTACACCAGTCAGATAACCAGTCCACCGTGATGCCACTCAAATATCGCTCGCAGGCGTTTAACTATAACTCTGTCCGTTCACACTGCACAATAAGTGTGGCGGCCAACACAGTTAACAACGCTTCATCGCAAGGACTCAATATAGAGTCGCACTTCGATTCGCTCTCGACATAGGTGCTCTCCCAGTGAAGTACTGAGGAGAGACTTGTTCCTTGCTCTTTGAGTACACATATGAGCGCGCACACACTCGTTACGTGTTCTCGATCCAAGAGCGACAACGGAACGGCCCCTCTCCATGCCAGACATGAAGGGGTATATCTTTCGGTCTCTTCCATTACTCCTTCATCTCAAGGCGTCTCCCAATCAGCATTGCTCTTCTAAAATGGAAGAATGAAGTTTCGTTTAAGGCGACCAATCCGGAAATCTGCAGTATCGACGTTTGGCGTTTGCTGTCTCTTTGTGAAAATCTCTGAAACTGCATGCTATGTGTACAGAATGCGTAGGCTGGCCGCTCCCACTCAATGTAGCGGAATTGGCTTTTAAGCTGAACATGGGGTCGTCCTTTCACTCGGGCAAATGCTGTCTACACTACGGGCGGTCACCAGCCGACGTACATGGGTTGGGACCGGCCTCCTGGCATGCGGTTGCCTCTCTCGAACTAAAAGCTCCTGTGACCGTCTTGTCTGGAATGTACGTTTCTACGATAGTCTCAAGTATTTCAACCATGGTGCGCACTTGCGATTGCATATTGTTTACATGAATCCATACAACATTGACTTTATCTTATCGAGTTTGGGTTCGAATGAAGCGTCTTGATGTGCGGAATACGATTGTGAGGTCGGAATATGTAAGCAATGAAGGTTAGGAGACCACGACGTCTTACATATTCAGATAGTGTTGGGTGCACTAAGTATAAAATGGCAGACCACTGACAGAGATGCCATTTGTACTAAGGTGATTCACGTGTAAAGATTCATGACGTGATTATGGCCATACGACGGGAATTAACAAGCTATTAACGCGGAATGGCAGTAGGAATTAGACGCATGTGACATTCTATTTCGGGAATCAGTGGGGAATTCCACATTCCGCGATCCGCATTGTCAAGAGAATGTCAAGAATAGCAAATTTCAGACATTACTTCTCAACACAGACACCGCAGCAGCCCACGGCCTTCACCTAACGACTGTGAACAGCGCTGTTAGCATGGAGTTGTCAGTGCTAAGAGACAAGCAACACTGCTTGAAATAACCGCAGAAGTCAATGTCAGCAGACGACTGACGTGAGTACCTTTCCTAGCAGCATGACATCGCCTGCAGCGCCTTTCCAGGTTTTGTGACCATATCGGTTGGACACTGGGGGGCGTGAAAGCAGTTGCCTGGTCAGATGATTCCCAATTTCAGTTGGTAAGAAGTGACGCTAGGATTCGAGTGCGCCGGAGACCCCACAAAGTCATTGACCTAAGTTGTCAATATGAATCTGTGCAAGCTGGTAGTGGCTCCATAATGCTGTGGGCTATGTTTATATGGAATGGACTGGTCCTAGGGTCCAACTGAACCGATCACTGACTGGAAATGATTTTATTCGGCCAAGAATCAGTGAACTTTCAAGGTTCGTCTCAGTGCGAGTCCCAAGTCGGCTTCGACGAATCAACCATTACTGAAAAATGGTGAACTTCGCTTTCAATTACTCTGTGAAGAACTGCACAACCTTATTGCTTTCCATTGTCAATCCAGTCATTGCTGAGTAGTGATTGCTACATTATCCCAGGTTGCTAATAAGGAATCATAGTGTCAGGATTTTCTATGTGTCCTATGTTAAATGCAGTTCTAGAGTACGCTTCGTCTTTGTGAATAAATGTTTTTCATGAAGGTATTTAATTCTTTAAACTTTGCCACGATGTGCATTCCGGCATGTCTTCCCTCCTCATGTGGCCGTTAATTTTACGTACCCTGTAAGAGCGTGATAGTAGGAAATATTTGATAATGTGTAAGCCGTGATCGTTTAACTATAAATTCATTCCTTAGATTTGCATTGCGCGTTTATCCTTGAGATATAAAGTACTGCTAAAACTTCGCTTAAGGGGGGACGTTGATGAAATTGACCAAAAATGTCAACTTTCGATTTATTTTTTATTTGTTACTATAACTCATGGCCTCCCTGCCATGCCATTATTTTGAGGCAGAAGTAAAGCTGTGAGGACTGGGCGTGAGCCGTGCTTCGGTAGCTCAGATGATAGAGCTCTTGCCCGCGAAAGACAAAGGTCCCGAGTTCGAGTATCGGTCGGGCACACAGTTTTAATCTGCCAGCATGTTTCATATCAGCGCACACTCCGCTGCAGAGTGAAAATCTCATTCTGTGAACGATTCTGTGTATTACTTTCAACCAAACGTGCGTGGGATGCATCTAAAAGGTCGTGATACATACTCTTGGGTTTATAGATCATCTTTGACCGATCCTGAACTTCTCGAAAAGTGTGTTCATGGCGAAACCCAAAATTAAAATCAGTCTCTAAATTCACTAATATGGAAACGATGCCCTAAAAACACATTTGCATCTCCAACAGTTGGCAGAATTGCAACTTACGATGAAATTATAGTATTTAATGATGGAAACGTCGGGAGGAGAAGGCATAAGAAAGAATGGGCTTCAAGATAGGAAATTTTACTCGAGACATCCTGAGAAAAATAGATTCACAGCACGTCTCTGCACCTGAAAACTCAGTTGAAGACCTGGTAAAGGAAAGAAGACAGACAACAAGAAACCAGAAGAGAAGCCTTGAAGGAAAACACGACCCAGATTACAAATGTGGTGTCTTCTGAAGAAGTGACATAAGGGAAAAAAGTTAAGTTAAACTTTAAATTGCGTTTCCTCAAAAGATTGTTTTTAAGGTTTATGTACCTTTTCCTCAGATTCTGTTAATGCTAGAATTATGAAATTTTGCACAAATATTTCTGTAAACCTAATGAACGTTGTCTCGAGAGCAAATATTGAAATTCTAGTTGCAAGCTGAGATATGGTGCAAAGTGCTTGGAATTTTGCATGAATTTAAAATTGTACATGTGGAATTATAATTAAAATACTATGATAATTCTCCTATTTAACCTATTCGAGCAACCTCATGAGAGAAGCTTACAACATATAAAGAGATGAAACACGCGTGAAACTTTTGTAGAAATCTCTTGAATACTTTCTGAGGAAAAGGAACACACATTATTTTTGAAAATAAAACTTCAAACTTCATTTTAAAAAAGTTGAATATATATAATCAAACTGTTTTATATGTGAATGTGTTACTTTCATGTAAAGCGTGGTGCAAAATTCGATTGCCATATCTCCAAAACTGTGGATAGGGTGTATTTTTGAAATACTCGTAATATGTGTTTTTCATCAACGTCCCCCGTTAATTTTTTTGGGACCTCACTCAATTTGTCCCTCAGGGGGTCCACTATATTTCCTCGATAAGTGAATCCAGGAAGAACGCACCATGTCGTAGAGTGAAATTTCGACCCACCAATGAATTAACTGCCGATTTTTAAATAGTCAGCATATAATAGGTGGCTTTTATCAGACACCTGACACTACATTTTAATCACCAGGATGCTTTAGATTCTATGATACACATAATTTGTAAATTTCTCATACAGGATTCATACAGTTTCAGTGTTGCATAGATTATCAGCGCTGCTGTTTCCTACAGTCGTTACATGGACTACGTAGCCAAATTTTGGTGTTTGTGCTAGTTTTTACAGAGAAATTTTATGTGAGTTTTAGTTCTTTGTGAGAGAATTTGTAACTTGTTTTGTGCAGAAATTTTATTTATGTGTGCAGACTAAGCCAGTTTGTAGAATAACTTAATGAAAATTCAGGTAAGGATAAGTGATTTGCATCAGTGAATACGTTGTGTAAAACGATATTTAAGATCAATTTTGTATCAGATGGAACGATGCCTGATTTAGGATAATGTCTTTGTAACACTAGATAAATTGATGGGGTTCATATCCAATCCAGTGTGCAGAATGTAATCGGATTTTACACTAATCATTGCGTTATCAGGCATATCCGTGAATTCAGGAATTTGCAGACCATGTGATCACTTATAATGAGCCCTTGAGTGCGAGGTCGCATGTGGTCGGTGATGTTTATGGCATTCGACGCCCCACATACAGGATGTTTCAAAAATGACCGGTATATTTGAAACGGCAATAAAAACTAAACGAGCAGCGATAGAAATACACCGTTTGTTGCAATATGCTTGGGACAACAGTACATTTTCAGGCGGACAAACTTTCGAAATTACAGTAGTTACAATTTTCAACAACAGATGGCGCTGCAAGTGATGTGAAAGATATAGAAGACAACGCAGTCTGTGGGTGCGCCATTCTGTACGTCGTCTTTCTGCTGTAAGCGTGTGCTGTTCACAACGTGCAAGTGTGCTGTGGACAACATGGTTTATTCCTTAGAACAGAGGATTTTTCTGGTGTTGGAATTCCACCGCCTAGAACACAGTGTTGTTGCAACAAGACGAAGTTTTCAACGGAGGTTTAATGTAACCAAAGGACCGAAAAGCGATACAATAAAGGATCTGTTTGACAAATTTCAACGGACTGGGAACGTGACGGATGAACGTGCTGGAAAGGTAGGGCGACCGCGTACGGCAACCACAGAGGGCAACGCGCAGCTAGTGCAGCAGGTGATCCAACAGCGGCCTCGGGTTTCCGTTCGCCGTGTTGCAGCTGCGGTCCAAATGACGCCAACGTCCACGTATCGTCTCATGCGCCAGAGTTTACACCTCTATCCATACAAAATTCAAACGCAGCAACCCCTCAGCGCCGCTACCATTGCTGCACAAGAGACATTCGCTAACGATATAGTGCACAGGATTGATGACGGTGATATGCATGTGGGCAGCATTTGGTTTACTGACGAAGCTTATTTTTACCTGGACGGCTTCGTCAATAAACAGAACTGGCGCATATGGGGAACCGAAAAGCCCCATGTTGCAGTCCCATCGTCCCTGCATCCTCAAAAAGTACTGGTCTGGGCCGCCATTTCTTCCAAAGGAATCATTGGCCCATTTTTCAGATCCGAAACGATTACTGCATCTCGCTATCTGGACATTCTTCGTGAATTTGTGGCGGTACGAACTGCCTTACACGACACTGCGAACACCTCGTGGTTTATGCAAGATGGTGCCCGGCCACATCGCACGGCCGACGTCTTTAATTTCCTGAATGAATATTTCGATGATCGTGTGATTGCTTTGGGCTATCCGAAACATACAGGAGGCGGCGTGGATTGGCCTCCCTATTCGCCAGACATAAACCCCTGTGACTTCTTTCTGTGGGGACACGTGAAAGGCCAGGTGTACCGCCAGAATCCAAAAACAATTGAACAGCTGAAGCAGTACATCTCATCTGCTTGTGAAGCCATTCCGCCAGACACGTTGTCAAAGGTTTCGGGTAATTTCATTCAGAGACTACGCCATATTATTGCTACGCATGGTGGATATGTGGAAAATATCGTACTATAGAGTTTCCCAGACCGCAGCGCCATCTGTTGTTGACAATTGTAACTACTGTAATTTCGAAAATTTGTCTGCCTGAAAATGTACTGTTGTCGCAAGCATATTGCAACAAACGGCGTATTTCTATCGCTGCTCGTTTAGTTTGTATTGCCGTTTCAAATATACCGGTCATTTTTGAAACACCCTGTATTATGTACAATGCAAACACACCATTGGTTGCTAACCACAAAAGGGAGTAGGGCTGTAAATACCCCATAGAGAGCACAGCATGAAGCTACTGAGCATAGTTGAACGTGTTAGTCGATGAGTAACTCACAACAGTGCTAGTAATGTTGATGTCGGGCCATGTAGTTCATCATCCTTGAAGAACGAGGAGATCAACGTACTTATCCCATCCTCCTGTAAGGAGTCTGTTTTCAGCTCTGACCATTCGGGATATGAAGGGGAAATGCACACGAAAGGAACCACGGAAATTAGAGGTAGTAGGAGAGTTATATCAATATCGTCTAACGTCAATGCCTAAACACATTCGTATGCAATTTTGCCTACTGTTAATGTGGATGGTAAATTGGCAAGAACGATATTTATTGTCCTGCCCAAAGTTGTAGGTGTCCTGCCCCTACGATTCTTTCTCATGTGCGTGATCTTGTAACGTCAGTAGGGAATATTTATGTATCAGCAAGCGAGGCTGGGAAAATTGGCGTAAGAGATATACAAGTATGGTATGAGCACTACTTTTAGCTAATAGCTGCTCAAAATAACTTGTTCCTGCTTGATTCCTGGTCTGTGTATAAAAAATCATACTCACTTAGAGCAATCTATTCCTCCTGAAGTGTGTGACATTGCACCTCATACCACTGAAACCACTGGACATTTTTTCCGTGGCTGTAAAACATACAGCACAGTCTGTAGCCACACCTTAAAGGATACCGAGTTTCACCATAAATTCCACTACAGACATTTTCGCATCGGTTGCATGACATCACATTCCTTCAGTTCTCATCATCCAGTTACATCAATATGATTCTATGTACATTCCATAGGAGTGGATACCTAGGTGAATGTCCTGCACGGTTTGCATCTAGTAAGGAGTTCGCCTTCGATCTTATTGCTGTGAACCTTTGTGATCACTATAGCGCGCCAATTTTCATTCGGCCTTGATGGTACAAGATAATGGCTTGTTTTGAACACTTCTTCAATGTCGACGATGTCCGTTTTGTTAAGTGCAACGCATACAATCAATAGAAGGTTGATCTCTGCGCCTCCTGGACACTCATTTTTTGTCGCCATCCTGATACCCATGGTGAGTCATTAGCAGCTGATTCTCTGCGTGTCATAATTATTGACACCACACTTCCGAATGAGCCTTACTAAAGACTGAACTTGCGACCTCTCACTCTATAGGTTCCTTGTTAGACAGTGACTGCCAAGAATGTGCGTAGTTAGTCTTACGTTGTAGGAAGTAGGCGAGAAAGTAATGCAAAATTCGTTTAGGACACTCACTCACTAATAACGAGCATAGTATGTAAAATTCTGTGTCTGTTCTCTGTCTAAGTATGGATTCTTTTAGACTGCGGAAGTTATTTCGTAAGTTTTAAGTTTTCCTTGGTATGCAATCAAAAGAGAACAATGGCCAGACCGAGAACACAGTTTAGGCGAATGAAGGTTAATGACTCATCGCTTACGTTTTCATCTTATTTTGCGATATTGAGAGAAGAGTTTCCAGTTGCAGTAGAGGGCAATGTACACTTGGTCCTGAGCTATCTATTCTGTAAATATTGCTACTGGCTGACGCAACAATGCATGTTGAGTTAGGCAGATAACGTTGTTGACACCATGTTCTCTAAAGTATCATGGCTCAGATACCTATTTTTGAGAACCGTGAAGACCTCATTTACGAACGTTTTGGCAATGGAAAGGATTATGATTAATTTAATACCGTCAAGTATGTTGCGTATGTGCATGGTGGTGAACAGTTATATTTGAAGAGAAATACGGGCCTGTTAAATTGCACTTAAGAGCAGTTGGCTTAGGTACAAGAAATGCCATATGTCGTGGGAAGCACACGACACCTGATAACGTCAGTTTACTTGTTCTCTCCCGTACATGCGGGGGCTACAGCGTTGATGGCGAACTGCCCGCGCACGTGAGTCCGGAACGAGTGCCAACTATCCAAATGGCCGACTTGGATGCCCTTCAGGCCCTAATTTAACGAATGAATGCTGTGAGTCGAGAACAAGCACAGCATCTCAACAAAGACAGTCATGAGTTAAGTAAGCGCAGCTTGTGGAAAAAGGTAAGATGCTTAAAGAGTGGTTGGAAGCTAAGTGTTTCAAGATTTACGAGTGCACGATGAAGCAGCGGGAAGAGTATGGAGGAAGCGTGTACCAGAATGGTTTCGCCAATACACAATTTTTCTCCAGACGGTTACGATTCTCTTTTATTTATTTTTATAGACGCATTTCCGGAGATAATTGCCTCATCTGCGTTTTTCTCTGTAAAATGGGAATCATTCCCAGAAACGTGCCATGTAATGAATGAATAAAACAAAATAGTGGTCTGTAGCAGAAAAATATCTATAAACATACCCGTTGTTTCCACAATCGCAGACTTTCACAAATAATTTCTAATGGATCTAATCAGATCGTGTATCAGAAATTAGAAGTTATATAAAAATCGTAACAATACAATAAGAAAAAAAGTAGACTTATCAGAAGGTTAGAAATATGAAGATGACGCAGTCTTATCATGTGAGGGCCGAGCAGCTGACTTCACTTGCCACTAAAGAGAGTACTAAGTTAAAGAATGAAGACGAATTTCGCAAAGCAGGGAAAGTTAAGTATGAGAAAATTTAGTGACCAAAGAAGACAGAGCTTATGCAGTGCTTTCATGAGTTTGTCAAGGGGAATCAGTTTTTCCATCGGCCATACAGCGAACAAGATCTTATCAACATTTGTCTTGCCAAGTTGCCCGATCGCATACGACGTGACATCATCATTGCCAAGAGAACTGAACATACAGGGTGTTACAAAAAGGTACGGCCAAACTTTCAGGAAACATTCATCACACACAAATAAAGAAAAGATGTTATGTGGACATATGTCCGGAAACGCTTAATTTCCATGTTAGAGCTCATTTTAGTTTCGTCAGTATGTACTGTACTGTACTTCCTCGATTCACCGCCAGTTGGCCCGATTGAATGAAGGTAATGTTGACTTCGTTGCTTGTGTTGACATGCGACTCATTGCTCTACAGTACTAGCATCAAGCACATCAGTACGTAGCATCAAGAGGTCAGTGCAATGTTTACAAATGCGGAGTTGGCAGATGCCCATATGATGTATGGATTAGCACGGGACAACAGCCGTGGCGCGGTACGTTTGTATCGAGACAGATTTCCCGAATGAAGGTGTCCCGACAGGAAGACGTTCGAAGCAATTGATCGGCGTATTAGGGAGCATGGAACATTCCAGTCTATGACTTGCGACTGGGGAAGACCTAGAACGATGAGGACACCAGCAATGGACGAGGCAATTCTTCGTGCAGTTGACGATAACCTCAATGTCAGCGTCAGAGAAGTTGCTGCTGTACAAGGTAACGTTGACCACGTCACTGTATGGAGTGTGCTACGTGTGAACCAGTTGTTTCCGTACCATGTACAGCGTGTGCAGGCACTATCAGCAGCTGATTGGCCTCCACGGGTACACTTCTGCGAATGGTTCATCCAACAATGTGTAAATCCTCATTTCAGTGCAAATGTTCTCTTTACGGATGAGGCTTCATTCCAACGTGATCAAATTGTAAATTTTCACAATCAACATGTTTTGGCTGACGAGAATCCGTACGCAATTTTGCAATCACGTCATCAACACAGATTTTCTGTGAAATTTTGGGCAGGCATTGTTGGTGATGTCTTGATTGGGCCCCATGTTCTTCCACCTACACTCAATCGAGCACGTTATCATGATCTCAAACGGGATACTCTACCTGTGCTGCTAGAACATGTGCTTTTACAAGTACGACACAACATGTGGTTAATGCACGATGGAGCTCCTGCACATTTCAGTCGAAGTTTTCGTACGCTTCTCAACAACAGATTTAGTGGCCGATGGATTGGTTAAGGCGGACCAATTCCATGGCTTCCACACTCTCCAGACTTCAACCCTCTTCACTTTCATTTATGGGGGCATTTGAACGCTCTTGGTTAGGCATCCCCGGTACCAAATGTAGAGACTCTTCGTGCTGGTATTGTGGACGGCTGTGATACAATACGCCATTCTCCAGAGCTGCATCAGCACATCAGGGATTCCATGCGACGGAGGGTGGATGCATGTATCCTCGCTAACGGAGGACATTTTGAACATTTTCTGTAACAAAGTGTTTCCACATTTTCATACTTTTCAATTCGACTCATAGATGACGAAAGAGGACTCTTCGTTGAGAAAAAAAATGAAGGTGAAGCGGTTCTTTGTTTTTCTGTTATCCCTTCCTGAAGCTTACATGAATCTTTGAAAATAAATCTGTCTGAAAATTATTACAATATTTACAGAAATGAGAAAAGGTCATACATAAATAATAAAAATATGAATATTGAAACTGTTCTTCTTCAACAGTTACGAACAACGCTAAATAATAGATCTATCACAACATCGATCTCGTGAAAATAAAAAGAAATAATTGTTTTGAAAAGCGATGCATTAACGTGTAGGTAGCATGCACGGTGTATCTAGGATCATTAATTAATGAAAATGGGGCTCTTCATTAGAATTCATATGAAATTCTCCTGTTACTGCTCTGGATGTTGTGATATCCACAAAATATATGAATTTCCCAAGGCAAAATTTTTTTAAGTGATCGTTAAGGTTTAGCGCGCGCTTAACTACCTAGAAAGCGCAGCCCATACCGTTCCGCAGGATGGACATTCTCTTGTAATGGAAGGTGTGCATTCGAGCGATAGGGTCAGGGGAACTCTGTCCACGAGCTTATCTGGGGCACCGACTACGCAGGCCACAAGAACAGGCGGCTCTAGAGCGCCCTCGGCATCAGGTCAGGTAAGCCCGGCAGACACTGTGCGCAGCGGCACCGAAGCTATGCCGCTAGCCGTATAGTAAGCTTCGTCCTTATATACTCTGGTTGAATTTCAGAATACTGTGTAAAAGAAGTCCGACCGCAGTACACTACACTACACACTTGCTAAACCGGTTATTCCTCGCACTTATGAGTGTCGGATTAGCGGAAGTGCCGGATTGTTGAGAGTGTCTAAAATTTAGTATAAACTCTTTATCAGATCAAAAGATACATTAATTTTTAGAGAAAACAGTGCTTGAGTGCGTACATGCATATTAGCCCTTAGTTGGTAACACGTGAAGTATTGGCGTGTACAGTAACATCCGTCTGGGAGACTAAGATGAACAAATTTTTCAAAGAATTTCCACTGCAGAGATTATCAAAAATAAATAGCAATCTAAAAGCATAATGAAAATTTAATAATAATATTTTTATATATAGTAAGATTCTATCTGTTCTTTCGGACATGTCCGAAGAAACTGTGGTGTCACCGCCAGACACCACACTTGCTAGGTGGTAGCTTAAATCGGCCGCGGTCCATTAGTACATGTCGGACCCGCGTGCCGCCACTGTCAGGATCGCAGACCGAGCGCCACCACAAGGCAGGTCTCGAGAGACGTACTAGCGCTCGCCCCAGTTGTACGACGACGTTGCTAGCGACTACACTGACGAAGCCTTTCTCTCATTTGCCGAGAGACAGTTAGAATAGCCTTCAGCAAAGTTAATGGCTACGACCTAGCAAGGCGCCATTAACCATTTGTAACGTTGCATGTACCTCAAGATAGTCTCACTTGTATCATCCAGAATGCTGTATACCAAAGGACAATATAAAAGTTAAGTGTTCTAGTAGCAGAATCAGCAGATGCAGGCGTTATTGGATGCCCTTGGACAGCTCGTCCAGGGTCAACGTGCGCTGCAAAACGATGCGGCCGCCGCCGCTTCATCGCTACCGCAGCCACACCATGCTGTTGCACCTCCATTTAGGCCCTACGAGGCGGCCAACGAGACATAGCCGGAATGGTCCCGACAGTTTGGATTTCATCTCGCCGCCTACAGAATTCAAGGTAATGAGCGGCAGCCGTTTTTGCTTTCGTGTGTAGGTGTGTCCACCTACCGTGTGATAGTGAAATTGTTTCCCCGGCGAGACGTAGCAACTCTGTCATACGAAGAAATTTTGTCTGCTATAGATGCCTACTTCAAAGAAACAGTAAATGTCGTTGCAAAAAGGTATACGTTCTTTCGTACAAAACATACGGTCGGTCAGACTAATAGGGAGTGGGTTGCAACTTTGCAAGGACTTACTAGGGAGTGTGCATTTGAATGTGACTGTGGACTCCCTTATTCAGATACTATGGTGCGTGATGCAATAGCACAGAACGTTTCTGATGTTCGCATACGGGAACAGATTTTGAAACTACACTCCTGGAAATGGAAAAAAGAACACATTGACACCGGTGTGTCAGACCCACCATACTTGCTCCGGACACTGCGAGAGGGCTGTACAAGCAATGATCACACGCACGGCACAGCGGACACACCAGGAACCGCGGTGTTGGCCGTCGAATGGCGCTAGCTGCGCAGCATTTGTGCACCGCCGCCGTCAGTGTCAGCCAGTTTGCCATGGCATACGGAGCTCCATCGCAGTCTTTAACACTGGTAGCATGCCGCGACAGCGTGGACGTGAACCGTATGTGCAGTTGACGGACTTTGAGCGAGGGCATATAGTGGGCATGCGGGAGGCCGGGTGGACGTACCGCCGAATTACTCAACACGTGGGGCGTGAGGTCTCCACAGTACATCGATGTTGTCGCCAGTGGTCGGCGGAAGGTGCACGTGCCCGTCGACCTGGGACCGGACCGTAGCGACGCACGGATGCACGCCAAGACCGTAGGATCCTACGCAGTGCCGTAGGGGACCGCACCGCCACTTCCCAGCAAATTAGGGACACTGTTGCTCCTGGGGTATCGGCGAGGACCATTCGCAACCGTCTCCATGAAGCTGGGCTACGGTCCCGCACACCGTTAGGCCGTCTTCCGCTCACGCCCCAACATCGTGCAGCCCGCCTCCAATGGTGTCGCGACAGGCGTGAATGGAGGGACGAATGGAGACGTGTCGTCTTCAGCGATGAGAGTCGCTTCTGCCTTGGCGCCAATGATGGTCGTATGCGTGTTTGGCGCCGTGCAGGTGAGCGCCACAATCAGGACTGCATACTACCGAGGCACACAGGGCCAACACCCGGCATCATGGTGTGGGGGGCGATCTCCTACACTGGCCGTACACCACTGGTGATCGTCGAGGGGACACTGAATAGTGCACGGTACATCCAAACCGTCATCGAACCCATCGTTCTACCATTCCTAGACCGGCAAGGGAACTTGCTGTTCCAATAGGACAATGCACGTCCGCATGTATCCCGTGCCACCCAACGTGCTCTAGAAGGTGTAAGTCAACTACCCTGGCCAGCAAGATCTCCGGATCTGTCCCCCATTGAGCATGTTTGGGACTGGATGAAGCGTCATCTCACCCGGTCTGCACGTCCAGCACGAACGCTGGTCCAACTGAGGCGCCAGGTGGAAATGGCATGGCAAGCCGTTCCACAGGACTACATCCAGCATCTCTACGATCGTCTCCATGGGAGAATAGCAGCCTGCATTGCTGCGAAAGGTGGATATACACTGTACTAGTGCCGACATTGTGCATGCTCTGTTGCCTGTGTCTATGTGCCTGTGGTTCTGTCAGTGTGATCATGTGATGTATCTGACCCCAGGAATGTGTCAATAAAGTTTCCCCTTCTTGGGACAATGAATTCACGGTGTTCTTATTTCAATTTCCAGGAGTGTAGTCAATCCTTCCCTTCAACAAGTGATAGACATTTTAGATAGGCAAGACACACTTGACTCTGCTCAGGAATCATTTGCAACTTCACCAGCCGTGTGTCACATTAACTGGCCCGCCGGGCCCGCTGCACGGAACGCTAACCTGCCCTCGCGCACGTCCGCGCAGCCACGTGTCCTGCGCAAGCAAGCAAATGCAGTGAAATCATGCCCGCGGTGTGCAACTAGACATTCGCGTGAGAATTGCCCGTCACGCCAGGCTATTTGGTTTTTCTGAAATAAGAAAGGGCATGTTCAAAGTGTTTGCCAGAAAAAGCTCAGATCGGACAATCACAACCATTCCAGGCCCTTTGCTTCGCGCCGGAATCGCACCAAGGACACTCAGGCTCGTGAACCTTTGCCCATGGACATTCATGTCGTTCATGCCTCTCCGCCCAGTGTTCCTCTCGCTCACAGTGACTGTGTTCGTCCCACAAAAAGTGTGCGTCGACGTCGCCGGAAATCCCGTAACGTCGCGCGTGATTCTGTACCTGTATCAGTTCAAATTGCCCGAGAAAGTCGCTCTTGTCGTCAGCAGGACAATAAACTTTTTGTAGATTTGGACTTTGCCGGACAAGCGATCCCATTCCAGGTCGATACCGGTGCTGCAGTTTCATTGCTCAATCACGCCACGTACAAACAACTGGGCGCACCTCCGTTGCGTGCCGCAAATGTTCAGCTCACGAGTAATTCCGGACAGCTTCTCCCTGTGTTGGGACAGTGCTGCCTTCTTGCAACATACAAGGGACAAACAACACTTGTGTCTTTTTACGTTCTTCGTTCTTCTTCGTCAGTGAACTTGTTTGGTTTAGATTTATTTCAGTTGTTTAACTTGTCAATCGTAAATCACGTCCTATCAGTGAACGGGACTGTGCCTTCCACCAGTGTTTCTAGTCTATGTGAAGAATTTGCAGACATTTTTGCACCGGGCCTTGGTTGCGCTAAGAACTATGAAGCACATTTGGACCTGAAAGTAAACGCGCAACCGAAATTTTTCAGAGCGCGCAATGTTCCCCACGCATTGCGTGCTGAGGTCGCCAACCGCTACGATATCTTGTATCGGTCCACTGCTAAGCACGGCAACGCTGATGCGTTGTCTCGTTTGCCTGTTGCTGAGGATAAAGCATTCGATTCTTCCGAACTTGCTTGCATGTTCATTGATGCGGAAACCGATAACGTGGTCGAATCGTTTCCGATTGCTTTTCGTCGTGTAGCTACAGCCACAGCTGCTGACCCTGTCCTTGCTACTGTTTTGCGTTTTGTTGCTACGCAATGGCTCTTGTCGAAGTCACGGATCGAGGATCCATTGGTTCGCCGATTTTTTGCTCACAAGGAGAGACTTTTTGTACGACGTGGTGTTTTGTTGTTGCGTTCTGATAATCAGTCCAGAGTCGTGGTCCCACGTTTGTTACAGTCCTCTGTCTTACGGCTCCTTCACCAAGGACATTGGGGTATAGTGCACGAAACAACTTGCTCGTCAGCACTGTACTTGGTTCGGAATCGATTATGCGATTACGAATATGTGCTCTTCTTGCATGGCGTGTGCTGAACAACAATCCGCCCCGCCGCGGAAATTCTTTGCATGGCCGCATGCCACTTCCCCTTGGCAACGCTTACATATCGATTTTGCTGGTCCATTCTGGAATGCTCGATGGTTGGTTGTTGTCGATTCCTTCAGTAATTTTCCATTTGTTGTCCGGATGTCTTCCATGACGTCTTCTGCCACCATCCAAGCGTTATCCGCTACTTTTTGCGTTGAAGGTCTTCCGCAGACTATTGTTTCCGACAATGGCCCACAATTCATGTCCGCAGAATTTCAGTCATTCTGCAAGGCCAATGGTATTCAACATCTGACATCCGCGCCGTTTTCGCCTCAGTCAAACGGTGCCGCTGAACGATTGGTCCAGACTTTCAAGTCACAGATGTTGAAGTTGAAAGAGTCGCATTCTCAGGAGGACGTGTTATTGCTCTTTTTGTCCTCGTATCGCTCTCAGCCCCGCGACGGTCGCTCACCAGCTGAGTTGCTCCACGGTCGTCCTCATCGAACCTTGATGTCTTTGCCGCATCCGCCGCATCAGGTTCCTGTGCAGCGGCAGTCTCCTGCTTTTGCTCCTGGCGACGTTGTATTTTATCGCAACTATCGAGGTTCACGGCGTTGGCTCGCAGGGCGCATTCTTCGCTGACTCGGCCGCGCGATGTATTTGGTTTTGGGGGCCTCTGATGAGGTGCGTCGGCATCTCAATCAGCTGCGCCTCTGTCGTCGCCTGGGTTCTGCCGCTCCCCGTTTGCTTTCAGCGACGGTGCCGTCCGGTCAGCGCCCTGGGGACCCATCTACTGGCTCGCCTCATCCCCAGGTGTTACCGATGCTGCCTTCCATTTCGCCTCATGGCGACGCGCCGCCGCCGCCGCCTGTTCTCTCGCCGGCGCCGCCCGCAGTGGACGCTTCGCTGCAGCCGCCCAGCGCCTCCCTGGGTCGCGCGCCGCCGATCGCTTCCCGTGACCAGCTGTCCTCCGCCATGGCACTCTTGCCCGCTCCGGCCCAGATGTCGTCATCGCGCGTCGGATCCCCCGACGCAATGGAGGTCGACCCTTCGGCCCCTCCTGTCTCATTACGGGCGCATAGACCGCATGTTGACGTGCACCCTGGACTAGGTTTTCAGGCGTTTCCTAGCTCCCCTCGGACCGAATGGCAGGGTGCGGGTGGCACAGCCTCGCCTGTTGTTAGGCTCCCCACCTCATCGCGTACGTCAACATGGGGTCCTCCCCACGGCGGGCGGAAGCCTTATAACACGACCGTTCGCCGATTTGCGGGGGACGAATGTGGTGTCACCGACAGACACCACACTTGCTGGGTGGTAGCTTAAATCGGCCGCGGTCCATTAGTACATGTCGGACCCGCGTGTCGCCACTGTCAGGATCGCAGACCGAGCGCCACCACAAGGCAGGTCTCGAGAGACTGACTAGCACTCGCCCCAGTTGTACGACGACGTTGCTAGCGACTACACTGACGAAGCCTTTCTCTCATTTGCCGAGAGACAGTTAGAATAGCCTTCAGCTAAGTTAATGACTACGACCTAGCAAGGCGCCATTAACCATTTGTAACGTTGCATGTACCTCAAGATAGTCTCACTTGTATCATCCAGAATGCTGTATACCAAAGGACAATATAAAAGTTAAGTGTTCTAGTAGCTACGTTCTTTTCTTTATCCCATTCATTACGAATCCTGTTCCAGACTTAACGCCAGACGGCGTGAGTTGACGCGTGCCCTTTCGGCTACTTCACTGTGGACTGGCTGCCTTAACAGTCCACTACAGAAACAGATACCATCTTAGTATATATATAGCTAAGGCTCACCGGCCACTTCATCATCTTCCTCTTCTGTGCGAATGCACAAACAGTGCCCGAACTCTTACTGGAATCGGCAACGCGCCGCGAGTAATGAGTCTAACGGTCAGGGGCACTATGAATGTAGTGCGGGACAATACGATGAGAATGTGGGTTTCGCGGGAGGCGTGCCAGAGATAAATCCCTGCAGTCGTGCTATCATCTGTGTCCTCGGTGGCTCAGATGGATATTCCCTCGCGGGCAGCCGTGCGGTGCGGACGTACGGAGCGGCTGGTCGTGTTTACTTCGTCGCTGCCGGCGGCGGTCGCTGTGCATGGTGAGTGCGCGCTTACAGCGTTAACAATAACCACAGTAATGAATACTCGAACGCAATCATGAATCAACCAGAACGGAAAGACACTCTTAAATTGACATTCGACCCGAAATTTGCTAGACCAAAATCCTTTGAGGTAGAATTATTTGTTCGAGATGTTATGAAATTAACGATTGACGATTTAATTGGCGTACACTTATCGATCGTTAGTAGTACCGTCTACTTGAAATTGGTGACGCCTGAATGATGCGAGAAAATTGTTGAGTCTTGTGGTGGATCTCTTAAGTTCAAACATTCAGACGGAAACGTTGGCGACGTACAAATAACGCAGGCAGGCCTGGGGTTGCGAACCATTAGAATACTTGAATTTCCTTTCGAAGTAACTGCCGAGCAGATTAACGCCAAACTACGGGAATATGGTTCGGTAGTAAGCAACGTTGCTGAGAAATGGTCAGGTCAACATATATTCCCAGTATTAAACGGTGTGCGGCAAGTGAAAATCGAGTTGCTGAAGCATATTCCATCTTACATCATTATAAGTGGATACAGGGCCATAGTAATCTATGACGGGCTACCACGGACATGCTCGGGATGTGGATCTGCAGCACACGTCCGTTCACAGTGTATTCAAAGGCGCGTAGCGCAGATCCCGACTGGCGAGCGTGAGCAGCCTGGCCCAAGTTCCACGGTGCCGATCACTTACGTAGCCGCCGCCCGTGTAAACACCGCTCCAGAGCTCAGCGTCGATTCCACCCTAGATGCGTACACTGACCACAAAGAGGAGAACATACGAATGGGGACGAGTAATGTACCGGAAACCCGCGAACCTTCCTTACAGGAAGTTAAGGAGGGAAATAAGGAGACGCAGGGTGGCAGCGAGGTCAATGTTGTCTCCGGACAGCCGCAAGCGGCGGAAGTTTTTCCCATGGACGAAGACTGTGCCACTCAAGAGAACACTGCTCAAAACTCCAAGTGCCCTTCCCCGAAAAAGCAGAAGAAACGAAGAATCGCGCAACAGGTTGCTGACACAAAAGCGCAACCGCTGCGCGAGAAGGCCAGCCAGGTGCGTCAGAAGCTGACCGAGGTGACGTCACAGGTTTCCACTGCAACTCCCCAGACGTCCAAAAAGTCCCGTACTGACGACTCACAGGCTGAATTCTACAACAGGCCCTCCCCACCACAGACGAAGATGATGTCAGTAGATACAGAATGTACAGGTGGCCACCTGCCAGATAGCAGTGCAGATCCGCGTGAAGCTCACCATCCGCCTAACTAGCCGGACGACGTCGAAGAATGCTCTCACGACAACGATATGACCGAAGTACAGGGACAACACCGAGAAAGCGTGTCAGCAGTCCGGGAAACGGAATCGCAAGGGCAACGGAAGACTGAAACTGCTGTTAAGGCGGTGGATGCCGCCCCCGACTTCTTTTAATTGATACCCCTCCGTCATCACTAAGGGAGCGGCTCAACGCCACGCATACCTCTGCCATCATGCCACCTTTACAGGCATACCGTGTTGCCACGGTCAACATCAACAAGATCAGCAGCGCGTCAAACCTGAAGAATCTTACGGCCTTCTTATATGCAGCTGATATCGACATTGCGCTGTCGCGAGAGGTCGCCGATATTGATCTGGAACGTATCACAGGTTACAATGCGTTAATCAATCCGGGACTTGGCAGTGAACTCGGAACCGCACTTTTGACCAAAGAAGGCATCACCGTAGCCAATGTCGACAGACTGTCAAACAGCAGAGGTATCACGGGGACGATCCACAACACCAGATTCATAAATGTTTACGCCCCTTCTGTAACGGGAAAAAAGCGTCAGAGATCGGAGTTATTTAAGGATGAGATCGTGCCACTTTTCACAGCCCGCACAGGCCAAGTAATATTTGCCGGTGATTTCAACTGTGTACTAAAACCAAAAGACCAAACGCCAAATTCCACAGAACTTCTGAACTTGTTAGAGACTTAAACCTACTCGACACGTGGGAACTTAAACACGGCGACACGCCCGGTTTTACTCACGTCACCAGCCATTCTGCCAGCCGCATTGACAGAATTTATGCAACTGCCAATTTACGGCACAATATTTTGCAAGTGGAGAGATGGCCACTTATATTCTCTGACCATGTAGCATATATATGTACCATAAATATGGAAAAACAGGGTACGTATAGAGCAAGAGGCCCGTGGAAACTGAATGTTACCCATTTATCAGATCCAGGGTGTCACGCCGTCTTCCCACAAACATGGGCAGATTGTGAAAGGAAATGTCCACTGTACAATTCGGCTTTCTGGTGGTGGATAAAATGTGCAAAGCCAGCTCTAATAAAAGCGATGAAATGTTACTCTCGCGAGAAATGCGCCTGGCAGAGGACCACAATAGAATTCTATTTTCAGTGCCTACGCGACCTTTATAAAGACGATAATGCAGTGGTGGACAATCACCTGCAGATTAAAAGAATCAAGGCGACACTCCTAACACTGGCGCGAAAACGATCTGAAGGCTGTAAAGTGAGAACACGTCTGCAAAATGCAGTGCGGGAGGAGACAACATCCATGTACCACGTTATACAAGAGCAAAAAAGACGAAACAGTACAATACTGACGGAGCTAAAAACTGCAGACGGTCGCCTTCTCAATACACAAACTGCTATTCAAGGAGAAATTTATAAACATTTTACAGCGTTACTAGCTGAAAAACCAATAGATGTGGCAGCGCAGGCAGTCCTTACGGAAAGGGCGTGGTGGAGACTTGGTCCGGAACAAGCGGAAGAACTCGCTATAGACAAAATAGAGGATGATGTAACAGACGCCATTCTCCGAAGCCCAATAAATAAATCGCCTGGTCCTGACGGATTAACCCGCCGAGTTTTATCGCTCGTTTAGGCAACAGTTAACTAGTAAGTTGACTCTGGTCTGTAATGACATTATGAACATTCGAAATGACAGCCTGAATGATTTTTGTAAAGGGATAGTGGTGCTAGTTCCAAAAACTCCAGGAGGCAAAACTGTTGAGAATCTCCGGCCTTTAACATTACTTAAGACTGACTATAAAATTTTCACACGTGTTATTATGCAACGATTAAATTCGGTCATTACCAGCGTTACCGGCGACTACCAAACGTGTGTCGGAACCAATAGAAATATTTTCCACATATTAACTGCATACAGAGGTCTGATAGCGATTGCCGAAGCCTGTGACATCCCAAGTGCTCTCGTGTCCCTCGACTTTGAAAAGCCCTTTGACAGGGTGAACCACTCCTATCTCGTACGAACCATGGACGCCATGCATTTTCCTCAGAAACTCACTGATACTGTTAAAACCCTCCTGATGAATGGTACGTCGCAAATCAATGTAAATGGACACTTAAGCAGGCCGATCAGTATCGCAAGTTCAGTACTACAGGGCTGCCCAATGTCGATGGCATTGTTTGGCATAGCACTGGAACCATTCTTGTACTCCCTGACGCAAGACCTTCCAGGACTGCTCATTCATGGTCAGAAGATTATTTGTCAGGCATACGCAGATGATGTTAGTTTTGTAGTAACGAAAGACGAGGACTTAGCTTTCCACATTGTAACAACGTATGAAGCTGCATCGGGGTCAAAACTCAACCAAGTCAGGCTTAATGCACATTGGACGCGGATTAGAACTCGGTGCTGCTGAGAGAATAAGAAGCTTGGAAAGTATCACCTGCCTCGGAATTGAATAAACACGCAATATCCGCCGCATGGCTGCCTTGAACTATAGAAAACTGCTGGCAAAAATGCGCGCTGGCATACGGCAACATAGCCTGCGTACTCTAAATTCCATTCAAAGAGTGGCTTTAGTTAATACCTACATAGTTTCGAAAGTAAATTACGTTGCCCAAGTACTGCCATTATCAAAGACTATGGCACAACAGATGTTAGCAGCGCTTGGCCACTTTGTTACCGGGGATCAGAGATTTAGAGTAAAGGATGAAACCGTCACCTTCCCAGTTTGGAAGGGAGGCCTCAATTTGACAGATGTCTACCTCAAAGCAAAAGCCTTGTATGTTAGTCAAACATACAAACAGTGGCACAGATCACCTAACACATTGACGGCTCACATTTTGAATGAAATAGTGCCTCCCAATCTGGACCCACCTGTAGATGTAAAACACATTCTGAACTCGCTCTATCACTTAAGGTATTTCATCCTAGAACTTAGCTACATACAAAAGAATTCCAGAGGCAGACCGACAAAAAGTCAAAGCAATTTACGCCACATTGACGGAAAGTAAACCACGCAATATAGTGGAGCAGAAATGTAAAGGTTATAACTGGAAACAAGTCTGGGAGAACATTCACGACCCGCATCTTTCATCTACAGTGCGCTCAACTTGGTACATGGCAGTCAATAGGAAATTCCCGACCAGTTCGAGGTTACACAAGATTCACCTGGCTGAAACACTGAATTGTATCAGATGTATGACGAGCATAGATTCACTTGCGACGCTGTGCAAGACATATGGTCTCTCTGCACACAGAAACTCGCAAGCATAATGCGAACATCACCAAGAACGATAACACCGACACGCCTACTCAACCCTGACGAAAATCCCTATCCCAATACAAAACGACGTGCAGTCAATTGGCTAAAGGGCCAGACTGTAAACTACATCCTATCCGAGAAAGAGAAGAGTAAAGAAGAATATTGGATACATTTAACGATGGAACACCAGACACTGATACAAACGACGAAATATAGAGAAAACTATGCTTGTTTTTTATTAAGAACGTTGACATAGAGTCTCTATATCGCCAGAATCTTTACTTTATCACTTCTTTTAAACTCTTTACTAGTTTTTTCATGTGATTTGCCATACTAATGGGGAGGCATTTTTATTCTTTAATTTACTTTCTGTTACAAAACCAAAAAGGTTCCCTGGTAGGATGTCATGGAGACTTTGTTGGCCGGGGCTTCGGAGTTAACAGAAGCTGAAACAGAAATAGCACTTGAGAGATGGACGAAAAAACGAATGTTCGACAACGGAATACATTAGCAACAGCTATTCAAGGAGAAGACAAACTCTGAAGCCACCAGTCTGCTGAAATTCCACGCGTACACCTGCGGAGAGTCAGGGGTACCAGTCAAGAAGTATTTTCGTTTCCGTCTAATGAGGAGACATTTAGTTCATTGTAATTACAGCTACTGAAGCCAGCCGATGAAGCCAATTTTGAGATGGATAGAGCGTCTTCCACATAAGCAGGAGATCCCGGGTTCGAGTCCCGACCGGGGCACACATTTTCAACTGTCCTCGTTGACGTATGTCAACACCTGTAAGCAGCTAACGGTGTTCATTTCATTGTATTATTACTTTTATTGTCCTTCAATCACATTTTGCAATACAAAGCGAAAAATTGTAACATTAAATACTAGTTTTTACATGAAATAATTTATAAAATATATTATTCCTTTGCAGGATTCACAAAATTTAATATTACTGTATCAAATGAAATACTTTGTAAACTTTGAAAGGGTCCTGTAGCCACCTTTCATTAGTCCGGTAGCCCATTTTCATTATCATTTCTCTTTCTTTTCCTCGTTTCTCTATTCTCTTTACTCTCATAGTAGTGTGATTGAATGAATGTGGTTGTGTGTCACGTTGCTAGACGGTGGCGTAGTCTGCTGCAGAGAGTCTGCGATAGTCGTACAGATTCAGCAGCAGTTGTACAGAATAGCCAACTCTCGTAGTGGTCAAGTCGGCAAAGAGGTTTCCGCTACTTGTGAGAAATCCACCTGCGTTAGGTTGGTGGCGGAAATGGCATCTTTGGGTTTTCCGGTCCACGCGGAGCGTGGAAGAGGCTGGAGAAGCGGAAGGCAGTCTGCCGCCGGTACGGGAAGCGTCCACAGTTGTGCTCCAGTCGAAGAAGGGTGAGTTAGACTGACCGCGTGGCGCGTTGTTACTTGGCGAGGGGAGAGCTGTTAGCCTTTGGTATCGCTTTTCAAATCTGGAAGATTGCTTTGCCTTGTCGCAGCAAGGAATGCAAAACTTTGGCAGATTTTTCTTTTAGCAAATTTCTGTAGCAGACTTGGATCCGCCGGAAGAGCGCCACACAAAGGTGTCGATAAGAAGTGAGCACTCGCTTCTGTATGAATGTCTGTTTGCCTTCAGCTGTGCCTGCATAAGCTTTCACCTTTCTAAATATTTAGAGCCTTGCCTTATCGTAAATTTTCCTTTCTTTGTGTGTCTTTCGTCCGTGTGGAGCCAACCACATGGTAGAAGATTATAGTTGTTGGGCTACCGGCATCACTAACTGTCCGATCGCATGTTTGTTTTAGATAATGTTAACTTGATTGTGTGATCTGATATTGTTGCAACTAGCCCACGATACCTCACGAATAGTTACACATGGCTTACCCTGCTCACGGATTTCGGTAAACCAGAGATCTTCTGATGCGCAGTGAGGATTAGTTATTTTTAGTTGGATGTGCTAATTGGTATATTGTCTTTCTGTGATACAGAATTTACGTGAATTTATGATATAGGTGTGCATTTTCTTACATGTTTTATCTTGTATATGTATTACTGTATAGACATTGTGATTTAGTATTCAATTGTGTTACAAGTGTGGGTTGATTCTTGTCCTGTGGCGTGTATCGGTGTCATATAGTAAATCTTGGGTGCTTTGTGGGGACTGTGAGTCCATTAGGAGACTTTGGCATTATTCTTGTTGTATTTTGGAGCACGGAGTAACTATCCTTATGATGGAGATGCGTAGCTGTCCAGGGAGCCACGATCGGAAAAACCTGCCAGAAAATAACCCTGAACAAGGACGAGGTCAAAACGTCGAGTCCGACCAGGAACGAAACGCGGAAAACGCAAGTACAAGTGTTGTCCATCCTGAGCCCGCTGTAGTGATTTCGAATCATTCGATAGATGCAAATTCATTACAGACTATGCTACGACAATTACTAGACCGTAATAGGAGACATATCGAGGAAGTGAATAAAAAACAAGCGGAAGAAAATAGGAGACATAGCGAGGAAGTGAATAAAAAACAAGCAGAAGAAAACAGGAGACATATCGAGGAAGTGAATAAAAAACAAGCAGAAGAAAATAGGAGGCATATCGAGGAAGCAAATAAAAGACTGACTAGTGAAATAGTACAGGGTGTTGGGGAGAAACTGGCGATCATTGACCAACGCATCTCCGCCTTAGAAGAGGGGCAGCAAGTTATTAGCAAGCAGGTGATGGAGCAAGAAGAAAGGTTCGCTGGGAATATACGTATACTAGCAGAACAATGCCAGAGTGAACAAGCGGCTCTTGAGTCCCGAGTAGGACAAAATTCCGCCAAGGATCTGCGCGCGTTAGCAGAACAATGCCAGAGTGACCACGCGGCTCTTGTGTCCCGAATAGAGGACACTGCGGCTAAGTGCCCGGTCCACCTTAGCGCACAGGTAGAAACCCTCAGCCAGGCGATAATAGCTCTCGAGCGAGAGAAAGGGCTTACGCAAACGAAACAAGACACGGCCCACCGAGAGATGCGAGAAGAAAGAGCGAGGATCTCAGACGCAGTGGCGCGTAAGTCTGACAATAATGGGGAAACGATTACCTCGTCATCAGCGGATGCAGACGAAATACGGTCGATAGCGAAATGTCCGCGTGGACAGTGTGAAATAAAAATACAACAAAGAGGGGCTACCAAGGGAATATGTGAGCGCATGGCCCGTTTAGAACTTCACCTAAAAGGGTTAAAGGCCCATGAAGTTGAAAGAAATGAACGAAAGGGCCATTATTCCGACGATGATTCCGGGAACGATGGCGAATTTGATCATCGTCATGATCACGGATCTCGTACCAGGTGGGAACGGCGCGGATCCCCTCAGGAACGTTCGCCAAGGGAAACTCACGAATTTGACTTTAAACATTTTCTGACCGTGAGGAAGTTTGAAGTCTTCCGTAACTCGGCTACGGGGATTCACCCGCGGGCCTGGTTACAGCAGTTCGAGTTCTCCCTCCCTCCTACGTGGCCCAGTGCGCACAAGATAGAGTATATGTGCGGCTACCTCGAAGGTGAGCCAGCGGCGCGGATGAGGTCAATTGCACGCAATTGCTACACTGTTGGGGAGTTTCGACAACACTTCCTGTCGATCTATTGGTCAGTGGCAGCGCAAAGTCGTGTAAAACACAGACTCATTATGCTACCAGAGTTAAACAGGTCAAAATTCTCCAGCCCTGTGCAGATGTTTGAGCACATGCTGCAGGCGAATGAACATCTTGACGATCCTTATGGAGCTGCGGAAATTATTCGTATTTGCCTGGGAAAGTTTCCAATGCAGTTGCGGCACGTTATCCTTGCAGGACGATGTGAGGATGACGTAGTGGGGTTTCGCAATTTCCTTTTAGAGCTTGAGTGCGATGCGAATGGCTCCACGCACAATTACGGTCAGAGCGCCTACGAGTAGCGGCCGCGCAAGCGAAGCCGAAGCCGTAGAGATAGGTGGCAATACAGACGTAACGGGTCGCCTGAGAGTTAGAGAATGCGCGAGCGTTGGCAGCGTCGCGACTCCTCATGGAACGCGGGCAGAACGAACTATGCCAATGATCATCATTCGTCTAGAGGAAATCAAAGACACCCCCTGGAGTTTAGAAGATATGGTAATGAGCAGAGATTTAGGCGCAATTGTAGCGGACCTAGGAACAGTAGTCGCAACCGACCACAAAATAATTATCGAACAACCGACAACAGGGGTGCTCTAAACAGTACAGGTGGTCCGCCAGTGGGTGTTTAAATTCGTTCCGCAAACCCGCTGCACAATCAGCTAAATACCTCTAATCAAAGGAATCAATGACTATTGGCTGACTCGGTTGGCGTCAACTTAATGAGGACCGGTGCTATTGATGATACTGATGTGCATTTGATAAAGGAAGACGTTATTATGGAAGATTTGTTGAGGGAGGGCCACAGTATTGGTGTGCCTGCGGTAAACCCAGTCGTGTCTTTTTAGTACATTAACAGTGTATATTTTCCAATGGTTTGATTCACTCTGGTGTGTTTAAATTTAAAGTGTATATTTTCTGTGTATTGTAAAGGGTCCCCCAATATATGTGTAGTTATTTCTTCTTCTGAGCAGAAAAGAGTAGTGTTGTGCAGCTTTATAACGTCTCAATGTGATTGATTATGAGGCTCAGATCAAGCGCTTCCTTTTACAGTAAGATGGCTTTTGTTTCTTGATGACTAAAAAGGTATCGGGTGTGTTGGCGTGGCGAGTCAATGGTCGTAAGGTAATTCTTGACAAATTACAGTTTTAGTGTTCTTATTCCCCTTAGGTGAGCATGATTCAGTGAGATTTTTCAAATGTACTGCGATGTTAATGAAGCAACTTGGTGACTTGTAGGTGAAGGACTTGTGTATGAAGGGAGATTAATAGTGTTTGATTTTCAGAGTTGCCATCTTGTAAGATATTTGGAAAGTGTAACTTGCCATCACATACTACAAGGTACGGTTGAGGACACCAGGATGTGAAACCCCAGAAGACGTATATGGAAACAGCTTATAAACTCAAGCAGCTTGATATTTAATAGAGAATCAATGCGACTACCTCCAAGCTAAAATAACATGACGGTAGGTGAGGACCCCTGGGGACATGTGGTGAGTAAGTGTGTAATCATTATGAGTATCTTATGATAGCAGTAGGTTGGGTACTCATGGCCCGGGACAATGGATTTCTTTTGACAGTATTTTTTTATGTACTTATAGGACGAAGTGTTTATGTGTTTGCTAATAGGATAGGATGATTTTTATTTCCATTTTTATGCCCACTGACCTTTTGCATTAGTCTGATGAATTTGAAACATTTACCATTCCAGATGTGACTTGAATCAACCTTCTGTGTCTCATTAATCATAACTTTTATTATGCAATGTCCATAGAAAAGAAGTCTCGGAAATTTTTCACAGATCAGCAAACATGTTCTGCAAACCTTGGAGGAGGAGTCAATGAACAACGATATGGGTATTGGTATTGAAAGGAATATTTTGTTTATATGTGGGAATGGTAGTCGGACTATATGGTGATGGTGACTAGTACGAGCTGTGTAGATTGTGTGTGAGAGCGTAGTTAGGAGTAGGTAGATTTTTGTGTCTGTAGCTAGCAGCGGCGCCAAATCCTATACAAATCCTGACCAAACCTTGTACAAGATCTACCCTGAATGATTGACAGCAGATGTAATGCTGGAACTATATTTTATAAAAAGGATTTTTTGTTTGTTTGAATATTGGTTATTTAATTTTCCTCATAGTTTTTTTATTAGTAATGTTGAGAAGGCCCTTTTTGTCAAGTTAATTTTGGGCACTATTCCATGTATTGATCAGGAGTGAGAAACTCTGAAGATTTTGTGGTAATCTGTACACATGATATTTTGTAACGATCTCTGTGAGCGCTATTCTTAAGTGGGAGCCTCCGCATCAGAAAGCAGAGGGCTTGGTCCATCGGCAGGCGTTGCCGAACCCTGGTATCAACGGCGAAGCAGTGATGCGGCGAGCGGTCACAGCTGTTTCCCCGTCAGAGGGGAGGGGATGCTGGTCTTCCCCCAGGCCCAGGCTCACACCGGAGCCCGCAGGCGTGTCACCACGGCAGCGCCAGTTGATGGCCGGCGTTCCACCCCATGCGCTAGTCATCTGACAAGCGAAAGGGAAAGTATGACGCACACCAGGCGAGGCCGCCGATCCCTGAGCGCCGCTAGTCCAGGCGGCCGCTGCGGTGAGGTAACGCCCACTGCCCGGAGGGACGCGGGTCCCACCACTGACGCATCAGCTGAGTCGGTGCAAAGAGGTGATAAGCGGGTCTCAAGCCCGACACCCGCACGAGTTTACGTCGACCTCGATGCGACGCAGAAGAGCGCGTGTCTCCCCATTGACACGGCAGGAGACGGGGGCGTGTGTCGGTAAAACACATTCCTCCACAACACACGGACGACGACCGCCAAGCCGCCTTCTCGATGATGAGGCAGGGCCCACAAGTGGCTATGTCCTGCAAATCTGCAACGCCGAACCATCCCACAGTATGGACGCAGAGGGTGGAAACGGGCACGAGGCAACGTCGCGGGGTGCTGTCTAGGATGAACAAACTGGGTTACAACGGACGATACAATCAACGCCGCTGCGAACTCCCCAGTTCAGTGTTGTGGTCCCCTAGTAGCGTATCCTCCAAGTCGCCTTTAGAAGAGACGCCCACCCCAGCACCTAAAGAGAATACCCAGTGAAACAACCATGTGACGAAACTGAAAAATGACAGCGTGTCAAGGAGTTTGGTTTCTGGATGTGTTTTTGTAGATTGGCGACTCCATGTTGTCTTGTGCACTACGACCAGATAACAGGTATACTTGAAAAAAGAGACAGCATTGGTCGTATATTTTTTACTATTGCAAAATCGATTTTCTGTCACTGATGACCATCTTCAGTGCTATATTGTATAACTTAAATTGGGATGCACTGTTGTCACTAAGCTTAAGGCAATCATGTCTTATTTTCCATAGTTGGTTATTTACCAGCTGTAATTCCATTGGTTCATTGGTTTCATTAATGATTTTGTGTCACTGTATTTGTTACGCACATTGAGTTTTGCACTTTCACGTAGAAGTTTTTATATATGTCAGCACCAGCTGACACTCCTTTGGCTCTTGGTAATGATTTTGCATCATTGCATTTGTTTATATATGTATATATTTTGTGTACCTGTTCATCTATGTCTCTATGTTAACTTTTGATAATAGGTTTAAGCAATTTTAAGATAATATCTCATGTTTGTTGTCGCAGTAGGTCAGATGACATGATGTTACCGTACAGTATCACACTTAATTTAATTTGTTTTGTTAGCCTTTCGGACCGCATGAGGTCACAATTATTGACTAATGTCAGATAAAACTCATTTCGATCTAAGAGATCAATCAATTCTTTTGTGCTGCCGTTTGCCTGTTGCAATTGTTCCTCGTTAGGGTATGTTTCTTTCGAAGACTGTTGGCGAATCTCCTAGAATGGCGAGAAAATTCACGGCACAGTCTTCTCCGGGACGTTTGGGGTGATGAAAGGGTCCTGTAGCCACCTTTCATTAGTCCGGTAGCCCATTTTCATTATCATTTCTCTTTCTTTTCCTCGTTTCTCTATTCTCTTTACTCTCATAGTAGTGTGATTGAATGAATGTGGTTGTGTGTCATGTTGCTAGACGGTGGCGTAGTCTGCTGCAGAGAGTCTGCGATAGTCGTACAGATTCAGCAGCAGTTGTACAGAATAGCCAACTCTCGTAGTGGTCAAGTCGGCAAAGAGGTATCCGCTACTTGTGAGAAATCCACCTGCGTTAGGTTGGTGGCGGAAATGGCATCTTTGGGTTTTCCGGTCCACGCGGAGCGTGGAAGAGGCTGGAGAAGCGGAAGGCAGTCTGCCGCCGGTACGGGAAGCGTCCACAGTTGTGCTCCAGTCGAAGAAGGGTGAGTTAGACTGACCGCATGGCGCGTTGTTACTTGGCGAGGGGAGAGCTGTTAGCCTTTGGTATCGCTTTTCAAATCTGGAAGATTGCTTTGCCTTGTCGCAGCAAGGAATGCAAAACTTTGGCAGATTTTTCTTTTAGCAAATTTCTGTAGCAGACTTGGATCCGCCGGAAGAGCGCCACACAAAGGTGTCGATAAGAAGTGAGCACTCGCTTCTGTATGAATGTCTGTTTGCCTTCAGCTGTGCCTGCATAAGCTTTCACCTTTCTAAATATTTAGAGCCTTGCCTTATCGTAAATTTTCCTTTCTTTGTGTGTCTTTCGTCCGTGTGGAGCCAACCACATGGTAGAAGATTATAGTTGTTGGGCTACCGGCATCACTAACTGTCCGATCGCATGTTTGTTTTAGATAATGTTAACTTGATTGTGTGATCTGATATTGTTGCAACTAGCCCACGATACCTCACGAATAGTTACACATGGCTTACCCTGCTCACGGATTTCGGTAAACCAGAGATCTTCTGATGCGCAGTGAGGATTAGTTATTTTTAGTTGGATGTGCTAATTGGTATATTGTCTTTCTGTGATACAGAATTTACGTGAATTTATGATATAGGTGTGCATTTTCTTACATGTTTTATCTTGTATATGTATTACTGTATAGACATTGTGATTTAGTATTCAATTGTGTTACAAGTGTGGGTTGATTCTTGTCCTGTGGCGTGTATCGGTGTCATATAGTAAATCTTGGGTGCTTTGTGGGGACTGTGAGTCCATTAGGAGACTTTGGCATTATTCTTGTTGTATTTTGGAGCACGGAGTAACTATCCTTATGATGGAGATGCGTAGCTGTCCAGGGAGCCACGATCGGAAAAACCTGCCAGAAAATAACCCTGAACAAGGACGAGGTCAAAACGTCGAGTCCGACCAGGAACGAAACGCGGAAAACGCAAGTACAAGTGTTGTCCATCCTGAGCCCGCTGTAGTGATTTCGAATCATTCGATAGATGCAAATTCATTACAGACTATGCTACGACAATTACTAGACCGTAATAGGAGACATATCGAGGAAGTGAATAAAAAACAAGCGGAAGAAAATAGGAGACATAGCGAGGAAGTGAATAAAAAACAAGCGGAAGAAAACAGGAGACATATCGAGGAAGTGAATAAAAAACAAGCAGAAGAAAATAGGAGGCATATCGAGGAAGCAAATAAAAGATTGACTAGTGAAATAGTACAGGGTGTTGGGGAGAAACTGGCGATCATTGACCAACGCATCTCCGCCTTAGAAGAGGGGCAGCAAGTCATTAGCAAGCAGGTGATGGAGCAAGAAGAAAGGTTCGCTGGGAATATACGTATACTAGCAGAACAATGCCAGAGTGAACAAGCGGCTCTTGAGTCCCGAGTAGGACAAAATTCCGCCAAGGATCTGCGCGCGTTAGCAGAACAATGCCAGAGTGACCACGCGGCTCTTGTGTCCCGAATAGAGGACACTGCGGCTAAGTGCCCGGTCCACCTTAGCGCACAGGTAGAAACCCTCAGCCAGGCGATAATAGCTCTCGAGCGAGAGAAAGGGCTTACGCAAACGAAACAAGACACGGCCCACCGAGAGATGCGAGAAGAAAGAGCGAGGATCTCAGACGCAGTGGCGCGTAAGTCTGACAATAATGGGGAAACGATTACCTCGTCATCAGCGGATGCAGACGAAATACGGTCGATAGCGAAATGTCCGCGTGGACAGTGTGAAATAAAAATACAACAAAGAGGGGCTACCAAGGGAATATGTGAGCGCATGGCCCGTTTAGAACTTCACCTAAAAGGGTTAAAGGCCCATGAAGTTGAAAGAAATGAACGAAAGGGCCATTATTCCGACGATGATTCCGGGAACGATGGCGAATTTGATCATCGTCATGATCACGGATCTCGTACCAGGTGGGAACGGCGCGGATCCCCTCAGGAACGTTCGCCAAGGGAAACTCACGAATTTGACTTTAAACATTTTCTGACCGTGAGGAAGTTTGAAGTCTTCCGTAACTCGGCTACGGGGATTCACCCGCGGGCCTGGTTACAGCAGTTCGAGTTCTCCCTCCCTCCTACGTGGCCCAGTGCGCACAAGATAGAGTATATGTGCGGCTACCTCGAAGGTGAGCCAGCGGCGCGGATGAGGTCAATTGCACGCAATTGCTACACTGTTGGGGAGTTTCGACAACACTTCCTGTCGATCTATTGGTCAGTGGCAGCGCAAAGTCGTGTAAAACACAGACTCATTATGCTACCAGAGTTAAACAGGTCAAAATTCTCCAGCCCTGTGCAGATGTTTGAGCACATGCTGCAGGCGAATGAACATCTTGACGATCCTTATGGAGCTGCGGAAATTATTCGTATTTGCCTGGGAAAGTTTCCAATGCAGTTGCGGCACGTTATCCTTGCAGGACGATGTGAGGATGACGTAGTGGGGTTTCGCAATTTCCTTTTAGAGCTTGAGTGCGATGCGAATGGCTCCACGCACAATTACGGTCAGAGCGCCTACGAGTAGCGGCCGCGCAAGCGAAGCCGAAGCCGTAGAGATAGGTGGCAATACAGACGTAACGGGTCGCCTGAGAGTTAGAGAATGCGCGAGCGTTGGCAGCGTCGCGACTCCTCATGGAACGCGGGCAGAACGAACTATGCCAATGATCATCATTCGTCTAGAGGAAATCAAAGACACCCCCTGGAGTTTAGAAGATATGGTAATGAGCAGAGATTTAGGCGCAATTGTAGCGGACCTAGGAACAGTAGTCGCAACCGACCACAAAATAATTATCGAACAACCGACAACAGGGGTGCTCTAAACAGTACAGGTGGTCCGCCAGTGGGTGTTTAAATTCGTTCCGCAAACCCGCTGCACAATCAGCTAAATACCTCTAATCAAAGGAATCAATGACTATTGGCTGACTCGGTTGGCGTCAACTTAATGAGGACCGGTGCTATTGATGATACTGATGTGCATTTGATAAAGGAAGACGTTATTATGGAAGATTTGTTGAGGGAGGGCCACAGTATTGGTGTGCCTGCGGTAAACCCAGTCGTGTCTTTTTAGTACATTTACAGTGTATATTTTCCAATGGTTTGATTCACTCTGGTGTGTTTAAATTTAAAGTGTATATTTTCTGTGTATTGTAAAGGGTCCCCCAATATATGTGTAGTTATTTCTTCTTCTGAGCAGAAAAGAGTAGTGTTGTGCAGCTTTATAACGTCTCAATGTGATTGATTATGAGGCTCAGATCAAGCGCTTCCTTTTACAGTAAGATGGCTTTTGTTTCTTGATGACTAAAAAGGTATCGGGTGTGTTGGCGTGGCGAGTCAATGGTCGTAAGGTAATTCTTGACAAATTACAGTTTTAGTGTTCTTATTCCCCTTAGGTGAGCATGATTCAGTGAGATTTTTCAAATGTACTGCGATGTTAATGAAGCAACTTGGTGACTTGTAGGTGAAGGACTTGTGTATGAAGGGAGATTAATAGTGTTTGATTTTCAGAGTTGCCATCTTGTAAGATATTTGGAAAGTGTAACTTGCCATCACATACTACAAGGTACGGTTGAGGACACCAGGATGTGAAACCCCAGAAGACGTATATGGAAACAGCTTATAAACTCAAGCAGCTTGATATTTAATAGAGAATCAATGCGACTACCTCCAAGCTAAAATAACATGACGGTAGGTGAGGACCCCTGGGGACATGTGGTGAGTAAGTGTGTAATCATTATGAGTATCTTATGATAGCAGTAGGTTGGGTACTCATGGCCCGGGACAATGGATTTCTTTTGACAGTATTTTTTTATGTACTTATAGGACGAAGTGTTTATGTGTTTGCTAATAGGATAGGATGATTTTTATTTCCATTTTTATGCCCACTGACCTTTTGCATTAGTCTGATGAATTTGAAACATTTACCATTCCAGATGTGACTTGAATCAACCTTCTGTGTCTCATTAATCATAACTTTTATTATGCAATGTCCATAGAAAAGAAGTCTCGGAAATTTTTCACAGATCAGCAAACATGTTCTGCAAACCTTGGAGGAGGAGTCAATGAACAACGATATGGGTATTGGTATTGAAAGGAATATTTTGTTTATATGTGGGAATGGTAGTCGGACTATATGGTGATGGTGACTAGTACGAGCTGTGTAGATTGTGTGTGAGAGCGTAGTTAGGAGTAGGTAGAGTTTTGTGTCTGTAGCTAGCAGCGGCGCCAAATCCTATACAAATCCTGACCAAACCTTGTACAAGATCTACCCTGAATGATTGACAGCAGATGTAATGCTGGAACTATATTTTATAAAAAGGATTTTTTGTTTGTTTGAATATTGGTTATTTAATTTTCCTCATAGTTTTTTTATTAGTAATGTTGAGATGGCCCTTTTTGTCAAGTTAATTTTGGGCACTATTCCATGTATTGATCAGGAGTGAGAAACTCTGAAGATTTTGTGGTAATCTGTACACATGATATTTTGTAACGATCTCTGTGAGCGCTATTCTTAAGTGGGAGCCTCCGCATCAGAAAGCAGAGGGCTTGGTCCATCGGCAGGCGTTGCCGAACCCTGGTATCAACGGCGAAGCAGTGATGCGGCGAGCGGTCACAGCTGTTTCCCCGTCAGAGGGGAGGGGATGCTGGTCTTCCCCCAGGCCCAGGCTCACACCGGAGCCCGCAGGCGTGTCACCACGGCAGCGCCAGTTGATGGCCGGCGTTCCACCCCATGCGCTAGTCATCTGACAAGCGAAAGGGAAAGTATGACGCACACCAGGCGAGGCCGCCGATCCCTGAGCGCCGCTAGTCCAGGCGGCCGCTGCGGTGAGGTAACGCCCACTGCCCGGAGGGACGCGGGTCCCACCACTGACGCATCAGCTGAGTCGGTGCAAAGAGGTGATAAGCGGGTCTCAAGCCCGACACCCGCACGAGTTTACGTCGACCTCGATGCGACGCAGAAGAGCGCGTGTCTCCCCATTGACACGGCAGGAGACGGGGGCGTGTGTCGGTAAAACACATTCCTCCACAACACACGGACGACGACCGCCAAGCCGCCTTCTCGATGATGAGGCAGGGCCCACAAGTGGCTATGTCCTGCAAATCTGCAACGCCGAACCATCCCACAGTATGGACGCAGAGGGTGGAAACGGGCACGAGGCAACGTCGCGGGGTGCTGTCTAGGATGAACAAACTGGGTTACAACGGACGATACAATCAACGCCGCTGCGAACTCCCCAGTTCAGTGTTGTGGTCCCCTAGTAGCGTATCCTCCAAGTCGCCTTTAGAAGAGACGCCCACCCCAGCACCTAAAGAGAATACCCAGTGAAACAACCATGTGACGAAACTGAAAAATGACAGCGTGTCAAGGAGTTTGGTTTCTGGATGTGTTTTTGTAGATTGGCGACTCCATGTTGTCTTGTGCACTACGACCAGATAACAGGTATACTTGAAAAAAGAGACAGCATTGGTCGTATATTTTTTACTATTGCAAAATCGATTTTCTGTCACTGATGACCATCTTCAGTGCTATATTGTATAACTTAAATTGGGATGCACTGTTGTCACTAAGCTTAAGGCAATCATGTCTTATTTTCCATAGTTGGTTATTTACCAGCTGTAATTCCATTGGTTCATTGGTTTCATTAATGATTTTGTGTCACTGTATTTGTTACGCACATTGAGTTTTGCACTTTCACGTAGAAGTTTTTATATATGTCAGCACCAGCTGACACTCCTTTGGCTCTTGGTAATGATTTTGCATCATTGCATTTGTTTATATATGTATATATTTTGTGTACCTGTTCATCTATGTCTCTATGTTAACTTTTGATAATAGGTTTAAGCAATTTTAAGATAATATCTCATGTTTGTTGTCGCAGTAGGTCAGATGACATGATGTTACCGTACAGTATCACACTTAATTTAATTTGTTTTGTTAGCCTTTCGGACCGCATGAGGTCACAATTATTGACTAATGTCAGATAAAACTCATTTCGATCTAAGAGATCAATCAATTCTTTTGTGCTGCCGTTTGCCTGTTGCAATTGTTCCTCGTTAGGGTATGTTTCTTTCGAAGACTGTTGGCGAATCTCCTAGAATGGCGAGAAAATTCACGGCACAGTCTTCTCCGGGACGTTTGGGGTGATGAAAGGGTCCTGTAGCCACCTTTCATTAGTCCGGTAGCCCATTTTCATTATCATTTCTCTTTCTTTTCCTCGTTTCTCTATTCTCTTTACTCTCATAGTAGTGTGATTGAATGAATGTGGTTGTGTGTCATGTTGCTAGACGGTGGCGTAGTCTGCTGCAGAGAGTCTGCGATAGTCGTACAGATTCAGCAGCAGTTGTACAGAATAGCCAACTCTCGTAGTGGTCAAGTCGGCAAAGAGGTTTCCGCTACTTGTGAGAAATCCACCTGCGTTAGGTTGGTGGCGGAAATGGCATCTTTGGGTTTTCCGGTCCACGCGGAGCGTGGAAGAGGCTGGAGAAGCGGAAGGCAGTCTGCCGCCGGTACGGGAAGCGTCCACAGTTGTGCTCCAGTCGAAGAAGGGTGAGTTAGACTGACCGCATGGCGCGTTGTTACTTGGCGAGGGTTCAAATGGCTCTGAGCACTATGGGACTCAACATCTGTGGTCATCAGTCCCCTAGGACTTAGAACTACTTAAACCTAACTAACCTAAGGACATCACACACACCCATGCCCGAGGCAGGATTCGAACCTGCGACCGTAGCAGTCCCGCGGTTCCGGACTGCAGCCCCAGAACCGCACGGCCACCGCGGCCGGCTACTTGGCGAGGGGAGAGCTGTTAGCCTTTGGTATCGCTTTTCAAATCTGGAAGATTGCTTTGCCTTGTCGCAGCAAGGAATGCAAAACTTTGGCAGATTTTTCTTTTAGCAAATTTCTGTAGCAGACTTGGATCCGCCGGAAGAGCGCCACACAAAGGTGTCGATAAGAAGTGAGCACTCGCTTCTGTATGAATGTCTGTTTGCCTTCAGCTGTGCCTGCATAAGCTTTCACCTTTCTAAATATTTAGAGCCTTGCCTTATCGTAAATTTTCCTTTCTTTGTGTGTCTTTCGTCCGTGTGGAGCCAACCACATGGTAGAAGATTATAGTTGTTGGGCTACCGGCATCACTAACTGTCCGATCGCATGTTTGTTTTAGATAATGTTAACTTGATTGTGTGATCTGATATTGTTGCAACTAGCCCACGATACCTCACGAATAGTTACACATGGCTTACCCTGCTCACGGATTTCGGTAAACCAGAGATCTTCTGATGCGCAGTGAGGATTAGTTATTTTTAGTTGGATGTGCTAATTGGTATATTGTCTTTCTGTGATACAGAATTTACGTGAATTTATGATATAGGTGTGCATTTTCTTACATGTTTTATCTTGTATATGTATTACTGTATAGACATTGTGATTTAGTATTCAATTGTGTTACAAGTGTGGGTTGATTCTTGTCCTGTGGCGTGTATCGGTGTCATATAGTAAATCTTGGGTGCTTTGTGGGGACTGTGAGTCCATTAGGAGACTTTGGCATTATTCTTGTTGTATTTTGGAGCACGGAGTAACTATCCTTATGATGGAGATGCGTAGCTGTCCAGGGAGCCACGATCGGAAAAACCTGCCAGAAAATAACCCTGAACAAGGACGAGGTCAAAACGTCGAGTCCGACCAGGAACGAAACGCGGAAAACGCAAGTACAAGTGTTGTCCATCCTGAGCCCGCTGTAGTGATTTCGAATCATTCGATAGATGCAAATTCATTACAGACTATGCTACGACAATTACTAGACCGTAATAGGAGACATATCGAGGAAGTGAATAAAAAACAAGCGGAAGAAAATAGGAGACATAGCGAGGAAGTGAATAAAAAACAAGCGGAAGAAAACAGGAGACATATCGAGGAAGTGAATAAAAAACAAGCAGAAGAAAATAGGAGGCATATCGAGGAAGCAAATAAAAGATTGACTAGTGAAATAGTACAGGGTGTTGGGGAGAAACTGGCGATCATTGACCAACGCATCTCCGCCTTAGAAGAGGGGCAGCAAGTCATTAGCAAGCAGGTGATGGAGCAAGAAGAAAGGTTCGCTGGGAATATACATATACTAGCAGAACAATGCCAGAGTGAACAAGCGGCTCTTGAGTCCCGAGTAGGACAAAATTCCGCCAAGGATCTGCGCGCGTTAGCAGAACAATGCCAGAGTGACCACGCGGCTCTTGTGTCCCGAATAGAGGACACTGCGGCTAAGTGCCCGGTCCACCTTAGCGCACAGGTAGAAACCCTCAGCCAGGCGATAATAGCTCTCGAGCGAGAGAAAGGGCTTACGCAAACGAAACAAGACACGGCCCACCGAGAGATGCGAGAAGAAAGAGCGAGGATCTCAGACGCAGTGGCGCGTAAGTCTGACAATAATGGGGAAACGATTACCTCGTCATCAGCGGATGCAGACGAAATACGGTCGATAGCGAAATGTCCGCGTGGACAGTGTGAAATAAAAATACAACAAAGAGGGGCTACCAAGGGAATATGTGAGCGCATGGCCCGTTTAGAACTTCACCTAAAAGGGTTAAAGGCCCATGAAGTTGAAAGAAATGAACGAAAGGGCCATTATTCCGACGATGATTCCGGGAACGATGGCGAATTTGATCATCGTCATGATCACGGATCTCGTACCAGGTGGGAACGGCGCGGATCCCCTCAGGAACGTTCGCCAAGGGAAACTCACGAATTTGACTTTAAACATTTTCTGACCGTGAGGAAGTTTGAAGTCTTCCGTAACTCGGTTACGGGGATTCACCCGCGGGCCTGGTTACAGCAGTTCGAGTTCTCCCTCCCTCCTACGTGGCCCAGTGCGCACAAGATAGAGTATATGTGCGGCTACCTCGAAGGTGAGCCAGCGGCGCGGATGAGGTCAATTGCACGCAATTGCTACACTGTTGGGGAGTTTCGACAACACTTCCTGTCGATCTATTGGTCAGTGGCAGCGCAAAGTCGTGTAAAACACAGACTCATTATGCTACCAGAGTTAAACAGGTCAAAATTCTCCAGCCCTGTGCAGATGTTTGAGCACATGCTGCAGGCGAATGAACATCTTGACGATCCTTATGGAGCTGCGGAAATTATTCGTATTTGCCTGGGAAAGTTTCCAATGCAGTTGCGGCACGTTATCCTTGCAGGACGATGTGAGGATGACGTAGTGGGGTTTCGCAATTTCCTTTTAGAGCTTGAGTGCGATGCGAATGGCTCCACGCACAATTACGGTCAGAGCGCCTACGAGCAGCGGCCGCGCAAGCGAAGCCGAAGCCGTAGAGACAGGTGGCAATACAGACGTAACGGGTCGCCTGAGAGTTAGAGAATGCGCGAGCGTTGGCAGCGTCGCGACTCCTCATGGAACGCGGGCAGAACGAACTATGCCAATGATCATCATTCGTCTAGAGGAAATCAAAGACACCCCCTGGAGTTTAGAAGATATGGTAATGAGCAGAGATTTAGGCGCAATTGTAGCGGACCTAGGAACAGTAGTCGCAACCGACCACAAAATAATTATCGAACAACCGACAACAGGGGTGCTCTAAACAGTACAGGTGGTCCGCCAGTGGGTGTTTAAATTCGTTCCGCAAACCCGCTGCACAATCAGCTAAATACCTCTAATCAAAGGAATCAATGACTATTGGCTGACTCGGTTGGCGTCAACTTAATGAGGACCGGTGCTATTGATGATACTGATGTGCATTTAATAAAGGAAGACGTTATTATGGAAGATTTGTTGAGGGAGGGCCACAGTATTGGTGTGCCTGCGGTAAACCCAGTCGTGTCTTTTTAGTACATTTACAGTGTATATTTTCCAATGGTTTGATTCACTCTGGTGTGTTTAAATTTAAAGTGTATATTTTCTGTGTATTGTAAAGGGTCCCCCAATATATGTGTAGTTATTTCTTCTTCTGAGCAGAAAAGAGTAGTGTTGTGCAGCTTTATAACGTCTCAATGTGATTGATTATGAGGCTCAGATCAAGCGCTTCCTTTTACAGTAAGATGGCTTTTGTTTCTTGATGACTAAAAAGGTATCGGGTGTGTTGGCGTGGCGAGTCAATGGTCGTAAGGTAATTCTTGACAAATTACAGTTTTAGTGTTCTTATTCCCCTTAGGTGAGCATGATTCAGTGAGATTTTTCAAATGTACTGCGATGTTAATGAAGCAACTTGGTGACTTGTAGGTGAAGGACTTGTGTATGAAGGGAGATTAATAGTGTTTGATTTTCAGAGTTGCCATCTTGTAAGATATTTGGAAAGTGTAACTTGCCATCACATACTACAAGGTACGGTTGAGGACACCAGGATGTGAAACCCCAGAAGACGTATATGGAAACAGCTTATAAACTCAAGCAGCTTGATATTTAATAGAGAATCAATGCGACTACCTCCAAGCTAAAATAACATGACGGTAGGTGAGGACCCCTGGGGACATGTGGTGAGTAAGTGTGTAATCATTATGAGTATCTTATGATAGCAGTAGGTTGGGTACTCATGGCCCGGGACAATGGATTTCTTTTGACAGTATTTTTTTATGTACTTATAGGACGAAGTGTTTATGTGTTTGCTAATAGGATAGGATGATTTTTATTTCCATTTTTATGCCCACTGACCTTTTGCATTAGTCTGATGAATTTGAAACATTTACCATTCCAGATGTGACTTGAATCAACCTTCTGTGTCTCATTAATCATAACTTTTATTATGCAATGTCCATAGAAAAGAAGTCTCGGAAATTTTTCACAGATCAGCAAACATGTTCTGCAAACCTTGGAGGAGGAGTCAATGAACAACGATATGGGTATTGGTATTGAAAGGAATATTTTGTTTATATGTGGGAATGGTAGTCGGGCTATATGGTGATGGTGACTAGTACGAGCTGTGTAGATTGTGTGTGAGAGCGTAGTTAGGAGTAGGTAGAGTTTTGTGTCTGTAGCTAGCAGCGGCGCCAAATCCTATACAAATCCTGACCAAACCTTGTACAAGATCTACCCTGAATGATTGACAGCAGATGTAATGCTGGAACTATATTTTATAAAAAGGATTTTTTGTTTGTTTGAATATTGGTTATTTAATTTTCCTCATAGTTTTTTTATTAGTAATGTTGAGAAGGCCCTTTTTGTCAAGTTAATTTTGGGCACTATTCCATGTATTGATCAGGAGTGAGAAACTCTGAAGATTTTGTGGTAATCTGTACACATGATATTTTGTAACGATCTCTGTGAGCGCTATTCTTAAGTGGGAGCCTCCGCATCAGAAAGCAGAGGGCTTGGTCCATCGGCAGGCGTTGCCGAACCCTGGTATCAACGGCGAAGCAGTGATGCGGCGAGCGGTCACAGCTGTTTCCCCGTCAGAGGGGAGGGGATGCTGGTCTTCCCCCAGGCCCAGGCTCACACCGGAGCCCGCAGGCGTGTCACCACGGCAGCGCCAGTTGATGGCCGGCGTTCCACCCCATGCGCTAGTCATCTGACAAGCGAAAGGGAAAGTATGACGCACACCAGGCGAGGCCGCCGATCCCTGAGCGCCGCTAGTCCAGGCGGCCGCTGCGGTGAGGTAACGCCCACTGCCCGGAGGGACGCGGGTCCCACCACTGACGCATCAGCTGAGTCGGTGCAAAGAGGTGATAAGCGGGTCTCAAGCCCGACACCCGCACGAGTTTACGTCGACCTCGATGCGACGCAGAAGAGCGCGTGTCTCGCCATTGACACGGCAGGAGACGGGGGCGTGTGTCGGTAAAACACATTCCTCCACAACACACGGACGACGACCGCCAAGCCGCCTTCTCGATGATGAGGCAGGGCCCACAAGTGGCTATGTCCTGCAAATCTGCAACGCCGAACCATCCCACAGTATGGACGCAGAGGGTGGAAACGGGCACGAGGCAACGTCGCGGGGTGCTGTCTAGGATGAACAAACTGGGTTACAACGGACGATACAATCAACGCCGCTGCGAACTCCCCAGTTCAGTGTTGTGGTCCCCTAGTAGCGTATCCTCCAAGTCGCCTTTAGAAGAGACGCCCACCCCAGCACCTAAAGAGAATACCCAGTGAAACAACCATGTGACGAAACTGAAAAATGACAGCGTGTCAAGGAGTTTGGTTTCTGGATGTGTTTTTGTAGATTGGCGACTCCATGTTGTCTTGTGCACTACGACCAGATAACAGGTATACTTGAAAAAAGAGACAGCATTGGTCGTATATTTTTTACTATTGCAAAATCGATTTTCTGTCACTGATGACTATCTTCAGTGCTATATTGTATAACTTAAATTGGGATGCACTGTTGTCACTAAGCTTAAGGCAATCATGTCTTATTTTCCATAGTTGGTTATTTACCAGTTGTAATTCCATTGGTTCATTGGTTTCATTAATGATTTTGTGTCACTGTATTTGTTACGCACATTGAGTTTTGCACTTTCACGTAGAAGTTTTTATATATGTCAGCACCAGCTGACACTCCTTTGGCTCTTGGTAATGATTTTGCATCATTGCATTTGTTTATATATGTATATATTTTGTGTACCTGTTCATCTATGTCTCTATGTTAACTTTTGATAATAGGTTTAAGCAATTTTAAGATAATATCTCATGTTTGTTGTCGCAGTAGGTCAGATGACATGATGTTACCGTACAGTATCACACTTAATTTAATTTGTTTTGTTAGCCTTTCGGACCGCATGAGGTCACAATTATTGACTAATGTCAGATAAAACTCATTTCGATCTAAGAGATCAATCAATTCTTTTGTGCTGCCGTTTGCCTGTTGCAATTGTTCCTCGTTAGGGTATGTTTCTTTCGAAGACTGTTGGCGAATCTCCTAGAATGGCGAGAAAATTCACGGCACAGTCTTCTCCGGGACGTTTGGGGTGATGAAAGGGTCCTGTAGCCACCTTTCATTAGTCCGGTAGCCCATTTTCATTATCATTTCTCTTTCTTTTCCTCGTTTCTCTATTCTCTTTACTCTCATAGTAGTGTGATTGAATGAATGTGGTTGTGTGTCATGTTGCTAGACGGTGGCGTAGTCTGCTGCAGAGAGTCTGCGATAGTCGTACAGATTCAGCAGCAGTTGTACAGAATAGCCAACTCTCGTAGTGGTCAAGTCGGCAAAGAGGTTTCCGCTACTTGTGAGAAATCCACCTGCGTTAGGTTGGTGGCGGAAATGGCATCTTTGGGTTTTCCGGTCCACGCGGAGCGTGGAAGAGGCTGGAGAAGCGGAAGGCAGTCTGCCGCCGGTACGGGAAGCGTCCACAGTTGTGCTCCAGTCGAAGAAGGGTGAGTTAGACTGACCGCGTGGCGCGTTGTTACTTGGCGAGGGGAGAGCTGTTAGCCTTTGGTATCGCTTTTCAAATCTGGAACATTGCTTTGCCTTATCGCAGCAAGGAATGCAAAACTTTGGCAGATTTTTCTTTTAGCAAATTTTTGTAGCAGACTTGGATCCACCGGAAGAGCGCCACACAAAGGTGTCGATAAGAAGTGAGCACTCGCTTCTGTATGAATGTCTGTTTGCCTTCAGCTGTTCCTGCATAAGCTTTCACCTTTCTAAACATTTAGAGCCTTGCCTTATCGTAAATTTTCCTTTCATTATGTGTCTTTCGTCCGTGTGGAGCCAACCACGTGGTAGAAGATTATAGTTGTTGGGCTACCGGCATCACTAACTGTCCGATCGCATGTTTGTTTTAGATAATGTTAACATGTTTGTGTGATGTGATATTGTCAGAATTTGGCACTATACCTAGAAATTGTGTCTCCACAAACCACGTGTTATCAGGAATCGTGTACATGTCTCACATCCTTATCTTAGGAATAAATGATTTTATCTACAATTTTCTCTTGTGTTCCGAGATTACGTTTTTGCGCCTAAGCCACTCACCTCGTAGCTTTCCCGTTAGCACATCCAATGCGTTTCCTTATGCACAGGTCCAGTGATTAGTCTCCCCTTGTATTTTATAACAAATGCTGTAGATTAAGTCTTATTTTCAGGTGTGTTGCTGGAAGCTGATCTTCTGCACAGTGTTCTTGCATGTGCTATTTTATTTTAAATGTTTGATTGTCGTGAACAGTGCACGGGGAACACTATTAATTACATCGTACCCATATGAGCGACATAACAACGTATGCATGTTCATGAGTTTTTGGTCTGTGATCAAATTAATTTATTTTCAGACTCGACCAAATCTTTGCGTAGTTGTATGGTTAGAGTCGGTGGCGAGCCTATTCTTCTCACGTTGATTTCATAAGCAATAAGTATTTCCATTCCCAATAATAAGGAATAACCCGTAGTAACCGGTTAGTTACAACTTCACATGTGTTTTCTCAAGTATCTTGATATACGGGCAAAGAAATGAAAAAAAATTACAAACTTTCTACAGACGTTTTACATATTTTCATGGAGCACTGTAAGCAATTGGGTTTATCACATTTCACATACTTGTATGCCATCATTCTGTTCAATGTGTAGGGGCAATAAAGACAGTTTTTCTCTTTCATAGCTTGTCGCTTATTTTTGTTCTTGTTGGATTCCCAATCTTTGCTTTTCGCCTAAAATACCTGAAATAATTATCCTGAAGTCGTCCGGTAAGTTTGGAATCTGGAGCCTTCTCTGCATATAACGTCTGATTTAAGTTCATCCCTATGCTCTTCATGAACATAGTTCTTGACACCCTACCTTTATGAAGACACATAACATAGGCATTTGCGCAGCCCTACAGACATTAGAAAGTAAAATACTACCAGTAGTCATCTCATCTCCTTGTTCTCCGGTTAGCTGAGTAGTTGCTGCACTTCATGTCTACAATGTCTACGCCAGTTTTTGTGGCATTACAGAAACTGATAATTGTTACTACTTTCATCAGTATACGCAGTGTGGTGCATGGAAGAAAGAGCTAAAACTGACTCAGAGATTTTTGGAACAAAAGACATTAGTGTAAGATCCTTAGTTAAACCATAAGTACTGGAGCCCATTTCTTTCTTTGGGAAGGGAAGAAACTCGTTTTGGAACTTCTCTTTCGTTGCATTTTATAGTTCCAACATATGACAACCAGTTTTTCAGCAGCTTCTTACACAATTCAATGGAAGAAACCCAACTGTATGCTGTGATATTCCTCTTTGTCCCGTACATTTTTTTGGAAAGACGAATCACAGACTGTGTTGACTTTAGAAACTTTTTCTCTTCCTGAGATAGTCTTGCTCCATCAATATCTATCCCCACATAAATGTAAACATTACACAGATAAGAAGAATGTGTATCTGTGAGGCACATGACTCTAATGCCATATTTAGCAGGTTTCATGGGCGTATATACACTCCTGGAAATGGAAAAAAGAACACATTGACACCGGTGTGTCAGACCCACCATACTTGCTCCGGACACTGCGAGAGGGCTGTACAAGCAATGATCACACGCACGGCACAGCGGACACACCAGGAACCGCGGTGTTGGCCGTCGAATGGCGCTAGCTGCGCAGCATTTGTGCACCGCCGCCGTCAGTGTCAGCCAGTTTGCCGTGGCATACGGAGCTCCATCGCAGTCTTTAACACTGGTAGCATGCCGCGACAGCGTGGACGTGAACCGTATGTGCAGTTGACGGACTTTGAGCGAGGGCGTATAGTGGGCATGCGGGAGGCCGGGTGGACGTACCGCCGAATTGCTCAACACGTGGGGCGTGAGGTCTCCACAGTACATCGATGTTGTCGCCAGTGGTCGGCGGAAGGTGCACGTGCCCGTCGACCTGGGACCGGACCGCAGCGACGCACGGATGCACGCCAAGACCGTAGGATCCTACGCAGTGCCGTAGGGGACCGCACCGCCACTTCCCAGCAAATTAGGGACACTGTTGCTCCTGGGGTATCGGCGAGGACCATTCGCAACCGTCTCCATGAAGCTGGGCTACGGTCCCGCACACCGTTAGGCCGTCTTCCGCTCACGCCCCAACATCGTGCAGCCCGCCTCCAGTGGTGTCGCGACAGGCGTGAATGGAGGGACGAATGGAGACGTGTCGTCTTCAGCGATGAGAGTCGCTTCTGCCTTGGTGCCAATGATGGTCGTATGCGTGTTTGGCGCCGTGCAGGTGAGCGCCACACTAAGGACTGCATACGACCGAGGCACACAGGGCCAACACCCGGCATCATGGTGTGGGGAGTGGTCTCCTACACTGGCCGTACACCACTGGTGATCGTCGAGGGGACACTGAATAGTGCACGGTACATCCAAACCGTCATCGAACCCATCGTTCTACCATTCCTAGACCGGCAAGGGAACTTGCTGTTCCAACAGGACAATGCACGTCCGCATGTATCCCGTGCCACCCAACGTGCTCCTGAAGGTGTAAGTCAACTACCCTGGCCAGCAAGATCTCCGGATCTGTCCCCCATTGAGCATGTTTGGGACTGGATGAAGCGTCGTCTCACGCGGTCTGCACGTCCAGCACGAACGCTGGTCCAACTGAGGCGCCAGGTGGAAATGGCATGGCAAGCCGTTCCACAGGACTACATCCAGCATCTCTACGATCGTCTCCATGGGAGAATAGCAGCCTGCATTGCTGCGAAAGGTGGATATACACTGTACTAGTGCCGACATTGTGCATGCTCTGTTGCCTGTGTCTATGTGCCTGTGGTTCTGTCAGTGTGATCATGTGATGTATCTGACCCCAGGAATGTGTCAATAAAGTTTCCCCTTCCTGGGACAACGAATTCACGGTGTTCTTATTTCAATTTCCAGGAGTGTATATATATATATATCAGAGTAGTTTTGAGCGGCATGTAGTTGCAGTGGATTCTTAGTTGTCCTGTTGTGTCATATATTTTCATTACCAGTACACTTTGTGTATGGTTTATGTGTCAGGCAATTTGTACCATCATTTGGATACATTTTACAACGTTTTTAGTATACTAGGTAGTTTATGTGCTAAGCGGTCTGTCTTACATAGACTTTGTATGTGTTAAGGCGTGATAGACATTTAGAGTTTTCATGTGTTTCGAAGTATCATTTAGTTTACGTGTTCTGTTTGGAATATATTTCCCATATGTTAACATTTCCTATGTGTCAATGAGGCTGACGTTTGGTGTTCAGATAGTTTTTTCATCGTTATGTCACTTGCTATAAGTGAATTCATAATCACGAATCCAGTTAACGACAACAGAGTGTACAATAATGTATCTTCCATGACTGGAGTCGATGAGGCATGAAGTGCATTCTTCTACATACTCTACGCTTCTTCTTCAAGTGTCTCGTCTGTTTTGATAAATAAGTAGTGTTAAGTCGCCACATTTGGGTCGTCATATACCTGTAATGTACAGGGTGATCAAAAAGTCAGGCCTTGTCATGGATGTGTGTGATGACCTTAGTTAGGTTTAAGTAGTTCGAAGTTCTAGGGGATTGATGACCTGAGATTTTAAATACCATAGTGCTTAAAGCCATCTGGCGTGTTGCTACGCACTTTACTGTAAGTGCTTACGAGCGCGCAGCATGTTGCACGCTCAAATTAAGTCCTGAACTTGTTTTGTAATTGAAATAAATGATTTTAACTCCTATGTGTCAATGAGGCTGACGTTTGGTGTTCAGATAGTTTTTTCATCGTTATGACACTTGCTATAAGTGAATTCATAATCACGAATCCAGTTAACGACAACAGAGTGTACAATAATGTATCTTCCACGACTGGAGTCGTTCAGGGATGAAGTGCATTCTTCTACATACTCTACGCAACTTCTTCTTCGAGTGTCTCGTCTGTTTTCATAAATAAGTAGTGTTAAGTCGCCAGATTTGGGTCCCCATATACCTGTAATGTACAGAGTGTACAAAAAGTCAGTATAAATTTGAAAACTGAATAAATCACGGAATAATGTAGATAGAGAAATTTAATGTTGGAGTTCGTTTTTCACCGTGAAGAATTTTTTGTACTCTGAGTGTACACCATACACTAGCAAAGACGTAGCACATGACGTAAGGAATACCAGTTTGTAATATATAATTGTTGGCAAAATTTATCAGGAAAGAGGAAGTTGGTTCATAGGTTCGTGGCGGTTCTTTTGGTGTGTTGCTGCCGGCCGATGTGGCCGAGCGGGTCTACGTGTTTCAGCCTGGTACCGCGTGACCGCTACCGTCGCAGGTTGGAATCCTGCTTCTGCGTGGATGTGTATGATGACCTTAGGTTAGTTATGTTTAAGTAGTTCGAGGTTCTGGGGATTGATGACCTGAGATGTTATGTACCATAGTGTTCAGAGCCATCTGGCTTGTTGCTACGCACTTTACTGTAAGTGCTTACGAGCGCGCAGCATGTTGCAGGCTCAAATTAAGTCCCAAACTTGTTTTGTAATTGAAATAAATGATTGTAACTCCATCATAAGTTGCATTTGGAAGTATGGTTCTTTAATTATTTCTGGGTGGTGACTAGTTTCGGATACCTGTGTCATAAGTGAGACAGTACAGGTGATATAGCCGGCCGCGGTGGTCTCGTGGTTCTAGGCGCGCAGTCCGGAACCGTGCGACTGCTACGGTCGCAGGTTCGAATCCTGCCTGGGGCATGGATGTGTGTGATGTCCTTAGGTTAGTTAGGTTTAAGTAGTTCTAAGTTCTAGGGGACTTATGACCACAGCAGTTGAGTCCCATAGTGCTCAGAGCCATTTGAACCAGTACAGGTGATAACCAATGTACAAAAACTGCCCATGGAATGATGATCGAAGCGGCAATGTGGCCGACTCGGTGACAATATATTTACTTTTGTTGAGTCTGCCATAGTGCTGCATTTATCATCACTGCAGGGGCAGTTTCTGTGCATAGGCTATCGCCTGTATTGTCACACTCACGATGCCGATGGTTTGACAATGGACACAGGTGTCTGCAACTACTCACTATTACCAGGCAAAGAAAATATCACAATACAACTGATGACGCACCTACAACCATTTATTTCTATTGTTGTAAGTACATTTATCAATCATCATTTTTGTATGAGATCCTAGTATTGTAATTGCGTTGACATCCTGAACATGGTAATTGGGAAGGTTATGAGTAGCACGGTTTGAGGCTTAGAAAACGGAGCGTCAAACGGAATAAGTAGAGCACATGTGAAATTTTAATCACTTTCGATTTAATATAGATGTGAAAGCAGTGGAGGCACGTCCAACATTTTTGTTTGCGTGGCATGAGTGTTATCGAATAAATAATCTCAGAAAATAGCTTTCTAGCTTCATCTAGGATCGTTTTGACGTGAATTATTCGTCAAAATCGGGAATCCCAACGGCTATAGCTCAGCCGGTTAAGAGATCAAATACTGTTCTCCCACGAGACTCCAACTAGGAAACAACGCAGCCGTAGCTTTGCAGCAATACGATGTTTCCACAGACCTGGTGACAAAATGAAGAATTCAGTTCTTCCTTAATATTCTTATGATGCCTCAGATGGATAATTTGCAATGCAGTAGACGAAATTATTTCTACCTTGCCCGCGGAGTGGAGTAGAAACACGTCATAACTGAAATTTGTTGAGAATATGTCATTGAAATATCGCGAAAACATTACATTAATTTAGCAGGATGTGTCTCTGTCACGTCAGGCGGCGACTATCACAGGGTTCCCAAGCATATTCCGCAAATGTTAGCAAGTCCCAATCACTCTCGTAGCAGGAAGGAATCAGTGTCCACAGCCGACGTGTTCCTTAAGCTGCCTAGCAGGTGTAAAGGTTGTAATTCGAAGATGCAGCCGCCAAACTGACCGCCGCATCAAATGCTACTGGTGCAAGCAAATTTGTATAACCCAACTGAAGCACTATAAATCAAGAGCGGGGATAAATTAACGGGCTGCTCTCATCGTCATAGTTGTAATAAGTTTGTTTTAGTCGATAGGTTCTCAGGAGATTATCGAGAAGTATTTGAAGAGATAAAGTTAACTGAAAATAAGAAAATTACTAACCGCTCTAATTAAAGGGTAACTGACAGCAAATCCTGAAATAAAATAAAATTTGAAATCCTATTCTGGAATGGCGTTTAAACATAGCGATCCGCAGAAACATCTGGGTTGCGAATGACGCAGTACTGATGGGCAGATTGTGCTGGAACGTGTGGAGACTATCCGCGTGCTGCTGTTTCATTAATGTAACCTTCAAGGACTCCTGATGAACCACGTTTCACTGTAACTCAATTTCTTTCTCTGAAGAAATTGCTCAACTGCTTATGAACAGCATCAACACCTTTGTATCCCACATTCAACACAGCCATACCATATTATACACTCCTGGAAATGGAAAAAAGAACACATTGACACCGGTGTGTCAGACCCACCATACTTGCTCCGGACACTGCGAGAGGGCTGTACAAGCAATGATCACACGCACGGCACAGCGGACACACCAGGAACCGCGGTGTTGGCCGTCGAATGGCGCTAGCTGCGCAGCATTTGTGCACCGCCGCCGTCAGTGTCAGCCAGTTTGCCGTGGCATACGGAGCTCCATCGCAGTCTTTAACACTGGTAGCATGCCGCGACAGCGTGGACGTGAACCGTATGTGCAGTTGACGGACTTTGAGCGAGGGCGTATAGTGGGCATGCGGGAGGCCGGGTGGACGTACCGCCGAATTGCTCAACACGTGGGGCGTGAGGTCTCCACAGTACATCGATGTTGTCGCCAGTGGTCGGCGGAAGGTGCACGTGCCCGTCGACCTGGGACCGGACCGCAGCGACGCACGGATGCACGCCAAGACCGTAGGATCCTACGCAGTGCCGTAGGGGACCGCACCGCCACTTCCCAGCAAATTAGGGACACTGTTGCTCCTGGGGTATCGGCGAGGACCATTCGCAACCGTCTCCATGAAGCTGGGCTACGGTCCCGCACACCGTTAGGCCGTCTTCCGCTCACGCCCCAACATCGTGCAGCCCGCCTCCAGTGGTGTCGCGACAGGCGTGAATGGAGGGACGAATGGAGACGTGTCGTCTTCAGCGATGAGAGTCGCTTCTGCCTTGGTGCCAATGATGGTCGTATGCGTGTTTGGCGCCGTGCAGGTGAGCGCCACAATCAGGACTGCATACGACCGAGGCACACAGGGCCAACACTCGGCATCATGGTGTGGGGAGCGATCTCCTACACTGGCCGTACACCACTGGTGATCGTCGAGGGGACACTGAATAGTGCACGGTACATCCAAACCGTCATCGAACCCATCGTTCTACCATTCCTAGGCCGGCAAGGGAACTTGCTGTTCCAACAGGACAATGCACGTCCGCATGTATCCCGTGCCACCCAACGTGCTCTAGAAGGTGTAAGTCAACTACCCTGGCCAGCAAGATCTCCGGATCTGTCCCCCATTGAGCATGTTTGGGACTGGATGAAGCGTCGTCTCACGCGGTCTGCACGTCCAGCACGAACGCTGGTCCAACTGAGGCGCCAGGTGGAAATGGCATGGCAAGCCGTTCCACAGAACTACATCCAGCATCTCTACGATCGTCTCCATGGAGAATAGCAGCCTGCATTGCTGCGAAAGTTGGATATACACTGTACTAGTGCCGACATTGTGCATGCTCTGTTGCCTGTGTCTATGTGCCTGTGGTTCTGTCAGTGTGATCATGTGCTGTATCTGAGCCGAGGAATGTGTCAATAAAGTTTCCCCTTCCTGGGACAATGAATTCACGGTGTTCTTATTTCAATTTCCAGGAGTGTACTTGATCATAACAATGCAGTCTATGCTTACACTTTTCCGTGGATGATTTAAATGCTTACTGTCAGACCGTCGCCTTATTTTGGAAACGATAAACAAACGTAAGAGACTATCACCATCATACACCTCACACACATCTTCCATCAACTACAGGTCTTTGCCTCTAACAGCACTGCTCTACAAAACTGAACCAACTCCCCCACTATGAATACTAGAGAAGTTCGAACAAAAGTCTAACCTTTAATAGCCGTATAGAAATGTATGCACGCCAGCTCCTAGCTCGTTTATCGTACTGAACCTGTCGCAGCTCGTTTTGTGGGAAGATAAATCACTTTTCAATTCCGAATATAATCTGACAACGAACAATTCCTCCTCCACCGATATATTTCCATTGGTTTGTAGATGAAATGTTACAAAATTACTCGGTAGCCCTAAAAAAATCAACTGAGGCCTCTCACAGAATAGCCTGTCATGTGAAGCATGCTTGTCAGGGGATTTATGAGTTGTTTTCAGTATCGAGAGACGAGTAACTATTGGGCCACAATTCTTGAATTTTGACCAAAACGTGAGAAGCAGGAGTACTCAATATTACAACTGTTCCATACTTCATTACAAATGTTTCATATTGCCAGTGTCATCAACATTTTCTGTCATTTTCAGTTAATTCAATGGAGCTAACAGGTGAAACAACAAAAAGCAAATCTAGGTTATTCAACACCGAACCTCTGTAATTTCTCGTATTTGTAACTCTCATATTATTGAGTCTACTGTTGTGTAACATGCTCCTATATGAAATGCTTTGTCGTCACTCTGATAGATCAACGAAAATGACTTTTCTCACTGTGTATTCTCTTTTTTACTCGGTAAAATTAAGTGAACTGGGAAGGTGATGATGAATATTTCACGTGGCGAGCATCCAATGCTTTCGTCCATTCAGGAAATACTGAAAATAACCGACATAAGAGTTTCTATGAGCGAATAAGTATCAATAGAGAAGTAATGTTATAGGAATAATTATTATAGAAGTGTGGCGCACTCCATCGTTCAGTCGATGATTATCAAAAGTTGTCTGCTCAGTCCATACAAATCCTGCAGTGCGAACTCAAGAGATTGTCTTAAAATTGTGTTACTAAATGTCATTTAGGTCCTTTTCAGTTGTACGAGGGAAGAGGAAAAACGACTGATTTCACATGGAACACTTTTCCAGCTACACTGGGCGCTACGGCAGCAGCTGAATTCGCATCAGCAGGCGAGCGCAGTATCACACAGCTATTGTGGCGCCGATGCTGGGAACATCCACACAATGCCGTAGAAGCAGCTATGGTAGAGACAATAACAGATTCCTCACAAAGTGAAACATGAGCGAAATTATTGTACATTACAAATAAAATGATCATTCAGTCGGAAAATTAAATGTTCTCACTACACTTAATACATAAAAACATTTTACAATACGCCATCACAATTACAATATAATATCCATTTAATATGGGGGAATTATTCATCTGCAATCATGAAAGTAACTCAATGATCACACATTACCAAACAATTTTGTGATGTTTCCAAGTCTCAGCCTTTATTTAGCTTTTTGAGACAATGCAACCGTCAGATGTAGGATGCCTCATTTTAGAAAAGACATTTGAGACTGTAATCCACCAGTTGGCTCAATTTATTTGCCCTTTGGGCAATATCGCTGATTTTCAAAAATTAGTTTTCTCATATGTGTAATAAGACCGTAACGTCTTCCCAGCCTCAGTGATTATTTGTGACGGTTCTAATCCACGTAAAAATGAACATGAATCAGAGTGAAACACCTTTCATCCATATAACTATTGGTCACTAAAATTCAGAACATTGAAAGAAATAATGTAATGAACTGTCCCGCAAGAATGCGCGATGGGTTGTACAGTACCCCACAGTTATTTTCTTGCTACTGGCAACACTGCTTTTTGTCAGAGGTTACTGGCACACTAGGTAGTCTTCTTTTGATGTCTCGGCTACCGACTCTCACTTTCTGTGCACCTGTAATTCCGCGAATCTGTTGGCAAAACGGTACTGATATGCTAAGTACCTCGCGCGTCTGGTCCTGTAAGTAAATACATATTTGGTATGTACGTGGAAACGAGAAATGATATTTATACCTGATCAGTAATTTGGGAACCTAATTAGTTTGACAATTATTCAAGGATATGATGCCAGAAGAAATAGCGAATATTCTGCAGCAGTTGTCGGATATGTCAAATGGGCCAGATCAAGAACGGCGCAGCAGTGGAAGTGGGGAATCGGACAAGGATGTGGAAGTAATTCCCATGAAGTGAGCATAGCAGTGATTCAGAACAAGATGTACTGTCTGTTACTTCAAGTGACAATAGTTATTCGAGCGAAAATGGAAATGTAGAGTTTTTTATTGGCAGAGATAACGTTACAAAGTGTAGAAAAACTCAATACTTCAACCAGAGTAAAGTTACATATAAGAATAAAGTGAAAGTGTTTCCTAGTCCTAGGAGCTGTGCAGATGGGCTGAGTAAGAAAATTTATGCTTTTCACAAAAAAAATGAGAGCAGTATGGTGGACAATACTGTCACTCATACGATCTATGTATACAGATGGAAAGTGAATCGTCACAGTAGTCTCGTGATAGAGATGCAAAGGAGACACCACGAACTGAAATACTTGGTTTACTGGGATATTTATATCTGATTGGAAAAAGGAAAGGACATCACACAAAAGCTCTAGAGATATGGAACTCGGACGGGACAGGAACGCAAGTTCTAAGGGCGTGTATGAGTTACAACAGATTTTTGTTTTTAGATGTATACGATTTAATGACAAGGACATACGAGTTGAAAAAAAGAAAAACAGACAGATTAGCTGCCATACGTTCTTTCTTGCAGCCGTTTGTTCTCAATTGCAGGAAGTTGTAGAACATCGGACCTTGCGTGACTATTTATAAAAAATTGGAGGCTTTCCACTGGCGCTAAAGTTTCATACGGTATATTCCTCATAACCCCACAAAACATGGAATCAACATCTTTGCTGTGTCACACTCGAAAACATGTCTAACAAGTAACTTGGAAGTATACAGTGGAAAACAATAGAATGGCCTATGTCAGACCTTAATCAACCCAAGCGACATAGTGATGCTACTGATTCCTGACATCGAAGGTAGCCGTAAGGTTGCGTTGTTTTGGGGGAGTCCCATAGTGCTCAGAGCCATTTGAGCCATTTTTGAGCCGGACGCGGGATTGAACCGTCGTCCTCAGGAATTAGAGTCAAGTGTGCTAACCACATGTTTGATACCTGGTACACCAGTTACCTTTTGGCGACATCTCTCCTAGAGAAGCCGCTCACTTGTATTGGCACACTGAAGAGCGACAAAAGAAAAATTCCTGCTGAATTTCAGGAAAATAAAAACAAAAAGTTGAGTCTTCAATTTTTGGATTTAAAAAGGACGTCTCTCTCACATAATATGTACCAAGTAAAAACAAATCAGTGATATTGCTGTCAATAATGCTTGAACTACGAGAACGTGACGATAAAACAAACCAGCCTGACATAATAATGTACCACAACATGAGAAAAGGGTAAGTTGACAGCATGAATCAATTATGTAATGTGTACAATGTCTCACACATAACGAGGCGATTGCCAATGTGTGTCCTTTACTCTCTCTTGATGCAGTAGGAATCAATGCACTGATTTTCTATTTCTGAAACCCAAAGAACTCACACTACGCAAGAAGAGTTTCTTGCAGAATTAAGCTACATTGAATAATCCCCATCTGACTAATAGATCCAAAATAATTCTTCTTCCCGGTGACACTGCGGCATTCTTGATTAAATATTGAGAACCCTTGGAAAAGAGTGACATATGTCCATCAGCTGCTCAAGAATCAGCAAACAAGATACACGCAAGGTGTGTAATCTGCGGCTGAGCAAATGACGTATAGATAACCAAAATAAGTGATAAATGCAAAAAGTTTGTTTGTAAGAAACATGTGACAGTTGCTTACACTTGCAACAACTGTAACAACTAAGTCCTTTTTTCAGCTGTGGCTTATGTTCAAGAAGCTTAAATTGCATGGGACGTGTACAAAACTGAAACATAAGCAAGGGAACCGCAGTTGAAACACTTTGTATCAACGTCTCATGAAATATTTAAATTTTATCCTAAAAAATTAAAATAATCACGTTAAAAATCGGATCAAACTGCTCCGTAACAGTATTCACAAAATAAACATAATTTTTCCGAAATCTGAGACTGTATTAGCTAAATTATGTGTTGGTGTACAAAACAGCATGCGCACTTGATAGACTAGTGAAAATGTGGTGTGCCTGATCGAGCGCTATTCATTCCAATAACAACTGGTCAGCAGAATTCGGAACTGTGAAAGTAGCATTGAATGAACCGATTATTTTGTCAGTCGTGTGATGTGGAATCTGAAAAGTTACACTTACTTCACTTGATAGCAGAAGATACGATTTGTTTCGGAATAATACACAGATTTAACATATTTCCAAGAAAAGGAATTCTGTTGTCGTTTTAACCGCATTCACAGCACAATAATTGAAACATAAATTCGTGAAATCGGCTTAGTCGATCTGATGGTAACCTGAAATTCAGCTTGTGTCATTCATCATGGGAAATTATTATATATGACCTAAATGGCGTAAATATATCATTATTTGAATGGAAAACCACACTTTTGAGGGAAAACTTGTCTCTATGTAGGTTGTGTTGACTAGAGTAATTTACACTAACTATTTATTTAAAACCTAACAGCAGCTAAGATTTATTGGTGTGCACTACTATACAAAACACTGTGAAAATTTCTCAACATTAGTGGACAGCATCTTCGACGACACTAGTGACCTTTACTTCTGGCTTCCAAGAGAGACTTAGAGGCAACGGCGATTTGCGGATTTCTTTTTCTAGGAGTTTCACGAAAGGTGATCTACAAAAGTCCTAACGACTAACATAAAAAGGCTATAAATTAATAACGAATTACTTGCTATACAGAAATACGCTTAACTTACTGTGAATTTTTGTATGAAAAACCAGTTCTCCTCTCATGAAGAGCAGACACTGTCAACCCCGGTCTCCTGCTTATTAGGCAGCCCAATACACCGTGCGGACACTGTGTCCACCACAATTGCAAAGACTACCCCTGCACGCCTCCTGTCAGACCCAAATTCTCAAATTATACCACACCCTACTGACGCTGTACGCCTGTTTTTTATCCTCATTACTCGTGGCATCTCGCCAATATCCGTAGAACTTCGAGCTTGGTGTCCACCTGCACTTAGTTATATGTATTTGGTGTCTGTTCTTTCAGACAGGTTGAAAAGAGAAGACACCATTTTTGATCTTGCAGTTACTATGAATCAGGACACACAAGAATAAAAGACATGAGCGGCAAGTGGTTAATACATTAATGTATATAAATTAAATGACTGTGGTCAACACAACCGCATGGACTACTCTAGCATGCCACCAGTCAGACAAGTTCTCAGTTCATGCCACACCCTATTGAGGTAGCGCTCCTGCTCATTAGCCTCTTTACTGGTGGTATCTCATTGATTGCCACAACAGCTCCATCTTGGTGTGCATCTGCAGTGAAGGGATTATTGACTGTCATCATCTTAATTATGTATGTGTTGAGTGGTACTTAAGTAAATAAATTAGTGAAATCAAAGTGAACTAGAAATTTGAATATAAATGAAAAACTTGGTTTAGTTTAGAGAGTTACATACTCGCAAACAGCGGGCCGAACGGCAGAACAGAAGAGACAATGACCGTGAAGTCAGCAAGTTCCACATAAGCGGGCGCTGTCGATTCAGCCGTCAGGGCATCGCCCGACCGGCTCACGTGTTTCTCAGTTGTCGTATGTGAGCAAAGGCCCTCGCCAACATCCCAAGAGCCAATGACCGACGTAAAGAAGATTCTTCGAGAAGCTATTCAACGTGACAGAAGAGGCAATACCCGGCTCACGTGTTTCTCAGTCGTCACATGGGATCAAAAGCCCTCGCCTACATTCCAAGAGCCAATGACAGACGTTAAGAAGATTCTTAGAGGAGCTTCTCAACGTGACATAAGAGGCAATGACCGTGAAGTCGTTCACCTCCAGTAAACTGAAGTGAATAAATACGCGAGACGCAGTGAGTCGGGGGAGATGAAGATGGGGACAGATACGGAGACGGAGATGAAGATGGAGATGGAGACGAAGAGGAGAGACGAAGAAGACGAAGAAGTTTTCAGTCAGTTTCGGTGCTGAAGACCGTTATGCAAGAAGAGACTGCATCATGCACAGACGCGCCAAGTCCGCCGCTGTAATGGAATAGCAAGCAGCAGCCGCGGCGCCAGAAGACAGAAGTTAAAAGGTATTTGAAGTCTGGTTTTTACATACCCGGGTGACTCGTGAGGACGGGAAGGAGACGGCCTCACATCAGTAGTCACCTGTGAGCTGGGATGAAGACCTGACAGCCGAAGACTGGCAAGCGGGAGTCCGTGGTTCGAGTCCGCCACACTGGCCTTCCCCCGCCGCGCCGCTGCGCTGGCCGACGCAGAACACACGCGGCCGCTTAGAGAAGAGAAACACTGGGACGCCACATCCAAGGTATCACCATCCGATGCACGACTTCGCTCGCAATAATTAAACGGGCCACCTCGCGCTGCGCGTCTCCAGTCAACTGGGCGAGACGGCGACACGAGATACACTCCGCTACGCGTAATCAGACGCCGCCGCCGCCGCCGCCGCCGCTGCCGCAGCAGAAGACTTCACAAACGACACAGCTGCCGCTCTCCGAACCAGAACATTCCGTAAGATACAGTTGTACAAATCTTCAATAAAAGTTATCTTATGTAAAAATGATGTTTCATTCGACCTTATACCCGAGCCAAGGAAGAACCCACCCTGCCCACATGTTGTTAAGAGAGAAAAGTTAATTTATTTAATATTTTAACCCTGACAGAATGCTTTAGAATGCTCATCCTGACAATTGACAGCATCAAAAGAGAAAACCCAGTTACATTTAGTAGCAGAAGTGCTACATTTAGTAACACAACTGTTACAGTATGTGTGGTGTCTGTTCTTTCAGACATGTCTGAATTAAATACATTAGTTGCAGTGAGAACTGATTTATATCAGTGTCGCAAGCTGAAAATTCGTACAGCATCGGGATTCTAACCCAGGTATCTTGCTTATTAGGCAGAAGTACTGTCCACTACACCATCCAGACAGAGTGGTTAACACAAGTCCACGGACTACCCTAGCACGCCTTCCGCCCGGCCCTAATTCTCAACTTTGTGGCAACTCTTTTGATTAGTAAACTGTTGGCAACATTATCGAGTTACTCCGCTCTTGATAATGGCTACATTTTTACTTCTTCTGTGACATGTTTGCAATAAATACACGATGCAATGGTCGTGAGCGCCAGTTGGCACTGGACGTGTTGAGTTTATGTCAGTCAGTAAAGCGACAAAGACGCCATCATCAAAAGACGCCATCATCAATGTCTCACAGAGTTTGAACGAAGTCATGTAATAGGGCCAGGGGAAGCTGGATTTTCCTTCTTCGATACTGCAGAAAGACTTGACAGACATGTGACCACTGTACATGATTGGTGGCAACGATGGTCACAAGAATAAACGGTCACAAGAACACCGCGTTCCGGACGACCAGTTCACGCTACTGAGAGGGGAGACCATAGTCTCCGGCATGTGGCTCTGTTTTATTGTACTTAATCCGCACCAGCTATTTTAGCAGTTTAATACTATCAATGGTTCGGTACTCTTAAGATGGAAACAGATTTCCATACTTGTTAATAGTTGCAATTTTCGGTTTCTTCTGAGATAATTTTTGTTTTATTGTGACTGCACAATTTTATGTGTGGAAATGTCGTACAATAGTTTGTAATCAGAGTTTAGTTCTGTGCCTACTACCACCTCCACATTTTCATACTTCCGTGACAGCCCTACAAATGTACTTACGAAGGAGTCAGGACTGTGAAGCGCCACAGCTTAGAGGTCACAAGAGTTTAATATCTTACTAATTCATGATGATTTAGGCATCCCCGTGTTAGGAATACTTAGTGTTATATTAAATTTTATATTAAATTCCTCGCAAAGTTATCATTATGAACTGCAATTTATTTGTATTATACAGTGGCTACTTTATACCGTATATTGATTAATTAATTATACGCAATAGATACATATATAATAGATATACATAAGCGAAGTTTGTCATAAACAATACATTATCATGAAATACAGGGTGAACATTAATAAAACCGACTAACTGCAGGGACGAATTCCTCACTGGAAATGTAGAAAAAAAGATCCTATGTACGTGTGTCTGGAAATGCATCGTTGCCACGGTAGATGGCGCTGACGAATGACATTTCCTCTGACCACGTGCCGTGTGTTCACTGTGTATTGCTGGCTGTATGATTGACGCAGCATACGGTAAGCAGCAGAATGGTCCAGTACTAATGTCGGGACCTAGCCGGCATAGTGTTTGTGTATATCCAAGCAGATGGAATATGTCGAGAGGTGCACGTTAAAATGGCTCTGAGCACTATGGGACTTAACATCTGAGGTCATCAGTCCCCTAGAACCTAGAACTACTTAAACCTAACCAACCTAAGGACATCACACACATCCATGGTGTGTCTTTCATGACAACCGCTGCCGTCCCCATCATCTTCATCCCCAACGAGGTCGCTTTGAACAAGTTTTGTGACGTGCAGCTCTGTACTGTCATTCGGGACGTTTTTATGTCGTTTCACGAGCACGGTCCATTTACAAACACATGTTCAAACGATATTTTCTCATCCATTTCCAGTTATCAATCCGTCCTTGTAGTTTGTCGCTTTTATCAATACACAGGTTGTTTTTCGGTCCCAAGGCTGTAGAGTCTATTAATTTCTTTTTATGGAAATAACATAAAGGAACATACGTCACCTGTAAATCTACTCGTTAGTTACACTGAATGAAGCAGCTGACGATGTACAGGCATTAATGAGCTTTGGTACACAGACACCCACTGATTTCGTTTACTTTGAATTAGCGCAATTTCTTGTTCTGTAGTGTTGTGGTTAATATCCTCGTTTGGCCATCAAAGTTCCCATAAATGGACCTCCGGCAATTTTGACTGATCTGGTGGATTGGTCCTAACGTAGTACAGTCAAGCCACCTGATGAAAGTACTTTAACAAGCATCCAAAGACCCCGTTGATTTTTGTCAAAGCCGCACAGGGTAGCCGCGCGGTCTAGGAGGGTCTTGCCAAGGTTCCATCGGCTGCCCCCGTCGGAGGTTCGAGTCCTCCCTCGGACATGGGTGTGTGTGTTGTCCACAGCGTAAGTTACTCTAAGTGGTGTGTAAACCTAGGGGCGATGACTTCAGCAGTTTATTCCTATAGGAACTTACCACACATTTCCATTTCTGTCAATATAAAGTAAACGACTCCAGAATATCGGAATTTGAAATCCACGTCAACCCTACAACGGTTTTTACTTTGCACTTACATCTTCAGGTCAAAAAAGACTCAGTTTTTCTGTTTAGGTATACTTTTACACATTTGTGTACTGGAATCATAAATTAGGTAGCAATTTACATACATTAATATATTAACCACTACAAACTGCGTAACAGAATAGTACAACAAAACAATGATCTAGTATTATAATTACGTGTGTGTTGACTACTATACTATGGCTAACTTTTACTGACAGTTTTTACGTGTTTATGTAAGATTTTTCTGGTAAGTGAATTTTTTTTCACTTAACGCGTTGTATTTTATCAGTTGATAGCTGCCTGACTTCTTACTTCTAGGATCATTTTCTTCCAACGTGGAAGGTGCAGATTCAAACGCTGTTCTTATCTCTACAGCTTCTTTTGGGGTGCTTTCTCTTGGACGATGTCCTCGTGTCTTCATGTTAGCTGCTCGCCGAGAGTAGCTTGGAATGATCTTCTTCCCTGTAGGATGTTTGCTTTCCATTTGGGGTCAGTAACCTGCTAATGCACATAAAAACTACATGCAGGTCTGTTGATGATATCTGAAACACAACAATAGGCCATCTGTCTGTCTTCCTATTTACTGTACAATTCGCCACCATATTGTCTAGCCTGTTCACAGGTTCTTTGATAGCGTTGTAGTCTATAGTGATTTGAGGTTCTTTCTTGCTACAATAACTGATATTTGCGTCGTTATGCAGAGTGCTTTGCGCAATAACATATTTGCCTTTCTTTGAGATGTGAGATAAAAGCGTTTATCCTTTGTGAAAGCAAATGTTCATGTGTAATTAGGAATCTCCCTGGTCTGCAATAGTTTTGGTGGGATGAAAGGTTTGTTTCTTCACACAGTTCAGATCACTGTGATATTTGTCTTCAACAGCATTTGACCATGCTCGTAGGATGTGAAAACGTTGCCGCCGGTAATGTTATGCCCTTTGAGGTCTTAAGACAAGTTAGTTATAAAACTTAGACCTTGGTCCTTTTCAGGGGCACTACTTCGTCGTTTCCCAGTATGTGGCTTAGTTTTCCATACTTACATACCCAAACTTGATGCTGTACTTTGATAGTTTACTTACCACTTGCTGGTGGATAGAGCAGTTTGCCCTGAATGCCACAAGTTGTTCGCCTACTGTAACAAGCATACTGGGGTACTTTAATTTAGGTAACATCTCTACCCATATTCTAATACAAATCTTTTAGAGATGGAAAGTTACATTGTTCACGTTTTTCCTATTATTTTCCCATGGTCATCAAATCGAATAACCCATTAATCTTTTTGAATGTTTCTAGTGATATTGTAGCCGGACGACCTTTTTATTCATCCCACTAACTTTTAGCAAACTCATTACATGACCTATAAACTCCTGCTAAAAACAACAGACCTATGTAAACATCTAGGTCAAGAACATCTAACTTTTTCTACTTCTTTCCATATAAAAGCATTCCTTCAGCATTAGAATGGGTGAGGGACCGATGGCCTTTGTAGTCTGTTCCCTTCAACCCCCACAAACCAACCCAGAATGGGTGAATATAATATTTTCAGTCGATGAACGAAGGAAGAATTTCAAAGGAAAGTATTTATTTCTAATACAAGATGTGGCATACCTTATTTGTCCTGGAGTCAGGTGAACCATATTACATGCCGCAAGCCGTCGACGTTGAGGATAGGGATCTGCTTTTCACATCATTACTGCACTGCAGACCATTTTCTGTTCTGGGTTATCAACTGCGCCTTCTATTGAACATGAAGAGCTGCCATGCGAAACATGAGCTTCATTCTCCGAAACAACTTCATCACAATCAACATGCTGATCAGTACGTCTACTATTTCATCATCTTACAAAAAGGCCAATGTCTTGGGGAGAAAAATCTTAAAATATATGATTTTTAAAGGTAGAAATCTAGTGACCTGAGTAAAAGGCAATCACTTTACAAACTGATTTCATTACAGAAAGAAACAATCACTGACACTCCTCCTTCCCTCCTTTTAACAGAATTAGATATTCCATCGTCTATTGAACATGAAGAGCTGCCATGCGAAACATGAGCTTCATTCTCCGAAACAACTTCATCACAATCAACATGCTGATCAGTACGTCTACTATTTCATCATCTTACAAAAAGGCCAATGTCTTGGGGAGAAAAATCTTAAAATATATGATTTTTAAAGGTAGAAATCTAGTGACCTGAGTAAAAGGCAATCACTTTACAAACTGATTTCATTACAGAAAGAAACAATCACTGACACTCCTCCTTCCCTCCTTTTAACAGAATTAGATATTCCATCGTCGAAAACAGCAATATGTTCACTAATTTATAGACACCTTGCTGCACCTACATACCTTTAATGTTGGTAAATTGAATATTATCAGAATTTGCTGTAAAAAAAAAAGATTTAAAAACACAGGGTCCAAAACGGCCCAAACAGCTTGAGAAATACTGTTTCTGTGGATATCAACCTAAAGCTCCCCAAATAATTGTTTTTTCTGTCAGAATATACTTCACTACTGGTCAACAGAGTCAGTTAAGGCAACTTGTTAAAATCAAACATTTTCAGAATTATAGACCATCAAAAAACCTAGATGGTCAAAATAGACACGTTCAAATTCATGTTAGCCAACTATCAAATGAGGTGAAGTCGGTGTAGAGTAGGGTATGTCAGAAGCAGATGCCGTGTCAACTGAAACGTCTGTATGTTTCTATGTCTTAAGCGAAAAGCTATAAATGAAAAAATGAAAAACGTATTTGCGTTAGAAATCGATAGCTTCGAGAAATAATTTAGTGCTGCACAGTCACCTGTTCCTCATTTTCCTTTCACGCCGCTCCAAGTTTTACAAGTTGGCGTACAATTAGTTTACTAATTTCGTTCTAATGTTTACAGTCCTTTATGATTATTAAATGACAATTTTTTTCTGTTAATAGTAGCGCGAGGTTACTATGATGTATGTAGAAACGCAAAAGCATTGAAATGGTAGGACAGGAGCAACTGATGTCTGTATTTTCTGAGCAGTTGTGTGTCAACTGATCGGACTTTGTTGTATTCTGCGTACTCGTCGAATAGGGGGTGCCCAGAAAACCTGGCTTCTCGGATCGCTAGACAACAATTCAAGCAAATCGTATTAAATAGTTTTTATTAATGAAAATAAATGACAATACTTCACTTTGAGAAATACAGATATGTCGCAGGTAAAGGGCGACAGACAAAATAAGATATCCCTCCATTATATACAAGTCCTAATACAGTGGATGTTTCTGTCCAGGTCGCTGGTCTTGACGCTTCTCGTAGAACTCGCAGAACTGGTTGCGGCCAGTCGGGTGCAGCACTTTCATCTCTTCGCCTAGAGGGTCTTGCTGTTGCGTTATCGTCCTAGAGAGGTGTCGGTCCATGTGCAATTGGCTGACGTCTTCTTCACAGCCCAGTCTGCTCTGACGTTCCAGCCTAGTGTGCCGGAGCTAGCCTTTACGCCGGAAGAGACTTAATACATAAACTTAGCATTTTAATTTACCTGATGCCTTGAGATTTCATTCCAAATTATTATATTAGTAGTAGGTTGCAAGATGCGGTAGTATGTTCACCACAGTCAGCTGGTTGCAGCTATGAATCTGTGCAATCGATTTCCAATATTTATAAATGCCGGTATTTACGTATGGGAACCATAAACAATAATCTGGCCTCAGTTTGCCTCTTATCTCCGAAATTACAACATTCATGTCTTTACGTCTGGATGCACTGCTAATGAAATTAATAGCCATAGTTCTCAGAATGTCAAAAATTAAATTTTAATTTCACGTAGTTTGAGCTATTCATTTGACATCGATCGACGCGGTGAGATATTTTAATAGTAATGAACTAGTGAAGCACACTTAAGTTAATGGCGTCGCAGCTATATTGTGTTTGTGTCCTATCTGAACAAATATTTTAGTTTTAGTTTCCCCATCCCAGCGCCTGAGAGAGCCTGTGAGTGGAAAATGCCTCGCAGCAAGTCCGAAAGTTGTAGACATCGGTAGCCTCTGGTAAGGCACTTGGTGACCTGTAACAGTCCGCACTACAAAGTGAACCGTTTAGCAGATTTAATGATAAAAATTTATTGCGATCGCGACTTCTGTTACTTAAAAAAAAGAAATAAAATGGTTAGAACGCCGTAATAGGAGTTCTAGCAGCTGCAGTATTACGCTATCAAATAAAAATCAGCTTCAGTATTGTCTTTAAGCATGACTCACTCGATTTATTCGTTTTTACTTTGGTTACGAACAACACCAGTCACTAAAAAGTGACAATTGAAGTGTCGTTGACTATGGCTGCAGAAAGCCATTTCAGGGTAGAAATGGAACTGCTATGAAGATCCAAATGAAAGTAAAAGTAATAAAAACTTTTTTGACTGATATCACATTCCAAATAAAAAAGAATGGAAACTCATAACTCTTAAGGAATGTTTGCCCTACCTCTTACGCGTATTACCCAAAACATAAAGGTTTGAGAAATGTTTATAGCTTGTTTTCACGTTGTATGTCCGAGGCTTCGTTTTAATGCTCCGCTTTGGCATTAGGAGTTACAGGTCCTTCCAGATGACAAGGAAACTATAGCAACTATGTGCAATCATAGTCAACGACACTTCAATTGTCACTTTTTAATGACTGGTGTTGTTCATAACCAAAGTAAGAACGAATAAATCGACAAGCGCGTTGTTGTGCAAATTATTGTTTATGGGGCACTGGAATTCCACACAATGCGTATCTACATCGAAAACCGTTGGACATAAATGTCAGGGACAAAACTGAATGATATAGATACACTCAGACATGTGGAAAATTACAGAATTTTTATGAAGAAAGTCAATTAAGGAAATCCTGATAATGTTATACAAATAAACAAGTGTAGAAACTTTCCTGAACGGAAGCGAAATGAGGACGCTTATAAAGAAAAAAAGCATCTAGAGGGCAGCACTTTGGAAACACATCTCTTCGAGGTGGTAAGTCGCGTTCTAGGACATGTAACATACACGCATTGCTTTAGAAACAGTAAATGAGTAAAAGACTAAATTTAGTGGCCATCTGAACCATATACTGCCGAGCCGACTTCTTTGTTTGGTTGATATACCGCTCAATTGCTCTAAATGACATGGAAGGGCCTTGAAAGCATCTGTGCTGGAACACGGTGTTCGGCTTAACATTTAAGAGATAGTGTTCATGACGATGAAACACATGAATAGTCAACATCGCTGGAATAAAAATTCAGTACTTGCTGGTCATCCTAGTTTCTTGTACCGTAGTTGTAAGACCATAATATATTTATCAGATGGAGACTGAAGGACTCGTGTTTCGCAAAAGATAAGTATATTACCTTTACCAGGACTTATAGAGATTTATGTGACCGACAATCGAATAATGTACTAACGTAAGACCTATGTGGAACAAGAACATAGAGAAGTACTTGTGGTAAGGGGCTTTACAGTATGATACATTGATACATGTTATGAACGTTTAGCGTTTAATAAGTGCCTGATGCGAACGCGTAACACTATGTTCGTAAAATGTTTTGAAGTTAACAACATGAATTGTTTCAACATAAATGAACCACTTATTTTTATACATTAATTAGTAAAATGCTAACATGCTGGAGAGAATGTTGACCTTCACTTGGAATGAAAGCGTACAGCGAACCACCTAGCGTACGACTGATAAACTATACATCATGTGAGTATTGTACGTTTCTTAGGCCAGTTCGTCTGGGAGGCCACGCCTGTTTTCCATCTCTGCGTGATGAAAATTGCGTAGGGACCAAAAAATTCGTAAAATTTAATTCACACCACTCACCTAAAATTTCAGATGACGATATGGTCTATGGTATTCACCAGAGGACAATGATAAATGACCGTCTTGATGTCTTGGGTTGTGGTCCTTATGAATTAATTCTGATTTAGGTATTTTACAGGTCGTATGCAGTACGTATATGGCGGAAACCACAGTGGTACCGGGCATGATGTCAACCTGAGAAATACTGTTTGCCGTTACCGGCACATGTTGCCAATTCGGCGAAGATCAAACGCTGTACCATTATGTCAAACACGCTCTCATTAGGCGACAAGTGGGGCTAATCTGAGGAACATCGGATGGAGGGTGTTTGGTAACGCGCCAGAAGCTTGCCCAGGCATACTCGTCTTTAAGAAGAAAACGAATTTGATTTAAGAACAGAAACCGAACGGGGCGGACAGATGTTTTAGACGCGTTTTGTCATAAGCCAATAAGCTTAGAGGTATAACGAGCCAACATCCACGCAAGTCAGGAGAGTCCCAATGCTGTGTGATACTACAGTTGAGAGACAGTAGGGAGACACTAGATGCTGGCCTGTGATTATTCCGGCAGGCTGGGAGTTCTGCAAGACGACATATACAAAATGTATGACGAATGTCAGCTTGCTCTAAATGTTGAAAAATCTAAGTTAATGCAGGCGAGTAGAGAAAACTATCCCATAATGTCTATTAGACATCTAAGCCTAAAATTCAAAGCGATATAAAATAGAACGACCACGTAAAGGAGACAATACAGAAGGTAAATGACTGACATAGGTTTGTTGCTACCGATTGGTTCGTTAAACACGCGAGTATAACAGAGATGCTTCGCTATATCAAATGCGAATCCCTAGAGGGAAGCTGCCATTCGACGTTCTCTCCCCATAACACTAATGAGAACATTTAAATCCGTCGTTTCAAGCTGACTGCAAAGCGAAGCTACAGCCGCCAATGTGCATTAAGCGTAAGGAGCACGAAGATAAGAGAAGTTGGGGACATTTGTTCTTTCCTTGTTCTGTTTGCGAGTGGAACACGAAAGGAAATGACTAGTAGTGGTTCAACGTACCCTCCGCTATGCGACACACAGTGGCTTGCGGAGTACATACGTATGTATGTAAAGTACGAACACACAATTTTAAATATATTGAGATAAGGACTTACGTTGCTATTGTCACGAAACAGATATTCTACGAAGTATTAGTGTTTCAATTACTTTTTACAAGTCTTCATTCGTGCATGCTAAGTGCCCGAAAGCACTGCATTTGCTACACTCAACAATGAAATTATATTGTCTTCATGTACTTTAGAGAGCGTAAATTACGGTACATAAACAGGACACTTGGTAAGACATCTGGAACTGACTTCCATGGTAGTAGAGGGAGCTGTATACGGCAAAAACTTTAGAAGGAGACAGAGATTGGAATACATCCAGCAGATAACTGAGGACGTAGGTTGCAAGTGCTGCTCTGAGATAAAGAGGTTGGCACAGGAGACAAATTCGTGGTGGGCCGCATTAAAACAGAAGACTGATGACTCAAAGAAACTCTCACTTCTCGCCACCGGATGAAGTCAGTAATATTTTAGGATTATTCTGAAATTACTGTAGTGTTAAAATGACAATAGACAGCTTCGTACTAGTCACAGCTACTCGCACCTAACAGAACACAAGGATGTGACAAGGAGAGAAAGATTAGGCATACATTTCTTTTTAAAATTAATAACTTTACTATAAATGGAAACGGTCTCCCAGATGTCCTCCATTCTCCCATGTAATCACTTAGGTCGAGAGCTGCAAGGTTCTTAAGATCATAATGTGGGGAACAGAAGCAAGAGGCTGTCAGTTAAATGCGTTTCCGACGTTAAACTCCAGAGGAAGGAGTACTTCGTTAGTAATATATGCTCCAGCTGCTGCAATTCTGATTTAGATCCAACTTGAGAGTCGTCGGTGCCACGGGAATCAAGAGAGACAGAGCATTTTCTCGTGTGATTAAGAGCTTTCTTGTCCTGTGTGGTTGCCGTAATTGCGATGGCGCCCTTCCGGAACTTCAGCTGAGGCATTCACCCCCACATATTCAGAGCAGTGAGTTGCTACCTCGAAATTCGGTAGGTGAGATGGCTGAAACGCTCAAAGCAGACATTAATTAGGAGATACAAGGATAAGCGCTCCGTCGAACTTACGCATTTCGCAATAGAGCGTCTGAAACGAGCTAAGAGCTTTATCTTTAACAGCGACATAAGGTGTCAAGAAACAGCCATGCTAATGTTTTTTTGATATCGTCTGGCAGTGCTTTACTAACGAATATTACCACTCATTTAGCGACAGAAAATATAAACGTGTGTAAGCACGTGTATGATTTTATAGCAGACGGGCAAATAATAATATAGGAAACACAGAGCTTTAACCTTTTTTTATGTTTCAGCACAGTAAATGAACATGAATGATTTGAATTTGGAAGCCTCTTTTCATATTAACTATTATGAACTTAATTTCACGTTAAATAGATTTGAAAGGTAATTATTGTTCGCAACGGTTTGAAGCCGTTAAAAACTGTAAGTAGGCTGTTTAGGTTTTTTTATTGGTAACGCCACCTCTGTATGAAAATCACTGGCTGTGCTGTGTGCAGTCTGTGGCTGCTTTGCATTGTTGTAGTACTCGCCATTGTAGTGTTAGGCAGCTGGCTGTGAACAGCGCGTAGCGTTGCGCAGTTGGAGGTGAGCCGCCAGCAGTGGTGGATGTGGGGAGAGAGATGGCGGAGTTTTGAAATTTGTCATGAACTGCTATATTTATAAATGTTATGTTTGTTCTCTATTAATATCTTTCATTTGCTAACTATCCCTATCAGTAGTTAGTGCCTTCCATAGTTTGAATCTTTTATTTAGCTAGCAGTAGTGGCGCTCGCTGTATTGCAGTAGTGGGAGTAACCAAGATTTTTGTGAGGTAAGTGATTTGTGAAAAGTACAGGTTAATGTTAGTCAGGGCCATTCTCTTGTAGAGATTATTGAAAGTCAGATTGCGTTGCGCTAAAAATATTGTGTGTCAGGTTAAGCACAGTAGTGTACAGTTATTGAAAGGGGACTTTTCATATGGCGACCCTGCCAGGATACCTCACTGGAATCTTCTGACTTTTCTTGTAGTTTGTGTAATTAGTGTAGATTTTGTTTATTGCTAGTGCGTAATTATAGAGAGAATTTCCATTGTAGTTGTAGTTTTTCATTTTTGTACAGTAAAACAGTTGTGGCATGTATGTAGATTTTCACCAAGTATTTCGCAGCTGCAATTAACTAGATATTATTTTCAATGTTATGTTAATGTGTTCTCCTATTTTTGCTCTTCAAATTGTGTTTTTCTGTGTGGTCGTGTGAAATACTGTGACAATAATGGCGTGTGAAAACGTAATACTAGGCTCCAAAGTAAACTGAGAAATGACAGTAAAGACGAAAGCAGTGTGTTAGCGCCACCGAGTAATGAATTAACTAATGTTCAAAGTAGTAATTTGGTAATTGTGCATAGGGAAATGGAGCGGGCGGCAAACAATGGTGTAGACAGCGAAACAATTAGAGAACAGGGAAGCATTATCGATCGATCGGTCGGCGACAGCTCGCCTCAGGAATCCGAAATGACAGGAAACAATCTCGCAAATGCTGTGGATTCAGTATTTGGGTCCTCACCGTTTTCTCAAATAAGTCAAGACACATTTTCTGCTTGTCAAAATGTGAATGTTGCCGGTGCAACTTCACTGCCGAAAAGCACTGAGGAACGTGTTTCAGACACCAGTGCATTGTTATTACAGTTAATGCAACAAATGGGACAAAGGCTACAAAAGTTAGACACAACGCTTGAACAAAATCAGAAACAAATGGAACAAAATCAGAGTCAAACACAGCAAAAGTTATACACAATGGAACTAAATCTTCAAAAGTTAGACACAGTGGAAGAAAATCTTAAAAAGTTAGACTCATTGGGACAAACTCTTGAACAAACGCGTGAAGATTTAACTACTGAGTTACATAACATTGAATCGAAATGTCAAAAAGTCTGTAATGACGTAAAAACACAAATTTGTGAGCATTTCCAACCTATTTTTTCGCGGCATGAAAATGCATTACAGAATCACGAAGCAGCCATAAAAGAACTGCAAATCATTGTTCATGAAAATCACGACACCCTGCAAGCTAAAATTGATTCAGTTGCATCTACCGATTCGGTTACGCAACTTGCAAAAACTCAAGAAAACTTAAAGGACACAGTAGATACTCTGAAACTTGGTTCAGAAAAATATACTGAGGAAATGAGTACACTATCGGAGAAAGTAGCCGAACTTTCAGATCAGTTCATTAACTTATCTTCAAAAGTAGATGATAATCTGAATGACACAAAACCGGTAGTCTTTAATGACAGAAGAGAGCGAACAAATTAGGAAACTGAAACAAAATCTGAATCAAATTAATACGCAACACCAAAGAGAAATCCGGGAAGTACAAGATCAGCTGACACAGGTAATACAAGAATTACGTATTTTAGAGGACACTCGCGCTCCAACATGGGAAGAGGGACTTAGAAATACGGAAAATCCGCAAAATAATAACACAGGGCATTTCGGAAATTATGTAAGAAATTGGCAATGTGCACCGAATTTTGAGATTGAACCGCCGACACGACGCAACAATGACCGATATGCTACTCGCCGACACGATGATTTTGACTATAAGCTGTTCATTACTACACGTAAATTCAAAACGTTTAAGAATTCTGCCAACGACATTCATCCACAAGCGTGGCATCATCAATTCTCTCATTGTTTTCCTCCCAACTGGTCGTTAGAACACAGATTAGAATTTATGTGTGGCTATTTAGAGAATGAACCAGCTGTAAGAACGCGTTCGGTCATTCACGATTGTCATAGTGAAGGAGAATTTTACCATGCCTTCCTCTCAGCATATTGGTCTCAAACCACACAAGACCGAGTAAAACATGGCATCATAATGATGAAACATTTCGAACAATCTGAATTCTCCAGTCCTGTGAAATATTTTGAAGACATGTTGCACAAGAATCAGTACCTGTCAAACCCATACAGCCCCTCAGAACTCATCCGCATTTGCATAATCAAACTGCCTGAACATTTACGACATATTATTTTGGCAGGACGTTGCAAAGACGACATTGAAGCTTTTCAGGGACTGTTACAAGAACTGGAAATTGACACTGACAATCGCGGAACGCGAGAACAGGAACACAACAATTACAGGTCACATCTGTCACAATTCCGCGATGACAGAAATAATACACGACAAGGCTATTCTTATAACGTAAATCGTGACCAAAACAGACACCACCCGTATGACAACCGTTGGCAGAGTAGTAATAATTACAGGGAAAGATCACCTCTCCGCGGTAATGACTATTACAGAGACAGTCAGAGAAACAGACAATATGGGAACCAAAACTATTATTATTACGGGAGACAGAATAACTTTAGACGCAACGGTCCAGCGCGCAGTTACGATTCAGGGAGAAATTCTCCACCACTTAACGGACAAGAAAGAAACTACAGCATCTACCGACATGACGACAGACGATATGATCGTAACGACAGACCTGAATTGCATCACAACTGGCGGGATTTAAACAGGGCAGGGCCCTCTCGTCACGGTGAATTTGTAGAAGTTAGGTCTCCTAATCCCAGTAACGGCGCACGCCAACAAAGAGACAGACAATGACTCGCACAGCAGGCAGCCGCGTGCGCCCGCTGGCTCCGAGAAAAATAACATAAGACGCTAGCCTTGAGAAAAATTTTAGCATTCTTTACCGATGTACACAACTTGACAATTGCTTTTCAGTTGAAAAGTCTGAGTACTATGAAGAGTAAAGGTTTACACCACATTTCACATGTAAAACCGTTTATTGAAAGATAATCTGCTTTTTAACTTTGTCTTTGCCATAAAACTTTTCACTTCACATTTCTAGTATGCTTTGTCAGACTTAAGAAACTGTTAACATGCAACAATGTTTGAAGTTAAGTATCCAGTCTAGAACCTATGGAACATTTTTAAACAGAAATTACGATTGCATTGTTATAGTGAACAGACTACACAGTGTTGTATTTGTACATTCTTGCTTGTTAGTTGCACTATTACATAACGACTATCAGACTTACATACTTAGGACACATACTGGTACTGCTAATGAGATTTTAATGCAACATTTTGGTTTACTTGAAATTTGGTGTATCATGAGGTAAGTACATTGACTTCTGCAGAACTTCGCTTTCAGAGGACGATAACTACGACACTTCCACAGAGATTATGTTGCGACAAGACGCACAGTTTAGCGCTACAGTACACGCATTTGAGTGATTAATCTTATACTTAAAACACTTATTTTTAAAGATTTTTGAATTACAAAGAAAGTTTTCCGTGATACATTTCATTCCATTGCTGTAATTTGTAACACCTGAGGGTATAATTACATTAATCTTCAGGGGGGGGGTACACGCCTACTTTTTGTACCATGTGTGTGGCAACCACAAGGAACCCTAGCTAATATGGTATTTGCTTATACAACTTTACACATCGGTACCATATTTCTCTAACACACAAATTACACAGCTATCTGATTATTTAACTGAGAGATAAACATTTTTTTACTGCATTAGTGACAGATGTTTACGTAATTACACAGTTGAATAACTTCACACTTATGAAATTGCATTTTGTCTGTACTTTGTGAACTGTTCATATTTTTTCGGAACCATTGTGATACTATGAGAGCTTTGAATGATGTATTTGGTAAGGGAGCATGATTTTAAAGTACATTTGAGGTAGATGACACTTTTGACATAAGCAGAGAATTTTTTTTAGGTTTTGAAATTATTGGAGGAAGCTATGACGATTTTGAGAGTTGACTGAGGTGTTATGATGTTATTTTTACGACGACGATCTGTATTATGCTGCTGAGGTATGTTTATGGTCAAGAAGCTGATGCTATATGAGGAATTTGGTTATGCTACATGTCTGTTATGAGGAAATATTGAAGAAGTGTCGACGAATATGTATATGTGTAATAAGGTAAGGAGTAATGAATTAGGGACTCTGCTTTGTGGAAAAGGATGTTGGAAACCAAGAATCGTATTTTAGAATTATGAAATGTGTGTAAATGCGTGAATGTATCACAATGCCGGCGAAAATTTTTTGGACACTGTTATATTCATAAGATTTTGTTTCTACACATTTGTAACCAAATTCTCAACCTGTGAATTTTTTTTATATGAGACTGTCACTGTAGCGAAAACTGCTGTCGTAAATATTTCGTTATGAAAGGTAAGTGACCGTGACGTAATTCGTTGTGAGCGGCCAGGTGTGCCAGCCGCCTTGAGAAAAGCCATTATTGCGAGCCCTTTTCAGCGGCACAGGTAGAAAAAAAAGGGAGGCCATTATCCTTGCTATTGACGTTCCTTTGTAGAAAGCATCGTAAATACGACACGCTAATAATAACTTGGAAACATTTTTACATCTGCACACCTTATTCTGACAAGTGTCTTTCTACGACAGTTGAGAGAATTTCTACTAACTTATGAAATGTCACATGACTATTGAATGATATTTTTATGCTTTGGTTTGCGTAATTGCTTATTTCATTTAATATCTAGTTTCCAGCTGCACTGCAGCATTGGTAAAAATAAAATTTTATAGATGTATTAATGTAGATATTTTCTGTCTACAGATCAAGTAAATAATAATTTTAAAAAAAATGAGGGAGCACAAAAAGACATTTACCTTCACAGGAACTGCATACATAATTTTCTTTTCTAGTACTTAGTAATCTTTTGTAGAATTAGTTTTTGTGGTGTACCACTTTAATTACATAGACATTAAGATGTGAATATACATTTCCCTTGTCTGCATTGTTATCTTTAGTGTACTATTTTTTCTGCTTGAGCTATGTCATGTTTAGGTATTTCATTTTCTGCTGCTGTTTGCCAGGCATAGTGTTGTTAAATTTGAATTTGTGTTACTCTGCTAAGCCAGATTTATTTTTCTTGTTTGCTGCGCATTGCCTCATATTAGTTGTAATGTGAATTGCTTCGTAATTTAGATTTACTGTAGCTTGCTTTGCCAGCTTTAAATTTTTGTCATTGATGTTTGTGTTACTTGATTTGTGCTGCTGCATTGCCTCGTTCCTTAGTTTAGTATCTGAGCTCAGTAGATTTAAGTTAGCTTAAGAGGGGGTAGACTATATAAGAGACTGCGTTGCGATGAATTGGAAGAAATGCATTGAGAAGTCATATGAAAAAAGTACAGAAAGCAGGTATAGGTAGGATTTTCTTGGAAATAAGTAATGAGGTAAGAAATATGTGAAATAAATACAGAAGGCATGCTTGGATAGGATTTTTTTGGTGGAAGCAAAGGTTGAAATAAGACGAAAGATCTATGGAATGAAGTTTTGGGTTGGACTGCAGTACCAAAAGTTACACTGAAAACGAACCCTGTCCTTTCCATTGTGTTATCCCCCTATGTGTTTGTGAACCCTTGTGTATTTGTTTTCTTCCTGTCTCTGTGTAGTTTCATAGAATTTTTGTCTAATACTATTCACTATGATGAGGAATACTGTTATCCTCAAATATAATAGGTATTAATAATATGTTATTTAACTTGTAAATATGCTTAGACATTATTTATTCTGTTTTGTTTTAATGCTCATGTGTGAAGTTGATGTTTCAAAATTTATTCTGATCTTTTATGTATGTACTCATGTCATAATTCCTGTAACACTGATGTATATGTTATTTCGATTCTTTTGCAAAGCCTGTATTACAAATGTTCTCTGTATTGTTATGTTCCTTAATGATGTATTTTGTACCTTTGTAATTGTATTCTCATGTTATAAAATTGTAATTGTCACCAGTTCATCATATTATTAACTTGTAAGTTCCATTTCACTGCACACATTTCTGTTGGTCATAGTATATGGACAATATGTGAGAAGTAGGGACTGTTAGTGTTTACACGTGTGTTAATAATTCAGCAAGGGACTGGATAACAGCATTGATGGTTCTAAGGACAATTCCAAACACTTTGTGAGTGCACAAGTGGTGGTTATGGACTTGATATAATCTGCAAGACTCTTCATTGGTGATTGTGTACCTGCACAGTCACAACAGATGGCTGCTGGCCATCTCTACAAGGACTACAGTGGGTCTACACCTCTGGTGATCCACCAATACCATTATTTCTACAAGGACTGCAGTGGGTCTGCGCCTCTGGTGGCCCACCAATACCGTAATCTCTACCAGGACTGCAGTGGGTCTGCTCTGTGATGACCTACCAAACGATATTCTTCAAAACTTCGACTGACTCCGCTGTGGGTTTGCTCTGATGTGGCCCATGACCTGTCTGCATGTCAAGAGTCAACACTGTCTTTCCGTTAGAAGGACAACACTACTTCTTCAAGACTACATGGAAATCCACTACTTCCGTGTGCATTTTGTTTTATTGCTCAGACTTTGAGAAAAACACTGCTATTTTACTGTGATGAACGATCAGGACTGTCTTTATGGACAGTGAGAAAATTTTAGCTTTTGACCAACATTGTATCAGTAAGTGTGTGCATTTGATTTCTTTGTTATTGTAATTACGATTATGAAAAATTTTAACAAATATGTATTGGCCAGTGCCCAAAAAAATTTTTTAAATTTTTTGTGGGTAGCATGGGGGCTATGTAAGTAGGCTGTTTAGGTTTTTTTATTGGTAACGCCACCTCTGTATGAAAATCACTGGCTGTGCTGTGTGCAGTCTGTGGCTGCTTTGCATTGTTGTAATACTCGCCATTGTAGTGTTAGGCAGCTGGCTGTGAACAGCGCGTAGCGTTGCGCAGTTGGAGGTGAGCCGCCAGCAGTGGTGGATGTGGGGAGAGAGATGGCGGAGTTTTGAAATTTGTCATGAACTGCTATATTTATAATTGATGATATCAAGGTAAATACATTGTTTGTTCCCTATTAATATCTTTCATTTGCTGACTATCCCTATCAGTAGTTAGTGCCTTCCATAGTTTGAATCTTTTATTTAGCTAGCAGTAGTGGCGCTCGCTGTATTGCAGTAGTGGGAGTAACCAAGATTTTTGTGAGGTAAGTGATTTGTGAAAAGTACAGGTTAATGTTAGTCAGGGCCATTCTCTTGTAGAGATTATTGAAAGTCAGATTGCGTTGCGCTAAAAATATTGTGTGTCAGGTTAAGCACAGTAGTGTACAATTATTGAAAGGGGACTTTTCAAAACCTCGGAGTCTGACAACTCTTTTGTGAGTAATTGCTTAGCCTACACTGGTCCCAGGCATTTCCAATGTTTTTTTACGTACTGCTATTCCTTCATTCTATTATTCTTTTTCCTCTTCACCTTCTCATTGGATATTCTTCTTGGTGTTTGCCATCCTTGGATCTATTTCATGATTCTAGATGTTCGTTTTCTCCCTTACACTACTTTATACACCATTGTATCCTTCACTACTTGGTCCGTACTTTTGGGTTTGACCTACCAGTTCTCTTCCAAATTTTACAGAAGTACGAATCATGCTGGGAACGTAGCTCAGTGCTGTTTACGTTTTCACCTTTTGTGCCTTTTTACCTTTGCACTTTTACTTTCTGACGAAGTAACACAACCAAATCCCGATACAGTAGCCAACCTATTTTGGGTATCTGCTTGGTGGTAGCTCACTGACCATGTAGTGATCGCTCTGTTGGTGCTTGTGCCGGCAATTCCCTGAGTATACGAAGGAGTATATGCTTGGTATGGCTGCTTGTAAATGGCTCGATGCAGAGATCCGCCTTCTAATAAAACGACAGAATATAGAGAACGGTATGTTATTACTTTTCGACTGCATATCCCTCCTTTGCGGGTTTGGGGAAAGATTATCCAGAATCCAACTCTGTAAAAATCATACAGGTCTCTCTGCCTGTTAGATGTACTCGGAAAACTTTTTGAAAAGCTGTTATCAGACAGACGTGCAAAATGTACAGTGTTGTGCGGGATGAGCCACGACCAGTTCGGCTTCCGGCTGGGGCGATCAGCTTCTAACGCTATTGCCCTGGCGCTGGTGGCTGATGTCTGTGGCTCATCTTCGCACAAGTACATTGTCGACGTCATGGCGGACATCAGTGACGCCTTTGACCACCTCTTGTGGCCTTCTCCTGCTTGCGGGAGGAGTGCCCACGGCCATTATGTGGTCGTCCAATGAGTTACGTGGATGGGTTAGTAAAAAAATAACCATTGGGTGTCCGCAGGGCTCTTTCCTGGGGCCACTCTTATGAGATTGAATATGGAGCCTCTACTGGACGAATTAAAATGCGTTGAAGACGAGCTAGAGGCGACAGGCTATGCAGAGGATCCCCTCGTGTTAGCAGGCGGCCCTAGCCGCGAGGTCCTGGACCCAGAGATAGAACGCGCGATTTCTAGCTGCCTGAGTGGTGTAGGAAAACCAGGATTAAGACTGCTCCGAATAAGTCCACAAGGCTAGCTAGTTAGAAAACCGACCGTCAGATTCGATGGCTCACCAATTCTTCGGCATCGAGAGGCCAGATATCTGGGCGTCATCGTTGACGAGAGATGGAACTTTGGTACACGCATTGCGACCGTAACTCAGAGGTGGCTGGAGGTACTGAAAAATCCTATTGGAATTACACATAAATGATTTCACCTTCCGGTCAATCTGATCCAACTATATCACAACAGTATTCTCACCTCGATCGTGGATTACGGCTCCGGAGTTTGGTCACACGGGCTCACGAGTGTCGTGTCCGTAATGTCTATGTAGATAGTGCAGCGGAATATGCTAATGCGGTCATTTGGGGCATTTACAACAATTCCAATTGGGGCCTTGCTAGTGATGATGCGGCTCTGCCCAGCTGACATTAAAATACGGGAGCAGGCGGCCTGGTACTGGGTAAACAAGAAAAAATTGAAAAGGCGGCAGAAAATATGGGAGATCAGGTAGGGGATAAAATTTTTATCAGACGATTAGGGATGGAATTGTGGCAAGAGACTCGAGAGACTGACGGGCAGGACGTAGTGAGCTTCTATTTTTACCAGAACACGACTGAAACTCACGTATTTTCAACCAAGCAGAGGTCTGTGGCACTTCCTCACAGGACATGTGCCCTATCCGGCATACCAACGCCGATTCGGGAAGCAGGCGGTGCCTTCATGTGACTGTGGAACCTTGGAGGGCACACCAGATCACGTTGTTAATGAGTGACCCGCATATGGTTATGTGGCAGCCGACTTGCAGCGACAATTGCCGAATAATGACAATTATCACCTACTATGACAGCAGAATGTCTTAGAGATCGGGTGAATTAGGTTTCCACCAAGATATTACGGGAATACCTGCGGGATGATCCATGAAAGTAGAGTGCCCGCATCTCGTGGTCGTGCGGTAGCGTTCTCGCTTCCCACGCCCGGGTTCCCGGGTTCGATTCCCGGCGGGGTCAGGGATTTTCTCTGCCTCGTGATGGCTGGGTGTTGTGTGCTGTCCTTAGGTTAGTTAGGTTTAAGTAGTTCTAAGTTCTAGGGGACTTATGACCACAGCAGTTGAGTCCCATAGTGCTCAGAGACATTTGAACCATGAAAGTAGAAGCTGAATGCCGACTGCTACGCACCATCATATACCGCCGTGGCGTGGACTGGCGGTCGGAATCCGGCACTTCGCGGACTAGACGGGGGAGGCATCTCACGCCAAAAGACGTTAGACTAGGTCATTATGGTAGTTAGTCATAGATGTAGTTCAGTAGAAGTAGATATTTTGAAACTTCAGGATCCTGTAATGATTGTAAGGTCCATGGTGTCAGAGGCATGTCCCACCGAGCTAACCCCAGTGGACATGCCTCTGACACCATGGACCTTACAATCATTATAGGATCCTGTGTGTGTGTGTGTGTGTGTGTGTGAGTGTGTGTGTGTGTGTGTGTGTGTGTGTGTGTGTGTGCTGTCACATGTGTATCGCTGCAGTAGTTTAGTTCAGTAGAACAGTAAGAATAACTTGTATTTCCAGATAGAGCAAATAATGAAGTCAGCTTGCCCATTACAATTTAGAAACACTACTGTGTATTGTGCTGCTTGTGCCATTGTAGTAAATTGTAGGACCCACTAATTACTTAGGTGGCGGGTTATGATGTATATGACATTGTCATCAATAAAGAAGATTCGATGCCTCTGTGGTCCTCAAACCCCGACAATTGTACTTGGCTCTCCATGAATTATGAATTGAAGAATTGTGTTCTCTACACTGACACAGATGCTGTCGCCGAACATTCCTCTAAGCATTGTCCTTGATCATTCATAAAATTTCGGGCATTCAGCCCGCAAATAAAATTTCCTCCACTGATATTTCGGCCGCGTATAGTCCGGCCAGCCTCAGTCACAAGACTGACGACAGGATGCCAAGCGCGGCCTTTGCCAATTGTGCGAACATGCTGGTCACATCTTAATGTTCTTCACTCACTCAGTGTATCAACTAGGGTTCGGGCCACTCTATACTTTTTTGGCTTTACAGAGCTCTGATCCCATCCCGTGTTTGTTATGGGAGTCTGGCATATCGCTCGACATCACCATCGGCATTGCGGACACTGGACGTGATACATAATTGTGGGACGCCATTCGAACCGGCGCGTGGTACCTACACTATGAATCAGGTGCCAACATGTGCTGCTCAGCTAAGCGATACATATTCACTGCTTCCCTGAGCATACAGACCATTGTGTCCTGTTCTTAACTCCAACTTCCGCCACTGTCGTCTCTTATCAAGGAGCAGTCGCATAAGCCCCTAAGCTGTGTACCCCGTCTTCGGATATGTCCATCCTTTGTACCAGATTACTCTGTTGACCTTTTGCTTTTCCGCCAATTGTTTCTTTCCGTCCTTGATGCATTTCTGCGTCGAAGACGAACCAGTTTTGCCTACATACATGCAAGGTGCGGTGAGCTCTGCTCCCTATGGCGTCCCTTGTTTCCGACTTCAATATCTTTTTCAATATCGTTTGAATGACTCCAAACCGTGTCTATAAAAACATTTTGCGGCCGGAGCAGTGTAACCCGTGCCGACTTGAGCGTAAATTCAAATGAGAAACAAGATCTTCCACTCTGTTCGCCGATGTAGTGCAGACGTCATCTCTGCTTATCAGTACGTACATGTACAATACAGTCTATTGTTGCTATGTTACCGATCGGCCGGACGTGTTTTTCAGTCGCTACTAAGATGTCACATCAATGACGCAGTGACAAGGAACATATGTTTTTAATAGGACCTAAAAGACACAAAATAAGTGGACATAAATTAGCATCAAATAGACAATGTCATAAGTTTTATTTTATAACATACGGGAAGTAAAAGAAACCTTTAGTGGAAGTAATAATCTTGTAGAGAAACCAAGAATTGCAACAAGAGCTTTAAAGAATTATTCCGTAAAAATTATTAGCTTGTAAGTGGAGTGAAGAAAATTTCAAAATGTTACAAAAACGTGTCAACCTGTGTTTAAGCGCCGGAAAAGATGTTTATAAATAATTTGGAAAATTTATTTGATATAGCAAATGCAAATGCTCTACAAACAAAACCTTTGTCGAAGACACATTGTTTTTACTTCGATAGAGAAAGCCAGGGCGTTAAGGCTAACTTGAAGGAGTAGGCCTAATACCTACAGATAGAGGAGAAACGACGAGGCAGAGAAAACTGGCAGAAAAGAAAAGGCAAGAGAATCAAAAGCGCACATCATCTGCTTCTACATCTTCTACTGTACTTCCTTCCTCGTCATCAGAATAATCAAAGAAGGCATTTTGACGTGCAGTTGAAATTGACGTAGGTGATCGTAAGACTTTAGAACGCACTTCTGAGAGAATTTCATTGGACAATTCTGCAAGCTACGAAAATCCGCGGCTGCCTTCGATAGATGCCATCTGAGTGTAAGACATTCTACATATATTAATTTGGTGACAGCAGAGGTTTTTGCTCACAGTCGTGAAGAACTCTGTATCAATAAATTCTCAGAGACAGTCAGAAGGAGAGAGGACAACGGTTCGAAGGAATCAAATCAGCATTCAAAAATGATATCCCTACTGCTCTTACTACGCATTGGGATGCAATCTGTTGCCAGTATTACATTAAACGTCAGGGACACAAAAGAAGAAAGAATATGAGCTGTTGCTAAATCTGGGGACAGTGAAAAGCACATTGCTAATCCAAAATCACAAAACGGTACCGGCAATGATAGAGCTCACGCTTTTTGTAATGCATTAACGTTTTAGAGTACTGAAGACAATGTACAGATTCTCTTCAAACACTGACCGCCTCGTATTTCAATGTGAGGGACATGGTGAAACAAACAGCTCTGACATATTAGTCTTTAAACATTCGAGGGAAACCGAAATAGTATCAATGCCAGTAATTATCCCACCGGAAAGAAAGATTGTGAATTTGTTTTTACTGAGTCGTATGTTAAGGAGATGTTAGATTTTTATGTAAGTGAATTAGATAAATCAACAGTGAGAGATGATTACGTGAACTCAAAAAGCTTTGTGTGATATTCGGCTACAAGACTAAAAAAAAGAACAGAAAATATACCCTCTTGGAACACAGCATCAAGCAGTCTGGATGGCAAGTGTCATTTACTTCTTAAAAATATTTGTGCTAAGACCACAACATGAACTATCCATCGAAAATAAAAATTCACTCAGAGATGCCTTCCTTTCAATTGCAAGCGTGTATTGCTTCAATGCAATGGAGTTGCAAGAGATTCTCATTCGGATCTCTTCTTCTGAAAAGATCTGAAATCATTTGAAAGGTAGATTTCACGATTTCAAAAGCATCTATGAAGAGATTTAGTCTTCATTTATGGTATTTGTCAGAACAGTTGTCTCTCTTATCGCTCTTTGATGATAATGGCAACGTGCAAACCAAAATCAAAATGGTAACAAATTTTTACAGAGTGAATCTAGAAACGGAAAATAGAGATTCTCCTATTTGTGAAGAATTGGATGGACAGTTACAAGTTCAATGTTATTGTGATTACCGTTTATTCTTGGTTTTAATTCGTTAATTTGGATCTACTAAATCACCCTCATTTTTGTTTTAGAAGAACCATTATCCGAGCTCATGTCAAGCAACAGAAGAATGTGGACAGTACACTTACTCAGGATCGCCGTTCGAGGTGGGCGAGCAGCACTTCATGTTGAGACATTAAAAGAGTAGTTAAGGAGCTATAAGCTGTTAATAAGACTGCTGAAAGATGGGTTAAATTAATACAAGATTTTGAGGGACTACTGACGCATATGAGAAGCGAAGGGAATTTGTATTGCACTGTGTTCAAGAGCATGGTCGGCTGTACCCGGATCACGTAAAAGAAACACTGAAAATATAATAACCTCAAGAATACTAAACACATCCTAAAAAGTAAGAGTGTATATAGCCTTAATTCTATGCAGTCATCAGTAGCTTTAATAGTCTCTAAAAACTACTAAACCTAAAACTCCTAGTATTGGTACATGTAGCTCTAGTCAGCATGGGTTAATGTCATCTATTGAGAAAAATTTTTTTCTCAGCTAAATCTAACCAAATAGATAACATTTACGGGTTAATCACAGAATTAAAGAAAAAAAGACTGGGGCAAAGTAACAGACACCTTAATACTCTCTGCTGGGTGGATGTGTTGTATTCACTGCAAAATTTGTGGCTGTCGCTCTAACCCTCGATCACTTTCATTCTTGCGCTGGGAAGACTTTTTTAATCAGTAGTTGATTTCAGGCTATCGATCAGTGCTATCATCGACACACATTGATTGTGTCTATCCAGGATGTATTGTATGATCTCCATGATGCTTAATGGCCCTTCCTTTTGTTTGGACCCAAGTCACATTGGGATCCAACAGACATTCTCACCAATTGGCTAAGTTGGCTGTTAGATCTCATGTCTGTCATCCATTAAGAGTGATGGTCATTCGTTTTGTCTTCACTACAGGCCGAAATTGGATCCCAGGGAATGAACGTGCTGACCAATTAGCCAAGTTAGCTTACAGGACGCCGACTTTGGAGATGGAGTACCAGAACCGGATCGTTCGTAAACTCTACGCTGTCAGTTTTTGAAGCCCTGGAACAGGGAATACTGTGCTTTGGATTCTGTCAATAAAGTATTCCGAGCGGTAAATGGGGGCATGACCATTTGGCACACTGTCCTTCGTGCTTCTCGCAGGGAATCTACCATTTCTGTAAGTTTCACATTGGTTACACTTGTCTGGCCGTTGGCCACATCCTATGGCGTTAGGACCCACCCAATTCTTGGTGTGGTGCCTGTCCAAAAGCGGCCCACGTCCATCTGGACTGGCCCAATTTGATCACTATATGGCGGAACCTTCATTTGCTGACATGGTTCCTCTGGTGCTATCAGACGACATCAAAGAGGTTGCTGTAGTATAAGGTTTTTCCCGTTCGGTATGGAGCATTAAGATGTCCCATACCTTGACCATTTTTTCCGAAAATTGTACACTCACTCCTTAAATGTCTTCTATTTGGTTAGATATAGTCAGGAAAAAAGTCAGTAGGATTACACTCACCCACACCCATAATACTGGGAGTTTTAGGTTATTATGTATATGTGTATGCTGAGCGACAACAACGAACTGTAGCAGCAGTAATGGAGCTACACGTCTTCGTTATACCTCTATAGACGTCACAGTGCTGTGCACTTCTGTAAAAATGTAGTTTTGATGTTTCTGACAAGAACTGAACGGAGCATGTGACAACAGTTTGCTCCTCCGCTTTGGGAACAGATACGCGATCTACAATTGTAGGGTGAAACGTTTTCGTGGTATCACATCGTGTGAACACTATAGCGCTTTTTGTGAAACATGGTTGGGCGCTGGGTGATGAACTAATAAAATATCATTCGTGATCTTTAATACTGCTCATCTCCTATAGCATCAAACTATTACTACATTGCAGGAGAGACGACTAAACATCCCTACCAGGAGAAAGTATACATGAACCCATTAACAGCGCCAAGGTCGTCACTCACAATTTATGTACTCAACTTCGGCATCAGATGCCTACGCAGCTACCTCAGTACTGGAATTGTGTTATCTTGAAATCCAAACTTGAGGTCTCGATCCACATCAGAGGCAAACTACTTCAGTAACCAACGTCTAGGTTCCACTGACATTTCGCTTTTCTTACTTAGATGGCGTGGGATAACTCCATCCTCAGCTCTACACGACATGTGTCACTCTACTGCACCAATCTCTTACATAACCACAGCAATATCACCCATAACCATACAAAACTGACGAAGCAAATCTAATTTCGGACCCATACTTCTATAAGTAGCCTTCAACATGTACATTTTATCTTATAATTCGAATCCACACACATATCTTAGATGCAGCTGATCTTAAACCCCAGAGGGTGTTCAACCTGTTGCTACACAGCAGAACCAACATTAGTATCATGGAAATATACAGCAGGATTATGATGGCGAATCCACACACGTATTTAGATGCAAATGATCTCAAATCTCAGAAATAATCAAAGCACTTGATCACAGCGTAAAAGGGACAAATATCACGGTTTCCTACATTAATATCACGAAGAGCAACACTGAAGTCATCACCAGAAATTAACATCATAATTTTTAATAATGTCGTCGTTTCTTATGTATTTTCTCGATATCACAACAGTCTGTGTTACTACCCAACTTTGCATAAGCTACAGTAACAACAGCATGAAATTTCGAATTAAATCTTAAGCAACTTTTTGATCTGTTCAAAGCAAAATCACTAATTCTTCAGAAATAATATGAAATATTTATACATGTCTCGGATTTCGCCTCAATTTCTGTCGAGCTAGGCAGCAAGCAGAAGAAGATAAATAGCTGGACAAAATCTCATCTCATAAGGTTAAACAAAAATTAAAAAAGAAACAAACAGGTCCGCTGTTCCGGGAAACTGCCAAGTAATTAATATCGCCACGATTAATCTTCGTTCAATACAACATTCGAGACTGTTGAAAGAAAAACCGATGCGATTGCAATTTTGCTTTGTGATATACTCTCAGTATTACTACCGGTGGACGGTCATCTATCCGACGATGTCACTCAGTTACAGAAGTTGAAAAAAGCTGCAGGGAATTTACAACACCACCCATCGATTTCAGTAAATCATCGCTGTTATCTGTTATCTCAAATATGAACACAAAACATACTTAATTTCTTCAGAAGTCTAGTTATATAAATTTTAAACATGTGTAATACAAACAGAAATGTTATTTTTTATTTTCATGAAAGTACACGGTGAGTATAATTAAAGTTACGATGACTGCCGTGGGTCTGGAGAAAATGATTCGGAAATTCGAAAAGACGAGTTCTTTCCGTGTGCAATCTGGTAGAAGGGTCATACCGTGTCAATTAAACGCAGTGAAGTAACACTTTCAACCTGACCATATCATATTTATTTCAAATTTGGTGCATTCAATGACCCAAATATGACGTGGAAAAATACCAATTTGCAGGTGTGTGTTACAAATTTAATGAAAGTTATAGGTCTGTAAAGTTGGGAATTAGTGTGAAATTTACATGCGGCTGTCACAACATAAATGAGTGTAGCTCTGGTTATAATTCAGTTACAACAATGAACTTGCTGCAGTTGGAAAGCTAACCAATAGACCTTTACATTTATATGCTACATGGCAAGTTTGTGAGAATTTTCATACTAACGGTCATTGACCTTGACCTTTGATCTTGAATATTTTAAAACACCCCATTTTCAATTTTTTCAAATATATTTAATTGCTCCAGTATGTTACTATAGATGTGGTAAATATCAAGATGGCTCACCAAAGGCATCATGCACAAAAAGTTATTTTGTCAGCATCAATACACTACCGAAATGAAGAATGTAACACACATATATGCGACACAAATTACGATAAAGTACAATCCATAAGTAATATTGCACAAAAATATGAATTACATTATTATAGTGGTATTATGAATTAGTTACATTACATTACAGTAGTAATGAAGAGGCAATGAAAAGTTATTAGATCTCTTCTCACAATTCTCCAACTACATTGTTAATGTTCGCCAGATCTGATGAAAGGAGACTATATGTTGGTGTCACTAGATCCACTCTTGTGATAATGTCACATTTTCTGATGACACAAGTGTCTGGTTTGGCAGGAAACACAAATGAAGGAGATGGTCAATGTGGATGCAAGAAGTTGACCTTTACTTCATCTGTTTCTTGACATGTTTGAAAGACATATGCAACCCACCAATGACTGTCATACATACAGACAACAAATTCATTTATTTTTGTTAACAGCATTTCATTCACCATAGCAATCACTCAATCTTCTCTATTCACTAAAGAAGCAGAATATGTCTTTGTCTTTGGTAAACCTTTGTTAACAGGTATTACACAATGAAGCTTATGGGTACGTGGAATGGTCCTTATATTTTTGAAACGTTGTTTGAGCTTGGCCGTATCTTCATCATAATGGGAAACCGATGTATAATGGAAGACACATGAAGGAATATTTTCCTTGCACCACTCAAACAACTGTCGTGGTGTCAAAATATGATTTTCGTAAGGCCGCTTGAGGCTGGCAAGTCTTTACAGTGAATTATTCCAGTGGAATCCTTGTACCTCATCCTGAATGGTGAAGGAGTGATTTTCTGCAAAGTCACAAAGAACAAGAAACACGTTCACTGTGTGACCTTCTTTAGTGATTTTACAGAAATGTAACCGCTGCTGGGAGATAAATGAGTGCGGTAGCAGCTGTTGCAATCTCGATGCAAACCCCTGAATGAAATCATCTGTTGTCTTTGTTATAGCCTCTAGAACTACCCTGCCTGTAGTTAACCAACACTTACATGCAGTTTCGTCAATGCAGTTCATACCAAACAGACCATACAGGTAATGAGTTAGTCTTGTCACGCCTGGACAATAGGGACATGAACCTAAGAAACATGTTGGTAGAGCAGGATTACATGTAACAAATGCTACACACATCTTGCATGATGGTAATGTGTATTCATCACTCTTTCTTAGTGTTTTAAGTTTACAACCTTCAATCATTAACTTGAAATTCTCGTGCAAGACACACACACAAACGGCATGTGTTCCACTGGCATTGGCAAGAACGCAGTGCTGTGGATTCAACTCACAAAATTTGGAGAATCCAATATTTATATCTAGCTATTTGTCTTTGAAACACACATAGAGTTCCTTAAGGAACTGCTTTTGTTTATGTACTGTAATTCCATTTTGTTTCACAAAGCCTTTCCTTCCTGGCATCATGCGGCTCACGTCATGATCACAGTAAAAATCATGCACACACTGAACAGTTTTCTCACATAATGTCGTAACTGGCTTTGGATTTGGTATCACTAATATACCATGTTGTGCTACTAACTGTTTTGCTCTCCATACCATGTAATCTAAAGGAGATAATTCTTTCATAGTTTTTGGAAGTATAGTTATGTGGTATGTGTACTGTAAGACCTTCGGTACACACACACCATCAGATTATTTGACTTGTCGCTCTAACGAAGTAGGCGAGTGTCAGCGATATGTCTCGTGGTCTTATCGTGCCGTGTTTATCTTCTGCCGTTAGGTCAGACGATAGAAATGCCACTTGCACGCTCAGAGTAACAGATTGACGGTGACCAACTTTAAACAGAACTTGAATAATTTTCACACACATTTATTAAAATAATAACAACATAAAATTACTTAACTTGATTCTGGATGCTATTTACAACTGACAATGTGAAGTTCCTTTGGTCTTGGTACGTTGATCTTATTCTCACATATCTCTGATACTTGACAAAGTGTCTATACATTTATCTTCATGGTTATGTACAGGAATATGATAATCTCATTAGGTGCCGACTGAAACATGACCATAGACTGGTACAGACTAATGCAGACTAATGCAGACTGACTAATCAGAGATCTGTACACTCGTTACAATACCTCGAGCGTTCAGGTATCACTGCACGGGTGTGATCCGCTAGGAGAAAAGGTTCTACGTTAGCAGCAATCTCATTGGCTGCGTTACATATTATTACTCCAATCGGCGGAAGCAGAATTTGGTCCATCTCTAAGACAGCGCCATCTCGTAGTGTGGAGATGGACGAGCACTGCGCATGTGCTGTTGTGCTTAGTGGGGCGCGCTCTAGTGGGAAAGTTGTGTACGCACTGTCTACGCGGCACTATGTACACAACAAGTTAGAATTTGTGTTTTGTCGCACATACGTTCTGAATTGTGAAACTTACCTTTCAGCTGGGAGATAATTTCACTTTCTCCATTTTCACTGTCTTCTTCTTCCGGTTGTGCCACATAAGTATGCTACAACACAGGGTTCATTTTTTTTTCAGTTTTTGCTTTGGGTACTTTTTCTCACACTGAAGCCTCTTTTTCTTCACAGGAGATTCACTTAAATACTGAAGACTACTATTTGAAGCATCGAGTGCCAGATCTGATGCTACTTCATCTGCACTTAACTCTTCTCTGGAAGTACCTCGCACAACTGAGGCAACATCTGCAGTGATTGTTGGATTTTGTGATATTTTTTCTACATTTACTGTAAATTTTTCCACCTAACAATTCATTAAGGACATTTGTTTATCACCCACTTCTGAACATTCCTTAAGTTCTTCTGCACTCTTTCATGACCTTCTTCTCTAAAGGAATTCCAACAGTAAAATTTTGACTTGAAATCCATTTTTTGCTAAATATTACTTTACAACACATTTACACAGAACTTTGTTTAAACGAGCCACAACCATAAAACATACAAAACAAAATTTGCATAATACATAGAGATCAGCAGGACTAATGATGACTAATTGAATCAAGAGTCTCTCTGATTGGCTGTTCACTAAAACAGGCTAATGGTGATTGGTTGAAATAAAAGTGTCTCTCATTGGCTGTTCACAACTAGAAATATTAAAGAACTGGTCTTAATAAAAGTAACTGCTATTGGCTGGTGTTATAGAAAAAACGGACACATAGCTGCTTACTGCATGTTGATGGTGTACATAAGTTGACAAAATAATTTTTTGTGCATAATGCCTTTGGTGTTGTAAGACGCCGTGGTCTCCTGATCTTCATTGCTTACATATTCCGCCCTCACAATCATATTCCGCACATCAAGACGCTTCATTCGAACCCAACCTCGATAAGATAAAGTCAGTGTTGTATGAATTCATGTAAACGATATGCAATTAACAAGTAAGCGCACCGTGGTTGAAATACTCGAGGATGGCGTAAACACATACATTCCAGACATGACGGTCACAAAAGCCTTTAGTGCGGGAGAGAAACCGCACAACAGGACGCCAGGCCCTTCAGAGGACGACCCAGCCTATGATGGCCGGTGACCACCCGTGGAGCGGACAGCGTGGGCCCGAGTGAAACGGGGGAATGACCCCGTGTTCGGCTTAAAAGCAAATTCAGCTACATTGTGTGGGTGTGGTCAGCCTACGCATTCTTCACACATAGCACGCAGGTTCAGAGATTTTCACAGGGAGACAGCAAACGCCAAACGCCAATGCTACAGGTTTCCGGATTGGTCGCCTTAAACCAAACGTCATTCTTCCGTTTTAGAAGAGCAATGTTGATTAGCAGACGATATTTCTGACGCCTTGAGCTGAAGGAATAATGGAAGAGACGAAAAGATATAGCCCTTCATGTCTCGCGTGGAGAGGCGCCGTTCCGTTGTCGCTCTTGAGCGAGGAACAAGTCTCTCCTCAGTACTTCACTGGGAGAGCACCTCTGTCGAGAGCGAATCGAAGTGCTACTCTATATTGAGTCCTTGCGATTAAGCATTGTTCACTGTGTTGGCCTACACACATATTGTGCAGTGTGAACGGACAGAGTTATAGTTAAATGCCTGCGAGCGAAATTTCAGTGGCATCATGGTGGACTGGTTATCTGACTGGTGTACCATGCCAATAGTTAGACTAGGGGCGAATAGGAATCCTTGACTTCATCAAGGCATAGGGAGAGTTTGATTGGCGAAGGTCCATCCAGATAGAACGAGAGTTATCTTATTTGTCAGCAGCGAGCGGCGCAGATAGCATTCATCGCAGCTTACTGTATTGTGCACTACAGCTATTGCGAGCCCCATATTTCCTCCACAGCAGTATGCTTCACTGCACTTCAAACGCGACAGCCTCGACCATACCTAGCAACATTCTGAAGGATAATTATTCAAGTTGTATAGGCGTGCCTCTCAGCCATTCAGCCAAGTCGACAACCATCTTCATCTTTGTATAGAAATATCATTAGCGAATCCTATCCTTGAGAGGTAACTTCACATTCCAAAAAGAACCAGGATATAACTTGTTCAATTCATAATTGCTGAAAGTTTTTCATGCATTTTTCTTTAGAACGTTCGGAGCGTCTGTCTGACTTCTGTAGTAGAGTGGGGCTGGAAATTGCATCTTGCAGGAGCCACAGGGTAAAGGGTACATCTCAGATTAATCTGTTGCGCAGAATAACAGAATCTCAGGTCAAGTCCCCTGTTCACCTCAGAAAATAGCGACCCTGCCAGGATAGGTAAAATAGGTAAGTTACCAGGATAGGAAAGTGTCAGGATAGTTAGGTACGGCAGGTCACTGCAGTAGCACTTTGAAGAACTTTCCTTCATGCATTAAATAGCTATTTGCAAAGACTGGGATCAGAATAGATACAGGTAGTGAAGAAAGCAGAATTGTAGGGAAAAGGGCGCGGGTCATTGTGTTGCAAAATTTTGCATATTTTACTTTTTTGTGTAGCTGTTAGGTCATAGGATTTTCAGGTGATAGGCACAGACGCAGAATGACGCAGAGACGCAGTGTGACGCAGCATCATGTAAATTACAATTAAGAAATAACATGTTTCTCCAAGCGCACAGGTAGAGATTGGAGACTGTAGTAGAGCAGACAGAACATTAGCCGAGAAGTCACGACGGCGTTGTTGTTGTTGGTTTAACCAACTGGTAAGTGGTCGTACAGTTTTGTAGATAGGGTTGTGGTGCGTTGAAAGAATTTCCATATTAACGAGGGCACAAGCCAAAAGGTTACGTGAAAGACAGCAAGTAAACAAGATGGGGGAGAATCAACCAGATAGACAGCAAGTAAACGAGATTATTGAGAATAGGACAAAACGTGAACCTGAGAATAGGACAGACGGTTAATCACAGAATAGGACAGTGGCGGACCTGCAGAATCAGCAGGCTCAGATAGACTGGGACAAAATTGAGACAGATCAGACAGATGGGAATGGAAGGGATGAGAACATCGAATTTCCAGAATATGAAATTCCAGTTAGGGCACATTTTGAGCCAGAAATAGACAGCCCACGTAGGAAATGGCAAAGATTAGAAGCGAAACGAGCACAGGAAACGCGTTTGTTTGCCGCATATTCAGGGACAGAATACGCGTCAATACAGTCAATCAACCGGCAGTTAGCTAACGTTCAAAGAGAGGTAGACAGTGAGGAAGAGGGGGGACATTTAGAATACGTCGAACCTATCGTACACATTCTAAATATGCCCCAACAGCAGACACAGAATTTTGCGGAGTTACGAGCGCCACGAAAAGGTTCCGTAACAGACGCAACTGTACCTGCAAACACAACACATACACAACAGAGAGGGGAAAATGCGGAGTTCGTTGCACCACGTAATGGTTCAATGACAAATGCAACTAGTCCTCAACACAGACAGTACGGGTTATAGCAGTTATCAAACATAGAAACGCCACAGCATAGCCCAGTAAACGACGTAACTGACCGAGTAGAAAACAATACATCGAGAATACACAGTTCAGCATAAGGTAGTGTTACAGGACAGGACGCGATCATGGAGATGTTACAAAAAATGAACGCTAATATGACGAAACAGAATCAGGAAATTAATACACAGATAACGAAACAGAATACACAGATGACAAAACAGTATCAGGAATTGAAACAGGAAAATCAGGAGTTTAAACAGGATAATCAGAATTTGAGACAAGAGATTAAGGCACAGGTCCAACAGGTTAAAATCCAGATGGAAGAAGGGATCGCTAGAATTGATAGTCAGATCACTCAGATAAACAAAGACGCGAAAGAATCTAGAGAAAGAATTCAGGTACAAACACAATGTCAGCAGCAATTACGCACTGACGTGGACAACGTCCAATTGCACATCGTAAACGTTGACAAAAAGGTGCAACGTTTTACGAAAAAAGCCACTCGAACAGCAATACAAATTTCGGGAGAACAAGCAATTCAAAGCAAGGTCGCAAAGGTTGCGCTGAAAAAGTATGATCAGCGGATTAATAAAATAGAACTTAAAAACAAAGATCAGTTTGAAAAGCTTCGAACAGAGTTGATACAAACTATGGAAGAAAAGATCGAGACCGATTACACTTGTAGCGAAACAACTGACGCGTCAATCATTAATTCAGTACACGAACACGCGCTGTCTAAGAAAGTTCAAGTAGTACCAAGGCTAAACGTAACAATCACGCAGAAATCGAAACAGAAAACCCCGATTAAAGTAATACATGACATGCCACAGGACCATGCACAGTACCCAGAAAAACGGAACACATACATTCAGCCGATAGCAATCGAAAGACAGGCAACTGAACCAGTAAATCCAATGACACAACATAATAGCAGCACAGGTACTGTACCACGAACGACTAGAGTAGAATCACACGAACAACACTTTTGTTCACCAATGATACGATATGACGCGGATATGAGTCAGGAAATTGACAATAGGCAGACAGGCAGTAGATTACCAGAGAATAAACACAACGACACAAGCAATGGCAGATTATTTGAGTCCATTAATCAGCCACAAACCGGATTTATGAGTAGATATGATACAGACCACTTCTTTACAGTTCGAAAATTTCAACATTTCCAGGAAGAAGGTGGTAGCTTGCATGCACGCACATTCATCGACCAGTTTCAAGTAGGCTTACCAAACCACTGGAGCGTAGCTCACAAACTTGACTTCATTTGTGCACACATGTCAGGTACAGTAGCAGAGGTGATGCAAAAGTTCGCGGCTATCTGTACGTCTTACCTACAGTTCAGAACAGCATTTCTCGAAAAATATTTGTCCAAGGAGGCGCAAAACAAAATTAAATACGAGTTACTTCTGATGACACCATATGAAAACTCAGGAGAGAAAAATGTGTTAAAATTCTTTGATACACCGGACAAAAAGAGTCAATGCCTAGACAAACGGAGAGCTGATACATCTGTGTAGAATGAAATTACCGGTAAAGTATCAACAGGAAACAGTAGGAAAAATTTAAAATACCGAAGAATTCAAAGAGGTTTTAAAGGAACTTGAATTTATGTTTAATGAAGACGAGGTGAAAGAAAAAAGAAAGGAAACGGAACAGCAAAATGAGAGGGCTAGGAACGAATATTCCAATAATAATAATAATCGCAATCCTAACACCAATAATTTCAGGCAATTTAACAGACAAGGACAGTGGCACAATTGAGACAACTGGCATAGAAACGATAACCAGAATAATTGGTACCGAAATAGGAACGGTAATGGACACTCATACAGTGGCGGATATGGATATAGGAATCAAAATGCCAACGGTCAAGGGTACTTTGTAACAGGTCACGATGTTAGAAACAGCAACTGGCGAGACCAAAGCGCGAATAATTACCGAGGAAATTATGGTCCACAAAGACAAGAAAAACACATCAAAGGGATACCAGAAGGACAAATTAGGCCACCAAATCCTGAAAAACGTAAAGATTTACGGGAAAATCCTGAAGAGGTTAGGCAAACTGACGTCCATTCATTAAAACACTCAAAAAGGGACATTCATTTTTTGGTAGTAGCTAGGTCAAAATTAGAAAAAACTGAAAATAGCCAAAATGCAGACAAGAGGCGACTTACGAAAATTTCCGATATAGAGTCAGCACCATATACACTTGAATTACGCTACATAGCCTGGGAAAACAGCATAGAATAGGAAAATTCTGAAAGCGAGTATGAACTGCCACCACTTCCGTGTATTAAAGAATTAAACGATGAAGAACTTTTAACCGGACTTAGCAATATATCTGACGAGAAGCAAGTAAATGAACGCGATAAAACAGAGCAGAGTATCCTAGATAAAAACAAAACACAGACGCCACGAACACAAAAGATGCATAATGTATACAACATGGGTGACTATGAGGAGATAGAGAGAGAGTACATTCGGGAATGTTTGGAAATGAAGGAAAGGGAGAGACGGGAGCTCGAAAACAGACGAGAAGTGGTAGATAGGTCGCAAACGGTTTTGCTCACGGAGTTAACATCAAAGCAAACACAAACACAAAGGGAAGGTACAATTATCCACAGGTTAAGCTATGAATCTATAGCAGAGGATTTTATGCAAGAAAAGGAAATCGTAACATCCACAATTATACAGCCCATATTAAAGATAAACATTGGTGAAATCACGACACAAGCACTCATAGACAGTGGGAGTCAAGTGACGGCTATATAAGAAAGCCTATTTGAAAGGTGGAATAGAGAGAAAGAATTACCAATTTTAAGGACAAAAAGGATAAGAGTTTTTGGAACCTTAGGAAAAAATGCAACGGAGGTGAAATACGAAACAGGTCTTTCATTCAATTGCCAAGGTTACGAATTTGAAAACAATTTTATAATCGTACCAAAACTTACAACTGATATGATAATCGGTGTAGATTTCATTAATGAGCGCAAGGTTCACATTTGCATACCACAAGGTTTCGTAACAGTAGATGATGTAATACTATATTTTATTCAAACTTTGAATGATGCAAAAGAACAGGGAAAGTAAAGCAATTACATTTAAGTCAAGAACGGAATGAAATAGAGGAGGAGAGACACCCTAGATGTAAGTTTGAGGAAAACCTTGACCCACTCCCACCCGAAATAATCGAAGAAATTCATGAAGAAATTAGTAAGAAGATAGAGGAAATAGATGATATTTCGCTCCACGATAAAAAAATTTAGAAGCCACATCGAGATCACATGCGGAGGTATTTGCACCAAAGACAGGTATGATTAAAGATTTTCAGTACAAATTTGAGGTCAAAGATCATAAACCCTTTTGTGTTCCACCTTATTCCGTACCATATAGTTATCGAGAGCAAGCATTTCTTGAAATCAGAAAAATGTTGGATGATCACATAATTGAAACCGCCAAGTCACCATATAATTCACTCTTACACGTTGTAAGTAAGAAGGATGGGAGCATACGTTTGGTACTCGATTCAAGACAAATAAATACAATTATAATTTCGGAAACAGATAGACCAGAGAAATTGGAAGAGTTGATTCAGAAGTTTCATGGAGTACAGATTTTTTCATCCATCCATTTGCGTTCAAGTTTTTGGCAAATAGAATTGGAGCCTTCATGTCGAAAATACACAGCCTTTATTGTCTTTGGTCGTTGCTACAAATTCAAACGTTTACTGTTTGGCCTCAAAATTTCGTCAGCTGCCTTTATCCGTGGTCTAAATTTTATACTAAATCTCGACATACTTCAGAAAATTACTTGCTATGTGGACGATGTTCTTGTGGCGGAGGCAACTTGGGCAGAACATAATCATATACTGGATAGTTTCCTACAAATTATTAAAAAACATGGAGTTACCGTCAACATTAGTAAATCGCATTTTGGAAAATCAGAAATTAAATTTTAAGATATAACGTATCTGCAAAAGGTATAACGCCAGACGAGAAGATAGACGCTATTCGTAATATTCCTACTCCCTACAACAAGGAAAGTCTAAGGGGATTCTTGGGGTTGATAAATTTTTACAAAAAATTTATATGGCTAGACACACTTGCAGCACCTAGACTGTGTGTACTGACAGGAAAAAACACACCGTGAATATGGGATAAACAAGCAGATGAAGAATTTCATAAGTTGAAGGAGGCATTGAATAAAGCTCCAATTTTATCACACCCAGATTTAAGTCAGGAGTTCTGTCTAGTAACTGATAACGCAAAGACCGGGCTAGGGGCGGTACTATTTCAACAAATTGAGGAAAAAGGTAAGAAAATACATGAAACAATAGCCTTTGCAAGCAGAGTGCTATCGAAAGCAGAAAAGAAATATTCCATAACAGAATTAGAAGCTCTAGCCATAGTATGGGCATTTCCAATTATCCCTGATAAATTAAAACAGATTGCTGCAACCGATATTTATGATCCAATTCCACGAACAAGGGAAGGCTTCACCTACATATTTGTTGTAATTGAACTAGCATCTAAATACACTACACTTACACCCTTAAAGAAAGCCACTGGATTTACAATTAGTAAAGCATTTCAAAAGGACTTTATACAACAAGTTGGGAGAGTGAATAGGATCATCTCAGATAATGGGCCCCAATACAGATCAGTGCATTGGAAAAACACATTAGACAAATTAAAAATCAAACCAACCTTTATTTCCAAATATAAACCAAGTGGAAAAACGGCCTCACGTACCATGAAAGATCTGGGAACACTTTGTAGACTGTTTTGTAGAAAGAACCATTGTACTTGGGACATATATCTACGAGACTTCCCAGAGGTAATTAATGAGACACCACATAGTACCACGACTTTTCCACCAATTACAGTATTAAAGAATATAGATCCACCAGAAAAAATAAAAGAAATCACAAATCGTCGCTTCTGCCCTACAAAACATTCGCACAGCAGCAATGAGATGTAAAACAACTCAAGACAAATCTACCACAAAGAAACGGTTCACGTAGGGCCAAAAGGTATTCTTAAAAAGTCATTACCTTTCACATAAGAGTCGAAATAAATGCAGAAAATTTTTTGCAATTTATAAAGGGCCAATGATAATTTCCAGGAAGGCTCACGAAAATGCCGAATAGCTTACGAATCACAAAACAGGTAAAAGTATTGGCATCTACCACGTGAGCCACCTAAAAGAATGTGAATGAAAGACATGGTAAAAGAGAAGAAAAGGAAACATACAGAGGGGCAATCGCAAATCGTGTACTAACCTCTAAATCAAAAAATAAATTAAGAATCAACAAAATAACACATTAATTAAAAGAAAAAAGAGACACAACACACACTAACAGTATCTTGTAGTATCAAGTACACTACAACATGCACACAAACAATAAATGGTACACAACAATTAAAAGAATGAAGAAGTGGTAGGACATAATTAGAATAAGTAAATATATATATCTAATAATTTTTGCCACTATCAGAAAATTTTTGCATTATATAAAATAAGAATTTTTTTGTAAATAACAAATATATGTAAAAAAATTGGAAATATTTCTATGCGTCAGAGGGACATCGCCACCAACACCAATCAGCAGCTCCTTTAACACCAGATGCTTCGAGATAGCGACGGAGAGGGTACAGACATGTTGAGAAAGCACTTAGGGCAATAACAACAACATGAAGACCAACGCCACACTGGAAATCCAGGTTGCAACCAGGTTAGACTTCGGGAGGACAGCGCACAGCACGGACATTTCATATGTCACGACACTGCTACACAATGGAAGAGCGTGGGGAGAATCATAATATGACGAGACGACAATGAAGGTACAAAAAATTACTAATATCTACAAACTCATCAAGTAACAGTTGGACAGGCAGTCAGATCCTACAAATCCCTTATCACTCCTACACTAAAATTCACATATTCCTAGCCCAAGAAGAACAGAAGAATGCAAGAAAGAAGAGAAGAACAGAACAGGCAAGATGAAGAAGGGCAGGAGACAGCAAGATACCTTTCTCTCCTATCCTACAAAGCAAATTGCTACAAACGTCTTTCCATGAACTTTGAGGTATAGCAACTACTACAACCACCTCTCCAAAAATAAACCTTGAATCGTCAAACATATACAAGCGAACGGCAAACGGAATATTAAGTAGTACCAACCAACATTATCTAGAAATAGATTGACCAAAATGAACAGTATTCTCGCTACCACATCATTAAATCACCATACCGAACCAGGTGTGAAGTACCAAGACGTCACAGCACAATATTGGGTGACGATCGTCGGTAGTCAACTACAATCATCGAACTGCCATACCATCCCAGGTGTGACAGCAAAGGAGTACCAATACATCACTGTTTATGCAGTAAACCACAGTCATCATCATCGGTTAAAAGTACCACTCCATGATGACAATGTCAACAAGTAAGACCTGGCATCGCATGCTAGAGTGCTTCTCTCATTATTTGTGTCACCCATACAAATGAGTCGACGCCTTCCAGTATTTCAGTGGGGATCGTAGAGCACAGAAACTGACGCAGCACAAAACAAAACAAACAAACAAAATTGATAAAATACGAATGTAGAGTTAAGAAAATGATATACTTCTAAAAATTTTTTTTCCTTTTTTGTAAAAGTAATTATTTTATTATCTATGTAAAGTCCATAATTTATAGATACCTTAAAACCTTTTGTAAGGAAACTTCGTATAGTTATATAATCTCATAAACTCATGGAAAGTCTATTTATTTCTTTTATATGTAAAATTAGAATAGGATTTGTGCAGGATTTTTCTTCTTTAAGTAACATTCAAAAACACCTTTTTGGGGTAATAATATTAATACCGAGGATAGAATTAAGTGGAAACGCTTCTTCATTCTTACAAAAAAAAAGAAAAAAGCAATGACACATAAAGAAAAAGATAATGCCTAAATAAATAAAACAAAGTAACACAACAGAGCTTTTCTAAACATTTACGCAAGCTTAACTAAATAAAATATATAACCACACTAAAACATGATACACTGTACACTTACGAGTTTAGAAAAATTAATATTGTAAAAAAAAATATTTGGAAATGAAAAAGAAAAACAGGGACACATACTGGCAACAACAAAGAATAACAACCTTTGTAAAGCCTATATTTACCTAACAACAAAACATAAATTATAGAATTAAAAAAAATAGAAACAATAACTATAACGATATCATTAGAAAAAATTCTTAATATGGCTAAGAAAAGTTTATTGGCAAATCTATAAGAACAATTTTTGCCTGACTTTGTCAATGTTTTTCTCAGCATTGAGAAACCCCAGACAAAAATATTGTCAGGAGGAGGGAGGTATGTAAGACGTCGTGGTCTCCTGACCTTCATTGCTTACATATTCCGCCCTCACAATCATATTTCGCACATCAAGACGCTTCATTCGAACCCAAACACGATAAGATAAAGTCAGTGTTGTATGAATTCATGTAAACGATATGCAATTAACAAGTAAGCGCACCGTGGTTGAAATACTTGAGGCTGGCGTACACACATTCATTCCAGACACGACCATCACAAAAGCTTTTAGCGCGGGAGAGAAACCGCACAACGGGACACCAGGCCCTTCAGAGGACGACCCAGCCTATGTCGGCCGGTGACCGCCTGTGGAGCGGACAGCATGTGTCCGAGTGAAAAAGAGGAACGACCCCACTTTCAGCCTAAAAGCAAATTCCACTACATTGTATTGGAGTGGCCAGCCTACGCATTCTTTACACATAGCATGCAGTTCCAGAGATTTTCACAGGGAGACAGCAAACGCCAAACACCAATGCAACACGTTTCCGGATTGGTCGCCTTAAACGAAACGTCATTCTCCCATTTTAGAAGAGCAATGCTGTTTGGCAGACGACATTTCTGATGCCTTGAGCTGAAGGAATAATGGAAGTGACCGAAAGATATACCCCTTCACGTCTGGCTTGGAGAGGCGCCGTTCTGTTGTCCGTCTTGGAGCGAGGATCAAGTCTCTCCTCAGTACTTCACTAGGAGAGCACCTCTGTCGAGGGCGAATCGAAGTGCTACTCGATATTGAGTCCTTGCGATTAAATGTTGTTCACTGTGTTGGCCGACACACTTATTGTGCAGTGTGAACAGACAGAGTTATAGTTAAACGCCTGCAAGCGAATTTTGAGTTGCATCATGGTGGACTGGTTATCTGACTGGTGTACCACGCCAATAGTTAGACTAGGGGCGAATAGGAATCCTTGACTTCATCAAGGCTGAGGGAGAGTTTGATTGGCGAAGGTCAATCCAGATTGAACAAGAGTTAACTTATTTGTCAGCAGCGAGTGGTGCAGACAGCAGTCATCACATCTTACGGTATCGTGCACTACAGCTATTGCGAGCCCCATATTTCCTCCACAACAGTACACTTCAGTGCATTTCGCACATGAAAGTCTCGACCATACCTAGCAACATTCTAAAGGATAATTATTCAAGTTGAGTAGACACGCCTCTCAGCCATTCAGCCAAGTCAACAATCATCTTAAACTTTGTATAGAAATCTCATACACGTAATTTCAAAAAAAACTGGAAATATCAAAATATTTAACGACAGCAAAAGCAGCGCCACACTACCACTAGGCTTCTTCCATCTGCTCGCTGTTAGCAGAATACCATATCTGCCACTTGTCCGGGCGACACCATACTGAAGTAGCACTGTCCGTGCTGCTGGGGAGGCTTGTTTGTTCGTGTGAAGCTGAGGGCTATTTCGGCTATGGGAACTACAGTAGGTAAGGTATTGCCTGCTGGACCAGACCTACACTGTCCCACCACGACCTATCATCCTCATTCCTTGTCCTTCCTAAATCCTATATAACCAACCCAAGGAGTGATGCTATCCATGCCGTGGAGTGCGTCGCACATGGGAAGATGCATCGTGAACGGAGCCTCAGGGATATAGGACGATCTTAGTTCAAGTGGTTCAAATGGCTCTGAGCATTATGGGACTTAACATCTGAGGTCATCAGTCCCCTAGAACTTAGAACCACCTAAACCTAACTAACCTAAGGAGATCACACACATCGATGCCCGAGGCAGGATTCTAACCTGCGACCGTAGCGGTCGCGCGGTTCCAGAGTGAAGCGCCTAGAACCGCACGGCCACTTCGGCTGGCTCTTAGTAATTAGCCTCGAAACCGCGCGGAGATTCCGTGGTGAGGACCGATTAGATCCCTAACTCTCATGGGATCCAAACGGACATGCAAGAAAATAGCAATACCGAGGGGCAAGTTGAAACCTCAGACACCCAAACATCAGGGCTGGAACCCATGGAAAACATCCTCTCAGCTGAACAGGATGACAGACCTGTTCCAGAAGTTGGACCAGATTAAGATCAGAGACTCGTCTGGGGCTCAGAGGAGGAAACTTCTTAGAGAACAAAAGCTAAAGGAAGGAAAATAGTGGCTTCCTAAACAAAAATTAAGGGGACTAAAAGGGCTTGAGCCAAAGACCACCAAGAAAAGAGAGTCCCAGAGCAAAAGGGGTGTACAAACCCCATCTACCTGTAGTGGAGACAGTAAGAGAACAAGGGAGGAATCTAAAACGCCCACTTCTCAGGATAAGCGTATCCAGAAAAAGAAAGGCAAGAAATAGGGAAAAAGACCTATAGTGCTGCATTCTTGGACTTTGGGGTAGCGGTTATCCGACAAGATTATCCACTGGTAAAGATCGCCTTGCAGCAGGAGAATTTCGTGCAGATGTCTCTCTCTGAGAAGACTGGGGGGAGGGGGGGGGGGATGTTGGTCCCGGACTCAAATTCAGGAGAGTCTATCTGGCTATATGGATCACGGTGCTCTTATCTTTGTCTGTGAGGGGGTGGGTACAGTGGAGTTGCTTAAGGAAAAGATGCCCCTAATATCATCGTGGGAGAATGCGAAGCTGCTGTTAAAGACAGCAGCTGAGCTCTACAAGACCGCAAAGATATTAATTTGCGTGCTAAAATCTTATCCTTAGCGATAACACTCCAGAGACGATGACTGAGAAAATAATGTCTCAAAACCCGACAGTTTCGACAGACGATAGGACGATTTGCCAAACTCTTGTGGTGGAAGTCGGATGGAAGTCCTTGAAGGCAATGCGGGAAGAGGACCTGAAACTATTCCTGGGGTTCTTGCAGGGTGCCTACAGGGTAATCAAAGACATCAGGAGCGACAATGGCTGCAAGATGGAGATTGAATGTAAGAAATTTTTGCATATTGCAGCCCCGTCAATGCCAACGTAGTGGCTACTGTCAACCGACCGCGTGGTGAAGAGATGCTGGGGCTGGATTTCAGTTAAGTAGTTTTCATTCTTCATGGTACCGCAGTACTATAGGTTTCAATTTTAATGTTGACTGTGCCTTACTGTGGCATGTTATACTAATTTTCTGCTCCTGAAGAAGGCTAGATTAATTTAGCCGAAACCGGGCAAAGACAAGAAAATTTGTGCAACTAAGTCTGAATTTTAAAAAATAAAAAAAAATAAAAAAAAGATTAGGAGACTGAATGTGCTGTGGATGAATCTGCAACACAGCAAAGGGGCCACTGCTGTCCAGATTCGTATTCTGGGAAGACAAGTAGGGGACGTGGCCCTAATTCACGAACCCTATTTATATAAACGGGGTGTATTGGGCCTCAGCGGCACTTGTTTATGCTAGAAATGTAAGAAACTTCAGAACGAGCATTTATACACTCCTGGAAATGGAAAAAAGAACACATTGACACCGGTGTGTGAGACCCACCATACTTGCTCCGGACACTGCGAGAGGGCTGTACAAGCAATGATCACACGCACGGCACAGCGGACACACCAGGAACCGCGGTGTTGGCCGTCGAATGGCGCTAGCTGCGCAGCATTTGTGCACCGCCGCCGTCAGTGTCAGCCAGTTTGCCGTGGCATACGGAGCTCCATCGCAGTCTTTAACACTGGTAGCATGCCGCGACAGCGTGGACGTGAACCGTATGTGCAGTTGACGGACTTTGAGCGAGGGCGTATAGTGGGCATGCGGGAGGCCGGGTGCACGTACCGCCGAATTGCTCAACACGTGGGGCGTGAGGTCTCCACAGTACATCGATGTTGTCGCCAGTGGTCGGCGGAAGGTGCACGTGCCCGTCGACCTGGGACCGGAACGCAGCGACGCACGGATGCACGCCAAGACCGTAGGATCCTACGCAGTGCCGTAGGGGACCGCACCGCCACTTCCCAGCAAATTAGGGACACTGTTGCTACTGGGGTACCGGCGAGGACCATTCGCAACCGTCTCCATGAAGCTGGGCTACGGTCCCGCACACCGTTAGGCCGTCTTCCGCTCACGCCCCAACATCGTGCAGCCCGCCTCCAGTGGTGTCGCGACAGGCGTGAATGGAGGGACGAATGGAGACGTGTCGTCTTCAGCGATGAGAGTCGCTTCTGCCTTGGTGCCAATGATGGTCGTATGCGTGTTTGGCGCCGTGCAGGTGAGCGCCACAATCAGGACTGCATACGACCGAGGCACACAGGGCCAATACCCGGCATCATGGTGTGGGGAGCGATCTCCTACACTGGCCGTACACCACTGGTGATTGTCGAGGGGACACTGAATAGTGTACGGTACATCCAAACCGTCATCGAACCCATCGTTCTACCATTCCTAGACCGGCAAGGGAACTTGCTGTTCCAACAGGACACCTTCCGCATGTATCCCGTGCCACCCAACGTGCTCTAGAAGGTGTAAGTCAAGCAAGATCTCCGGATCTGTCCCCCATTGAGCATGTTTGGGACTGGATGAAGCGTCGTCTCACGCGGTCTGCACGTCTAGCTCGAACGCTGGTCCAGCTGAGGCGCCAGGTGGAAATGGCATGGCAAGCCGTTCCACAGGACTACATTCAGCATCTCTACGATCGTCTCCATGGGAGAATAGCAGCCCGCATTGCTGCGAAAGGTGGATATACACTGTACTAGTGCCGACATTGTGCATGCTCTGTTGCCTGTGTCTATGTGCCTGTGGTTCTGTCAGTGTGATCATGTGATGTATCTGACCCCAGGAATGTGTCACTAAAGTTTCCCCTTCCTGGGACAATGAATTCACGGTGTTCTTATTTCAATTTCCAGGAGTGTATAAAAAATGGAATCCCCTTCATGCTGATGGCAGACTTTTGTTCTAGGGACTTACTAGCTATCAGAATGTGCAAGTCAGGAAGGTATCACGAGGGAGTTGTAATGGCCTTGGCACACCTTCCTTACAAGGACAGTGCTCCTCCATCTCAGGAGGTGAGGAGACTGACTGAAGCCTTTGCACAACAGGGCGACCAACTTTTGGTTGGATGCGATGTTAATTCCCACAACTTAGTGCGGAGCAGCACCAACAGTAGAGGTGAGAACCTTCTAGAATTTCATATAGCTAGTAACTCAGAAATCTCAAATAGAGGCGATGAACCTACATTTAGAAGTATAAGACGGGAAGAGGTAATGGACGTTTAGAAATATAAGAAGGGAAGAGGTAATGGACATAATATTCGGTTCCATTTTGATGGGTGGTTATTACAAACAGTGGCATGAGGCTTTACAGCCATCGTCATCAGACCACATGTATATTAAGTTCGGGGTTGAAATGGGCATTACACAGACCGTGTCCTGCAGGAATCCCAGGAAAAGGGAGTTGCAGGGGTATAGGAGGGACCTCGACTCAACCCTATCGGAAGTCAGTTGCTCGATAAGGAATTCAGTAGAGTTTATGGAGGGTTTGGTTGACTTTCAGGGAAGAGACCAAACTGCAAGGTCATCGGTCTCATCGGAATAGGGAAGAATGGGGAAGGAAGTCGGCTGTGCCCTTTCAAAGGAACCATCCTGGCATTTGCCTGAAGCGATTTAGGGAAATCACGGAAAACCTTAATCAGGATGGCTTGACGCACGATTGAACCGTCGTCCCCCTGAATGCGAGTCCAGTTTTTGGGGAGGTAGCAGAGGCCATCATGATTTCATACCATGACAACTGCTCAATCGCCAAGAAGAGCACGAATATGAGTGTATCTTGGTGGAACAATGACCTGGAATCACAAAGGAAGCAGGTACGAAGATTGTTTAACCTTGCGAGCAGGAAAGAACAATGGGAAGAACATCAGGAGGCCCTTCTCAAATACAATCATGCAATTAGGGAAGCAAAGCTGGCATCCTGGAAGGTATTCTGTGAGGAGGTAGAGGGTATGGATTTTCATCACATACCAACTAATCCAGGAGGAAATTTAAGAAAAAAGTACGGGGAGTATACAAGGACAGCACATGACACAGAGGAAAGGCAATCCAAAAACAAAGGAAGTAGGTTACAGTACGCTTGTTCGCCCACTGATTGATCCGTACCAGATAGGGTTGATAGAAGAGATAGAGACGATCCAACGGAGAGCAGCGCGCTTCGTTACAGGATCATTTAGTAATCGCGAAAGCGTTACGGAGATGATAGATAAACTCCAGTGGAAGACTCTGCAGGAGAGACGCTCAGTAGTTCGGTACGGGCTTTTGTTAAAGTTTCGAGAACATACCTTCACCGAAGAGTCAAGCAGTATATTGCTCCCTCCTACGTATATCTCGCGAAGAGACCATGAGGATAAAATCAGAGAGATTAGAGCCCACACATAAGCATACTGACAATCCTTCTTTGCACGAACAATACGAGACTGGAATAGGAGGGAGAACCGATAGAGGTACTCAAGGTACCCTCTGCCACACACCGTCAGGTGACTTGCGGAGTATGGATGTAGATGTAGATGTAGAAACGCTGGAAATACTCCTCAAGACTCGTTTTCCTGAATGTTCTCTGACGGACAACATAGACCACGACGAGATCCCTGTAAGATATCGGTTTTCAGGTATTCGAAGGGAGAGCTGGAATCTGCTGGAGAATATGTTGACCGTAATAAAATCCAATGGGCGGTGGTAATATTCCAACCATTGAGGTGACCTGGCCCAGATGGAATTTTTCCAGCAGTCCTCCTACCAGCAGAATTGAGCTTAATAAGGTTCCTATGCACGTTATTTAGGGTTAGTCTAACAGCAGTAACCATTCCTAACGTCTGGAAAGGAGCGAATGTTGTCTTCATTCCACAGCCAGTGAGAATTGATCATAACAAGCCACAGGATATGAGACCAAACAGTCTGTCCTCGTTTCCTCTTGAAACATTAGAAAAAGACTGATGTTTGCTAGGGTCCCTCTAGACATAAACCAACATGCTTACCAACCAGGAAAATAGTGTGAAACTGCACTCCACCAACTTGTTGGGAAGGTGGAAAAAGCACTACACTTTCAGGAAGTAGCCCTCTGCATATCCTTGGACATCGAAGGGGCTTTTAGCAACAAGACCTTCGAATCTGTATTTAAGGCAGCAAAGGTGCATGGCTTGGAGACTACCATTTGCATATGCATTAGACGCATGCTTAGTGGTAGACAGGTAGAAGCCACCATGATGCAAGAAAAAATAGTAATCAACACAACCAGAGGGTGTCCGCAAGGAGGGGTCCTGTCCCCTCTGCTGTGGAACCTTGTGGTGAATCAACTCATTGTGGAATTAAACTCTAGACAGTCCTTTTGCCAGAGATGCACGGACTATCTTGTCATAGTAATACTTGGCAAATTTTCAAGTAGAGTCAGAGCTACTGCACAAGGAGTATTGATCATTGTGCAAAATTGGTACTGGAAACACGATCTAGGGTTCAGTCCTAAGAAGACTGTTGTAGTACCATTTACAAGGAAGCAGATCCAACACAAATATTGGAATCTCAAGCTAATCGATGAAAGTCTACCAATGAAGGGGATACTGAAATATCTAGAGGTAACCATGGATGAGAAACAATCATGGACCCCTCACATAAGGAGCACTTGTTCCAAGGCAAAAGGTACTCTAATGAGTACAAGTAAAGCTTGTGGTAAAAACTGGGGCTTAAGCCACCCGAGTACATACTGGATGTACACCATTGTAGTAAGACCTATGATCCCTTATGTGGCTACAGTGTGGTGGAAAAAGGTACAGCAGGATGTGGATGGTAAGGAGCTTACTAAGGTGCAGAGACTGGCCTGCTTAGCCATTACAGGTGGAATTTGCAGCACACGCACCACTGGGATGAGAACAATGCTGGACATGCCCCAATTACACCTATGGGTAAAGATGCAGGCAGCAGCTGGATCACATAGCACACAGGTTAAATACTGGCAAAAGCTGGAACTCAGTGAGGTATCCAGGATCGCACTAAAATTCTGAGTGATGTAGACATAGGTATGGTTGGGGAAATGCGGCAGACTATATAATGGCTCCCAGCAATAGGAGGACAATCGGGGTTTGGCACCAATCTCCATTCTTGCCAGATGTATCCAAGATGGCAGCGATTATGTTATCCAATATGGCGGTCGGTAGACCTGAAAACAGCACATGACATCATCCAAGATGGCGGATTTTAGAGCGGAAGATAGCTGAATTGGGCTACCTCCACTAACTTCTTCCCCTGCCCACCCCAGAAAATGGCAGGAAGTTCACATTCCATCAGGACAATGCAACACACATTCACTAACCTAAGAAACTGGTGGGAAAGAAGGTAACTTGGGCTACCTCCACTAACCTGAGTCATCTGACTGCCACCTCTTCCTAGAGATGGGAGAGAAATTTGAATTTTGGCTGTAAAGAGAGGCCACTTGGGCTATCTCTACTAACCTAAGAAAATTGTGGCAAAGAATGGGCACTAGGCCTACCTCCACTGACCGAAGTCATCTGACCGCCACATCTTCCTTGGCACTGGTGGGAAATTTGAATTTTGGAGGGAAGATAGGTCAATTGGGCTATCTCTGCTAACCTAGGAACATGGCAGGAAAGAAAGGGCAACAGGCCTACCTCCACTAATCTAAGTCATCCCACTGCCACCTCGTCCTAGAAATTGGCTGGAAAAGAACTTGACCTGTGCTGGAAATAAGTCATTATTTTCATGCTACATTTATTTAAACAATTAGAGGCAGTACCAACATCAAGTGCGTTCACCCTGAGGTCCAGGGTCCAACTGGCCTGGTACACAGTATCGCCACCAGTGGGTGCTGTCACATAACCCAAGAATGCAGTCGGGGGGGGGGGGGGGATAGCCTGCACTGGGCTGCTAGAGAGAGGAAGGAGTGTACTTAATTTATTTTGGAAAGTTTTATTTAGGGACCGATTTTTGGCAGTATATTTATCACACTGATACAAAACACACGCTCTGACATGCTTGGGGTCACCCCACAGCGGCTTCAGAATTGTGCAGGCACCGTCCGCTGCCCCTTGTCCACTGGACCGCACAGGAGGCTACCGCAAACACTCCCAGAAGTTTGGATGCTCCGGAAGCCGACATGCTATGACGAAACCGTTAGCTGCCAAGCCACGCACAGGTGCAAATTCACTTGACACCTGAGAAAATCCTCCCGAAATACATGTTCACCTAGGCACCGCTGCTTATGCGACTGGATGGGAGCGAAGACCTATTTGCAGAGTACAGATGTTCCAAGGGCACACGTTCCTCAATGCCACCTCGAGCCACACCGGGCACAAACCAGCATGTGACAACATTCTCATGCTGCTGCTGCCTACAGTGAGCAAGTGAAAGTGGGATCTATTTTTGAGTATACAGTTAGAGTTCTTCCAATGTTATGCTGACGTCACAGAACTCCAAGGCAGCTCACGCTGTTCACATATGCAAGACGCCCCTAGGCAGCATGTGTGTTTACTGTTGCTGACACGATACCTGTGGATACTGACATCACAGAATAGCACTGGGTGCATTGTTCCTAGTGATCCTAGTGGAACAGGCAAGTGGCATCTATCAATGAACAGTTATCCAGTGTGGCTGATTCACTGTGCGAAATGTTCGTTCGGGTGTCAATAAACGTCTCAGAAACACTAAATGTTTTCACCACTGATAGCCTTTGGAAAGAAAGCAGTCTCTAAGCACAGATGGGAGGAAACCAGAACAATTATGCAAACGGTATTCGAAGCACTGTCTTACAGAAGAAAAAAATATGGAGTTTTCGGTGTCCTACAGCTACAGGTCTGGAGATGTCCTAATGCCATAGTGGCGGATGATGACGGCATCCCCGACAGACATGGATTGTCTGCTTCAACTTGTCTTTGAATATTTGCTTTCTCAGAACTTTCCATACATTCCTTACATCCATTTTCTTCGAATTAGTTTGTAGACTTTCCTACACTCCAACACAAAGGATGTCTTCAGAATTAATTGGGCATTATGATTGGCTCTTATCGAATTTACCCTCCGAATTACCGATGCAGCCAATGTTGAAGCACCGTCTGCCTTTTCTTTCCTTCTGCACGTGAAACTTTCAATGGCAAGAAACTATTTTACACAGATCGCTATATTGCACCAACAATTAAACCATACATAGTGCCTCTACATATCGCGAAATACGGATAGACCCTTACTCAATTACACTGCTCTCCTACTGAGGACAGGAGCTTGAAAATTAGAATGTGAAACCGAACTCCAACCTAGCAATATATCACTGTGTTCCTTGCCGATGTAGTGAACATACAATTTGTATCCTGCGCCATACAAAATCGTCCCTGTTACATCATTCATACATATACCATGAAGACTGACAGCACCATATATACCTCTCACAGCCCTAGATAATTTCCGCTAGTTATCCACTCCCGACGTGTGACCAGAGCGTCCTCAGCAGCCCGAAGTCACTCTCAGAACTGTTCTGCAACTTCGGGCTCGTTCCCCCTCAGCACGAACGCTTTACTGCTTCTGGTCCGGACCTGCTTGCTTGCTTGCTTATCTACACCCATCTCCAGACTCTGGGATCACAAGAACATATGTATTTTCGCATGTTTTGCCATAAAATTATACATTTTCGCGGTACTCCTCGATAGCAAGTGCACGTCAGTATGCTACCGATAGCACGCGCAACATACTGTATTTCTGAAGATATGGACTGGAAATCATTTCTCCACAAACCCGAAAATTTAGCTAGGTGGGGCGTGCTGTAAACCACTGACTAACTAGAAATTTGTCACGTCAGTGAAGACATTTACTCAGAAACTCAAAAAATATAAAGAAAACTAAGAAGTCCATTCACGAATGACGACGTCAGTGATGTATCAGATTCCTAATAATAATTTACAAGGTCAACTATGGCGTTTCTCAGGTTTAGAGAACCGGCCAATGTGTCTTCTGTGTGCTAGATAGACACACCAAAATCCATCTTCCCTCACTAAATAAAGGTGCGAAATTTGCAGAAGCAGTCAACTGAACAAATTCCATTGGAGGGAACAACGACCAACGCAAACACACAACCATATTCAATCTTCTCAAATTTCCATGTCATCAAAAAGGCTATCCAGCACATACAAAGCATTAGTTCGCTTTTCGGTGATCTAGAAGACAACACAGTTAAGTCATTTACATTCCTACACTCCAACAGGCCTCTCCATTTGGACAGCTCCTACCATTAATGAGAAATGTGAATCATCACCGCACAGGTCACTGGCGCTGCACGCCCAGCACGCACAGGTAGAGCCATCATCCTCAGATATTGGTCACATATATATTTTATCCCCGTAATTACAACTAAATGTTACGATTGGAGGCTCAATTGAACGACATTCGACAATGAGCGAAGTATCCGAAATACACACTGTTGACGGTAGTAGCTCTTGAAACAGAAATATCAGTACCATTCTCATGACTTGAGTACTCTTCTTTTTGCTATCACAGTACTCGGCGTCAAATCCATACCTTCCTCACGAATGGACATAGTCGTTTCCTTGCACATTTCCTTTCACAGTTATATACCTTAGTTTATTGTAGAGAAACCTGCAAGAAGGACGTACGTCATGCGCTGGAATTATATTTCTTACATTGGAATATTAACAGCACTGCATTCCACACCAGTGATAGGTTGTAAACTCAAGCTATCTAACATTATAACCTGTTTTAAGTGTGGATCGTTGTAGCCTTAACAGGGCATGTGTTTACGTTCTCTCTTACCAATACCTTCCAGGTGCTGATCCTAGACTCTAGAACCATACCTTAGAACTGATAGCGTTATTGATTAACGTAAAATGATTCGAACTCCCTCCCTCTGGAGCTCCATCATGCATAAAGATTACCCATTTCTTGTTCTTCTTAACCATCTGCTATTTCATCACAAAGCTTTCAGATCTGTTACTACACACCGATAAGGGGTGCTAACCACCTCGACATGGGAGCTTCTAGAGAAATCCTGTGTACCTGGATGGGCGAACACTCATTCACGAGACGTGGAATGTAGCGGTCTACTTCCGGTCAGCTGTAGATTACATTGGTAACGGTGCTGCAGGGCGGGCTGGTCAAAGACAGTGGGGGGAGGCATTTTAGTCACGAATTTTATCCTAATACAGCGAGTATGATCTGTGACCCCATCAACATAGATGGTAAATTATGTACTATGCTCGAGGTGCTAGAAATATTTAGAGTGCGGTCTGGTATACTTTGATGATGTTTGTGTTCGACAATTAACAATTAATGGACATACTGCAGGGTCATGTATCTACATTCGCCATTATACTCGCAAGTGGCGAAGCGCTGGTTTAGCTATGATACTGAAATGGGGAAACATGCTGTCACATCATTGGTCAGTGTTGAAATTACTGTAAAATTACTAAAATTGTTCATACTGTCAATTGTAATACTTATTATTTCACTACATTGGGGTGTCTTTACTATTCCATCTGTCCACTGACACGCTGTTAGTTACCGCATAATGACTGATTGACAACGCTTGTTTGATTTGGAGAAAGAGTTTTAAGGATGGGTGATTCCTTCTGGGGATGACTAGCATCAAAACAGTGATCGCGTACATGAGTGTAATATGAGGAATCAGTCGAAACGGAATACAGAGCCATCAGCTATTCTTTCAATGTGACAGATGAGTTCAAATTTATAGGTTGCCCAGTTGACCTATTTTTCCTCCATTACTCAAACTTCCCACCAGGGGGCTTGGTAGGGGGTGGGGGGGGGAGGAAGTGGCACTTTCCCGCCATCTTGGGTAACGGTGCTAGCGTCATCAGCTAATGTCATGACAGAATCTTCAATGGCATCAGTCGCGTCACAGTGCGATGTTTCGTTTTCTGCGAGATGACGTGGAACACAACCTGTTAATGTCACTTTATAACCTGACACAGATGTCGAAGTACTGGTGGAAAAACAGTATGTATGGCAGTGTACAAAGCGTGTTAGAGCAGGAAAAAAACACAATTTTCCAAACAACTACACAGGGTGAGAGGGAGCATCCCTTGCGGCTTAAAGCATAGTCTGTGGGATACGGTCATCCTTCCACAGTACAGTTGATGAAACTTTGAACTGGTCTGTGCAGGTGATCAATATCTGTATATTTAATGGGATTGTCACAAGTTCTCAATGCAAGCACACAGATGGCATTTGTTTTCTATATATGGGAGGACAGAGACGCCGTATAAATTTTATCAAGTTCTATATTGGATGAAGTTAGTGAAGCTTTTATATTTCCTTATTTTTCTCTGTTGGATGATACAGAATAACAATGATAGCATGTTGGGCTGATATACGTGAATTGGACCTGAGGAACGTGGAACTGCTTCGGACTGTAGTATCTGTATGTAGTTTGGGGATGCACCACAATGAGCCCATTTCCACCGAATAGTCAAAACACGGTCCTGTCGCACTAACTCAGGTCGCTCTGATTCTATACGGGTTGCAGAAGGTGGTGGGTATGGGTTTCTCTGACTTCTACCCAGTTCTGACTTAAATTGGAACGATCACATGCACAAAGCTGTGGAAATGGCAGCAGTCGCTAAGTGTGTAGGGACTCAGTAAAACCACATTGTAATTTTACTGTAGAAGACAGGTTCGACAAAGGTGACTCGTTTCGAGATATGAGAGTGCCAGAAATACGATTCACTTGTGGCTGCAAGGTGACTCGTTTCGAAATATGAGGGTGCCAGAAATATGATTCACTTGTATCTGTAATCATTAGAGGACTTCTCCATAGTATCCAATGCAGTTATGTGGTTGAATGGAAAAAGTTGATTCCAAATCATAGAGATCATTTGTAACAAGTAGCGTAACATCTGAGATGTGGAACGTTAGTGTAAATTTCTTATGACCTCAGTAAGCCCACCATCTACTACTGTTTGTGATCCTACACAGTCATGGCCTATAACACAGTGGCCATATCGCAGAACCTCTGACATGGTATTGACACAGAATACGTTATAAATACTAGAGGAATATATAGTAGCGGCGGCGTGAGGTGGGTTGCAAATAGCGGATTCGTACCACGTTCTTCAGCCGAATCACTTTCAAAATTCAGTGATTTTATGACGAGGTTGCATCGTGGGTTACGTGTAACCAGACTGCTGGTCAGATAATATACATTCCTACGATCAACGTCTTCGTACTTGTCTGGAAAAACCATGTCATTCGCTGGTAATGCCATACGTGGATTTATAAAGGCGATATATCTTTAAACATGGATACTTGTGTGCACATGTAGAACCAAAACACCTTGTGACAGTAACAAATCAGTCGTTGATTGGATCGAGTTTTTCAATATCTAGTGGTTTGTAAGACGTTTAAACCTCTCTTTCTAAGACATGGTGGTAGCACTTGCAAGAAAAACTTATAAGACATGTCCACCCAACGTTGATTTTCGGTCAGTTATTGACGAAGTATTATACTCAGTTGTAGAGTGTGCGTCATAAGTTCGCCTTGAGCATCAGGCTTATAAATGTATGCGCTTGTGTTCCGACATGTGCAAACGAAATGACTATGTCCATTCGCGAGGAAGGTATGGATTTGACGTCGAGTACTGTGATAGCGAAGGGAAGAGTACGTCAAGTCATGAGAATGGAACTGATATTTCTGTTTTCAGAGCTACAACCCGCAGCAGTGTGTATTTCCAATACTTCGCTCATTATCGAATGTCATTCAACTGAGTCCCCAATCGTAACATTGAGTTGTAAGTACAGGGATAAAATATATATGTGACTGATTTCTCAGGATGATGATTCTACCTGTACGTTCTGGGCGTGCAGCGCCAATGACCTGTACGGTGACGAGTCACGTTTCCCATTAATGGTAGGAGCTGTCCAAATGGAGAGGCCTGTTGGAATGTAGGGATGTAGATGACTTAACTGTGTTGTCCTCTAGACCACCGAAAAGCCAACTAATTCATAGTATGTGTAGGATAGCTTTCGTGATCGCATGGAAATTTGAGAAGATTGAATATGGTGGCATGTTTGCGATGGACCGTTAATCTCTCACATGTAAATTGTTCAGTTGACTGCTTCTATACATTTCACGTCTTTATGTAGTTGAGAGTAGATCGATTTTGGTGTGTCTATTTAGCACATACAAGACACGACTGCCGGCTCTCTAAACAAGAGAAATACAATAGTTGATCTTGTAAATTATACGAATTATCAGGAATCTGCTACATCACCGACAACAGTATTCGTGAGTGGACATTTCAGATCTCTTTTTTTTTTCGAGTTTCCGCGTAGATGTCTTCGCAGAGGTGACAAGTTTATAATTAGTCAGTGGTTTACAACAAGCCCCACCTGGCTTAAATTTCAGGTTTGTATAGAAATAATTTTCAGTGTATACCTTGGAATTATGTTGCGCGAGCAATCGGTAGGTTACTGCTGCGCGCCAGCTATCGACAAGTACCGCGGAAATGGTATAATAATAATAGCAAACCATGCGAAAATACATAAGTTCTTGTAATCTGGAGTGTGGGGATGGGTGTAGATAAGCAAGAAAGCAAGCAGGTTCTAACAATACCACCATTGCAATGTGGGTTAGAAATCAGATTAATAATGTTGCTCACGCTGCAAATGTTCGCTTTATCGGGCAACTACAAACTTATTGACTGTGGATGGTATCGTCAGAATGGAAATAATGAAGTCACAGTAAAAAAGTCATTAATTTTGGCACTTATCTTGAATGGATTCCCACGTAGATTTCGTCGAAGTTGCTATGGCTCATCCTCTTGATTCTAGGGTGATTCCACTTTGACTGCTAGAAGGTCCAGATCTGTATTTTAGCAATATTTGAAGACCTAACAAACGCGGTTTTGAGGAAATTCTTAATGATCAAACAATCCCAGATCACAACAATGGTATGGTAGAAATAATTTTTGACTTAGTGTTCACGATCCACATTTTTATGAAACTTGTTGTAAATTCACATATACTTCTTCTTAATTGTCACATCATCAAGAAATCAGTTTTGTATGAATCTTCATATATTTAATTTCCACTTTAACCAAACACAAAACTTGACTGTTTTTTTACAAAGCGAAATAACAACTTCTGGAGAGTGAAACGAAGACTGCGCTGTCCGCATTTACGCCAAAACGGTTAGAAGTAAGTCAAATATTATGACAGTCTCACAGAAATGAATACAAACAAGAACCATATCACTGTAATATATCGATACATCGGAGTACCTATACAATAATAAAACCAAATGTGAATATTGTCACAAAAATATGTCTGTTACTTCGCAGAAAAGTAGTACGATATTACTGGTATCGAGAACTGGGGTTGGAGTGCCGTAATGTTCACGTAAATAAAGAACCATTACAAGGTCCGGACAAGAAGCAGTAAACCGTTTGTGCTGAGGGGGAACAGGTCCATATTTGTCGGAAAGTTCTGAGAGTGACTTCAGGCTGCTGGGGACACTGGTCACGCACCAGGAGTGGATTACTTGTGACGGTCAGCTGCAGGAAATTATCTACTGCTGCGAGAGGTATATACGGTGCTCTCTGTCTTCGTGGTATATGTACAAATGATGAGAAGTGGCGATTTTCTATGGTGCAGGATACGAATTGTATGTTTACTCCACCAACACGGTACACAGAGAAACATTGTTGGTTTCACACTCTAATTATGAGGCTCTTGTCCTCAGTGGGAGAGCAGTGTAACTGAATAAGAGTCTTTCCGTATTTGATGGTACGTAGAAGCACTTTGCAGGGTTTAATTGTCGGTGCAATATGGCGATCCGTGTAATATAGTTTTCTGCCACTGAAAGTCGCATCTGCAGAAAATAGAAAAGGCAAAAGGGTAAATTCGATAAGAGCCAGTCATAATGCCCAATTCATTCCGAAGACAGCATTGGTGACAAGATGTAGGAAGGTATACTAACTGATTCAAAGAAGATGGAGGAAAGGTATGTATGGAAAGTTCTGTGAAAGCAAGTATTCAAAGACAAGTAGACGCAGATAATCCATGTCCGCCGGGGATGCCGTCATCATCCGCCACAGTGGTATTAGAACATCTCCAGACCCGTAGCTGCGGGATTCCGAAAATTCTTGCAATTTCTCTTCTCTTCTCTACGACATTGCTTTGAATTCTATTTGCATAATTGTTCTGATTACTCCCGTCTGTGCTGAGAGGCTGCTCTCTTTCCAGACGACAAGAAAGATTTTATGATTAACTGTGTTTTCGCGAGCGTGTACAGGCTTGTAGCGACGAGAACATTTAACGTTTCTGAGACGTATAGTGATAGCAGGACGAACATTTTGCATGATGAATCACTACACTGGGAAACCGTTCATGGTTAGACGCAGCTCGCATTCCCGGGAGGGGCGCTAGGAACAATGCACCCTGTGCTATCCTGTGATGTTAGTATTCATAGGTATCATGTCAGCAACAGTAAAAACACATGTTGCTTAGAGGCATCTCGTGTATGGGACCAGCATGAGCGCGCCTTGGAGTTCTGTGACATCAGCATAACACTGGAAGAACTGTAACTGTATACTCAATAATAGACTCAACTTTCACCTGCTCACTGTAGGCGGCAGCAGCGGTAGAATAATGCCTCCTGCTGGCTTGCGCCCTGCAGTGGCTCGGACCTGCATTGATGCATACGCGCCCCTGGAGCATCTGTGCTCTGCCAATAGGTCTTGGCTCCCATATGGTAGCGTCAGCAACAGCGCCTAGGTGAACAAATAATTCAACAGGATTTTCTCAGGTGTCTAGTATGAAAGGGATGTCGCCACCTCATGCCTTTAGGACCTGTGCGTGGCTTGGTAGCTAATGGTTGCGTCATAGTATGGGGGCTTCCGTAGCATCCCGACTTCTGGGAGTGTGTGCGGTAGCTTCTTGTGCCTTCCAGTGGACAGGGGGCAGTGGCTGGTATCTGCACAGGTCTCTAGGCTGTGTAGCGTGACCCCAAGCATGTCAGAGCATGTGTTTTGGGCCAGTGTGATAAACATACTATCGAAATTCTACCCCTAAATAAATTATTCCAAAATAAATAGAGTACACTCCTTCCTCTCTCCAGGAGCCCAGTGCAGGCTGTCATTTTCCCCTCCAGACCGCCATCCTGGGTTACGTAACAGAATGGACGACACCACCCTCTGGTGGCGATACTGTGTACCAGGTCCATTGGACTCTGGACATCAAAGTGAACACACTTGATGGTGGTACTACCTCTAATTGTTTAAATAAATGTTGCATGAAAATAAAAACGTATTTCCAGCACAGATTAATCCTTTTCCAGCAAATTCCTAGGACGAGGTGGTGGTCGGATGACTTAGGTTAGTGTAGGTATCCGAAATGCCCTTTCCTTCCTGCCATTTTCTTAGGCTAATAGAGATAGCCCAATTGACCTATCATCCCTCCAAAATTCAAAATTCTCGCTCGTTCTTAGGAATATGTGGCAGTTGGATGATTTAGGTTAGTGGAGGTAGCCCAAGTAACCTTTTTTACCGCAATTTTCTTAGGATACTGGAGATGTATTTCATTGTCGTGATGGAATTTGAACTTCCCGCCATTTTCTAGGGAAGAGGTGGTGAGCGGGGTTAGTGGAGGTAACCCAATTGAACTATCTTCCCGCCAAAATCCGGAATCTTGGATGACGTCACCGCCGCCATCTTGGATGACATGATGTGCTGTTGCGAAGCGTACAGGTCGCCATCTAGGATGCAGTCGCTGCCCCCTTCTTGGATACAAATGGCTTTAATGGAGAGTGGGGCCACATTCCTCCTTGTCGCCCTACTCGCAGCTGCTTCAACAAGTCTTTCAGTGTAGTAACTGGAAGTAGAGAGCTCTTGGAGAACAATATTCGACACTGTACTGGGGTCATAGTCTGGTTCACTGACGGTTCGGAAACAGACCAAGGTGTTGAGGCTGGGGTATGCGGAGTGCAGCTAAGACTGGAGAGTGCAATCTCTCTAGGGAAGATAACCACTGTGGTTCAAGCGGAAATATCTGCTGTCAGGTTGTGTGTGGAGGAGAATTGGCGGAGGTGCTACAGAGATCGTAGCATTTTTATTTATTCAGACAGCCAAGCAACCCTGAAAGCACTGGCAGCCTCGCAACAAGATCAATGATCGTGTAGAATGCCACAAAATCCTTGTGAAGCTAGAGGAATGCAAATGGGTAAACCCATTGTTGGTCCCTAGACACTCAGGGGTTAGTGGTACTGAGCAAGCCGACAGGTTAGTGAGAATAGGGGCGATGCCATCATTTATTGGACAGAAACCTGTCCTGACTATTACCAAGGCGATCATCAAAATAAAACTATGAAACTGGACAAGAAGACAGCATATAGAATATTGGATTAAGGTCCAAAAACAGAAACATGGCAACATATTGATGCCGAAGACGTGTTCTAAGAGAAGTCTCTCAATCCTGTGCCAGGAGAGAAATGAAACTCATGGTCGGACTATTGGTAGGCTATGGAAATTTCAATAAACACCTACATGCAATGGGGATAATAGAAAAAGACCCCAAATTTAGTAAGTGTGCTGTGGGCGAGGAAAACGCATCACATTTGATCTCCGAATTTCGAGACATTGGAGGTTAAAAGACACAGAATATTCGGATCAACCAGACCTGAAGCACTGGTGAAGGTTCTCCTTGCACTTTTCAAGGGCATTGGTTTTCTTTACTAGAGACACAGGAAACGATACCTCACAATAAACTCTGTTCCGGTACGGAGAGCAGCGGGCTTGCACAATTTTGTTTTTGCTTCCTTGATAAAATCAAATCGAATCAAATCAATACCACACCTGCCATCTCCTGTGTTGAATATAAGGTCTGCATTGGTAGCCGTACACCCAGTAACGGACGAAGAAACAAATTACAGTATTGTAACGGTGTGTCACAACAAAACAAATGTGCCGTATAAGGACTATGAGTCCACCAGATGAAAATATAACTGACCGATACACTATGTACTAATGTATGGTGAGGAATACTTTCTGCATGCTATATAGGGTGCCTGAGTGATACCAATCGAGACAAGTCTTTCTGTATAAACGTCTAGTAGGTGTAATTTTGCCTCATTTGTCTCGTGCCGAAGTGCTCGACGTGCAAGGTATGCTCGTCGTACACATGAAGCCGTAACTCCCAAGATTTGAGGTTTGCCACCAATGTTCATAGGAACACTTTTTCTTCGCTTGATATATACTGCATCTTCTGTAAATAATGGAAAGCCCTGTGTTGGATACATTAAAGACTGTGACTGTTCTGCTTTCAAAGAAATACTGCTAACAATCCTCGTTCACGTTTCCTTATTCACACTGAGACTGTTAATGTGTAAAGGGAAAATATATCTCTTTCAGGCCCCCACCCAAACTTGAAATGAAAACTTTGAAACAAATGGATTTTTGTAGCTAAAAAAATATAGAATTGTGGACCTATTGCTTAGAAAATTTGTTTTTTTTTTTAATTTTGATTCAAATTTTGAACCCACACGATTTAGTGGGTCGGGGTCTTGCAGTGATATTCACAAAAGCAGTTACTGTCTTTTGACAAACACAAATAAATATTAAACTTCAGACATCTTGTTCTCGTCCTCTTCTTGCCAATCATCAACAGTTGGCCAGTGATGATATCCGTCTAGCCGCTTCTCATTACATGGTGTGTTTGCTCGTTTGTACATTTTATTTGGTGGCTCTTCATCGGATTCACTTTCATGTTCCTGCCCTGATGAAGAAGAAATTAGCGCTTCCCCAATCACTTGTCGGAAACCAAGAAGATCTAAAGTGTTTTTCTTTTGTACTTTATAGGCTTCGCATTCAACTTTGTATTCTAACCAGGAATTGACGCAAGCCAAATCAAGTAAATGAATCAAAACTTTTAAAGTCCACTTTTTTGTCATCAAGAAAGTCCTGTAGGTCTCCATCATTTGATCTCAGAGGCCCACTCCCCCCATACACAGATTGTACTTCACTACGACTGCAGGACATGGCACTAAGGTGTACTTCTTTTCTGTTCTCTCAGCATTGCTTACAGGTTCACATCCTGTACAAGCAGAGGCCAGGGTCACAGCTTTTGAATCTTTCCACTGGAAAATGACTACTTTATCATCGTCCCTGCAGAATTCTTCCATATCTCCTCTCTTCACTCTTTTTTCTTCTGTCAGGTGAACTGGTTTCACTCTGTTTTTCATTATAGTTCCTGTTCCTTCCTGCCCTAGGTCAAGTAGCTGTTGCAATAATGGCAAAGCTGTAAAATATCTGTAAAAATATGGTCTTGCACCTTGAGGTGATGTTTAAGCAAGGCAAAGAATTACAGTTGGCCCAAGACCAAGGCCAACATCTGGCAGAGGAGTTGATTTTGTTGTGGCGTAACAAGCTAGTCACGCCACACTGAGGAGGAAGCCGAAAGGCACGCGTACACACACGCCGACTGGCGTCAAGTCTGGAACAGGATAAGTTATGACTGCTATAAAGAAAATACGTAGCTTTGGAATATACTTAACTTTTAATGCTTCTTTGGTACATCTCTCCTGACTATACAAATGAGACTCGTAAGATTCATGCACTGATACAATTGGCGCCTTGCTAAGTCGTAGCCATTAACTTTAGCTGAAGGCTATTCTAACTGTCTCTCGGCAAATGAGAGCAAAGGCTTCGTCAGTATAGTCGCTAGCAACGTCGTCGTACAACTGGGGCGAGTTCTCGTACGTCTCTCGAGACCTGCCGTGTGGTGGCGCTCGGTCTACGATCACACAGTGGCGACACGCGGGTCCGACATGTACTAATGGACCGTGGCCGATTTAAGCTACCACCTAGCAAGTGTGGTGTCTGGCAGTGACACCACATTCCTCCCCCGCAAATCGGCGAATGGTCGTGTTATAAGGCTTCCGCCCGCCGTGGGGAGGACCCCATGTTGACGTATGCAAAGAGGTGGGGAGCCTAACAACAGGCGAGGCTGTGCCACCCGCACCCGGCCATTCGGTCCGAGGGGAGCTAGGAAACGCCTGAAAACCTAGTCCAGGGTGCACGTCAACATGCGGTGTATGCGCCCGTAGAGAGACAGGAGGGGCCGAAGGGTCGACATCCATGTGGTCGGGGCACCCGACGGGCGAAGACGACATCTGGTCCGGAGCGGGCAAGAGTTCCATGGTGGAGGACATCTGGTCACGGGAAGCGATCGGCGGCGCGTGACCCAGGGAGGCGCCAGGCGGCTGCAGCGACGCGTCCACTGCGGGCGGCGCCGGCGGGAGAACAGGCGGCGGCGGCGGCGCGTCGCCATGAGGCAAAATGGAAGGCAGCGTCGGGAACACCTGGGGATGAGGCGAGCCAGTAGATGGGTCCCCAGGGCGCTGACCGGACGGCACCGTCGCTGAAAGCAGACGGGGAGCGGCAGAACCCAGGCGACGGCAGAGGCCGCAGCTGATTGAGATGCCGACGCACCTCACCAGAGGCCCCCAAAACCAAATACATCACGCGGCCGAGGCAGCGAAGAATGCGCCCTGCGAGCCAACGCCGTGAACCGCGATAGTTGCGATAGAAAATAACGTCGCCAGGAGCAAAAGCTAGTCTGCCGCTGCACTGGAACCTGATGCGGCGGATGCAGCAAAGACATCAAGGTTCAATGAGGACGACCATGGAGCAACTCAGCCGGCGAGCGACCATCGCGGGGCTGAGAGCGATACAAAGACAAAAAGAGCAACAATGCGTCCTCCCTAGAATGCGACTCTTTCAACTTCAACATCTGTGACTTGAAAGTCCGTACCAACCATTCAGCGGCACCGTTTGACTGAGGCGAAAACGGCGCGGATGTCAGATGTTGAATACCATTGGCCTTGCAGAATGACAAATTCTGCAGACATGAATTGTGGGCCATTGTCGGAAACAATAGTCTGGGGACGACCTTCAATGCAAAAAGTAGCGGACAAAGCTTGGATGGTGGCAGATGACGTCGTAGAAGACATCCGGACAACAAAAGGAAAATTACTGAAGGAATCGACAACAACCAACCATCTAGCATTCCAGAAGGGACCAGCAAAATCGATGTGCAAACGTTGCCAAGGGGAAGTGGCTGTCGGCCATGCAAAGAATTTCCGCGGCGGGGCGGATTGTTGTTCGGCACACGCCACGCAAGAAGAGCACATATCCGTAATCGCAGCATCGATGCCGAACCAAGTACAGTGCTGACGAGCAAGTTGTTTTGTTCGCACTATACCCCAATGTCCGTGGTGAAGAAGCCGTAAGACAGAGGACTGTAACGAACGTGGGACCACGACTCTGGATTGATCATTATCCGAACGCAACAACAAAACACCACGTCGTACAAAAAGTCTCTCCTTGTCAGCAAAAAATCGGCGAACCAACGGATCCTCGATCCGTGACTTTGACAAGGGCCATTGTGTAGCAACAAAACGCAAAACAGGAGGAAGGACAGGGTCAGCAGCTGTGGCTGTAGCTACACGACGAAAATCAATCGGAAACGATTCGACCACGTCATCGGTTTCAGCATCAATGAACATGCAAGCAAGTTCGAAAGAATCGAATGCTTTATCCTCAGCAACAGGCAAACGGGACAACGCATCAGCGTTTCCGTGCTTAGCAGTGGACCGATACAAGATATCGTAGCGGTACTGCGAGAGGAAAAGAGACCAGCGAATGAATTTCTGCGCTGTACGTGGAGGTACAGGCTTGTTCGGATGAAAAAGCGATGTCAAAGGTTTGTGGTCTGTGATGATGGTAAAGTGACGACCATACAAGAAATCATGGAACTTAGTAACACCAAACACGAGAGCTAAAGCTTCTTTCTCTATCTGGGAATAATTTCTTTGCGCTGACGAGAGCAATTTGGACGCAAAGGCAATAGGGCGACCATGCGAACCATCTTTGTGCGCAAGCACAGCACCGATCCCGAAATCTGATGCATCTACCATCAACAAAAGGGGTTTCTGGGGATCGAATTGCGTAAGGCAAGTATTTGAAAGCAACGCCGATTTCAACCGGCGAAAGGCGCGTTCGCATTCCGTCGTCCGGACGAACGGAACATCTTTACGGCGTAAGCAATGAAGCGGAGCTGAAATGGAAGAAGCGCGCGGCACAAACCTGGCATAGTAGTTAATTTTTCCCCAACACACTCTGTAGCTGTTTCAAGTACTGTGGCGAAGGCAACTCCTGTATGGCACGGAGGTGCTCTGGACTCGGATGTATGCCTTATGCATTTATGACATGGCCCAGATATGGTAAGTCACGAGCAAAAAACACACATTTGTCCTTCCTCAAGCGAAGACCATGTTGTCGCAAGACCTGAAATAACGTTCGTAGGTTGGCTAAATGTTCGTCTTCTGTCTTTCCGGAGATCACAATATCGTCCAGATAGTTCGCAGCAGTAGGGACCGACGCACAAACAGTTTGTAAATATCGCTGAAACAATGCAGGGGCGGATGCACACCCGAATGGCAGTCTTTTGAATCGGTACAATCCAAGATGCGTGTTAACCACCAAGACGCTCTGGGATTCTTCGTCCACTGGTATTTGCAAGTACGCATCTGCTAGGTCCAATTTCGAAAAGTATTTACCCGGGCACAGTTTATCAAAAAGATCTTCCGGGCGGGGCAAAGGAAAAGTTGCAGTCACAAGTTGTGGATTCACAGTTGCCTTGAAGTCCACGCAAAGTCTCAATTTTCCGGAAGGTTTTTTCAAAATTACTAAGGGTGAGGCCCAGAGAGAAGCCTGCACACGTTCAATTACACCTTGAGATTCTAAACCGTGTAATGTTCTTGCGACCTCATCACGCAATGCGTGGGGAACATTGAGCGCTCTGAAAAATTTCGGTTGCGCGTCCACTTTGAGTTCCAAATGTGCTTCATAGTTCTTAGCGCGACCAAGGCCCGGTGCAAAAATGTCTGCAAATTCTTCACAAAGACTAGAAACACTGGCGGAAGGCACAGTCTGGTTCACCAATAGGACCTGATTTACGATTGACAAGTGAAACAACTGAAATAAATCTAAACCAAACAAGTTCACTGCAGAAGGAGAACGAAGAATGTAAAATGACACAAGTTTTGTTTGTCCCTTGTATGTGGCAAGAAGGCTGCACTGTCCTAACACAGGTATCTGCTGTCCTAAATAACTATTGAGCTGAACATTTGCGGCACGCAACGGAGGTTTTCCCAGTTGTTTGTACATGTCGTGATTGAGCAATGAAACTGCAGCTCTGGTATCGAGCTGGAATGGTATCACTTTGCCTCCAAAGTCTAAGTCTACAAAAAGTTTATTGTCCTGCTGACGACAAGAGCGACTTGCACGTGCAATTTGAACTGATACAGGTACAGAATCACTTGCGACTTTACGGGATTTCCGGCGACGTCGACTCAAACTTTTTGTGGGACGAACACAGTCACTGTTAGATAAAGTGGCACTGGACGGGGTGGAATTAACGACATGAATGTCCATGGGCGAAGGTCCACGAGCCTGATTGTCCCTGGTTCGATTCCGGCGCGAAGCAAGGGGCCTGGAATGGTTTTGATTGTCCGATCGTAGCTTTTTCTGGCAAACACTTTGAACATGGCCTTTCTTATGACAGTAAAAGCAAATAGCTTGGCGTGACGGGCAATTGTCACGCGAATGTCTAGTTGCACACCGCAGGCATGATTTTAGAACTGCACTGGCATGCTTACGCGGCACACGTGTTTGCGAGCTAGGCTGCAGCTGCACGGACGTGCGCGAGAGCCGGTTAGCGTCCCGTGCTGCGTGCTCGGCGGGCCGGTCAATGCGACACACTGCTGGCGAAGTTTCAAACGATTCCTGAGCAAAGTCAAGTGTGTCTTGCCTATCCAATATGTCTATCACCTGTTGAAGGGAGGGATTAACTAGTTTCAAAATCTATTCCCGTATGCGAACATCAGAAACGTTCTGTGCTATTGCATCACGCACCATAGTATCTGAATACGGAAGTCCACATTCAAATGCAAAATCACAATCCCTAGTAAGTCCTTGCAATGTTGCAACCCACTCCCTATTAGTCTGACCGGCTGTACGTTTGGTACGAAAGAACGTATACCTTTTTGCAACTACATTAACTGTTTCTTGGAAATAGGCATCTAAAGCAGACAAAATTTCTTCGTAGGACAGAGTTGCTATGTCGCGTCGGGGAAACAATTTCACTATCACACGGTAGGTGGACACACCGACACAAGAAAGCAAAAACGGCTGCCGCTCATTACCATGAATTCTGTAGGCGGCGAGATGGAAGCCGAATTGTCGGGACCATTCAGTCCACGACTCCTGGGTTGCATCAAAGCTACGAAACTGAGGTGCAACCGCGTGTGTTGGCTGCGGTAGCGAGGAAGCGGCGGCGGCCGCATCGTTTTGCAGCGCACGTTGACCCTGGACGAGCTGTCCAAGGGCATCCAATAAGGCCTGCGTCTGCTGATTCTGCAAGCGATAAAATTCGGACAGTACATCTGGAGAATGTGGCGAAGCCATGACACAAATAATTCAGAGCAAAGCAAGTAGAAAGAACACAATCCTGTAATCCTCGTCGTCAATCTGTTGTGGCGTAACAAGCTAGTCACACCACACTGAGGAGGAAGCCGAAAGGCACGCGTACACACACGCCGACTGGCGTCAAGTCTGGAACAGGATAAGTTATGACTGCTATAAAGAAAATACGTAGCTTTGGAATATACTTAACTTTTAATGCTTCCTTTGGTACATCTCTCTTGACTATACAAATGAGACTCGTAAGATTCATGCACTGATACAATTGGCGCCTTGCTAAGTCGTAGCCATTAACTTTAGCTGAAGGCTATTCTAACTGTCTCTCGGCAAATGAGAGCAAAGGCTTCGTCAGTATAGTCGCTAGCAACGTCGTCGTACAACTGGGGCGAGTTCTCGTACGTCTCTCGAGACCTGCCGTGTGGTGGCGCTCGGTCTACGATCACACAGTGGCGACACGCGGGTCCGACATGTACTAATGGACCGCGGCCGATTTAAGCTACCACCTAGCAAGTGTGGTGTCTGGCAGTGACACCACAGATTTACCTTGATAAAATTCAAAATCAAGTACTAAACCTTTCGTTGTGGCCAAACCAAAGTTTTTAACTCCCAAAGGGCGCGGTTTGTTTGGAACATACTGAGACAATGTGCAGCGTCCAGTAAATGTCACCATTTGCTCCAATGGAATTATCATTTTCAGAGGGGAGTGGAAGTCTTAAACAAGCACTGCGTACAACATTAATTGCAGGTTGTACTTTTCACAATCTATTAGTTTCTGATTCACGTGGAGTGTTGTTAGTGTCCACAACATGCAGTGCTGTTCTAAGAGTGAAGAAACTCTCTCTAGGCATACAATCTGCAATAGTTGGCATACGCAATGACTTCTGCCGGTACATACGTGTACGAGGATATCTAATACATCCCATAAGTACATGCATGCCATACAGTTTTTTACCTCTTGAGGATTTGTATGAAGCAACTTCCCTTTCTTCGAAAAGTAGTAACTCTTAGTGCAGTCAGATGCTAGCTGAAAAACATCTTCTGGGTAGTACTCGCTGAAATAGCTCATTGGAGTTTTAATTTCCTGTCCTACCTCAGTCTCTGAGTGCAAAAAAATTTTGGAGGTGAATGGTCTTTTTCTCCAAATGTACAAACAACGATGTGTTTCCACTGTGGTTTTAGAATTCTTTCTACTGTGTTGACTGGGAAAATTGCTCTGAACTTCTGGAGCATCTGGTAGTATTGTTGCAGAAGCACTGCTACAATTTTCCTCCTCGTCAGAAGATTCAGAGCTTTCTCCAAGTCTAGGTTTGATTGTTGGAAGAGTCCAAGTTGCATCTAACAATTTGTCATCACTACTGAAGACTTCCACTTCAGAGTCATCAAATATGACCAGAATTTCCTCGTCAGTAAGCCCTAAAACGAAACAAACAAACGAACTGTGAAAATAATGCGTAAATACTATAGCAAAAAGATTTATCTTTTCCGTAATCTGTTCCGAATCGTAACCACAAACATCGACCGAAAACGACAATATGCCGGTAAAATAGTCCCAACACACGCAATTTTGCTTGTAGATGTTACAGTCATTGTATCTATGAAAGTATTCAAATAATTGTGGCGGACATATTTTTATTTACTTCTGTACACCTTTCAGAATCTCAAACACATTTTTCCACATGTCAAAACGCAATAAATAAAGCACAATAAACGTTTACCTCTACAGACATCCTTCCGACCCGCCATCTTGAAAATTACCAAAGATTAAGACACAATATCTCGCGTCTGTATCGAGATATCGATATAAATCGAGTTGTATACGAAACAGGGATTCCTGCACACTCGTGTGACTTGGAACCCAACTGCATAGCGAAATAATTTGATGCTGCAACGCAAATAAACCGCACCCACACAATTGTGCGTATCGGGTCTGAAAGGAATATGTGATTGAGGAGGAAAGAAATAGAAAACAGTCACAGTGGAAGCTACTAGATGGTGACAAATCGTCTATGCATATAAAGGGAACGAAATAAGAAAACACATTGTAAAAGGTAATTAGGTTTCTACTTTCGTCTGTGAAGAAGGTGATCCACAAAATAAGACAACTGACATAGGTAAGTCCACTTCTATGAGATTCAAAGACTTCAAAGTGCATTTGGAAAACGTTCAATTTATGCTCGTCCTTGGAACGGGGCATTTATAAATTACACTTCACTGAATGAGAATTAACCGGATAGACTTTTATGACTTAATGTCGTAGTTTAAACATCTTACTACACGGATACCAGTCTGAGTTGTGCTTTTTTTTATGAGCCGTAGGCAGCGTACGTCTGCAGCCACTCCGACGTCTCCGCTTTGCAGGGCTGCCTACCCGCTGCCATCAAGCAGTTTGTGTATTTATACGTGACAGGCATCACAAGTCGCGACACACGTTTATAAGTCGTTTGTTGCAGGCTCTACCAGAGGGCACCAGTTACGCTTCCAAGCAGCGCGCACCAGGAAACTGTTGGATCTGCTGCCGTTGAACAAGAGCAGTCCGCACATCACGTGGTCGTAAACGTATTCCGTCTGCTGAGTACATAAGGCCCAGGACAGCCTCCAGCAGGGAGTTCAGTTGCTCTCGCAGTTCCGAGCTAGGAGTCGGCTAGACGAGTAGGTCATCTGATGGATCTCAGCGAGACAGACCACAACGTTCCATTCTCCTTCACAAATTCTTCGTGTCGCTGCGCTATTTCAGGTGGCCTGGTAACTACGGACACCGCCCTATAGCCCTACGGGATGACGCTTCCCGCACATCTGATATCACGCAACTATGTGATGTTATATCATGAGATCATGAACTATGTTTCAGTTGTTGTCTTCGGGACAAACATCGTTGTGAAATTGCGCAGTTTATGAATTATTCTCTATTGTTACTTCAAAATCGCATTTTAACACAACAAACAATAACGATAAAGTGCAAGACACAAAAAGTTGTATCTACTAAATTATTCAAAACGCTTTCCTAAAAGATAGTAGACGTCATCGTAAGCAATACAGCAAAGTTAGGTTATAATTTAATTACAGCGTTAAGGAAATATTTGTTTAACGAAACTTGTATGCAGTTGAGGCCTATAGCTCGGAAAGTCTGTGTTTCACGAACTATTTATTTCTTACACGTTGAACAGAGACAGTTTCATTATTTTCCTTTTTGTCGTTTACCTCTGATCTGTTGTATGCACCAAATAGTGGTAACTTACTGTAGCCTAGAAAGTTAGATTATACTACAAATTTAACATAATGCTCTACGACACAACTCAAATCCATGTGTCTAACATTCGCGGTCAGGGATTTTGCTGAATCAGAGTTTATTACTGGTGTGGTCATAAATGTCGTAGTTGTGATTATTATAAAAAAAGGAAAGTCATTCGGGAAGCTATTGTTACAATTTGCTCCTACCCTGACAGGATCATCGGCAGCCAATGTAAGAAGGTGAAAGAAAAGTAATAAGTGATCTGAGTAAAGATCAGGTACACCCAAAAATAATGCACGAAGAGCATAAGTAATAACAAACATCGAACTACAGTTATAATGTAAAAAAAAGTGTCACTAAACATAGAGACGCCATGAAGACACCTGTAATTTTAGTTAAGTGAATTAGCAATTAAAAGAAAATTCCTTACGGAAGTCGAAGGAAAGAATTGATAAAATTTTAGATCGGCGCCCCAATTTCCCTAATTTGAAATAAAATTGTACATTTACAAGGAGATAAGTTTTGGAAATTCTGAGGAATGACATGTGCTTCTTAGATCTTCAAGGGGATGACTTAGGAAGGGGTGTTAATTGATGGTGATATGCGGAAAGTATGAAATATGTACAAAGTAATCCAAGAACCAAAAGCGTCGTATTTATGATGGATCTATATCAGATTGAATACCTATTATTAATAATATATTGATTTGTGAATATTTTGAAGGGGATCTGTATATAAACTGTCTGGTATTCAGAAGGATAAAAACTCAGTGTCATTTAACCAAGCAGTGAAGAGAGCTCTGCAATAAGTCGGAATCAGACGGACAGCATTCAAAATCGCCAAACTGCGTTTGAGATACTGTTTGTTACAAAGAATATAAGCTCGTATCGCCGACGATTCTGTTAAGCCAAATGTGGTGCGAGAGAGAATAATTAAAGTCAATTGTGATTACAACAGCTGGAAAAAAATATTTGTTCGATACTTTATAACGAAATGAGACACTTTCTCTTCAGATTGCATCAGGAGTGCTCACTAGTCTTTGGTACAAAATTCTGTTTAGAGGAGTTACTTGCAATTACACTGACAATTCGATAGAGGCAAACAAATACAGACATAGTGTGGTTGACGACGTCGGAATGTGATGGTTGTCCAGTATATAAGAAACAAGGGACAAACGTTTTCTGCAAGATGTGATATCCTCACTAACTGCGTCGTAGGTAGTCCTTCTGTGTGGCACTGCGGCGAAATTAGATCCCTCCTCACAGACTACCTTGGTACGAAAAGTCACCAACGACGCAAACCGAGAGAAAAGTAATAATGAAGGTTCTCTGCTGGCGTCGCGAAAATTTTCGCTCAAAGAAGTGACGGTCGAGTTTTAATTTTCTGCAGCAGATGAAAAAGAAAGGAAAGGCTCAATGAAAAGGATCCGAGAGAGTGAAATAATAGAGGTGGTCCTCTGTCTCTGGATTTAAGGAATTAACAGAACAGTTCTTTATGACTCTATCTCGTGGATTAAACATTTCAGTATAGTGATATTGCTATGAGCTGTATCTACAAACTTGTTATAAATGCTGTACTAAAGTAATGTTAACGTACGCAATATCTGGAACGTAGGTCATAATTTAAGCTGAGATTTACAGAGATATCTTTTCAAAGAAACTGAGAAGTAATTGAAACCAATAGCTGAGATCTTCTATGTTTTACGAGCTATTAATGTACAACACGTTGAACCTAGATTGGTCTACATCAAATATAGGTTGATGAATTTCTTAGAAACTTTACCTTCATGTTTATTTAATTACGTCAATAGATGATTATGCTATACCTGCAGTAGCCTATCTCTAAATAAAATATCGTAAATACGATATGTCTACATATATTACAAGAATGATACAAGTTCACGTAAATGAGTAATATTATCGTACGTATCATCGCCCTGTTTACTTCTAAAATAATTTAGTTTCATAGGAGAAATGTACTAAGGAGGTACAACACTGCATCAATCAGTTCGGTTGCCACTTGACTGGTATGGAGACTTTGCAATGACGGATGACGTAACAATCGAATTCAAAATTTGTGATACGAATATCAAATGTCATTGTGGTCACGTCTCACGTGCACGCAGAAATTTCTTCGCCAGTTACGAGGTCGCACCGAGTGTTGGTGTCCCTTCAGTGGACAAAACTGCAGACATCTGTGGTGAGTTCTAGTGTGTTATATCCAAGGGTCGTGGATAGACTGGCCACAGTCGAGCTGATCACTAACCTATTCATTGTAGAACAACAACAAGAATAACTGGTGAACAGCCATACCAATTTACATCTTCTCGCTTCGTATTGCAGACAGCACCGTCCGACTAGTGTATCTGTCTCACCCCAAGAAACAGAGCAGAACGTTTACCTAAGCACATGATTTTGTCCATTGGACTCTAGAAGAATAAAAATAGGTTTCTGTGGTTATGAACCTATGTACCTGTAACACGCCGATGGCAATGTACGAGGGCCACATGAGGCGTTAAAACACACATGTCAGAATGATACCATTCTAGCAAACGGTGCACATATTCACTGCAAGAGATGTTTGTAAGGGGTTAGTGGCCCGGCCGGCTTCGCACGGTTAGCATTATGCACCCACTGGCGGCCGACTTCTATGACGTAGCGATAATGAATTATATACACAAACCTTCGCGTTCAATCAGCCCTTTTATACGTGAAAACCGTATAAGCATGCTTAACAGGAGTTCCTGAGATTAGTACTGATTCTGGTAGTAAGAATTTTGTGTTGCTCAATAACCGGATGCAAGTCTTTCCACAATTTCGGCGCTTTGCGGGTTCGTGACGCAGCCATTGAAGAGGCAAAAGAGGATCTACAATGAAACATGAAAACCGAAATGCTTGTATTTTCTGGCGGATCTCCACAACACTGAGAAGGCTTTGCTAAGTTCAAGCGCAAAATAAAGTATGCGTAGTCGGACATGGATTCGGTCCTACAATTTTCGGATTTCAGGGATAGACGATACTCCGCTTGCCTCCAGTCCCAACGAAGATTCTGAGCAACTTCACTGTTCTCTGGAGTTCCAGCGGTTGTTTACTTTACTTTTCCCTCCAGATACCACCTTCCCTATAGCCGACCAGACCGTAGTTCGCATCACTGCCACCAGATGTCACTTCAAGTGGGAATTAATTGATGAAAATGTGCATGTGGCTAGGACCTCACGAAGGGTAGACGTGTCGCCTGGGCCAAGTCGTTTTAGTTGTCACCACTTCGGCTACTTGCGTGAAGATGAGAATGAAATAATGATGAAGACAACGTAACGCCTAGTCTCCGAGCAGAGAAAATCTCCGATCCCACATGGAATCGAACCCGCCCGTCTCGCAAAGTGACCAGTCAGCTATGGAAGCGGCTATGGAACAAACAACAACACATGTATTACACACTCATCATCAGTTAGAAGCACTAAATTATATACACAACCATTCTTCGTGAATCGGTCTATTAGTGAAAACCGTATCAAAACCGCCACAGCACTCCTTGAGACTAGTGAAAACATACAGACAGAAAAGGCGGCGTGTGACTCTATAATACGAAGAGATGAAAAGGGTTCTCTTATACGTCTGCTTCCATTCTACACCGCTTTGCATACTTCGCTGTCGTATTTTTGTAAGTTTTCAGCTAAACATAACTTTTTTGATGCATTTTGTTGGTTTGTTTGTTACATCACTCTCACGTTGATGAAACAGACTCATTTGCATTGTGCAGCACTTCTTTGAATCCTTTCTATTTCATACATCAATGTAATTTGGTCGTTCTGTAACGATTGCGAAGGGCGAGCCCATATCGGTTATCGAATACTATTTGATTCATAAAGTGATTCTTCGGCTTTCTTGTTCATCATAAGTGAGAACGTGTTAGAACATTTTAAGAGTTTCAGTATCTAGCGTCTGACGAGGAACAGGAAAGGTCGGTAGAAGAACCTGCTGTCCTAAAAGAAAATATTTTTGGTTATTGTACATTACATGCTTGGTTACATTCAAAGACAGGACCGTAAAACCAACACGACAGAACGACTTGTGTCGGTTGCCAGAGATACATGTGGAGATACTTGTCTTCAGGGTGTGGTGCATTCGAACAGACACAGGTAAAGTGATCAGACTAATAACGACAACAGTGTTATTATTGGGTTAGCGCTGTCTTCCACCGACTCCTTCAATTGTTAGCTTCAGTGATCTGGCAATGCTAGCCTCTTGGGTCAGCTGAGCATTAGAGGGCAATAGGCTGCTATAAGAATCCCAGGTATTGTCATAAATTGATCTACTATTTTGACTAATTTTCTGCGATTAATAACGTAGAGTGAAACAAAATATTATTTAAGCTGAAAATGATACGAAAGCTAAAGAGCTGTAGGATGTTTTGGGCCTCGTTTGGTGCAGAGTAATAGTTATCGTGAACTTATCTGTAATTAGCGCGTTTTCTATGCTGTAAACAATGTTTGGGCGTGCTACTCCTATATCCCAAATTTGTGTCTTTACTCCAAATAATATGGCCACAGGCTGCAAATATGGCACCAACCGGATGGTCTTAAGGCATAAAATATTTGTAAATGGCGTAGTTTCACCGATCGTCTTTGTAAACGGTTTAAAATATAATTTATTTTCGGTCCTTATCCTATCTCAACAGATTTGAGCACCTACGGAACTTCAGCGATGTTCGTGCGCTTGACAGTCATCCCACCACCCAGTCGCTATGCATCTGGGGATGGAGGGGCGGGGGCACATGATGCTGCGATCACGAATCCAGATGGCTTGCAAACACGCTCATTGTCCCATGAAGTCCATATACAAGGAGCCTCGACCTCCGTCGGAGTAATGGACACTACACGTACAAAATTTGTGTGTCCAACTCAATTGTTTTTGAGTGTATCTACATACACGACCCTGTACTACATCGTTTTTGTTCTATGAACATTCCAGAGATGTCAGAGATCGAGACATGAGTGAGACCTATTTATTGCACATCGATGTGTTGAGAGATGACATCGATGTTAACGCTTCATGAGAAACTACGTACTTTCATTTTGGCTTGAGGAATGTGTAGTAGCAGAATATGGAATGTTCTCAGATAAATTCGGGACAGTTACAGAAATCACGTTAGCTCTTATGTTGGATTTTAGACGGTTTTTGACAGTCAACTACTTGAAAATGAGAATTACGAGTGTAATGATTACATTTTTCTCGCACTCAGGTGATTAAATTTGTACGTCGTCTGGATGATCTTTAATGAGTACCAGAAGATATTTTAAGGAAAAAATAAATGAGAGCTGAAAGTTTCTGGCAGATCAAAATTGTGTGCCAGATCTAAACTCTAACTTGGAACTTTGGTCTTTCGTGGGTATGTGCTCAACCATCTGACCAACACAAGTACAACTCACAACCAATCGCCAAACCTTTACTTTTTTTTTACCTCATTACAAAATTGAGTTGTGACGGGAAGAACAGGAGGGTGAAGTCGGTGTGTCACAACCCGATGTCTGGCCGTCATTTCGGCGGGGATGGACCATTGCCGGTGGGGCACGGAGATAGCAGATCGATATACCGTTTATCAGAAAAAATACCTTGTATTTCGTAGTTCATGTAAGGCAGTGTTCATCTGTGTCCTCGCATAGGAGAATTGTGCAAAGTAGCGAGTCAGCCAGATAGATAGGGTATATTTGTAGGTTATTGGGAAACTTGTCATATACAGGTTGATTCACTAACTATTGCCACCTAGAATAACTCCGAAAGTATGATAGTAGCTGAAAAGTTTGTGGGTCAAATGTTGCATGGGACAACGGGGACCATAATATGACGTTGTTTGTTTGTTGCTAGGTTGGGTCTTTTCAGAGATTTGAAGGTCTACATTTTTTTTAATGGGATGCTATAAATTTTTGGGCTTATTTTCTGATAGCAGCTATGGAGACGAATCCAGTGATGTGTAACAGTAAGGTCAACGAAGGTCAACAATGTGACATGAACGTCCATTTACACAAGGTGTTCGAAGTGATGATCATTGGTATCGATGCAGTCTTGCAGTCTTCTTATCATGGATTGAGTGGTATTCCTTATCACTTCGGCACTTATCGGAGCACATTCTCTGACAATTCTCTCTCACATATCTTCAGGTGTAGTTGGAATGCCTTTAGAAACAATGTGTTTTACTAATCCTCATAAGACACTGGACTCGCATTCGGAAGGACGACGGTTCAATCCCGCGTCCGGCCATCCTGATTTAGGTTTTCCGTGATTTCCCTAAATCACTCCAGGCAAATGCCGGGATGGTTCCTCTGAAAGGGCACGGCCGACTTCCTTCCCCATCCTTCCCTAATCCGATGAGACCGATGACCACGCTGTCTGGTCTCCTTCCCCAAAACCAACCAACCAACCAACTAATCCTCACAAGAAACAACCCAAAGGCGTCAAGTCTGACGAACGAGCCGGCCACGACACATCTCCTCTTCCTCCAATCCAACGCTTTGGGAATTGCCTCTGCAACTCATTTCTAGCCATGAGCGTAAAATGTGCCGCACACCCACCGTGTTGATACCACATTCTGTTCCTTGTTGCTAAAGGTATTTCTTTCAACAACAGACCTAATGTTTCTTGCCGGAATGTGGTTTACTTCCTACCACAAAGATTTCCTTCGATGAAGCCTATAATTCTGTCCTCCAGAATCCCACACCATACATACAGCGACCACGGTTTGTGGCGTGCAACTTGCTGCAGCCAACATGGATTATCGGTTTCCCAATAATGCATGTTATGGAAATTAACATATCCATGGTTCGTGAATGTGACCTCGTCAGTAAATAAGATCAAATTAATAAATATGTCATCCCTCTGAATCTCAAGTTGAAACCATCGGCTGAATTCATTGTGACGCATACAATCCGTACCAGTTAAGTTTTGGTGGAGACTGATATGGTAAGGATGATGTTTAGAGCGATGCAGAACACGAATAACACTACTCTGGCTCATGCCAAATTCCCTTTCTACTAAACGCGATGTAACACAAGGATCTCGAACCACAGTGGCAAGAATACAAATTTCCGTTTCGCCTTCCCTAGCCGGTAAATGTTTCCGATGGCTTAAAGATACAGTTGTCCTCAATTTATCATACACGTTTAGGATGAGTACGTTGACAATATCTTTCAGCGTATAAGTCTCTAGTTCTCACTGAATTTCGTTGGCATTCTCCGTAAACGAGAAGCATGTCGACTTGTTCTTCGAAGGAATACATCATTCACATTCGCTTGACTCGACGATACTAGTTTTACCGTTTCTATTAGTGTTGTATTGCGAAACCGTCGAATGGTGTTTACATGTCAACGGGACCTTAGATGGATACGCCGTATTCGGCAAATATTTACTGTTTGCACGATATAAGATAGAGAAGATTGTCAGAGCATGTGCTTAGATAAGTGCCTAAGTGATAAGGAATACCACTTAGTCCATGATAAGAAGACTGCAGCACTGCATTGATACCAATGGCCATCACTTCGAACGCCTTCTGTAAATGGATGGTCATGCCACCTTTGTGACCTTCATTGATTTTCAAAGACCTTACTGTTTCACATTGTTTGATTCGTTTCGATAGCCGCTACCAGAAAATAAGTACCAAATTATAGCATCCCATTTTTTTTTTAAAAAAAAGTTGATCTTCATATTTCTGAAGCAACCCCACTTAGCAACAAAAAACCAACATCATATTATGGCTTCCGTTGTCCCATGCAACATTTGTCCCACAAACTTTTCAACTGCTAACATACCTTCGGAGTTATTCTAGATGGCAATAGTTAGTGTCTCACCCTGTGTAAAACGCCCTGATGTCAGATGGAAAGAAAGGTGCACAGAAAGTCTTCCACTCCGTCGACAACTGGACTTCTGGCGTTGTGCCTCCAGTGTGTTGCACGCTAAGTGCATCAACAACAACGTATAAAAATCTTTCAGTTACAATGGCGCGTTTTCGGAAGAGGAACGTGCAACTGACTAAATTTGACGAAATAGCTGGCCATGTGAGACAGCTTAGGAGCAATGGGCGCCATGTTTGTCTGTGGGGCACGTGAACCTGGCACAAGAAAATACCAAGATGCAGGTGGTGAAGGCTGTGGCTCTGGTCCAAAGGTTAACAAGTCTGAGTAAGAAGTAGGTGAAGATCTTTTACTGAATATTGACGATGATGCAAGCAGAGACGATGTACCCAACGGCCTGTTGGAGTTGACGTCTCAGAATCTATGGGACTACTTCGATGGCATGGACCAATTTAGGGGACACGTATGTTTTGATATAAGCGACTCTGCGATAAGTTCAGACTGGGCAGGAGATTGTTGTGGACTTGGTAAAGGATGGACAAAAGCAATCAGTGGAATTGTTTCATTGTGACATGCTGGTTGGAACAGGGAAAGTCGATACCCAAGTAATGTAGCCCTGTCACAATGTGCACGCATAGTTGTCCCTCATCTAGGAGTCCACATACACTATTTTTATGACCTTCCATATGGTACCGTCGAGGTGGCTACCCGAATATTGTAGGTAATTTTGGATCCATACCATGATTTCATGTATTTCCATGGATGAGCATGCTGGAACAGGAGGTCGTCCACATAGGCCCTGAAGCAGAACGTGTGGCCTCGCAATGTAAGTCCGAAAACATGAGGCCTTTGATGAGAGACTGCGGGAGATCAAGCACTGATAGTGGACAACGGGTATCTGTGCCTCACCGTCGAAAAGGGATTGGGAAAGCCAATCGTCCATTCACCTGGACCATGAACGTCTCATTGCTGAGTAAGCAGCGAATGGCTTCTGTGAATGTTCTTGGCGGGGGGGGGGGGGGGGTGGAGGAAAGTCCATGCGTTCTGCTACTAAGAGGAGAAAATCGGTGTGGACTCGGTCGAAGGCACTGCTCAAATCTGTCGACACCAGTGCCGCACATAGAGCGAAAGACGCAGTCAGCGTAATAAGGCAGCATCTTTCACCTGATCCCATCTGGACAGTGGCCCCACAGCCTCCCTATGTTTGTTTTTGAGGAAGTACTGCAGGTAACACTGCACGCAAGCGTACCGTCAACCCTGTAGTACCAAGCACGACTAATGACCGATTCTCACAGCTTTACTTCTGCTAGTACAAATAAATCCAAGCCCCACAGAAGCTCTCGAGCGAAACGTGCCAGACTAGCACTCCTGGAAGAAAGTATATGCGGATACATGTCTTAGCCACAGACAGGGGAAAGTTACCAGAGTGGCATTTCCACTCTGCTGTGGAGTGTATGCAAACAGAAACTCACTGGCGTATTGAAACTGTGTGACAGACCGAAACTCAGGATCTTTGCCTTTCGCGGCCAAGATCTCTACCCACTGAGCTACCCAAACACGAATGACGACCCTTCCTCGTTGTTTTATTTCCTCCAGTCCCCCATATTCTACCTCCCTAATAACACCGAAGCCCACCTAAGAATCTTCCAAGACTAGGACTCCTCGAGGAACAGATACTGCGAAGATATGGCTTAGCCACAGCCTGGGGGATGTTTCCACAATAAAATACACTCCCGGAAATTGAAATAAGAACACCGTGAATTCATTGTCCCAGGAAGGGGAAACTTTATTGACACATTCCTGGGGTCAGATACATCACATGATCACACTGACAGAACCACAGGCACATAGATACAGGCAACAGAGCATGCACAATGTCGGCACTAGTACAGTGTATATCCACCTTTCACAGCAATGCAGGCTGCTATTCTCCCATGGATACGATCGTAGAGATGCTGGATGTAGTCCTGTGGAACGGCTTGCCATGCCATTTCCACCTGGCGCCTCAGTTGGACCAGCGTTCGTGCTGGACGTGCAGACCGCGTGAGACGACGCTTCATCCAGTCCCAAACATGCTCAATGGGGGACAAATCCGGAGATCTTGCTGGCCAGGTATAAAATAAATAAAATAAAATATAATAAATAAAATATTTCAATTATTCACTATTTGTGATGTATATGATTGTGATTGGTTGTAATTGATATTTCCTTATCTGGAACGTGGACGTTTAATTATTCGGAATCAGACGCTTGACAATGGCTATTTGGTAAGGGCAATGTTACTCGTAGTTGACCGTGAAATAAAACTGAAATAATCGGACTTCGTAATTAAATCGTTTCCAAAGACTGCTGCGGTAGGTACGGACTCATAATCTAATCTCAATATTACAATGATTTGCCAGCCATGCCAATACGTCGTACAGAGGTGATTGTCTACTGAACATAAAAAAGTTACATAGTTAGTTAAATCAGATATATTCAATGAAATTGCCTACAGTTCATAATCCTACTTACTTTTACAAATACAAATTCTTTACAGAATCGAGTGCCTAGTGTGGTTGCAACTCGCAGTATTCTTCTATAACATGAAAATATGGCGGTGTGCCAGACAATAAAATAAAATACGTGCTTCTCGCACCACTTCTACCAGAGCTCTCCCTTCTTAAACAAACATAAGAGTAACGTAATTATGCTTTTGTTTTATCAGCGACACAGCGCTGCAGTTGTGTGCCATAGGCTTTATTTATTTGTCACTGATTATTTATTTAATTAATATTTCGCGTTTCCGCGGAAACTCACGCTCGGCATGCAAATGTGCCTTTATATTGCCCCCTGAATTGCGAGGCGAAAGGACACACCTGCAGGCGAGCAATTCACCTAGAGGCACAAGAAAATCTAAGTTATCTACAACTATTTACATGACTTACATTACACACATTATACACATTATGTACAAAATTTGAATGACGCGGGTGCGCCGTAAAAGTTCTTATGTTGGCAGATAGAGTGCGCACATGCGCAGAAGCGTCTGTGTGACTCCGGCACTGCCGTTATATTGTACAGTTAGATCACGCGGCACAGTATTGCAGTTCATATTGTTCGTGCGCGCGCGTTTCTAAATCGTTGCACAAAGAAAATATTCAAGCAAGATTTCATATGAAGACTACATTCTATGACAGGTAACTTAGTTTTAAATTTACAATATTTGTTATAACACAATACAACTTAGATTGTTGAATGTTTCTTAGATACATAGTATTGTTTTGAAATACTTCAAAGAAAAATGTCCGTATGTTTCAGGTGCGTTGACCTATACACATCGTGACGTTATTTCAGTTCATATTCACCTGCTGCACAATAATTTTTTACAGGTTAGTGTCGTCGTGGTAAAGTTTTTTGATCACAGTAACATCGTTGTATAACAACGTGATTAATACATAAGCGTGTCCATTTCCCATTTCCATTATAGTCGTTGTGCTACAGTTCGTTGTGACAAAAAGCATTGTTTATTACAGATCTGACGTGACCCGTCGAGTAACTGGTCCACGTGCAGTTCGTTTTTTACATTCCGTGGAAGCTTGGTTGCAGAACCTCGGACGGCACATAGCTGGCGTCGATTCTTGGACAGTCCAGGTAAGAGTGTCCGTCACATTTCGAGAACATTTCATTCCCTGAAGTTCCAACCAAAATTCTTCCACCCGTCGTGTTGTTTTCTGGACAGGCACTTTGTGTCCATTTAATCCAGTTAACGTCTTGAAGTTAGGTACTGTAGTAATGTCACTAGACGATGCACGAATTATGCACTTCACATTTTCAGTTCTTTTTTTTTTTTTTTGCTGAATATAGCTCACCTAAATGTTCGTAGTTATTAATCAAAGAAATGGTTCATCGCGTTTACATAGGTACGATGCATAATGAATGGCATTAACCGTTTCTTTCACATAGGTTTCTGCGTGGTTGCAGAGTTAGTAATGTTCGTTAATGTCCGTGAACAGTGGTTCACTATGCAATGTCTTTTTGGCACTCGTTTTGTTCCAATTTTTTACATAGTAACAGTTACATTATACATCATTGAAAGAAAAATAAACATGAGTAATCGTACATATACACGTCACATATTTTCTTAGCATAAACATAATTCAGTTGCACATAAACATGTTTACATCATCATTACATAGCTATGGGTTATTACATTGTGTCACATTTGATTACATGAATTGCAGATATTGACGTCCTCTTTATCGGTTTTGCTGGAATTTTATCGATGTTTATTTTATGATGTCATCTGAAATTAAGATTGGTTAGACACAACATTCATTACATCAGTAGGCAAGACCAGGCATTTTCACTACTCAATAAATACTCAAAATAATAAGAGACGGAAAACTGTTCGATTCCCCGCGTTTTGTGCGTGTGTGTATAGTGGCCTTGACTACTGATAGATGCTTTTCGTGTTGAGAGATGTGCGTCTAATCTATTTTTCGAAGTAAAAGATCGCTTCACAGATGACGTCTGTCGGTTCGTCAGGTGTCATACCAAGTCAGTGGTACCTACAGTAACAAATGTTTCGTGAAAAATTAATATATCATTCACTGCTACGTAAACATAAATTTTATTTTAATATTCCGTCTTCCAGGTGGTGGCGCGCGCTGGAAGAAGAGTTCTTCTGCCTTCAACTGCGTCACTGGAACCGCTGAAATGAAAATTTCTATACTACTTATTATCTGTGTTGTAGCAACAGAGTTTTTCGAGTTGCTTAGCAATGTTTTGATGGGTATGACTTTGACATTATTCCGCATGAAATGCTCTAAGATCTCGGTGTGCGTATAGCCCAATAATTTTGTTAGTTCTACGATGTTGTAACAGATACGCACCAGGATGCGGTATGTTAATAATTATATAAGGTCCTTCATATAGCAGACGCGTTACATTGTGGACTAAACCTCGAAATAAATATACTTTTAATGTTATTGTCCTTCAAGAAATTTCTCCATTTGTACCCAGAGTAGTATGCTGCATTATCTGACAGAATTGCTTTAGGTTTTCCCACGTGCGTCAGGTAATCACTTGAGAATCTTCGTATTATAGCACTTGCAGTGGCGGATTTTAAAGCATAAAGTTTTACATGTTTAGAAAATATATCGTAAAAAGCTAAGATATATTTGACGCCTCCAGAGCTTGCTGGATGCGGTCCACTGATGTCAGTACACAGAATTTCCAGGGGTTTACTGGGTAAAATAGAATGTAAATCTGTTTTTGTGGATAAATTCTGAGGTTTTAATTTTTGACATATGACACATGTTTTCAGTTCCCTGTAAATTTTTCTTCTCATATTGCTAAAATAACAGTATGTGCTGATCTTTGCTAAACACTTTTTCGTCCCATAATGACCCCAAACTAAGTGTGTGTGCCAAATCAGATTACGTTCAGACTCTTTGGGAATGCATACACACCAGTTAGTAGCATTTGGATGTCGGCGATAAAATAACACATCATTGTGTAACTTGTAATACTTAGTCAAAGGATGATTGTGTTTTTCTACCAGTAATGTTATTATCTTATACCAGTGAGGATCAGATTTTTGTAATTCAGCCATGTTTCTGCACATATCAATATAATATTGGTGATACTGCTTATCTTGCATTAAGAGAATCCTGTAGTCATTTACATTTTCCAAGTCACTGTTGGTATCATTCATACCTTGTGGAAGTCTAGACAAAGCGTCTGCAATGGTGTTGTCCTTACCTCTTATGTATTTAATTTCAAAAGAGTAGTTCTGAAGTGTAACTGCCCATCGTGATAGTCTAGGATGTACAAGTTTACAAGTTAACAAAAATGTCAGGGCCTGGTGGTCAGTGTAAATTACTGTATGTTTTCCAAATAAATAATAATTGAATTTCTTGAATGCCCGTACTATGGAAAGTGTTTCTAACTCAGTAGTGGAGTATGTACGCTCACATTCAGATAAAGTACGACTCGCAAACCCAATAATTCTTATCTGTTCCTTTTCTTTATTCTTTACAACTTGAAATAAGCAACATCCCAAGCCAGTACGTGAAGCGTCACAAGTCATACAAAAATCTAAATTGAAATCTGGATGGCTCAATAAGTTTGCATTCACTAAGGCATGTTTAATTGTATTAAAGTCATTCTGGCACTGTTCTGACCATATCCAAACTTGATTCCTTCTGAGTAGATTTAGCAGATGTTTACTGTTCAAAAGTGGTTGTGGCAAAAAACGTCTGAAAAATGAACATAGCCCAAGGAATGATTTTAACTGCTTTTTAGTTCGAGGGCTAGGAAAGTTTCTGATAGCATCTAATATACTGGGATCAGGACGTATGCCCTGTGAATTAATGATATGTCCTAAATATTTTATCTCACTGCAACCAAACTTTGATTTTCTAAGATTGGCTGTGACTCCAGCTTGTGCAAATTTTTCTAAAATTCTTTGAAGTGTGTCAACGTGTTCATTCCAAGACTGTGTAGCTATCAGTATATCATCTACATAGTGTGTGACTGTCTCAACTAAATCGTCGCCAAGCACGGTATCCAGGGCTGTAATGAATACCCCAGAACTGACATTCAGTCCGAAAGGTAGAACACAAAACTGATAGGTTCGCCCCCCGAACATAAATGCAGTATATTTCCGAGAATCAGGAGTGATACCCACCTGCCAAAATGAATTAGCGAGATCTATTGTGGAAAAATATTTTGCATCTAGAAATTTCTGTAATTGCTCTTCTAAATTTTCGGGTTTTGTGTGAACTGGTAAAATTATTTCATTAATTGCTCGTGCGTCTAACACTAACCTAATGCTTCCATTTGATTTTTTGACAACAAGTAGAGGACTACAGTAAGGTGAGGTGGATGGTTCAATGACCTTCCAGTCTAACATTTGTTTTAATTCTTGCCACACAGCAGGTCGTTGAGATAACGGTACGTTATATGTCTTGTGGTAGAAGATCTTGTGAGGCTTAACTTCAATCTTGTTCACATACGTGTTGATAACACCTAATCGTTTGGTAAAAACTTGTAAATATTTGGATAACACTTCCTGTAGTTTTATACGTTCATGTGCACTGAGAGCTGTAGCTTCATTTATCTTATGATCAAGCAATGTTTTCAAGTCCATTAGCTCTGTGTCAGATGAGTGTGTGTGCGTGTCTTGAATGTCATTGTCAAGTACTAACTGAACCTTGTACCCTGTACAGTGTTTGTCATGCTTTAGAGTTCTCCTGTCCAAATCAATAATAATTACACTGCCTTTATCCTTTAAAATACATTTACCTTCGGAGAAGTCTATAATGCAGTCCTTCTCGCTCATAATATCTATTCCTAATATGCAATTTGTCACAAGGTTTTGTACAACCAGGAATGGCCATTGTACGGTTCCATTACCTATTTTAATGTTTACAAAAACTTGCTTCGTAACCCTACATGACTTATTACCTAGTGCAGTAGTTATTTTACAGTTTTGGGCAGGAAACTCAGGCACGGGTTCCAATTCACACATCTTTTTATAGAAATTAAAAGACGAAACGCTCACAGCTGCACCTGTATCTAGGATAATAGTAGTTGGAATCCCACCTACTACACCAGTAGTAGATGCTAAAACAATTTCATTTGTGTTTGAACGACATTGTGTACTGTCTTGCAAAAGTTCATCTGATATATTGTTATTGTGGTTGTATCTTATAAATAAAACAGGTAATTTTTGTTTAGAGTTATTCGGCATATCATTATTCTGTTGTTCAAGTGTGGTGTCAAATAACTGATTAACATTGAAGTCGCCCCCCAAGAATTCTTCAGCCACGACCTGGGGCATAGAAGTGACTGTTTCTAGTTTGTCGGATTAGCATTTGTACTAGGTACTGACACAGATTGAGGTTGTGTATCAGGTGTCATTTCTATTATATTCACATTCGGATATTGCCTATTGTGATCTCCAAACTTTTGCGGTTGTTGTTGCTGTTGCGCATTATAACTTACCTGTCGGTCGTAAGGTATGCTCCAATTTTGTCCTGGTGGCTGCTGTGGTAAAGCAGTGTTTGAATGAAAGTACTGATCATTACGAGTCCAGCCTTGACGCTGTCTTGGCTCGTAGTTATTATTATTTCTATTTCTGTTTGTGCTTTTGTCGTTCCCTTTGTATCCGTTGTTACCGTTGTAGTTATTACCGCGGTGCCTTTTGTATGGATTGCCGCATGAAGTGTTATTACTGTTGTAACTATTGTTTGTATTGGAATACGCGTGTTGATTTTGATTTCCGTATTGAGACGGCATGTGAGTTTGCTGTTTTTGCTGTACCGCGTATCCAACTGTGGGCGCGCCAGAATTGAGTTGGCAAGCCTGCATGTTTTGCATTCCACTAGTGTAAACATTGTGGCTGCTGTTTTGCCGCGCGAAGCGCTGATCTTCAAGTAACATGTCAACCGAATCTAAAGCTGTTAAGAAATAATCTGAATCGTCATCCGGGATATGTAGGAGTTTTTCTTTAATGTTGAAAGGCAATTTGGCCTTCAACGCACGGAGTATATCGCGTGTTGCGACTGGTTCGTCTAAAAAGTGTCCCATGTTCAAGTATTTTTTCAAAATATCTGCGTAAGTTGCCATTTTTACTGTTAAAAATTTCAGGTTCTAGGATTTGTCTTCTGAGTCGCTCCTGGACGGATTGCGACCTGAATTTGTTCAGAAAAGCACGCTCAAACTCACTGTACGTGGTACATACGTCAGCTTGACTGTATGCCCAGACAGCTGCATCGCCTTGGATGTAACCGACAATATATGAAATCTTTTTCCGGTCACTCCAAGTGCGTGGAAATGCGTTACTAAAAGATTTAAGAAAAATCACCGGATGAATGGTTCGTTTTTCTGGGATAAAAATCTGAAATTGCCTGTATTTCATTAAGCTTTCTTCTTCCTTCGCATTGTGATATGGATTTATTCCACTGTAATTACTGCTATGTTCAGCTGGCGAGTAATTACGATAATGTTGCTGTGGTTTACCATGATAATAGCTTGTGTTTGTGTTTGCACATCGTGGTATGTATTGTAGTCGTGGTGTGTTTTGTTCTTGTGTGTTTGTCGTGTGCGGTATGTGTGTGTCATACTCGAATGTATATTGGTTCCTGAACTGTGCATTTTGACTGATATTTTCGTTACATTCAGTCTGTGGTCGATCGGTGAATTCTCTCATGGGTGCAGTGACGGATTGTACTGCATCACTGATCAGCTGTTTGTTATTAGTCCTGTATTCCGCTACGGAGTCGTGCACAATTGTTGGTAAATTTTCACGTAAGCATCTATCAAAATGTTTGTCTTTGTTCACTACCCAATCATGAAATTCTTTATTAATGTTTTGAAAATGAGCTGTGGCATCAGATTGTAAGATGTCAGTCAGGTGTTGTTCAACATTGTCAAATTTATTCTGCACGTCAGTAATTCGTCTTTCAAGGTTGTCGTGCACTAAAGGATATGTTTGAATTTGCTCAGTAAGAACTTCACACGTGACATTAAGGTTTTTTACTTGTGTCTGTAAAAGTGCTACGTCAGTTGTAGTCTTTTCTTGTCTCGTATTAAGCTGGGAAAATTTAGTACTGAGTTCATTCATCTGTTTGGTCAGTGTGGCGTCTATAAGTTCCACACGTTTACATAAAATGTCATTACCTGTCTTGAGTGCTATGAGGTCAGATTTAATTTCGTCATTTTGTGTCCTTAAGGTTGCCATGTTCTCCGCGTTCTGTTTCATTAACATTTGTAACATGTCGCCAATGTTTACCGTTTGCAAGGTCTGTGCCCCCGCCGCGTCATTAGACGTGACGTCATGCATTAACATGGGCTCTGACTGAGACTTTGAAATTTTTGTGGTGGACGGGCTATTGTCAAAATTTCCGTCAACACTTGCGTCAATGTTTGATAAATCGTCACTACCGGTTGCTGTCGTAAAGTCATTTTCTAACATTTGTCTCTCGTCCGAGTCGGATTGTGTCTGAATAGTACGTCTTTGCTGTTCCATTTTTGCGTATTGATTTCTAGTTATTACCATGCCACACGTGATATATGTTTCAAGAAAATATTTGACACTGATTTTAAAATAAGATGCAGTTGAGCATGAATCGCTCGTAGCAACAATGGCTGTCCGTTAATTTAAAAATGTAAACTGAATTTGAGATTATTGGTAATGGCTGCTGGCCATGTTACATCATATCGTACAGAAGTCGGCCATATTGTACACTCGTGTATTGGTATTGTTGCATACGTTATTGTTTAGGGAAAAGTACTGAGAATGGAATTTATTACTGAAAACTGTTATGCGCAAAAGAAACACTACAGAATTTACTGAAAAGCTAATACACTGAATTTATATGTCTGGTCAAGCCTGCTAATGCAAAGATGCTGCGTCTTACCTTATTTTGCTGGAAGTTTCATTGCGTCTTCCGGCAAAACTTTAGAATTGGAAAATATCTTCAGATTTTTGTTATCTCTCATACATTCACGTCCAGGTCCAGAAAGTTGATTTTTGACATGAAACAAAAAGAACAATGTAACAAATGACAAATTGAACAACGTCCTGTCACGGTCGCCAATATAAAATAAATAAAATAAAATATAATAAATAAATAAAATATTTCAATTATTCACTATTTGTGATGTATATGATTGTGATTGGTTGTAATTGATATTTCCTTATCTGGAACGTGGACGTTTAATTATTCGGAATCAGACGCTTGACAATGGCTATTTGGTAAAGGCAATGTTACTCGTAGTTGACCGTGAAATAAAACTGAAATAATCGGACTTCGTAATTAAATCGTTTCCAAAGACTGCTGCGGTAGGTACGGACTCATAATCTAATCTCAATATTACAATGATTTGCCAGCCATGCCAATATGTCGTACAGAGGTGATTGTCTACTGAACATAAAAATGTTACATAGTTAGTTAAATCAGATATATTCAATGAAATTGCCTACAGTTCATAATCCTACTTACTTTTACAAATACAAATTCTTTACAGAATCGAGTGCCTAGTGTGGTTGCAACTCGCAGTATTCTTCTATAACATGAAAATATGGCGGTGTGCCAGACAATAAAATAAAATACGTGCTTCTCGCACCACTTCTACCAGAGCTCTCCCTTCTTAAACAAACATAAGAGTAACGTAATTATGCTTTTGTTTTATCAGCGACACAGCGCTGCAGTTGTGTGCCATAGGATTTATTTATTTGTCACTGATTATTTATTTAATTAATATTTCGCGTTTCCGCGGAAACTCACGCTCGGCATGCAAATGTGCCTTTATACAGGGTAGTTGACTTACACCTTCTAGAGCACGTTGGGTGGCACGGGATACATGCGGACGTGCATTGTCCTGTTGGAACAGCAAGTTCCCTTGCCGGTCTAGGAATGGTAGAACGATGGGTTCGATGACGGTTTGGATGTACCGTGCACTATTCAGTGTCCCCTCGACGATCACCAGTGGCGTACGGCCAGTGTAGGAGATCGCTCCCCACACCATGATGCCGGGTGTTGGCCCTGTGTGCCTCAGTGGTATGCAGTCCTGATTGTGGCGCTCACCTGCACGGCGCCAAACACGCATACGACCATCATTGGCACCAAGGCAGAAGCGACTCTCATCGCTGAAGACGACACGTCTCCATTCGTCCCTCCATTCACGCCTGTCGCGACACCACTGGAGGCGGGCTGCACGATGTTGGGGCGTGAGCGGAAGACGGCCTAACGGTGTGCGGGACCGTAGCCCAGCTTCATGGAGACGGTTGCGAATGGTCCTCGCCGATACCCCAGGAGCAACAGTGTCCCTAATTTGCTGGGAAGTGGCGGTGCGGTCCCCTACGGCACTGCGTAGGATCCTACGGTCTTGGCGTGCATCCGTGCGTCGCTGCGGTCCGGTCCGAGGTCGACGGGCACGTGCACCTTCCGCCGACCACTGGCGACAACATCGATGTACTGTGGAGACCTCACGCCCCACGTGTTGAGCAATTCGGCGGTACGTCCACCCGGCCTCCCGCATGCCCACTATACGCCCTCGCTCAAAGTCCGTCAACTGCACATATGGTTCACGTCCACGCTGTCGCGGCATGCTACCAGTGTTAAAGACTGCGATGGAGCTCCGTATGCCACGGCAAACTGGCTGACACTGACGACGGCGGTGCACAAATGTTGCGCAGCTAGCGCCATTCGTCGGCCAACACCGCGGTTCCTGGTGTGTCCGCTGTGCCGTGCGTGTGATCATTGCTTGTACAGCCCTCTCGCAGTGTCCGGAGCAAGTATGGTGGGTCTGACACACCGGTGTCAATGTGTTCTTTTTTCCATTTCCAGGAGTGTATTTATTATGCAGCGGAGTGTGGACTGATATCAAACTTCCTGGGATATCAAACCTGTGCGCCGGTTTGAGATTAGAAATTGGGAACTTTCCCTTTATATGGTAAGTGCTCTACAGACTGAGCTGCCCAAACACGACTCACGACTTGTCCTCACAGATTCACTTCCGCCTGTCCTCTTATCATTCTTTCCAAAACGTAAAGAAGCTGTCCTGCGATACATAATGACTAGTACTCCTGGAAGAAAGGGTAATATGTGTGTCCACAACATCCATTCTTTCAGGTGTGCTGGTCTCGCAGGTTCTGTTGGAGCTTTTGTGTGAGGTTTCTAAGGGTAGAGAACTGCTGGCGGAAGTAGGGCTTTGTGGAAGTGTCGTGCGTTGTGCGTGGGTAGCTCACTAGGTAGAGCACTTGGCTGTGAAAGGCAAAGGTCCATAGTTCGAGTCTCGTTCCGGCACACGGTATTAATGTACCAGAAAGTTTCATATCAGCACACGCTCTGCTAGAGTCAAACTTGCATTCTATTTCAGTTTCTCAACGTTTGAAAAGAGTTCTTCCTAAACATTTTATAAACGTAGAAATGTGTCCACTCAGACTGTTACCTGAATAAAATATTTGATGTTTGTTACCCGAATAAAGTATTATATGTTTCGGTCCACACTCGCACAAAAATAATCTATGTACTCACCATTTAAGCATAAGCAGGTAGAGGAAATCATACTAATACGATATATTCCCTCGACAGTAGCTGCGATTTACATTCATTCGATCAACGATTTTTACGTACCTTGGAATGTTCTTTCTTAATTTTTACTACATGTACGATCTCCATTTGCTTGCATACTATCATGCATATAACACATTACAGTTGCCATACGGTTGCCGTTGCGTGATAGTGAGCAATGAACATTCCATTGGAAACAGCTCTATCTTTTAATCAAATTGTGATGACTGTTGACCCAACCCTAAGGGAATATATATATATATATATATATATATATATATATATATATATATATGATTTGTGAAAGAGTATACTTACGGTATAATCTAAAGCCTTGGAGCATTATTTAAACCACACAGACAGATCTGGCAGAACATGATGACCAACTATCTAAACTCCGCTATGTCTACCATTGCCAGAGATAATAGTGCGCGTCGCGGCATGGAGACAATGATCAGCTTTGACTCCACGTTCAATCACATCCCATATGTCTTGTAAATAATATATTCCAGAATCCGTAACGCAGGAAGAAGAAGAAGACGATTTCAGCTATCAGTCGTCCTTTTTAAATTTTATCAGCAGATCTAGATTTCAGCTACAAACTAGCCATTCTGAATGCACTATCATTTTTGAGCAATGCATGTAATGCCTGTTGGTCGGGCTTAATCTGCAGTTCATCGAATACTGAAAGGTTCATTGAATACACAAGAGCTGCTCCCCTTGGAGGCGACAGATTAATGGCCTCCCACCGTTATGAAGAATGTTATGAATATATCGGGATTCATCAGACCATTTAACACTCTGCTACTGCCTCAACATCCATTGCCGATAGTCACATGCCAATTTCAGTCGTAGCTGCCAGTGTTCATGGGTCGTCGGTTGCGGAGGCCGATTGTTAGGAGTGTTCGGTGCACTGTGTGTCCAGACACACTTGGAATCTTCCCTGCATTAATGTCTGATGTGACTTCCGCCACACTTCGCCTCTTATTCTGTTTTACCAGTCTACACAACCTACGACGTCCGAAATCAGTAATGAAGCGTGGCCGCACCATCCACAACGTCTCGACATGCTTTCACCTTCATTTCGCCACTTGTTCAAGACACTCACTACAGCAATCTTCGAACACGGGGTAAGTCGAGCAGTTTCCGAAATGCTTGTGCCGAGAGTTCGGGCCATCGCAATATGTCTCGGTCAGACTCAGATAGATCGCACGCTTTTCCCATTCTACACACTGACGGCACACTAACTGATACTATATACACCGCGCGTGTGTCTGACGTGTAGTCATTTTTTGCCAGGTGATTGTGTTATTGCCTGGAAGCGTTTAGATCGAAAGTAGATCAATGGTCATAATGTTCTGGCTGATGGGTGTATAGTCTGGATTTCCCATAAATAATACACTAAAGCACTCTTTTCTGGAAAAGGAAATATGGAAGACAAAAATTTAGCGATCATTGATCACGAAGTTTTAGACATGGAACAGAAGCCTGGATTGGACAATGATGTAAGGACGAGAAACCAGTCGCTGCATTTTTAAAGGTGTCATTCCTTAGTCATTCAGTAAAAATGCAGAAGCGTAAACCAAGATATTCGGGCAGTAATTTGTACCCTACCCTCCAGAGACTGAGGGCCACGTTTTAACTATAAGCAACTTCGTTAGGTGTTAGCCGGAAATGTGACTAGCCACGTATGATACAGGTTAATGGAGACGTTATTCAACGGTTTGCACAACATAAGAACGAAAGTAATTTTCGCATGACGTGCCACTGCCAACTAAAGTAGCCTGCTGAAACCTGAACCGGACATAGAAAAAAACCGCCGCAGTGTAGTAAGAAAGGTAACGGAGAGAAATACGCAATGAAAAAAGCAGAAACGACACATTTGTTGAAAGATAATACCTACACCAGCGTCACCGGGATTTATCATGGTAACTAGGACATTACAAATGGCTGAATACGGTTTTTAATAGGGCCTGTAATGTCCACGGATGGAAATGCATGCACGGGAACGTGAACCCACTCTGGCAACATGGTTGGTAAAGAGTTCTTCCACCGGCCTGGATGGTCCTTAGTGCATGAGGATTGAGAAATACGCCACCACAACGCATCCCTTAAGTGCTCAGTGTCATTTTAGTCGGCGGAATCTGCAAGCCAGTCCATTCGGCGAATCCTCTCATTCCGTGAGCTCGTTCACCTGTGCGCTGGTCGATATGATCGCGCGTTGTCATCTATAAAAATGGTCAGGGGCGAATGGAACCCTGAAAAAGCACACATGGTGAACGACTACAGCGTCACAACAATATTGACCGATGTTTGTACCGTGTGCAACTGTTTGGAGGTTATTGCGCCCCTCCAACATTATTCCTCCCGACACCATAGTACTTGGTACACCAAAAGAATGAAGCACCTTGCCGTCACATGACGAGAATCGAGAACATGTAGTGCACATAGAAACGTTGTGGAACAAGATTGTATTGGTTGCCAGCATGGGAACATGTAGTTATGGCATCTCAGATCAATGATCACGTCCCACCTCTTGTAATGTCCATTGGAGCACCGTGAGACGCGGTGACGTCACTTCGATTATTGTCTTTGAATGTCATTTCTCTCAGTCTCGTTGCGTATCTCTTTCAGTTACCTTTTGTGTCAATACACTATCTTTTCTTCTTATGTATCATCATCGAGGTATATTACTTGTCAGTGATGTATCAAGAGAAAGTTATTTTCATCCTTGAGCTTCCACATAAAAATATTTTTACATCCTTCAAAATCAGAGGAGAAAATGCATCATACAAACGTTACTTAACGGGCAGAGCAACAACAAAAAGATTTTAGCATACAATGCCGAAAATAATAAAAACAAATGACTGGAACACATTGCTAGCCATCAAGACGCTCCAACACCGATTACAAAACTGATTACATTTATTTACATTATAGTAAGTAAGCTGTACTTTTTTTCTGATTTCTGCTGACTATTACTTATATTTAAGAGAACTTTATAAAAGAGCACGGTACTCTCTTAGTCACATTCAGACATATCTGGTGAAATGGAGTGCTTCCCGGCGAACCCTTTGAAATAAGGCGGGGTTTCCTTTGATATTCCTGCACTGCATCTGATGGCCTCTTGATGCTAAAATGAAACTACTTGTAGTTCGTGCGTTTCGGTCCGCGCACTGCACCGATAAGTAATTGGGATTCACGTCATCGACATGTCCCTATTCTTTCTTCATTAAATTACCATATGAAAATAATAAAGAAAAACATTATCCGTACAAAGAAGCCACATTAACAAGGTACAGCTATGTATATACATATATTATGCTGAAAATGATATTTGTTTGTGATATCATTACATTTACTTTAACTGGATGTATTTTTATGTCCATTTCAGTTAATTACGTAATTAATTGTTTTGATATATTCACTTTAATTACACTGCAATGAGCAATTATACAGTTGAATATTGATGTCACAAAATTCACGACCCCCTAACTAAAGCTTGTTCCGTTGCACCTCTAAAAGGATATTATACATGATTATGTAAGATCTAACATCTTGCCAAAATATCGGCCGACATCATTTTGCGGTAGCGTCCAAAGAATTTTCGTCGTGAAACTTCGTGGCAGGAAAGACTATTTGTAGAACAGAGGCTTCATGTTCCTTGCTTCGTTTAGCATTTGCTGAGGTGATCAAGGAGGTCTTACAAAGAATCTCAAACCGTCTTGCTGTCAGAAGACTCTTACGAAGGAAAGGACGTCTGAGAGCGTCTTGACAGCTTATCTGATAGAGCACATGCACAGAAAGTCCAAGTCCAGCCTTTAGTTTTACTGTCGTTACCAACGGTTGTGAACTAGACTAACAATTTCTCATCAGCCCCAACATTATTCACGGAGACAGAGGTTTTCAGATACAATGATACGAAATAACTTTGATATATTGAGTTGACTCACTTACGGGACCCAGGAATATGTACGCGTCTTTGGACTAGTTAGCACAAATGTTGCTTTGTGTTGGTCAAGGAAAGCGAAACTGAGTGACGCACAGTTTCAAACCGACGCGTGGAATGACAGTAGTTTTCTGTCAAAAAGTTACACGTTTCACAGTAAGATACATCCTGTGAGTGACGTAAGATAGTTAACCGTTTATTCTTATGATAATGGTTTTCTAATGATACTAGACATGTCAGATTCATACAACAACAACAAAAAATCTTAAACTAAAAAGAATGCAATTTAATAATTCCGTAGAGATATATTTAACTCCAAAAGTACTGTTACCCGACATAAGAGGACTTTGGACGGTCTAACTGTGTGTACAGGAAAGTCTTTTCTCCAAAACAATATCCAACAGATTTGAGCCATCTTCGTTGGATTAGGCTTCATTTAAAGGCTGAAAATAGGCTCTGAGATGACAAAAATCATGGGTTTATTCCTAATATCATATCGGGCCTCATTTTGCTCGGCGTCATGGAGCAGTTCGACGTGGCATAGACGCAGTAAGTCATAGGAATCCCCTGCAGAAATATTGGGCCATACTATCTCCATAGCTGTCTATAACTGCGAAAGTGCTGCCGGTGGAAGATTTTGTACATGAACTACCTCTCCATTTTGTCCCATTGATGTTCGATGGGATTCAAGTCAGATGATCTGGGTGGCCAAATCATTCGCTCGACTTACCAAAGAATGTTCTTCTAACAAGTCGCGAACACTTGTGGCTCAGTGGCGTGGAGCATTGCCATCAATAAAAATTCCATCGTTGTTTGGGAACACGGAGTACATAAATGGCTGTAAATGGTCTCGATGGAACCGAACATTATAACCCTACCACAACTATTGTAAATTAGTATGCTTTTACCTAAATAACAAGAAACTCTGCCTACGTAGCCACGTACAACCCTTTTACTAAAATTTAGTTTAGTTTCTAAATAAAGTGCACTGTGGGTGGATAGTCCCTTTAATAGGAAAAGCTAATCAATGGAGTTACCCTTTTTACAGGATTTGACGGAGTGTTGTGTCTAATCGATAAGTAAATCAAACTATTCAACCTTTTCCTAAGATCTTACCCAGCGGTTAGAAATAAATGCAGTATGATTAGTAATATATTGGAGCTAGGACAACTCAGTTCTAAATTCATTTATTAGTTTAAAATATCTACTTACGGTCGCCTGCCCATTCAGGCAATGAAGCAGTAAAGTATTGGAAAAGCAGCGGTATTAATTTTGCCTACTTTCTTGCTACTGTTTAAGTAGATTTTTCAAATAAATATTACTCCACGTAAACTATATTGGTGAGACATTGGAATTACTTTCTTTACTACTACACCCTTATAATTACGCTTTTAAAAGAGAAAAAGCCCAGTAGATTACTTCAAGGAAGCTAAAATTTTTTGACCTGGGGTACCTTTAGAAAAGCACTTCCTTCAACCGACCAATTTAAGTACTACAATACTTACATACTAAACCACTCACTTTTTATACTGAACTTTTCACTACAAGAAAACCTCTTTCTAACTGTAATTTACTTTCAAAAGTTATTAGTCACATTATTTGTACGAAAAGAATTTAAATAGCGCCTCTTTATATCAAGTTGGCACTTCATAAGTCCGTAAAACAGGATACTCGGAATAATCAAACACTAGGAAGGAATCCTATATAGGTGTATGATTAGGATGAAATAACAGGGTGTACCAGTTTCTTTGAAGATCAAGAATGATTATTCACCAATAGAACACAGTTTAAATTAATGTTTCACGCTGCACAAAACTAGAATACCCATAAAAAAATCTTAACTGGTGGTTGTAGGCTTAGCTGTGGTGAAATGTTATGACGGCTACTCTACACACAGTACGACCTGCCAGTATCTTGCTGTATGAGCTCAATTTCTCTTCTTGGCGTCGTTCAATTTTACATACAGTAGCGCATCAACTCGCAGCTCTGCCGGAAGCCGTTTGCAGTCTTCATCTGAGGCATTTCTGTGCAAATTTGCAGGCAAAGCTTCTCCTACTCCACAAGGGTGTTGTTTGGATGTTGCCTCAATCACTGCTGCCTACAGATTGTGTGACTTACTTCCCGCGCTTGCTCTAGGCAGCGCACCAATTCGCGCTTATCACCTTTTCCACTCCTCAGAGACAGTTTCGTTTCAAACAAAAGCACACTGGCTTTTAATTAAGAACTATTTCTTACACTGTTCCTAAGCGAGACCATTTCTTATTATTGTCAAATTTACATCAACATGAACAGTTTACACACACAAATATTTTTGAATACAAAATGTCATCAGAAAATTATTTAACGTAATAAACAATTTACATAGTATCTTACATACATTACTCACATACAATGCAAAGAACTTCCAGTATAGCACATTTTACATATACAGAAAATATAGTGCCAATGTGCGAAAATTTTAAAGCAAAATATTATTAAAAAAGTTAGATGAACCATAAACAAACAGAGTTATACCCTGACCATTTCCACTTAATGAGCCATTTAAACACAGCCCCGACCATCATGGAATCACAAACAGCTTGCACAGTACCTTGTTGACTACTTGGGTCTATGACTTCGTGTGCTCTGCGCCACACTCGAGCACTACAATCAGGTCTAACCAACTATAATCTCTTCTCATCTTACCTGGCCACTGCTTTACCATCGTCTTGGGTCCAATCGAAATAGCCACTAACCCAGGGAGAGGCGCAGCAGGTGATGTGTTCTATTACGAGAGGCAACCCCGTTTATCGTCTACTGCTATAGCCCATTATCGCCAAATATCGCTGCCGCGTACTAACGGATACGTTTCATCGTATGTCCCACGTTGATTTCTGAGGTTACTTCACACAGTGCTTAGAACTTTTAGAACTTACTACGCTTGCGCAGTTTCTCTCGTGTGTGCATTCCTAAGGGACCAAACTGCTGAGGTCATCGGTCCCTAGTTTTACACACTACTTAAATTAACTTAGACTAACTTACGCTAACAACAACATTCACACACCCATGCCCGAGAAAGCACTCTCCGGAGGGAGAGACCGCACAGTCTGTGACATGGCGCCTCTAAACGCGCGACCTCTCCAGGCGGCCGGTCCTTAAGGTGAAGGTCGTCGGCCACGTTATTTGTGTTGAGAGGTAAGATCCTAATCTATAACTAAGTAACGAAAGGTTTTGAGCAAGCTCTGATGATAAGACACATTTTGAACAACAATTCGATGATACAATAGTAACTCAAGAATACGGTATCACAACAGTTTGGAAAAACACGGAGAAAGGTAACGGCAGATTAAATTATGTGCCGGCCACGGTGGCCGAGCGGTTTTAGGCTCTATAGTACACAACCGCGTGACTGCTACGGTCGCAGGTTCAAATCCTGCCTCGGGCATGGATGTGTGTGATGTCCTTAGCTTAGTTAGGTTTAAGTAGTTCTAAGTTCTAGGGGAATGATGACCTCAGATGTTAAGTCTCATAGTGCTCAGAGCCATTTGAATCATTTTGAAGCATTAAATTGAGAGCTGTATATTTTATTTTTCCTTCGGTCTCTGTCAAGCTGCGTTGATAAACTTTATTTGCGATGACCAGTTTCGCACTTCTTCTTCATCCTCGAACCATAGCCTTCCGAAACTAGTCACCACCAATAAAAATAATTGATCGCAGATGTGACAGCAACAAGAGGAAAAATAACATTTATTAATCGAAACTGCCTGTGTTCGCTCATACATTATGTTGAATTTGGTAAACAGTAAACTGTCATGAGTTGCTCCTGCTGTTGAATTTGCGAGTGCTCTTCTCTAAATAAACAGGTGTTTTCAAATTCCACCTGCTTCACTAATTTCATTTGGTAATTAATGTTCTATTTTTAATTGGATTCGAAAGAAGGATATTCTTTTAAAATCTCTTTATTCGAAGGTATTAGCAATATTTGTGTAATTCTCAAAGTTGATTAACAAATATATATTCAGTAGTCTTATAACTGTTTCAGTCAGACGGCTGAACATGGGGTAATGACACAAATTTTTCAATATTTGGTGTGTTTATGATCAGCAGTCTTAAATTACTCCGCTCTGCGATTTACAGCGTGTTTCGGTTTTTTACAGTTAACGTGGTAACTGCGCAAAATCCTCTTTCCGCTAAATACGAAAAACGGAAATCAATAAAATACTACTTTGCTGCAGTCCATGAAGCTGGATACAATATAGGAATTTCCCTTTGAATTCAGAATTCTTGACATTAAATTCTCAGTTTTAATTTTATTAGTTTTTACAGCAACGATAAATCTGGTGTTTGCAGGTCACAGAAAGATTCCAGTTCCAGATCTAGAATGGTCATTTGAAGGAGATCATTAAAACTATTTGTAAAATCTTCTTTAATTGCGTCCGATTGCTATCTAAATACTTAAATTCCCTGATCATTTGCTTCCATGGAAGAAAGATTTGGAAACATGAAATTGTGTTCCACCCAAATTATATTACTCAACAATCGAGATCGCAATAAGATTAATTTATCAGTTTCGGCTTAAGATAAAGCCATCCTCATCCCCCTGTGGCTGGTGCTGGCGGCTCGTCGCTTTTCTCGTGCTACAAAAGTACGATCGTGGTATCACCAGAAAACCGAGGAGCCACTAGCAGCAGCCATAGGGGGCCAAAAATTCTGAACGTCACTTTAACTTAAGCCGAAACCGGAAAAAAAGCAAGTACTATTCTGACCTCGGCTATTGACTGCAGCCTAATATAGCACCACATCGCTGCACTCCATAGACAATGTAGTCTAAATACACTCCTGGAAATGGAAAAAAGAACACATTGACACCGGTGTGTCAGACCCACCATACTTTCTCCGGACACTGCGAGAGGGCTGTACAAGCAATGATCACACGCACGGCACAGCGGACACACCAGGAACCGCGGTGTTGGCCGTCGAATGGCGCTAGCTGCGCAGCATTTGTGCACCGCCGCCGTCAGTGTCAGCCAGTTTGCCGTGGCATACGGAGCTCCATCGCAGTCTTTAACACTGGTAGCATGCCGCGACAGCGTGGACGTGAACCGTATGTGCAGTTGACGGACTTTGAGCGAGGGCGTATAGTGGGCATGCGGGAGGCCGGGTGGACGTACCGCCGAATTGCTCAACACGTGGGGCGTGAGGTCTCCACAGTACATCGATGTTGTCGCCAGTGGTCGGCGGAAGGTGCACGTGCCCGTCGACCTGGGACCGGACCGCAGCGACGCACGGATGCACGCCAAGACCGTAGGATCCTACGCAGTGCCGTAGGGGACCACACCGCCACTTCCCAGCAAATTAGGGACACTGTTGCTCCTGGGGTATCGGCGAGGACCATTCGCAACCGTCTCCATGAAGCTGGGCTACGGTCCCGCACACCGTTAGGCCGTCTTCCGCTCACGCCCCAACATCGTGCAGCCCGCCTCCAGTGGTGTCGCGACAGGCGTGAATGGAGGGACGAATGGAGACGTGTCGTCTTCAGCGATGAGAGTCGCTTCTGCCTTGGTGCCAATGATGGTCGTATGTGTGTTTGGCGCCGTGCAGTTGAGCGCCACAATCAGGACTGCATACGACCGAGGCACACAGGGCCAACACCCGGCATCATGGTGTGGGGAGCGATCTCCTACACTGGCCGTACACCACTGGTGATCGTCGAGGGGACACTGAATAGTGCACGGTACATCCAAACCGTCATCGAAGCCATCGTTCTACCATTCCTAGACCGGCAAGGGAACTTGCTGTTCCGACAGGACAATGCACGTCCGCATGTATCCCGTGCCACCCAACGTGCTCTAGAAGGTGTAAGTCAACTACCCTGGCCAGCAAGATCTCCGGATCTGTCCCCAATTGAGCATGTTTGGGACTGGATGAAGCGTCGTCTCACGCGGTCTGCACGTCCAGCACGAACGCTGGTCCAACTGAGGCGCCAGGTGGAAATGGCATTGCAAGCCGTTCCACAGGACTACATCCAGCATCTCTACGATCGTCTCCATGGGAGAATAGCAGCCTGCATTGCTGCGAAAGGTGGATATACACTGTACTAGTGCCGACATTGTGCATGCTCTGTTGCCTGTGTCTATGTGCCTGTGGTTCTGTCAGTGTGATCATGTGATGTATCTGACCCCAGGAATGTGTCAATAACGTTTCCCCTTCCTGGGACAATGAATTCACGGTGTTCTTATTTCAATTTCCAGGAGTGTATATGAGCAAATTATGTCTGTGGAAGGCAAGTTTTAACACAAAAGCAGAAATAGTTTCCTTTGTTTTTGATTAAACTGAAGGAATGTCCTTGCAGCTGTAGATTCGCTTCATTAAATTTACTTGTAAATTGGTCCAGTAAGTCACATCGCTCATAGATTTTAGTAACGTATCCGTCAAAGACTGATCTTTGTTCTCAAAAAAATGTTACAACTTTACCAACGTACCAATAAAATCTTATTATGGGGGTACTTTCGGACAGCCAAAAAATCTTTGACTGCAGCAGCAGACGATTTAAATCTTCTTCAGTTTCATCACATTGCTACTGAAACAATCTATCACTGAATGCATTGCTTATGCTCTTCTTAATATGAGCAATTTCTACTTGTAAACAGCTATAAAGCGATCGCTATGGATTTTGGCCACCCATCTTTGTGTGTGATATGCACAGTGTACGACCCTACTTTCCGGCATCGAGTTTTTTGAAATTTGAAATTAGACCAGGTTACTGTACTGCCATTGTTGGAGCCCGTCTGTAGTATCTGATATAATATTTGGCCGGGGAATATATTTTTCTTTATAATTGGTTCCTAATTATCTAGTAAATAATATTTCTTGACAATGTTTTTTCTTCTTTTACGAAAAGAAAGTAAGCAAAAAGTAAACAATCCTTCTTCGGTAATATCGATTCATCGACCTGCTAAGAAAACTCTGTAGCCCTCAAAACATTTGTTAGAGACTTTTCGATGTCCTCGGACTGTTCATCGATTCGTCTCCGTAGTGTGCTATTTACTGACGTCATATGATGGCGTGTGCAGCGAAACGTCACTAACAGCTGGCTGCATCAGTTTATCTCTCATAGTGTGGAATTTTTGTGGTTTAGCAATAAATAAAGAAATTTTATAAAAGGCAAGGAACCAGTCCACATCGTGATTCGATGTCATCTTCAAGATGTTAGACACCTTGAATGTTGTACCTTGAGGCTTCGAAAGAAAGAATAATTTTAATTTTTAGTATCAGGATCCATTTTTTTTCAGATGATTTCATTGCTTCGTTTGAGAATACTCTCTGGCATATCAGACGCATTGGTAGTACATTGTTTAGGGGCGACTGATTGAAGCCGTATCCCAAATATTCGACACACTGTCAGGTCCACATTCTTCCTTTGATTCTTATATGAATTTATCAGTAAAAGTGAAAACAATAGAAAACCAAATTTAGCAACCACAATACGAATCGTCGCTATATTAAATAAATTATTATAATTAAATTATGTAAATGTCAGCAAACTTTTGATTCGTGCTGTTATTAGAATTATCAAGCAAGAAAAAGCTTTGCAGTTTAACTGATGGTAATAATTCCCGATACATTTTCTACCTTTACTCTCTGGTGTAACTCGCCACTGCCAGAACGAATTTACAAAAATATCCCGCGGTATCTTAGTGCACTAGTAGCCTACAATATGCAAGACTTTTAGATTTGTGTTGCCAAATTTGGCCATTCATGTGGATATAACGATAATTGTGTACAAAATTTAGCAATAAAAGAATGGTGGAGTACAAAATACCAGACAAAAAAATTATGAACTTCTTTCCTTTCTGTTACTCGTTTTTGACGGTAATGTTTGAACTTTCGGCGCAAACGTTCCCGAAAACCCACTAAATGAGCTTTGCATCAATATACGTCGTTCTGAGGAGAGGTGCCGATTATCACAAATAGGTAGTCAGAAAATTAGGCACTAGAATACAAGAAAGCAGTGCCAGTAGAGAAAACTGTACATAATCCAAAGTAATAATTGGCCGTAGTGTCCTTAAAAACTTGATGTATTTTAAGTATACGCCAATATACCAGCAACTGTGCTTACAGGAGCCATATGAAAAATAACTGAATTTATATCAAATGAAATAAATTTATTAGTCAATGACCAAGTGTTTGTTCTCATTTATTTTTTTAAATTTTTATGGAGGTTCAGTAGACGATACCTTAAGTCTGCAGATTTCGAAATGTAGGTGTTTCAAAATTTTTCAGTTATTTCATATCTCATATAACGTACTAAGTAGGCTCTTCTAATTTTTATTTCAAAGCTTACCATTCACAAAATTATATAGAATCCTCATAAATCTGTGTTCAGGTGCAACACTGCACGTTACTAATGTCAGTTTCCAGAAGAAATAATAAACCCGTAACTTCACAAAGTATGGATACTTACCACTGTCGTTAGCACTTACTGCAACAGGAATGAGTTTTCCAAGGAGAGAACCATATAATTATTTCTTTGAATGTGTTGTGTCGGGTTTCACAGTACACCCGAACGACCTCCAAAGGAATCTCATGTGAACAGAAATCTTCACACATTTGAAGCGATGTTAATTTAAATGAACCACAGAAAACACATATAGCCTCGCTATTGTGCACGTATGTTGATATTGCCATGAACCATTGGCGACTGGAATAAAGTCAACTTTATTGATACGGCCACAACTATTGCAGATTAATATTACGCCCAGTGTTCTCAACTGCAGGTGTTACTACTCAATCACTGCACATGTGCGTCAGGCAGCAGGACGCATCAGAAGGCTACCGAACGAAAGAAACGAACAAGAAAAAAGGCACCTTATGCTCACTATGTAAAATGACGTATACTTTCTGTAAAACATGTTGTGAGACTTGAAGTTATACTTATAAGCATACTAATTTGGGTTGGAAATAATTCAGAACTTTTTATTTTTAAGCAAGTCTAATAACTTTTGGTCTTTCTGTAGCTTTCCATCATGGCTCCTGTGCTCTGTTGTGATATCTTCTATACGAATAGCCCGTATTCCATGTGTGTATGCATATTTTAATACAAAATACCTTATATAGTACCACGATTATAATAGATTCATTGCATAATTTTTAATTTACGTTTAGCTATCAGGAATTTTATTTACTTAACATTATTTCTGTTCATGCAGACGTTAACAGTTAACCGCACAATGATGCGTGTTGTAGCACTGGGTGGAGTAAGTTGTTATGCATACTGTAGCCTGTTACCCTTTCACTGCTATACCCCTATACACTGAAGAGGCAAAGAAACAGGTACACCGGCTTAATACGGTGCAGAGCCCCCGCGAGCACGCAGAAGTGCCGCAACAAAACGTGACATAGACTCGACTTATGTTGGAAGTAGTGCTGGAGGGAACTGACACCATGGATCCTAGAGGTCTGCCCATAAATCCTTAGGAGTACGAGAGGGTGGAGATATCTTCTGAACAGCACGTTGCAAGGCATCCCATATGTGCTCAATAAGGCTCATTTCTAGGGATTTGGTGTCCAGGAGAAGTGTTTAAACATAGAAGAGAGCTCATGGAGCCACACTGTAGCACATATGGACGTGTGGGGTGTCGCATTGTCCTGCTGGAATTGCCCAAAGCCTTCGGAATACACAACGGACATGAATGGAGGCAAATGATCAGACAGGATGCTTACAATACGCATCATGTGTCACAGTCGCATCTAGACGTATCCGGCGTCACATATCATTCCAATAGCTCACGCCTCACACCATTACAGAGCCTCCATCAGCTTCAACAGTCTCCCTCTGACATGCAGAATCCATGGATTCATGAGGTTTCCTTCATACCCGTACACGTCCATCCGCTCGATAAAATTTGAAACGAGACTCGTCCGACCAGGCAACATGTTGCTAGTCATCAACTTTCCGATGTCGATTTCAACGGACCCAGGCGAGGGGTAAGGCTTTGTGTTGTGCAGTCATCAAGGGGACACGATTGGGCCTTCGGCTCCGAAAGCCCATATCCATGATGTTTGGTAGAATGATTCGCCCGCTAACGCTTGTTGATGGTCCAGCACTGAAATGGGCATTTGTCACGTTGAACGATTCTCTTCACCCCAATTCATAGATACCTCGGAGATGTTATGTTCCATCGCTCGTGCGCCGACTATAACACCACATTCAAACTCACTTAGATCTTGGTAACCTGCCAGTGCAACAGCAGTAACCGATCTACAAACTGCGCCAGGCACTTGTCTCATATAGACGTTGCCGACGTCGGGGCCGTATCCTGTCTGTTTGTATATCTTATATTTGAAATCCCATGCCTGTATCAGTTTCTTTGGTGGTTCAGTGTATGTAGGGTGGCAATTGCTGCACGTAAGATACGAGGCCTTTGTATTTCTGCAGATTCACCTTTCAGTTTCATATGCTGCAGTCGTTTTAAATTCGTGTCTTATGCTGTGTACCCTGATAATTATGGCGGTCCGTTACATCTGCTTATGTTATTCTATGCTTAAATGTTATATTATTCCACTGTATAACTCACTGTTGCTTTTCTGACAAGGAGTTTCCGGCACAACTTTTTCACCCCACCGCAACCGCAGCTGCCCAAACTCCGCTGCACGCTAGTTTCAAATGACAAACGGTACGTCCGACTTTTCAGCCCTGAATCCGGGCGCCCTGCTGCGCTAGACGCTAATTATTTTACGAGTACGGTTGTTTGGGCGCGTCTCTGAACTGATATTTCCGACTCAGCTTTTCCAACACGCGGTCAGTTATTGGTTTTGTAAAAGATTTAAATCAAATATGTGTACTTTAAGTTTTGGCACCTATACATCTCATATATTATTTCTGACTTACAAAAACAAAAGGAAGGTAAAAGAAAAAGGAAAAGTTGTCGACTGCGAGAAAATTCCGTTTCTAGCATCACACACCAGGTTTGCATCCGCCTGCCCGCCACTGCAGTGAAAGGATTGAGCATTGATAAAAAATGTTGTCATTATGTATTACTTATTGTTTTTTCTCCAACATATAATTTGTTATCAATATCATAAGGAGATTTAATTATTGTTAGAAATTGCTGTTATACTCTCATCTCAAAAAGTCCTGATTTGTATACACTATCTTCAATTTCACTATCAGATCTGTAGTTGTAATAACTGTAATGTTGATCAAACTTGGCAAAATAAACAGGGCCCATTGCACAGTCGTAGTAAATTGCAACCGTTCTGTTGATTCTACTGATCTGAAATAGGTCTCAGCACGCGCATCTTTTTCATGAGATTAACTTCTTCACCGCAAATTTTTTCTCGTCTTGTTCGCGTCTTGGACTGTTATCTCGCTAGCACTGCTTGATAACTACCTTTTCACAGCCGTACATTTTTCTGCTTCAGCATGGAAAGCACACTTTACTGGAGTGTCAGTTAATACAGCACCCACAAATTTCCTCCGCTTTTGGATCATCATCTTCGGGAAATGATCTCATATCTTATCCATTAACATGAATATCTGGCATCAATATGGGAGGACTCACTCTTCAAGACGAAGCTGAAGTAGTATTACGAGTGGATCTTTCACTAACAATGTTCTACTAAAGGATATTATTTACACTTGCAGTTACTTCTGCAGGATCAGTCACACCCGACAGCCGAAAACTTTATCAGTAAATACATCTTCATTGAATGTCAAGATTCCAGTCGCCATGAATTTTGCCATGATGTTCTTTGACATTGCTGCATTTCTTAATGCCGGCGAGACTAGAGACGTATTTCATAATTAGCCATTGTTTTCCGTGTTTATTCCTCATTCATGCACAACATACAATGTTGATGAATATCTAAAAAGGCCTTAACACAGACCTGTCTGAAGGCTGCGATTTATACGTGTGGTGGGAAAGACGAAACGACGACTCAACTTTCTTTGACCATTTCCAATGCTACAAAGTCCTAATCGAAAAAGGCATCGTCTGACGAAACAAGACAGCCTATCTTTGGTGACCCTTGTTATGGTTCATAGATTGTCTAATGAAACTTAAAATACTACAGTATTCCGACAGTACAGTGCCTGTCATTCCTAAATGTAAGGTGTCCAAATTTTCGGGCCTTACATTAGCTGCATAACGACGATACCAAATAAAATCCACAGGAAATGACGATATTATTGGCATCAGGAAATAAGTAGAGCCATCTCATGAACAGAATAACAAACGATTTACCCTTTTAACGACAGGGGCATGAGTAATATAGTAAAGTGAACGCAGCTTGGAGACGGACAGGGCAGGTGGCTAATGACATTGGAACGACTCAATTACCTTTAACAATAGAGAGCTCAGGTGCACTGCAGAAAGAAAAATGGGAACATCAGTATAATACCTATCAGAATAAACACGACAGAGACGCAAACAAGTAGTCATAGTACATTAACGAGTGGAGACCTGGGCAAGAAAGCGGTTGGCTGAAGCCAGACGTGTGACGTAGCAGAATGAAGGTGGGGATGATAACGTCATATAAAAGCACATTGAGAACTCAATTAATACACAGAGATAGGGAGAGTGGGCGCTCACGTCTAGCGGTGGGCCACACACCTGCATATGGTAAAGGCGCGACTCTGACTTTACGTTTGCGAAGTGACGGCGATACGCTTGATGTATCGTGGTGACAAACGTATAGCCATAGTTAAATATTCCTGCGGGAATCTTTTCTGGCTTAATTTTGCACACGTCGCTTCAGCCCAGAGAGAGTGTGCAATTGCCATTAATTTCGACTAGGGAAATTTTAACGTTCCACAGAACGCATAGCGTTTGAGACTGGTTACTTTCAGTCAAGGTCAGAGTAGGGAATTAGCGATTTCAGATTCAGCATGGAGACAACGCCGCAGCAGTTGCTGTTTGGTCATGTAGGAAGCGCTTTTGGCGAAATGAAATGTAGAATCCGATTTTGCGAGCGTTGTATACTCCAACATGCATACGCTTTGAATAGAGAAATTCAGGAGCTAATTACTAACCTATCCACCAATGAGTACATGAGAAAAGATAAAATAAAGTCATCCTCCCCCAACTTAGTTCATTGTACAGCTACAACGTAGGTGTAATTTTCACTACTAAAGACTTGTTTCGATTGATAACATTTTCACATATGGAGATATAATTTGATTAATTACGTATTCAATGATTAAATATTAATTGATTAATTTCTATAAGAGGTAATTGCTTATTTACTGTAACTTGATTCTTGAGACCTTTGCTAAATTGAATGTAATATGGAAAAGGGACAGATTGTGTTATCATTTTTGGTTAAATCCCAAACTTCTCATTAATATCAATTTATGTATTCTTCGAACGTCACAGTAACATTTTTGATTACTTTGAGATAGGGCCAGAATTAATAGCTATGTGGAATGTCTGTTTACCACCCTGGGCTTGAGACGACATTCAGAATGTTATCCTTTGCCGCATTCAAAATTAACAAATCCAACAACAAATTACAAAATGGCTTTACCCTGCCAGGATACTGAATTAACAGCATTCTGACAGAGTGCCAAGATTCTGAATTAACGGTATTCGGCTAGACAGGATAGAAAAGTGATAGATAGATAGGTAGACAAAAGCTAACACAAATTGGAGAAAAATTAACTTCACATTAAATGGGACTCAACTGAGTAGTTAAGTAAATAAGTGGTACGTGAGTGTAGATAGAAGAGTATGTTTATTGCTGGTTCAAAAATATTGTTGTATTCGTTTGTGTTGCGTTCTGTCTCAACTCAATGAATAGAAAAGATTGAGTATAGGGGTTTGTGAATGATATTTTTGGGTAGAGTTAAATCTTATAAAATCAGATGTTTACAGTCAAGTTCGTAGAATTCAAGAACAAAGAAATGTCTCTGAGCACTATGGGACGTAATATCTGGGGTCATCAGTCCCCTAGAATTTAGAACTCCTTAAACCTAACTAACTCAAGGACATCGCACACATCCATGCCCGAGGAAGGATTTGAACCTGCGACCGTAGCGGTCACGCGGTTACAGACTAAAGCGCCTAGAACCGCTGTGCTACACTGGCCGGCAATTCAAGAACAACAACGCCTAGAAGAATGATCGAAAATGACAGAGAACAATAGATCAAGACAGAGGGAAATAATGGCATATCTTGATAGGATCGAATTGGACGCGCAGCAGCCGCGTGAACAACCGAAAACAGAGAATGTGGCAATACTGAATGAGACCGAAAATACAACCCACGTTGTTCAATCAGGTCAAAGTAATGGGCATGAGAATAATGTTGCATATGATTCAGATGTAAATCAGTAGACAACAATTTACAATATGTAGAACCGAACGTGATTATAATGAATCAGACAGGTTTACAATCATATGAAAGAACGAGTGTTAGTGCACCTGCACTGTGTTTGGAAGAGAGGGAAACGGTTTATCAAAAACGAGAGAGGCAACGGTTGCATCACATGGCAACAGGTGAGAATGATGTAAGTGTAGAAAATTTTGTTACGTTCCAGAGTTTACTACAAACATCTCAAGAAACTAATAAAGGGCAAAAAGAATCATCAGAGGGTTCAGAAGGACGTATAACAAAGGGGCTGATAGAAACTAATAAAGCGTGATAATATACAAGGACAATTACATCTAATTCGATCAAGAAGCACAAGTCACGCTTCAAACTCATATGACAGGACACACACAAAAGAGAACAGATATCAACACTGTACAAGCAGACATGAAAACGTCACGTGAAGATACACAACTAAGTTTCAAGAAGGTGAAACAACATGTCGGAGAGCATCGACGAAAGAGAAACATGTCACTGCCAAGACAATGTCTCACAAAAGCTGCATTACAGAAATTCGATGTTCGTATAGTAAAGATGCAATGGAAAAACTATCATCAACTTCAAAGGCTGAGGTCGGAAATTTTGGGTTCAATTGAAAGTCAAGGAGACGCAGAAAGCGTTAGTGGGGAGTCGCAGACGGTGACAGAATCCACGTTAATATCAGTAGATACTACTGTGAAGATGGCAAAGTTAACAGTCGCCACTAACACGACAGAAAACGAACGAGAAAGTACGTATGACGCACGACGGAAAGTCACATGTGAATGTCATTCTGAAAACACAAACAGACATCGGGAAATTAATTCAAAACAGCATATTCCAGAACAGTACAATAACAGTAGAGAACAATGTGGTTTGCAGCAAGGTTACGTACGTCAAACAGAGTATCGCATACGCAGACCAAGCGATAGCCCTGCATTACGCAATACCACAACCAGTAGCACGAGTACCGACAGGTTACAGTACGGTATCTCACGAGCCAGAATTGCTTTCTAGACAAGATACAGAGCCGCCGGTAGCAGCGGGTGCTATGCACGCACATTTCGCAGTTAAACCTGCAAGTGATTCTGCAGCACAAATGTCACACAATGAGCAGCAAAATTACACACTATTGCGGAGACTTGATGCAAACCTAGGGCAGAATTTGAGTTTCCAAAACACAGAAAGTGCATCGTAGAACAAAGCACGAAACTTTGATGGTAATCACTTTCTTACAGTGCCTAAATATCAACACTATAAGGAAGACACAAACAGTCAGCACGCTCGCACGTTCATAGATCAAATCAAATTAGGTATAGAAACACACTGGCCTGTGAAACATAAATTAGATTTCATTTGTGCACACATGGACAGAAGTATATCGGAAACTATGCAAAAGATAGCGGAGACTTGTCATTTGTATGAATCGTTTCGCGCAGCCTTTATTGCCAGATATTGGTCACTGGAGGCACAAATGAGTATAAATGACGGCTTATTGCAAAATGTCTCATTTGAAAACTTGCGAGAGAAAGCTGCATTCAAATTCTTAGAGAATATTGCTAAACGAAATCAATATTTAGATAGTCCTTATAATGACGGTGAATTAATCCAAATATGCAAGACAAAATTACTGATGAGATATAAACAGGCACTGATAGGACGAGGGGGTGACAATGTTGAAATATTCAAAGGTATTTTGCGAGAGGTCGAATGCCTGTATGAAAGCGACGCTCAAAGACGTCGCGCGCCAGGACAGAATAACTTGAAAGGACAAGTAATAAGAACGACAATACTGGCAGTAATGGTAGACAGATAATGGGCTTGATTTGTGGAAGAAATGGCAATAATTACGTAGGTGGGAACAGTGTAACCACGCGACCACAACGTAACGGATCTGGCCTTAATAATAACAATAATAGCTGGAACAGGAGAAACAGGGACAACAAGCCAGATGTTAAGGAATGTGTGCCACGCTTCAACACCCCTTTGCCGGAAGGATTGGGGAAATATAGTCATCGAGAAATTTGGAACACCTGCGACGAAGGCAAGCAAACCTCATTAGCGCAACAATAGTGACAGGGAACAAGCTAATAATATTATTATGACCACCTAGGAAAGTAAATATGGAACATTTCTCTTAATGATCTAATAGACAAGTGTATATCAGAAAGCGGATTTATCACTTCCGTGATATAGTCAAACATAGTATCTCATCAAAACAACTGGTAATCCTTTCAAATAATTTATCTAAACAGCAAATCCTGTTCCTATGCCAGAGAAGCACAAGTTAGAAGAGAAGAAGAAGCACCAAGAAACGAAGAGAAAAGAGGTCCTAAGATGAGGGCAGAAGACAGAAAATTCCTCTTTCTTCCTAATCCCTTACCTCAACACCAGTATGATATTTCCCAAATTCACTACAAGTAATAGTCAACAACCTGTTACGAATAACTTATTCAACAGAACAGCGGTCAAATCTGTGAGAATATCACACTTTACGGACATCAAACATCAATGAACAGTGCTCAATCATCGAGGAGTAACATTCGACATCCTCGATGCAACCATACAAGAAAAGGTTCAAGGACATTTATGTCTTCGCCTTATGACAGTACCTTGGCCAAATCGACCATGTATCAGCAGTCATACTCAATCACTTAGAACTGTGGATGCCACAGAACTTCAATTACCGCAGAGTCTACAACCATCGACCAACATTAACAACCACTAATCAGCAACGTCAAGAAGAAAACCAGCAGAAAGTGAAAGTGTACTGTGAAAAATTTATGCATGTGGCAAATCAACAGTAAAATAAAAAAAAATGGGAGTGAAAACTCATTTAAACAGACAGATAGAAAATTTTAAATGACAGTTGACCTGTACACCTGCACATTTGTAATTTCCTTGTAATGTTGTAAGTTCATGTGTACAGATGTTTCATTTAATCTGAATTACCATATTTATATGTTTGTATTTTATATGTGAAGTCCATCCATTTAATTATTGGTATATGGTAGATATAGAAAACATATTTGTAAAGACAAAATAGTGGTTCCATTAATATTATGAGAATTGAATTAGAGTAATAGATATATACAGGTTGAGGCTATAGATATTAGGAACAAAAAAAAAGATTCCTTAACTTCAGATCATCCTCATAATCAATCTCATGTGTCTTTCATAAATGTGGAATCACTATAATTATTATTGGCAAAGGACTATATAAGAGTGCATGAAACATTTTAAAATACGTTAACAACAAATGAAAGAAGTTGCAGGATAAATCAGGACTCTCATAAAGACTGTAAAGACAAGATCATCAACAGAATATAACATGTAAAGTCAGGATTCAAATTAGAAATTCAAAACTAATAATATCATCATCTGGAATAAGTAAGACCAGTAGCTGGACAATGGAAAATTAATTGAGATTATAATTCTGCACTGCAATGACCAATCCCTCAACCATAGTTCACAGCAGTACAAAATGAAGTCGGGAGGGACGGCATATGTGAAGTGTCCACATTTTCGCGCCTTACATAATCTGCATAACGACGATACCGAATAAAATCCCCTGAAAGTAACGATATTATTGACAACAGGAAATAATACAGCCATCTCATGTATGGAAAAACACGATTTACCCTTTTAACGACAGGGGCATGAGTAATGTAACAAAGTGAACACAGCTTGAAGTTGGACAAGGCAGGTGGCTAATGACATTGGACCGACTCAGTTAGCTTTAACAACAGAAGGCTCAGGAGCACTGCAGAAAGAAATATGGGAAAATCAATGTAATACCTATCAGAATAAACACGGCCCAGACGCAAGTAAGTGGACAGAGTGGAGATCTGAGCAAGAAAAATAAGAATTTACCATTAACATGGGAGCGGTCCGATGAAGCCAGTCGTGTGGCGCAGTAGAATCAAGGTGTGGATGCTAACGTCATAAGCACTTTGAGAACTCAATTAAGACACAGAGACAGAGAGAGCGGGCGCTTACGTCTAGCGGCGGGCCACACACCTGCGTGTGGTAAAGACGCGACTCTGACTATACGTTTGCGAAGTGAGGGCGATACGCTTCATGTATCATGGCGACAAACGTAATACGATAGTTAAATATTCCTTCGGGAATCTTTTCTGGCTGAATTTTGCACACGTCGCTTCAACCCAGAGAGAGTGTGCAATTGCCCTTAATTTCGAGTAGGAAAATTTTAACCTTCCACGGAATCCATAGCGTTTGGGACTGGTAGGGAATTAGCGATTTCAGATCCTGCACAGAGTCAAAGACGCCGCAGTTGCAGTTTGGTAATGTCCGAAACGCTTTTGGCAGAATTAAATGTTGAGTCCAATTTTGTGAGAGTAGCATAATCCACCATATGTGCGCTTAGAATAGAGAAATTCAAGAGCTAATTACTAACCTACCCTCCAATGAATACATGATAATAGATAAAGTCAGCCTCCCCCAACTTAGTTCATTGTACAGCTCCGACGAACGTGTAATTTTCACTGCTAAATATTTACTTGTTTCTATTGATAGCCTTTTCACATATAGGGATATACTTTGATTAATTACATATCTGATGTTTAAATATTAATTTATTTATTGCGAGAAGAAGTAATTAAACTTGCTTATTTATTATAACTTGACTCTTGACAACTTTGGTAAATTCAATGTAATATGGAAAAGGGACAGATTGTGTTATCATTTTGAGTTAAATCACAAACTTGTAATTAGTATCAATTTATGTATTTTTGGAATGTCACAACAGCATTTTTGATTACTTTGAGATAGGGCCAGAAATAATAGCTATGTGGGATGTCTGTTTACCACCCTGGGCTTGAGAAGACAGTCAGAATGTTTTCCTCTGCCGCATTCAAAATTAACAAAGCTAATGACACATTACAAGGCTCTTAAATTCCTTCAGACATGCATGCAAGTCCGAGGTAACTGGTCAATGCAGAAGTAATGGACTACTTTGGCACAAGAGTGGCCAGTAGTTGTGAGTCTTGGGTAGGATGTAGACGGTGGCAGCTTAGTATGACACCAATAACAAGTTAATCGTGTTGTTACAATGCATGCGTTTACACCCTGACGTCATACTGTGGCAGCCACGCCCCTCTGGGTTTGTGCCACTGCAGATGTGTGCAGCACAGTGATAGCTGGAAATGTCCACGTGCGTCGCTGACATATGCACGCCAAAATGCTGACTTCCAGTAGCAGTTAGCAACACACGACCCTGTTAGTAGTGCTGCACGGTGTATGGGTGTTGCCTACGATGTAGAAGGCGAATGGAAACTTGCAGAGAATGACAGACTCACAGTGCAAATCCCTGCGCCTACGAGTGGCCGGTACCACCCAGGATACAACTCGGCGTCCACTCGGCAAGAATCGAGCTAGCGTTGGAACGAGACTGGAAGTGGCCCACAAGTGGAGCGGCATTAAGTCCCAGAGGGAGTGAGAGTGTGACGGTGGAAGGTGTCTTGGCTAACGGTGGCTGAGTGGCCGGTACCACCCAGGATACAACTCGGCGTCCACTCGGCAAGAATCGAGCTAGCGTTGGAACGAGACTGGAAGTGGCCCATAAGTGGAGCGGCATTAAGTCCCAGAGGGAGTGAGAGTGTGACGGTGGAAGGTGTCTTGGCTAACGGTGGCTGTCTGCTGGTCCATAGTCGCTCTGTCAAGCTGCGAGTATCTCTCCTAAGAAGGCACAGCTACTTATTCAGAACAGCGGCTCACTTGTGCTGACGCGCCGTTTCCAGTTACGTTCCTGACGACATTTCCACGTCCCACTGGAGGGGAAACTTGCTGGTCCATTATTTAAGATACCTACCTTACTGCTGTGCTAGCAGTTTTGCGGGAAATACTACGTGTGTCTCCAAATGCGTAAACAGCTTGTAACCTCCCCCTCACTTATCGACCTTAATGACAGTGAAAAATTAAACCGCGTGTACCTAATGGAAATTTGGGAAAGCAATCGTCACCGCAGTTAATCTGTCGGTAAAGAGGGAGGAAAGGGTTACATCTAAATGAAAGGAAAAATGCAAATGAAACTGGTGGAAATTCATTTTGAAAAGGGGTAAAGTTAATAAAGAAAGTAAATGTGCGGCCGTTACGTTAACAATTAACTAGCGGTAATTAGATATTTGAGATTTGGGGGAAATTACGGTCGCCAGTCCAATGGACAATTACGATAGTAACTGAAAACGAAAGGTTATTACACATATAATTAGCACTAGAAGCGTGGCAACTGAAGGTTGACACGTGTAGTGTGAAAACTGAAAGTCTGTCAGAAGTAATAAATTTCGCTACACCCTGACTTAATTTAGCAAAAGAATTAATAAAACCGGAAAATCGAAAGTTAATTTAGTGACTGAAGTTAATAGTGAGCTTTCTTTCTGAAGCACATCGAAATTCAGTAAAATACGGTTAGCCTTGGACTACCTCAACAATCATTTCAAAAGCTACTTGAATCTACGCAATTTAGAAATAAGAGATTTAACTTTGAACTTGAATTAAATGATTCTGAACAATTAACAATAGTAAAATTTAGTACGTACCAAGCCGAGCTGTAGTCACAGGTAAGCTAAAATATGATAACAAAACTCGCACTCATAATTTGTGCTTGTGTAATCTAAATATTGTAGCCAGCTATGAATACTTTAACTGAACTTTGAAATTAAGGCAGTGAAATAGAATAATATTGCTTTAATGCTGGCGTTTGATTTTCAACGACACTCGGGTTCATTCCGAAAAAGGAAGGGACCCTGCTTGGTAATGCAATTGGGACAATGAGCAACAAAGGTTCATGCTGAGTTGCTGTAATTTTGTGATGCAACAATTTTAAAAGTTTCAAAAGTTGAGGTCTGCCATACAGTACTAAAACTTTACGTGCTTCCAGTCTTCCTTGTTGGCTGATTGAAGGTTTGAAGTCGCCGATCGAGGAGGTGGCGACAGTCACTCATTGTCGGCCGTCGCTGTTGCAGAAGCTGGATGCTGGCGCGCCTTCTTCTCGACACGGTCACCAGGCGAAACGGGCTCTTGATGTGTGCCAGCTAATGCTTCCCGTCCCCGACACCGTGCTAGAAACTACCATAGCCAGTCGATCGCAATTACATGCTGCCAAACCCCGAAGGCCGGCAACTTGCGGGAGCGTCACACAACACACCTTCTCAATCGCACTACTCCAACCAGACTCCCTTCGCTGCCCGCGCTCCACGCGGCAGAGTTAACACTACCAAAGATCCTACACACTTTCGTTCTTCACACGACCTATCGATGTATTCGTTCGATAGCATAGTTTTTCCTAGGCAAGACCCAGCGTAAAATACAAATAATATTTACAAAACAAACCAATTATACATCGACATAAATATATATATATATATATATATATATATATATATATATATATATATATTAAAACAATTACAATATATAAAGACACAGAAATGGTATATCTTCAGGTAACAAAATAAGGAAAAAATTATGGTACAATAGATGGAAATAGGAGGATATGCATTTCCGGCGTTACAAGCTCTGTTGCAGCAACCAGTACGCCGACATCGTGTGCTTGCCGGCTGCCTATGGCTTCAGCAATTCTGCACTGCTGTGATTCCACATAATTGCCAAAAAATTAGCTGCAGCGGGACGTTAAATGGAAACAGCAGCGACAAGTGAAAATGTGTACCTATTTGGGATTCGAACCAGCGATCTCCTGCTTACTTAGGTAGGTGCGTTAATCGCTGCGCCATTCGGGACACAGCGTTATGGCACGGTGCTATCTCTGCACGCTTCAAGGCCGATCCACAGGAGATCGGACGTATTTGTGGAAGAACATCGATACAATGCCCAGCAAGGCTCTTTTGAAATGAAGTTCTTTCTGGAAATAAATAAAAATGGTGGCAGCGAATTATCTCTTGCATTATCAGCGAGAGCCAAAGTTACTAAGATGCCTCTGTCTTCAGAACCTGTTTAGTGCCTCTTCCTACAACGGTCTTGGTCGGCTTTTGAACTGTTGTCACAGCAGTCTGATCCATTCTGTAGACAACTGAACAACTTGGAATTGGTATCGACCATAAACACTGGGATGAGTGTTGAGGAAGATTTGCACATTGGTTCTATTGCAACCGGTTACTCGCCTTAGATTCATTAGATGTGGAGTGCATATGCACAGTGATCTTAAGCGCTTCGTATAATCTGGCACGTAGTCGATTCGCTTTTAGTATCATTCCAACCAAGTGAAATTTTCATTTGAATTTTAAGGCACACTGGTTGGCCAGCTTCCTTACATTTTTCATAGAAGACCCATAATAGAGCTCCGAGGCACTTTCGGCGAAATGTTCGCGCTTCATTCTCCGCTCATGTGACTTACTGTCCTCAGCTTTACGCCCAGCTGGGTTAGCATCTGAAATTGAGAGTAACATAATATCTTATTAAGATCTCAAGTAAGTGGCAGTAAGAAACTATATAAACATTGCACTGAACGTTCTTTTAAGTATTGGTTCATTGTGTTTTTGATGGATGACGGTAATAAATTTGAAAATTAATTCGTACCAAAATGTTCTTTTATTATTTTCATGTAAAGTAGTGTCTTGGCTAACTGAAGATCTAAAATTATGTCTCTTTATAAATACTTCAGCCACCAGAACTAGTACGAATTTTTCGACAGAATCGCTGTAGCATTACGAAATTTTTTCCATATTTAATTGCGGCCTTCATCAGTGAAGACCCAACCATTATTTCATGTGCCGCTTCGCTGTCTTTCGTCTGGTGCTTTGCCCATTTTTGCCACATTATAGTTTGGTGTTTTGCCTCTGTTTGTCATTTTACAACTTGTCATGCTACTTCACAAGGAAAATACTTAAGAAGTAACTATTGACAGGAGGCAAGTTTTTGCTCGGTAATAACGTCTTTATTCTTCGTGTCTACAAATTTATTTCTCAACATAGTCACCAAGGTGACAAAGCACATTTCTCGAAATGGGAGACGAGGTTTTTGATACCATGGCTGCAGAACGTATGACTTCGTTGATGGAGCCACAACCTCGCCTCTGCTTGCACCGCTTCATCACCATCAAAGTTTAAGTCATCGAAGGCGTTCTTAACGTTTCGGAAACGGATGAAAATCGGATGGGCCCAATTTAGGAATGTACATAGGACGATCAATGACAGCAAACCAAAGGCGTGAGATTGTTTGAGATGTGCAGTGCTCGTCTGTGTTCTGGCACTGCCATGTTGAAGAGTATTGTGTTCCATATGTGAACGAACACTCACAATTCGCGAAACTCGATAAGAGCACGATGTTTCTCAAGCACTGACATACTTACGTTACAACCGCCCTCTTACGCACTATAAATCATAGGTATCTAGTGGCAGTGAGTGGCAACTTGCGTAAGCGTAGCGGGAACGTAGATCGAGCGATAAACATGAAATGTAGTACCTCAACTAATATTGAGAACAAAATAAATAATTCCGAGGCATTACTTTTCGGCCGTCCTCAGTGACCGAGCGGTTCTAGGCGCTTCAGTCTAGAACCGCGTGACCGCTACGGTCGCAGGTTCCAATCCTGCCTCGGGCATGGATGTGTGTGATGTCCTTAGGTTAGTTAGGTTTAAGTAGTTCTAAGCTCTAGGGGACTGATGACCTCAGATGTTTATTCCAATAGTGCTCAGAGCCGAGCATTACATTTCAACACGCCCTAGTAAGCAGATGGAGAAACAACGTCTCTCTCACACTGGGAGCCAAACGTGGAGTAATCAGCAGGAGAATTGTAATACTAGGTGCTTCCTTCTACTGCAAGGCATGTGCACCGTACCAGTTCGCGTTTAACAAGCTGCACGGTGTGGCAAGTAGCCCAGGTGTTCAATAATGATCTGAAAGTCGCTTCTATTCATGCCAGAGGGGGGTTGTTAATTTTCTTATGCAACTGTGTTAAGCGTGTGTTTCGTTTACTGTTCAGGCATATTAAACTACTGGCCATTACAATTGCTACACCAAGAAGAAATTCAGATGATAAACGGGTATTCACTGGACGAATATATTATACTAGAACTGACATGTGATTACATTTTCACGCAATTTGGGTGCATAGATCCTGAGAAATCAGTACCCAGAACAACCACCTCTAGCCGTAATAACGGCCTTGATACGCCTGGGCATTGAGTCAAACAGAGCTTGGATGGTGTGTACAGGTACAACTGCCCATGCAGCTTCAACACGACAACACGATCAAGAGTAGTGGTGGTTCAAATGGCTCTGAGCACTATGGGACTCAACTGCTGAGGTCATTAGTCCCCTAGAACTTAGAACTAGTTAAACCTAACTAACCTAAGGACATCACAAACATCCATGCCCGAGGCAGGATTCGAACCTGCGACCGTAGCGGTCTTGCGGTTCCAGACTGCAGCGCCTTTAACCGCACGGCCACTTCGGCCGGCGATCAAGAGTAGTGACTGGCGTATTGTGACGAGCCAGTTGCTCGGCCACCATTTACCCGACGTTTTCAGTTGGTGAGAGTTCTGGAGAATGTGTTGGCCAGGGCAGCAGTCGAACATTTTCTGTATCCAGAAAGGCCCCTACAGGACCTGAAACATGCGGTCGTGCATTATCCTGCTGAAATGTAGGGTTTCGCAGGGATCGAATGAAGGTTAGAGCCACGGGTCGTACCAAATCTGAAATGTAACGTCCACTGTTCAAAGTGTCGTCAATGCGAACAAGAGGTGACCGAGACGTGTAACCAATGGCACCCCATACCATCACGCCTGTTACGCCAGTATGGTTATGACGAATACACGCGTCCAATGTGCGTTCACCGCGATGTCGAAAAAACACGGACGCGATCATCATGATGCTGTAAACAGAACCTAGATTCATCCGAAAAAATGACGTTTTGCCATTCGTGCACCCAGGCTCGTCGTTGAGTACGCCATCGGATGCGCTCCTGTATGTGATGCATCGTCAAGGGTAACCGCAGCCATGGTCTCCGAGCTGATAGTCCATGCTGCTGCAAAAGTCGTCGAACTGTTCGTGCAGCTGGTTGTTGGCTTGCAAACGTCCCCATCTGTTGACTCAGGGAACGAGACGTGGCTGCACGATCCTTTAGAGCCAGCGGATAAGATGCATGACATTTCGACTGCTAGTGATACGAAGCCGTTGGAATCCAGCACGGCGTTCCGTATTACCCTCCTGAACCCAGCGATTCCATATTCTGTTAACAGTCATTGGATCTCGACCAACGTGAGGTGCAATGTAGCGATATGATAACCCGCAATCGCGATAGGGTACAATCCGACCTTTATCAAAGACGGAAACGTGATGGTACGATTTTCTCCTCCTTATACGAGGCATCACGACAGCTTTTCACCAAGCAACGCCGGTCAACTGCTGTTTGTGTATGAGAAATCGGTTTCAAATTTTCCTCATGTCAGCACGTTGTAGGTGTCGCCACCGGCGCCAACCTGGTGTGAATGCTCTGTAAAGCTAATCATTTGCATAGCACAGCATCTTCTTCATGTCGGTAAAATTTCGCGTCTGTAGCACGTCATCTTCGTGGTGTAGCATTTTTAATCGCCAGTAGACTATATCATCGACAAAATGATGTACTCATTTAACCTTGTAGTGTTTTCATTGTTATATGTCTGCAGACCTTGTCTTCCGATGTTTTAGTGCATATATCGGCTACCAGCTAACAGGCAGCCCTTTATGTATGTGTAAAATTCTTTGTTGATGTAGACGTAAATTTCTGCAGTTACAGCCTTGAGAGTGGTTGTTATTTCTTGAATCTTAGTGTCTGCTGCTTTGGTCTTTCGTGGTACCGTAATATGGAGACATTTTCAGTTCAAGTCCTCTTTCTTTGGAAACTTGACATTATAGATTATGTTTTAGAACATTAGACAGACAGGAAACGTTAAATATTTTATTCACATCACTGCTGTCACTTTGTCTATTTCTGTAGCGTAGCGGTAGCTTTACTGCCTACCACACAGGGGGCCCGGGTTCGATTCCCGGCAGGGGACCGGGTGTTGTGTGTCATCATTTTCATCATCATTGACTCACAAGTCGCCGATGTGGCGTCAACTAAAGAGGACTTGTACTACAGCCGCCGAACTCCCCCACATGGGGCCTCCCGTCCAACAATGCCATACGATCAATTAAATATACTGTCATTTTCATAGTTTTAAAATTTTGCTTTGCTGTCAAAAAGTTTCCTGCTGGGAGAAGTTTTCTCACACAGACTTTGAGTGGTTGGTGGCGCAGACGAAACAGCATCTCCCCTCAAAACAACAAAGGATTTCTTCTTCCACTCATTGCGTCTTTTCTAATACACTCGATTGCTGAAGCAGGGTTCATTTATAACCACAAACCCAATACGTAAAACACATACGAGAAATATTCGTCAGTTTTGCAAAATTGCTGAGCCAAACAACAAACACATAACAAACTTCACAAGTCAACAAACACAGCGTGCCGTTTATGTTTACCGGTATGATCATTCACTTGTCGCTGATATTAATGCCTACAAAGTTGGAAAACCAAACACTGGCGAATTCCGTCCAGAAAAGCTGCCTAAAGACAGCGATTGGTGCCATCAGAGATAACGCACTAACTCGCTAAGGCCGTTCAGAACGAGATTTTCACTCTGGAGCGGAGTGTGCGCTGATATGAAACTTCCTGGCATGTTAAAACTGTGTGCCGGACCGAGACTCGAACTCGGGACCTTTGTCTTTCGTGGGCAAGTGCTCTACCATCTGAGCTACCCAATCACTCACTCCACGTCCTCACAGCTATACTTCTGCCAGGACCTTCGTCTACTACGTTCCAAACTTTACAGAAGCTCTCCTGCAAACCTTGCAATGGCAAAGATCCCGAGTTCGAGTCTCGGTACGGCAGACAGTTTTAATCTATCAGGAAGTTTCATATCAGCGCACGCTCCGCTGCGGGGTGAAAATCTCATTTAGGAAAGATCCCCCAGGCTGTGGCTATGCTTTCTTTCAGGAGTGCTAGTACTGCAAGGTTCGCAGGAGAGATTCTGTAAAGTCTGGAAGGTAGGAGACGAGGTACTGGTAGAAGTAGAGCGTTGTTGTGCTTGGGTACTCAGTTGATGCCGGCACGGTAGCTCAGCGTGTTCGGTCAGAGGGTTAGCTGCCCTCTGTAATAAAAAAACTGAGTGAATGAATCAACGACGAACTTCAAAGGGCGTCTGGGGACGTCCGCCACGAACAATTGCAACGAACATTAACGAACAAAATGAGATTTAAAAAAAAAAAGTTGGTAGAGCACTTGCCCGCGAAAGGCAGAGGTCCTGAGTTCGAATCTCGGTCCGGTACATAGTTTTAATCTATCAGAAAGATTCTCTATGGCCATTTACGTGGCGCGGGGCTGCGCGACGCATCAACTTAGAGACGATAAAAAACATACTTAGAATTCACTTAAGAGAGTGAAACTTTGTTTGTTTTAATCAGGAAACTCTTAATAAATTTATAATGAAAAATACAAAAAAGTTGAGTTTGCCACATCCATTGTTCTGGCTCCCCTTAAGCTGCGTTGCGTGGCTGCAGTTTGTATGTGCCCTGGGCCCAGGTTCGAATCCCAGACAGGTTGAAGATTTTATTCGCTCTGCGACTGAGTGCTGTGTTGTCCTCGTCAGCTTTTCATTATCATCGACACGGAAGTTGTCAAATAGGTATCAAACAAAACGTCTAACATTGGGCACTGGTACATCCCGACAGGGGTCTCCAGGCCAATGATGCAGTAATGCCATATGACCATTTCATTTCGTGTTGTAGACAAGTCGCTCATATCGAGTTGAAACACCAACAAATCGGGTAAATTATTCACTGTGTTATCACATCCTGTCATTCGGTCACGTCTTCCTGTCACCTTCCTTATTACTCCAATACCATATAAATGGATGGCACATACACAGTACTTCACTGGCACGATTTACATGAGCTGTGGTGCCACATGAGCAACCTGGTACCAGTCGACAGCTCTCCAAAGCGACTATCGATCACTGTTATTGAGGTGACTAATACTGGGTAAATATAAATAGTGTCGTGCTACTCACAGAGGAGGTCAAGTGTGGGCTGTAATGTGATCGTGTTGTAGCGAAACTTGCTAGACTTGCTAATGTGTTAATGCTACACCGATTTACACTGGAAAAAGATTAGTTCCAATTTTGGCCACCAAGTGCAAGCCTGGCATCATGAATGCAAGAAAGATGTACAGAAATATTTACACACGCAATGGATTAGGAATGGGATTTGGACAGAAAAGGACAGCCAAGGGACTATTGTTATTAACTGCTGATTATACAGTTTTGTCCAGTGTGAGCACCAGAGGCATCGACGAAATCCCGTAAAGTGCGAGAGTTTCACCTGGAGGTCAAAATCGGAACTAATTTGTTTCCAGCTTAAATCGGTACCGCATTAACGTATTATCAATTCTACCTAGCTTAGCTGCATACGACAATTACAGCCCATGGTTTGCCTCCGTGAGTATATGCACTCTCAGTATAACCATAGCGTCCCACTCATTGTCTCCTGAACTTAAAGTCCTGCATAACAAGCACAACTTCGTTATCCATGCATTAACCCCGTCATATGAAGTAACAGCCAAAGCCATATGCTTCCGAGTACCTTGTTACATAAACTAAAAACACGGCGTAGAAGTTCCATTAGCGAGTTGCTTAACTTATTTTGGTTCATGAGAGGATATCAGGGAATCGATAAAAACTATCCTAGAGATAACGGACGACATTTAGGCTTTTCACTGAACTTCATTTACGAATAATTACACAAACGGAGATACAGTTAAGCCGTGAACGTACTGAAATAGTAATTCTTGACGATTAGAGCCACAAATTAATCGAATTTCGACTTAGATGCTCAAGCGTGAAACCAAATACGAGTAATGTCGGAAAGCTTTTCGTATGAGATAGACCTCAGCCAGCATAATGACGCAGCAAAATTCTCTCGTACATCACCATGAAACAACGCGAGGGTCTAGGTTTTTGTTCCAACCAGGCCACATAAATTAATATTAGCCGTTAACATTAAAAAGTGAGCTCTCTACTGACAGTGGCAGCAACGGGCCATATTTCTTCATTGTAAATTGCATCATGTTAATCTATTATGCAGCATACATACTTAAATGTGACGAGCATCAGGTTTAAAGAGAACGCCGTTTCTTTGAGTTAGTAAGTCGTATGGTAACAGTAGCCTATTTGTACAGCACTGCCATGATATAAAGCATTTGTCATCAGTCTTCTAATGAGTGGAAACACAAATTTATATTCCACAATTTAAAAAATGTAACTGCATTGCTGCTACTCTTCTTCGCCAGTTGTTATTTATGGTACCGATAGATTCCTATTTCATTCTTTCTGTCAGTCGTAACCAGTATTAGATGATTTCAGTCATATAAGTTTAAAATTAGCAACTGCACGTTGCTATGAAAATAATTTAGCTTATGCCGCTTATATCACATAGCAAGTCATAATTTTATAGCCATACAGTGTTACAATTTTCGTTATTGCTGTGCCTGTCAGATGAGATAGGTTACCCGCCACACTATTACGGATGACCAAGACACGTGGACTCTGAGTGTGGGAAATTTTCAATGGGCAGCAGACTACGTTCAGCACAGAGAAACCGAAGAAACTCTTTCATTAATTTCACTTCACTATGCATAACATAAGAAAATAACAGTTAATGTATAACTTATTAAAACTGCAAGTTGGCTACATCGGAATAACTGCTCATAATGGCATTTCATATTAGCAACATTATTTATGAAAAAGAAGTTTCAGAAGACAAATGAATGAATAGGACTTGCGAGACTAATTTCGGCGGAAGTTGTCGACCGTTGACAAACTTTGTGTTGTATGTGCAATTGAAGAACGGTTGTAGTACTAATGATGCCACCAAACTCAGTGCTTGGTGATGTCAACACGTAATCTGTTGTGAGACAACCAAGTTTTCATTTTATATTGAAAGTGGTAATAAATGTTAAAAAAACCTCTGCAACTGAAGATGCGGTAGCAAGTGACTTTCACCAAGAAGCCTGCACTGTTAACAGATACAGTATGTGTGGTGTTTCATGCTGTGATTAGAAATCGCGACTGTACTATAGACTCGGATAATTTTATTACCTCATTAAATATCTTCATTTAACAGAAACTAACAAATCATTTAGATAATTTCGCCTTTCTTAAATCAATTGACTGCGAATATTCTGTTAAATAGCAGCGATCCTTATGATTACTGCTTAATATACATATGTTAGACACTGCAGCCTATGGAGAGCAAATTCAATGAGAAATAAAGACATCTTTAGAAGACTACAGGTAAGCACTCCTCTCTTCAGACAGCGAACCACGGTGTAGTTTACCCAAAGTAAATCTCCGTGCGTAATTTCATGTAGGGAACCTGGGGATACCGTAAAGAGTTAGGATACATAGATGCAGTGATACTACGTGGCGCCGACAGCGGTGACCACGCGGTTCTAGGCGCTGCAGTCCGGAAGCGCGTGACTGCTACGGTCGCACGTTCGAATCCGGCCTCGGGCGTGGATGTGTGCGATGTCCTTAGGTTAGTTAGGTTTAAGTAGTTCTAAGTTCTTGGGGACTGATGATCTCAGATGTTAAGTCCCATAGTGCACAGAGCCATTTGAAACCTTTGAACTACGTGGGAGTGAACTTCCCTTTCAAAAACAACAGGAATTATCACAAGCATATCACACTAATAGCTGCATTGAAAAGTACTTTTTACGCCAACCAACCTTACCTTTCTTTAGTGAATTACCGAATGTATAATATAGGGTGTTTGCAATTAAATATTCGCCACATGAGATGGAACCCATGACAAACGAGTGCCTGTACGACAACGAAACTTTTTGTAAACATTTGTGAGGACATGCGGAAGAGAAATAACGAAGAAGCCAGTGATAGAGACATATTTCAATTTGCACATAAGTAGTAACTTCGTGAATTGTGTATACGTTTATGCCCCAGATTACAATCGTTGTTCAGTGTTCCGACCATCCGCATACACGAAGGCCTGGAATTGGATTTCTCTCCTTCTGCCCGCAGCAGTGGCGCTCCATGGAATGTTCAGCTGTCGTGACACAGCTTGTGCACTGCTTGAATATTGCGCGCACATTGCATCCAACATTCTCAGCCACTTCTTCAAGAGTTTGTGGCGCAATTACCCGTCCGCTTCTACTATAAGCAATTATGTAATCGACGGTTATTTCGAACTTCCGAATCATGGTCTTTAAAACCGGTGTAGAATGAGGACCTCCACGTGTTTCTTTAATGCGACGATACTCGCTAAGGGTACCAACGCTACTGCTGTTATTTTGATGAAACTGCTTTACTAGTAAAACCCTGCTGACATTGTCCAGACGCATGTTGACGGCCTGCAGCTGTAATACACATTGCTGCTTGTGTTTCAGTACTGTGTCGACATACCAGTGCTCTCGCCTAACGGCAAGTCACGTCACTAACAGTACTAACAACGGAAATCACGCAGAGTAAAATCTGAACGTCATACCTAAAAAGTGGTGTAACCATACAGTAAGTTGTTTTCGGTCACACTGGTTCAAGTAGAGAAAGTTTAACTATAACCATCCTGTATTGTTTCACTTTACTGTGTGTCATTGCCAGTATTCTACGTAGTAACATAACTGGATAATGGCAGATCGGACGTGAAGTTGGTCGTGTGAAATGAAGACACTGCAAACACACAATAGTGAGAGCTGAATAAATTTCTGCGGACATTTCCAGAATGTGGTCTGGCACGGCATGATGCAAACACAAAGCAAGCAGGTGGGAGAAACCTGACATTAATAAAACCAGACAATTCCGACTGGAGACACGAGAGGCGTAGGCAGAGAAAAGAATGTAAAACCATTTTTGCCAGAAAATACGATATTTAAGGATTATTGCAACCTGCCAGTTAATAAGAAAGTACCCATACGTTATGCATCAGTTTTGTCAAAACAGGATGTCATTGGAGTGGTTTTTCTTCCTACCACAAATGTCTCTTACTTCTGCCTGTTGACATAAAATGTACGATTTGCATATTGTTATCTACACTTCGAGGCAAAAAAAAAAAATGTGGAGCACCCAGAAGGAGAGACGAAAATGAACTTCATGGTGTATGGCATTACTGAGACCTGGTAGTCAAGGGAAGGCAGGATTCGGTTACGATTGTGGACTGGGCCGTAATCAGCCATTATTGGTTGCCTTTTACAGTTACACACACAATTTTAAACCAGTATTTCCTGACTCAACAATACATTAAAAATAACACACGTTATTAATGAATGAATAATCAACTGTGTAAATAGTAGTGTTTTCAGTCAGTTACCATGTACCAGATCACCACTAAATACAGATACAGCAGATAATGTTTTAAAAGCAAACAACTGTGATCTGCGCAGAAGGCCTCACACGCCAGGAGTGGCAATAAATTAAGAATTGCTTAAAACTCGCTGCAACTTACAAATTAGGTACTGAAATATTAAAGGCAAGTCGACACAAACACAGCAGAAACCATCAGACGCCAGGAATGGCAGTAAATAAGGTCATAAGGCTTACAGCTAAAATACAAATACCAAATTAGAATTTTAAGGCAAATGACCACAATCACGGCTGCAGGCCTTACACCCAAGGAACGGCAAAAATATAAAAATCTAGAAATCTGCCGTACAACAACAAATACAATAGCAACGGTTAGTAATAAAAAAACAAGCAACTGGTCCCCAAACGGGTGAAATAAACTTTGTAACACAACCCTAAACATCTGCTGAATATTAGACTGTCAGATTTATTCCAGAAGGCGACCAGAACTATTAACTAGACGTATAAACCTTTAATATAAGCATTACAATGTATTGTAATCAATAATACAATAATAAAACACGAGGACCAGTACAGAAGTTCCTTAGAGGGTAGTGAGGCAGATTGTACCCGAAGGCGTGGACTGAAGGAGCGTTACACTGAACTACTGGCCATCAGACCTCCTTTTAGAACACATGTGTCATACAAGAAGCAAGGGGTCACCGATGGTGCTCCGGGAATCGTCCTGGAAAGGTCCAGCAACAAACACTTTCGTGAGCGACGAGATACGCAGCCAAGAGTTGCATCCAATTCACAAGATGGTTATTCAGACTAGTGTCAGTCTAACGAATGACTAATGATAATCTTGCTGAAGCTACCAGACGTCCGATAACCCAAATGCAACGATGGAACAATACGCCAAAGCCGGAACCGGAGGTCTGCATTATGTCCCCCGAATACTGTGGTTAGAGTGCCCAGAACAAGAAAGGAATCACTACCACCAGAGTAGAGGAATCACCGACACGGCCTACAATCAAGAAAGCTGTCAAAACTACATGAATTATCGGACAACAGCATCAAGGCGAGGAAAAGTGCACTGTCGTTACATACACTTACCCCCAGGGCAGGTAACTGAGGCGTCAGTGGCTACCAGGCAAGAAAAGTTACAGCTGGCTGGACTTAACAAATTGTAACAAGTGGAACGCAACAAATAGTAATAGTAAGTCGAGGAAAACTTATCAGGTCTGCCTTCCCAAACCACTCCACTCGTTGCTCTTCTCCTCGGCGACACTACGAGCAGCAGCACGAACCCAAGTCACTGCAGAATAGCGAGATATCACAATGGTGAAGCTTTCTCTACTTGGATTGAAATGGACTCAGAGCTTGCTGGATCCGATTTGAGACGAGGTCGTGCACCCTCGTAACCACAGCCCTTCGATCCGGCAGTCCATGCATACCACCAGCGGTCGCAGCGTGATCTCGCACTGCCCAGTCCTGGCTCCTCCAGAGTCCCCAACCAAACTGGCCCACTCACACGACCCGGGAAATAAAACGACGTCACCCCAAATATAGGGCAACAGTTACTACATATCGATAACTGTCACTGCTGCCACTAGCGGACAGGCAACGGCTGAGCAACCGAGTGGCGCCAGTCGACACGAGCAGAAGACAAACAACCTCAACCACGCCAACTAAATGACACCGGCTGGCCTCCAACACGGGACGGAAATCTACAAACAGGACCAACGCGAGCCGCAGCATGGCTCAGTTACTTCAGTTCTTACAATTTCGAGTTAAATGTACTGCAGATCTAGGCAGCATGAGCACTCATTTCATTATGCTGTTGGATCCCCTCTGCCCTTTTACATGCTCTGATTCCGTAGTTAATCGTGTCATAAAGTAGTTGAATCCACTCCTGATGTTGGGTGTCCCACAACTACTGTAGCTGCTGCTTGATAGCCTCGCTGCTGGCATTCGGACCGAGTTGAGACTCTAGTTGACCCCAATATGTCTCATCGAGGACTGATCTAGGGAAAATTTTGTAAATGGCTGCACGTTCAGAGACCGTGAATAGTTACAATTGAAAGAAAACAGCCCTCGGTCACTATTTTTTACGAATTAACCTGGTTTCAACACTGCTAGGAGTGTATTCCTCAGAATTTTAATTCCATTAGTTGATTTAAATTCTGCTAGGAGAATTTATATTCGATTCTTTGATTTAAATTCTGAGGAAGACACTCCTAGCAGTGTTGAAACCCGGTTAATTCGTTAAAAATAGTGCCCAGTTGTGATCTAGGGAACTCGCCGCCCACTGCAGCAGCTCAGCATCACGCACAACTGACATGTGTGGACGAGTATTTCTTTGTTTGGAAACGGCACTACCGTAGAGCACATGAGAAGTAGCACTAGAGGACGCACTAAGTCCGTGATGTACCATTGTGCCGTCAGAGTTCCCCAGTCACTATCAGCTGTGACTTAAAAGTCATTCCCTATGGCTGCCCACTCCATGGCAACAGGAGTAACACCGCTGTGCTTCCCAAAACATTTGAAGAATGAGACCTTTCCCCATATCGCACGTATATTCACCAACGGTGGTCACCCTGGGTAAAAGAGAACCCCGAATCATCGTTGAACACAATGTGACTCAATTCATCAGCAGTCCATTCTTTTCGGTCACGGCGCAACTCCAGAAGCAGCCGTTTGTGTTGTGATGTTAATGGTAGCCTAGGTATGGGGTGGCAATTCCACAGAACGTCTGCTACTAGTCTCCTACCAGTCGTGTAGGATGGCACAGAAAGTTGCAGGGAGTCAGTTACTTCTTTTCGGACGGCAGGCGCGGATGTGAAGGCTTACGATGTGCTACGTGCACAGTACGCTCTCCCGTGTCGTGGACTGACGTTGTCGACTGCAGCTTTGACGAAGTGCATGTCTGTCCTCACGTTCCCATTCAGTCGAACATTGAGCAGCCGTGACATCGGAATGCCGCATGACTCTGGGTATTGCATTATTCGACCAGCAGGCCAAATGTAGATCCAGTTTGAAGCCGATATCAAACTCCGTCAACGTGCTGGTAATGCCGTCTCACACAAGTACGTCGCTTTCCCGTGTCCTTCACAGTGACCACCCTAAGTGCAACGCTATTCCAGCCCCTTATGTACTCATCACGTCTTTTAACAACACTAAACAAGAAGAACACTTGAAACTTCCAAAATTATTTTACTTCTTAGTTGCAAACAGTACGTGACAAAATTTCTTACCAGGAATTTCAAAGCATTGGCCTTAGATTGCGATTACAGTGTCGCCCATATATTTTGATCTACAACAGTCTTAGCTACCTTCCTTTTTAACATGAACATATCTGTGCAAATTACTTTATGTGTGTGTGTGATAGCAATACATATAAACTGCATTCACTCTCTGTAAATGAGACAGAATATTAAGAATGATTATCAGTAATACTCAGAATGGTTTCGTCATGAAACACTCAAAGACAGTGCCTAAATCTTGCCAATCGAAAATGTGCCCCGTTAGAAAAGCGCCACTACTGAATTTAAATGAAATTTTGCATGTGAATGCTGTCCCTATTTTGTCTCTCTACATTTATTTCCTACCTTTGCAACTGGTAACTCAGCTCTGTCTGGATGTTGCGAAAATATCAACTAACGGCAGCGTATACATGAAATAAATCACAGCACTGCAAACGGCCTTATCTTGTTTCATTTTATAATGATTTCATACATTAAATTTCTCTTATTAACTGAAGAAAGCAAAATTCTGTCCATGAAATAGTGTGAGGCGTCACAGAGCAAATTTAATGAGTAGTATCATCTACAAAACGTAATGAAGGTAAAGAATATGTGGATCGCAAAGGAAAGTTGCACAAAGAAAGAAAGGTAAGAGGGTACAATCACAACTGCCGATTCAAGTGAAATCAAAACATCAGTCAACAAACAAGACAGGAAGTATTTAATGAATATTGGAGTCTTGGTAACTGGGACTTGGAGACCTCCTTCTTTACTCTTCTGTTACTGTCAGTGAGCCAAATAGATGGAAAAGCATTGCTACAAAAAGAAAATCTCTTAGTTGCCAATATTCTCTCCAGGGCCAAAGAGTTTGCAAAGAGTTATTTTTGAGGACCATAGATGTGTCTAACAAGAGAGTAACAAAAGTGGTACAAAAGAAAACCACTTCAACTACAAATATTTCACCTAAGGACAAGCGAGGCCATAAAACACCTGGAAATAAGATTGATGAAGCTAAAGTAGGTCCTATGAAGGAACACATCAAAAGTTTTCCAAAGTACAGTAGCCACTATTCACGCCCAAAAGCACTTAATAAGAAAGATCTGGCAGGAAACTTCAACCTCAAGGAAATGTATCAGCTTTTTAAGGAGTTTTGTGAAGAAAAGGAAACAGAGCTAGTACGGGAAAGCTTTTACCGCCATGTTTTTAACACATGCTTTAATCTTAGCTTCCACAGGCTATATACAGACACATGTTCTACGTGTGATAAGCTGCAAAATACCATTGATCATGGACTGCATGACGAAAAACAAGGGGCTCTTGTTGAAAAGAACTCCACCTACGAAAAGCAGAAAGTGCTCGGAAACAAGTGGCGGATGCAAAAAATCTGGTTGCTGAAGAAGCTCGGCACGTGGCTGTATGGTTTGACTTACAGATAATGCTCCCAACACCTGTTCTGACATGTTCACAAGCTTATTACTCTTGACAATTGTGGACTAATAATTTGTGTGTACATGATTTGGGTAAAGGAAAAGCCTTCATGTTTATGTGGCACGAGGGTCAAGCTTCACGAGGATGTCAAGAGGTAATGTCGTGCCTACTGATATTTCTTAACAGTTTGCCACCAACCATCACGCATCTCACTGCATTTATAGACAATGCAGGAGGACAAAACAAAAGTTAAACATAGTGAAATTTTGGCTCTATATAGGCAACAACACATTCGGACCTTTGACCATAACTTTCTACTTTCTGGCCACTCATTTAATGATTGTGACAGAAACTTTTGAATTATTGAGCGCAGTAGAAAAATTTCAGAAAGAGGTATTTACGTTTGAAAAGACTGGACTGATGTAATCACCAAGGCATCAAGACGTTTTGAGGTAGTGAAAATGGCTGACAAGAATTTTATCACACTAGACGCGACTGGGCCATTTTTTCTAAAATCTGTAAAGGGAATTCAAAAAATGCAGTGGTTGCACTTGAAAAAAGATGAACCATGGACATTGTTTTAAATGGTTCAAATGGCTCTCAGCACTATGGGACTTAACATCTGAGGTCATCAGTTCCCTAGACTTAGAACTACTTAAACCTAACTAACCTAAGGACATCACACACATCCATGCCCGAGGCAGGATTCGAACCTGCCACCGTAGCGGCAGCACTGTTCCGGACTGAAGCGCCTAGAAATGCTCGGCCACAACGGCCGGCGGACATTATTTTACAAATGTACCTTCAATGAAGATTTTGAATTCTACACCTACAATATGAAAGCAAAAACCATTTGAAGACATGTTCAGATACTCGCAAGACTAACTCACAGAACAACTCCGCCAAAAATTAAGGGAAAAAAAAGTAAAAAGACTTACTGAACCTTCTACCATTTGTGCCTCCTGTGCATCACACTTTTTACACAGAACCCAGTTCTGCAGTCCACTACAAGAGGAAAGAAATCGATTAATACTGCAGAGGCAAACCACAAGAGAAACTAATAAGTGTCGGCCCTTGTCAGCAGCATGTGCAGCACACCATCAAGAACAGTCGATAACAGAGAGTGATAACTTGGAAGGTGATAATGACAATATTTTTGACAGTGATTCAGATTAGGAATGCAATAATAGAAGAAAATTATTATAGTTGTTTCCATTACTTTCCTTAATTTATTTTTTTAAATCAAAAGGAAAGTTTAGGCATTTTCAGTTTTTCTGTAATTTGCAAACAAACTTTTTTCTAGATTTTTCAACATTAATTATTGCTGTATTTAATGTGCATTATGTATTATGGTTCATAATATACTAAATAATTTGAAAATTCTTTTAATATTTCTTTGAGATCATACCTTTGTAACGCTCACTTGGAAGCCAGGGGGTACAAGTGACACGTGTCATCAAATTCTCAATGACAATTGTTAAATGACTAATTTTTTGCTGTAGAAATATGAGGGAGATAAACATAAAACTGTATCTTCAAATGATATGCAATAATGTTTTCTATATTTATGTCCTAGAATTAACTGTTCAACTTTAACTTTGAACTTGATTATCTCAAAACTAACTTTTTGTCACTTGTACCTCTTGGCCTCTCACCTCCTCATTTGACTTTTATCCTACCTCTCTGACCTGATTCTGGTCTCATTTCCGTGTCTCTTAGTGTTGAAGCTACAAAGTTGAGACCAGATTGTAGAATAGACCAACATGATCCTTCTGAATGGCAAAGCTCAGTGTAATGGAAGAGCTGCTTGTAGCCTTTATCAATACCGTTATCCGCAACGTCCGAAACCATCGCATACCCTTTCTGCCACTGTTACGCAACGGCTTCGAGAAAAGTCAGCAGACGTGATTCCGGTGCTCCAAGGAGACACTGCACACCCGAACTCGAATAGGCCGTACTTGGTTCAAACGGCTCTGAGCAGTATGGAGCTTAACATCTGAGGTCATCAGTCCCATAGAACTTAGAACTACTTAAACTTAACTACCCTAAGGACATCACACACATCCATGCCCGAGGCAGGATTCGAAACTGCGAACGTAACGGTCCCGCGGTTCCAGACTGAAGCGCCTAGAACCGCTCGGCCACACAGGCCGGCCAGGCCGTACTGCATCACGTTGAAGAGAATCCGTCAATGAGACCATGATCAACTGCGCGAGCAATGGATTTTGATCCCAGCAGCGTCTGGTGTGTTCTGAATGACTAACAACTACATCCATACCACCATCAAAGGATGCAGTCACTACCGCGCAGCTAACTTTGCACACCCTTTGGGTTATGTACGCAGTTACGTACACGTGTCTCTGCCAGAACCATTTCCCGGGAACTGAATCAGGCCGATAAAGCTTTCTTCAAGCAGTTATCTGCAGCTGATAAAGTATTTGTAATGTGTAGTTTGTAATGCCCAATTTATTATTTATCGATTTCGACACAGGCTACCATCTTCATAAGAGACGATAATGTACACAATTTGATCAAAAATATATCTCTACGCAAAATACTGAAACATCTAGTATAACATGGGACGAACTATCTCAATTATTGCGATAACCCGTCACATGTCATACTTGACGTAGGCGAACTTGACAGTGTTTTGTTTAATTGATGTACATTATTATCTCTTGTACTGACGGCAGCCAGTGCGAAAACAGCTACAGAATAAATAAAACTGTACAGCTGTGGGCATAAAAAATTACCTTCTCTAAATCAGGCTAGTATATATGCTCGGAAGCTTGATAAATGTGTCTCACTTCAACCACGCCGTTTTTGTTGAGGAATTCGTCGGTATAGGGAGCATGGAGGTTGGGGTCAGCAACAGTGACCCTGTGTGATTTCCTCAACGAATCTCGTTTCACAGTGGGAAATGATTCCGGCCACCAACGAGTTAGTGAGCAGAGAGAGGGAAAACGTTCACAGTATGTTCATAAACGTCATCGGTATGGCCTAGACGTTATAGTGTGGGCAGTCATTATGCACACTGGCCGAACATCGCTGCATGTCTTTGTGCGACGTGCCATAACAGAACAGATATATTGCAGGGAGATTATTCTGGATCATGCCCATCTCTTTAGGGGGTGTGGTAGCCATGGACTTTCTGTTTATGGACGACAGTGCCCGCTCACACGGGAGCGCTGAGGTGTCGGAAACTGAAGCCACTGAACGTATGGAATGGAATGGCTTGCGCACTCCCCGGATCTTCTTTCCTTTTCTTTTTTCTTCCAAATCGTAGCTAATCGTTGTATTTGGTTGTTGCGAATGTCACATGACATCCGTTGAAGTTCGTCGTTGATACTTTCACTCAGTTTTTATTACAGAGGACAACCAGCTCTCTGACCGAACACGCTGAGCTACCGTGCCGGCGCCCTAAACACCACAGGACATGCCAGCGATGCTCTTGGCAGACGTCTTTCTCAACGAACACCTCCTCCGTGAACCGTGCATGAAATGGAAACCGCCTTGTGAGGCGAGTGTGATATCTTCCTCCAAAGAATCGTCATCAGTTTGGTAGTGAGTATGAATAACAGGTGCAAAATGTGCATTAGGTCCTGACGAGGGTATATTCCTCCGGAAAGCCCAATGTCGACCTTTTTATTGAACTTTCTGGTGAGCAGTGTCAGACATGAACGTAACTTGTGTCTTTGTCTTCCTTTCGCATGTGGTAAAATCAGTACCATTTTTCATTATAATGGTACCACTCCGCCACTGTTACAAATGTAATGTGTTTCATGGCACCAATCGTTCTCCTTCATTTTTCCCATCCAATAATGCCTCTCTTCCTTAGAAACTGTCAGGCAGTGTATATAAATACATACATACTCACATTTTTAAAATGTGTATTGATTTTATTTATTATCTTACTGTATAACGTTGTTGTTTCACTTTAAGTCGTTCTACACGATAATTCCTGAATATTAAATGGATGTGATTGTTTCCATGGATTCTTCAGCAGTCGTGTAATAAAATCATAGATGTACTTTGCTTCTGATTATGTGCGTTAACTTTCATTTGCTTGTCTTTGGCGAAAACTTCAGTTATCTGCAAGTCCTAGTTTAATTCATTACAGTTTACAGGCGTTGTGTCTACTCTATTGGAAAAAAAAATATCAGCTGCGAATAGTTCTTTGTCGAATAAATGTTGATTCCTGCTACGGAGATTTTGGGTCTCCAGAACGGTCATAATAAGCAAGTGTAAAAGTGTTCTACAATTCTGTTACAGAGTAATGTCACCGACAGTTCCCAGTATCTGTTAGACGACCTGTTTGAAAATTCTAATTATCTACTTCTAGTCAGCAGGGACACGTCGTTTTTCCAGAGACTTGGGGCAGGCAGCAACTAGGAGAGTGATGAGGTCTTTCGCATACTCTGTCTAGAATCATAGAGTTATTACATCTTGTCCGGCCGTCAGTTCTCAATTGAACACTTTTAGTAAGTTTTCTGTCTCTCGTCAACAACAAATGTATGGCAGAGAGATTGCGTGAACACAAGTGTGACAGTGTACACTAACGTATGATGCAAAATGTCGGTCTTACACCTTATGCACTAAAGGGTTTGTGGAAATATGTACTTTACAGACGTAATTTCAGCACGTACGTTGGTATGAATGGACAAAAATATCGGCTACCGAGGTACGAGTTATTCATGCTGTGTTTTCAGTGATGTGTCTGTGGAGACGCTGATGAGAAAGAATCGTCAACAGCGATGAGCCTGTACGGACAACATAATATGAATACAGTGTGAAGACTTCCATCTTTTTCATTAGAACGTAAGACGTGTTATAGTTAGGTGTCAACGCTGACACGTTTCAGAAGTACTACAGAGAATCTGAGACTGTCTTCATCGATTGTTTATACGCTGACGGCTGCAGGCTGGATTGGTAGTGCACTTTCCAATCTGAAGCACTAAGAAATAAATTACAACGTAAGTAACGATATACACTCCTGGAAATGGAAAAAAGAACACATTGACACCGGTGTGTCAGACCCACCATACTTGCTCCGGACACTGCAATAGGGCTGTACAAGCAATGATCACACGCACGGCACAGCGGACACACCAGGAACCGCGGTGTTGGCCGTCGAATGGCGCTAGCTGCGCAACATTTGTGCACCGCCGCCGTCAGTGTCAGCCAGTTTGCCGTGGCATACGGAGCTCCATCGCAGTCTTTAACACTGGTAGCATGCCGCGACAGCGTGGACGTGAACCGTATGTGCAGTTGACGGACTTTGAGCGAGGGCGTATAGTGGGCATGCGGGAGGCCGGGTGGACGTACCGCCGAATTGCTCAACACGTGGGGCGTGAGGTCTCCACAGTACATTGATGTTGTCGCCAGTGGTCGGCGGAAGGTGCACGTGCCCGTCGATCTGGGACCGGACCGCAGCGACGCACGGATGCACGCCAAGACCGTAGGATCCTACGCAGTGCCGTAGGGGACCGCACCGCCACTTCCCAGCAAATTAGGGACACTGTTGCTCCTGGGGTATCGGCGAGGACCATTCGCAACCGTCTCCATGAAGCTGGGCTACGGTCCCGCAAACCGTTAGGCCGTCTTCCGCTCACGCCCCAACATCGTGCAGCCCGGCTCTAGTGGTGTCGCGACAGGCGTGAATGGAGGGACGAATGGAGACGTGTCGTCTTCAGCGATGAGAGTCGCTTCTGCCTTGGTGCCAATGATGGTCGTATGCGTGTTTGGCGCCGTGCAGGTGAGCGCCACAATCAGGACTGCATACGACCGAGGCACACAGGGCCAACACCCGGCATCATGGTGTGGGGAGCTATCTCCTACACTGGCCGTACACCACTGGTGATCGTCGAGGGGACACTGAATAGTGCACGGTACATCCAAACCGTCATCGAACCCATCGTTCTACCATTCCTAGACCGGCAAGGGAACTTGCTGTTCCAACAGGACAATGCACGTCCGCATGTATCCCGTGCCACCCAACGTGCTCTAGAAGGTGTAAGTCAACTACCCTGGCCAGCAAGATCTCCGGATCTGTCCCCCATTGAGCATGTTTGGGACTGGATGAAGCGTCGTCTCACGCGGTCTGCACGTCCAGCACGAACGCTGGTCCAACTGAGGCGCCAGGTGGAAATGGCATGGCAAGCCGTTCCACAGGACTACATCCAGCATCTCTACGATCGTCTCCATGGGAGAATAGCAGCCTGCATTGCTGCGAAAGGTGGATGTACACTGTACTAGTGCCGACATTGTGCATGCTCTGTTGCTTGTGTCTATATGCCTGTGGTTGTCAGTGTGATCATATGATGTATCTGACCCCAGGAATGTGTCAATAAAGTTTCCCCTTCCTGGGACAATGAATTCACGGTGTTCTTATTTCAATTTCCAGGAGTGTTGTTGAGACGTGAGTGGATAGTGACAAAGAGTGCTTTGAAGCGATTGTGTTGATTCTTGTGCTACTGTTCCACATGCACATTTATGGTAGACGCTGCCATGATCATTACAATTCGATAGCCAAATTGTTGATTCGCGTACAGGATAAATGTCGTAGTGTGATGGTGTGTCATTAAACGTAACATGCGTTCTCAGCTATTACGTATTGCAAACCAAGATCTAGTTTGAAAATACCCATACGAATGTACAATTTTTGTATGATATTAAAGTCTGCGTCACAATTTGAGGTGGCCCCGTTTTCAACCATTCCCCCTCCGCTAGCCACTGGCAGCTAATAATATTCATTCCCTTCCCGAGCGGCTAGCAGCGAGTTACAGCTAGACAGCAAGAATCTCGCTCCTACATACTGTACTGTTGCCATACTTCGCGACAACCGAATTCTTCATTCAACTGTAATTTTTTGTTTTTTTTTTTGTACTTTTTTTTTCTTGTAGCAGTATAGATATGAATGTGTATCTGTAAATATTTATGTGCGATTATAAAAAAAGCAAGGTGACGGCAATAAATGTGAAGTGCTTTACAAGCAGGCGAGGGGAATTATTTATCGTATTTAAACCTTTTTCAAACGTGAATATGAAAGCAGGTTAGCTACTGTTGACATATCAAGACACAACAACAGATCCCAGAAGCATGTGGTGTCTGCTAGAGAACTGTAAAGAGAAATGTAAACGAAAGTGTCAGAGCTGTAAGAACCATAGAAAAAGTTGGTTTCATGTCGCCTGGAAAGCATCGAAATCGCTAGGAATCTGTAAATGGATGGTTTTAATAACGATGTTTTAAATTAATGGCTCTAGGCACTATGGGATTTAACTTCTGAGGTCATCAGTCCCCTAGAACTTAGAACTACTTAAACCTAACTAACCTAAGGATAACACACACATCCATGCCCGAGGCAGGATTCGAACCTGCGACCGGAGCGGTCGCGCGGTTCCAGACTGTAGCGCGTAGAACCTCTCGGCCACCACGGCCGGCGATGTTTTAAATCGCTCCACGTTAATAATGAATGCCCAACATCACAAAAACATGTTACAATTATTTAGGAGAAAATTAGCTTCAATGGTAAGCACTTCGTTAATGTGAAGAATTTTAAAAGGCGCTGGTTCTTGATATGTTGAGACTTTTTATTTCGAAGAAGTGACATAAGTGGAGCTCGAACTACATCTCATATAAAGATTCACTACACAAGAGAAGGAGGGAGTTCAACACAATATTATCTTGATGAAACATGGATCGATTAGAATCATTCCAGGAAGATTTGATGAAAGAGGAGTGATGGTACTGGTGGTTTTATAGTTTTCACAGGAATAGATTCTCTGATAATTATTCTACATGCTGACTCTTCATTCGGTTTTGTTTCTGAGAGTAAACTTGCATTTAAATGTAAGAAAACCAACAGTGACTACAATTCGGAAATGAACGCTCTCAGTTTTGTGACGTGATTCAAAATTGTTATAATACCTTTCTTCGAAGTCGGTCATTGCCAGTTATATTCAACTATTTTAGAGAAAACACCAAGCATAAACACCAGAAAAGCGGATATTATTCCCTGGCTTGAAAATAAAAGTATTAAGCACAGTATAAACCAGACTCGTGCCTATCTGCTGCAGTTCGTTAACTTATACAAGTCACGTGACAGAGCGTACAAACTTGACTTCCTTGTACGTGAATGGGGTCACATAGTTCTGAGTTTATCCAAGTGGCACTGTCAGTTTAGCCCCATAGAATTAATTTGGGCAAAGGATAAGGCTGTGTGGGAGGAAAAACAAACATTCAAGATAACATTCACTGAATCGCTTGTGCATGAGGCGATAGCAACATCCCCGCTCTAGAGTGGGCACAGTCTGTACGGAATGCTGCAAAGCTGCAGAAAGAATAATGTGACAGGGAAGTGATGATGGATATAAGGCTTGGCTCTATCATCGTAAATTTACCATCAGATGGTTCGGAAACATATTCAAATGGAAGTGACAGTGGTACTGCGATGTAGTTTTAAAGACTCGTGGTTTAAAAAATGTGTTCGTCAACATATCACTTGCATACATAATAATGGTGAGAACTTCGTAGCCTTTCTGATTAGGACTTTGTATCCTTTGAATTGTGCTGACTGTAAAGTTCAACATATTGCCCAAGGAGAAATTAAGCTTCTCCCACCATGTTGTACGCTTTAATAACCTGCGAGAATGCAGCTGGATAAAATCATCAAAAATCCGATATTTCCACATGTGAACCCCTGTCATTTTCAAGGCACGAACTGGATAAGGCCCTAACATGACAGTGCCTGTTAGTTGTCGAGATATCGGTGGTTTTCGATGCTATCGATGATCATTCCCTGGCGTTATTCGCAGGTGATTGTTAACTGTTTGCTTGTTCGATGGATTGTAAATGTGGCCTCTCACTGTCACGTCGAATGAGTTAACAGCGAAAAATATGACAACTTACTGAACAGTTTTTACGATAATATTTTCATTAGTCTTTTCTCCAACTAATTCTGTTTTAGGTGCATGGACTACGTTAACTAGAGTCAAACACATCAACACACACACCTTATTCACATTTTTAAAAATTCTATTGAGTAGAAGCAGTTATCTAGCAAATATAATGATTTCGGTTTGTGCTTGAAGTTAATTTTGTTGTATATTAAAGTTTCACTTATAATACAGTTCAAATCGCAAGAAATGATAATTATTTCAAGCATTTTCAATGATTATGCCGTTAGACAGTTTTCATTTTGAGAGAAATTGTACTTCACGTCTTCACATAACTGTATCAGCTGTTCTCGCTTACCGACTAACGCGGCGTAAATCTGTGGAGCAGTGGACTCAAGGCCGTCAAGATGTGAATTAATATTTCTCTTATAACGACTGGTCGAACATGGTTTTAATATTTACTATTCCCCTCATATATTTGAACGTATAATACGATGTACGGTAGGCAAATGAGCCTGACTGTTGTATGCAACAACGCAGCTGGCAACGTCGACTTTGTTTGCCCGCTCTTTGTTGCCACGTATGCACAGTTCTTATCCCTTCACTGCTCCGCCTCTATGGGCGGAAGCGCCGTTTTACGTGACGCGAGCTTTCGTTGAACGCGGTAGACAGAGTTACATGAACAATTAAAACAGATATACAGAGATTAAGAATGCGTTTTAACTGACAACAGTTACATTTTCGCTATTTCAGCATTTGTTACACACCTCATATCCTACTTCCAACATAGATTCCATTTTTCTGTACCTTTTCTGTGATGATGACAAGAACTCCTTGTATAATAACTCAATACCGGGACTACGAACATTATGACGCAACTCTTCCTGGTAGTATATTAGTGAGAGATAAAATTTATGCCTTTAACTGTGTTCGTTGTGACAGGTTTCAGAGAGATCAATTCAGTGTTAGTTAATGAGTGCGTGATTCCGGACGTGTTCATGAGCTGTGTAGAAAGTCAAAGTGGCGGAGCTGTTTGTTATCCTCATGAAGGATGATGTGCGGAGTATTTCTCTTCAATTGAAGTGAAGAATGCTAATGTGAGGGCAATCAAGATAATCTTACTTCGAAGGGAATTACCACTACCTGATATATTTGGCAATATCACACATTTCAGTATCAGCTACGAATATCTGATGGCATTTCTTGTTCATAATATTTTCTAACAGAGGATAAGAAAACATCTGCAGTAATAGGTCTTAAAAAAATTCGCGCTTAGAGACACAATAGTAAATAAAATTCAATCGGGCATTAGCTCGTCACGACGAATATCTCCTTAGCACAGCAAGCAATCTCCATCATTTCGTACGATATTGTTGTTTTAGTGTTTACTAATTAAATATAAGCTGCTTGGCTCATGTTTTATGACGGGTTGAGGTATGGGCTGTATGTACAATTCACCGCTCGTGCTTGATCCATTCTCGAGATGCGCATCTGGTACAGTCGATGTTCCGCGCAGTTTGCCGCGAATACCCGGGATAGAGACCGAGTTCAGACGAAGCCGATGCGGACAACTTCGCCGCCGCTAAGCCTACTAAACTACAGAGCCGGCAGAACAATACGCGTCCAACGTGAGAGCGGATTGTGGTGGAAGTCTCTGGTTTCCCTAACTCCGCCGTGTCTGTGTCCAGCAAGCCAGAGATATGCAGCCTTTGATAATTCTGCTTCGTATAGCTGTTTCAAAGCTGTATTGGAGCAACCAGCCTGTGAAACTGGAGACACCGTTAGGGACAATTTGTATCGAAATAATGTGAATCATCACTTTTCCCACTTCTCCTGAGATTCCTGGACTTTCAGAAAGTTTTGCTCTATGCCAACTATTGTGACTTGGAAAGACAGCCAAGCCACTATGAGAGGAAGCCGAAAGGCACGCGTTTAAGCTCACGCAGGCTAGCGTGAGGTCTGGAACAGTTAGAGGAATAGAGACTAGCAAAAAAGGTACGTAGCTTCTGGAATACTTAACTTTAATCCATAATTGGTGAACATCGGTCTGACGGTACATGCATCACAAGATAAATAGCAAATGATAATGGCGCCTTGCTAGGTCGTAGCAAATGACGTAGCTGAAGGCTATGCTAACTATCGTCTCGGCAAATGAGAGCGTAAGTTGTCAGTGAACCATCGCTAGCAAAGTCGGCTGTACAACTGGGGCGAGTGCTAGGAAGTCTCTCTAGACCTGCCGTGTGGCGGCGCCCGGTCTGCAATCACTGATAGTGGCGACACGCGGGTCCGACGTATACTAACGGACCGCGGCCGATTTAAAGGCTACCACCTAGCAAGTGTGGTGACACCACACCAACAAAATTTATTCCAACAGTTTTACTGAAAGAAGACAATGATTCAAGCTAAAGGCACATTCTAAGAATATACAGGGTGTTCGCGAGTGCGACACTCAGTTCTGCAGCGAGTTTAGCAGCTGTCGTCCTCTTAGTTTTCGTCTCAATATTCTTCAATGCATGTCTGTCACGATCCTGATCCCACACTTTCGGCTGTGTCGTTGACAGTCATTAGTGGATGAAGAAACCTGCTCAGGATAAAGCAAGGTGTAGAGTTGTATTAAACAAGCCTTGGGACTGGAGAGCACCACCAGAACAGCAGCAGCAGCAACAACAACAACGACGACAACGACGATGACGGCGACGAGGACGCAATCTTGCTGTGTTAGTTGCTGGAGGCTTTTCGAAATGACCTATTGGTAGGCGAGCACATTCCAATATTCTGCTTATTACTAGTTTTGTGCTTAAATTTTCACTTAATGTCCTGAAATCGTGCAAAATATCGCGGTATTACAGGCGCCAACAGTATCTCAGCAGGGTTGCAGCGTGGACAGATTCACAAGGATGTAGTTTGCTATAGTCACACAGAGATGAAGAGGCTTGCCATGGGATGGAGTAGCATGGAGAACTGCATCACACCAGTCTTCGGGCTGCAAACCTATAACAACAACAGAAAATGTGTTGTTTTAAAGGAAAAGCAACCTTATGGTCCCAACTTTAAATTAATAAAATAATTACTTTACACGAATGTAACTTTAACATGACTGCATATCTGAGCTCACTAGTTGTGAATATGAAAAATAAAAATTTGTTAAAGCTATTAGGTTTTTAAAAAATCCTCAAATAGCCAGATCACTTAATACGTAAATTAACCATTATGGTAGACATTCGGCAATACGATGTTATAATAGCCTGAAAGATCTGCACAGCAATCGGCATAGTCTTGACGTTTGGCGTTCACATAGGTCGCGTCTTAATTCCGTCCTCGAGAGCTCAAGTGACAACAACAAGCTGGAGGGCCTGCACACACCAATAACGGCTCGTAGAACACACAAACCCAGTATTAATATACAGTTCACTAAGATACTAAAACCAACAATCAAACACTTCGTAGCATCAAATGCAGGAAGACATTTTTCACATTATAGTGTGACAACGGCAGTTAGGTATTGAAGCAGTTCATTAAACAATCTCCAATGACGTGAAATTTCGCTCCATAAATTTATAAACCACAACTAGCTGAAGGTGATAATGACCAGACAATTCGCCCACAACCTTAGATATTAAAGCACCATTTGACGGCGATAATTTTTACTATGATAATTGACAACAAGAAGTTTGCAATTCAAATTTAAATTGGCGGCTGAAGTTCTAAACAGAGAATGAACTTTGATTGATAAAATTCACCACTTAACATATTAGCTACAACAAATAACTAACGAAATCACCGAATAAGGGTCACACTTTAATGCAACGGAACTAGGGCACAGCGCAGTTAGATGGACTGGTAGTAACCAAGTATCCCGGGCCCAACTCCCAGTGATTTAAGTAACGACTATCGAAAATCAAAGCGGCTACACGGAGCAATGACATCCATAGGTAATACCACTAAACGGCTCTCCATTTAAAGTTAGTCCAGGAGCTCGCCGTTAAGAAGCACGCCAGGGTGCCTCCCGCGCTCTCCACAGGATTCCAGATGAACACGACTCTTAAACAGAGCCTTGTTGACCGGTGACTGCTTCCGCGTCCGCCCCCGGTAGTTGAGTGGTCAGCGCGACAGATTGGCAATCCTAAGGGCCCGCGTTCGATTCCCGGCTGGGTCGGAGATTTTCTCCGCTCAGGGACTGGGTGTTGTCATAGTCATCATCATTTCATCCCCATCGACGCGCAAGTCGCCGAAGTGGCGTCAAATCGAAAGAATTGCACCCGGCCAACGGTCTACCGGACGGGAGGCCCTAGTCACACAACATTATTATTACCGCTTCCGCACTCCAGTTCCTCTCGCCGCGAGACCCAGGTGCCGGAACGTCAGCACCATGCGTCCTCGCAGAACACAAAGCGCCGACTGACTACTCGCGATGCTCCGTGCACTGTCTTTCCTCTGCCTCCAACCGAGTCTCCGTCACCACTCCGACCGAGTCTCTCCCACCTCACGAGCTGCGGCCGTCGTAAATAGAAGGCTCCAGCCAACCAGGACGCCGCAAAGCGCCTAACTTCCACAGAGGAACTATCCTGCCAAGAGCATCTCAGGAAGTCACGGCTCAATCCCTCTACGATAATATTTTCCCCCCCACATCTCCCTCAACTAATGAGTTGTTGATCCCTTGTTATATCAGACCACGTTTTGTCAACCGATCTATCTTTCTAGTATAGTTGGGCCACAAATTTCTTGTCTCTCCAGTTCTTTTCAGTATCTCCTCGTTAGTTAAGTGGTCTGCCCATTTAATCTTCAGCATTATTCTGTAGCACCATATTTGCTAATTTTCTATTCTCTCATTGTCTAAACTGCTTACCTCTCATGTTTCACTTCCATACATGGCAGCACTCCAGAGAAATACTTTCAGAAAGTAATTCCTAACACTTAAGTCTGTATTCCATGTTAACCATTTTCTCTTCTCCAGAACCGCTTTTCTTGAATTGCCAGTCAACATTATTTCCCCTCTATTTCGTCCATCACCAGTTATTTTGCTGCCCAAATAGCAAAACTCTACAACATTCATTCAGCTCTTTCAGTATATAGGAATATTCAGAATAGAAATATTAGTAACAATGGAACAATACACTAAAACTTTTGAAATTCCCTGGCCGAATAAAATTGTGTACTGAACAGGGACTCTGAGGTAGAACCTTCCTCTTACGCGGGTAAGTACTCTGCGGACTGAGCTATTGACGCAGAACTCAAGACCTGCCCTCACTGTCTGAGTTCGCCACTATCTCTCTTCTGTCTTCCAAACTTCACATCAACTGCGACAGCCGTAAGTGAGTCATCCTGGATGCTCCAGTCGGTAAAACATTTGCCCCCGAAAGGCCGAAGACCTCTGTTCCAGTCTTGGTCCGGGAAGCTTGAAATCACCACACAGTACAGTGCAAAGTGAAAACTATTGCCTGAGAATATTCTTGGCTGGCGAAGTGTGAATTTCAACACATCTCAACACCGATAAGAGGAAATGAGTAGTGATGAAACATGTGTCAAGCACCTTCAGTAGTTGAAGATGTCACCTTCATCTTGTTGACCGTATGATAGTGGTGTTTCAAGAAGTCACAGTATTTCAAATTTGGCCTTAAAGTCTCCATGTCATCCAGTCTCATGTGTCGCACGATATCTGTAAATCGCACTATTCAAAAGCCAGGACGAGTCCTTCGAAAAGGACACAGCCCATATAATTCTCTAACCTTCCTCCAGTAAGAGCTTGTGCTCATCTCTAATGGCCTATTCGGTGACTCGGTTTTAAAACTTAATCCAACTTTGTTCCGGAAATGGAATTGGTCAAGACACGAAATCAGGAGAGCGGCTAGTAAAAGTACCTAAGGATATTTTCTGTAAAATTTTAAGAAATAGCACAGCTGGGCGGTGCTATACAGAGAGCACGCCAGAGTTTGACCACTATGTCTCAAGGTCTACTACAGGTCAATACTACCTTCGGCTATCAACACCTTCCCCCTTTGTAGTTCTGGATGCACCGTCTTCAGGAGTTGAAAAGTCCCTTCACCATGTGACTAGTTGTTTTCCTGTTGTGAAAATAGTTTCCACTGTGCAGCCAGTATTCTTATTCTTTGAGATGTAACACCGACTCAGTCACTCATGATGTTTCGTGCAATATCTACAGTATAATTGTTAAATATGCTAAATAACTTCTAAATATCCTGCGATATCCTAAGTAAAGGTACTAGATGGCCTGCACTGACCTTGGGACTCAAGTAACCTTCTTCTTGAGGTAAAACGTAAATGTTGTGTGACGACGGCCTGGCGTTGGGTAGACCGTTCGCAGTGTGCAAGTCTTTTGATTTGACGCCACTTCGGTGACTTGCGCGTCGATGGGAATGAAATGACGATGATTAGGACAACACAACACCCAGTCCCTGAGCGGAGAAAATCTCCGACCCAGCCGGGAATGGAACCCGCGCCCGTAGGATTGACATTGTGTCTCGCTGACCACTCAGCTACCTAGGGCAGACTCCTCTTGAGGTGGATTCGGCTTGCTGCTCACATACAGAGTGGGGCAAGTAAAAGAGTACCGGACGAGTGGATACGATTGAACGTGAATGTATGCATATAACCACACCCTGTGGGGCGCACACCACGTGTGTGACCGCTACGAGATCCACACATGTTCAGAGCTTAGTGCGGGCTGTGTCACTGTCAGTGGAGCAGTGCAAAGGGGACGATGGTACTCACAATGGAGTAGTGGGTGTTCGTTGTGGAAAGTAACGTGACGAAAAAATCGTGGAGACGGTGTGGTCACTTCTTTGCTGAGAAGTTTCATGGTGTCAAAGTGCCAGCAAAGAGTGCCTTGAAACGCTTATCCAGGTCAAAAAAACATTCCTAAAAGTTACCCCACACCAGAAAATGTGTCAGCAGTTCACCAGAAAATGCTTAAGAGTCCTGTCAAATCTACCTGACACCTGTCGGAAGGGACCAGCATATAACAACAATCAGCGGACGAATACTCCACCTGGCCCTGCACGTGCATCCCTACCGAATATCTGTTGTTCATACATGAAAACCAGCAGATGCTCGTCAGAGCCTTCAGTTTTGTGAGTGGCTGTTCAATAAATGCCTTGGATCTATTTTTATATCTGATGAAGCCTGGTTTCACCTGAGTGGTTATGTCAACTCATAGAATCACTGGTTCTGGGCAGCAAAAAATCCGCATAACTTCTACGAAACGCCACTGCATGATCAGAAGATTCAGGGTTGGTGTGTAGCGTCTGCATGCCGGATTGTTGGTCCTATATTTTTTCATCAGGCGCTGACTTGGGCACGTTACATTGAGAACATTTTGAAACCATTTGTGGCACAATTAACGGAGGAGGAAGACACCAACACTTACTTCCAACAAGATGTAAGAAGAGCCTTTACGGCCGGCCAAACGTTGGAGGACGTTTTCACAAGCTTTACGCCTGACAGAGTCCTTACCAGAGGTCACTCTGGTCGCTGCCCTTATTGGCCATCCAGGTCACCTAATATGTCAGTGTGCGATTACTTTGTGTGAGGAGCCATCATGTCTAAGGTGTATCACAACGGTTTTCATAGTCTTCAAAAACTGCAGCAGAACATTTCAGGTGATAACGCAGCAATTCCAGCAGTCCAACGTCGATCCACATACAGTAAATTGCTCACCAGGGCTCAAAAGTATGGTTACTTTCAACATCTGCTATAATTGGGCTAGTACTGTATTTCTTTCCCTCTGCTGTGTTTTTTTGTACCATGCAACTCTGTTCTCCGAGATACTTCATTTCAGACACTGCCGTCGCGGTTTCACCGGGGTAGTCTCTCTTAAGCTGCAACATTCACGAATTTATGATGGAAATGTTGTTTGCTAGTGTGCTTGTGTGTAATGCCCAATTACATAATTTTTCAGCTCACAAAATGTGTTATTTTGTGACAAAGCTTAGATCTCTTCTTACGATCGAGGTTTTGTAAATTTTATACGGATAAATATCGGTCTTTCACTAAATCATCGCAGGTGTAGGTCATGGTTCACGTTATTTTCCCACTCATTTATTATGCATTTATTATGCGGTTAATTTCGGGTGTTTTGATGATATGTGGTGCTGTAGTAAACATTGTGTAATGTTTTTAGTGAAATTTCATGCTTATTTATTGAACAGTGACAGAAATTCGTTTGAGATATCTCTTCAGTTTCTTCCTTCTAAAGTCACTGACTGAGCTTTCGAATTTCATGCTCAGTTCGCACGTACTTATTTATAAGTTGTCTGTGTTCGTTGTTGATGCGAGCACATTTCACTACCTTCAACGCTACTGCTATCTGGATAAACTGCCACTGGCAGAAAAAGTTTTCTGGCATTGGTTGTATGCTGCAACCAACATAAGATGGTTTGATCTGCTGGGAACTTCGATACACATGCTGTAATCGTGAGTAAGATGAGAGTGACTATTGTGAATCATGCTTATTACTATCAGGCTATAGTCTATACACTGTGTTGTCTACATCTGCATCGCACGAGTTTTCTGCCTGACAGCAAACGTACTTATAATCGTGGAGTGCGTAGAAGTAACTGATTGTCTTCGTTGTAATTTGTTAAGGACAGTTTATATTTTCCTCTTGCACTACGTTACATTCCTCACAGTCGGATCACAATGTTCTTTATTCGTGTACCGAAATTTTGTATACCTCAGGGAATATTTTCAGGGTATTAGTACTGATGGTTCAAAATGGTTCAAATGGTTCTGAGCACTATGGGACTTAACATCTGTGGTCATCAGTCCCCTAGAACTTAGAACTACTTAAACCTAACTAACCTAAGGACATCACACACATCCATGCCCGAGGCAGGATTCGAACCTGCGACCGTAGCAGTCGCGCGGTTCCGGACTGCGCGGTTGTTGTTGTTGTTGTAGTCTTCAGTCCTGAGACTGGTTTGATGCAGCTCTCCATGCTACTCTATCCTGTGCAAGCTTCTTCATCTCCCAGTACCTACTGCAACCTACATCCTTCTGAATCTGCTTAGTGTATTGATCTCTTGGTCTCCCTCTACGATTTTTACCCTCCACGCTGCCCTCCAATGCTAAATTTGTGATCCCTTGATGCCTCAAAACATGTCCTACCAACCGATCCCTTCTTCTAGTCAAGTTGTGCCACAAACGTCTCTTCTCCCCAATCCTATTCAATACCTCCTCATTAGTTACGTGATCTACCCACCTTATCTTCAGCATTCTTCTGTAGCACCACATTTCAAAAGCTTCTATTCTCTTCTTGTCCAAACTGGTTATCGTCCATGTTTCACTTCCATACATGGCTACACTCCATACAAATACTTTCAGAAACGACTTCCTGACACTTAAATCTATACTCGATGTTAACAAATTTCTCTTCTTCAGAAACGATTTCCTTGCCATTGCCAGTCTACATTTTATATGCTCTCTACTTCGACCATCATCAGTTATTTTACTCCCTAAATAGCAAAACTCCTTTACTACTTTAAGTGTCTCACTTCCTAATCTAATCCCCTCAGCGTCACCCGATTTAATTAGACTACATTCCATTATCATCGTTTTGCTTTTGTTGATGTTCATCTTATATCCTCCTTTCAAGACACTGTCCATTCCGTTCAACTGCTCTTCCAAGTCTTTTGCTGTCTCTGACAGAATTACAATGTCATCGGCGAACCTCAAAGTTTTTACTTCTTCTCCATGAATTTTAATACCTACTCCGAATTTTTCTTTTGTTTCCTTTACTGCTTGCTCAATATACAGATTGAATAACATCGGGGAGAGGCTACAACCCTGTCTCACTCCTTTCCCAACCACAGCTTCCCTTTCATGCCCCTCGACTCTTATAACTGCCATCTGGTTTCTGTACAAATTGTAAATAGCCTTTCGCTCCCTGTATTTTACCCCTACCATCTTCAGAATTTGAAAGAGAGTATTCCAGTTAACGTTGTCAAAAGCTTTCTCTAAGTCTACAAATGCTAGAAACGTAGGTTTGCCTTTTCTTAATCTTTCTTCTAAGATAAGTCGTAAGGTTAGTATTGCCTCACGTGTTCCAACATTTCTACGGAATCCAAACTGATCTTCCCCGAGGTCCGCTTCTACCAGTTTTTCAATTCGTCTGTAAAGAATTCGCGTTAGTATTTTGCAGCTGTGACTTATTAAACTGATAGTTCGGTAATTTTCACATCTGTCAACACCTGCTTTCTTTGGTATTGGAATTATTATATTCTTCTTGAAGTCTGTGGGTATTTCCCCTGTCTCATACATCTTGCTCACCAGATGGTAGAGTTTTGTCATGACTGGCTCTCCCAAGGCCATCAGTAGTTCTAATGGAATGTTGTCTATTCCCGGGGCCTTGTTTCGACTCAGGTCTTTCAGTGCTCTGTCAAACTCTTCACGCAGTATCTTATCTCCCATTTCATCTTCATCTACATCCTCTTCCATTTCCATAATATTGTCCTCAAGTATATCGCCCTTGTATAAACCCTCTATATACTCCTTCCACCTTTCTGCCTTCCCTTCTTTGCTTAGAACTGGGTTGCCATCTGAGCTCTTGATATTCATACAAGTGGTTCTCTTCTCTCCAAAGGTCTCTTTAATTTTCCTGTAGGCAGTATCTATCTTACCCCTAGTGAGACAAGCCTCTACATCCTTACATTTGTCCTCTAGCCATCCCTGCTTAGCCATTTTGCACTTTCTGTCGATCTCATTTTTGAGACGTTTGTATTCCTTTTTGCCTGCTTCATTTACTGCATTTTTATATTTTCTCCTTTCATCAATTAAATTCAATATTTCTTCTGTTACCCAAGGATTTCTATTAGCCCTCGTCTTTTTACCTACTTGATCCTCTGCTGCCTTCACTACTTCATCCCTCAGAGCTACCCATTCTTCTTCTACTGTATTTCTTTCCCCCATTCCTGTCAATTGTTCCCTTATGCTCTCCCTGAAACTCTCTACAACCTCTGGTTCTTTCAGTTTATCCAGGTCCCATCTCCTTAAATTCCCACCTTTTTGCAGTTTCTTCAGTTTCAATCTGCAGTTCATAACCAATAGATTGTGGTCAGAATCCACATCTGCCCCTGGAAATGTCTTACAATTTAAAACCTGGTTCCTAAATCTCTGTCTTACCATTATATAATCTATCTGATACCTATTAGTATCTCCAGGATTCTTCCAGGTATACAACCTTCTTTTATGATTCTTGAACCAAGTGTTAGCTATGATTAAGTTATGCTCTGTGCAAAATTCTACAAGGCGGCTTCCTCTTTCATTTCTTCCCCCCAATCCATATTCACCTACTATGTTTCCTTCTCTCCCTTTTCCTACTGACGCATTCCAGTCACCCATGACTATTAAATTTTCGTCTCCCTTCACTACCTGAATAATTTCTTTTATCTCGTCATACATTTCATCAATTTCTTCATCATCTGCAGAGCTAGTTGGCATATAAACTTGTACTACTGTAGTAGGCATGGGCTTTGTGTCTATCTTGGCCACAATAATGCGTTCACTATGCTGTTTGTAGTAGCTAACCCGCACTCCTATTTTTTTATTCATTATTAAACCTACTCCTGCATTACCCCTATTTGATTTTGTATTTATAACCCTGTAATCACCTGACCAAAAGTCTTGTTCCTCCTGCCACCGAACTTCACTAATTCCCACTATATCTAACTTTAACCTATCCATTCCCCTTTTTAAATTTTCTAACCTACCTGCCCGATTAAGGGATCTGACATTCCACGCTCCGATCCGTAGAATGCCAGTTTTCTTTCTCCTGATAACGACGTCCTCTTGAGTAGTCCCCGCCCGGAGATCCGAATGGGGGACTATTTTACCTCCGGAATATTTTACCCAAGAGGACGCCATCATCATTTAATCATACAGTAAAGCTGCATGCGCGGTATTAGTAATGATATCTGCCTCCATAGCAGAGTGGTTAGTGCAGCTGATTGTTAAGCGAGGCATCCAGGTACTGCCAGGGATTTTTCCTTGCTGGGAGGACTGGGAAGCATTGCACTAACACCCAAACCTCCAGGTGTCAGACACTGAGATCGGTACCAAACGTTGTGTGTAGATGTAGCATAAATCAAAAAATTGATGTAGTTCGTTCTGTATGCTGTCGTCCAGTAGATCGTATGAAAATCGTAATTAAAAGTAACATCAGATCTAAGGAGTATACGAAATGCGAATGTGTGAACTCTGCATGTGAGGAAATGTGGTAGGTGAGTTGGTCGAGTGTCACAGAAACGGACTGAGAAGATTTTTTTTTTTTTTTTAACAGTTTACGCATGAAGTTGTTGCAGGGGAGAACATTTTTCCGACATGTAAAAGGAGGTTTCGGAGTTTGTATCAATGTTCTTTTGGCAATCTATTTGCGCTTCGTTAGTTGAAAGTATTAAACCTATAGAGTACCTATGTATGGATAAGTGTGGTGTTATCTGTACAGATGCACGCTATAGGTTCACTACTTCCAACTACCGAAGCGATAGCAGGTTGGCAAAAAACCGTTGCTACAAACTCCGAAACGTCCTTTTAAATATCTGAAAAAAGTTCTCCCATATAACAGTTTCACGCCTAGACCGTTAAAAAAATCGTTATCAGGCTGCTTCGTACTCTTGACCTTCAGCACGACGTTCTGACGCTCTGCCAAACTGCCTAGCACATTTCCTCACACGCACAGCTCACACATTTGCTTTTCGCATACTCCGTAGTTCTGGTGTTACTTTATTTACCATTTACACATATGCTACTGGACGACAGCATACAGTACGAGATACTCTATCGACACAGAACGTTTGGTACCGTCTCATTGTATGACATCTGGAGGTTTGGATGTAAGCCTCACGATGCCAATTGAGGAGCTACTTGACAGAGTAGTTGCGGCTCCAGCTGACGAAAACTGACAGCGGCAGGGCAGCGCGATGCTGATCCCACGTCGCTCCGTACCGCATTCAATGACGCAAATGGCAGAGGATGACACGGCGGTGATCGGTACCAACGGGCCGTGTGGAAGGCGTTTACGAGTACGTATTAATACTGCGGTCATACCGGTTACGTGCTCATCTTAATGTCGAAGAGTAAGCAGCTTTCCTCTGGCGACTATGCTATGATTCCTTCCCTATAATCTTTTGATATTTGGTTTGCTGCAGTCGTAATTACTTCATGTGAAATGCCTTCGAAGGCGTCTTTCATATGGTACCAACACTGATACTGCTTGTTGATTCGGTTAAGAATTACAGGTTGCCTCGGTATCACCTTTCGAAATGACCGACAACAGTAGTCAGTACCCTGTTTTCGTAGTTCTACGACAGATCTAAAGAGGATCAAGCTAGTTCCCTCGCTCCTGCATCAGACCGAAGTGATGTTACGAAACCACACGCACACATCTTGAATCATAAGTACTTCGTTACTTTCCGTGTCCGGGAATGAACATCTGAACTCTCTTCCCGTAATACTCCACAGCTTTGTTGGCCTTTTTATTTTGCACAATAATAGATCTTCCGCTGTGCAAACAAACTTCGTCCGTTGGCGTACGAACAGAGGAACTTTGAATTTTTCGACTCCTGTTCTTAATCTATTCTGTGCTTTCCATGAACTACACTGTAGTTGTTGCCAATGTGCGATTTCCTCTTTGGTGCTCACGTTTATATTTTACAGAGAGTCCAACCATAAAGATAGATGGCGGCTCTTAGGTTGTCCTTTAACGGTACCGTCAGTTGAATAAAGCTCTTCCTTGACTTAAGACGAGTTGGATCTGTTAGGTGGTTATGCATTAAGTGCCGTAGTTCCACTTGCTGCTTTTTCCTCTCTATTTCACGGGTTACTTTGAGTCTGGTGCTGTTACGGCTGCAAGCGGATAAATTTTGTGGACAGGTGTAGATTTCAGGTACCCGGTGAAAATCCTGACAATCTCACGTAAAGCGACTTCTACTTATTTGGAGTGGCTAGACGCCTTCCATATTGGCGTTCCATTTTCTCCTGCTGCAATACATTGTTGATGATCGAAGAACTTCAGGCAGTGGTCCCAATGCTGAATTACTCAGTTTACCTATAATATTGTTTCTTGTACATGTCTTTCCTTTTAGATCAACGACGTTTATCTTCAATGACAGTGTAGGCTCTAGGGTGGCGTAAAAGTACATAGGTTTGGTGCAGTGCTTTAATATAACCGCTCTGTGTTTCTGACTTTCTTGACGCCTCTCCATTACCTACGTGGAATACGTGTAATTGAGTTTTTTTCTGGGTTAGGTCGCCGGTGATTTTTTCACTAAAATTCCTCAAGATATGCAAACTGTCTGTCATGTATTTTTTTTAACTCCTTCCAATTTTCTTCCTTGAGCAGTAAGTAATGACAGTGTCGCTGCATATGTGAATCTCTTAATTTCCGACTGGTATGGTAGGACCCATATAGTACAAAATAAGGGAAAGGATACTCCACTGTGGTAATTAATCTATTCTTTTAGATTCTCCGATTGTGCAAAGTGCCTCTTAACATGCAAGTCAGTCGAATGTCGTTTGTTATTTAGAAGACTTTCATGAGAAGTCTTGGTGGTTTACTGTATCATACGCAGCAGAAAGGTCAACTAAGACAGCATTAGTTATCAGTTTCCTTTCAAAGCGTTCTTCAATATGTTGAGTCAGATTTAGTATTTTACTACAACATGGTTTCCCTGCTCTGAAGCCATCTTGTTCCGGGATAAGTTTTTTGCGATTTTGGTTCCTGTTCTTCAAAGAATCATCTTTAAAATTACACATACAGGTGTAAACTTAAGGAAGCTGAATGGAAATTTTTTGGCTTAGTCGCCTCCTTGCAAGACTTTCGTAATGTTACAATTTATTCTACAGTTTGTGAATCTAAAATGTTTCCAGACATCAGTTCCCCATCCGCAATAGCCATTCATTAGTTTTTGGACCAAACTACTATATTTCATTATTTCTTCTAGTTCTCGCTCTGGTCTTTGCATTTCTTCAAGTGAGAAATGGGTTTCTAGAGATTCGCTCTCTCCTCGCTTCGCTTGAGCTTCAACCTAGTCTGCTCCTATGTCGTCTTGCCATTTATTAGTAGTAAGTGAGCAGGCTGGTTCGGAGTAACGTTTGTACTCAAAGGTGGGCTTTTAGGATCATATCTAAGACTTTTTATCATCTTTTCAAGTGTTATGTTTCACCTCTAGATACAGTAACAGTTTTGTCAATCTCCCCTTTCTTTGTTCAGGTATGTTTCGGAATCCTTCTTCTCGTGAGAAAGGATCTTCGTTGTACTTGCTACGACAGTTATTTATAAGTTTGTCATATTTTTTGAACTTTCTTGGGTCTGATTCCATGTTTTCAATTTCGAGATCTAACTCTTCTCTTAATTTTAAAATATGTTTTTCCCTCGCGTATCATGTTATTTCTGGAAGCCCACAATCTACTCTGTAGGAATCAAGATGGATTCCGGAAACAGCGATCGTGTGAGTCCCAACTCGCTTTGTTTGTTCATGAGACCCAGAAAATATTAGATACAGGCTCCCAAGTAGATGCCATGTTCCTTGATTTCCGGAAGGCGTTCGATACAGTTCCGCACTGTCGCCTAATAAACAAAGTAAGAGCCTACGGAATATCAGACCAGCTGTGTGGCTGGATTGAAGAGTTTTTAGCAAACAGAACACAGCATGTTATTCTCAATGAAGGGACGTCTATAGACGTTAAAGTAACCTCTGGCGTGCCACAGGGGAGTGTAATGAGACCATTGCTTTTCACAATATATATATAAATGACCCAGTAGATAGTGTCGCAAGTTCCATGCGACTTTTCGCGGATGATGCTGCAGTATACAGAGAAGTTGCAGCATTAGAAAACTGCAGCGAAATGCAGGAAGATCTGCAGCGGATAGAAAAAATGGTTGAAATGGCTCTGAGAACTATGGGACTCAACTGCCGAGGTCATTAGTCCCCTAGAACTTAGAACTAGTTAAACCTAACTAACCTAAGGACATCACAAACATCCATGCCCGAGGCAGGATTCGAACCTGCGACCGTAGCGGTCTTGCGGTTCCAGACTGCAGCGCCTTTAACCACACGGCCACTTCGGCCGGCTGCAGCGGATAGGCACTTGGTGCAGGGAGTGGCAACTGGCCCTTAACATAGACAAATGTAATGTATTGCGAATACTTAGAAAGAAGGATCCTTTATTGTAACACTGGTAGCTGGTACTTCTGTAAAATATCTGGGAGTGTGCGTGCGGAACGATTTGAAGTGGAATGATCATATAAAATTAATTGTTGGTAAGGCGGGTGCAGCTTTAGATTCATTGGGAGAGTCCTTAGAAAATGTAGTCCATCACCAAAGGAGGTGGCTTACAAAACACTTGTTCGACCTATACTTGAGTATTGCTGATCAGTGTGGGATCCGTACCAGGTCGGGTTCTCAGAGGAGATAGAGAACATCCAAAGAAGAGCGGCGCGTTTCGTCACAGGGTTATTTGGTAAGCGTAATAGCGTTACGGAGATGTTTAGCAAACTCAAATGGCAGACTCTGCAAGAGAGGCGCTCTGCACCGCGGTGTAGCTTGCTGTCCAGGTTTCGATAGGGTGCGTTTCTGGATGAGGTATCGAATATATTGCTTCCCTCTACTTATACCTCCCGAGGAGATCACGAATGTAAAATTAGAAAGATTCGAGCGCGCACGGAGGCTTTGCGGCAATCGTTCTTCCCGCGAACCATACGCGACTGGAACAGGAAATGGAGGTAATTACAGTGGCACGTAAAGTGCCCTCCGCCACACACTGTTTCGTGGCTTGCGGAGCATAAATGTAGATGTAGATGTAGAAAGCCTTCCATTTCGGTTTCTTGAACATACGATGGCGTTTGCAGGGTTCACTTTCAGTTCGGAAAACTCCAGAAACTGTACAATATATGGGGCACAGTAGCGATCAGAAGTAAAGCAGACGGGTCTTGGGATGAGTCTTCAAGTAGGATATGTTTGCAGCACAACAGTGTTTCGAATTCCACCCACTCTTTACGACCTGAAAATTTGTCTTGCTGCCCGAGTGAGTGCCAGATCTCTCTGTAGTATTTACGCCCCTGTCACAGAAACAGCTATGTTTTCTTTGGAGTTTTTAAAGCCGAAGGCCAGCGGACGGAACGACCAGCTGTTTGTAGTCGATCCATCTAGCGGCGGACAACGCACCACTGTACTGGCTGCGGACTCCCACAGGACGTTGGCAGGCGGAGGCCACGGAGAGCCGCCGCTGGGAGACTGTGCAGTCGAGTCGCCAGACGATACGCCCACTGCCCGCCCCGGAGCGACTGCTCCCGGAATACCGCGCCTCCGCTAGCGTCGACGAGTTTTAAATTGAGCAGCGCTGCCGGCTTATAAACACTGGAGAGGAGCGCGCTTACGCACACCGCCCCCGCTCGATGCTTTCGGCCTCGGATATGTCTCAGCCGGCACCGGTTTACGCTGCGTCCACTCTGAAATGTCGTTCGTACAACTATCGCCGTTAATGACAAAACTTCAGAAGGGATGTTAAAGAAACTAATGGCAGCCGTCTAGCACTTAGGTGTTTATGACAAGAGGACTGGAGTGACAAAATTCATGAGACAGCGATATGCTCGTATAAAGATGGCGGTAGTATCGATTACACAGAGTGCGAAAGGGCAAAGCATTGATAGAACTGTTATTTGTACTCAGGTGACTCATGTGAAAAGGTTTCCGACGTAATTGTGGCCACATGACGGGAATTAACAGATTTTGAATATCAAAATTAACGCATTACTTGAGACCACGGACAAAGCAGTGGCCGACGGCCTTCACTTAACGACCAATAGCAGCAGTCTCCATAGTGAGATTTTCACTCTGCAGCGGAGTGTGTGCTGATACGAAACTTCCTGGCAGATTAAAACTGTGTGCCCGACAGAGACTCGAACTCGGGACCTTTGCCTTTCGCAGGCAAGTGCTCTACCATCTGAGCTACCGAAGCACGACTCACACCCGGTCTTCACAGCTTTACTTCTGCCAGTATCTCGTCTCCTACCTTCCAAACTTTACAGAAACTCTCCTGCGAACCTTGCAGAACTAGCACTCCTGAAAGAAAGGATGAGCTTCTGCAAAGTTTGGAAGGTAGGAGATGAGATACTGGCAGAAGTAAAGCTGTGAGGATCGGGCGTGAGTCGTGCTTCGGTAGCTCAGCTGGTAGAGCACTTGCACGCGAAAAGCAAAGGTCCCGAGTTCGAGTCTCGGTCGGCAAACAGTTTTGATCTGCCAGGAAGTTTCAATAGCAGCAGTGTTTGCATAGAGTTGGCAGTGCTAACAGACAAGCAGCACTGCGTGAAACAATCGCAGAAATCCATGTGAGACATACGACAAACATAACCGATAGAACTGTGCGGCGAAATTTTGTGTTAATGGCCTAGGGCACTAAGCGACCTAAGCGAGCTCCTTTGCTAGCAGCACATCAACTACAGTGCCCCGTTTGGGTTCGTGACCATATCTGAAAACCGTGGCCTGGTCATCTGAGTCTTGATTTCAGTTGATAAGAGCTGATGGTAGCGTTAGAGTGTGGTGCAGGCCCCACGAAGACGTGGATCCAGATGTCAACAAAGCACTGTGCAGGTGGTATTGGTACAGGAATTGTGTAGACTATGTATACATGGAACGGACTAGTTCCTCTGGTCCAACTGAACCAATCATTCGCAGAAAAAGGTTATGTTCACGTACAGCAGAGTCCCGCTAATTCGAACCTTTGTAATCCGAACGTCCGGTTAATACGAACATGAAAAATGGTAGTCTAAGTATGGGAAACTGTGCAGTAAACTGCTGTACATACAAACTATTTTCATTTACACAGTACAGTAAACATGTATTAGAAAAATTGGGAAGAAAACATTAGGATTAAACAATGCATAACAATGAAAGAAAGGCTTCCAAACTTACTAAAATACAACGGACATTTTATCCCAACTTTTTAGATGACATAAACTCAACCATTGTTTTTTGGCGTAATGAAGACAGTCTTTTACTTGACGTATAGTGGCGCCATCGTCTCATAAACATCAAATCAGCAGGTGTAGTAGTGGGCTGTTGCTGCAAATAATGCAGCGCGAGGTCAGGGGCCTCTGCTGTGTCACTGTGTGGCAAGAGCTCTCCTTTGTCGCTTTCAGGCCCATTGTCACTCCGTCACAGCAGTCCACTTCTTCCTGGTCTTGAGTCACAGCAGCAACTAAATCACCGTCAGTAAGGTTCTCCACACATTCCCCATCCGCTGCCATCCACTCATCTACGTCTCCATCACTAGGTTCGTCACATCCATGGATTGTCGGTATCATTTGTAGTAGATTTTCCTCTCCATTTTCAACAAGTTTGTCCTGAAATTCAAGAGATGTCCACAGTTTTCTCCACGATGTTCTCAGATTATTTTCTGAAATATTCTGTCATGCCTCAGCGGCCCAATAAACAGCATGCTTCGCATTGGTCTTTTTAATTTTTTCCACTAAAGAATGTTATCATCTTCGATCAGCATTACTAAAAATTGTTTTCTGTATATTAGTTTTAATGTTTGTAGAACGCAATCGTCCATCGGCTTTAGAAGTGGTGTAACATTCGGCGGCAAAAACTTCGCCACAATTTCTCCACCACATATTTTTTCAGTGCTGGGGTGAGACGGCGTCTTGTCAATGAAAAGGATTGATAGGGAAGAAAAATGATTTTCTTTAGTTAACCGTCGAACAGAGGGAACAAACCGGCCGTGAAACCATACTTTGAACAGCTTACCATCCATCCATGCTTTTATCTGGCTGCGATAATATACGGACAGGAATTCATGTTGCAGCTTTAAAAAGCTTTGAGACTAGCAGATTTGCCGAGCAGCATTAAAGGTAGCTTGTGATTACCAGCAGCGTTGCTGCACACTAACAGAGTCACACGATGTTTGCACATTTTAAAACCAGGAGCAGGGTCTTTTGCTTCTGATGCCAGACATTTTGTTGGCAATGCCCTAAAATTAAGGCCAGTCTCGTCAGCGTATTAAATTTGTTGGGGAGAATACTTTCCCTCTCTTATCATTTTTTCAAACTTACCCAAATATTCCTTCGCTGCATCACGGTCAGAAGAAAGCTTCTCTCTAGTAACTGTTAGCTGACGGATTCCATGACGTGTTTTGGATCTGTGCAACCAACCTGTACTCACACTAAAAGACTCATCACCATTCACTAACTTGTTCAGGTAAACAGCCTTCTCCTGAACCAGTGTTCCACTCAAAGGAGTTCCCCTTTCTCTTTGCTGCGTAAAGCAAAGGAAAAGAGCTTCATCCACTTTGTCGTACTCGGACTGTTTCAAAGTCTACGAATTTCGAGTGTTTTTCCCGAAGACGTTGCACAGGACTGTTCAAGCTTCATTCGGTTCTTCTTCCAATCACAAATGGTTGCTTTACCCACATCCAGTTCCGTTGCCGCTTTATATACATCCTCATCATTGTCTATCCGCTTCAAATCATTCAGTTTTTTCTTTGAGAGTTAACGTTGTATGTTTCCGTTTACTCATGACGAATATACGTACACCACTACACCTGAACGAATACAATAAATCTGTTACGCGTGCCACCGATCGATAACTAACATAACCAAGCGCTTAGCGAGCGAACTGGCAGTTCACTGACCTGAGACACTATAAAGGCCTCAACAATGCACAACAAGGGCAGAGAGTTAGAGTGAGCCATTGTTTCCACACTTCTTCCCATTTGTTACCATGGTGTACCTACTTATCTGCTTGGTATCCTTCATTCTAGATAATCGTCACCGTACTTCCGGCTAATCCGAACAAATCGGTAATCGGAACAAGGTCCGGTACAAATTAGTTCGGATTGGAACGCGACTCTGCTGTACTTGGAGACCATTTACAGACATTCATAGACTTCATGTTCCCGAACAACGATGTCATGTCACTGGGCCACAGTTGTTCGCGATTGGTTTCAGGAATATTCTGGGCAATTCCGCCAAACTGTTTGGACATTACGAACGTTCGTCAGTGAGCCCATAGTTCATTTATGGGACATGATCCAGAGATCAATTTGTGAGCAATATCATGCACCAGCAACACTTTCGTAATTGCGGACGGCCGTAGATGCAGCATGCTGAGTATATTTGCAGAGGACATCCAGCGACTTATTCAGTCCATGGCAAGTCGAGTTGCTGCACTACGCCGGGAAAAGGCAGCTCCGACACGATATTAGGGCGTATCCTGTAACTTTTGTTACCTCATGTAATAATCGTCTAGATTCCAAACTGTAAGAAACACCAGTTTCTGCTTTAAATATAAACAACGGAGAGTCAAAGAGAGAACTTAGTTTTTCGTGCAATGGATACCACTTCTCACATTGCGCTAACGTGAAATATCTAAAAGTTTGATTGTATTCTTACCCATAAGGAACGACGTGTACACAAGCGAAAATATGCACTGAGGAGCCGGCCGGAGTGGCCGTGCGGTTCTAGGCGCTCCTGTCTGGAACCGGGCGACCGCTACGGTCGCAGGTTCGAATCCTGCCTCGGGCATGGATATGTGCGATGTCCTTAGGTTAGTTAGGTTTAAATAGTTCTAAGTTCTAGGCGGCTGATGACATCAGAAGTTAAGTCGCATAGTGCTCAGAGCCATTTGAACCATTTGAACCATGTGCTGAGGACACAGTGATACGAAAACTGAGGAACAAGTGATAGGAAGCACCAACCACAGTATATCCTACGCCTACTCTGTGTTTTCGATGCCGAGTATAAGATGAATATATCGCGGAACTTAACTAACTTGAAACAAGTATTTGCAGCCCTGAACGAGACAGGATGTATTACGAGGTGTGTAAGAAGAGTGAACAGACTGTCATGACGTCTTAGAAAAGTATATCACCTAATCCTACAACTGTATTTGACCACTGATTAAGGTAGGAATAAGCCTTATTCAATCTACAGGGTGTTTCACAATTCATATTACTGGCGTCTAAGTATTGTGGTGGGAACGCTTTTGGAGATCAGTTCACTTTTTAATCTCCCGCTTCACGATCGCGCAAAAACAGGGAAGATGGCACCGCCGTCATTTCCTATTTCTGTACGTTGTTTCTATTATTGTGTCATCACACCTAATTCTCTTTACGAATGTACATCGCCTGAGCAGGAAGACTTTTTGGAATCGAACCAGCCACATCTGGGATGACGAAAATTGCAATGTCACACATTAGTGTTGGATGTCAGCAACTATTCGGTATCAGTCTATGGACTAGTGAAATCGATGACAGTCTTACTGAGCCATACTTTCTTCCGTACCTTCTAACGTGTTCCATATACCTGTAATTCCAAAAGCTCGTCGTGGAATTATTGGAAGAATTGTCACTTTCATCCGTCATCAAATGTGATTTCAGTAGGATAAGGAACGTCGCATTTTGCAAGTGGTGTCCGCTAGCATCTTACTCACGTAAGCGCTGTAAGATCGGCAGGTCGAGATAGTCCAAATTACTGAGAACCATGATTGTACCAATTAACTCCTCTAGACTTGTGTGTGAAGTCGTATACAGTCGGAAGATGATCTCCTTGCATGAGTCTTGTGGCAGTACAAATTATTTAGTAAACATCATTTTTTTGTGCATCGTGTGTATGAAAACACGCATTGAAGATACACCTTGCTCAAGGAGCTATAGGGTTGCCAGCTGGAGCACATCGCCTTCGCATTGAGCACTCAAGACAGAGCTCATAGCCTCTGCCATGTGCCTAACGTAAAGGGTGACATTCGAAATTGATTCGATCTTGTAACTTATTTTACATCGAAACTGTCCAATTCCTGACCTGGGTCCCTTATCAATACGTTTTCTACCAAGAGACTTCTACGATCCCAACACCCTGTAAAAGGAAATGTTAATTCATTGTGTGCATTTTACAACTAGTAAAGTTGACAACGGAAAAATCTGGGAGGGCTGTTGGATACCAACCAGGCAGAAGGCAGAAAACAATGAAAATTTTCTAAATCTCAGAGTGAAAGCTAACTCGCTTGCATTGCGACGGTGTCAAGACAGTCTGAAGCAAAGAATAACGTTTCACCACCGAGATTGGGTCGGGGATATACACAATATCGACGATTTTGGCGAGCCGAGCTCCGCACCTCAGCAGAAATGGAGTAGGCAGAGGAACTAGACAGGATCAAGTCACCTTCGTTACCTGATGGAAGAAACGCTGCTGTTAATGTAAGCGTGTAAGACAAGAGCTTTTAAGAACCAGTCCCATACCATAACAAACTCTTTAAGCAAGCATGGCAGGGTGCGAACTGCTGACGCCTCAATAGTGAGACCTAAGCGGTCATGACCAGTGGCGTTAGCTAAATATTAGCCACTGCTTTGTCCTATAAATACCCCGGCATTTTACCTCGTAAGACAGTCGATCAGACGAATCGATGTTGAACATAAGGTTTGCATTCATTCCCTGATTATGGTAAACAGAAGTCTGGAACAAGGTGCTTCGTGGAATGGCCGCGTGGTTTGAGGCGCCATGTCACGGGCTGCGCGGCCACTCCGGAGGTTGGAGTCCGGTCCCTTAGGAATTCACACACGTTTGAACATTTTGGCACAAGTATGTTGTAGTTTTCTTGCGTGCTACTGAGCAACGACAGCCGATACAGGAAGATGTGGCTACCTCCCCATATTGACCAGACACAGAGTTCAGATTAGGTTAGATTAGATTACATTAATTATTCATTCCATAGACCCACAAAAGAGGGCATCCTCCTGAGTGTGGAACATGTAAGATAAACACTAGTTCAACACTACAACAGTTCAACAATACAGTCTGCCTTTGTCACAGATGGGTGGATCTGAGAGTTTTCCGTATCATCTCGTGTGAGGACATCAGCGTTCCTGATACTTCAGCACACGGACAACTGTCTTTCAGAAAGCAAGACAGTATCGTCGTACTACGAGGGAAGTTCAATAAGTAATGCAACACTTTTTTTTTCTGAAACAGGGGTTGTTTTATTCAGCATTGAAATACACCAGGTTATTCCCCAACCTTTTAGCTACACAACACTATTTTTCAACGTAATCTCCATTCAATGCTACGGCCTTACGCCACCTTGAAATGAGGGCCTGTATGCCTGCACGGTACCATTCCACTGGTCGATGTCGGAGCCAACGTCGTACTGCATCAATAACTTCTTCATCATCTGCGTAGTGCCTACCACGGATTGCGTCCTTCATTGGGCCAAACATATGGAAATCCGACGGTGCGAGATCGGGATTGTAGGGTGCATGAGGAAGAACAGTCCACTGAAGTTTTGTGAGCTCCTCTCGGATGCGAAGACTTGTGTGAGGTCTTGCGTTGTCATGAAGAAGGAGAAGTTCGTTCTGATTTTTGTGCCTACGAACACGCTGAAGTCGTTTCTTCAATTTCTGAAGAGTAGCACAATACACTTCAGAGTTGATCGCTTGACCATGGGGAAGGACATCAAACAGAATAACCCCTTCAGCGTCCCAGAAGACTGTAAACATGACTTTACCGGCTGAGGGTACGGCTTTAAACTTTTTCTTGGTAGGGGAGTGGGTGTGGCGCCACTCCATTGATTGCCGTTTTGTTTCAGGTTCGAAGTGATGAACCCATGTTTCATCGCCTGTAGCAATCTTTGACAAGAAATTGTCACCCTCAGCCACATGATGAGCAAGCAATTCCGCGCAGATGGTTCTCCTTTGCTCTTTATGGTGTTCGGTTAGACAACGAGGGACCCAGCGGGAACAAACCTTTGAATATCCCAACTGGTGGACAATTGTGACAGCACTACCAACAGAGATGTCAAGTTGAGCACTGAGTTGTTTGATCGTGATCCGTCGATCATCTCGAACGAGTGTGTTCGCACGCTCCGCCATAGCAGGAGTCACAGCTGTGCACGGCCGGCCCGCACGCGGGAGATCAGACAGTCTTGCTTGAACTTGTGGCGATGATGACACACGCTTTGCCCAACGACTCACCGTGCTTTTGTCCACTGCCAGATCACCGTAGACATTCTGCAAGCGCCTATGAATATCTGAGATGCCCTGGTTTTCCGCCAAAAGAAACTCGATCACTGCCCGTTGTTTGCAACGCACATCCGTTACAGACGCCATTTTAACAGCTCCGTACAGCGCTGCCACCTGTCGGAAGTCAATGAAACTATACGAGACAAAGCGGGAATGTTTGAAAATATTCCACAAGAAATTTCCGGTTTTTTCAACCAAAATTGGCCGAGAAAAAAATGTGTTGCATTACTTATTGAACTGCCCTCGTACATGGTCACACGACAACCGTCATCTCGATCTAACAGATGAAAAAGAAGGGCTGTGAGCGGGAGGGGCGGACCATCTCACAAATCGGCATGTATAAGCCGGAAACACGCGTCACATTTCCTGATTGGCGCGGCATCGCGGTACGGCAACCGCCATAGCAGCAGCCGGCGGTGTCAGGTACCTTGAGCGTACTGAAGGCCGCTTACGACACGTTTAGTCGACGGACATACACAGGCAAGATCAACAGTGAGTCAAGACTCCGCTTGTAATTTATGGAAATAAATAACTAATTCTGAATCTCCTTTCACTGCAGCTAATGGCGATAACAAATCACCACCATTATTCCGAGGAAAACTGGCAAGGAGCGAACTGGGATAGTGACTCCTGACACAGAACCATTTCTGCTTCCGCGCTCCTAGCAGTCGCCTCTAACAAGCTATCAGATTTCAGGAAGAATATGAATAAAAACTATTAGGTCTGCCGATTGCAATATGATTCTCTTAGAGGAAATACACGACTTGTAAGAGTAATTGAACGGAATTGATACTGTGATTCTTGCTGTCTAGAAAAATGTTACAACACGAACATTAACAAAAATAATACGAGGGAAATCGAATGTGATCGAAATAAATCAGGTGATCTTGGGAGAATTAATTTAAGAAATCAGACACTGAAACTGGTAAACGAATTTAGCTATTTGGTCAGCAAAATAACTGATGATGGCAGAAGAACACAAGATATAAATTGTCAACCGAAAGAGAAGAAGTTAACATGGAGTAAATTTAAGTGTTAAAAAGTCTTTCATGAAGGTATCGTCTGGAGTATAGCAAAGTACTAAAGTTAGACGTGGACGATTAGGAGCTCAGACAACAAGAGATACGAAATTTTTAAAGTGTGATGATACAGGTGACTAGGTATGTCGCAAACTATCGTGAAGTTACCGAATTGTTGATAGAACTGCACTAAGAAAAAAAAAGGATATCGGATGGTAGGACATAGTGTGAGGTATCAAAGAGTCGTCAGTTTGGTAATGGATGGGAGTGCATGAGGATAAAAATTGTAGTGGAAAATTAAGAGATTAAAGTAGAAATCAGATTTAAAAAATGTAGTATGCAATAGTTATTCGAAAGTGACGAGGCTATTGCTGTATGGACTGGAGTTTTATCAAACCACTATTCGAACTGAAGACCACAACAATTTGGCCTGCATCTGCTTACGAAATTAGCAAATGAGTATAATCTATAGTCATACTACTCCAATTTGTGAAACAAAATTTTATGGCAGAAATAAGTAGTTTGTATGACTGTGACTTGTGCAAAATGAACAGTGGGTTTGTCGTGCAGCGAGAACACCCTCTTGAACAGGTTTAGGTAACCTGACAAAGTTACATACTTCCCGTTGCTGCCTCAGTGAATTTTTGTGAACAGATGTGCACCCCAGTGGGAGACGATCATACTCTTCATGAAGATATCTTGCTGGACGATGAAAACTGACGCATGACATATTTCAACATTCTTTAATATAATAATTAAAAAACAGTCTTGATGGCAAATATCTTTTAATCGGAGTGACCGGTTTCAATCCTTAAGGATCATCAGACTCTGAAATAACACACGTACAAATAGAGGGACTCTTACAGTAACGTATATACACTGAAATAAATCTTTTACGTGAATATATTTTAAATGAGCACCATACTAAAATAGAAATCCTCATTAATAAACAACACATAGGTTCGCCTGATCGCCCCTGTAACATACATAATTTATATCCTAGAGTCTCTAATCTCACTGATATTCAATTCACTGCCGCTGAAACTTCGTTACTAAATAAAAGGTCTTAAATGTAATTTAAAGCCACCTCTAAACTACGAAATGTGGAACGGATAATTGCTGGGGGAACGATTGCTACAAAATGTTCTTAAGTTAGGAAATCCGAAGTATGTAAAATTGCCTTAAAAGCAAAAGAATTCATTACCAATGAAAAGCATGGACCAAAAACAAACAGTTAATATAACATAATTAAAAGTGTTAATAAAAAACAGACTTTTAACAGGGCTATTGCCACAAAAGCAGACAAAGAAAACACATTAGTAATTTTCAAAGAAGCTGATTATATTTCGACAACTCATACATTTTTTTTTAGCGAAAATGAGATTAATGAAGTCAGTAAAGATCCAACCCCTAAATTTCAAACTAAGATAAGGAAACTAATCGATGACAATAATTCGCTATTTCCGCCTAACGAAAAAATATTTTTGGAGGCGATGAATCCACAATAACCTAAATTAAGATCCCAACTGAAGCTTCATAAGAAAAATTCACCGATTCGCCCTCTTGTGAATAATAAAAGCTGTCCTTCGTATAAAGTAGATAAGGAACTGAATGATATTTTGAAATCCTTTTATATTTATGATAAAAGCTTTAACATTAAAAAAGGCTATTATTTACTACCAACAATTTAGAATTCGACATACCGAATAGTGCTAGATTTGCTTCACCTGATATTAAATATTTATAAAGCAATATACCAATTAAAGAAACAATTCATATTATTAAAAATAAATTGCAATTGCACAATATCATGGATATGGAAGAGATCACAGAGTTAATTGAACTGATTGAGAATACTTTAGCTTTTAACTATTTTTCCTTAAATGATAAAATTTATTTTCAGAAAGATGTTCTGGTAATGGGGAATTCCATAGCTGGTACCTTGGCAAATATTTATCTAATTATGTTCGTTAGATTCAAATATAACCCAGAAATTACTAGTAAAATTATATACTACAAGCGATATGTCGATGACACACTGTTGCTTTATAATGGGACTACAGATGAAATAGACATATTGAAAGACTGTTTGAATAATACACATCCCAAACTGATTTTCACAGTTGAACACGAAAATCAAGGGAGTATAATTTTTTTAGGTCTCACTATCACAAACAGGGACAATAAACATCATTTTGCGATCTATAGAAAGCCAACAGCAAGAGATGTCAGCATTAACGCTGTTTCTTGTCATCCTCCAAAATATAAAAAAGCGTTTATTCAATCAATGATCCATAGAATTACAAAATTACCACTGACCCCTGATGAAGTCCTCAAAGAGATTGCAATACTGAACCAGACTGCTAATGCAAATGATTACAATATGAACGACATTAATTTTATTTTTAATAACTACAACATTCGTATGACAATTCTGTCGCTCGTAGTCGAAAATTCTCCAAAATGACATATATGGGGAAAATTTGTGATAAAATAAATAAATTATTTAAAAATACTGAACTGACAATAGCTTTTACCACCAACAACTTGTTTCAGACTAGACTGAGACAAACCATTGGTCTAAATGACATCAAATATCAAAATTCTGGCTTTTATAAAATCATATGCAATGATTGTAAAAAATAATATATTGGGCAGCAGGTCACAATTTTGCCGTACGATTTGAAGAACATACCTCAGTTACTAGTCGAGGTAAATCTCTATTGGGCCAACAATTAAAAGACTGTGATCACTCTGAAGGGGCAATCCCAAATAACTTCAAATTTCTCCATATTGCCCTTAAAGGACCTTTATTGAATTCAATAGAACAAATAGACATTTATGCACATCATAAAAACGAGCCTCTAGCTTTATTGAACGAGCAGCTTGATTTTAGGGAAAAATATTTCTTAGATCGTTTTGGCGACTTGTTATAATTTTGAATGCTCTTTCGTTCTTTCTTCCGTCTATGTTTTAGTTTACCTTCTTTCTATACAAATAATGCTGACTTGTGATTCTATCATTAGTATTTTCTATGATTAATGACGTTATAGTTTCTTTATATTTAACACTGGTGTTATGTTACTATTCTTAATGCTCTGTTCCCAACCCCGCAATCCCCCAACCCCCTTTTGCTTCAAAAAGTGTTTTTTCACTAACAGTCTATTTTTAATGGATTTTGTATCCTTTAATGTAGCATGGGTTATTTCTTCATCACCATTACTTTACACAATATTATCTGTAATATGCATTTATAACCATTTCGTGTCTAATAACGAGATGCAACGGAGCTCTGTATACCTAAAACCTTATGCCGCCCTTTGTATGTATGTTTCCTTCCTACATATTATGCAAGATTGCTTGTTAAATAATGACCCATGTTTCGCAGATCTGTCATTCATGTTACTATGAATAATCTTTAACGACTATTATATTGACTAGTATATTTTCTATTTATTTTTGACGTGTCACATCGATAGAAGACGCCGTCTTTACGGCAACCATTAACGTCTACTTAGGTCGTATTTGCTGTCGTTACATCTCCCTGCAGCAGCTTTTCAGAACGTCGCATCAATATAGGACTCTGTTTCTATGGCAACCCTCAACGCTTTTATAGATTATCTTTGCTAGTAGCTCCTCTCTATCGGTATAGCAACCTTCGACAGCTAGCTATTCCACATATCTTTGCCAACAGCACGTATGTTACGGAACGGATAACATAGGGCAGCCTGGAGTAGTTTATTTTAAGCTAATTATTTACTACAGTTTATATTTTCTGACGAATAGCTCTTTGATAGCAATTTTAAGATGTACTTTACCCATAACTCTTCTTCCAATCTTAGTAATATGGACAATTGTAATACATTTTATGATAATAGTACACTCTGTACTTCTGATTGGTTAGCACTGATGTCACTGACGTCACCACTCCCTGCCTATCCATTTAGCAGTCAGTTCAGCGTCGTGGGTTGGCGCAGCCTGCTCCATCTAATTTCACCTGCCGTTCTGCGCACATGTAGTTTGTAATTTTATTTCAGTGTATATACGTTACTGTAAGAATCCGTCTATCAGTAGGTGTGTTATTTCAGAGTCTTAAGATGATCCTTAAGTCCTTAAGAATTGAAACCGGTAACTCCGATTAAGAGAAATTTGCGATCAAGACTGTTTTTAATTATCATATTAAAATAATATCGCTGATAATGTTTTCAAAGATTTAATCCTTTAATTTCGACTCGACTGTGATTCGAGATTCTTCGCGCACCCGAGTAAAGACATATCTTGCGGTTTTTGGTCTTACTAGAAAGATGGCCGTTCACTTCACTTTTCATAATTAAGAGTTGTTGACCGCACTGGATGCGTCTCTACCAGACAACCACTAAAGTAGGACCCTGCACTGTCACTGCACACTTTAACTATCTTAGCAAGCATTGCTGCTGCGTTGATGTCCTTTCAAATCCAGAAAAGTGACTGCGCCAATTTGTTTTCGGTATTATCTGGGTACTATGAGGCGGGCGTACAATGCCAGTCAGAACCATGACATGCCAGGCAGCAAATAAAAGCCAATCACGTAACATTTTTCTGAGGTGATAAATGTAGCATTATGGGTACTCCTCGAATATCTACACATTAAAACAAAACTGTTACTGCCGTTTAGTGCATGGGAAGCAGATACAGCAAATATACTAATTACTGAAGTATCAATCGACCAAGAAAATAAATTATTTTATCTTGGCAATGATATTGTTTTGGCATGAAACGATGTTATATATTCGAAGCTACAGAGCTGCAGCATGTACGAACCTCAATAAAATGACATTTTAATAGGAAGAGAAAAGATGCACCGAGCCAATTATTTACAGCTATGACTTTGTTGTATGGATTAAAATATTAGGTACATACTAACCAACAGTCCGCCTCCTAATCTGACTCGTCAGATTCCTGATATTGTTACGGATATTTTTCGTTTTTCGGAGGACTGCAGTGGGGTCCATTGAACTTTGTAATGCAAAAATAGCGACCAGTGGTCTAGTGGTCTTTGATTCATAATCGAAACGTCTTCGGTCCCGGGTTCGATTCCCGCCACTGCCTAAATTTTGATAAATAATCAGCATTGGCGGCCGAAGACTTCCGGCATAAGAAGTCAGCCTCATTCTGCAAACGGCATTGTCAAAGAGGGCGGAGGAGCGGATAGAGGTTCAGGGCACTCTCTTGTCCTAGGGGTGGGAAATTGTCCCTAAAGGTGGAAGAATCAGCAATGATCAACGACATGAGGATGCAGAAGGCAATGGAAACCACTGCATTACAGACACGTAACGTGTATCCACAGGACATGTGGCCTGTAATTGAAGAAGTGTCATGATGATCGCTCCATTGGCAAAACATTCCGGAATAGTCCCCCATTCGGATCTCCGGGAGGGGACTGCCAAGGGGGAGGTTACCATGAGAAAAAGATTGAATAATCAACGAAACGATAACGTTCTACGAGTCGGGGCGTGGAATGTCAGAAGAACGTGGTAGGGAAACTAGAAAATCTGAAAAGGAAAATGCAAAGGCTCAATCTAGATATAGTAGGGGTCAGTGAAGTGAAGTGGAAGGAAGACAAGGATTTCTGGTCAGATGAGTATCGGGTAATATCAACAGCAGCAGAAAATGGTATAACAGGTGTACGATTCGTTATGAATAGGAAGGTAGGGCAGAGGGTGTGTTACTGTGAACAGTTCAGTGACCGGGTTGTTCTAATCAGAATCGACAGCAGACCAACACCGACAACGATAGTTCAGGTATACATGCCGACGTCGCGAGCTGAAGATGAACAGATAGAGAAAGTGTATGAGGATATTGAAAGGGTAATGCAGTATGTAAAGGAGGACGAAAATCTAATAGGCATGGGCGACTGGAATGCAGTTGTAGGGGATGGAGTAGAAGAAAAGGTTACAGGAGAATATCGGCTTGGGACGAGGAATGAAAGAGGAGAAAGACTAATTGAGTTCTGTAACAAGTTTCAGCTAGTAATAGCGAATACCGTGTTCAATAATCACAAGAGGAGGAGGTGTACTTGGAAAAGGCTGGGAGATACGGGAAGATTTCAATTAGATTACATCATGGTCAGACAGAGATTCCGAAATCAGATACTGGACTGTAAGGCGTACCCAGGAGCAGATATACACTCAGATCACAATATAGTAGTGATGAAGAGTAGGCTGAAGTTCAAGACATTAGTCAGGAAGTATCAATACGCAAAGAAGTGGGATACGGAAGTACTAAGGAATGACGAGATACGTTTGAAGTTCTCTAACGCTATAGATACAGCAATAAGGAATAGCGCAGGATCCAGTACAGTTGAAGAGGAATGGACATCTCTAAAAAGGGCCATCACAGAAGTCGGGAAGGAAAACATAGGTACAAAGAAGGTAGCTGCGAAGAAACCATGGGTAACAGAAGAAATACTTCAGTTGACTGATGAAAGGAGGAAGTACAAACCTGTTCCGGGAAAATCAGGAATACAGAAATACAAGTCGCTGAGGAATGAAATAAATAGGAAGTGCAGGGAAGCTAAGACGAAATGGGTGCAGGAAAAATGTGAAGACGTCGAAAGAGATATGATTGTCAGAAGGACAGACTCAGCATACAGGAAAGTCAAAACAACCTTTGGTGACATTGAAAGCAACGGTGGTAACATTAAGAGTGCAACGGGAATTCCACTGTTAAATGCAGAGGAGAGAGCAGATAGGTGGAAAGAATACATTGAAAGCCTCTATGAGGGTGAAGATTTGTCTGATGTGATAGAAGAAGAAACAGGAGTCGATTTAGAAGAGAGAGGGGATCCAGTATTAGAATCCGAATTTAAAAGAGCTTTGGAGGACTTACGGTCAAATAATGCAGATGGGATAGATAACATGCCATCAGAATTTCTAAAATCATTGGGGGAAGTGGCAACAAAACGACTATACACGTTGGTGTGTAGAATATATGAGTCTGGCGACATACCATCTGACTTTCGGAAAAGCATCATCCACACAATTCCGAAGACGGCAAGAGCTGACAAGTGCGAGAATTATTGCACAATCAGCTTAACGGCACATGCATCGAATCTGCTTACAAGAATAATATACAGAAGAATGGAAAAGAAAATTGAGGATGCGCTAGGTGACGATCAGTTTGGCTTTATGAAAAGTAAAGGGACGAGAGAGGCAATTCTGACGTAACGGCTAGTAATGGAAGCAAGGCTAAAGAAAAATCAAGACACTTTCATAGGATTTGTCGACCTGGAAAAAGCGTTCGACAATATAAAATGATGCAAGCTGTTCGAGATTCTGAAAAAAGTTGGGGTAAGCTATAGGGAGAGACGGGTCATATACAATATGTACAACAAACAAGAGGGAATAATAAGAGTGGACGATCAAGAACGAAGTGCTCGTATTAAGAAGAGTGTAAGACAAGGCTGTAGCCTTTCGCCCCTACTCTTCAATCTGTACATCGAGGAAGCAATGATGGAAATAAAAGAAAGGTTCACGAGTGGAATTAAAATACCAGGTGAAAGGATATCAATGATACGATTCGCTGATGACATTGCTGTCCTGAGTGAAAGTGAAGAAGAATTAAATGATCTGCTGAATGGAATGAACAGTCTAATGAGTACACAGTATGGTTTGAGAGTAAATCGGCGAAATACGAAGGTAATGACAAGTAGTAGAAATGAGAACAGCGAGAAACTTGACATCAGGATTGATGGTCACGAAGTCAACGAAGTTAAGGAATTCTGCTACCTAGGCAGTAAAATAACCAATGACGGACGGAGCAAGGAGGACATCAAAAGCAGACTCGCTATGACAAAAAAGGCATTTCTGGCCAAGAGAAGTCTACTAATATCAAATACCGGCCTTAATTTGAGGAAGAAATTTCTGAGGATATACGTCTGGAGTACAGCATTGTATGGTAGTGAAACATGGACTGTGGGAAAACCGGAACAGAAGAGAATCGAAGCATTTGAGATGTGGTGCTATAGACGAATGTTGAAAATTAGGTGGACTGATAAGGTAAGGAATGAGGAGGTTCTACGCAGAATCGGAGAGGAATGGAATATGTGGAAAAGACTGATAAGGAGAAGGGACAGGATGATAGGACATCTGCTAAGACATGAGGGAATGACTTCCATGGTACTAGAGGGAGCTGTAGAGGGCAAAAACTGTAGAGGAAGACAGAGATTGGAATACGTCAAGCAAATAATTGAGGACGTAGGTTGCAAGTGCTACTCTGAGATGAAGAGGTTAGCACAGGAAAGGAATCCGTGGGGGGCCGCATCAAACCAGTCAGTAGACTGATGACCAAAAACAAAAAAAAAAAAAAAAAAAAAACAAAAAAAATGCAAAATGAGCATCAACTTGGTCATAAGTAGTGGCACCAAGGTCCAGACTGTAACTGCTGGGGCCGGCCGAAGTGGCCGTGCGGTTACAGGCGCTGCAGTCTGGAACCGCAAGACCGCTACGGTTGCAGGTTCGAATCCTGCCTCGGGCATGGATGTTTGTGATGTCCTTAGGTTAGTTAGGTTTAACTAGTTCTAAGTTCTAGAGGACTAATGACCTCAGCAGTTGAGTCCCATAGTGCTCAGAGCCATTTTTTGTAACTGCTGGGATGGCATACTGTTTCCAGTTACACCACTGGAAGAGGATGAGGCAACAGGCGGTCGGTCCCGATTAGTAAATCATGAGAAGAAAGCAAAGCTTTAATTTGCTTTACTCAGCGACAGAGCTTTCTGAGGGCAGTACCTGGATACATATTACTTGTTATGGAGAAAATTGTTCAAATGGCTGTAAGCACTATGTGACTTAACACCTGAGATCATCAGTCCCGTAGACTTAAAACTACTTAAACCTAACTAACCTAATGACATCACACCCATCCATGCCCGAGGCAACTTTCGAACCTGCGACAGTACGAGCAGTGCGGTTCCAGAATGAAGCGCCTAGAACCGCTCGACCACATCTGCTGGCTGTTATAGAGAGAAACAATATGCACCCTTTTGGCTGACAAGCACGTGATAATAGTAAGTTCCTCTCTTTGTACTTTCCATAGTAAGCTATTCCTTGGCAAATGGTACATGAGGCTAAATCTCGCGTGTAGTGCATTCAAAATAAAGTTAGTTGGGCTGCAGAATTTAGAGGGGTTGAGAACGTGATTGCAACCTAGTTCGTTAAGGTCACCCACTTTTGCAGTTATACTACACACGCTTCCTATACGACATTTGCAGTTTCTCTTCACTTCAGAGTTGGACAGAGTGACAAATACCATTCTACAAGTTACGAACGTATTTACTTTTATTGCGGAAGTTTTGCATTCAAAGTTCTGGCTTATACATAACACAGTTTCATAAATTGCAAATCGATACGTAAGTGGCTAGGGTAGACTGTTGTCAGATCATTATTGCAGTTACAACGTGCATATATTCAGCAGAAATTAAGTGAGGATCCATTTTTAATTACCTAAATCGTGATGCCTCTAATTCACAATTCAGTGTCACTGCAGTTCAGTATACACATATGAATATGTCTAATCATATGAAGAAAACAAGTTATTTGTGCTGTTGTGGACATAGCAATATGACATGGTTGTCTAAAGGCTGCACAGAGTTGTTGACTTTCAACAGTGGAGTAAAATTTGTAGCTTTCTCCTGATAGTGCAAGGAGCGAGCAAAGCATGTCAGTACATAAGAACAGTGGAATGTCATGTAGTAAGGACCCAGTGGTTGCAAATAATAGGGCCCCAAAATAGGGTTAATTCCTATATCCCGTATGAGTTTTGTGTCCATGGCACCAACGCAGCAGAAGGACGTCATAGGCAGGTGTGAAATGCTGTTATTGCGTAATTTAGTCGCAAGAATAAGTGTTCAGTACACTGAAACTTCAAAATACGACCGCGGCCGCTCCTCAAACTGTAATACTCCTTTTAGCTGTAACCTGGGTGACCAGAGAAGGTGACCAGACAACAAATGTTGGCCAGGTGATGTCACGGGCTCCTGATAATAGCAAAGCATACAGACCAGTAGTGTTGTCATATTCCGACCTTTAAATTTGCACAGTGAGTTACCAATGTGTGCAAACTTAGCTTACCACTTAGCACTCAAATTGACAAAACATCTGAACTGTCTTCTCAAGCCCAAATAAATATGAACCTGGCCCTATAGGACAGCTAATATTAGGTGTGGATAGTAACAGAAATCGTTAGAATTGCTGCTGTCACATAACTAGAATGCGTGAATTAATAAAAGTGAACGTTTTGGAGCTATTCTAGAAAGACAAAACGGCTGTTCCCTTGTTTGTTCTACATATAATATATCAACTGTACTTTCAGGGGAAAGTGACACAGAACAATCATGTTCAGTTACTTTTGGCTCTGAATAACCATATATTTAACTCTTGAAAACATTAAACTGACAATTATTAAAATCGTTATCTCTACACATAAAAAATTTTTATCACAGGAAAGAATGATTAAAAATCTTCATTAACTCATTGACATCTAGGTTGTCGTAGCTGCTCAATGCACTGAGTTGGTAGAGAATAAATTTTATTGTTTGAACCAATGAAAAAACTCTCATGTACTCAATGTGAGGGTAGGTTAGTATCCAAGCTTTTGATAGTCAGTGGTCAAAGCGTATGAAAGTTGGAGTGAGCAGTTCTAGACTCAACATGTACTGTGGCCTAATGCGGTATGGTACTTCACCAAGCGGCATCTGCAATGTCATTGTTTCCGTGCAGGATCTGAAACGCTACTTCTCTACTCTGGCCTTGACTGAATTCACTCAGTCTCAACTTTCCTGCATTCCATAGAACGTTTATCTCTGCCAAGGTGAAATAATGGCTACTGCACACTCGCTAAGGTTTGGAGTGACGTGCACAATTCCTTTGTCGAGAAAAGTACGTGCAGGAATGATTAACTACCTCAGTGCTATCTGTCGCAACGCTACACGAAGTATATCATCCTCACTTCGCAGAAAGCAAAGCTCTCAACACCCTCGCTATTTTCCACACACTTGTGTGGTCCACCACAAGACGAGAGACAGAGAAATCTAGAAAATTTTAGTTCTCAGAATGCTTTTATATAATGGGATCTACCCACCATGATGCATCTGCAACGCCCAGTATGGATTCTGCCAATCACCATTTTGCTAGAGGTGAATTTTATTTTTCTTGCTGGGTCGCAACCTAGCCCTGTTAATGACGTGCAGCCACTTACCCTCGGTCCTAGCCGTGTTTACGTTAGAGGGAATAATGTATGGTTCTGGCCTCATCCCTTTTCGGCCTCATCCCATTCTCTTGTTAAAAGGGGCTTTCTGATGCCATTAACCATCTGCTCGGTTCGTCTCCAAAATGCATTACACTTTAACTTGTTTATTCATGCGCCTGTCCATATATTGGTAGATATTGTCTTGTTAGTAGAGATTAACTGCTATTGCCTTTTGCTGATATCATGTAGTTATTATTTTCGGAGGATCTCATACTGTACTGTAGTGTCATTATGGATCAAGCTTATGTAAAGTCTGAAAAATCCGGACGCCTTACAGTGTTTAAAATATTACTCTCATTCCAGTGGAGAACCTCCTCAGTTTGCAGCTGAGCCTGGCTGTATGCTAGTCTATCCCCTATATGTCTGGCAATCTACAACCTTTGATGGACCAGCGAGTTACAACTGAGAGACGTAGCCCACCACAAGCCACAGCACTGCCATCTGATTGAAGAGCTGCCAAAATGCAGCATACCATCTCGCACTCCTATTACTGAGGGCAGACTTCGATGCTAACAGCCATTCTCCTGCCATCTGGTATTATCGGACATGGTCTGGTCACCCACTTTCTGAAGCTGCTAGCAGCTGTAACCAGAATTAACGGCACCACCCACACAACGTGGCGAGTATCCCCGTTGTGTCACTGCGATAACACTGCAATTGTGCATAGTTATTGAAACAACCGAATGGAAAGAATCGATTCTGTCGGTTGTTGGAAAACAATCGACTCATTTAATTGGAACTTTACGTATCAGTTATATAATTCATTCATTCTCATGAGTGAAACAATCCTACGGAAGCCACTAAATGGAAATAATCTTGTTAGTCGGCTGTAGTTCTACGTGTCGGTTGGATTATAATTCAGTCATTTCTTTAGCTTGAAATCAGCCTCTTAGAGCAACGGAACGAAAATAGTGGGCACAATTCAATGGTGTTTTGAGCGCTCACTGGGTTATTCATTATTTCTTTCAAGTGAAACCAGTCCTTCGTTATTCTGTCGGGCAAATCAAGTATTCTTCATTCATTGAATTGGAAGCACCACTTAATGGTTGAGTTGACTGTGTTACCGAGTTATCCATCCATGTAAGGGGAACAAATGTCTAAGACTTTCATTAGGTGAAGTAAAGCGGTGGCATACAATAAAAACCAGGGGCACACATATCCCAGTATCCCCAGTGTGCACACCAAGTTAAAATACACACTTTCGTTTAATTGTGCACTAAAATACTACCTCTTATTTTCACCATATAAAACTGATAAATAGAGCGCAGTGCATTCAATTTTTCCTGGTGAAATTAACGCGTAACCAATAAAAAATCTTCATGAGAGTCTAAAGTTAAGCTAGCATAGAAGTTCTTTTAGGGCTAAGTGAAGAAAAAAGAAGCTTTGCCACATTTTTGTGGCTGCTTGCATTCTGTTATACTGAAAAGGTATGATGATGTCCAATTAATTGAGCAGACTGAACCTGCATCCCGTACGTCCCACATCAGCATCCTGCTGCCAGAGCCAGGGTCAGGTGGCAGACGTTGGCTGGAGGTAGCCGGACGCCGCCACCGCAGGTCCCGGCAGTGCTGTACTCGCACCGGCCACTGCGCCAGCTCCTCGCGCCGGTTGCGTCGTGGCCCTGACAGCAGCAGGAGGAGGCGACGCACTGCGGCGACACCATGCGTCCGGCCCAACGTCGTCGTCCACCAGAAAAAAATTGTCAAAACTTCAGTCAGTGAAATCACTGAAACGCAGAGACTAAGTGAAAACATTCATAATGCTGACGTAACCAACAGATACTTGTTTCAGTACTTTGTCTCACATTAGGTGGAACCATTCAAACCCGGAGAGTGATGTGGCTGCAGGCTAGTTTCATTCGATCTAAAAAACCGACTGAGCGAAACAACAGTCAACTGGCCCATCAGGTGGTTTTTCCATCACTCATTCCTCAGCTGGCGTGGGATAAGACTGCACACCACAAACTGTCCAGTCGACGAAGGAAAATTAGGAGAATCTCATGTTTTCCCCAAATTTTGCTCAGTGATATGATGTAGGGGGATGGCAGGAATTACATGCTAAAATGCTGACCCGATGGTTGTTAGTGAGCGGGTGGATGTTTATTACCGACTACCGGTTTCAATATGGACTGTGCACCACCTTCAGGTCTGGCTTAGCAAAGTGCAGTTTAAGCTGACAAACTGCTCTTTGTGGGACCCGACTTGAAGATTATCTGCGGCGCAGACAGAAACAGATAGTCGGTAATAAAAGAAATGATCAAGAGTGCACTGTTTATTTACTATAACAAGAGATGGTTCCTACGATATGGTCTCAAATTATGAAAGCCATAAATGGTTTAATCCTTAATATTGTTGTTAATGATGTTGGAGTACGACTTTAAAATATAATACTGTGAAGATATCTCGGTAACAGCATGAATTATCTCCCTCTTACGGTAGGAAATGACAAAAATTGTGTAACAGACACATGAAGTAGTCACCTCGGAGTGTAACACAAGCACTGGACGCATAGAAATCACTCTCACTATTTCATATGCTGGTATTGGAAAGCTTTGGTATCTGAGTAGTACAGTGTACTTGTGGGGATATTAACACCGTATCCACTTAATCTAAGCATTCGATTTTTCTGGGCCCACAACGTTTATATTTACCAGTTTGACTGCTTTCATGGTGAAAACTGAAGATAATTAAACAATCAGGCAACATGGTCTCGTCATCTGGGTTCGTACAAGCTGTCGTAAAATTTTTTCCCATGTATGTTTTTACAGAAAATGGACGTCAAAGAGTGGCTGTTCATGAACTTGATAATGATTGGCAGGACAAGATGGTTCATCCTAAACTACAGGGTGAAAAGTATTTAAATCGACAAACTCTGGGAGGTTGTAGGGGACATCAAAACAAATATTTTTCCTAATGTTATTTTTTCCTATGAGGACTATTTAATCCAGTGGAAGTCATATTACGCTCTTCAGTTGTTAGAGACCGTATTACTATCTTCAGTTGTTAGGGGCGTATTACACTCTTCAGTTTAGGCAACTGCTGTCCACCAGTGTAGTAGTGCATTGTCTCTGTTTACTAATGGATCGATACACTAGGAGTGAGTACATTGATCTGCTTCGTGCGTACTACGTAGCACACCACAACGGATGAGCTGTACAGCGGGTTTATCAACAACAATATCCTAATCGCCGTAGCCCGCATCATACGACCTTTGCTGCTGTGTACCAACGTCTGCGTGAGACCGGGTCATTTAGCAGATTACCTGGACAGGGACGCCGTCGAACGGTAAGAACGCTGCAATTTGAGTAAGCTGTCTTGCAGCATGTGGAGCGGGATCTTTCAATCAGCACTTGTGCAGTTGCAGGTAACATTGGGACGAATCAGACGAATGTAAGAACATTCCTTCGAGAGTTGGAACCAGTTGATTATCCACCCAGAGCACAGTTTCCGCAGTGGTACCTGGGACACTGTGAAATGCATCCTACATTTCCATCCACTGTGTTGTTTACCGATGAAGCAACGTTCGGGCGTGATGGAGTCTTGAACATGCACCATTCGCATGTTTGGAGTGAAGATAACCCACATGCCACAGTTACTAGCTCTCATCAAGTGCGGTTCTTCGTTAATGTGTGGGTCAGTGTTGTTGGGGACTGTTTAATTGGACCGTATCTGCTACCTAGGCCATTAAATGGCAGGCACTATTACAATTTTCTCGCCAGAGCATTGCCAGAATTGCTGGAAGACGTCCCGCTCCCTACTAGACAACACATGTGATTCCAACATGACGGGGCACCGGCACATTTTAGTCGTCGTATGCGTCGATTCCTGGACCGACGGTTCCCAGAAACGTGGATTGGCAGAGGTGGTCCTGTACCATGGCCTACTCGATCCCCAAATATGTCCCCTCTGGACTTGTTTGTGTGGGGAGAGATGCGCAACCTTGTTTACGCAACTCCTGTTGCATCATAAGAGGATCTGGCTGACCGGATAGTAGCTGCAGCAGGAACAATTCAGGATACTCCTCGTGTTTTCGCCCGTGTCAGACAGAACATGATCCGACGGTGTAACCTTTGTTTACGTGTCAATGGACGCACTTTTCAAAATATACTATAATTGAAATTGGGTTGTTTTAATGTGTTGTCTGTCATACAAAAATGGAAAAATGTTTGTTGGTTTAATTAATTTGCCGCCAGATAAATGTTCCTCTACCAGTTTAAATACTCCTCATAGGAAAAAATGCCTGTGTAATGGTTTAGCAGAGTTTGGTTGACGACCACATCACGGACTTCTGCCGAAAGCTGTCGTAACTACAGCTGACGGGGCGTGTTGAGATGCTAGGCCAGTATTGCGACGTTGGTCTGACTCACCTCATATCGGAGTAGCAGGCCGAAGCCATCTCAGTGGTCGCAGTTGCAACAGCGGGGAGCAGTCACGGACAAGTGGAGTGAGTTAGTGTATGGCCAAGAACGAAAAGCGTTCTCCATGCTAGCATGCAAAGGTACTGCTTACAGGACATCGGTAACGGTCAACGTGGGGCGTGGCTGCTGTGTAGACATAAATAATCCGGCCGAGCGATATGTGCCTTTTCGCTGGCCAGAGGTAGATGATTCCAACGGAGGCAGAGAAAGAGACTGAAACATTTCTAGAGGAGCACTACCTACATGATTTAGTTGCCGACGGCTGCAACCCGGTGGTTAACAGATCCATTGCAGTGCATAGTACAAGCGGTGAATTGAGTAAATTGCCTACCAAGTACTATGACCCATGGAACATCCATGATTACAATGATGCGTGTTACAGTTCTTGTTTATGACAGAAATCTCATCCGTGTGAGTTCTCTAATGTTGAGAACCGTTATCGTTGTGTTAATTACACACAGTGCGTGCGTCTGATTTGATGCTTTTCCGGATAAGAAAGTGATCTTGTTTATATTACACAGTGAGCCTGACTGTTTTATGTCATTTTTGCAAAGAGAGTTACATTGTTTCTTTGCTCTGTGAGAGTGATTAGATTCTTTTATGTACAGTTTAGAATGATGAATATGTGTGTGTAGTCTAGTAGCGAGATAGTCGTAACTTGTTGGGACTACGTGGTGATGGGAATAGCCGCTGAACAAAGTTCACCTGCGCGCAATTTGGGTGATCTTAAATAAGTCTAAACGGGAAGCCACGAACAAGGATTTACGTCATACTTTAAACAGCCCATTAGGACAACGTAATAGGAAAGTAATTGGACGTACTACTTAAGGCGATTTCGAAATAATCACAGGAGAAATTTTACGTCTCACTGACGTGCTGGTGCGTTTCGTCCCTGAGCATGAGCTGGTGTCGGTGTGTTATTTACATCTTCAGTCAATGATTTTTCACCACGCTCTGCAAGCCTGTCCCCTGTCCTTGAAACCTGTGTCTGCGCATTGAAGCATCTAGGTGCAGAGCAGTTCTCGTTAACTTACCCGCCAGCAGGTATAAGGGACTTCAAAAGGTGTCTGCTTTCACGAAAACCTAATGGTTTTGCTCTTTTACTATTCGACAGTTATAAGCATAATATTCGTTCTGACATTAAAATTTAGCAAACAACCATATAACACCGGAAAATGAATAAAATAAATGGCTCTGAGCACTATGGGACTTAACTTCTGAGGTCATCAGTCCCCTAGAACTTGGAACCACTTAAACCTAACTAACCTAAGGACATCACACACAACCATGCCCGAGACAGGATTCGAACCTGCGACCGTAGTGGTCGCGCGGTTCCAGACTGTAGCACCTAGAACCGCAAGGCCACCCCTGCCGGCGAATGAATAACAGTTCATGCAAATACGAATGTCTTTTCATTGTATTACCTTTCACACGTAATGTATGAAATAATATGACTAGTGTTGAACAACATATAAACCTAAAAAAACAATACCTTTCAGTACTCGATCCACCTATTGCGGTGGCTTTTGTCACGAGACAGGGTGAGCAATACGAGGTCACGTTTACAACGAGGAAAGAAAATGAAATTTACGTCCGCCCTCCGACTGAAAGAAAATAAACAGTCATTCCACTAGCAGTTTTATGTAGGGTCTTCGCGATTCGAGACCATTCTAGCGTATCTTCTCGAGTCTTTTGTTGGGTTATCGAGGTTCGTTGTAATGTCATCTGCGAGTGTGATGTCTTCACCGTTTAGTACCATAACCCCCCTAAATCAATCAATCAATCAAAGGCATCTGCTATTCAACATGTTCACCGTCTCGCGACAGCTGAGTGGCGGGTTGTGTAGTGCACTCCAAAGGTAGTTCGAAAAATGTCTATATTTGATGTTCCTAACATGATAGTCGCCGTACGTGACTGACGCACAGAAATATCTCTCACGATGACTCAATAGCGAGATCATACTGGTAAGGTGCATTGTTTCACGTTGTGCTCACTGCAGGACTCTTTGGCTGCTTGGGCTGCTTGCTTGTTCTGCAAAATTTCCATGTGGTAAGAACGAATTGATACATGTTTCTCATGTTGGAAAGAACCGGTGACACATGCTGTATTCTTTGGATCATGTTTTCTTCAGGTTGCTTCTCATGCAACCCGTGGAAGACCCCAAGGAAGATAGAGGACGAGAAAAACTGTATCCTTCGATTATACGTCGTCTGCTCTCGTTTCCGGAGGATAGCATAGAGAGCTCTGTTAAATACTGTGTTCTAACTGGGAAGGTGAGCCTCAAACGCGTGGTCACATTGAACAGTCAGTTCATACTATTTTGAAATCGAGACTTATATCAATACTTTTCTAATGTAATGCCATACAAAAATACTTTGAATGTATTTCTTCTCAAGATAATATGTCAAATCTAGAAACGCTAGAAACAATCTACAGTGCTTATAAAGCCAAAAGTACGATCTGTTGCCACCTTCTCGTACAGCTTTAAGGTTAAACTCACCTAGGTAGTTTTGTGCTAATTTAGCGTCGGATTTGAGTGGAGTGCGTTTCGAGGTGGAGGTTGCGGAGGCACGTGCCCCATTTAATATGTAACTTATTAAACAGACAATTTTCTGTACAACAGAACGATAACAATTAATCGTAACTCAATTTGTTGCCCAGTGCAGTTTTACAAAGCAAGGCTACAACAAAGGAATAGTTGGAGGCTCTGATTAGAGGTGGTGTGAGAGTCAATGGGGAGCAATAAGTTGCAGTTAGTGAGATCAGTTGTCGGGCCGTGGCTTCATATATAATAACGCATGCGTCGTGAGTCATGATGGATAGATTCAAAGCACACAATAGATAGAGTGATTTCCGGCGATATGCAAAGCTCCCAGTTTCGAGTTTCTGTACGCCACATATTTTGTATATACCAGAAAATTTCATATCTATTCATATCTCTCTGCAGAGTTATAATTCATTGTAATTGTATTCGCGCACGACAGTTTTCGATTTCTCGAGTTTTGTCAGCGGTGTGATTGACATCATGTTCTACATTTCACCTTCATCCACACGATTACTCCCCTTTTCATACTTAAATGCTTGGAACATGGTTCATCCAACCTGCTTCATAATGTATCTCTCGAATAGCACATGGGAACAATGAACACTTCAGAACTTTCGTGCAAGTCACTAATTTTCCTATTTCATTATGAGTGTCATTTCTCCCCTTGTAGGTGGACATCAATAACATTATTTCGTATTCGGAGCAGAAGGTTTGTAACTGAAATCTCCATCTGCAACGGAAAACGACTTTATATCAGTGATTGCCACCCGAACTGGCACATCATATTCGTCACCCTCTCTTTCTTATTTCACAGTCGTATAAAACAAACAGCCGTTTCAACTTTTCCATTGTCCTCTGTCCGTCCCATCAGGTAAGGATCCAAGGCCGTGCAGCAGTTCTCGAGGAAAGAACGGACAAGGGTAATTTCAATAGACTCTGCAGCAGATTTGTTCAAATGGTTCAAATGGCTCTGAGCACTATGGGACTCACCTCCTGAGGTCATCAGTCCCCTAGAATTTAGAACTACTTAAACCTAACTAACCCAAGGACATCACACACATCCATGCCCGAGGCAGGATTCGAACCTGCGACCGCAGCGGTCGCGCGGTTCCAGACTGTAGTGCCTAGAACCGCTCGGCCACCCGGGCCGGCAGCAGATTTGTTCCCTCACCTAAGTGTACTGCCAATAAAACGTACTCTAGGGTTCGCCTTTCTCACAACATTTTCCATGTGATAATTCCAATTTAAGTAATTCTTAATTGTTATCCCTAAGTATTTTGTTGAATTGACAGCCTTCAGATTTGTGTGATTTACCATGTAACCGCAATTTATCGGACACATTTTGGTACTCATTTGGAGTTCTCCAAACTTTTTGTTGTTTATAGTCAACTGCCACTTTTGGCACAATAATGTTATTTTGCAGTTGGTTTCGATACTCTGACGACTTTACTAGACAGTTCACGACAACGTCATCGGCAGACATTCTAAGACAGCTGCTTCAATTGGCTCCTAAATCGTTTATATTATACTAGGAACAGCAGACGACCCAGAAAATTTCCTTGGGCATTGACAGGTATCACATTCGTTTTAATTGTTGGCTTTTCGTCAACTACGACGTACTGTAACCATTCTGTGAGAAGCTACGAATAAAGTCTCACAACTGAGTCAAAATTTCATAGGCCGACAGTTTTATTATTAACCGCTTGTGAGGAAAGGTATCAGAAGCCTTCTGTGAAGCTAGGAATATGTAATCAATCTCAGATCTTCTCTCGATAGTACTCATTACTCAAGAACAACTTAATCTAGTATATGCTACAGGTGTGTCTGCAGTAAACAGTGCTCTATGTATCTGTCTCGAGAATGATGTTGATGTGACGCACTGCCTTTTTCATATATCATAGCTTCATTTTTAAGGTTAGTATTGTGTAACAGAATGAATGCCGATTTTCTGCTTCAGTGACTTGTTACCAAGCACATAATTTTTTTCAACAGTGGCGTAAGCAATCTTTCATATGGCAGCCATCGGTTTTCCGCTTCACCTCGATGTCAGGTAATGACCCCTAACTTCAGAGCAAAGCTGTCAGTGCTAGTGGGCTTAGAGTAAACAGAGTCTTCGGGCCACCCGCATACAGTTTATACTACTCAGGGAATGACGAATACCATTGGAATCCTCCAGTTCGTAGCGCTACAACAAGAGTTTGGCAGAAACTCGAAAACAGAGGTCAAAAAGACCTCATAGAAAAACATGTACTTAAAGAATGAACAAAAGGTAAGAGCTGGCAAAGTATAAGACACTTCACAGATGGTTTGAAGATTCTAAAGTATACGTAAGAAGATAGAGGGAGACGAAAGAAAGATTGTAACCCTTCACTCTGAAGTAGATAAGGGAAGAAATGATCTGGACTGGTTAAGGAAGAAGAAGAGTAAATTGAGATGCAGATTAGTAAAAGATAACAAAAGGAACATGAATACCACATATTGAGGGTATAGTGTCGGCAGACTGGCCAACACTACGCACACTAATTGAAAGAGGCGGCCAAGACGCACGCGCTAACTCACGAAGGATGGAGTGAGGTCTGAAACAGGAGACTTAATGAATGCTATAAAGAAAAGTACGTAGCTTCTGGACTACTTAACTTTTAATCCATCCTTGTATACATCGTTCTTGATGAGACATCTGGAGATTGTGGCGATACAAGTGAGACTCTTTAGAAACAAGCTATCTAAGGCTAATGGCGCCTTGCTAGGTCGTAGACATGGACTTAGCTGAAGGCTATTCTAACTGTCTCTCGGCAAATGAGAGAAAGGCTTCGTACGTGTAGTCGCTAGCAATGTCGTCGTACAACTGGGGCGAGTTCTCGTACGTCTCTTGAGACCTGCCGTGTGGTGGCGCTCGGTCTGCGATCACACAGTGGCGACACGCGGGTCCGACATGTACTAATGGACCGCGGCCGATTTAAGCTACCACCTAGCAAGTGTGGTGTCTGGCGGTGACACCACAGAGGGCACTGCAAAAATTAGTTTGCGCTTGTTATTTAAGTAAGAAACGAGTGAACCTCAGCCTGTTATAGTTGTAATCAGGGCTCAACGAATTTTCAGTAAGGTTTTTGAAAGGAAGCAGGTGTAGGCCTACTATTATACACTGAACAAGTATGTGAGTAAAAAATCGTTATAGCTTTCAACTTGCTGATTATGGTCGGGTGACAGAGGATTTAGAAGCACTGTGTAAAAATATGACGAACAATGAGACCTTGGTTATAGTGGTAGGTCGATCAATTGTACTGACAGTGATTCTCTTTTAAATATAAAGCTGATAATGATATCGTCAGCATCGAGACATGTGTCGACTATGCGTCTGTTTTGTATTTTCCCTAAGAAGAGAGTTAATTTGCGGTTATGATGGCGGCTTGCGTTATCTGCAACGCCAGAAATTGGTGTTGTCCCTGTTGCTTCTGGCAGTAGATGAGGTTTTATTACGCATAACCTTCAGCTCTGCCGGAAAAAGGGAAGGGAACTGGGACTCCTAATGGCAGAAAAATAATGGAGAAGGCGCACCCTCGTAACTGTCAGCTGTCAGAGCAACACCTTTCTAGTGCACAGATGATGAAAGAAACAAAAATTTAGGAGAAATTAAGATTGACAGAAATGATTAGTTTGAGGAGACAAAAATCACTGTAATTCTAGCATAATGCACCCATGCAAACAGCGTCATCAAAAAATTCTCAGCAATCACCAGAACTTATTTTTCCAAACAGTGACGTTCCACTGTATGTAAAACGCCATCTATCGCTATACTATCAGAGTAGCCTACTGCCGCAGAGTAATATTAGTCAACTACTTCTTTGTATGGACGAATCAAAGTTATCATGAAAACAGCTGATGTATCATGCCTCTCTGAAAATGCTGTAACCACTGATATAAAAAAGTGAAGAGCTACGTAATGTAGGCAATCATTTCCCTTCTTTAGAGTAAAAATTAAAAATAAAGAACTAATTTTAAAAGAACACAGACATACATACGTAATAAATGAGGATCTGGAAGCATGCGTGTCATAGGTATGATTTCATGATAGTCTCTTTTTATCCTTCGAGTTTATAACGAGGATCTAGACGATATTTTGATCAGTTCATGAATCAGTCTGAACCTCGACTGACCTGTTTAACAATAATAAATAAATAAATAATAAAAATAAATATCTATTTGGTACCGGTGATCTTAATACAGATTCTTCAGCTGAAGTGATTTTAGATGATTTGAAACACTACTTGTTTTGTGTGCAGTGTCTCTAAGCCGTTCTACAAGATGGAGAGTGAATGGTGACCATATTCCTCTGTTTTTATTTTGTAAAACTCTTGAAGACACTAATAAACATTTAGTTTTTCTTTTTCATGTTCCCCATTTCAAGCTGTTTCACCTGTGTGCCTGGACATTAAAATTTGTGGTTCTGTCACACTTTTAATGTGATAAAATTATTGAGTGTTTTATGAAAGATACTACAACACCTTTATGCTGAGATAGTCGCTGAAGGCTTCTCGAACCCAAACATAGGTAGCCGATCACATTAGATTACTCTGTTTATTGCCAGTTTTGTGCTTGTGTTTCTATTTAATGTTCTGAAATTGTGCAGAATTTCCTGGTATTACTGTCAATCAATGTGAGACCCCTATTACATATAACGATTGTGCAGCCGGCTATTTGTTACATAGCTCGTCCGCTATCACATAACCGTCGGCGGATCGCACCTGGACATCAGCGAAGACTCGGTGGAGCTCTCTTGAATATTTTCTTGAGGATAGACAGACTATAAAACTGTGTGATGCCCGTTAATAGACACATGCCTTTCCCTACCTGCCTTTGAGAAACAGGAGCGACAAGTATGTGAATTTGTGGGGTTCACACTTTGTTCTCCATACAAAATATGCCAAAAACGAAGAATCGAAGCCAATATGACCTCTAAGTGGTTTCAGTCTGAACAAATGAGATTCCGTGACTTTATTTATAGAGTGCCCATACTACGTGCAACTGTTCCGAAGACACAACGCCCATACAGATTTCGGTGATCACTGCTCAGCAGTCCAGTTTCTTATGTCCGGTGCGTAAAATATTCTTCACTTAAGTCTCTTCCCTCTAGTGCAGTAACATATCTGTACTAAATCTCGGTGATTTTGTGTCTTTTTCGCCACCAAAACAGCTGACCCCCGTGTCTCCCTACAGCAACTGTAGAGCTGCCTAACACACCTTTCTTAGAACGCAAGGTATCAGTTAATTACCAATAAGAGCCAAGAAAGGGATTATTTCGGGACGACGACTACCCATATGTATTTCCAAGTACGTAGGCAGCCCGTTCGCGGCAAAGTACTGTTCAACCATGTCACTGGACTAATGATGCGGACGGTGCCATATCCTTAGCAATCTGATCCGTAATCTGGTCTGGACGTACAGCCTTCTGGCTGCGTAGCATTCGTATCTTGCTGCCTTGCGTCCGACCTCACTGAAATATTTAAGAAGCAGGTCAGCCGACCGCTCGATATGCTCCGGTAGCAGGGGATCATGAAAAATCAATGCTAATACGCGTGCCGCCATGGTTTTCTACTGCCACCCGATTCATCATAGATAAAGAATAAGATCGCCATGAGAAAGCTGCTCGACGTAGTTCCAACAGCGTAAGAATATCGTTTTGGCCCGCAAAGTAATTGCGCCCTCTGGTCGTGGCTCAGCAAACGTTCTCACACACTCTCCAATTGTACGACTACTTTGATCTCTGGTCGCGTCCTATCGAAGATCCGCCAACTTCATTATTACAGAGGGTATACGATTTTAGTTTCTGGCAACGGTGGAACGGTTATCGACAGCTATCTCGTCGTAGGAGAAGGTTGTAGTTAAACTACTGGCCATTAAAGGTGCTACACCACGTAGATGATGTGGTACAGACGCGAAATTTAACCCTTAGGAATAAGATGCAGTGGTATGCAAATGATTAGCTTTTCAGAGCATTCACACAACGTTGGCGCCGGTGGCGGCACCTACAACGTGCTGACATGAGGAAAGGTTCCAACCGATTTCTCATAGACAAACAGCAGTTGACCGGCGTTGCCTTGTGAAACGTTGTTGTGATGTGTAAGGAGGATAAATGCGTACCATCACGTTTCCGACTTTTATAAAGGTCGGATTGTAGCCTATCGCGATTGCGGTTTATCGTATCGCGACATTGCTGCTCGCGTTGGTCGAGATCCAATGACTGTTAAACCACGTCCAGATACCTGAGTCGACAGATGGGGACGTTTGCAAGACAAAACTATCAGCATGGGCTATCAGCTCGGAGACCATGGCTGCGGTTACCCTTGACGCTGCATCACAGACCGGAGCGCGTACGATGGTGTACCCAACGATGAACGTGGGTGCTCTAATGGCAAACCGTCATTTTCTCTGATGAATCCAGGTTCTGTTTAAGGAATCATGATAGTCGCATCCGTGTTTGGCGACATCGCGGTGAACGCACACTGGAAGCGTGTATACGTCATCGCCATACTGGCGTATCACCCGGCGTGATGGTATGGGGTGTCACTCCGTTACACATCTCGGTCACCAATTGTTCTTATTGACGCCACATTGAACAGTGGACGTTACATTTCAGATGTTGCACTGCCGCCTGAGGAGAAGTAATGAACTCAGTGCAACATTCTGTGACATCCCACATCATTGGTCGGAGACTAGCACCAGAAGGACTAGGGATTTTTCGTACCATGCGCAGGTCAACTTAAATACCAAAACACAAAACGTAGGATTGGTTTCGTGACTGTGTAGCGTGGACTACTGAGGAATGGCGTTGCATTGTGTTCAGTGAATAATGACGGTTCTGCAATATCAAGAATGACCATAGTTGATGAGTATGGTGGCGACTTGGTGACGGGTCTCACTCTTCCAGTGTTTTGAGGGTGTACCGTAGTGTTACTATTGGCATCGTGGTATGCGGAGCCATCAAGTGTGACTTCAAGTCAAATGCATGCAGTGTAAGTATCAGTGGACTGGTACAAAGGGAATGATGGTACTCACAGTGGAGAAATGGGCTTACAATGTGCTTGATGATCAATACAGCAGTCTTCCCTTGTGGTGGTCAGGCGTGGGAGACGAGAACCTTTGCAATGAGTATATCTGGCCTCACTTTTTCATGCAATACGACACTGGGGAGCTATCGCATCGAATGCACCACAAATATCGATTCTGCAGCATTCCACCAGCTGATCGAATAGACACCCACAATGACATCTCTTTCAAACCCTGGCAGGTGCTGATAACACTGTCTCACACAGGTATGCGGTATTTCTGTGTCCTTCGCAGTGACAATCCACAATGTGAGGCTATTCACACTCCTTATACACCGCCCAGGCGTTGTAACAACACTGAACACTAACAACTCTAATGCGCACTGTGTGTGACAGAGAATTGCAACAATTATGAATTACCTACTCACCAAAGGAATGTAGGTGCGGAAAATTACCTTCATATTGGTCAGGTCTTCTGGGTGTTTCCTCTTCGTTTGTCAGTGTATATACATATTGAAATAGTTTCTCCTTTTTCCTTCTTTCTTTTTTTCTTGGGGCCTTTGTCCCGCGTCAAAGTTGGGTCGACCGCCTTACTATTGGTTTGGCAGTGTTAGTTGCAGAGAGTGGCCAGATGTCCTTCCTGTCGCCACCCCAAACCCCCCCGGACGGAATTTGTGTACCCCCGCAGTGTGCATCTAATGTAAGCCATAGGATAGCGCCAACGTTTTCAAATGTCTGAGAATCGTGTAACTGAGGCGGGAAATGTGGTCCAGCCCAATATTCACCTAGCGGGATGTCGGAAACCGCCTAAAAACCACATCCAGGCTGGCCAGCATACCGGCCCTCGCCGTTAAACCTCCGGGCTGATGCTATCTGGGGCCGGCGCGCCTACCCGCGTTCAGGAAGCAGCGCATTAGCGCTCTCGGCTACCCTGGCGGATGAATTAGTTAGTCCTTAACCGTGAGATACCGACTATAGAACAGGTAAAAATATGCTCTGTTTTGGAAGGAATCACAGATCACAGCTATATGAAAGAACGGGAAAACAGGTGATCGACATAACTGCCCTCCAGTGCAATTGACGTACATCTAATGACACAATTTAGAAAGTATTTCAGACTCAAACGTCACCAGGTATCACTATATCGCTAACAATACCGTTTAACATGGAGACCAAACTTTCGGTCACGTGAGACCCATCTCGCTATCGTCTGAAATGAAATTTTGAAACCCATCGGTTACGCAAATATATGGATGAGGTATACATGGACTGCCTAGAAGGATTTGACTCGGTAAAAGATCAGCGTTCAATAACGAAACAGAGCTTACATGCAGTTTCAGATCAAATTAGTGACTGAAGTAACGATTCTATGGTTGGGAGAACTCATTATCGTAGACAGTCATCTTCTGATGTGGAAGTAACTTCTGGCGTACTGGTACTCCATAGATGTGTTTCAGACCCCAACTATTTAAGTTCTATGTTCATCAATTGGCAGACAATATTGTTAGTAACCTCGGACATTCTGCAGATAATAGCGTCATCCACACTTAAGTATTATCAAAATAGCTTTGAATGCCTTGTCTATATTTCAAAGTTGTGTGAAGACTGGAAACGAATTTGAGGTACTGATGAACGTAAATTTGTGCAGTTGTCAGAAGTTTGGAACGGAGTAAAATACGGGTGAGTTACATTTCGAAGCGATCAGCTTACACAAATATTTGAAACATTTTGTGAGATAATGAAAATAAATAATCAAATAAGCTTAGTTGTTTAAAAAAATAGGCTGGCAGACTTCGTATCATTGATACTGTGAGTGAGGATTGGTGAGGAATAGGTGGGGAGCGGCAGATTCACGTCAGGGAGTGCGCTGAGACACTAGTATCGCTTAAAGATGTTTATTGCAGCAGCGTTACATAACACATAGGACGGCCTCAGTCCTTAGTGTGTACATGAAAACGCAACTGATCTCTGTAGGCGCTGATGCGCCGATCATTCCCAGTGACGCGTGTTGTGCTGGGTCGTAGCTAGTGTCGGCTAAGCACTCCCGCACGTATTCGTTGTCCCCAGTGGTGTGCTTAGGTGCATTAGCCGATGGTAGATATCATGGTGCCGAACAACAATGTCCCTATAACCACCCTTCTCCTACGGGTAGATTTCTAGGTGGTTAGGAAGCGCGCCTCTCCTGTCCAAGTCGTTTACAGCTTACAGTCCACCACCTAAAGTCGCTCAGAACGCGGAAGCTTGTCGTACGAAATAATGGATTAATAGTGGGTGAGGGGGAAGGAAAGGTGCTCTTTTGCGGAAGAGTTCTCTTCTTGTGCTAAATCACTTTACTGGTCATTTGACAAATTCTGTGGAAAGAGAACCTAATAACAGGAAAATACAGGGCATGAAACTAATCCGGGATGACTTACTTCACAATTGCAACCTCTTGATGTCCATATAGATACACCATTTAGAAGACTATATATGAGAAATGAATAAAACCCAACATGAATTCACGCGGGATGGAACTTTAAAACGACCTACCATCAAACGGCGGTGTCAGTGCATAAAACAGTTGTGGTCTAGAGTAAGAGAAGAAAGTTTAGAGACGATTTTCATGGCTTTTAAAGCTCAGTGCAGTTTCATAAACTAAGAATTACTTAGTCTGGCTTTGCAGTCTAATAATAAAAATGGCAAAAATGTTACTGTTTTACAAATTGCTTCCAAATTATGGAGATTCGTATGGTCCGTAATGTCTTATAGTCCGTAAAATACGGTAAGTCAAAAAGTTAAAATTTTTTCCATAACTCAGCTTACGTAATTTTTTTGTGTGGTGGTAGGAATTTTAAGAGCAATCCTCAACACTGCTTAACTGCTTGTTAAAATTAATATTAATGTGCTGAAGCACAGACTAATTTTTCACGTGGTTGTACTTTATTGTTGCAAACATGCTTAATGCAAACCATGGTATCAAGAACTGAAATATTCGAAACCTTGAAATATGTATTTTCGAGAGTTTTCATAGTAATGTTTCTTTAAGCAGTTGTAAGACAAAGCTAACCGATGTTATGTGCGCCGAGTTCGCAAATAAGCAGTTTAAGTAGACATTGACGAACTTCTAACAATAAATTAACGATTAAATTTAGCACTTTCAAAATATGTTGTTACTGTAGATGTATTTGAAAACATTCACTTGTCTGATTAAAAATTAACAAAGCATTTACATGAGATACCTTATTTATGAGATTTTATTGAAATCCTAGAGTGCAATATCTCAAAATGGTTCTAATGGCTCTAAGCACTATGGGACTTAACATCTGAGGTTATCAGTCCCCTAGACTTAGAACTACTTAAACCTGACTAACCTAAGGACGCCACACACATCCATGCCCGAGACAGGATCCGAACCTGCGACCGTAGCAGCAGCGTGGTTCCGGACTGAAGGGTCTAGAACCGCTCGGCCACAGAGGCCTGCCAATATCTCAAAAGAAACATCGCCCTTATCACTGTTTTCAGCCGAAGTCTCCCGTTATGGATCCTTCAAATTACTACAGTATGAAACGTATTTTTCGTGTCGTATTCATTTCGCTTTTATTGTTTCAAAGATACCTTCAGTGGCATGGGGTTCAAATATACACTCCTGGAAATTGAAATACGAACACCGTGAATTCATTGTCCCAGGAATGGGAAACTTTATTGACACATTCCTGGGGTCAGATACATCACATGATCACACTGACAGAACCACAGGCACATAGACACAGGAAACAGAGCATGCACAATGTCGGCACTAGTACAGTGTATATCCACCTTTCGCAGCAATGCAGGCTGCTATTCTCCCATGGAGACGATCGTAGAGATGCTGGATGTAGTCCTGTGGAACGGCTTGCCATGCCATTTCCACCTGGCGCCTCAGTTGGACCAGCGTTCGTGCTGGACGTGCAGACCGCGTGAGACGACGCTTCATCCAGTCCCAAACATGCTCAATGGGGGACAGATCCGGAGATCTTGCTGGCCAGGGTAGTTGACTTACACCTTCTAGAGCACGTTGGGTGGCACGGGATACATGCGGACGTGCATTGTCCTGTTGGAACAGCAAGTTCCCTTGCCGGTCTAGGAATGGTAGAACGATGGGTTCGATGACGGTTTGGATGTACCGTGCACTATTCAGTGTCCCCTCGACGATCACCAGTGGTGTACGGCCAGTGTAGGAGATCGCTCCCCACACCATGATGCCGGGTGTTGGCCCTGTGTGCCTCGGTCGTATGCAGTCCTGATTGTGGCGCTCACCTGCACGGCGCCAAACACGCATACGACCATCATTGGCACCAAGGCAGAAGCGACTCTCATCGCTGAAGACGACACGTCTCCATTCGTCCCTCCATTCACGCCTGTCGCGACACCACTGGAGGCGGGCTGCACGATGTTGGGGCGTGAGCGGAAGACGGCCTAACGGTGTGCGGGACCGTAGCCCAGCTTCATGGAGACGGTTGCGAATGGTCCTCGCCGATACCCCAGGAGCAACAGTGTCGCTAATTTGCTGGGAAGTGGCGGTGCGGTCCCCTACGGCACTGCGTAGGATCCTACGGTCTTGGCGTGCATCCGTGCGTCGCTGCGGTCCGGTCCCAGGTCGACGGGCACGTGCACCTTCCGCCGACCACTGGCGACAACATCGATGTACTGTGGAGACCTCACGCCCCACGTGTTGAGCAATTCGGCGGTACGTCCACCCGGCCTCCCGCATGCCCACTATACGCCCTCGCTCAAAGTCCGTCAACTGCACATACGGTTCACGTCCACGCTGTCGCGGCATGCTACCAGTGTTAAAGACTGCGATGGAGCTCCGTATGCCACGGCAAACTGGCTGACACTGACGGCGGCGGTGCACAAATGCTGCGCAGCTAGCGTCATTCGACGGCCAACACCGCGGTTCCTGGTGTGTCCGCTGTGCCGTGCGTGTGATCATTGCTTGTACAGCCCTCTCGCAGTGTCCGGAGCAAGTATGGTGGGTCTGACACACCGGTGTCAATGTGTTCTTTTTTCCATTTCCAGGAGTGTATTTCTGTTTATAGTATTTTGCTTTGCGGGATTGGGATCTTAGATTGACGACTTTAACAGTTCTCTAACATTCTGTGTGGTTGTGACATCATCCAAAGAAACACTTCTCATCTTGCCTTTCATGTGACGCCTAGCTTCGACAGAAACCGTCGGTTTGACTCCATTTGCAAACAAAACTGTTTTGTAATCGCAATGTTTGGTATCCATCCAATGAAGTGGTCCCAATTTTGTCTCGAAGAATAATCAGTATTCCCCCAGCGACAGAACAGCGCTTCTGCGTGGCGGTAGCACTAGCACTGAGTGCGGCCCACGGCAGTGCTACCTCAGCTGGTGTCTCACTAGACTAATCTGGCACGTGGAAACAACCAACGGTTTCCATCAGCACTGGGCACCGCACAAAATTAGAGAAATAGCTTCTTCAAAACCGCCTAATTACTTCCCACTGCTACGTATAAGTTAGAAATTCGGCTCAGAGGTATTTATAACCACCCTACGTGACGATGCAAAACCACGGCAGACGTATCAAACAGTGAGACGTCGACACATGTGATAAAACGGCTAGAGCTCAGTTCATGTGAGGTGTAAGGTGGACTAATAATGTCACATTGGAAACAAATTTCACAAAAGTTCTAGCCAAAGTCACCGTGAACGTGTCACACGATTAAAATATTGTCACGCCCTCTATTACTCTCGTTCCATCCCTTTTTTTCACTCCTGCGCGGTACAGGCTGGACTCCGGGTGCCCGGTGCTGAAATCACGCGGTTTTTTTACGTGTGGCCGAGGGAACCATTTCAGACAAACCGGCGCTCGTAACCGACACGAAAAGACCTCAGGGGTGGCATGAATGGCGTCAACGAATCCACCTTTCCCCTTGAGGCGCTAGGCAAGCATTCCCACACATGTTGTGGTCGTAAAAGACAGTTCATCGTGCAGTGAGTAACAGGATGACTCTCTTGACAACCATTAACTCTGCGGCCTTTCCACGGACGTTTCAACTTTTCCCTAAGGACAGAATATACCAGCAACGCAACTGAATGTGATCACACCGCTTTTGAATGCACAGCGACCGAAATTTTTTACTTTGGTGTACGGTGTTGGACCACAAGGGACTGGCAAAACCATTCCACGAAATCTTAACGCAGTCCGAAGTAGGAAAAGTTGTTTGCCCTTTTCCAGGCTTCCTGTTCTGATCGCACTGTGGTACGATATTGTGATATTGACACAAGCGTGGATGACACAGTAAACGCTCCCACTAAGATCACCTATGTGGACAAAACCTTTAGCGCCACCCTCCCATGGTTGTTATGTAATTTCAAAATGTATCTGTATAAGCCCGTGTCATGATTCCCGCAGCTGGGCAACCGCTTGACTTCTGTCCAATCTGTCACGTCTACTAGCAAACCGCCAAGACTCTCTCTGATTCTTTCTCTTTGCGGGTATATCGTTAAAGCGCTCAACAAATGTGCGTCAATGGCACTGACAGTATTGCCGAACTGGAGGTCATGAACTTTCATTCAGCATGTGTCACTGGCGCACCCCTATGTGATCACGCCATGGGAGGACATAAAACAATAGAGCCGAATAAGCACAAGCACGTTTTGAACTTGCAGATAGCGTTCAGATATCGTCGACTGCTTTTCAACGGTCCCTTACGGTTCCATACTATACAACAGGGTAAAAATTGCTATCACGCTGCACTCCGAAAAAGTGTGATCATGGGCAGTGTTATTGCTAGCTCGTGATGTCATTGGAAAAGGGTTGAAGCGTCCATGCACTGTCAACAGTGTCAATGTTTTTCAAGAAAGGTATCCTTTTGCTCATAGCACTGAGGACTGTCATTTTCGACAACAAAATGTATAGGAATCAGCCGCCTCAAGGGAATTGATGGTTTCATTGATACCCATTCTACCACCACTTGAGTGAATTTCATGTCAATATCATCGGCGGTGTGCCAAAATCCTTTACTCAGACAAATGTAAGAAAATCGCGTGATTTCAACGCCGTTCGTCGCAATTGTAACCTCTACCGAGGAGAAATCAAAAGAACGGTTGAAATGTGAGTAAGAGGGAGTGCGACAATCTTTCCATCCTGTGACACGTCCACACTGACGTTAGGCAGAATTTTGGTGACATTTGGTGCCAGTCTGATATCATTTACTGACGATACAGCTTACATGAACTTCTGAGCTAAGGTCTTTTCTCGCATTTGTCGACACTTTGCTGTCTGCAGCGTTGGTGAGCCCGAGGGTGACGTTACAGGGCGCGACGCATTTGCACCATCTTAGTGGAAGGTCCATATGTATATATGGACAAAAAATCGCTGCGCCAAATACGAGCTGTGCTACATAAATGACGGTTGGTAGACATGTTTCTCATTTCAAAGATGTAATTTGGCGCCAGTCCCATAAGTGAGCAGTTAATAACGCCACCATAAGGATTGAAATGTACACTCATGCTCATAAATTAAGGATGATGATGATGATGATGCATTGTGAAACAACGCTCTTGTGGGCGGTTTGCGGATTTAAATCATCTCGGGGTATGACCATGCGGTGCATTTGACCCTCGGTCTTGGCACGGTGGCGCTGGTAGCAGTCCACAAACGCAGAGGTGTTTTGGTGCATGTCAGAGTTTGGTGCAGCAGACGTATTCAGACGTGCTAATGGTGACTGTGTGTTGAAAATGGCTCAAAGAACACATATTGATGACGTTATGAGGGGTAGAATACTAGGGCCACTGGAGGCTGGTCAAACACAGCAGGTGGTAGCACAGGCTGTCCGGGTGCCACAATGTGTGATCTCAAGATTATGGAAACGCTTCCAGCAGACAGGTAAATCAACAAAACATAAAACCAGAGTGGACAGAGCTAAAAAAAAAATATTTTATGTTCAGATTCAGAATCTGAATCAGAAGAGTGGTATTGTCTGGTATGTGGTGACGCTTACACAGATGCAAATAAAAGAAGATTGCGTCGATTGTTGCATTTATAAGATGTGGGCATATGTAGGATGTGTTACAGGAGACACTATCTGTTTTATTTGTATTAATTGTAGCTCAGATGAAGACTGAATTTCACTATAATGAAACCCACCAAATGTTGATTTGTATATAAGTGCAATACTTTGTTAGATAGATATTAAAAAGAGATAATTACGAAGCATACCTTAGATATAAATAATTTAATTAGTTACTGTGACTGAAAAGTGCCATGATGATCATAAGTTGAGTTTAACCAAATAAAAATGTTAATTACTTAATTTTTAAGTGTTGATTACTTAAAAAGTGTGTTTAAGTTGATTTTTGATATGAATTACATAATACCTACTTTAGAAAGATGTCAATTTTGTTAATAATAAACAAATAATAAATGATTAGAAGTTTTATTGTTTTTTTTGTCGTTACTACTTGCCCCGGTAGACGTTACAACGTGCCCCAAGAACGAGGTAAGTTGTAACGCCGCACTTCTTCTAGCAAATAATTGATTGTAAAATAATGACCAATAGTTATGGTATTATTTTTACCTGATTTGGTAGGGAATGAGTTACAGCATCCATCCATCTTTATTTAGTAGCAATTTCATCAATGGTTCCCAAGATATAGTAGTTTTCATGAAAACTGTTACAACAAGCCCCTCGCTCCCCTATCCCACTTAACATTCAGCAAATTACTTAATGCAGGCGATATTAGTGTTAGAACAAATTCCACTAGACAGAAAACAACAGAAGAGTTAGGATATGATATTTTCCAAAGAATTCTTAAGTAGTTCGCTGAAAATTGACACTCCCTAAATTTTGGAAAAAGACGCTATACCCACTTCTGTGCAACAGTGAATATCTTCAGCAGCATTCCATGCCAATTTGAAATCACTAAAACACTAGAAAGAAAAATTAACTTTATCGACCATTGTTAAAGGTCTCAGTTGCTCAGAGAGAAGATCAATATGCAGCAATAATATTTCTTTATCATTGCCCAATAACGTAAAATGACTGAGCGGTAGCGACGCTAGTTTTCAATTTAATTTAAGATCATTTCTTCTGAAAAACTGTTTCTACTCCACAGGCGAATCTCCACTAGGAGCCAGAAAAAGAAAATAAGATTATTTTTAAATATAGTTGTATAAGTAGGAATAAAATGATACTGTGTTCATTAGTGTTAATAGTAATCATATATACATACCCTGTAAGCTGTCTCATTCCACATCATTTCCATTACAGTATCTATTGAACATGTAACCAGATAACTAACTAACAGACTGCAAGTGTCAGATATGTGCATTCGATATACAGCAATAAATTGGGAATAAGAAAAAGTACATCTCTAAAACACATGCAGAGCAGCATCTACAAAATTAGTATGTAGGGGCATGCACTATTAATAAGAAACAGATAGTCATAAAATGCCAGAGCTCTTTGAAGCTGCAATATAAAATGTTTAGTATTTGAAACAAAGTTGTATAAACACGAAAAGACGTATATATTGCAGGCCACTGAAGATGTCTTTCAAATAATAAAGGCAAATTTTGTAGGGCACGAAAATTTCGATATTTCAACTGTAGCTCGACAGATCCAACGTGAAATTTAACTTAGCGTTACCGCTTGGTAAAGTAATTTTAAATGTCTTTTGAGCTATAACAAAACCTGGCAGAACCAAAGGAAACATCAAAAGACCTGCTTTACTCCTTGCTTTTCACCTTTAGGAACCTCGCAATTGCTGTAGAAAAAGATATTGCTGAGTACATAGCACCACCATTTTAAATAATTAGTATTTCAAACAGAGATCCTAAATCCTGGACGGATCCAAGATTACATTTTATGTTTCGAGGAATCTGAAAGCGTTTACTAATACCAAAAAACACGCACGCACACACACACACACACACACACACACACACACACACACACACACACGCACACGCATGCACACACACACAACGTAGGCAACATCCTTAGACCCCATTCACAGAAGAATTTTGATAAAGTATTAATGTTAAATTTTATAAATTTTGGAGTAAGCTTGACTAAAATCTGCTGCACCATTGGAAGATACAGCTCTTTAGTTGCCTCATGACATACTTGTACGTCTGACACGAAGAACGATAGGAACTTTGAAAAGAAGAATGGTGACACTACATACGCATTGGAACGTAACGGAAGCAATTAATATTGCCAGAGATACACAGTCCATCAGCTGTCATTAGCCTGTTCTCGATAGGTTCATTGTCTGCTAATATACTGGGCCCCACATGTCCAGTATGATTACGTCACTGATAAATGGTGGTGGCGTGCCAAACATAGCACTCCGTACAAGTCACGATATCATTTTAAGAACAGCGGCTGATGAACAGCAAACCACTTTTCAAACCATCTTGCTGATGAGTGTAATGCTCACAGATATGTAAGATTTGAAGAAAAATTGCGTTGACAGGCTAGCTAAAAATAATATTTTAATACTTATACGTCATGATCCAATTTTAAAACATGAAATATATTTTCATACAAGGCTTAAACCATTATTATCCTATTCGATTTTGTGTTAGATGCAAATAGTATTATTAAAGGATTCTATTAATTGGATCGAATTATGAGTACGCTGCTCAAAACAATGAAATGGTATGACCGCTAAACTTGCTGGGCAGAGCAGGTGCTTAGGATTGTGGAAAGGGCCAAATAAGGTTGGGGCAGCTTTAGGTTAAATTTTTAATTTACTGTAATTTAATAACACATTTACAACCTTTACAACTACGAGTTTCCGAATGTAATTCTTTCACGAGTGAAGTCCTCCGAAACAAGAATTCTTAAAAATCAACAAGATAAAAATGCAGTTAAAATAGCAAATAAAATAATTAAAATATATATGGTATCACAGCTAGGCTGGAAACCTCAAGACAAGGGTGGATAGACAAACATAAACCAGATGCAATTCAAACAGCTGAAAGCCCACAATCACATATTTACAATCTTTACAACTACGAATTTCCGAATGCAATTCTTTCACGACTGAACGCCTCCAAACAAGAAATCTTGAAAATCAACAAGATAAAAATTCAGTTAAAATAGCAACTAAATTATTAAAAATATATATGGTATCACAGCTAGGCTGAAAACCTCAAGACAAGGGTGGACAGACAAACATAAAGAAGATGCAATTCGAACAGCTTAAAGCACACAATCAAATTTTCAAGATTTTAAAGTAAATTACCATAACCTTTCAAAGGCAGAAAGCTGCAATATTTAAACTTGAAAATAATTTTAAGAATAAGGTTCCATGGCTGAAGGCCCACAATTAATTTCCAAAACTTAAAAAAAAAATATAACCACAAGCCCTAAGTTGTAAGTAGCTAAAACCATACTAAAAGGAAAACCAACACAACGGCAGTAATCTTCCTGCAAATGTCCACTTGCCGGAATTCAAACTTACTTACATAAAACACAGTAAAACCAAGATTTTTTTATCACTTGCTATGATAGATTATAAACCTACAATTAAACACTACAGCACTCAGAAGCATCTAGGGGTTTGGTCTGTCCTCGTTCACTTAGGTGAGACAGGTGGTAAGACAAACTACACTTAATCCATCGAAACCCAACCAAAGGACAGCCACGGACCAACTGACATGCGACTTGCTTGCCAACAATCGGTACATGAGAATTCAAGCACTAAATGTTATGGGCGTGATTATCCACAATCAATATTTATATATATTAAGCTGCCAAAATTTGCACCGTGTTGGACAGCGACAACATGTGAAGAAAGTACACTGCCTGAAATTAGGTGAGTGGCCAGGGCAGGTAACTGGAACACTAACGGCCACAAGGCAGAAAATTCCGCTGGTGCACTTGAATTGTAGTCAACTAATATATTAAATTCCTCTACGTGGCGGCTAAATTTCAGCAATAGACACTCGGTGTACCTCACAGGAAAACCTCCCCAACAGCGAACCACCGAAACGAACCACACAACATGAAAGGTCGTGGATTGGGTACTTGAAACCACTACTCAACTTGACTTCCTGGGTCGGTGAACCACGAAGATTGTTGAGATCGGACAGCCCCACACACGCTCCAATACTGCACAGGGACCGCCAGCGGACCCAGCCGACTGCCCCGCATGGAGATAACTTTCCTGGTCCGCAGCAACCGACCGACTGCCCACAGACCCCGTAGCCGAAAACTACATCCACGAAACCGAAGATGCTACACTGTGCAAATATCGATAAACATTGCTGCTGCCACGCATAGAAGGAAGAAGAACCACGGCATAACTGCAGCAAGGGCGGGAAACCAAACACAGATAGACAGCCAAGTTCACGAAAACGCATAGTTGGGAGTCAGCATAAGCAACAATCAAAGATTTTGAAAACGAATACTACTGGATTTTGTTTTTTGAGAGTCACATAAAGTGCTGTTATGCCATACAACAGGGGATGTGATAGCTTTTAAACTTCCCCCAGCTAGTGCCAGAGCCAAAGTTGAAATCAAGGTATGTTATTTCCCAATATCTAGAATGGAGTGATAGCAAGATTGAGTTGATGGTATTACATGCAGCCTGAACACACCAACAAGTTAAATTTCCCCACACGTCATGAACCAGACGACCGATGGTTCAAATGGCTCTGAGCACTATGGGACTTAACTTCTAAGGTCATCAGTCCCCTAGAACTTAGAACTACTTAAACCTAACTAACCTAAGGACATCACACACATCCATGCCCGAGGCAGGATTCGAACCTGTGACCGTAGCGGTCGCGCGGTTCCAGACTGTAGCGCCTAGAACCGCTCGGCCACCCCGGCCGGCCAGACGACCGAGACGCCGATGTAACAGAGTGACTACACACAGAAGGGAGCATGACGTCATTCTCTTTACCATGCACAGTGTTGTAATAACAGTTAAGTCATATGCAAAAACAGCTTTCGCAATACAAACACCGCCAAGATTAAGTGAACTGAAAGCCTGAGAAGTAGAGTTGAGACGCCACAGCAAGATGTAGAGTGCTTATGGGTCTAGAAAACCTGGATACATTTGGTCATTCTTGGTACAAAATAACGTCATAGGTGTAGACCGCGTAGTATACATATCCTGACTACCACTGCTTAGTTCTCAGTTCACACCGAATCAGTCCTGAAGCAGTACCTGTGGCACTCTGCCTGTGGCCCGCCTACAGTATTGCAACAGCCACGGACTACTACTCGCTCATTTCCACCTTCGTTCACAAGAAGACTTGAGTGTCCACCACCACTAGACCCCCTGAACGTCTGGCTGATAGTGCAAGATTAGCTGCTGAACTGTCGTCAATCCAGTAGTTGTCACCCCATGACCTGCAACTATGACCAGACACTGGTGTCACTCACCTTTCTCTCGCTGAGGGACAGCGAATTAACACTTCACGACTGAAGATAATTCATGCAGAGCTGCTGGCTGCCTTCCTGGAGAACAGTCTATGACGTCAACGAGCGTACCCCAGAAACCTTACTGACACATCTAGAGCATCAGCAGCCGATATTGCCTTTCTGGATCCTCCTCGAGCCAGTACGCTACAGTTTGCATTTCGCCACTGTGTAGTGTTTCGAGTCATTTTCCTTTGTTGACATTTTGTTAACGGCCATGGTAATGCCTCGTGATTGTGAAGTGAACATGTAAGTATCATTTGTTAAATCACAGGAGCCTACAGACCTGTCTCAGGTCCGCAGTAATTGTATGGAAGTTTATCTGCGACCGTTGGGATACCCTTATTGTAATTTGTCTGGACATTAGTTGCGACGTATGCAAACTGTCTCAGCTGTATGTAGCACATGTAGCAGGTTTGGCCATGCGGCACAGCAGTGCACAGAATTCAACTGGACCTCCATATAGTGCTAGTATTAATATATTTGAATCTTAGTACATCGTGGGTAAAGTTTCCTCGATTTTATTTGTATGCCAGATACACATGCAGTAAGCTTGCACGATATCGTCGAAGCCCTGAACCCTACTAAGGAATGTAACGACCATAGTTTTTTCTACTCTGATGTATAAAGTGTTACAGATGTGGGCAGACGGGCTTCATAAAGAAGCAATGCCTCCCGCCATAAAGTATAGAGAAGGCGGACATATGCATGTGATTGCTGAAGGAAAGGAAAGACAAACAATGCCTGTCTAAGCGTTCCTTAAATGAAAAGGGGTTGCCTCAACCATCGGCTGGCATTTAACGTATCATGGACTACTGTAGAAGTATATGGAGAGGCAGAATGCTGTTTGTTAGTAATATTGAACGGTAGGGGAGGCAAACTTTTGTTAGCTATGGCTACTCATATGTCTGGCGTGAGGGTAGACCATATACGTAGGAAGAAATTGTGATCTCCATGATATAAGTTATGTAGAGGTAGATGACAATGACATGATGTCACTGGGAAAAACTGCTCACCTATAGTATTGCAACTAAAAGCGTTCATGAGCATATCGAAATATTGCCACATGTTGATGAATGATAATGTCTGATCCTAGGACTCGATTTTCTTGATACGTATCACACAAAATTTGGCCTTTTGCAGCGTACAGTTGAACAAAGTGGACATTGTCTCCACTGGAGACAGCAACTGCACGCAAGGCATCGTCATAGGGTTCACCAATAAAGAAACAGGTATCAAATGAATTGTAGACATATAGCCTACAGATCACGTTCCACGATAACGTACTACAAGGTACAGGGAAACTAATCTGGGGTCACTCAGCACAGAATTACAACAGGAACTAACGCATCAGTATACAGGACACTGTGCAGAACCCGAGACGTCAGCAACCGTTGATGGAAGACTTTATTGATCAGCAACTGGCTGTTGGGATTACTGAACATAGTAATAGTAACTGGGGTGCAGATGAATCCCTTCTCCACTAGAACCACTAGATGCTACCAAAAAATATAGATTTTATTGTGACAATTGACACTTTAATACAACAAATTTTACTGATGTGTGCCTCATAGCGAACATAGCAAAAACCCGGACAACTTGGGTCAGCGTAAACATGGTGTACCTGGATGACATTATAGCGTTTTTGAAGGACATGGATGATGGGTGGAGATGTTCAAGACAATGCAAACACCGGGTCTAATGCTATGTATTGACAGATGACAATTTCAAATAAAAGAAGTAAACTATTTCAGGTAAGTAATTAGGAGCGTGTAAAAACTGATCCACAGTTATATTTAATAGATCGTAGTTTATTGCCGCTACAGACAGCAAAAATTTAAATCATTTTTAGCTTTTTGAAATATTATAGGAAACGTCCTAAAGATTGTGTGAGAATTCCTATGTCTTTGAACCGTTTATTGCAGAAAGGAGCAAAATTTTAATGGTCTACCGATTGTCAAGCAATGTTTGGCTCCTTGAAACGGGCGCTAGTGTCCGATAGAGTGTTGGTTTTTCCCAACTTAGAAAAGAGATTCATTTAGTCTCGTAATGAAAGCAGTGTAGCGATCAGATGCATTCACAGACAGTTTATAGACAATAAAAAATTATCTGTACCGTACATGTCCTGGCTACTGAATAAAGAAGATTGGAATTATTCCACTACAGAGAAAGAAATGTTAGCAGTGAACTATGGTTGTTATTACTTCTGTTGTTATTTGTTTGATGAAAATTAGAAGTGGTGACACGTCATGTCACATTTAAATGGCTGTTAGGACTGAAAGACACTCCAAGTAGACTGACACACCGGGGACATAGGCTGATTGAATTCGATACTAGATAGCACAAAATCTGGGAGAGAAACACAGTAAAGCTGTTAGTATAAATGCGAAAACTGTAGTATTAAAAGCACTGGGCAAGGGTGTTGTTGAATGGCAGGGAGGACAGGCAGCTGATGCTGGCTGTCAGGCATTAACGTCGCAGCTGCAGTTGGTAACACAATATAGCTTATTGTGCGGGATGACGAAGTGTGGACCTAGTGTGGTGAAACCCACGCTTCTCAGGAACTAATATATGAAAAAAGCACGTGATCACAAGTTGGTAGGTGATATCAGTCGTACAGCAACTGGCCATTGGTTGGAGGACCAAGGTGACGTTGCGGCAAAGGGATCTCATGTAAAAGGCAAGATAATGTCCTGTTGATCACGAACAGTCCAACGACAGCGGCTGTGTTCTATGAAATAATGGTATTCAGCACACAGTCACTGCAGAAACAACATAACAGAAAGCGTAAAGAAGAGGTAAAGGTCTGGCAGATGTAGAAAACTACGCCCCATTCGTTATTGCCACTCTATAAAGTCATCAGTATGGACAGTCCGGTACAAATACTCTGACTTTCACACCTTAACCCTCGGTTTGCAGCTAATACAGGGTGTCACAGCTGTCTTGTCTACCCAAAATATCTCTGGAAAAATAACAGCTACTGGAAAACGACTTTCACCGGTATCAATGTAGGGCTGGGGCCCATGAATGTACATATTTGGAAACTTTCTAAAACGAAAGCATATGTGTTTTTTAAGACAAACTTATGTTTTTTAAATGGACCTCCTGTATTTTTTCTTCAGCAATCCATAGCATGACAAAGCACATACTCAATGGCGTTGATTGCATCGCAATATTCCCATTACATCGCGAGATATTAAGACGCGAAGTTGACACTTGAAACACCCGACATGCGCTGCTAGCGCACGTCCTGAGGCTCAGGCGTGAACCCCATGCTGCCCGTAATCGCGATGTGATTGACATGCGTAATCACACTTCCATACTTATTAAGAGGTCCGAAACGAATAATACGGTCTGCTGCCATCCTGCATTAACGTCGTACATTCCAGCAGGCATTTCTCCCATAGGCTAGGGGTGATGCGGTTCTGTAACATATATGTGTACCGCAACGTTAGTCACAAAGTTAACTTCACTTATCGTTAATCCATTACTAAAAAGGTAATGCCGTTCAACGTTAAAACTTTACTTTACTGTAGATCTAGCGAAAGTGACAGTTAATCATTCACTCGTAATAGTAAAATTCATGTTGATGGTTTTAGTGAAACGAGCAAGTGGACTAAAAGTTTTACCGTTGTTTAGGTAAAAATGTTTTGATTTGGGAAGTTCAGGTAGGACATAGAAGATGAATGTAAACATGTTTAACCAATTAGTTTTATTATCACATAATTATCAATGTTATGTTTATCTAATGCGTTAAATTACAAATTGTTGCAAACAAATGTTTCTTAACATCACTGGGTAAAATGGCCCTTTGTAGAAACTTCCACTGTGATACCAGCACTACATACTAAACATAGCGTTCACATCTCATGCTCAAAATGATGCCCATTGGCTTGCATACATAGGGTCACTCTACTGTTTCCTCTTTGATGGCTGTACAAGCATCAATAATGCGTTGCTTCATGTCCTCTGGTGTTGTTGGTTCATGTTGGTAAACACCATCCTTCACTGCTCCCCCAAGAAAATAATCCAGCGGTGTAAGGTTCGGAGATCGGGCAGGCCACCTAACTGGGCCACCTCGTCCAATCCACCTACCAGGGAACTTACGGTTCAGAAGTCGTCGTGCTCGTAAGGCGTTATTTGCAGGGCATCCGTCATGCTGATACCACATGACCATTCTCCGGTTCAGAGGTACGATGTCCAAGAGAACAGGAAGACTGTGTCGTATAAATCTGGAGTATTGTCTGCCATTTTGGATGCCATTTATAAAGAAAGGTCCGATAATGGTATCTCCAATAATCCCACACCAAACATTAACTTTCCACGGACGTTGATGCTCTACCTGACTGAGCCATTTTTGATTGTCTGCGGACCAATAATGCATATTCCTCATATTGACAATTCCTTTGTTGGAGAATGATGCCTCGTCGGTAAAGAGAACATCTGCAAAAAAATTTGGATTAATCAGAAGTTTTTGCTGAGCACACCGACAAAATGTTACCCTATTGCGGAAGTCATTTCCATGAAGATCCTGGTGTAAATGAACATGGTAAGGATGAAATTTATGACGTTTAAGAACACGGTGTGCACTTGATTTCGACACACGAACTTCACGTTCAATTTGACGTGTGCTGATTTGAGGATTCACAGCTATGGTAGCGAGCACAGCAACTTCAGCACGTTCATCCGTGCGTGTTCTAGGACGATGTCGAGGTCTTAGATTTAAGCTTCCCGTTTCACGTATACGAGATGTGACGACCAAACATCCGGCGCAAAGGCGATGGCTTGTCACGGAATCGTCTTCTGTACAGTCGTTCTGCCTGAACAGCATTTCGTCCACCTACAACAGGGTACAGTACAGGTATGTAAAGTAGGGTAGAAAACAGACATATTAACTTAATAATCATAATGCTCGCTAACAGTACTATCAGCAAACAAGCAACCTCTTAACGTATTTCCCGTCAACGTACATTCTCCATAGATCAGCAGCATTTCTACCATATCTTCATGTGTGTTCATTATACTGAACAGTATAAGTTCCACAACACAACGTTTATTCACAATGTGTACTACCTCCGTGCCGTCACTAGATTACTCTGATGCACGACTACACTGGCAAGCGGTGTACTGCACGCCAAAGCAACAACAAATGGGATGCTCGGAAGGTGGTGGAGTACAAGAGTTTGCATGGGTCGCAAATCATAAACAAGGCGAAGTGGTAACTGTGGCAGTAGTGGGAACTACGTTGGACACTTGACTAGGTAGAGCCAGGCCCTGCGCGACAGGCACAATGGGTCATATAACGCATTAGATAAACCTTATTTTGGGTGTGCAGGATAAATAAGACAACCTGACGGGTGTACACCGATCGGTACTGGTTCATATTGTGTACGTATATATATATATATATATATATATATATATATATATATATATATATATATATATATATATTTTGTGGTGTCACCGCAAGACACCACACTTGCTAGGTGGTAGCCTTTAAATCGGCCGCGGTCCGTTAGTATACGTCGGACCCGCGTGTCGCCACTATCAGTGATTGCAGACCGAGCGCCGCCACACGGCAGGTCTAGAGAGACTTCCTAGCACTCGCCCCAGTTGTACAACCGACTTTGCTAGCGATGGTTCACTGACAAAATGCGCTCTCATTTGCCGAGACAATAGTTTAGCATAGTCTTCAGCTACGTCATTTGCTACGACCTAGCAAGGCGCCATTATCAGTTACTATTGATATTGAATTATGTACCGTCAAGACCGACGTTCTTCATTAACGGATTAAAGTTAAGTATTCCACCAGCTACGTCCGTTTTTCTAAATTTTAATTTCCTTGTCCTGTTCCAGACATCACGCCAGCCTGCGTGAGCTAAAACGCGTGCCTTTCGGCCTCCTCTAGTAGCACGGTGTTGGCTTTCCTGCCAACCAAAACACACACACACACACACACACATATATATATATATATATATATATATATATATATATATATATATATATATATATATATACTGGCCATTAAAATTGCTACACCACGAAGATGACGTGCTACACACGCGAAATTTAACAGACAGGAAGAAGGTGCTGTGATGTGCAAATGATTAGCTGTCCAGAGCATTCACACAAGGTTGGCGCCGGTGGGCACACCTACAACGTGCCGACATGAGGAAAGTTTCCAACCGATTTCTCATACACAAACAGCAGTTGACCGGCATTGCCAGGGGGAAACGTTGTTGTTATGCCTCGTGTAAGGAGGAGACTTGCGTACCATCAGGTTTCCGACTTTGATACAGGTCGGATTGAAGCCTATCGCGATTGCGGCTTATCGTATCACGACAATGTTGCTCGCGCTGGCGAGATCCAATGACTGTTAGCAGAATATGGAATCGGTGGGTTCAGGAGGGTATTACGCAACGCCGTCCTGGATCCCAGCGGCCTCGTGTCGCTAGCAGTCGATATGACAGGCATCTTATGCGCATGGATCTAACGGATCGTGCAGCCACGTCTAGATTGCTGAGTCAACAGATGAGGACGTTTGCAAGACAACAACTATATGCACGAACAGTTCGACGACGTTTGCACCAGCATGGACTAACAGCCCGGAGACCATGATTGCGGTTACCCTTGATGCTGCATCACAGACAAGAGCGCCTGCGATGGTGTACTCAACGGTGAACCTGGGTGCACAAATGGCAAAACGTCATTTTTTCGGATGAATTCAGGTTCTTTTTACACTATCATGATGGTCGCATCCGTGTTTGGCGACATCGTGGTGAACGCACATTGGAAGCGTGTGTTCGTCATCGACATACCGGCGTATCACCCTGCGAGATGGTATGGGGTGCCATTGGTTACACGTCTCGGTTGCCTCTTGTTCGGACTGACGGCAGTTTGAACAGTGGACGTTACATTTCAGATGTGTTACGACCCGTGGCTCTACCCTTCATTCGATCCCTGCGAAACCCTACATTTCAGCGGGATAATGCACGACCGCATGTTGCAGATCCTGTACGGGCTTTTCTGTATACAGAAAATGTTCGACTGCTGCCCTGGCCAGCACATTCTCCAGATCTCTCACCAATTGAAAACGTCTGGTCAATGGTGGCCGAGCAACTGGGTCGTCGTAATACGCCCATCACTACTCTTGATGAACTGTGGTATTATGTTGAAGCTGCATGGGCAGCTGTACCTGTACACGCCATCCAAGCTCTGTTGGGCTCAATGCCCAGGCGTATGAAGGCCGTTATTACGACCAGAAGTGGTTGTTCAGGGTACTCATTTCTCAGGATCTATGCAACCAATTTGCGTGAAAATGTAATTACATGTCAGTTCTAGTATAATGTATTTGTCCAATGAATACACGTTTATCATCTGCATTTCTTGTTGGTGTAGTAATTTTATTGGCCTGCAGTGTATATAATTGTGTATCCGCAAATAATAAATGTGATTCTGGTAACAGTGTCTCATTAGCGCCTTCCACCATCCTACAAGTCCCCTCCGCAGTGCTCTGTTCACCTTAAGCTGTGACGTAGACGTAGTAGATACCAACTGTAGTAGATCACACTGTTCTTCAACATTCTCAATTGCAGGAGAGGACTACTGAAATGATAAACTGAGTACTAGTGGAAAATTCTTTGGCTTCATCACGAACGGCAGCCTTTTTAATCTAGATATGATACAGATACATACTTGCGTTAACAGTGATTTGTAATAACTCAAGTATTGCATTCTTGTATACTCAGGCAACGACCACTGATACCTTTTTGTAATCTACCTATATTCTGCAGTAGTTTTAAATGGAATTAATTTTTCTCAGTCGGATATCTTTTCCTATCAGAGAGAAAGATCCATGATTGTTAGTTTTGTTGTGTGTTTTTATTTTTTATCGTTTAGTGTGGCCTCCTCCCACTATTGGTACCACAGCTATAAGGTGTGATAAATCAGTTTCCGTTCGAGGGCTGTGCAGTCCAGAATAGGTATGTCAATCAGGAAAAATCGACATGAACATTGAAGCAATCATCCCCACGACGCACCAGGTACAATATACCATACTCATTAGGCAAAACAACAATTTATATAGCGAGAAAAGATCGTAACTGCCTGCTGCACATCCACGTACAACGGGAATCGTCGACCATTCAAATCTTTTCTAAAGGACTGAAGGCATGATTATTCTGTGGAAAAAGATCATGATTACAGGGTGGATGTGTCGAGTGTCTTTCACTTGATTTGAGGCTACATCTGCATTACGACATTCGCCTTATCGCGAATTATCAACGCATTCTGGCACAGTTTTCCCTGACGTATCGCCTTAACTGCATACCATATTTTCTCCAGCGTTGTGCTGTACCGTTCCCCAGTGACGGAGACGTCAGGAGGCTTGAAATGAGTAAGAAATGGCTCCGCTGATCAAAGAACAGGGCAGGGCGAGAATCACCTTAGTCGATAGCTGGCTTTTAAACCAACAATCCACAACGTCGGTTTTTCGATAGATATTCTGCCCTATACGTATCCTTCTCCGATGGAAGTTTACCGGTGTTTGTCCTTCGGCAGCCAAGAAACGTTTAACAGTATGTCGGTCCTGCTTGGAAGCATTTGCTAATATCGTCGCAATAGTGCACGTTTTGGCATTTGTCGCACGCACGTCGGCAAGGCACGAATGCCGCTCTGATCCCTTGCCTCCCTGTCGATGCTTGTATACCCACATCGGAGTAGCGCTACTTTGCATATATGCTGCAGCGTCACTCTCAGACGGGAGCTTTACGGTCGCCCCTTACGTAGTGAAAGCAGAAATCTACCACTACTATTACTACTACTATAATGTCATTATAAGAGCGATTGAACCGTGGATTTAATTTCAAAGAATATTCTTAAAAATTTATTTTATTTAATTTATTTTATTTACTAGTGATTCATCAAGAACATTAACACATTTAATCACACTCTGTGAGCGTGGAAGTAGTTGCCAGGGAGTAACTGATGAAATCAAAATCAAATTGCTTTTAAAAAACGAGAATTTTACTCCTAAAAGCTTTTTTTTAAAGAAACTGATTTAAAATTATAAGCAGAAAGTGTGGTGTCACCGCTAGACACCACACTTGCTAGGTGGTAACTTAAATCGGCCGCGGTCCTGTAGTACATGTCGGACCCGCGTGTCGCCACTGTGTAATCGCAAACCTAGCGCCACCACATGGCAGGTCAGAAGACACGGACTAGACCTCGCCCCAGTTGTACGGACGACATAGCTTGCGACCAGACCTATCAAGTCTTCCTCTCATTTGCCGAGAGACAGATTAAATAGCCTTCAGCTAGTCCATCGCTACTACCTAGCAAGGCGCCCTTTGTATAAGTGCTAATAGCTTACTACTATGCAAGAGATGTATTTCAACAAGAAGAACTTAGTAAAGTTAAGTATATTAAAATCTCTCTTCTTTTCTTTATAGTTTTTCATCCAGTCTCCTGTTTCAGAATTTACGCCCGTCTGCGTTAGTTTCGCGTGCACCTAGCCACTCATTGTGTCGATACTTTAGGGTTTCGACACAACAGAAAGCACCCTCTAAATATCAAGTTACGATTTATTCAGAGGCAGAAAGAAACAAATTTTTGAGTGTATGAGCTTTCGGTCTGAGAACCTTGCTGCTCCCTTTTGACACGGCCGTAGTCACGACTGCTCGCAACGACCTCTGAAACACTACACTGGCACAAATCTGCAACACACCAGATTACCTAAAGTACAAATTTTAACAATTCACACAAGCACACAAACTATGCACCCCGTAGGAGAGATGGAAATGTTACAAAATTAAAAGATTAACTTCTAAGAAAAGTCTTACGGTGGAATGGTGGCAATGACCATTTAAATAAAAGCCCATGAAATGCAATCTTATATAAAATTATACAAGGTTGGCCAAACGAGTTAACATGTTCTACAGTACACATACACCGCCTCTCAAGATGATAGGCAAGATCAAAACATATTTCAGGAATTAGGCCGTTACACTCCAAGCAATAAATTCGTTAACACACCAAATCCGACAAACATGACAGAGGCAGCTCCGAACGACCGACAGACACTAACTGCCTAACAAATGCGGACGAGAGACAGGCGAGCAAGCTGGGGACGAGAGACTGACCAAGAAAACAAGTACAATTTAACAAGAGTAAATCACTCAACATATCACTAATCACTTAACTTCTAATAAACTGCGATTTCTCGAGAAGACCCTTCAATGGACGCAGGAAGGCGCACCGATCTTCCGTCTTTCTGGGTCCGCACCAACCGACCGACTGCCCGCTACTCCGTCCGCGACTGCTGCTCCGTCGCGACTGCCCTGCTGGTGTGTCTCCCACTCACTTCCAGACACACGACGGGGGAAATACTGGCTCGGACCCAATCATGCAGAGGAAACACGCCCACTGGCAAAACGACATCCCTGCACCAGGAAAGGTCCGAGCCAAGCTCCACGAGATGGTAACTGAAGGGGCCCAGATGCGCTCGGAGAACCAGTTACACCACGGCGTCGCATCTCGCACCGGCCACACCGATGTCGTGGGTTCACTACTGATGCTCTCGTGTCGACCGCGCAGCCACTACCCCTCGATGTACGGCGCGGCCCACTGGACTCACGTGGCGACCCCACATGCGCCGACGCTCAAAACGGGCAAGTCATTTTGCGTCTCAGTGCGCGACCGACCAACCGATCGATCCAACCGCCGATGACAATTGCCTGAGCAAACTCGAGCAGACTGGGGGCCTAACGCGCAAACTCAGATGCAGGAACTTAGCCCCATCCGAGTGACCACTCACTGAGTTCTCTGACTGGCGGAGTGGAAAGACTCTCATTTCACCGCCTTTAAAGCTTGATCCGAACGACAAACATACTAGCACTCCGAACGACAGACAGACACTAACTGCCTCACAACTGCGGACGAGAGACAGACTAGCAAGCTGGGGACGAGAGATTGACCAGATTGACTGCGACTGATCGACTGGAAGTTTTTTTTTTTTTTTACTTTATTGTTATTTTAAAACCTGTACAACAGGCAGGCTGTCAGCAGCATTCTACGCTGCTCTTCAGCCATAGAATACACAATGAGAAAAAAACAGTAAGAGTACACCTAAGTTACAGAACGGTGGGCAATAAAACAGTAGACACATAAAGACAAACACGGAGCCGTTCACACTCGACGATAATCCACACTCCAAACTGTTGATACGACGCACAAACACTGAAGATGGCGATGGCACAGGTGAACGATGGAGTGCGACGGTGAACACTGAACACTAAACACGACGGCACACACGAGACATTGATGGCGATGATCTCCAGCGCGCGGAAGTCCACGTAGCGTGTGCGAGTCCGGGGACCTGCCAAGAGAGGTGGAGGGGGGGAGGGCGGGAGAGGGAGAGGGGAGAGCAGAGATGCCATGGGCAGAGGAGATAGGAGGAAAGGAGGAAGGGGGAGGGGAAGGCCGGGGGATGGAGGAAGAGGGATGGGGGGAAAAGGAGAGAGAATGGAGGGAGGGTGCCTAAAGGAAAGGACACCAGAAGTGGGGGGGAGGCAGGATAAAAGTTGATAGGACGGGTAGATGGAGGGGAGGAGGACATCATCATGGAGGGGGAGCTGGCGGAAGCCACCAAGGGAGAGGGTAAGGAGGGTGGAGAGATGGAGACCGGGTGGGACGTGGGAATACAGGTGCGGCAGTGTGCGGGGGTGGGAGAGGATGGGCGAGACAAGTGGGTGAGGAGGATCGAGTTTGCGGGAGGTGCACAGGATCCGTATCCTTTCAAGGAAAAGGAGGAGGTGGGAGAACGGAATCAGCTCGTACAGGATCTGCATGGGAGAGGGGAGACGGATGCAATAGGCGAATCGGAGAGCATGGCGTTCAAGGATTTGAAGGGATTTATAAAAGGTAGGTGGGGGCGGAGATCCAGGCCGGATGGGCGTAACAAAGGATAGGGCGGATGAGGGATTTATAGGTGTGAAGGATGTTGGAGGGGTCCAGACCCAACGTACGGCCGGAAAGGAGCTTGAGGAGACGGAGTCAGGAGCGTGCCTTGGCTTGGATTGTCCGTAGATGGGGAGTCCTGGAGAGGCGACGGTCGAGGATGACGCCAAGGTACTTAAGGGTGGGAGTGAGGGCGATAGGACGGCCATAGATAGAAATCAAGGAGGTGGAAGGAAGGGGTGGTTTTACCTACAATGATCGCCTGGGGTTTGGAGGAATTGGCCTTGAGCAACCACTGGTAGCATCAAGCGGTGAACTGGTCAAGATGGGATTGGAGAAGGTGTTGGGAGCGCTGCAGGGTGGGGGCAATGCCAAGGAAGGCGGTGTCATCGGCAACGACTGGCAAGCTCATAGTGCCCCTTAAATGCACTTGAACAGGCAACCTTTCCCAACAGAGGGAGACACCAAAGCTGTGATTGCCACAGCGGCGCCACCACCAGAAACGGAGGGCGACTGCTTCACACTACGCGCTGCCTCGCGCTCTTCAAAGAGCAATTAGTACCACGGCTCAGCCGTCATGGACATCTACATAAAGTGCATGGTAGAGGTTACCTTGTACTACTATGAGTCATTCCCTTTCCTGTTCCACTCGCAAATGTAGCGAAGCAAAAATCTATATACCTTCTCAGTAGCTCTGAATTCGCTCTTCACACTCTTTACGGGAGATGTGTGTTGATAGCAGAACTCTCGTTTTAGTTACAATGAACATCTGGCAGCATAATGTAAACAAAAGTGAAAATTTTGTGATTACATGTGGCTCTCAAATAAATTGTTTATAGTATTTTCTTAATAGGTAAAGAATTGCACACTGAGCAGGAGTAGATCTTAGAATTCGTGATGGTCGCTTTAAATAAGTACAAATGATCGCGATAGTCGCTCCTAATCAGGATGTTTGCAGGACATTCTAGATTGAAATCATCGTCACTGTTTCTTACAGTATTCCTTATCTATGTAATTCTGCTCGTTTTATTAGCATCAGGACGTCCGAGAACGAAGCTGGCTGCAGAACATCTACAGAGAAACCCTGGCCCCTTGAAGGACCTACCTATAGCCAATAGGAATGGACCTACCTATAGCCACTAGGAAGAGGCCTACCCCGTATTAGGCTTCTGTTGCCTGTAATGTGCAGTCTAAAATAAATTTCAACATTATTTATGACGATAGAGTCACGAAGAATTTGTGATGTATCAATTCTCGGATACTGAGAAAATAATGTAAAGCTGTACAGTTAGGGGTAAGAAAATAAACGTTCGGAATTTCGTATTGTCTTTGTTTTGTCCACGTGGAGTGATATTTTACAGTATCATCGTATGTAAGTGTCCAACATAAATAATTTTTCATGGAAAACCATCTTTTTTGTCTGAAAATGGTGTCTGTTCTCTCTGCAAGTTAGAAAGAACAGAAACCACATTTACATACACTTTATGTTTTTCTCCCTCGGCGAACTCAAATGTGTCCACAAAGCAGCTGAACAGTGATTGTGAGATAGTAAAAGGGGCTGATGAGGACTAAATCGTATGTATTAACTCACTCAGCATATCGTCGTTCCTTTTGTGAGTCTGGTTCACAAGCGAAGTTGTCACTTGCAGTAGGGAATGGGGCTTTCAGAGCATGACTGTCATTACAGTTAATGTTTGCTGCTCTGGCGGTGCTTAAAGCCATAGAACCGTCACTGAAGAGAGGACCCACTGCTTAAGCAAACAAGAGCCGCTGTTTTTAGCTAAAAGCCAAGTATTACCTCTTGCCCTCCCGGCAGGGCCCCAAAGAGGTCGTTTGCTGAGTTCTTGTGAAATTTAATTGCTCTCTGTTCTCCGTTAAATGAGAACTTGACGGGATCAGTGCTCTGCATAGCCTGATGAACAGCGTTACATCTTCTACGGAAATATATGGTCCTCAGCTAACTCAGTTTTCAGCTTAAGGATTCTATCTGCGCGAGGTCCTCTGGTTGTAAACGTAAGTCTGCAATACATAAATACATTTCTGTATCGTAAAGAAGAGTAACCACACTTGATAAAACGGTTGCATAATTCTGATACGTACTTCTGGAAATATAGTTAGGCCGTAGTTTCCACAAAAGTTTTATGCGAAAATGAAGGCGGATTTAATAAGAAAGGAGTTCTAAGTAAACATCGCGACTGTGATAAGGATTGTAACTGTGAATGAACCAAAAATTTTTTTGAAACTTTTTTTTACATTGGTAGCTGATCTTTATAGATTTTTGTGAGCTGAATCCGAACCTAGCTTTATTTTTTTGTATTATCCATAGTTTTCGAGCAATATGATTTTCATTATATAGTATAAAAATCTTACGCTATACGGTAAACGGGGAAATTAAAGAAACGCTTTGTTACAACATAAGTATGGTTTGTATTTGCAGTAAGCTACCTAAAACAATGATATGTGTTAATAGAGGTTTCACTTGTCAGCAGGAATTGGTTTGTATTTTCTTTGTTTTCTTTCATTGAAGCTTCTTGTTTAGCTTTTTCTACGATGAGTCGCTTGCTGAACTTCTCGGTGAAGTGACCACCTGTAGTCCTCCACCTTGATGGTGTTCCAGCGGCCTCGGTTGCGTTTTTCCAGGCATTGGTAGCATATTGTCATCACTAGTTTCGGATGAATCAACAAATAGCCTACAGTCTTCCGTTATGTATTCAATACTAAACTCATTCATCAGACCGGGAATGTCTGAGCAGTGCATTAAATCACCTTCCAAGACCGCTACGGTCGCAGGTTCGAATCCTGCCTCGGGCATGGATGTTTGTGATGTCCTTAGGTTAGTTAGGTTTAACTAGTTCTAAGTTCTAGGGGACTAATAACCTCCGCAGTTGAGTCCCATAGTGCTCAGAGCCATTTGAACCAAATCACCTTCTTGTTGAGAAAACTTGGAAAATTGCTGCTCTCTCTTTCGATACATTTATATGCTGGTTCCAATTGCCAATAAGTTCTTTTCTTTTAATCTAGAGCCAAGCAATTTAGCTTTTTCTTTCGTTAAGCCCAGATCCCTAACCAAATCGTTAAGCTCGGTCTGAGTAAACAATTTTGGCTATAGACTTTCTGTATTATAATGGAATTCATCATCATCTGGTTCATCCAAATCAGATTGTAGATAAGAAAATACTTCTGTTAGAACAGAATTTAAATCATCTGGTGGTTCAGGAACTAGCAAATCTACACCATGCCCTAGTGGTCGAATGGCGAACAGAAATTTAGGGTAACTTACTACCTTCTTGTTTCTCGAATTATGACCAGTAATATCAGCACTGAAACAGTAGAAACCATCGGAATGAATTCTTGGCTCCTTCGATATCATAGAAACAGCAAATATAAATAATTTTTTCTCCTTTTTGGACCATTTTCTCAGATCTTCAACACACAGATAACGTACCTTATGCGGCGCCCAAGGTATAACTTGATCACCAAGTTTAGATCCAAAGTATGATAGATAAACCTTGTAAAGTTTCTTTGGTGTTTTTTAATCACAAATTCACCGCAAGTATAACAAAATCTGTCAGCAGGGTTTTTACAACCAAGATTAGACATTGTACTGAGCATATGTACGGGAAATGGGAAAATAAGGTTAGATTGACGGTAAACAAAACCCCATCTGTTAACACAAAGACAGAATCGACCTTTTCTTGCCAGGATATGTTTTCCAGCTGTACTACCGACGTCATCTACATTCATTACACCTCTTTTTTAAATTATTTTAATTATATAAAGGCCGATTAATTCTTTAAAAAATCGCTTAATTTAATAAATTTAACTAAAATATGAACAAATGTTGGGTGTTACAGTCTTTTAGTAGGATGTTTGGATTTCCCACCCTAAAACCATAAGTGCAAAATGGTTTTTCCATCGTTCGCCTGTGTAATTAACAGTGAACAGCATCCAGTTACCAAACGATTGCAGTAAAGTGAAAGCTACAGAAATAATATTTTTTACACTTGGAATGATGTGATGAAACGCTATAGCCATCAAGACACTATAAATACAATTTCATTGGCACGATTATTTTGTATGAAGCAAAAAATTGAAATCAATTAGGAATAAATCCATATAAAGTTTGTGTTGTTGTTTCCACTGCCAAAACAGCATCTTTGAAACCCAATCCTGTGGAAGACACTTCATCTCTGTTTTACAGCTGCTATCTATGACCATTTAAACCTCTTTGCGGTAAGCAGACCCCCTCTCTGCTATTCCCAGCCCCCCTCCCCCAAACTTCATTCATTACCCAAGTGACGATTTCTCGCTGCCGCAGGATATTTGCTATCAAGAGGCCCTTTCTTTCAATCCAGTTGTGCAATACATTTCTTTGCAACCCGTTTTGATTAAATGCCTTTGATTTAGCCATTCAGTCTTCATTATTCTTGCGTAGCACTTCATTTCAAAATGTGCTATTCTTTTCTTTTATGAAATGTATCTAATCCATCTTTTACTTCTGTACAAGTCTACACTCCACAAAAATTGTTTCGGAAAAGACTTCAAAACACTAAAATTTTAAATCAGTGTCAACTTATATCTTATGTTGAAACTTTTACCCTCGAATTTGGTAGTTGGAAACTGTGCTAAAACGTCTCGCTAGCGATGTGACAGCAAGTACAGGGTCTGTCAAAAAGGACTTTAGACCTTTGGAAAGATGTAGAAATTTATTCAGACAACTTACAGAATCTGTAGGCACGTCATTTTGTAGCTAACCACTTGCAGTTTCACATAATAGTGGCAAGTGACATTTTGGTTCGATGTGACTACCATTTGCGATGCGGCAAACGTACTAACAGTAATCAATTTCTTCCCACACACGTTTTGGCAGATCGGCCGTAACAGGTGCAACGTCAGCGCAGAGTCGATATTTCAGGTGAGCTACACTGTTTCCGAAGGAAGAAACATGCACACGATCTATAATGAAATCCCAGAGAATGAAATACAATGGTGTCAAGTTGTGGGGGGGTGGGGGGGGGGGAGAATCGAGGTGGCCAAGCGGCTGGCCCACTACGGACAATCTACCGACCTCCAGTTGTTGCACATTTCTTTTCATGAAAGCAAAACACACAGCATGCAAGCTCTGCACCAGTGAAAGTAGCCATTTTAACTATGCACTACGCTGGCGCTCTTGGTGGCTTAATGGGATACTGATGCACTACGTGAATTTAATTTGACGTATATCGCTACAAAATGACACATCTGCGGATTGTGCAAGTTATCTCAATAAATTCCTGTTTCATTCTAAGGTTCTAAAGTTCGTTTCGACTAACTCTCTACTTTTAAATTCCCATTACAGTGTTGCCCTTGTATTCTGATCAAGAACAGCCTCAGATATCCTACATTTTGGCACGAACATTAAGTATATAATGTACCTGCAAAGTGTGTGATACCAATTAATCTAAAATAAATCGGAATATTTATAAAGGATATAAAATGCGAATAATGATCATCAGTAATGCGCAGAATGACTTCTTCAAGTCACACACAGTGCACTTGTTGCACATTAAATGTGTGTCCCGTTAGGAAAAGCATCTGCTCAGTTTATATGAAAATTTTGCAAATGCAAACAGTTTCTAATTTGATCTCAAAAATTTCGTTTAGGACTTTTTCTTGCCTATGCAACCGATACCTCAGCTTTGCTCTGTCAGCATACTTTGGGAACATGAAGTGCAGAACTACATGTACCAAAACAAATCCCTGTGTAGCTATTTGTCTTACCTCACTTAAGCTACTTCTTCAAATGAGAATTTTGCTATCTTTCCAAACACGTAGTAATTTTAAAAACGCTGAAGTGACTTGAACTAACATGAAGTATGATTATTTTCTAACATTGTCATACATAATAAGAATTACCTCATGCAAATAGTATTTAAATTACGTAAAACTTGCTATTTATTTTTCTAATGACATACTTTCAACAAAAGATAGATGTTGATGAACAATAATTAAGATTCTGGAGACGTGACTCATAATTCCTCCTGTGTAGCAAAATGCAGGTACTGTTAAACGCAAAATAATCTTTACCCATCAGTAATTGTTCGGACAGTGCAGGCAGCAAATAAAATCCAGTGCACATGAGTATAACCTTTTTCGAAAAGGGACGTCTCTCTGTGACATCATATAAAAATCCGTCTTCTATATTCAACTACACCGGAGAGTATCCCAAATAAAATTCATTCACGTCTACCGTCAAAGGTCCTATTTCAGTTACGACTCAACACTCTTGTCTCTCTCTCTCTGTGTATCTCTCTGCAGCCCATACACTCACTCGCACATTTTCTACTAATAACACATTTACTGGTAGGCAAATTTTACGCTTCACATTTATTCAGGCTCGTAGTGAAAAAAATTTGAAACAAGCTGACACTTCATTTATTTCAGTGTAGAGAAAAGCCTTGCTGTAAGCTGCAATTGTGCTTGTTATATTCTGCACTCCACACTCCAAAAATCAGCCTTTTGAAATGTCTATGATGGTATTACATACTCTAACACGGATGTGTAAAAAAGTAACAAAAATGGAATTCTTATTCTACTGCTCTAGATTGGCACTATTCCTGTGCCTCTCTATCGTTGCAAATACCGACATATGATCTTTTATTGTTACGTTTTTTAGTGAAAATCTGCAATCAAAAATTCTGCTACTTGACAGTGAATTTGCTTATTGAACCTGTGAGGGTAATTTTGTACTAGAATGTCTCAGATCTGAATACGGTTTTACGAAACTGAAAGTGGAATCTAGATTAAGGGGCTCCGGAACGCCCTATACTTGCAATGTTAAAATAACGCTTATAAATTACATCTTTGGTTCAAATAGTTCAAATGGCTCTGAGCACTATGGGACTCAACATCTTAGGTCATAAGTCCCCTAGAACTAAGAACTACTTAAACCTAACTAACCTAAGGACATCACACACACCCATGCCCGAGGCAGGATTCGAACCTGCGACCGTAGCAGTCCCGCGAATTACATCTTTCCTCACAAAGTATTTGAGGTAGGAAGTTGAACTTTTTACAGATTATTTATTGGAATATGGGCTACAACTTAACACAGGGATTTTACAAAATTTTAGTTCAGTTATTAAAGATGACTTTTTTCTATTGTAATGAAAATTCACAACATTTTTTTGCAATTTTTTATTTATATTTTCAAAAATATACAGTTTTTTGGAAAAAGGCTGTGTTAAATTATGCAGAAGGTACTGTGTAACATTTACTGAAAGTTTGAAACAAATATGTTTGGAAGATCCTTAGAAAACATGTAATTAGAATGAGAAAATAAAAGTTTTGGGAATCGAGCGACAAAGATTGGATTAACTTTTTAGTGCATTCCAGGTCCATAGGATGGATTATTTTCATCCTCTGCAAACTCCTCCTCTAGCTTCCTCTTGTTCCTCCTCCTGTTTACTCTTGCTTGTATTTCTAGACTCTTTACAGCCCTGTCTGCAGCCAGAAGGCGTTCCTTGTCTAAAGCAAGCATCGCTCGTACCATGTTAGAACCTATCTTCATTCCCATATTTCTAAATACCTTGCAGCTTACAATGTTGCCATCATTGAAAGTCGCAACAGCACCATACACACCAAAGTGAAGTGTTTCTATTCCAACAAATACAGTCTTGGGGATTCTCGACCATATAACACTATTTACACTTTCATTGGGGTTTTGAGTTTTTCCGTGAATACACTTTTTCAACAGTTCAGGTGCTGCTAAGTCTCTGAAAACAAGGTTAGCCACAACACATACTTTATCTCACATCACTAAAATGTACCTGATGAACACGGACGTTAATAATAACACCATTTGACAGCAGTTTAACAGCGCCACAGTGGGTCACTCCCATGTAGAACACATTTCAAAAAAATTTTAAAAATAGTTGTAGTCTTCGGAATTGGATAAATTATATATCTATTAAAAGGTAATAGTCTGCAGATTCAGAAAACGCAAAAAAGTAAAAATTGAACTTTTCATGATTTTGAGCCTTTCCGGAGCCCCTTAATGATACCAGTGCATGACAAAAACGTGAAGCGCTCCGAAGACAGAGATTGTCTATGCAACTTCGTAAATGCACACACCATTGGTGGTTGTGTGCAAGATTAGATGTGCAATTCTTTGTGACACGTAGAGCGGCCACAAGAATGCGTTAGTGTTGTTCATGTTGATTGTTGCTATAAGGCCTGTTAGGTTACAGAAGGGATGTGAAGAGTGTCAGATGTTATGCAATGACAGTTAAGGAGACAGAGGTAATACTCGTGTGAGACAGCGATATCAGCACTTAACAGCGCTCGAGGGGGCTTCATTGAGGATCAAGATTTAGCTGACTAGTGAGAGCATACTGTATCCTGATTTTTCGGGTCTTTGGATTTGGCAATGATCAGATGAAGGGCTGCATGTAAACGTAAGGACAGACACACTCCAAGTCAAGGTTCCGGTAGACGACGTCTGACCACCACACGAGGGGACCGCCTCATTGTGCACCAACTACGTCATAAACCATTCACATCTGCGCTGCCGATGCTACAACCAGTAATGGTCCCCTTTTAACATTCTATGTCGTCCTGTACCACTGGTCAGAAACTAAGTTCAGCGGGACTAGGTGACTGCAATCTCATGTGCAGACTGCCATTACCTCTATACAAACGGTGATGCGTGACTGGGTCGCATGGACTGCTGATGCATGGGGTCGCATTGTGTCTAGTGACGAATTGTTGTTCTGCACACAACCGTCGGCGGGTATGGCTGCAATCTGGAGAGAGGACTCAGGCTTTCAATGATTCGAAGAGGCGCAGTGGTATTGATCCTGGCATCTTGTGTAAGAAGCCATCGGGCATAACTTCACATAACGGTTCGTAGTTACTCAAGGAACTCTGAAGTTCCAGCGGTACAGCAGTACTCCACAAATATCCGGCGTCTTCATGTGTCACCTTTCTTTCGACAGCTTGATAGTGTCATTTTTATGGAAATGTTCCTCCACGCATTGCGCCTACGCATGTCTATGTGAATGAATTGTCTGCATGACGATGAGGTACTCCCGTGGCCAGAAAGCTTTCCAGATCGGACTTAAACTTTTCCCCTGTGCCATTACCGAGGGTAAGAAGGACCAGATATTTCAGTTATGCTCCAGCTTGCACGAAGAGAGCATACGAATGCTTTGTTGTACTAGTCCCAACCGAACAGGCGCACGCATCCAGGCAAGAGGACGTGCAACGACATACCAGAGAGTGGGCTTATTCTGCCAAGTTCTTTATAAAGTTTACTTGATTTTGTAATCACTAAAATGCCATAATGTGCTCCCTCAAGCCATGATGTTTCATATCATTTCATCCTCTACTTCTGATTCAATTACTGTTTTTGTCAAGTAATATAATTTAGGTGATCGTACTTTTTTGTGACATTTCAAAGTCACTCATTCATCTATATAGCCAGAAGGACGCCTTTTCTCTGGTATCATAATTTGAGATATGAGCACTAGGTCATAGCTTTGACAGTCTTCCTTATCTCCGTGCTTTCCTTGTGCTCCTGGTCATCTTAGAAAACACCTCTTTAATCTAAATACGCTGGAGCGATAACTGATGTCGAAACATATTATGTATTTCACCTGCGAATCCTTAGGCCTTTTCCAGTTCACTATTGTTTTCCATTGAATATCAACTAATAACGAATATTTTGATAACGTGCAGCCGCGCGGGATTAGCCGAGCCGGGTAAGGCGCTGCAGTCATGGACTGTGCGGCTGGTCCCGGCGGAGGTTCGAGTCGTCCCTCGGGCATGGGTGTGTGTGTTTGTCCTTAGGATACTTTAGGTTGAGTAGTGTGTAAGCTTACGGACTGATGACCGAAGCAGTTAAGTCCCATAATATTCCACACGCATTTGAACATTTTTTTTTTTTTTTGAAAACGTGCAGACCAATTTTTTCCGCTTACAAAGATCTTGGCCCGTAGGAACTTTATACTCCTGCACTACTATGCGTTTGGTGCACGTCACACTCATATTCTTCTTGGTGCACTTTGACGTCGTCAGTGCAGCCGTAGACTTTACCCAAGGAATCAAGTAAATAGTCCTTAGTAGACTGCTACATTCCTGAGAATGAAGATAGTAGTGTTCCCTGAACGGCTTTAACATCATATACACTCAACACCTCAAGTGTTAAACGAGAATTACACATTGTCACCTCTATATCGGTTGAATAGAACTTGGCTTCTGACTGTTAGCTTTTACTGTGTCAGAAAACGTTCAACAGGTGCAGAAGGTAGCCTGAACAATATAGTCAAAGATTTAGACATCTGAAGGAAACTCTTCCCCATGAAAGAGATGGTTAAAAATTCATTGTATACTTTCTGCGGTATACATACGGGAGCGCCCGTGTCGCCTTGTGTGGCCTTCACCCAGACAATGTGAACTTGATATGGAGCTAGTTTCGGTGTTGAAACGAAGTCCCAGGCGAAAGGGATGTAGAAATTTCTGCTTCTTCCCCTCTATAGCGCCTACATACAGGGGTTGGATGGTGTTAACCCAGTTTGGGGCTTTTAGCTACGGGTAAAAAGGCCTGATCGTCCATATGGACGTGATAATCTGGTCCACGCCAACCGCAGTAGACGGCTAACATGAGCAACAGGTGCAACGGTTCGTACGACTTGACTATTACCCGGGTATTCAGCCAGGTGAGCTCGAAGAGCAAGAGCGATAATTCGGCCTTCACTAGGCGTCCCTGATCCCATTGCTCCAGCCGAAGATTTGAACTGTAGTTCACATTGCCTACAACCACAACTGAGCCACAGACGAAACAGAAACTCTTTGGTTACTTCATGGGGGAACACGACTGGAGCCACGAAAAATGTACATCATATTACTTGCAAAAGCGTTATCCATATCAGATCAGCATCTACTGATCCCAATGTCCCAGCCAAGGAACTCACATTACCTACAACCGCAACTGAACCACAAACGAAACAGGGATTCTTTGATTACTTCATGGGGTACACTACCATAGCCAAGTAACATCTATAGTTTGTTACTTTCAATAACACTATGCTTATCAGATCAGTATCTACGGGACACGAAGGCATTGCAATCAAAATATCTTCAACCCTACCTTAACCACAAGCGTTTTCCCTGACGTCTCTAAACAGCGACTAGTTAAGCCGTAAGTAATAAGTACGTTGCCACAGCATTCTCTCATTACCGACATAATTGCATTCTATCTGCACTGTTCAAGGCCTTATGGTATATAGTCCACGACCATCTAACAAATTATCTAACTACCAACAATTTTCTAGACGAGTACCAATCAGGTTTTTGTAAATATTAAAGCACGACATCTGACTTAATAATGGCAACAATGACATGAAGCTTGGCAAGGATGCCCGACGCCAACTATCACGGTATCTTAGAGATCAGTAAAGCTTTTGACAGTGTCCACATAGAGATTTTACTTGCCAAACGTACCAGCCCACATATCTCGCTAACTGTAGTGCAGTGGTTTCGCTCATATCTGACGTCTCACCAGCAACACGTTATGACGGACACCGTAAAGCTGCAGCGATGACAGGTAGTATCAGGCGTCCCCCAGGATTCGGTGACAGGTCCTATAATATTTTCATTTTATGTAAATGATCTGTCATCAGTTTTGTCCTACTGCATGTACCACGTCTACGCTGATGACCTCCAGATGTATCTAAGCGCAAAACCAATAAACCTGAAGCAAGCTATCGAAAATCGCAATACAAATCTGGTGCACTATCAAAGTGGGTGCAGGATAGTGGGTTAAAGCTCAGCCCATCCGACACCCAAGCGGTACTGATCGGCTATTCTACTCTCATTAGCCAGAAATATTGGGAATCCCTACTATCTTTTACCTTAGTTGAGACAGATGTCAACTTCTTTCCTTAAGGAAAGAGTCTAGGAGTAATAATACACTCCTGGAAATGGAAAAAAGAACACATTGACACCGGTGTGTCAGACCCACCATACTTGCTCCGGACACTGCGAGAGGGCTGTACAAGCAATGATCACACGCACGGCACAGCGGACACACCAGGAACCGCGGTGTTGGCCGTCGAATGGCGCTAGCTGCGCAGCATTTGTGCACCGCCGCCGTCAGTGTCAGCCAGTTTGCCGTGGCATACGGAGCTCCATCGCAGTCTTTAACACTGGTAGCATGCCGCAACAGCGTGGACGTGAACCGTATGTGCAGTTGACGGACTTTGAGCGAGGGCGTATAGTGGGCATGCGGGAGGCCGTGTGGACGTACCGCCGAATTGCTCAACACGTGGGGCGTGAGGTCTCCACAGTACATCGATGTTGTCGCCAGTGGTCGGCGGAAGGTGCACGTGCCCGTCGACCTGGGACCGGACCGCAGCGACGCACGGATGCACGCCAAGACCGTAGGTTCCTACGCAGTGCCGTAGGGGACCGCACCGCCACTTCCCAGCAAATTAGGGACACTGTTGCTCCTGGGGTATCGGCGAGGACCATTCGCAACCGTCTCCATGAAGCTGGGCTACGGTCCCGCACACCGTTAGGCCGTCTTCCGCTCACGCCCCAACATCGTGCAGCCCGCCTCCAGTGGTGTTGCGACAGGCGTGAATGGAGGGACGAATGGAGACGTGTCGTCTTCAGCGATGAGAGTCGCTTCTGCCTTGGTGCCAATGATGGTCGTATGCGTGTTTGGCGCCGTGCAGGTGAGCGCCACAATCAGGACTGCATACGACCGAGGCACACAGGGCCAACACCCGGCATCATGGTGTGGGGAGCGATCTCCTACACTGGCCGTACACCACTGGTGATCGTCGAGGGGACACTGAATAGTGCACGGTACATCCAAACCGTCATCGAACCCATCGTTCTACCATTCCTAGACCGGCAAGGGAACTTGCTGTTCCAACAGGACAATGCACGTCCGCATGTATCCCGTGCCACCCAACGTGCTCTAGAAGGTGTAAGTCAACTAACCTGGCCAGCAAGATCTCCGGATCTGTCCCCCATTGAGCATGTTTGGGACTGGATGAAGCGTCGTCTCACGCGGTCTGCACGTCCAGCACGAACGCTGGTCCAACTGAGGCGCCAGGTGGAAATGGCATGGCAAGCCGTTCCACAGGACTACATCCAGCATCTCTACGATCGTCTCCATGGGAGAATAGCAGCCTGCATTGCTGCGAAAGGTGGATATACACTGTACTAGTGCCGACATTGTGCATGCTCTGTTGCCTGTGTCTATGTGCCTGTGGTTCTGTCAGTGTGATCATGTGATGTATCTGACCCCAGGAATGTGTCAATAAAGTTTCCCCTTCCTGGGACAATGAATTCACGGTGTTCTTATTTCAATTTCCAGGAGTGTAGATGAAAATCTATTTCGGACTGGGCACGTATCTGCAGTGTATAAGAAGGCACCAGCATCTCTCCATGCACTGCAAATATATAAAAAGTTCTTCTCTCCAGACCTAAAAAAACAAACTTGTACAAACATTTATACTTCATTAATATCGCTGACAGCGCTCTGCGTCATCGGCAAGAGGCTCTATGGCTGGACGGACTAGCAGTTAGCGAGTGGATAGGGAACTGTATGGGCATGATATTCTTAGTGCAGACTCTGAGCTGGTAGGACGTGCATTGTAAAGAGAGCTGAAATGTTGAGTTTATAAGAAAATACAGAATGAAATGTATAATGATGGATGTTTTGTTGATAATGTTTGGGTAGTGGAATTATTGGCAACTATACAATTTTTGGAACTGGATGTCACAGAATAAGGTAAAATTTTCTAAACACATTGTTTAATGTGTATCTGTTCCACCGAGGCTTTATGGTCTTCCGAAAATTCATAGAGAGGGACTACCATTACGCCCTATTGTTAGTAATATCGGTGCGCCAACCTATGATTTAGCACAACACCTGTCTTCGTTACTGAGACCTTATGTGGGCAAGTGTCCACATCACATTCGTATTTCCGCCTATATTATTAGTAGACTGAAGTCGCTCCAACTCCACAATTCTGACTTATTAGTGAGTTTTGGTGTCGTCTCTTTATTTACTAAGTTTGCACTGATGGATTCACTGGTACTCAGCAGAGGGTTCAAAGCCGACACAACAGCATTATTTCATCATTGCCTGTCCTCAACTTATTTCTTATTCAGTAATGAATATTTTGAACAAGTTGACGGTGTTGCCATGGGCAGTCCTTTGTCCCCTCTGGTAGCAAACCTTTTTATGGAGGAATTTGAGGAGAAGGCACTCGAGTCGGCTGAATTTAAACCGAAAGTCTTCTGGCGTTACGTGGATGACACATTTGTAGTTTGGCCCCATGGAGAAGAAAAACTGGCAGGATTCTTAAAACATCTGAATTCCATTCACAAGAGTACTCAGTTTACCATGGAGGTCGAAAAAGATAGATGTCTGTCGTTTCTGGATGTCCTTGACAATCGTAGAACCGATGGATCTTTGGGGCACTCCGTCTACCGGAAGCCCACACACACAGATCTGTATTTGCAGGCGACAAGCTGCCACCACCCTGCACAAACCGTGGGTTTGCTGCGTACTCTGGTGCACCGGGCACATGTGGTATCTGATAAGGACAGCCTTCCTAAAGAATTGGAACATTTGCAATACGTCTTCAGGGAGAATGGATATTGTACACGCCAAATCCGCACAGCTGTAACAAAGAAGAAATGTAAAAAGAAACAAGAAGAAGAAGACAAAGAGGTGGTCAGGTCCAGGGCGTTTCTTCCGTATGTGGGTAACCTCTCCTCTAAAATAGGAAGGATTTTAAAGAAGCATTGTGTTAAAGTGATCTTCCGACCACCTACGAAAATATCGGCTTTGCTTGGCTCTGTGAAGGACGATCTGGGTCTGAGGAAGTCGGGTATTTATAAGATCCCCTGTCAATGTGGCAAATCCTACATTGGCCAAACTACTCGCACAGTACGGGAAAGATGCGTGGAGCATGAGCGCCACACACGTCGACTACAGCCCAACAAATCTGCCATAGCAGAACACTGTATTTCGACGGGAGACTCCATGGATTATTGTGGAACAAAAATTTTAGCGACAGCTAGATCTTTTTGGGAATCCATTATCAAGGAGTCCGTGGAGATACGATTGGCAAAAGATCTTATTAATCGAGACGGCGGCTTTCAGATGGATAAAGCATGGGATCCTGTAATTTCTTTAATCGCTTCACAGAGACATGGGTCTGCATCTAGTGCGACGGCTGACGAAAATTGATTTTATACTTTCGACTACCGCGCCTCAGCTGCGCGAAGGCGCTTTACGACAGATAGCGCAAATGTAGGTACACCACTACGCATGCGCGGCCCGCTTCTGCTGCAGAGCGCGCCAAATTAGATAGGGGGCGCGGTATTAGCCTTCTCCACTGCGCAGGCGCCGCCGCGGCAATTTTCGGTATATATAGAACGACGCGCACCAGTAATCATCAGTCTCGTACTCACCTGAAGATAATTACAATTAAAAACAGTCTTGATCACGATTTATTTAACAAGGTGACCGGTTTCAACCACTACTGTGGTCATCTTCAGACCTATAAGTTGTATACAAAGCTCTAATTAGAGGGCTACATACATTAAACAAAATACATAAAGTTATAAAGCTATAAAACGTTGAATTACCATTGAGTAGGAACCTCTTTCTGTTGAAGAATCACTACTGGAGAAACCAGTGCACGTCTTGCTATATATAGTGGAGGCTCCACCCACTTCTGACTGCATGATGTCATTATCAACCAATGAGTTATAAGTCGAATTACAATTTATAATTTCTTAGTTAAAAGAACATTGTCAAGAATTACAAATAAATACACACTAAACTTCGCTTACTAAACAGATATTGTCAATTAAGAAGCGTTAAAAATATTTAAATATGTAGGAAAATGAACTTCGGTTTGGCAGTACATGGGTTGCCCTCTCAAGGCCTGTCAGTGAACTATTTGGAACCACTGGTTGCTATGGTGACGTTAGACGCCGTTGCAAAGATGAAGCAGCAGGCTTTTTTCACTGAAGTTAGTGTAAAGTCGATAGTCGAACTAGTGGTTGCCATGGTGAGGACAAACGCCAGTGCAAAGACGTGGCAGCAGGCTTCTTTCCAACGAAGTTGTTGCGAATTAGAATGGCAAATGACATCATGCAGTCAGAATTGGGTGAAGCCTCCACTATATATAGTAAGACGTGCACTGGTTTCTTCAGTAGTGATTCTTCAACAGAAAGAGGTTCCTACTCAATGGTAATTCAACGTTTTATAGCTTTATAACTTTATGTATTTTGTTTAATGTATGTAGCCCTCTAATTAGAGCCTTGTATACAACTTATAGGTCTGAAGATGACCACAGTAGTGGTTGAAACCGGTCACCTTGTTAAATAAATCGTGATCAAGACTGTTTTTAATTGTAATTATTAATAAGACATTGATCACTGCTGTGCCCATAATGTATTCAAAAGTAATTCATTTATTGCCAAGTCAGGTATTGGGAGATTACAAGAAGTTTAGAGGGTTACGCACTAAAATTATGAAACTTAATTCCAAAATATCTTTTAACAAACAATGCCTAATGAATAATGTGATTCCTAATTATGTAAAAATTAGTTTTAATACCAGATCAAATGTAGAAAAGTTTTTACGACAGAAGAGTAGCATTCCGTGGATTAGATCGGAAATTAAAGATGCATATAAAGAAAAAGATGCATTAAATCTTGAAATGTACAATTTACATTTAAAAATTAGCAGTCAGTTGTCACCATTAATATTTTCACAGCTACTTAACTTCACAGATGACAAAATTAATGCAGTGCGAGAAACTATTCTTAATAAGCCTAGTAAGAAAATTGCAGCCCTTGTTAGTCACCAAAATGTGTGTTCACAAGATGTTTCACCAAATGTACATAACTTTTATCCAAGAGTAACCAATCTAACCAAAATTTCTTTTACTCCTGCTGAGACAACACTTTTAAACAAAGGCCTAAAATATAATTTAGCTCCACAATTGAGCAATGCAAATATTAAACATGTGATTGCTGATGTAAAGATTGCTGCAAAACATGCACAATTTAGTAGGTCTGAAATATGTGACATTGCACGTAAAACTAAGAATGTCATTACTAATGAAAAAGATAAAAATAAACATAATAATGAATTAAAACTTGTAAAGCAAATCAACCAGAAGTTAATAACTAATAAAGGTATTGCAATCAAGGCAGATAAAAGGAATACTCTAGTCATTGTTAGCGAAGATGATTACGTTTCTAAAACTTTACAATTTTTTAACGCTAATGGAATAACTGAGGTTAATAAAGACCCGACTTCAAGATTTCAAACAAAAATTAAAAAGCTGATTGATGATAGTGACTCTTTACTTTCACCTAAAGATAAAATAACACTTAGAGTTATGAACCCCACTTTACCTAAGTTGAGATCGCAAATCAAATTACACAAACCAAATTTACCAATTCGTCCAATTGTTAACAATACCACCAGTCCCTCTTATAACCTGAACAAAAAGCTCAATCAAATCTTAAAATCCTTCTATGTTTATGAAGAAAATTATAGTATTAAAAACAGTTTCGAATTAACTAAGTTAATTTATGATGTGGATATTCCAAAAAACGCAAGGTTCGCATCGTTGGACATCATAAATCTTTACACGAATATATCTATTCAAGAGACTATCTCTATCATTAATGATAACTTAACGCATCACAAAATCATGAGCCCCAAAGAAATAGTAGAATTCATCGAACTGTTAAGAATTACTCTAGATTTTAATTATTTTTCATTTAATAATAAAATATACATACAGGAAAATGGACTTGCAATGGGGAATTCCCTGGCTAGCACTATAGCAGATATCTTCGTCAACTACGTTGAAATCCAATTTTTCAAAAATAATCCAGAAATAACAAATAAAATTATATACTACAAAAGATATGTTGACGACACACTGCTATTGTATAACGGCTCTAAGGAAGAAATTGACGCTTTTGCTAACAACTTAAATAATTTACATCCAAAACTTGTATTTACAGTAGAACACGAAAGTAACAATAGTATTAATTTCCTTCACCTCACAATTACAAATCAGAATGGAAAACATAATATTTCTATTTATAGAAAACCCACATCAACCGACGTAATAATAAATGCTACATCATGCCATCCATTAAGATACAAAATGGCATTTTTTAAAACTATGATACATAGGATACTGAAATTACCTCTCCAACATGATGCAATCCAAAAGGAAATTGATACATTAAAACAGATAGCAGTTGCTAACAATTATAATTCCCTTCAGGTTGATCTGTTATATCAAAAATTACAAGAAAAAAATGATGCTGTTATAAATTCCAAGATGAGATTTACACAAATGACATACATGGGACCTATCTCAGATAAAATAAATAAATTATTTAAGAACACAAGCGTGACAATAGCATTTAAAACTACTAACCCCCTACAGATGAAACTGAAACACACAATTGGAGACTCAAATAGATACCAAAAGTCAGGCGTCTGTAAAATAATATGTAATGACTGTGAGAAACAGTATATTGGCCAAACTGGCCATAACTTTTTAACACGTTTCAAAGAACATACTACTGGTACAGCACGTATCAAATCAATATTTGGTCAACATCTTGATGGATACAATCATTCTGAGGGTTGCATTTCTAGCAATTTGAAAATATTACATACTGTGCCAAAAGGACCACTGCTAAATACCTTAGAAGAAATTGAAATTTTTTCACTTCACAAAAGTAATCCATTATCTGTTTTAAACGAACAACTTCAGTTCAAAGACAAACATTTCTTTGAGCTTTTCGATGATCTGATTTAGAAAGTTTACTCTTCTGTCCTTTATAAAGACTTTTAGCAAATATTTTATCTTTACATTGTAATTGTCTTTTACCAAACATTATTTTATGATTGACTATCTGTTTTAGAATTTTGCTTTTATGCTTTTAGACTGCATATTGCTAATTCACATCGTTTTATTTTTGACCCTGGCTCATAATTTTATAATTTGAAATTCTTTCATTTTTATTTGCTTATATGACTGGCATATAACTTGAGTAATAGCAATGCCTTAAAAAAGCACATGTAATCTACATATCAACTTCATAGATAATATTTCATATATATGGACAACTACTTTGTATCGTATTTGGACAGCATGTAGTATACATGTCAGCTACAGATTATGTAGCTTACTCTTTTCGTTTCGATATAGAGAAGTTGCTACTCAATAATACATCGACTGACGCCACAGTCTTTGCCATTCTAATTCGCAACAACTTCGTTGGAAAGAGGCCTGCTGCCACATCTTTGCACTGGCGTTTGTCCTCACCATGGAAACCACTAGTTCGACTATCGACTTCACAATAACTTCAGTGAAAAAAGCCTGCTGCTTCATCTTTGCAACGGCGTCTAACGTCACCATAGCAACCAGTGGTTCCAAATAGTTCACTGACAGGCCTTGAGAGGGCAACCCATGTACTGCCAAACCGAAGTTCATTTTCCTACATATTTAAATATTTTTAACGCTTCTTAATTGACAATATCTGTTTAGTAAGCGAAGTTTAGTGTGTATTTATTTGTAATTCTTGACAATGTTCTTTTAACTAAGAAATTATAAATTGTAATTCGACTTATAACTCATTGGTTGATAATGACATCATGCAGTCAGAAGTGGGTGGAGCCTCCACTATATATAGTAAGATGTGCACTGGTTTCTCCAGTAGTGATTCTTCAACAGAAAGAGGTTCCTACTCAATGGTAATTCAACGTTTTATAGCTTTATAACTTTATGTATTTTGTTTAATGTATGTAGCCCTCTAATTAGAGCTTTGTATACAACTTATAGGTCTGAAGATGACCACAGTAGTGGTTGAAACCGGTCACCTTGTTAAATAAATCGTGATCAAGACTGTTTTTAATTGTAATTATTAATAAGACATTGATCACTGCTGTGCCCATAATGTATTCAAAAGTAATTCACCTGAAGATGTCTGCATGTTTGTTAGCCGAAATATCGTGCCAAGATGTCAACGTGATCCGGCTGCAAGCCCGAAATATGATGGACCAACATTGTTCAATCTTCAACAAAACCTTTCTTTCTCTAACCATATACCTCCTAATATTTAGAGTCTGTAGTAGTCAGAATCTTTTTTATTGAGCTGGCTGTAATTGCTACTTGCCGTATTCGCTGTAGTTCATCTTACGTAGATCTTCTGTGAGGTACCTGACTTATGAAAAAGAATGGGGTTTCACTGTTTGGATGCATGACTGAAATGCGTTTAAGCAATTAACAGAGTTGGAGGTACTTTCATATTTATTTAATTTCAGGTTTTTTGGATTTGTATTATTGCTCGAATTTCTTGCCTTTCAGGGCCATTCTTTTGTGTTAATTATTGTAAGTCATGTCATCAATGTACAGCAGTCAGATGGCGTTGGGGTTGTATATTGTGGGCAATAAATGTCTAGGGTAGGTCTGAGTTGTCTTTGTCAGGGAAAATTCCGTAGGTCAGTGTTCAATAAAAATAATTAGAGAGGTAGTATCAATATTAACAGTTATTGATTTCAGCTATGTTATCTAGGAAGGCCTTTCTCAGCGAAATTCACGGCACCTAGAACTGGATATGAACGTTTGTGTTCGTTATATCTGTGGTGTTCGACACTTTCACCATATTTCGCCATTGTATAGACAGCTATCCTGGCTATGTGCCGACAGTTGTCGAGATATCCGTACCCTCTGTCCCTTCTGTTGTCTTATCAGCGAACAGAGTCCTGATATCTCTCCTCGCCCTTAATGCTCTTGTCTGAACAACATACAGAAACACCTCTTCCATTCACAGGGAAATCTTTTATGTCCCACTGCTTCGTTCAGCCACTTTATCGAACGCTTTCTCAATAGCTGGAATCTGACTGGAATAATCTCTCACATTACGGCAGAAAACTGAATAACATCTCGAGCTCCAGAACACACTTAATGACATAGCTACTAAAGCAGCAATATGGATTACCATTGTCCTTGATAAGCTTCTACATTCCTCCTTCCAACCACACCTTTCATTTCCAAAATATTCTTAGCTAATGCTGTCCCCTCAAGTTTCCCTCCCCAGAAATCACTGCATCTGTTTTGAACACGTATAAAGTCTTTTTATGTCTGTCACTATCGTTACGGTTATTATTGTCACTATTATTACTTTTATTCATCTTATTATTATTATTATTATTAGTGTTAGTCGCAACAGCTGGGCAGTATGTGTAATATTGTATTAGTTGACATTTAGTCCTGTTTACTCAAATTACCACTCCAGATATATTATTTTAATATTATTTCTCGGTGGCCGGCCGAAGTGGCCGCGCGGTTCTGGCGCTGCAGTCTGGAACCGTGAGACCGCTACGGTCGCAGGTTCGAATCCTGCCTCGGGCATGGATGTGTGTGATGTCCTTAGGTTAGTTAGGTTTAACTAGTTCTAAGTTCTAGGGGACTAATGACCTGAGCAGTTGAGTCCCATAGTGCTCAGAGCCATTTGAACCATTTTATTATTTCTCATATTGAAATTGTTATGAGATATATTATTTTAACATTATTTCTCATATTGAAATTGTTATTTCTTAGGTACTATTACGTAAAAAAAAGAGATGCTGTATGAGTGAAAACCTTGTCCGTTGCATGAGAAGGCCTTATGGCGCTAATACTGACAGGTTAAATTAATAAATAAACATTACAAAATGTATCTGTACATCATTATAATCCTTGAGTATTATAACTGCCGGAACGTAAATACTACAGGGCGGTGCACGAAATGTGTTACCATTTTCTTTTTGAATATAAACTTTATTGTCAATACAATCTGAAAGGAACATGTACTACAATGAAGATCCGTCCATGGAGATTTGTTCTAACTCAGCACATGCTCAATATGTCCACCATTTCGTCTCCTAACTTCCTTCAATCGCACACTGAAGTTAGTGTTTACCCTAAGGCACATGTCTTCCGTAATTTCACTGCAAGCTTGAGGAATAAGTCTTCTGAGCTCCATTAAATCACGTGGAAGTTTCGGGAAAATTTTTTCCTTTAGGTACCCCCCAAAGAAAAAAGTCACATGGATTGAGGTCTGGACTTATGGGGGGCCAATTTTGTCCGTCATTGAAGCGACCTGGAAACCTGAGTGAAATTTATCCGCATGTCGAAATGATCGAGCAAAAACTCCAACACAGTGTCTGCAGTATGTGACCTTGCTCCATCTTGCATGAACCACTGCGTGTTGAAGGGCAGGGCAGCAGCAAGCAGCTGTGGAATGAAGCTATAGCGAAGCATGCTCAAATAACGCTCGCTGTTCACAATTTCTTCAAAGAAAAAGGGTCCAACAATTCCGTAACTGGAAATTGCTGCCCACACTGTAATCCTCGGAGCATAATGTTGTCGTTCATGAAGCACTTGTGGGTTTTCAGTGGCCCAAAAGCGTACATTTTGTTTGTTAACCACACCGTCTAAATGAAAACGCGCCTCTTCTGAAAACCAAACGTTGTTGAGAGTTTCTTCCGTATCCTCCGCCCACAGAGCAAACAGTAGTCTCTCCTGTTTGTGTTCTTCAGTGAGCTTCTGTGCACAGGTCATCTTGTATGGGTACATATGGAGGTCAATTATAAGAATGTGTTTAATGGAGCGTTTGGATATTCCCAGTTGCACTGCTGCCTTCCTACACGATTTCCCTGGACTTCTCTTTACAGCAACTCGTACCGCTTCAATATTCTCCTGCGAACAAACATGCTTAGGCCGAGGTCGCTTCACTTCCAATACTGTTCCTTCCTGTACAAATTTATCGTACAACCTGTGGATGGTCTTCTTGCAAGGGACCCATCGTGTGTTAAACTGTTGTCGAAAACGCCTCTGAGTCACAACAAGGCTTTTCGTATCAGGAAAAAGTAACACAATTGCCGTTCGTTGCTGTGTCGTCAGTCTTCCATTGTAAGCCATTGCTGTTTACTAGTCTCCTAGCGGCAGTGTCGTGAATTACACGTCATTTCGTAACTCATTTGTTTTTCCATGCTCTGCTGGTACTGCTGTAGAGATCCCGGCGGGATATCTAATATGCGTCACAAATCTTGAAAGAAACAATTGGTAACACATTACGTGCGCCACCCTGTATATGAACATGATCGTACAAAATGTTGAAAAAAGAACATGAGAATTAAGCTGTCGTTTCATAATACTGATTCTTAAAATGCATTGCAACAGAGCCCATCATTATACAGGGTGGTCCATTGATCGTGACTGTGTCAAATATCTCACGAAATAAGCGTCAAACGAAAAAACTACAAAGAACAAAACTTGTCTAGCTTGAAGGGGAAAACCAGATGGCGCTATGGTTGGCCCGCTAGATGGCAATTCCATAGGTGAAACGGATATCAACTGCGTTTTTTTTAAAATCGGAACCCCCATTTTTATTACATATTCGTGTAGTATGTAAATAAATATGAATATTTTAGTTGGACCACTTTTTTCGCTTTGTGACAGATGGCGCTGTAATAGTCACAAACGTATAAGTGCGTGGTATCACGTAACATTCCACCAGTGCTGACGGTATTTGCTTCGTGATACGTTACCCATGTTAAAATTGACCGTTTACCAATTGCGGAATAGGTCGATATCGTGTTGATGTATGGCTATTGTGATCAAAATGCCCAACGGGCGTGTGCTATATATGGTGCTCGGTATCCTGGACGACATCATCCAAGCGTCCGCACCATTCGCCGGATAGTTACGTTATTTAAGGAAACAGGACGCGTTTAGCCACATGTGAAACGTCAACCTCGACCGGTTGATGCTTATTTCGCGAGATATTTGGCCCGGTCATTATCAATGGACCACCCTGTATAAGAATTCAATTTATCATAGTAAATACTAATCAACGTATTAGGCTACTCTGCTCTGAGATTCACGCAGAAGGTCGGATATACGTGTGCATCCACACTGAAGAAGGTGGTTCCATTGCCCATCTAGGAGAATCAGTTATATGAATACGTGGTGTCTGTTCTTCCGGACGTCTAAATCTAAAAACATGATACTTCTAATAGATATAATTATGAGACCGCAAATGACGAAAATACTGATGTAATCTTTAGTCAGCAACAAAAATACCTGCGAATATACTAGCTACAGCCTGTACAAACTCATAACTAAAGATTACTCTGATAGAAACTTTCACAGCCTGTGAAAATACCGCCAGCAATACCGAAAGAATGTCTCACTACCAAGTGTTAATGTGATAATACGACAAATAAACACATGAACCTTGCATTGGCGAAAGCAAGGCTAACGTATGTGATACCACTGCCCCTACGGCAGATCGATGGTCTGTGGCGCTGGTATTGTTGGCTCAAGATCTCGCCATCTTATTTTGTTAAAGTCACCTGCGAAGGCTATATCTAGTGTCACAGAAAAGGTATGTAGTTTCATTTCAGTAACAACGTCGGTTTCACAAAACGCTACTATAAACGTAAAAATAAATGCTTGTCTCACAAAATTCGCCACACTGTCCACTACTGCATAAAGAAAACCACAACTCGGTATATATCCTCGTCTGAATATATTTTGTGTGACCTCTCAAGGCTGCCTAAACCTAACTATCCTCATTAGAAATAATGAAAAAAATTTGGAAATTTGTGGTAAGCTCTTATGGGACCAAACTACTGAGGTCATCGGTCCCTAAGCTTTCACACTACATAATCTAACTTAAACTAGCTTACGCTACGGACAACACACACACATCCATGCCCGTAGGAGGACTCGAAACTCCGACGGGAGAGGCCGCGCGGATCGTGACAAGGCGCTTACAACCGCGCGGCTACCTCGTGCCGCTAGTAATAATGAAAACCCATTACAATACACAATAGGAGTTTGAAGATAATAATTGTAAGAAAGAGCAATTTTGCTGCTGAGTGTGATTTACAAAGGCCGTTCACTCATTCTGTTAAAAATCATAAATCGTTTATTCAAGAGGTAAATGAATAATTTCATGCTGATATTTCTACTGGCTGGTTTCCTATACGTCGGATACTTATTGTGGGGCGGTGTTGGGAGAGGTATTGCAGCATTAAGAATCCTATTTTGCCCACTGTTATTTAGTATTATTTTATTCTTTGAGCACCACCCATAAGCATACCCAATTCCACGTTCTGTAACACCATGGGACCTAAGAAATGTAGTGGACATGACAGAGCAACTTGTAGAGATTTGGAAGATGCAACAAATCTACCAAACGACATGGACGTCCTCTTCTGAATTATTATTGCGCGGATTAGGATCTTTAACAGAAATGATGGCCGGATCACGTCGAAAATTTTCAGAGAAGCATACGTGAAGTGGGCTGAAACTAGAAACTGATGAATGTGTAGAAGACTGTTGAGAAAAAGGAGTCAGACTCGGTATGATGTTTGTGCACTCTGTCGTGTCATTTTTGCTTAAGGGGCTCCGGAAAGGCTCAAAATCATGAAAAGTTCAATTTTTACTTTTTTGCGTTTTCTGAATCTGCAGACTATTACTTTTTAATAGATATATAATTTATTCAATTCCGAAGACTACAACTATTTTTAAATTTTTTTTGAAATGTGTCCTACATGGGCGTGATCCACTGTGGCGCTGTTAAACTGCTGTCAAATGGTGTTATTATTAACGTCCGTGTTCATCAGGTACATTTTAGTGATGTGAGATAAAGTATGTGTTGTGGCTAACCTGTGATGGTTCAATATATATCGCTGGTGTGATTGTCGATTGTTTCATGTTTATTTACTCTGTCGTTATCTCGAAAATATTCGTAATTAATTCTGTTTCTTGAGTCTCTGTTTTGTTGAAGTATAATAATGAGTAAAAGTAAAGTTATTAGAAATCCTCTGAAGGCTTTTAAGAAAAGGAGAAATGTTGGAAAGGCAAAGGTATTTAGAAATATGTGAATGAAGATAGGTTCTAACATGGTACGAGCGATGCTTGCTTTAGACAAGGAACGCCTTCTGGCTGCAGACAGGGCTGTAAAGAGTCTAGAAATACAAGCAAGAGTAAACAGGAGGAGGAACAAGAGGAAGCTGGAGGAGGAGTTTGCAGAGGATGAAGATAATCCATCCTATGGACCTGGAATGCACTAAAAAGTTAATCTAATCTTTGTCGCTCGATTCCCAAAACTTTTATTTTCTCATACTAATTACATGTTTTCTAAGGATCTTCCAAACATATTTGTTTCAAACTTTAAATAAATGTTACACAGTACCTTCTGCATAATTTAACACAGCCTTTTTCCAAAAAACTGTATATTTTTGAATATATAAATAAAAAATTGCATAAAAATGTTGTGAATTTTCATTACAATTGAAAAAAAACATCTTTAATAACTAAACTAAATTTTTGTAAAATCCCTGTGTTAAGTTGTAGCCCATATTCCAATAAATAATCTGTAAAAAGTTCAACTTCCTACCTCAAATACTTTGTGAGGAAAGATGTAATTTATAAGCGTTATTTTAACATTGCAAGTAAGGGCGTTCCGGAGCCCCTTAAGAAATTTTGGTTCTGTTTTTAATGCTACTTCGATATGGTGAGTTTTAGTATAAGATTAGTTTTAGCAAATGTTGAATTTTAGTTTTTGGGCATGTTCGTGGTCGTCACCAAGAGCCTACGATAATCCGTATGCTGGTTCTCTTTCATAGCTGTAGCCAGAGTTAATGAAGAATTTGCGAGGCAAAGTATATTCGACAATGGATACTGTAGGTGCTAATTTACACATGAGGTCATCATTAATTGCATTGTTAAAAATCTCATTGTATGTTAGAAATAATGAAAGGGGTGTACTAGGCGATCTATATATTTATTTATTGAATTTTAGCAATGAATTTCCAACCAAAGAATTTTTCACGTTCTTCTTGATATAAGAAAGGGTATTGAGAAACAAGAATAATCAATTAATCATCGTGTAGTCCTGCAAGACTCTGTCTTAGGACTCTTGTCTTTCTTTTGTATCGTCTGCAAAGGCTTAATTCATTTCGTGTACATAAATGATGTGAAGACAATTCACTCTGACTATATACTCTGACTGTAGCCTCTCCCCGATGTTATTCAATCTCTATACTGAGCAAGCAGTGAAGGATACAAAAGAAAAATTCGGAATAGGTATTAAAATCCATGGAGAAGAAATAAAAACATTGAGGTTCGTCGATGACATTGTAATTCTGTCAGAGACCGCAAAGGACTTGGAAGAGCAGTTGAACGGAATGGATAGTGTCTTGAAAGGAGGACGATAAATAGTTTGGACAAGAAGAGAATAGAAGCTTTCGAAATGTGGTGCTACAGAAGAATGCTGAAGATTAGATTGGTAGATCACATAACTAATGAGGAAGTATTGAATAGGATTGTGTAGAAGAGAAGTTTGTGGCACAACTTGACTAGAAGAAGGGATCGGTTCGTAGGACATGTTCCGAGGCATCAAGGGATTACCAATTTAGTATTGGAAGGCAGCGTGGAGAGTAAAAATCGTAGAGGGAGACCAAGAGATGAATACACTAAGCGCCGGCCGAAGTGGCCGTGCGGTTAAAGGCGCTGCAGTCTGGAACCGCAAGACCGCTACGGTCGCAGGTTCGAATCCTGCCTCGGGCATGGATGTTTGTGATGTCCTTAGGTTAGTTAGGTTTAACTAGTTCTAAGTTCTAGGGGACTAATGACCTCAGCAGTTGAGTCCCATAGTGCTCAGAGCTATTTGAACCACTTTTTTTTTTAATACACTAAGCAGATTCAGAATGATGTAGGTTGCAGTAGGTACTGGGAGATGGAGAAACTTGCACAGGATGGAGTAGCGTGGAGAGCTGCATCAAACCAGTCTCAGGACTGAAGACCACAACAACAACAACATGTACTTGAAAAGTTGCACAAAATGTAGAGGCTAAAAACAGTAAGAACTCTATATTATTTCATTAGCCTGAAACGCCTAAACGAAGTTTTTATTGGCAGCCGGGTGTTGCGCCAAATATAACATTTTTAATTATTTTGTGACAACGATATCTACTGAAGGCGCCTTCTTTAAAAGATGAAACCCAAATTAATTATAAATATTGTGAAAAATATACGTGCAGCATGCAGAAGGCACTTTTCCTGTAAACCACTACCATTGAAATATTTCGATTGTTGGCACAGCATATATACTGACATTCTAAGTTGTCGAGTGAAGTCACATTTAGATGTAACATCACAGTCTGGATGAAGCTACCTAAATTCAAACATATTTAGTGCGATTTCTGTCATGTGATATCAAGAAAATCATGCACAAGTGTGTTACACGGATTGGTGTATTAGCTATTGTCTCAGAAAATATTTCTGGCGGTGTGAAATTTATTGTAAATAATACAGCCTCTATCTCAACAAAGGAGAAAAACCGAAAGAACTTATTAGCCAAGTTTTAGGCCAGATAAGGGTTCTTTGGTATGCCAGACATTTTAATAACCTGTATACAGTCATAGATAGGTGGGCTACTAGGAAACTACGTATATTGGAAAGGAAGTGTGAAGAGTTTGTGGGTAACATCTTCTGCCGATGACTATGAGTCTGATTGCCTGAATACTCTAAGACTTACATTATGTGAGAACATTGTAGTATCCCACTGTTGCCTTGTGTAAAAACCTGTAAATAGGATCAAAATGATTAAATAGAACAATTTGTCTTCTTCTGAGAACTTTTTGATACATACAACTAATTCAGAAAAATGTTATGATCTTCTTGTGTGAACATCTGCGTATGTGTGACAATCTTTTTGTTAACTAGCAGCTTTCCAAGTGTTCTGCTTTTTCATTTAGCCGACGCCCTAAAAGATTACTTCACTCACAGTGTGCCGATCACCAAATCTTGAAAGAACTGAGTATTTAGTAATTCAGTCTTCCTCTACGGGCCTCAATCAAGGAAAATCCCTCTCTGTGGCTGTATGCCATTACTAATGAATCTAATATTCCCAGTCGGTGAAATGTGTATCGGGTAACGTGTCCGTAGTTCCGTAGACAGACACAGAGTGACTGGAAGCACAGACGGTACGGTATCTGGCTTCCATACCGCAGAAATCCAGCAGCAGCTCAGCAAACTGGCTACTCGCATCCACCGAGCCCTGAGCTGCTGCAGCAATTGGATACGACTGCGTGGAAGCCCGGAGTGCCGGTAGCGCAGAGCAGAGGCTGTCTTCTCCGAGAGGCTGACCGCGGCATCTTGTTGCCTCGACGCTCTTCCCACCACATGTCGTAAACAACTCGTGTCGGGTATATATCGGCTTGCTAAGCACACAGAAGCTAGAAAGAAAACCCTAGGTACAAGAAAGGTAACTGCGATGAAACAATGGATGACGGAAGAAATACTTCAACTGATCTACTGAAGAAGGAAGTACAAAAATGTTCAGGGACAATCAGAATACAGAAATACAAGTCCCTTAGGAACGAAACAGATAAGAAACGCAGGAGAGCTTAGACGAGTAACCTGTTCGAAAAATGTGAAGAAATCGTAAAATAAACGATTGTTGGAAGGATGGACTCAGCACACAGGAAATACAGAACAATATGCTATGAAATTCAAAGCAAGGGCGTTAACATTAAGAGGGCAAGGGAACTGCACTGTTAAATGCAGAGGAGAGAGCGGTTAGGTGGAACGAGTACGATGAAGTCCTCTACGACGGTAATACTTGCCTGAATACGTGTTAGAACCAGAAACAGGAGTCGACAGGAAGGAGATAAGAGAACTAATAAATAATAATAGAATTTAAATGAGCCTTGGACGACTTAAGATCAAATAAGAGGAAGGAGATGGACAGCATTCCATCGGAATTTCTATAATCGTTGGGGAAAGTGGCAACAAAACGACTAATCACGTTGATGTGTACAATGCATGAGACTGACGATATTCAATCAGACTTTCCGAGAAACACCATTTACATATTTGCAAAGATCCCCCCCCCAAGAACCATGGACCTTGCCGTTGGTGGGGAGGCTTGCGTGCCTCAGCGATACAAATAGCCGTACCGTAGGGGTATCTGTTGAGAGGCCAGACAAACGTGTGGTTCCTGAAGAGGGGCAGCAGCTTTTTCAGTAGTTGCAGGGGCAACAGTCTGGATGATTGACTGATCTGGCCTTGTAACACTTACCAAAACGGCCTTGCTGTGCTGGTATCACGAACGGCTGAAAGCAAGGGGAAACTACAGCCGTAAATTTTCCCGAGTGCATGCAGTTTTACTGTATGCTTAAATGATGATGGCGTCCTCTTGGGTAAAATATTCCGGAGGTAAAATAGTCCCCCATTCTGATCTCCGGGCGGGGACTACTCAAGAGGACGTCGTTATCAGGAGAAAGAAAACTGGCGTTCTACGGATCGGAGCGTGGAATGTCAGATCCCTTAATCGGGCAGGTAGGTTAGAAAATTTAAAAAGGGAAATGGACAGGTTAAAGTTAGATATAGTGGGAAATAGTGAAGTTCGGTGGCAGGAGGAACAAGACTTTTGGTCAGGTGAATGCAGGGTTATAAATACAAAGTCAAATAGGGGTAATGCAGGAGTCGGTTTAATAATGAATAGAAATACAGGAGTGCGGGTAAGCTACTACAAATAGCATAGTGAACGCATTACTGTGGCCAAGATAGACAAGAAGCCCACAATTACTACAGTAGTAGAAGTTTTTGCCATACAAAATGACGAAGAAATTGAAGAAATGTATGACGAAATGAAAGAAGTTATTCTGATAGTGAAGGGAGACGAATATTTAATAGTCATGGGTGACTGGAATTCGGTAGTAGGAAATGGTAGAGAAGGAAAAGTAGTAGGTGAATATGGATTGGGAGCAATAAATAAAAGAGGAAGCCGCCTGGTACAATTTTGCACAGAGCATAACTTAATCATAGCGAACAATTGGTTCATGAATCATAAAAGAAGGTTGTATACATGAAAGAAGCCTGGAGATACTGACAGATTTCAGATAGATTATATAATGGTAAGACAGAGATGCAGCAACCAGGTTTTAAATTTTAATACATTTCCTGGGGCACATGTGGACTCTCACCACACTTTATTGGTTATGAACTGTAGATTAAAACTGAAGAAACTGCAAAAAGGTGGGAATTTAAGAAGATGGGAACTGGATAAACTGACAAAACCAGAGGTTGTACAGAGTTTGAGGCAGAGCATAGGAAAACAATTGACCGGAATGGGGGAAAGAAATACAGTGGAAAGAAAATGGGTAGCTGTGAGGGATGTGGTAGTGAAGACAGCAGAGGATAAAGTAGGTAAGAGGACGAGGGATACTTGAAATCCTTGGGTAACAGAAGAGATATTGAACTTAATTTATGAAAGGAGAAAATATAAAAATGCAGTAAATGAAGCAGGCAAAAAGGAATACAAATGTCTCAAAAATGAGATCGACAGGAAGTGCAAAATGGCTAAGCAGGGATGGCTAGAGGACAAATGTAAGGATGTACAGGCTTATCTCACCAGGGGTAAGATGGATACTGCCTACAGGAAAATTAAGTAGACCTTTGGAGAATAGAGAACCACTTGTATGAATATCAAGAGCTCAGATGGAAACCCCGTTCTAAGCAAAGAAGGGAAAGCAGAAAGGTGGAGGGAGTATATAGAGGGTCTATACAAGGGCGATGTTCTTGAGGACAATATTATGGAAATGGAAGAGGATGTAGATGGAGATGAAATGGGAGATACGATACTGCGTGAAGAGTTTGATAGAGCACTGAAAGACCTGAGTCGAAACAAGGCCCCGGGAGTAGACAACATTCCATAAGAACTACTGACGGCCTTGAGAGAACCAGTCCTGACAAAACTCTACCATCTGGTGAGCAAGATATATGAGACAGTCGAAATACCGTCAGACTTCAAGAAGAATATAATACTTCCAATCCCGAAGAAAGTAGGTGTTGACAGATGCAAAAATTACCGAACTATCAGTTTCATAAGTCACGGCTGCAAAATACTAACGCGAATTCTTTAAAGGCGAATGGAAAAACTAGTAGAAACAAACCTCGGTGAAGATCAGTTTGGATTCCATAGAAATATTGCAACACGTGAAGCAATACTGACCTTACGACTTATCTTAGAAGCTAGATTAAGGAAAGGCAAACCTACGTTTCTAGGATTTGTAGACTTAGAGAAAGCTTTTGACAATGTTGACTGAAATACTCTCTTTCAAATTCTGATGGTGGCAGGGGTAAAATATAGGGAGCGAAAGGCTATTTACAATTTGTACAGAAACCAGATGGCAGTTATAAGAGTAGAAAGACACGAAAGGGAAGCAGTGGTTGGGAAGGGAGTGAGACAGGGTTGTAGCCTTTCCCCGATGTTATTCAATCTGTAGATTGAACAAGCAGTGAAGGAAAAAAAGAAAAATTTGGAGTTGGTATTAAAATCCATGGCGAAGAAATAAAAACTTTGATGTTCGGAGATGATATTGTAATTCTGTCAGAGACAGCAAAGGACTTGGAAGAGCAGTTGAACGGAACGGATATTGTCTTGAAAGGAGGAACAAGATGAACATCAACAAAAGCAAAACGAGGATGATGGAATGTAGTCGAATTAAGTTGGGTGATGCTCAGGGAATTAGATTAGGAAGTGAGTCACTTAAAGTAGTTACGGAGTTTTGCTCTTTTGGGAGCAAAATAACTGATGATATTCGAAGTAGAGAGGATATAAAATGTAGACTACCAATGGCAAGGAAAAGGTTTCTGAAGAAGAGAAATTTGTTAACATCGAGTATAGATTTAAGTGTCAGGAAGTCGTTTCTGAAAGTATTTGTATGGAGTGTAGCCATGTATGGAAGTGAAACATGGACAATAATTAGTTTGGACAAGAAGAGAATTGAAGCTTTTGAAATGTCGTGCTACAGAAAAATGCTGAAGATTAGATGGGTAGATCACATAACTAATGAGGCGATATTGAATAGGATTGGGGAGAAAACTTTATGGCACAACCTGACTAGAAGAAGGGATCGGTTGGTAGGACATGTTCTGAGGCATCATGGGATCACCAGCGTGGACGGTAAAAATCGTAGAGGGAGACTAAGAGATGAATGCACTAAGCAGATTCGGAAGAATGTAGGTTGCAGCAGTTACTGGGAGATGATGAAGCTTGCACAGGATTGAGTAGCATGGAGAGCTGCATCAAAGCAGTCTCAGGACTGAAGACCACAACAACAACAGATGCAAAGATAGCAAGACGCGACAAGTGCCACAGTTATCGCACAACGAGCTTAACAGCTGATGCATGTAAGGTGCTGACAAGAATAATGTGCAGAATAATGGAAAAGAAAATTGAAGGACTGTTATATGACGATCAGTTTGGCATTTTGAAGTGTAATGGCACCAAAGAGTCAGTTACGACGCTGGAAGTGATAAAGGAAGCAAGACTGAGGAAAACTGGAGACACTTACATTGGGTTTGTCGACCTTGAAGAAGCTTTGGAGTATGCAAATTGATGAAAAAATGTCCGAAAATCAGAGATAAATAGGGGCAACCAGTAGGGGAGGACAGGTTATGTAGAATATGTACAACAACCATTAGACAAGAATAAGTCTAGAGGACCAAGAATGAAGTGCTCGGCTTGGGTGTAGTCTTCCATCCCTCTTGTTCAATCTACACATCAAAGAAGCAATGATGAAATAAGAGAATGGTTCAGGAGTGGGATTAAAGATCAGGGTAAAGGGATATCAATGCTGATGACACTGATACCCGTAGTGAAAATGTTGAAGAATTACCGGATGTTTTCAGCGAGTGAACAGTCTAATGGGTGTAGAAAATGGATTGAGGGTAGGTAAAGAAAGGTTTCAGAAATGAGAACAGCGAGAACATTAACATCAGAATTTGGGATCACGAGGCGAACGACGTTAAGGGATTCTCCTATCTAGGCGGCAAAATAAACCATAACGGACGAAGCAAGTAGGACATAGAAAGCAGACCAGCACTGGCTAAAAGGGCATCTCTGGCCACAGGAAATCTATTAGTATCTAACACAGACCTTAATGTCAGGAATACATTTCAGAAGTACAGTTGGAGGTTCAGCATTGTTTGGGAGTGGGACATGGTCTGTGGCAAAATTGCACCAAAACGGAGTCGAAGCCTTTGAGATGTAGTGCTACAGAGGAATGGGTAAAATCAAGTGGACTGATAAGGTAAGTATCGAAGGCGTTCTCCGTAGAATCGGCGAGGAAATGACCATATAGATAACATCGATAAGAAGAAGTCTCAGGATGATGGGACATCCGTTACGGTTTCAAGAGATAACTTCGATGGTTCTAGAGGGATCTGTAAAGGATAAAAGCTACAGAGAAGGACAGAGACAGGAATAGACACAGCAAATAATTGAGAACGTTGGTTGCTATTGCTTCTCTGTGATGAAAAAGAATGGTAGAACAAGGGATTCGTGACAGGTCGCATCAAACCAGTCAGAAGGCTGACGACAAAAAAAAGGAATAAGGAGAAGCTTGGTGGAAATCTAGCAGAAAATTAAGTAGTATATAGCTGAATTACAGGCTGGGCAGACACAGTCTGAAAAGTCTGTGAGGGTGGTTCAGGGCACACAGCGCTGTTAGATGACGGTTCAGGAAGAAAAGTCAGATACGTTCCTCCGTTTCCTAATTAATCAGCATTGGAATTAGACAATCGGGCTGTTGCACACGCAAATTCAAGCATCCCACCAGATAAAGTTAGTGGTAGTTGTTCTCATAGTATAGATCAAGCATGGGCAACCTTTGGTGACCCGCGGGCATGATTCACATACGTATTTCTGCTCGCGGGCCGGATTTTCACATAACGTGACAGCAGTGCTCGTAAAACATAAAGTCAAAATGCTTCTGTGACATTAATGTTTACGGAGTAACGGACCGATATGAATGACATCCGTTTCCCAAGAAGCCATGCCAACAAACTGTGACTCGAAAATAGCAGTGTTGAATGTAAGATTGTATTCACCAGGTCTTCACGTTTCCATTTATCGCGCACCGTAAAAACCGTACCTTTATCTATGACTTTTTGTAAAAGCTGACTTAAAACTTCCATCGGAAATTTTGCAACACCGTTAGTCAAGAAACTATGCTCAAGACATGTAAATAAATGAAATTACGTAATGATGGGATGCCAGGCATCTTGAAATGTCATCACGGAGAAATAAAAGCCTTTAAAAGCATCTGGTTGCAGCGAATTCATTTTAAATTACCCATAGTTTCAACGACTGTAGCGTCCTGATACTTCCACAACAGACAAGGATAGTTTCTAATGTTTATTGGAGAAAGATCTGTAAACATGTGAACAGGATGGGGATTTTTCAAACTGATCATAATTGTCCTCACAAGCTCAATACATGTTGGTAATACTTAGAATATTTTGGATGGCATCAGTACTGTTCCTCGATATTTCTAAAATACTAAACTCTTCCCGAACAGACCACGAAGGCCCCAACTGTACCGACCGGCCGCCGTGTCATCCTCAGTTTACAGGAGTCACCGGATGCGGATATGGAGGGGCATGTGGTCAGCATACCGCCCTCCCGGCCGTAAGTCAGTTAACGAGACCTGAGCCCCTACTTCCCAACCAAGCAGCTCCTCAGTTTGCCTCACAAGGGCTGACTGCACTCCGCTTGCCAACAGCACTCGGCAGACTGGATGGTCACCCATCCAAGTGATAGCCCAGCCCGATAGCGCTTAACTTCGGTGACCGGACGGGCACCTTTGTTACCACTGCGGCAAGGCCATTGACCCCGATTTTTCTAGTATTAACCGTAACGCCCGCAGTCGGTCATTGTAATGACGTAATGATAGTAGTATCGAACATGTGAGGATCTCCTGACCGTCATGTGAAATTTGTATTATTGCTAATGGTACGCACACATCGCATGTTGACCAGCCGAGAGGCTCTAGGCGCTACAGTCTGGAACCGCGCGACCGCTACGGTCGCAGGTTGGAATCCTGCCTCGGCCATGGATGAGTGTGACTTCTTTACGTTTAGTTAGGTTTAAGTAGTTCTTAGTCCGGGTAGTAGTTCCCGTGGTCTAGGGGTAGCGTCTTTGAATCATAATCAAAACGAATTCGGTCCCGGGTTCGATCCCCGCCACTGCCTAGATTTTGATAAATAATCAGCATTGGTGGCGGAAGACTTCCGGCATAAGAGGTCAGCCTCATTCTGCCAACGGCCTTGTCAAAGAGAGCGGAGGAGCGGATAGAGTTTCAGGGCACTCTCTTGTCCTAGGGGTGGGAAATTGCCCCTAAAGGCGGAAGAATCAGCAATGATCAATGGCATGACGATGCATTAAAGACACCTAATGTGTATCCACAGGACATGTGGTCTGTAATTGAAGAAGTGTCATGATGATCTCTCCATTGGCAAAAGATTCCGGAATAGTCCCAAATTCGGATCTCCGGGAGGGGACTGCCAAGGGGGAGGTTGCCATGAGAAAATGATTGAATAATCAACGAAAGGATAACGTTCTACGAGTCGGGGCTTGGAATGTCAGAAGCTTGAACGTGGTAGGGAAACGAGAAAACCTGAAAAGGGAAATGCAAAGGCTCAATCTAGATATAGTAGGGGTCAGTGAAGTGGAAGGAAGACAAGGATTTCTGGTCAGATGAGTATCGGGTAATATCAACAGCAGCAGAAAATGGTATAACAGGTGTAGGATTCGTTATGAATGGGAAGGTAGGGCAGAGGGTGTGTTACTGCGAACAGTTCAGTGACCGGGTTGTTCTAATCAGAATCGACAGCAGACCAACACCGACAACGATAGTTCAGGTATACATGCCGACGTCGCAAGCTGAAGATGAACAGATAGAGAAAGAGTATGAGGATATTGAAAGGGTAATGCAGTATGTAAAGGGGGAAGAAAATGTAGTAGTCATGGGCGACTGGAATGCAGTTGTAGGGGAAGAAGAAAAGGTTACAGGAGAATATGGGCTTGGGACGAGGAATGAAAGAGGAGAAAGTCTAATTGAGTTCTGTAACAAGTTTCAGCTAGTAATAGCGAATACCCTGTTCAAGAATCACAAGAGGAGGAGGTATACTTGGAAAAGGCCGGGAGATACGGAAAGAATTCAATTAGCTTACATCATGGTCAGACAGAGATTCCGAAATCAGATACCGGATTGTAAGGCGTACCCAGGAGCAGATATAGACTCAGACCACGATATAGTAGTGATGAAGAGTAGGCTGAAGTTTAAGACATTAGTCAGGAAGAATCAATACGCAAAGAAGTGGGATACGGAAGTCCTAAGGAATGACGAGATACGTTTGAAGTTCTCTAACGCTATAGATACAGCAATAAGGAATAGCGCAGTAGGCAGTACAGTTGAGGAGGAATGGACATCTCTAAAAAGGGCCATCACAGAAGTTGGGAAGGAAAACATAGGTACAAAGAAGGTAGCTGCGAAGAAACCATGGGTAACAGAAGAAATACATCAGTTGATTGATGAAAGGAGGAAGTTCAAACACGTTCCGGGAAAATCAGGAATACAGATATACAAGTCGCTGAGGAATGAAATAAATAGGAAGTGCAGGGGAGCTAAGGCGAAATGGCTGCAGGAAAAATGTGAAGACATCGAAAAAGATATGATTGTCGGAAAGACAGACTCAGCATACAGGAAAGTCAAAACAACCTTTGGTGACATTAAAAGCAACGGTGACAACTTTAAGAGTGCAACGGGAATTCCACTGTTAAATGCAGAGGAGAGAGCAGATAGGTGGAAAGAATACGTTGAAAGTCACTATGAGGGTGAGGATTTGTCTGATGTGATAGAAGAAGAAACAGGAGTCGATTTAGAAGAGATAGGTGATCCAGTATTAGAATCGGAATTTAAAAGAGCTTTGGAGGACTTACGGTCAAATAAGGCAGAAGGGATAGATATTACATCAGAATTTCTAAAATCATTGGGGGAAGTGGCAACAAAACGACCATTCACGTTGGTGTGTAGAATATATGAGTCTAGCGACATACCATCTGACTTTCGGAAAAGCATCATCCACACAATTCCGAAGACGGCAAGAGCTGACAAGTGCGAGAATTATCGCACAATCAGCTCAACACCTCATGCATCGAAGCTGCTTACAAGAATAGTATACAGAAGAATGGAAAAGAAAATTGAGAATGCGCTAGGTGACGATCAGTTTGGCTTTAGGAAAAGTAAAGGGACGAGAGAGGCAATTCTGACGTTACGCCTAATAATGGAAGCAAGGCTAAAGAAAAATCAAGACACTTTCATAGGATTTGTCGACCTGGAAAAAGCGTTCGACAATATAAAATGTTGCAAGCTGTTCGAGATTCTGAAAAAATAGGGGTAAGCTATAGGGAGAGACGGGTCATATACAATATGTACAACAACCAAAAGGGAATAATAAGAGTGGACGATCAAAAACGAAGTGCTCGTATTAAGAAGTGTGTAAGACAAGGCTGTAGCCTTTCGCCCCTACTCTTCAATCTGTACATCGAGAAAGCAATGATGGAAATAAAAGAAAGGTTCAGGAGTGGAATTAAAATACAAGGTGAAAGGATATCAATGATACGATTCGCTGATGACATTGCTATCCTGAGTGAAAGTGAAGAAGAATTAAATGATCTGCTGAACGGAATGAACAGTCTAATGAGTACACAGTATGGTTTGAGAGTAAATCGGAGAAAGACGAAGTAATGAGAAGTAGTAGAAATGAGAACAGAGAGAAACATAACATCAGGATTGAAGGTCACGAGGTCAATGAAGTTAAGGAATTCTGCCTACCTAGGCAGTAAAATAACCAATGACGGACGGAGCAAGGAGGACATCAAAAGCAGACTCGCTATGGCAAAAAAGGCATTTCTGGCCAAGAGAAGTCTACTAATATCAAATACCGGCCTTAATTTGAGGAAGAAATTTCTGAGGATGTACGTCTGGAGTACAGCATTGTATGGTAGTGAAACATGGACTGTGGGAAAACCGGAACAGAAGAGAATCGAAGCATTTGAGATGTGGTGCTATAGACGAATGTTGAAAATTAGGTGGACTGATAAGGTAAGGAATGAGGAGGTTCTACGCAGAATCGGAGAGGAGAGGAATATGTGGAAAACACTGACAAGGAGAAGGGACAAGATGATAGGACATCTGCTAAGACATGAGGGAATGACTTCCATGGTACTAGAGGGAGCTGTAGAGGGCAAAAACTGTAGAGGAAGACAGAGATTGGAATACGTCAAGCAAATAATAGAGGACGTAGGTTGCAAATGCTACTCTGAGATGAAGAGGTTAGCACAGGAAAGGAATTCGTGGCGCGCCGCATCAAACCTGTCAGTAGACTGATGACCAAAAAAAAAAAAGTTCTAGGCGACTAATGACCTTAGAAGTTAAGTCCCATAGTGCTCAGAGCCAATTGAACCATTTTTGAACATCGCGTGTTGTTTACACTTGAAGAAAATACCGAAACTGCTCACATCAGTGACTGCAGAGGTATTACAGAGTGTACAATCAATAAGAAGACAGTACTCATGTGACGCAATAGCAGCGCCTGTAATGCGTAAGTGAGCACTGAGTTTGAATTTTTAACACATAATTTTGATCTGTATTTACGTCACTGATAGCGAGTCTTACGATTTTCCAGGTTGCTGTCCGTTAACCTTGTGTGTAGCAGTTATTTGTTTTCATGAGGGAAAATTGTTCGCACTTACATGTGCTTCTAAAAAGACAAGTTTTCCTTGTTGCAGATGATGTTAGTTGCGGATATTTCTCTTTGGTCAAATAAGTTTTTTAAAATTCGACCAGGTTTACTTCTTCAAATTTAGACTTGAAAGAAAAATCTTCGCGTCCAGTAAGTTCCATTTGAAGGTTTTCTGATGCCGTTTCAACATCACATGTTATTGGGTTACGAACCGTCTGCGTTCCTTAAATCAGAAGACCTTGTGGTACATTGCACCAATAATTATTTCAGCTCATCAACATATGTAGCGTAATCAACATTTTTACTATGAAAGTGGTAGCAGTTTTCAGCTCTCATCTGCATTTTCCAAAAGCGCATTTTTGTGTGAAATGCTTTCAGGTTGCTGTATAATTCGTGAATTAACTGCCCTTTCTTTGAAGCTGGTAATTTGACTCATTTGAATCAGCTGTGAAGTCAACCAGAAATGCTATATCACAAAGCCATAAAGGATCGTTTATTTCAGCCAACAGCCATAAAATCTGCTATTTGTTGTCGAAGATCGTAAAAACGTTTTAGCGTTTTTCCCTTACTCATTCATCTCATTTCACAATGATAGGCTTCATGTTAGAAGCACAGATAGTCCAAATACCGTTTGCGTTGGCGGTGATTTAATGCGTGGGACTCAATGATATTGATGCTCATGGTAACGACGTCCACGACGTGTTTCATTTTAATTGATTTAGTCCACAAATTTTGTTGGTGCACTGCAGTGTCCAGTGAACAGCTGTTAAAATTTCAATGTCAATATTTAATTCAGAAGATGTTTTGTTTAAAATGGCAATAAAACCTTTTCGTGAACCGACCATCGCAGGTGCTCCACTGCAGTTTGAAAGTTTCAATGATTTTTTAAACTCTGTGGAAAAATCTTCACCAGTAATGGTTCATTTTATTGACTGTAATGCTAATAATTTTTCCGTTACTATGAAGTCCCAATCTGCATCATGAACAAATATCGCTATTTATGCTGTCTCTGAGGAATCAATGCTCTTCTTCATAGCAACGGAAAATGCTTCGATTGTGGCAGCACGATCACTCAAAATTCTTTTAATGTCAACAGCCATCATCTCAGTTTGTCCACCCTCTGTTCGTCATGACAAACTTATTTGTTGTGACACTTTTATGTATCAGGACATAGTCCGTCTGTAATGTTCAAGAGTCAGTCCTTAACGATTTCACCTTCAGAAAAAGACAATGTCTTGGCAATGTTTCTGCTCACCATATAACTAGTTTTAACGAAACTGTAGAACTGTGTCCCCGGTTGGGCAAACATTTGTTGTTACTTGTCCAAACTTTAAATTGAGAAATAATTTTGTCTTTCCGCAGTTGCTTTGTAAGCTGTTGTTGAACAGTGCCCTTTATACAAAAGTGCCTATTCATGTTATATTCATTCACAACAGATAATGATTCACTACACATCAAGCAAACAGGTTTATTTTTGAAACTTCCTGGCAGATTAAAGCCGTGTGCCCGACCGAGACTCGAACTCGGGACCTTTGCCTTTCGCGGGCAAGTGCTTTACCAACTGAGCTACCGAAGCACGACTCACGCCGGGACTCACAGCTCTACTTCTGCCAGTACCTCGTCTCCTACCTTCCAAACCTTACAGAAGCTCTCCTGCGAACCATGCAGAACTAGCACTCCTGAAAGAAAGGATATTGCGGGGACATGACTTAGCCACAGCCTGGGCGATGTTTCCAGAATGAGATTTTCACTCTGCAGCGGAGTGTGCGCTGATATGAAACTTCCTGGCAGATTAAAACCGTGTGCCCGACCGAGACTCGAACTCGGGACCTTTGCATTTCGCGGGCATGTGCTCTACCAACTGAGCTACCGAAGCACGACTCACGCCGGGACTCACAGCTTTACTTCTGCCAGTACCTCTGTGAGTCCCGGCGTGAGTCGTGCTTCGGTAGCTCAGTTGGTAGAGCACATGCCCGCGAAATGCAAAGGTCCCGAGTTCGAGTCTCGGTCGGGCACACGGTTTTAATCTGCCAGGAAGTTTCATATCAGCGCACACTCCGCTGCAGAGTGAAAATCTCATTCTGGAGGTTTATTTTTGTACGTCGGGAAGAAGCAACCCTTCAGTCCATTTCTCCTGGAACTGGTTACAATCAGCATCTGCTTTCGTCTTCTTAATCCCAGACATTTTGTGAATAAACTCTACACACAGAGACTCTTGCACGAAATTAAGAAACAACTAGCACAGAACATAATGCGAAAACTGACAACAGTGGACTAGTTTGCCCAGCTACCGGTTCTAAAGTCGACACATTTCGCGAGCAGCCGGTGATTTCAGTGGTATTGTTGCTTACTACAAGTGTTTGCGCTCTATCAATGTGTAGGACAGACGTAGGCTGTAAATAACGTGCGCATTTGACTCCTGTGCTGCAGCAAAGGTTTGAGGCAGCTCTGTACCGCGCTACACATGCAAGGAGCTAATGAGGTGTCGGCCACTTCCACAGCGACAGCTGACGCAGCAACAGCCAGTTGCCCGTATGGCGACCCTCGCCTTCCAAATACCGGACATCCGCCGTGGCCTGAGATGCGCTACCAGTTTGCGTTCCGTATGGCCAAGTCTTTAAGCAAAACTTTCGCTGGTCTGCATTATGAGCTGAAAACCCGTGCCGAGCCTAGCCGAACGTTGGTAGGAATACCCGAAAAATGCGTCGCGGGTGGAGTACGGTGTCGTCGCATTGGACTCCCCCGCGGATATCGTCCGCTGACCGGACTGTCATCTGTCGCGGGCTGGATCCTGATCGCCGGCTGCCGGTTACCCACACGTAGCGTACATTATATTGCACGAGACTGTTCAGCCTTTGGGTCTGGTTCGATCGTTATTACCGTCGCTTATCCCATTTTTGTATCGCTTTCTTGTTCGATTTTACGAATTCATACGAAGAACACGTTTACCGACACAGACTCTGGTGGGCAGCTTAAATTTTTTCGCGCAACGACCTGATTGCTTCACTTCAATGCACATTAACTCGGAAACGGCTGGTCGTATCGAATTTATTTCTTAATAATTGGTTTTCAGCACGGGGATTTTTATACTGTTTCTGACCAACCTGTATATTCCCGATAGCCAGCTTGTAGTGCTACAACGATGAAAATTAATATTACGACGATGTCAAATCTTATTTTCATGATTTAAAGAAGTATTCATGATATTAAAAATGTAATTATAATTTTATAATTTTCATTTCTGTGCTCAGTGTATCAAAGACTTTCTAGTGCACGGAATAAATTAGTATTGTTTGTACTACGAAACTATATATGATTGTTAAGGGTTAAGCATGTAATAATTCGATGTAAGACATTTTGTTAAAGTCTGAATTTTGTTCTCGTACTGGTCGGTAGAGAAGGAAAAGTTCGTTAATCGATGTGAAGGTATAAAGGCTGTAAAAAGGAGAGAGAGAGAACGTAAATACAAGTTATTCAAAACAAATATCTCTAAAGTGTAACGTCTTGTGATTTCCTATAACTAAAAATTGCAAGGTCTAATCTGAGCCTGTCCTGAATAACAGCGAATAACATTTGTTATCATATATTTTCTTCGTTTGATCACGGTTGTGATTCGCATGTTTCTTTTTGTTACGCGACGTGTTATGAATATTTTCATTATACGCGCAAAAGTGCACACAGCTTTAATCGAACCTGCGTCCTTCGGAAACTATAACTTTTAATCAGTACAATTACGCGAATACCGTCTAAATCGCAACCGTGATCGCAAAAGTGTTTCCTGGACCAAATAATTCTTATAAAATGTGTATTCTCCAAAGCGAGCAATATTGCAGTATCACTGACTCGCAACAATCGAAAGAGTAAAAACAGTGCTTAAATAAAATTGCCACCGTTTAATAATTATTATTATCCCATTAAATAAATAAATAGCAATTTAGTGGCTATCCAATCAATAAACAGAGAGGGCGATTCGAGCTAAATCTCCCGCATATATTCTATAACTAAATTTGGTCTGCTTTGAGTCCACGCAACGATTACACTTTATTACACACCTCACAGCACTTGATGAAAATGACTCCGTGTTTCATAGTGCAGAAGATTAGAATCAACATCTCGGCCGAACATCCGAGAGAACCCTTATGGTCAGTGTATTACGTTTAAAATACGAGTTCAGTACTGTAACAGGTTATCAGAAAATACGACAGATTATAGATCGTAATGTTGTTAATGTAATCAGCAATACGCAGCGACGTTTTGTACATGTTACTGATTTTTTTTCCTTCAAAAGGACGTAACAGGCGTTTTCCAACTATTTCGATGATGACTCTCAGTGTATCATTCGCACATACAAGTAAATTCCGGATGCCAGTAGTTCTGTGGCTAGTCTTATTTCTCATTGACTGAGACGCAGCAACTGCTCCTTAGTCTCTACTAAATATTCACTTTTGTTCCACAAACTACGTCCCTTCCGTAATCACATGCACAGTGTTCTGTACTGCTCCTAAATCATCAAGACATACCATATAATAACCCTGCCATGTGTAATACACAAACCTGGAAAAGTCCAACAGTCGAGAGCCGCGCAGACGACACCCGAACCACATACTAAACGTGAGCCGTGGTTGTTCGCGCTCGTGCCATCTCTTATTTTACATCCTGTTTTCTTTCTGTTGCCACCTCGTTATTTTAGTTTCAATTGCTGTTGTCACTGAGCTGACGCTTTGCCTGCCCGTCGGCGGCAGCAGCATTGCCTATCTTACGTCTTATCTTTGCTGCACTGCTGTTACATCCCGCTTGTCGTCTGTCGTGGAGTCAGTTGGAATGTGCCACGAGGGCAGTTCGGACCTACATGTCGTCGAGTTGGAATGAGGCACTAGTTCAGTCGGGCTGGAGCAGCAGTGAGGCCTGGATGTCTATGGCTTGCCCGACCGTTGCTGCCACGCACCACTTGAGCCGGGGACAGTCTTCGTGGATCGTCGGTCAGTCGTCCTACTCGACGATGCGAATTGGCTCGCCGATCGTTCATGGGTTGGCTACGTGTTTGTATCGACGCCCGACTTGTCTTCGTGATTGCACAGCCACTGCTGAGTATCGTTCAGGTCTCCGTGAAAGTGTTTGTCAATCTGTATGTGTAGTTCGTGTCATTTCCACTGACAACTTGCTTTAAATGTTGTCGGCATACTGGCAGTGAGTCGGTCGGTTGGAGCGGGTCAGCAAGCAAGCGTTCGCGCGGCGCTGTCGGCCGGGCCCGCTGTCGGACCCTATGCAGTGTCAGAGGGTGTGGGGGCTGTTCCCAGTGCTACGAGGTTCGTTGCTCACCGACCCAGGATATGAAAGATGAGTGGTGATTTAATTAACGAAGCCACGTCTGTTGACCTTGTCCCCTTGGTTGGTCGTTCGCTGTCGGCGGTATTCCTGGGAGCAACAGCGAGTGTTCGAGTTGGTGAAGATTTAGCCGCCGTGTGTTGGAATTAACTGTATTAGTCGGTTTGAAATTCAAGTGCACCAGCGGAATTTTATGACTTGTGGCCTCTAATGTTCCGGTTACCTGCCCTGGTCGCTGACGTATGTTTAGGCAGTGTCCTTTCCCCACCTGTTGTCGTTGTCCAACATGGTGTGTAGTTTTTCACAGCTTCATGTATTTTTCGTTGTGGGCGGCTATGTCTGTAAAGTTTTGGCTTTGGAATTCTCGTATACAGGTTGGTGGTTAGCAAGTCGTCTTGTCGATGGGTCCCTGACTGTTTCTTGGTTGTGTTGCCCGCGGATCGAGTATAGTTCGGCCGACTTCTTGTCTCACCTAAGCGAACATTTAGATTTCAAGGACAGATCGATCCCTTTGGAAATTTCTGAGCGACGTTGCCTATACTGTGTTATTAGCTTTTAACTGTGTATTTTTAATGGCTCACAGCCGATGGTTGGAATTTGTATGCTTGTAATTGTGTTTTTAAAAACAAAGGCCTTCAGCCGTTTTGAAAGTAAGGTTTTCTCAATTAGGCAAGATAAAATTTGGGCCTTCTGCCTGTTGAAAGTTTATTGTATTGTTTTTAAGAGTATCGCCCTTCAGTCGCGTTAAGGTTTCTATTTAACAAGTATTACATTCTTTCAAGATAAAGCTGTGGGCCTTCTGCCAATTTAAAAATTACTGTAGTTCTGCTGTTCCTAAAATGATGGGCCTTTAGCCGCTTTAAAATTTGGGATTCCTACTTATCAACTCTTTCATCACTTGGGTTTAAATACTATTTAAGGTTAAAAGTTTTGGGCCTGCTGCCTTGGAAAATTGGTTGCAGTTCTTTTTAAACGAAGGCCTTCTGCCGTTTGAAATAAGGTTTCTTATTGGTCATAAAGCTTGGGCATTCTGTCTATTGAAAGGGTATTGTAGTTATGTTGTTTTAAATTTATGGACCTTCAGCCGCTTTTAAAAACTTAATCTATCCGACTAGTCAAGTCTTACATCGCTTGCCCTTAAATACTATTCAAGGATAAAGCCCAGAGCCTTCCGTCTCAAGAAAAAAAATATAGCAGTTGTATTTAATTCATGAAGCTTCTACCGTTTTAGAATTAAAGACGTTTTCTGTCGATAGCCAAGCTTAGAAGTTGCGCTGTAAAGTTTGGACAACTAAATAAAGTGTTATGTTTGGAGTGTAGCTAACAGCCGCTCATTCTGGCCCCCTTCCACAGTTCCTACTACTTGTCCTGTCCTGTGGGTTTAGGAGGACGTCTCAAAACGTAACTCTTCAATGTGTTCTTTTCAGTCCTCACTTTCTGGGAAGAGAAGGAGAGCTGAGGGGCTGAAACGACCAAGCGTATTGGTGGCATTATCTACTGCAGCCGTATTTTCACTAGATTCAATGAATCTATTCAACAAATAAGGGTGTAACTATCACATATTTTTTGACACATTTAGATTTCTGAGGGCCTTGACGTTTCCGTGCTGAGTTGATTTAATAAATGTTATCCGGTCTGTTCATTTATTCTAGTTCGGGTATTTCCGCTTACGAATATCTTTAGTTTGAGTTCTGTACTGAAGACCAGTGTATTAAACAATATGCAGTTTTGATTTTGGAACTGATACTTCTCCACCAGCAGATCGGGAAACAATTCAACGCCATTAAAATGAGGGTCCCCTCCATCATTTAAAGTTCAAAAGTTGTTCAAATGGCTCTGAGCACTATGCGACTTAACTTCTCTAACTTCTCAGGTCATCAGTCGCCTAGAACTTAGAACTAATTAAACCTAACTAACCTAAGGACATCACACACATCTATGCCCGAGGCAGGATTCAAACCTGCGACCGCAGCGGTCGCTCGGCTCCGGACTGTAGCGCCTAGAACAGCAGTGTACGTTTCCTTGCCTTGCCGCTGCTGTCCGGTAAGGCGTGTAGCTTTCTTGATTGTAGCCGTTTGTGATTCTCCTACTCTGGTGGTAGTGATTCCTTTCTCGTTCCGGGCGCTCTAAGCACAGTATTCTGGGGGCGTAGTGCAGTCCGCCGGTTCCCGGTTTGGCATGTTGTTCCATTCTTGCATTTGGTTTACTGGACGTCAGGTAGCTTCAGCAAGACTATCATTAGTCATTCGTTAGTCTGCCACTTGTCTGGGTTACCATCCTATGAAGTGAATGCAACTCTTGGCTGCCTATCTCACTGCTCGCGAAAGTGTTTGCTGCAGGACCTTCTGAGAGGACGTTTCCTGGAGCACTATCTGTGACTGGTCCTTGTGTTTTATTGCTGTATTCTTTATTACCATGCCTTGTAATGTCTAAATTAAAGGTTATGTACGTCTAGTTAATAGTTACAGTCGCCTTCTGGAATAAATATAGCAGTGTAACGGTTGTGTTACAAGTCTACCATCACCTTATTTCACCCATTTGGTGGTCAGTTGCTTGTTTCTTTTAATTAACCTTTGCTTGTATTTGCTGTTTTACAGCAGGTTACTAAATTTTTATATAATTTCCATTCCTGGCGTGTCAGGCCTTGAGCCGTGATTGTGGTCATTAGCTTTTAAAAATATTATTCGATATTTGTATTTTAGCAATAATCATTAACACCTTATTTATTGCCATTCCTGGCGTGTAATATCTTCTGCTGTGTTTGTGGCCACTTACTTTTTAATATTTCAGTACCTGTAAGTTGTAATTGCAGCGAGTTCTTAAACATTCTTAATTTATTACCATTCTTGGCGTGTAAGGCCTTTAGCCATGATCACAGTGGCATGTCCTTTTTTTTTTTATAACATTACCTGTATCTGTATTTAATGGTGATTTGCTAAATTGTAACGCACTGAAAACACTATTATGTACACAGTTGTTTATTCCTCCATTAATAATGTGTTGCATTTTAATTTATTGTTCAGTGTGGAATTTCAAAAATAAATGTGTGCAACTGGAAAAGGCAACCTATAGCTTAATGATTGTGTAACCAACTCCTCGTGGGAAGTTGGAAGTCAATGGATGAAACGTGTATTCACCAAGTGGATCGTTCTTGGATTAATAAAAAATTTCACTCGCTGCACACGCGGATCATGTTTATAACTAATTTAGGATCCATATGATGGCTTCCCCATGCAATACTACACAAACGAAAGTAAGTAGGCAATGACCATCGGAACAAATCAGAAATAAAATCAAATAATTTCACACAAAAGCTTACTTAAATATTTCACACTTTACTCGAGGAAGCCTAAACTGAAAATTGAGTTTGAGATTCACTACTCTTTTTCACGGCGGTTCGAGCACATAGCTGACTGAAACAATAGGGTAATGCTTATTCTACAAGGAAATATCATTAAACACTCAGCAAACCAGTTAACTAAAATGAATACTTCCAAGAGAACTGAGAAAAAATCTCCGTAAACATCAAATGTGCTGAAGGCACCGCAGGATTTACTTCGCATGACTGGGCTGAAATGAACACCACGCTCTCATTACAAATATAAGACCTAATTATTGAATTTATTTGTAAAATGATTAAAAATCGTGGTCGTAACTAAACCCTGACTACGATGGTGCTGAAAAAGAATGGATTATTAAGTTTAACTGTAATATACATCATCCTTTTGAAATTTGTCAGACAGCTTGACGGAGACCTGTGCCGAGTCCGTCCATGATCTGAGCCTTCCGGAAGAAAAGTGACGAAAAATAGATGGCAGCCGCTAATGGTCAATCGACTCATCCCTGACAGAGAGGAGACGAGGTACTGGCGGAATTAAAGCTGTGAGGACGGGGCGTGAGTCGTGCTTGGGTGGCTCAGTTGGTAGAGCACTTGCCCGCGAAAGGCAAAGGTCCCGAGGTCGAGTCTCGGTCCAACACACAGTTTTAATCTGCCAGGAAGTTTCAGGAGAAGACTTCATACCAACCTCTAAAGCGTCCACGACTACTGGTGGATCTTTTAATGAACTCACTAGTAAGTAGGTTGGCACCAAAACATACCAGAAACACGTAACTCTAAACTATAGCTGGTCTATTCAGAAGCCGGCCGTTGTGGCCGAGCGGTTCTAGGCGCTTCACCGTAAAACCGTATGACCACTACGGTCGCAGACTCGAATTCTGCCTCGGGCATGGATGTGTGTGATGTCCTTAGGTCAGTTGGGTTTAAGTAGTTCTACGTTCTAGGGGACTAATGACCTCAGCTGTTAAGTCCCATAGTGGACACAGCCATTTGAGTCATTTTTCTATTCAGAAAATCACAATGGAAAACAACATTATAGGAATAGGAAAACGATGTGCATAACAAAATGAATAAACAGAGTGTTGAAACTTCCTGGCAGATTAAAACAGTGTGCCCGACCGAGACTCGAACTCGGGACCTTTTCCTTTCGTGGGCAAGTGCTCTACAAACTGAGCTACCGAAGCACGACTCACGCCCGGTCCTCACAGCTTTACGTCTGCCAGTATCTCGTCTCCTACCTTCCAAACTTTACAGAAGCTCTCCTGCGAATCTTGCAGAACTAGCACTCCTGAAAGAAAGGATATTGCGGAGACACGGCTCAGCCATAGCCTGGGGGATGTTTCCAGAATGAGATTTTCACTCTGCAGCGGAGTGTGCGCTGATATGAAACTTCCTGGCAGATTAAAACTGTGTGCCCGACCGAGACTCGAACTCGGGACCTTTGCCTTTCGCGGGCAAGTGCTCTACCAACTGAGCTACCGAAGCACGACTCACGCCCGGTCCTCACAGCTTTACTTCTGCCAGTATCTCGTCTCCTACCTTCCAAACTTCACAGAAGCTCTCCTGCGAGTCTTGCAGAACTAGCACTCCTGAAAGAAAGGATATTGCGGAGACACGGCTTAGCCACAGCCTGGGGGATGTTTCCAGAATGAGATTTTCACTCTGCAGCGGAGTGTGCGCTGATATGAAACTTCCTGGCAGATTAAAACTATGTGCCCGACCGAGACTCGAACTCCGGACCTTTGCCTTTCGCGGGCAAGTGCTCTACCAACTGAGCTACCGAAGCACGACTCACGCCCGGTCCTCACAGCTTTACTTCTGCCAGTATCTCGTCTCCTACCTTCCAAACTTTACAGAAGCTCTCCTGCGAATCTTGCAGAACTAGCACTCCTGAAAGAAAGGATATTGCGGAGACACGGCTTAGCCACAGCCTGGGGGATGTTTCCAGAATGAGATTTTCACTCTGCAGCGGAGTGTGCGCTGCTATGAAACTTCCTGGCAGATTAAAACTGTGTGCCCGACCGAGACTCGAACTCGGGACCTTTGCCTTTTGCGGGCAAGTGCTCTACCAACTGAGCTACCGAAGCACGACTCACGCCCGGTCCTCACAGCTTTACTTCTGCCAGTATCTCGTCTCCTACCTTCCAAACTTTACAGAAGCTCTCCTGCGAATCTTGCAGAACTAGCACTCCTGAAAGAAAGGATATTGCGGAGACACGGCTTAGCCACAGCCTGGGGGATGTTTCCAGAATAAGATTTTCACTCTGCAGCGGAGCGTGCGCTGATATGAAACTTCCTGGCAGATTAAAACTGGTGCCCGACCGAGACTCGAACTCGGGACCTTTGCCTTTCGCGCGCAAGTGCTCTACCAACTGAGCTACCGAAGAACGACTCAGGCCCGGTCCTCACAGCTTTACTTCTGCCAGTATCTCGTCTCCTACCTTCCAAACTTTACAGAAGCTCTCCTGCGAATCTTGCAGAACTAGCACTCCTGAAAGAAAGGATATTGCGGAGACACGGCTTAGCCACAGCCTGGGGGATGTTTCCAGAATGAGATTTTCACTCTGCAGCGGAGTGTGCGCTGATATGAAACTTCCTGGCAGATTAAAACTGTGTGCCCGACCGAGACTCGAACTCGGGACCTTTGCCTTTCACGGGCAAGTGCTCTCCCCACTGAGCTACCGAAGCACGACTCACGCCCGGTCCTCACAGCTTTACTTCTGCCAGTATCTCGTCTCCTACCTTCCAAACTTTACAGAAGCTCTCCTGCGAATCTTGCAGAACTAGCACTCCTGAAAGAAAGGATATTGCGGAGACACGGCTTAGCCACAGCCTGGGGGATGTTTCCAGAATGAGATTTTCACTCTGCAGCGGAGTGTGCGCTGATATGAAACTTCCTGGCAGTATAAAACTGTGTACCCGACCGAGACTCGAACTCGGGACCTTTGCCTTTCGCGGGCAAGTGCTCCACCAACTGAGCTACCGAAGCACGACTCACGCCCGGTCCTCACAGCTTTTACTGCTGCCAGTATCTCGTCTCCTACCTTCCAAACTTTACAGAAGCTCTCCTGCGAATCTTGCAGAACTAGCACTCCTGAATGAAAGGATATTGCGGAGACACGGCTTAGCCACAGCCTGGGGGATGTTTCCAGAATGAGATTTTCACTCTGCAGCGGAGTGTGCGCTTATATGAAAATTGCTGGCAGATTAAAACTGTATGCCCGACCGAGACTCGAACTCGGGACCTTTGCCTTTCGCGGGAAAGTGCTCTACCAACTGAGCTACCGAAGCACGACTCACGCCCGGTCCTCACAGCTTTACTTCTGCCAGTATCTCGTCTCCTACCTTCCAAACTTTACAGAAGCTCTCTTGCGAATCTTGCAGAACTAGCACTCCTGAAAGAAAGGATATTGCGGAGACACGGCTTAGCCACAGCCTGGGGGATGTTTCCAGAATGAGATTTTCACTCTGCATCGGTGTGTGCGCTGATATGAAACTTCCTGGCAGATTAAAACTGTGTGCCCGACCGAGACTCGAACTCGGGACCTTTGCCTTTCGCGCGCAAGTGCTCTACCAACTGAGCTACCGAAGCACGACTCACGCCCGGTCCTCACAGCTTTACTTCTGCCAGTATCTCGTCTCCTACCTTCCAAACTTTACAGAAGCTTTCCTGCGAATCTTGCAGAACTAGCACTCCTGAAAGAAAGGATATTGCGGAGACACGGCTTAGCCACAGCCTGGGGGATGTTTCCAGAATGAGATTTTCACTCTGCAGCGGAGTGTGCGCTTATATGAAACTTCCTGGCAGATTAAAACTGTATGCCCGACCGAGACTCGAACTCGGGGCCTTTGCCTTTCGCGGGCAAGTGCTCTACCAACTGAGCTACCGAAGCACGACTCACGCCCGGTCCTCACTGCTTTACTTCTGCCAGTATCTCGTCTCCTACCTTCCAAACTTTACAGAAGCTCTCCTGCGAATCTTGCAGAACTAGCACTCCTGAAAGAAAGGATATTGCGGAGACACGGCTTAGCCACAGCCTGGGGTATGTTTCCAGAATGAGATTTTCACTCTGCAGCGGAGTGTGCGCTGATATGAAACTTCCTGGCAGATTAAAACTGTGTGCCCGACCGAGACTCGAACTCGGGACCTTTGCCTTTCGCGGGCAAGTGCTCTACCAACTGAGCTACCGAAGCACGACTCACGCCCGGTCCTCACAGCTTTACTTCTGCCAGTATCTCGTCTCCTACCTTCCAAACTTTACAGAAGCTCTCCTGCGAATCTTGCAGAACTAGCACTCCTGAAAGAAAGGATATTGCGGAGACACGGCTTAGCCACAGTAGCCACAGCCTGGGGGATGTTTCCAGAATGAGATTTTCACTCTGCAGCGGAGTGTGCGCTGATATGAAACTTCCTGGCAGATTGAAACTGTGTGCCCGACCGAGACTCGAACTCGGGACCTTTGCCTTTCGTGGGCAAGTGCTCTACCAACTGAGCTACCGAAGCACGACTCACGCCCGGTCCTCACAGCTTTACTTCTGCCAGTATCTCGTCTCCTACCTTCCAGACTTTACAGAAGCTCTCCTGCGAATCTTGCAGAACTAGCACTCCTGAAAGAAAGGATATTGCGGAGACACGGCTTAGCCACAGCCTGGGGGATGTTTCCAGAATGAGATTTTCACTCTGCAGCGGAGTGTGCGCTTATATGAAAATTCCTGGCAGATTAAAACTGTATGCCCGACCGAGACTCGAAATCGGGACCTTTGCCTTTCGCGGGCAAGTGCTCTACCAACTGAGCTACCGAAGCACGACTCACGCCCGGTCCTCACTGCTTTACTTCTGGCAGTATCTCGTCTCCTACCTTCCAAACTTTACAGAAGCTCTCCTGCGAATCTTGCAGAACTAGCACTCCTGAAAGAAAGGATATTGCGGAGACACGGCTTAGCCACAGCCTGGGGGATGTTTCCAGAATGAGATTTTCACTCTGCAGCGGAGTGTGCGCTGATATGAAACTTCCTGGCAGATTAAAACTATGTGCCCGACCGAGACTCGAACTCGGGACCTTTGCCTTTCGCGGGCAAGTGTTCTACCAACTGAGCTACCGAAGCACGACTCACGCCCGGTCCTCACAGCTTTACTTCTGCCAGTATCTCGTCTCCTACCTTCCAAACTTTACAGAAGCTCTCCTGCGAATCTTGCAGAACTAGCACTCCTGAAAGAAAGGATATTGCGGAGACACGGCTTAGCCACAGCCTGGGGGATGTTTCCAGAATGAGATTTTCACTCTGCATCGGAGTGTGCGCTGATATGAAACTTCCTGGCAGATTAAAACTGTGTGCCCGACCGAGACTCGAACTCGGGACCTTTGCCTTTCGCGCGCAAGTGCTCTACCAACTGAGCTACCGAAGCACGACTCACGCCCGGTCCTCACAGCTTTACTTCTGCCAGTATCTCGTCTCCTACCTTCCAAACTTTACAGAAGCTCTCCTGCGAATCTTGCAGAACTAGCACTCCTGAAAGAAAGGATATTGCGGAGACACGGCTTAGCCACAGCCTGGGGGATGTTTCCAGAATGAGATTTTCACTCTGCAGCGGAGTGTGCGCTTATATGAAAATTCCTGGCAGATTAAAACTGTATGCCCGACCGAGACTCGAACTCGGGACCTTTGCCTTTCGGAGGCAAGTGCTCTACCAACTGAGCTACCGAAGCACGACTCACGCCCGGTCCTCACAGCTTTACTTCTGCCAGTATCTCGTCTCCTACCTTCCAAACTTTACAGAAGCTGTCCTGCGAATCTTGCAGAACTAGCACTCCTGAAAGAAAGGATATTGCGGAGACACGGCTTAGCCACAGCCTGGGGGATGTTTCCAGAATGAGATTTTCACTCTGCAGCGGAGTGTGCGCTGATATGAAACTTCCTGGCAGATTAAAACTGTGTGCCCGACCGAGACTCGAACTCGGGACCTTTGCCTTTCGCGGGCAAGTGCTCTACCAACTGAGCTACCGAAGCACGACTCACGCCCGGTCCTCACAGCTTTACTTCTGCCAGTATCTCGTCTCCTACCTTCCAAACTTTACAGAAGCTCTCCTGCGAATCTTGCAGAAATAGCACTCCTGAAAGAAAGGATATTGCGGAGACACGGCTTAGCCACAGCCTGGGGGATGTTTCCAGAATGATATTTTCACTCTGCAGCGGAGTGTACGCTGATATGAAACTTCCTGGCAGATTAAAACTGTGTGCCCGACCGAGACTCGAACTCGGGACCTTTGCCTTTCGCGGGCAAGTGCTCTACCAACTGAGCTACCGAAGCACGACTCACGCCCGGTCCTCATATCTTTTACTTCTGCCAGTATCTCGTCCCCTACCTTCCAAACTTTACAGAAGCTCTCCTGCGAATCTTGCAGAACTAGCACTCCTGAAAGAAAGGATATTGCGGAGACACGGCTTAGCCACAGCCTGGGGGATGTTTCCAGAATGATATTTTCACTCTGCAGCGGAGTGTGCGCTGATATGAAACTTCCTGGCAGATTAAAACTGTGTGCCCGACCGAGACTCGAACTCGGGACCTTTGCCTTTCGCGGGAAAGTGCTCTACCAACTTTTTTTTTTCCTTATATTTAGAGTTTTAGCTGCAAACAGGCGTTAATGTACTTCATTGGGGACATGTTGAAAATGTGTGCCTCGACCGGGACTCGAACCCGGGATCTCCTGCTTACATGGCAGACGCTCTATCCATCTTTTTTTTACCGCTTTTTTGTTTTTTTATTTTATTTTTTTCTTTTTTTTTTAAATGAAACAGAAGAAAAAAGTGCTAGAGGTGGAATCGAACACGAGACCTCTGTTGTAAGAATCCGAGCCCTAAACACCTTTTTTTTATTATTATTTTTTTTTGGTAAGTGCTCTACCAACTTGTTGTTTTTTTTCCGCTGCCAACCTTTTATATATATATACATGGACAAAAGGCGTCTTTCAGTTACAACAAACAAAATTAGAAAATTACAGCCGTAGCAACAACAGAACAAGAGTTCCTTCTAAACTATGAAAAAGAAATTGATCTAATAGTGTGAAGATAGATAATAACGAAAGAAAAATGTAACCAAATCCCGCACGCCATTCCATGTGCATGGCCCCTCGGCGTACAGATTCCATGTTCCAAATTGTTACAACATTTCGCGGCGTGTGGAGCCCCATGTCGGCGGTCATCGTCTGCCCGGTACTCCCCAACTGTGAGGGGGGTTGTCGAAGACACTGCGCAAATAGTTCGCAAATGGCTGTCGGTATCGGGGTGTACACTCAAGTGTGCTATGACTGTCCTGGAGAAATTGCCAGTAATCAAGCACCATCTTCTCATCATCGCCAAAGAGGTAGTATATGGACATGCCTTTAAACCATGTGAGAGCGTGAGTCTTCGCAGGTGGGAAATAAGTATCCTCTGGACAAAGGAGGAGCCGTGGCTCAATTGTGCGAGGCGCGATACGTAAGTAGCAGGCGAGGATCTTCTGCACTAGCAGCCATACCTCTAACGCCGATCCACATGTTAAACGGTGTTCGTCAGTATCCACGAGGTGGCAACGTGGGCAAAGGGGGGAATCCGTCATCCCAATAGCGTGCAGCCGTTGTCGTGTTACAACCTTCCCGTTCACCACCTGGTACCACGCGGCTCGTACCCGCGTGGGGTGGAACGGCTTCTGGACCGCTCTCCACACCGCCGGCCATAGGGTCGTAGGGCTCTTCCTCTCAATCACATTCCGAGGTATGGACCTTAGCAGCAGTCTGTAAACGTCTCTCGCCTTGGGAGTGCGAGTGTTGGGAAGGTCTGGGTGCGCGTAACTATATTCAAGAATAAATGCCGAGAGGTGCGAGAGTGAAGGTGTAATGTGCGCAACCGTGACAGGTGGCAGAAGAGACGCCGGCAGCAATTCCTCTAACAGACGTCCCGTAAGGGAAGCATCTTTGTGGGTCCACAATTTCATCATTGTGCACAAGTATAACGCTGTAGATCTTGCTCGTACATTTATAAGTCCCAGTCCGCCATCACGCGGAGGGAGGGTGAGTGTTTCGTAGCGGACTTTGAATAGGTGTCCGGCGGTAAGGTAATATCCAAACGCTGCTTGCAGTCTGTGTGCTATCGCTGTCGATATCGCTAGGACCTGGGCCATGTGGATCATCTTAGTCGCCACGTGAAGGTTGAGGTATTCCACACGCTGTAGGAGGTCCATCCGCCGAAGTAAGTTCCGGCGAATTTCTGTGCGTATGGCCTGTAGTAATCGTGCATAGTTCATTGCAGCCGTGCGGCGCACATCCTGTGTAAATGTTATGCCCAGGAACCGGATCTTGTGAACTAGTGGGAGTGGGGCTAAAGCGTCCTCCTGTAGACCTCTCCCAATCGGCATCGCTGCCGACTTGGCCACATTCATGAGGCTGCCCGCTGCCAATCCATAGCGAATGATCCATTGTATCACCGATCGTACCTCGTCACCAGATCGGACAAGTAATAGAAGGTTATCGGCATATATCCTGCAGTGAAAGGTGTGATCCCTCAATGACATTCCCGAGAGCCTGTTTTTCAACCCTCCGACAAGTGGTTCGAGTGCGATCGCGTAAAGGATCATGGAGAGTGGGCATCCTTGGCGAACTGACCGTCGTATCGGAAAGGGACCCGCAATCCGTCCATTCACCAGTACACGGGATGCAGCTCCACGGAAAAGGCGCTGAAAGATGTCGAGAAAGTCAGGCGGGAAGCCCATACGGGCCATAACGGAGAGAAGGAACTTGTGGCGAACTCTGTCGAAGGCGTGGTCGAAATCAATGGAGATCAGAGCGGCTCGAAGGCGACAGGATGTGGCGACGGCTATTAAATCCCTGCATTCGCTGGTTGCCGTTTGCATGTTGGTCACTCCGCCCTGTGTCGTTTGCTCCATTGACAGGAGTAGGGGCAGAACCTGCTTTATGCGGCTGGCGAGTAGTCGGGCGAAGAGTTTATAGTCCGAGTTGAGCATTGTAATGGGCCTGTAGTCCTCGACCGTCCGACCTCTGGAAGGCTTGTGTATCGGTATAAGGAGACCTTCCACGAATGCAGGTGGCACGTGGGAACCGGGGGTCATCAGTTCTTGGTACATGCTGATCCATCGGGGCATCATTAGATCGCGGAAAGTCCGATAAAACTCGAGCGGCAGTCCGTCTGGCCCGGGAGATTTGTTGAGTGCTCCCGTGTTAAGCGCGTCCTCGATGTCGTCCCGTGTAATTCCACCTAACAGCGTCGCCGCTGCTGCATTGTCGAGGGTGTGCGACACGTGCTGCAGTATGTCGTGATCGTCCGCTTCCTCTTCCTCTGTATTCACCTCGTCGTAAAACTGGCGATAGTGATCTGCAATGGCTTCTGTAACCGCGGCCTGAGTCAGTACGACCCTACCACCCGGCAATACGAGGTCCGTGAACAGCTGCTGTCGGCGTCGGCGGCTGTCGAGCACGATGTGATGCATAGACGGGTTTTCTCCTTCCGCTCGGTCGTGACGTCGCGATCGCACGACGCCCCCCTCCAAACGTTTCCTCGTAAGAGACAATATTTGACCTTTAATTCGGCGGCTTGCCATTTGTCGGTTTGGAGATGGTGGTTGGCCGTCGAGTTCGCGAAGCATCGTGTAATAAAAGTCCAATGTGTGACGATGCCAAGCTGCGATATCTTTACCGAATTGAGTTAGCACACGCCGAAACGCTGGTTTTGCACAGTCCACCAACCATGCTAGAGTCGAAGGATATCGGGGAAGACGACGTTCGCAATCCAGCCATGTGTTGGCGATAATTCGACGGCATTCCGGGTCTTGAAGATGTGCCACATTCAGCTTCCAGGGTCCTCGGCTGCGCCATATTCGCTGCTGTTGTAGAGTGAGTGTGCATATGAAAGCGCTATGATCGGAGAAGGCAAGCGGCCAACGTTCGGCGTCCAATACTCCCGGCGCTAGAGCTCGTGAGACATAAATGCGGTCGAGGCGACTGGCCGAGTGACTAGTAAGGTATGTCGGCCCGGGACGATCACCGTGCACTGTCTCCCACGTGTCAGTGAGAAGCAGATCACGAACCAGGAGCCGAAGTTCTTGACAAGTCGAGAAGCGTGGGACTTGGTCTTTGGGGTGGAGCACACAGTTAAAGTCGCCGCCGAAGATATATTGATCGTAGCGGCTGATGAAGAGGGGGGCGATATCCTCCGAGTAGAACAGCGATCGTTCGCGGCGTTGGTCAGTTCCTGATGGAGCGTAGATGTTAATGATGCGTGTGCCCAGTGCTGTGATCGCCAGCCCCCTTCCTGACGGAAGGTAAGTCACTTCTTCGATGGCAATTCCGTCGCGCACTAGGATTGCCGTACCGCTGCCATTCCGGTCCGCCGGTGACATATGTGTCACGTAACCGTAGAAAACGGGGAGGGCCGCTATATACACTTCTTGCAACAGGGCAATGTCAACATCCGAAGAACGAAGCATCTCACGCAACAACTGGATCTTCACTGCCGTTCGTATCGTGTTGAGGTTAAGCGTGGCGATACGATATGCTTGTTGCCGAACCGCAGGTGTTAAGTTATCCATGAAGACTGGAATTGCCTATGGCGCTTCTGACTCTATTGACACCTCCGCATCCCCACAAACCTCACCTGCCGTCCTTTCTAGAGAGCCGGCGCCAATGGCGTGGGCCCTGTTGGCGTAACTTGCATGGTTTCGTCGTCGTCGCGGTCATCCGCCCACGTCGGGGAACTCAATGCAAGATCTGCTTCCCTAGCGTCCACAGGACTCGGCATGGGTGCTTGCACTCCAGAAGGTGGTGGGCAGCATCTGTCCTGCATATCGGCATGTTGCCACTGTAGGTATAAGTGGTTTGTCCTCAGTTCCGTTCGGTGGTGCCACACTGCAGCAAATGGCGGCTGCCTCTGTGGTAGCGTCGTCATTGAAGGTGGAGTCTTCGTCCTCTGGAGGCTGCGTCGCATCCCGTTCGGAAGTTGCTCTACGCCTCCGCTTCCGCCGCTTCGGGGAACGTTGCTTCCTGGAGTGTCCTTCTGTGTCAGACGACGGCAAAGATTCCCGACGTTCCGGCACAAAGGCAGCTGTAGGCACAATAAGCGAGTCTACGGCCATGCTATCGTCATGTGTGTTGTTATCCGTCGACGGGGGCGGCGGCATCGGAATTGAATCCGGAGCTTGTGGAACGGGTGTGTCGTCATCGCCCTGTATTGGAGGATGGAGCCGCGACCCAACAGTGGATGTCGGCTGTCGTGGTGAAGTGGTAGCTGTCGTGAGGGCTGCTGCATAAGTCACGGGAAGCAGCGTCGGCTGCGATGGCGGGTCTGCGTCAGCCGGCGGCAGTTGCGTGATTCGACGTTGGAGACATTCTGATCTAAGGTGTCCCTCCTTCCCACAACCAGAGCAGGTCTTTGGTTGCCCATCGTAGATGACGATGGCACGGCAGCCACCGATAGTCAGATATGAAGTTACATGTCTTTTAAGTTCTATTCGGACCTGGCGGACTCCATTCAGCACAGGATATGTCTGGAATTGCGTCCATTTTTCCGCAATATGATCATGGACCGTGCCGTAGGGGCGCAGCGCTGTCACGACGTCCTCCGCCGGTAATTCGAAAGGAAGTTCGAAAATTCTGATCGTGCGAAGTCCCATGCCAGAATAATCGACGTGTACAGTCCCCACATTGCCATCAGCATGGCAGAAACGGAGGCTCTGTTTCGTGTCCCGAAGGATCCGTTCACATGTTGCGTCGTTGATGATCTTGACATATACGATACTACTCACAATGGACAAGTGAATGCCGAGAATGTCGGTCGCCGGGATTTTAACTTCTTCTCGTAGAAATCGTTCGACTTCGAGTGCTTTGGGCCGTGCAAATTCGTTGCGGAACGTAAATTTGAGCGTCGATTTTCTGTATTGGTGCGCCATGCTGATCTATATGCTGAGTACGGCACGCGCGAAACGGCCGAGTACGATGTAAACAACACAAGCGCTCGCTCCGCGGCAGGAACACAAACAGCGCGTCCTCACCGCAGCACAGCCAAAGGCCAACTTTACCTTCCAAACTTTACAGAAGCTCTCCTGCGAATCTTGCAGAACTAGCACTCCTGAAGGATAGGATATTGCGGAGACACGGCTTAGCCACAGCCTGGGGGATGTTTCCAGAATGAGATTTTCACTCTGCAGCGGAGTGTGCGCTGATATGAAACTTCCTGGCAGATTAAAACTGTGTGCCCGACCGAGACTCGAACTCGGGACCTTTGCCTTTCGCGGGCCAGTGCTCTACCAACTGAGCTACCGAAGCACGACTCACGCCCGGTCCTCACAGCTTTACTTCTGCCAGTATCTCGTCTCCTACCTTCCAAACTTTACAGAAGCTCTCCTGCGAATCTTGCAGAACTAGCACTCCTGAAAGAAAGGATATTGCGGAGACACGGCTTAGCCACAGTAGCCACAGCCTGGGGGATGTTTCCAGAATGAGATTTTCACTCTGCAGCGGAGTGTGCGCTGATATGAAACTTCCTGGCAGATTGAAACTGTGTGCCCGACCGAGACTCGAACTCGGGACCTTTGCCTTTCGGGGGCAAGTGCTCTACCAACTGAGCTACCGAAGCACGACTCACGCCCGGTCCTCACAGCTTTACTTCTGAATGTATCTCGTCTCCTACCTTCCAAACTTCACAGAAGCTCTAGTTCTGCAAGATTCGCAGGAGAGCTGAAAGCATCTTCCGTGATGCACATTTTCTGTGCTCAAAAACGAAATAGTTTTGCTTTGCTGCTCATTCTCGAAGTTTAATTTCTCTCGCAAGAGGCAAACATCTTGCTAGCAACATATGAATGCACTGAATGAAAAAATGATGAAGAGTTTGAAAGTACGTATTAACGCCCAAATGGTTCAAATGGCTCTGGGCACTATGGGACAACATCTGAGGTCATCAGTCCGCTAGAAAGGCGAACTACTTACATCTAACTAACCTAAGGACATCACACACATCCATGCCGGAGGCAGGATTCGAACCTGCGACCGTAGCGGTCGCGCGGTTCCAGACTGAAGCGCCTAGAACCGCTCTTGGCCAATTTATGTAATAAAGCTTCATTTGGCAGATACGTAAAACACAAACATGAACAAACTGAATTAACAGAAGTTCTCAGTATGTTGGCCTCAGTTGGAAAATTTGAACATTTCATATAATTCTTCACCAGACCTATCATAGTGTAGATTCTGTATTCGTACAGGCAGTATTCGTACAGGCAAAGTTATAGAAGAAAGACGTCATGAGTGAACATTAGAGTTTAGTTTTGAATACATTATGGAGTGACAGTGAGCAATGTGTTATAAATATTTACTATCGAAAACAATCTTGATCACAACTTGTTTATTACGGTGACCAGTTTCGACCACTACTGTGGTCGTCTTCAGACCAATGAGTATGAACCTCCTTCTGCTGGAGAATCACTAACAGGCCTTGGGAGGGCAACCCATGTGCGCCCGGAGTCTGGTGCACTACACTGTAAGCCACCGCTCCTAAGGTGCCGACAGTACGAACTGTTAATAAGTAAACTCACCAAATATTATATACTTCGTCGATTAAGTTCTGTCACATTCTTATTGCTCTTCATTGGGTGGCAACAATTAATCTCGTGGTTTTGTCTTCCGTGTCGCGCACATCCCGATAACATAGACTACTATAAATAGTGGCCAAAGTGGAATCAAAACACTCGTGTCAAACCTACTTTCTGGTTGACCTATAAGAATTTTGAGTAAAAATGCGGTATTTTCGTTCAGACCATTTACAGGCCATGGGGGTGCATCAGATTTTGATGATTTGTGAATTATGTCCGTCGTATTAAACATTTAGACAACAGTCTTCAGACGCATTCGTACTTACTTCAAAGGTGACTGACGTTAACGGCATTCTAAAAACCGCAGGTAGTGATGAAAAATTTAGAACATGCGGAATATACAGGGTGTTTCAAAAATGACCGGTATATTTGAAACGGCAATAAAAACTAAACGAGCAGCGATAGAAATACACCGTTTGTTGCAATATGCTTGGGACAACAGTACATTTTCAGGCGGACAAACTTTCGAAATTACAGTAGTTACAATTTTCAACAACAGATGGCGCTGCAAGTGATGTGAAAGATATAGAAGACAACGCAGTCTGTGGGTGCGCCATTCTGTACGTCGTCTTTCTGCTGTAAGCGTGTGCTGTTCACAACGTGCAAGTGTGCTGTAGACAACATGGTTTATTCCTTAGAACAGAGGATTTTTCTGGTGTTGGAATTCCACCGCCTAGAACACAGTGTTGTTGCAACAAGACGAAGTTTTCAACGGAGGTTTAATGTAACCAAAGGACCGAAAAGCGATACAATAAAGGATCTGTTTGCAAAATTTCAACGGACTGGGAACGTGACGGATGAACGTGCTGGAAAGGTAGGGCGACTGCGTACGGCAACCACAGAGGGCAACGCGCAGCTAGTGCAGCAGGTGATCCAACAGCGGCCTCGGGTTTCCGTTCGCCGTGTTGCAGCTGCGGTCCAAATGACGCCAACGTCCACGTATCGTCTCATGCGCCAGAGTTTACACCTCTATCCATACAAAATTCAAACGCGGCAACCCGTCAGCGCCGCTACCATTGCTGCACGAGAGACATTCGCTAACGATATAGTGCACAGGATTGATGACGGCGATATGCATGTGGGCAGCATTTGGTTTACTGACGAAGCTTATTTTTACCTGGACGGCTTCGTCAATAAACAGAACTGGCGCATATGGGGAACCGAAAAGCCCCATGTTGCAGTCCCATCGTCCCTGCATCCTCAAAAAGTACTGGTCTGGGCCGCCATGTCTTCCAAAGGAATCATTGGCCATTTTTCAGATCCGAAACGATTACTGCATCACGCTATCTGGACATTCTTCGTGAATTTGTGGCGGTACAAACTGCCTTAGACGACACTGCAAACACCTCGTGGTTTATGCAAGATGGTGCCCGGCCACATCGCACGGCCGACGTCTTTAATTTCCTGAATGAATATTTCGATGATCGTATGATTGCTTTGGGCTATCCGAAACATACAGGAGGCGGCGTGGATTGGCCTCCCTATTCGCCAGACATGAACCCCTGTGACTTCTTTCTGTGGGGACACTTGAAAGACCAGGTGTACCGCCAGAATCCAGAAACAATTGAACAGCTGAAGCAGTACATCTCATCTGCATGTGAAGCCATTCCGCCAGACACGTTGTCAAAGGTTTCGGGTAATTTCATTCAGAGACTACGCCATATTATTGCTACGCATGGGGGATATGTGGAAAATATCGTAGTATAGAGTTTCCCAGACCGCAGCGCCATCTGTTGTTGAAAATTGTAACTACTGTAATTTCGAAAGTTTGTCTGCCTGAAAATGCACTGTTGTCCCAAGCATATTGCAACAAACGGTGTATTTCTATCGCTGCTCGTTTAGTTTTTATTGCCGTTTCAAATATACCGGTCATTTTTGAAACACCCTGTAGCATTGTTTCACCACTGATAAAGATGTGTGAGGGAACCGACCAGACACCAACAGTGTAGGGAAGAGAACATACAGTATATTAAAAGTTTCGATCGTGACAAACGGGAAGTTTCCTGCAAGATGGAAGTCACAGTTTACGAATGAATTGATAACCAATAGAAAAAACGGAAAAGGTGATCAGCATTGACTGGACCGCTGTGAAAACAATAAAAAAATTGTACTCCGATTTATTAAAGCGAATGACAAATAAGTTACGATTTTACACATTAAATATTCTTTAAGACTTATATTCATTGGCTGATACTGACTGGCTCCACTTACTAACAGTTTCTGTAGTCCTACATATCTGGGAGTTAATCAGAGCTGAACAGTGACAGAAAGAGCGAATGCACCACGCATTCCTCAGATGCTGCTATCCATTAAAGAGAGTATGGGGAGAGTTGTGTTTCGAAGAATTTGCGTTGTCACAAATGACGGTCGTGAGCTGACCTCGGACGAATCTTCTTATGGAAACTGCTAGCGGAAACCAGAGATGGGTATTTGGTTGTCGGAATGATAAGGATGCACAAGTGGATACGTATACTTCTGGAAAATCTTCTGATAGGAGCCTGCGCTTCACGTGGCTGGCTGGCAGATTATGACCCATGTAGCAGGAGGTAATTCTCTTGTAATGGCCACTGGGATTCATCGCCTGGGTGTAAACATCGACGCCGCGTGTTCAGGACAGGGCGAGGTACTCCGCTGAGAAACGCACTTCCGTCTGGGGAATCGATCAAGGGAACTTCCCAGTCTCTGGCGAGAGCCACAGTGGAAAATCTGGAGGTTAGATTTTGCGAAGTGCTGCTTTCGACATAGGGATCGTGTGAAGTCGTATCTGATTGACATAATTGTTATCCCGTTTACCTGAGTGACTATGCCGTAGCTTCTTTACGGGAGAATACATGAATCTAACTCAGCAAACAGAAAGCTTGACATGTTCTGTCTTGTACTGGTGTAATTTCCCCCGTAGGAGTTTGCGGACGCATATTGCTTCCACCGCGTAGGGAGAGGATTGCGGGCACACCACGTACCTCTTCTGAACGGCGGCCAATGCCCCAACGTGCACATCATCGCTGCAGAACAACTACAGCCCGTACTTTAGTTGCTGGTATCCACAGTCCGGTTAGGCGGGTAGGGAATAACTCACAGTAAATATCTTGAGTTCATTTTGCTTGTCCGTTGAACGGTTTCTGAAATTGCCAATAATGGTTTGGAAAATCTGTTCCTCACCGCCTATCAATATCGGCAAACTTTAGTCCATCTAATAAGGGACTGTTTGTCTTCTAAAGAAAGTCTAACATGCAGTCTGCCATTCTCAACATTACATGTAATATAGAATATGATATTGTGTATTTAATATTTGTACGTTCTTCTGCAATCTATGTGTTGTTTTAAAATAAACAATTTGAGATACCCACGCTGTGATTCGTTCTAGGAACATCCTGAAGGGAATGGTTGGTTGATGTTCTAAAACGAAGTAAAAGGATACTTCAAATGGTTCAATGGCTCTGAGCACTATGGGACTTAAAATCCATGGTCATCAGTCCCCTAGAACTTAGAACTGCTTAAACCTAACTAACCTAAGGACATCACACAACACCCAATCATCACGAGGCAGAGAACAAAGGATACTTCGTTTATGGAGGGAACTAAGAGTATGTTACCTATGGCAGGGTCATCTTAATCGTTTGTAGGCATGGAAATGCCACTCTGACAACATTAGGCAACCACACAAACACAAAAGTAACAAACAATACGAGACCTTACAGCGCGAGTCTTGAAATCTTGAAGCTTTCCTAGGAAAATAACTTGATTAATTGCCATTATACCTGAGTGTGAATATCATTTGTTTTTTATATGGCATTTCACCAATTGTGGGTTAATAGTGACTTTGTTAGCGGAGTGTGACATTTGGAGCAGGATAGAAAGTAGAACCGCTATTGTGCTTTTAAGGGTTTTCTGTTCGCCGTGAATTTTAAATTTGCTGCACGTTGTACTCTCTGCCCTCATAGTCGGCTGTGGCGAGTCAAGCTGATGCGAAGCGAGATGATCGAGAGTCACTCAACCACTCACCTGCTGCTCGGCTCGCAACGGGGTAACATCTCCCGGAAGCCAGCTGCGTGACCGCGTGCAGTGGTTGGGAAACCTACGGGGCGTCGCCAAAAGCAGTCGCGGGACGTGGCTGCGATGGGTGGTGGTGTGTATGATGGCTGCAGTCTTTGCTTGGAAGTGGGAACAGAGGAACTGGAGATGCGGTGACGTCAAGGAAAGCCTCTGTCTCCAGTTGTGCCGGCCGAAGTGGCCGTGCGGTTCTAGGCGCTGCAGTCTGGAACCGCGAGACCGCTACGGTCGCAGGTTCGAATCCTGCCTCGGGCATGGATGTGTGTGATGTCCTTAGGTTAGTTAGGTTTAACTAGTTCTAAGTTCTAGGCTACTAATGACCTCAGAAGTTGAGTCCCATAGTGCTCAGAGCCACTTGAACCATTCTCCAGTTGTGGGTGAGCGACTGACAAACGGAGGAGCGGCATCGTACTACAATTAAGGCGTCGGCCTCCTCTGGAACGGCGTAGAAGGCCGAAGATATCGCCGTGGCCGCAGTGGGAGATGCGTGGTAGGATCGGCAGTCAGTATGTAGACAGACAAAAAGACGAAGCGTACTGCTGATCTGGTGTTCCGCGAAGTGTGGACACTAAAGGGCCTGGAGCACGGTTGGTGCCTTTCCCGGATAGCGATTCCAGCAGATACGCAGACACTCACTCACAGAAGGTACGTATTACAAGAGGAGCACATTGTTCTCTAGTGATAACCAGTAGAAATTCTTTGCTTGAACTGATAAGAGCCGTGTTTAGTATGCAGCGAATGGGCGCAAGCGGTGCGCACAGAGTGTAACTTGTTGTCAGTGTTATTTCGTATCGAAACTGTTTGCGAAGTGTGGTGTGTCGATGATACAGTGTTTGACTGCACTGTGGGCGCGCAGCTGATTTCTCGAAGCGACAGCTATGTTAATCTGACCTGTTATGACTGTACTGTGAGTATAACCAGAACTGTACATTCTGCTCGAGAGAGGACTGCAATTGCAGTTAGTAGATCTCGTATTTGGCGTACTTGCAAGCGAACGGAAAGTCAACATTGTAGGATACTGACCTGAATTATTGTTTGTATTATGTTGCACTGCCTGGAGGCTCTTTTAATTTGGTGATTACTGAATTTTCCACGAGGGTGCTGTATATTCTGAACTGTTTGTGTTTTCATTGTGACTCCTAGTTTTGGATTTACTGCGGTAGTGTTCATTTCAAGTTATTTTATCATTGCACAGAAAAAATTTTTAGTTAATTTACTGTTCTTATATTAAGCCTCCAGGAACTACGAGTGTGCGACACATTAAATTCAGTTATATTGCTATTTTGTAACTGTCAAGGAAGTTACTTGGGGTTTAATCATAACTGTTGGTCAAAGTAAGACCACGCAGCCCGAATCCCACTACACTCCAATCCTATGCTACAACTTTCTGTCCTATACCACACTGTGGGCCCTGCATGTCAATATCTGTATTGATGTCGGGACGTAGATAGTAGTAAACTATAATTACGTAACCACCTCGCTAAATTGTGCTCTAGCTTCTAAATACAGCCTCCATTTCTTACAGTCTTACCGGAAATTAGACTTGAGAGATGAAATTCATCCAACCATTAAACTAAGCTTAATACAAAAGCAACTATTTTGAAAGTAGCGAAGTTAGTTTTTTCCACTATCATGCTAGTATACGGTGATGATGGGAGCAACAGGAAAATTTATCGACGTGCGTCCTGTTTGTTACCGAACTATTTTCGCAGTGAGTAGCATTCAACATGTTATTCAATGATGAATGGTTAATAATTCATTATGAGCCATCTCTCTGTATTTCACTAATATCCCTAATTCACTACCATTTTTGAACATCCACTACACAGTAGTTTCTTTTTTTGTTTTCTCTGAGGGCGCAAAAACAACTAGGATCATACGCGTACACACAGCGGCTGTCCTTTCCAAATAGGTAAATCTGTTACTAACATATTTTAACAAAATAAACATAATCGTGGAATAAATGTGGACTATTGACAAATGATGGAAGCCTATCACAAAAATTAAACTAATTTGTAGATATTTAAAACAAATTTTAACGGCTAAGACATACAAGATGTCCCTGGAGGAATGGTCAATCTTCGGCTGTGTGACTGGAACCACCAATGGACGCTTAAACTTCATACCGTCCTGCTATATATTCCAAATGGTTTCCAGGGTAGAGCACATGAAATGTACATTATTATTCATTCTCTGCATTATTGACTACGGTACCAGGTTTGCAGATGTACATCTGTTAGTCAACCCTGCAACATGCTTTTACGAAGTAACAATTGAAATATATGTATTTGTAATACATTCACCTTTAGGCATTATCGTACACGTCACGTTACAGCTGTTGCACAGTTCACAATAAATGTTCGAATATCTCACCATCAGCCTTACTGTATCTGTATACTCTTGAGAGAACATGTTGTGTTTCCTGTCTGAGTGGCTTGCACGTTGTCTAATGAGGGCAGCTGCGTCCATGATCCAGATTAATCAGTGTCACAAACAACAATGACAGCCACACACTGCTTGGGCTGTTACCTTTTAGAGACTCGCAGATAAGTGCAACATCACGTTTTGTAACTGTAAATATACGTATGCAGATTCATTGATTCGAAATGTAGGTGTCTGTGTGCCTGAAATAGGTTAAATCTTTAACCAGTCCTTTATAAATGCTAAGTCCTTCGATGCTGTTTTAGAAGCTGGCATGCTTTTACAACTGAAATTCAAGTTTCACAAGTTCCTTCTCGTAATCACAAGCAACTGCCATCTGATTATTCTGAAGAATCATCTTGTAATTCAGCCGCTAAATCTGACCCAGTTTGATGGGTATCCAAATCATTAGCGTCTTCTCAGAGATTTAAGTTTGTCAGTTATCCTGCTGCGTCCTCTGTTTCAATGACTTTTTTCTGCTATATTTCGGGCACGTAAAAAATACCCTCCCTCTTCGGTGTTCAGCAATGTCAAAAAAATTACAGTCTTACGCAGATTGCGGTATCAGGCTACCAGAAGGCGTTGCCTCCATCGTTTGGCCGATAGTTTGGCCTGTGGCACAAGTGGACACCTGGACATCGTGCGTCAACAAGAGCCACTCTGGTCGCAACATCAGCTGTAGATTGAGAACTAACTGGTCCAAACAGCTAAGGCTGCGGAGCATGTGGTTTCCCTACTGCCACAATAGCTCCCTTAGGACTTGTCGTTCGGCCAGTCAGTGATATTCCAGCTCGAAACTTGAGCTACGAAGTCAGTACTCAAAATGGACACATACAGGTGGGTCGGTCTGCTTCCACTGCGTCCGGCTGGGACCTTGTTCGATTTTTCTGCTGCAGGCCATTCTGCCCGTTGTAGTAACGTTGCTAGCGGCTACGGAAAACATCATAGAACGCATCCTAACTATTGTGCACTCCCTTACGACAACTAACATTTTTGGATTACATGCCTTTACCATTTTTGCGTTCGAATTAAAAGGTGAGGTCGATTTATTGTCAGACACTGTGCCTTGTTCTCAATTTTGACACATGTGCACTTCTTACAAAGAGGTATTTGAACCATTTTTGGGTGTGTCTGTGACTTTGTGGCTCACATTTCTCTGAAGCCTTCTGCAGTGCTTAAATTTTGCTGAGCGCGGCCACTTCCGCTCTCGGTTCGTGAGGCTGTTCAGGCGAAACTCGTACAGAGGCAGGACCAAGGCTTTGTATCCCGGGTTCCCATCAATCAATGGAGGATGCCAATGGTGGTCATCAAGAAATCTAACTGATCATTATATATTTGTGGTGATTTTAAGTCCACAATCAATTCCCAGTGTAACAGCGGACACTAAAAAAATGGCTCTGAGCACTATGGGACTCAACTGCTGAGGTCATTAGTCCCCTAGAACTTAGAACTAGTTAAACCTAACTAACCTAAGGACATCACAAACATCCATGCCCGAGGCAAGATTCGAACCTGCGACCGTAGCGGTCCTGCGGTTCCAGACTGCAGCGCCTTTAACCGCACGGCCACTTCGGCCGGCAACAGCGGACACTAACCGGGGTCTTACACTGAGGAGTTATTGACTAAAGTTGCTGCAGGGCGCTGTTAGTGAAAGATAGATTTATAGGATGCGTATTGCCAACCACCCCTCGATTATCCGTATGACAGTTGCTAGTTTTAAATGAGCCATTTCACTCATACAGGTACAGTTGCTCGAATTTTCAGATTGTTAGTGTAACCGAAAGAAAGCAGGTGTTGACATATGTGAAAATTACCTAGCTATCAGTTTAATAAGTCACGGCTGCAAAATACTAACGCGAATTCTTTACAGACGAATGGAAAAACTAGTAGAAGCGGACCTCGGGGAAGATCAGAAGGTGGCAAGGGTAAAATACAGGGAGCGAAAGCTATTTACAATTTGTACAGAAACCAGATGGCAGTTATAAGACTCGAGGGGTATGAAAGGGAAGCAGTGGTTGGGAAGGGAGTGAGACAGGGTTTTAGTCTCACCCAGATGTTATTCAATCTTTATATTGAGCAAGCAGTGAAGGAAACAAAAGAAAATTTCGGAGTAGGTACTAAAGTCCATGGAGAAGAAATAAAAACTTTGAGGTTCGCTGACGACATTGTAATTCTGTCACAGACAGCAAAGGACTTGGAAGAGCAGTTGAACGGAATGGATAGTGCCTTGGAAGGAGGGTATAAGATGAACATCAACAAAAGCAGCTCGAGGAAAATGGAATGTAGTCGAATTAAGTCGGGTGATGCTGAGGGAATCAGATCAGGAAATGAGACACTTAAAGTAGATAAGGAGTTTTGCTATTTGGGGAGCAAAATAACTGATGATGGCCGCAGTAGAGAGGATATAAAATGTAGACTGGCAATGGCAAGGGAAGCGTTTCTGAGGAAGAGAAATTTGTTAACATCGAGTATAGATTTAAGTGTCAGGAAGTCATTTCTGAAAGTATTTGTATGGAGCGTAGCCATGTATGGAAGTGAAACATGCACGATAAATAGTTTGGACAAGAAGAGAATAGGAGCTTTTGAAATGCGGTGCTACAGAAGAATGCTGAAGATTAGATGGGTAGATTACATAACTAATGAGGAAGTATTGAACAGGATTGGGGAGATGAGAAGTTGGCGGCACTACTTGACTAGAAGAAGGGATCGGTTGGTAGGACATGTGTTTAGGCATCAAGGGATCACCAATTTAGTTTTGGAGGGCAGCGTGGAGGGTAAAAATCGTAGAGGGAGACCAAGAGCTGAATATACTCAGCAGATTAAGAAGGATGTAGGTTGCGGTAGGTACTGGGAGATGAAGAGGTTTGCACTGGATAGAGTAGCATGGAGAGCTGCATCAAACCAGTCTCAGGACTGAGGACCACAACAACAACAACAGTGTAACCGCCAATTTCCAAAAGTATTTAGAACAAATCATTGAAGTCATTCCTCACTGTGTTAATTACTTGTATACTATTACCGTTACAAGGTCGTTCTAACATTCTGCGTGGTGTCGGTTGGTTCTAAGTCGTGTCTCCCTACCACTTTCGCGCAACGACGCTCTGAGCGTGTTTTTTAGGGAATTGACAAGTTTGAACCTGTGACCTGTTGCTGGTAAGGAGACGCCAGACCACACATGACATGTACAGGTCAGAAGAGTTCAGTGAGACTAGCTATGATATAACCAAATACTTAATGATTTCAAAGTCAGCTCCACTGCACTCCCTGTAAAAGAATCTTAACACTAACTAAATTTAGTGGAAGGGGTTTAAGGCTTTCCTATTTTTTTCTACTCACAAAACATTGTTTATAAATTGCACCATTGATAAAAGGAAATGTTTTAATACAGGATGATAAAAACCAACTGCGTTCAACAAAAATTTGAACGAATATTCCCTGAATGGGTTTGCAAGTTCTACAATGGATCGAAGGATGACCTATGGCATATCACATCTATAATCTAGGTTTAAATTAAGTTCCATAAAAGAGAAAACTATCAAAATGGTCTACAGTGACCCTCAATTATCTTTAATTACTTATCTATCTCGTAAATAACAGTGGCTGCTGTGGCTTCTCAATATTTATACAACAGAAAAATCATCGCGTTTCAGATTTTTACTTCACGTAGTAAATGTGAATACCATGAGCTTTAATTGACGATCGACACTAGTATTACGCAAAACGGGGGTGTAACAGATGAGACTTCTGCAGTTCTGAGTAAAGCTTTATGCGCTGTTATGCGGCATCGCGTGCGTTCATTACCTTGTCGTTGGTTAGACAGCGGCAGGGGGCAGCGGGCGGCGCAGCTCCATACAGCTCGCCGTCTTGGAAGCAACTCTTCCCTAACTTCTCCTTACTACAATTTACCGAAGTTGGTTTAAAAAAAACTATCTGGCTGTGTTTTCATCTGACCAATCAGGGTCTCAATGTTAAGCTCCGCCTACAAAAATTCTGTCTATCAAATGGAAACGTTATACTTTTCGTGGTTTGGCAATGTTTTTAACGTTTGCAACGTAACAGAGACGCGAAAAAGTCTCACGCTAAAACTTGCAGCTGGTGTGGCCCTTTTAGTGTTATCGTAAGATCTATACTGTTCTTCTGGAAGGCTCTATCTTTTAAAATGGGCTGGGGGATGGTCCTGGCGGTTGTCTGGCGACGTGAGTGTCCGTCCCTTATCGTAGGGCCTTGTAACTTAACACGATTCTGCTCTCGGCTTCTGTTCTCGTTTCTCCCCTCGGAACTGCGTCTGTTTCACGGTGGGAAGGTATGACATGCATTTAGGCGTTCTTGTGTTAGTCTGTGGTATTCCATTTGCTCACTCGTTAATCGTATTACTTTGGTTAATTAAATGTCATGATTTATTCGGAGCTGTGTGACATACTGCTGGATTTGCTTATCATGTCAGGGTTTTCATGGAAGATGTTGGATTTGCCTGACACCTTACATCGTTGTACACGGAACACTGGAGAATAGGGATTACCTGTATAGACGTTGCAGGGAAATGGTTCAAGCTTGCGAGAATATTGATTATCTTTTTAAACGTTTTCTGGAAAATGGTTCACACCGCAGTTGGAAAAATACAATCTCCGTGCCCCAGCGTAAGACACATGCTGCGTATTCTGTCACAAACGCATTACGCCTCCACGCAGAAAAGTCGAAATGATCATAAACATGATGGCCCTTATTAATTTTGGCTGACGTGTCAACCCCTTAAAGTCCTTTGTAACTGTAAACACTTGTAGTAATTCCCATGTGGCGCGGTTCGCTCACACTATACAACAGCTGCGCAAGAGAGACGTCAAACTATCGTGGTCGGGGCCTGTCAATCGTCTTTTTAGCACCTTAACGTCCGGCTTTACATGTCCCCGTATCAGATGCTATGAACGCCAGGCCAGCCATTGATTCTGGCCACAGGTGCTGTCCAGTTAGGCGTTGCACGCGGTTTTGTCCCATAGGTTACCAGACGGTCTACAGCGCTAAATTGCCTTCGCCTCCGAAACTTTAAATATTGTGCAGCTCGACTACTCTCAAACAGAAATCATTTTTGGGCTGAATAAATTTGATGTGTATGTCGATGGCAGCCAACTCTGCCTATTGACGGACCACTTATCTCATTGTTTGGGCATCGTTTTAACCTACTGCATAACATAGTGCAACATCTGCACTGCTGGGAATTGTTCTTAAGAGGGTACCACTACGAAATCCACTTTCACCCCACCTCTCAACACATCAACCCAGAGGCACTGTCGCACCTACCTCTCGGTCCATATGTGAAATTTGTTTGCTACGGAACAGTTTGTTTTACGTTGGGTCAGCAACTAGAAACAACCATGGACGAAATCCCACTGACGCCACCGTAAGTAGCCTTGGCGTGATCCCTATTATGACGACGGCTTTATTAATAGTCCATATATGGAGACCAGCAGATGTTTTATACAGCAATCCCAGCTTTTCAGAAGTACTTGACCTTGCACTATCAACACAACGCCATACTCAGTGTCTTGACATTGGCCAAGAGGAACTGTGATTGATTGTCATTATGGTCCTGGCCAGGTACTGCATCCTCCAGCTCATTCATTCGGGGATGAAGCGGCATTGGCTAGGCAGCGTATCTACTGGCCAAATATTAATGCTGATCTTAAAATGATGTGCTGTACATACCGTACCTGTGCATAGAACCACGATTTTCTCGTGGCCTTGTCCTAACCACCTATGGTGAAATGTCCATGTCGATTGTGTTGGGGTATTTCAGGCTGATGGTGAACGGCACTCAAGCTTCCCATTCATGGTGAACATGAGGTCCACCATGACACCTGCTACTGTCCTTGATCCTTAGAGAGTTTTCGTATTGAGGGACCAATCTCGGCCCTAGTGTTGAACAATAAGGCTGTAAGTTACATCGAGCCGGTTCCAGGCTTTCTATCACCGCAATGGCATTGACCATATGAACAACGTCCCTTCTCAACCCACCGTCAACATGGAGGCTGAGGTGAGCATTCACATCTTCAGGACCCACATGCGGAAAGCCTTGCAGATGTCATTGATTCAGGATGCCTTGAACAATTTTCTCATGATATATGCGTCACACCTCTCTACCTATCAACATGAACAGGGTGAACCGTTGTGTGGATGCTGACGTTGTACCCCATTATGCCTCCTGTGTCACATGTAGTGTGCTAATTGTCTAAATAGGCACCTCTGTGTACTGCAAACCTTTGTCACGGCATGCATGAGTGGCTAACGTCCACAGTGGATACTAGGGATTGTCGTAGCCTAGCGAAAATGTAAAATGTTGGTAATCATGGTCAGGAACATCTGCGTCAACCGCCATGGCACCAAGTTCTGTCCGTGCCCACAGTTCAAATGGTGCTGCCACTCTCATCACTGTCACCAACCCCCACACTGGACACCAGGCTCTCCACCAGCTAGGTCTCTTGCCCTTTCCATGTGCCTCCTGCCACTCAGTCGAACCTTATCTCCAATGCTCCTGCATGCATGAGGGTTTCACGGTTTGCATGTCCATGGAAACAGAATCATTCCCGCAAACACAGCCTTCCCTCTGCCTGGAGGTGTGCGGGCAGTCCTCTGCCAAGGGTGCACTGCTGCCTCCTCCACCTCTACAGCCCTTGCCTGTGTATCCTTGTGGGGTAGACAATGTGCAGATGGTGGCACATCCGCTGGCAGAGGATTATGTTGCTCTGATCGCTCCCACCCTTAACACTGCCATGGACAAGGGAATTTTTGGCCCAACATGCCAATGAAAGTAATAACCCTGCCAGCAGATGATATGGACAGCAGCTTGGAACCATGAAGCTCAGGAGTTAGGTACACAACCAGAGGTGCAGAAGGCCTGTCACATGGTCTCAGTGAGCTGAGATGGCTCAGTCATAAATAGTCCCGCCATAGGTAAATACCTATCACTCGTAGTTGCTTTAAGTGTACCAATCCTGCTGTGGACTTGGTCTTTCTGGATACAATATTGGTATTTTTACAGTGTTCCATTAACATTTAATTTACAGACGGTATGTTTGTACCAGATGTGGACGCAAAAATCACTTTATTGGATGACAAGTTATTGATATCTACACGTACTTGGACACAGCATCTTGATATACTGGAAAGACCTACAAAATTTTGATGAAACTTGGGTCACAACTGACTTAAATAAATCTAAATTGGGATACAATGAGGCAGCTTATCTTGGACAAATCAGAACGCCATGTGTAATTATCCTGACAACATTAAGTGATGTCACAAATTTTCTTGTTCCTGTATCTGGGAAGCTACTGAAAGATTTTCTTCCGCTTGTACCCTTCTATAACAGGTATATTCCAAATCAATACTAAAAAATGAAGCCTTTGGCAACTGCATCAGTAGCATGCAGAATTCTGCTGGTCCAGGGAAAGCTAACGAGATTTTGAAAAGATCAAACAAGCTTTTAATATTGCAAAAGTAATGTATCAACAAAAAATAAATCAGGATTTTGCTCATGAAGGATGTATCCGATATTTCTCTGAGGGCATGGCTGTTTCAGATGCGGCCAAATTGATAGTTTGTACTATATGTTGTGCTATCAGTGTTCGCAAAAATTATGAGAGATTGTAGTCCACAACTGCACCTGACACATTAGCTGCAGTATAGGCCTTGAAGAGATCCAACCGTTACCTACATGGTCACCATACCAATGTGTATTGTGATCACCAGCGCCTTAATTTCCCTACTGCGTTGGAAAATATTCCATGCAAGTCTAGTAAACTTGGTCATTATCTTTGCAGATTCCAAGATTGTACTTGTCAGTGGCAATATATTGTATTGGCAGATGACTTATAGAGACTACGTGAAGGACTGCAAAATGAAACACATTTTAACTATCAGATACGTGACATTCATGTGTTTTTTATGAAGGGTGCGACTGACAGGAAGTACTTCTTGACTATTTGCAAAAATATGGGACATATGCCTGATCGTAATTTCACTTGACTAGAAGTGAAAGAAGAACTGTAGAATGACACAAATGAAGCATTTGCTGTAAAAACCATAATGTAGTGTTATTCTTCATATCCTTAATCTGATACTTGGTGTGTCTGTGTACCTGCTGAGTCAGAAATAAACTCGTCTCCATTGCATGGGACCACTTTGTAGCAGTTAAGTATGCAAAAACTCTTGCTTAATACAGGGTGATTCAAAAAGAATACCACAACTTTAAAAATGTGTATTTAATGAAAGAAACATAATATAACCTTCTGTTATACATCATTACAAAGAGTATTTAAAAAGGTTTTTTTCACTCAAAAACAAGTTCAGAGATGTTCAATATGGCCCCCTCCAGACACACGAGCACTATCAACCCGATACTCCAACTCGTTCCACACTCTCTGTAGCATATCAGGCGTAACAGTTTGGATAGCTGATGTTATTTCTCGTTTCAAATCATCAATGGTGGCTGGGAGAGGTGGCCGAAACACCATATCCTTAACATACCCCCATAAGAAAAAATCGCAGGGGGTAAGATCAGGGCTTCTTGGAGGCCAGTGATGAAGTGCTCTGTCACGGGCTGCCTGGCTTCCGATCCATCGCCTCGGGTAGTTGACGTTCAGGTAGTTACGGACAGTTAAGTGCCAATGTGGTGGCGCTCCATCCTGCTGAAATATGAATTGTTGTGCTTCTTGTTCGAGCTGAGGGAACAGCCAATTCTCTAACATCTCCAGATACTGTGGTCCAGTTACAGTAGCACCTTCGAAGAAAAAGGGACCAAAAACTTTATTGGCTGAAATGGCACAGAAAACGTTCACCTTAGGCGAGTCACGTTCATACTGAGTTGTTTCCCGCGGATTCTCAGTGCCCCATATACAGACATTGTGACGGTTGACTTTCCCGTTAGTGTGGAAAGTTGCTTCATCACTAAACACAATCTTTGAAACGAAAGATTCATCTGTTTCCATTTGAGCAAGGATAAAATCACAGAAATCGATTCTTTTAATCTTATCAGCTGCAGACAGTGCTTGAACCAATTTCAGACGATAAGGTTTCATAACTAACCTTTTTCGTAGGACTCTCCATACAGTTGATTTTGGAATTTGCAGCTCTCTGCTAGCTCTGCGAGTCGATTTTCCTGGGCTGCGAACAAATGCTTGCTGGATGCGTGCTACATTTTCATCACTCGTTCTCGGCCGTCCAGAACTTTTCCCTTTGCACAAACACCCATTCTCTGTAAACTGTTTATACCAACGTTTAATACACCACCTATCAGGAGGTTTAACACCATACTTCGTTCGAAATGCACGCTGAACAACTGTCGTCGATTCCCTTCTGCCGTACTCAATAACACAAAAAGATTTCTGTTGAGCGGTCGCCATCTTAGCATCAACTGACGCTGACGCCTAGTCAACAGCGCCTCAAGAGAACAAATGTACAACTAAATGAAACTTTATAGCTCCCTTAATTCGCCGACAGATAGTGCTTAGCTCTGCCTTTTGTCGTTGCAGAGTTTTAAATTCCTAAAGTTGTGGTGTTCTTTTTGAATCACCCTGTACTATTAATCCAATAACTTAAAATACAGGATAGGAGCACTTGCAGACTTGTCTGTAGTGCCAGAAAGAATGTATGGAAGAAGAGTGAGCTACATCCTATCCAACGTACAAAAACATTAAAGTTAGTAGCTATTAACATCTGTCGACCAGTACCTAAAGGTAGAACAGTAGTGACATTTGATAATTTTCCTAAGCATTTATGACTATGAGCAGCGTGTACTGATGCTAGGAAACTGGTCGTTATAAATGTTCAAAATGATTACGGAGCTAGGTTTGGATTGCATGAATCAGTTGTTTCAGACATAAGCAGTGCTTTCACGTGTAATACGTGGAAGGCCTTTCGGGAAGAAAAAGGGATAATGCAAATATTAGTATCTGAATGTCAACCTAAACCGAACATTGCAGTGACTAACATGAGTAGGGGTGCCTCCTCTTTCCTAAATCCAAACCGATCATCATCTATCACATTCTCAGTTTTCTTTTCCATTCTTCTGTATATTACTCTTTCAGCAGCTTGGACGTATGAGCTCTTTAAATGACTGAGCGATAATTCTCGCACTTGCCGCCTGCTGTTGTCTTCGGAATTTTGTGGATGATATATATCCGAAAGTCGGATGGTATATCGCTAGACTCATTCATTCTCAACACCAACGTGAGTAGTTGTTTCGTTCCCACTTACCCCAATGACTTTAAAAGTTGTGATGAAATGTTATCTATCCCTTCTGCCTTAATTGACCTAAAATCTAACAAAGCTCTTCTAAATTCTGTTTGTAATACTGTATCCCCTTTATCCTCCAAATCAAATCACGTGTCTTCTTCTGTCACATAAAACAAGTCTTACCCAAGACTTCAATGTACTTTTTGCACCTATTCGCTGTCTGAATTTAACAGTGCAGTCCTCATTGCACTTTTTAATGTTACCATTGTTCCTTTTAATTTCACCGACGGCTAGTTTGACTTATCTATATGCTGAGCCAGATCTTTCAACAGTCACTTCCTTTTCGATTTCTTCACGTTTTTCATGCAGCCATTTCGCCTTAGCTTCCCTGCACTTCCTATTTATTTCACTCATAAATGACTTGTAGTTCTGAAATACTGAAATTCACTGAAGATTTTTGTACTTCCGTCTTTCATCGATCAAGTGAAGTATTTCTTCTGTTACTCATGGTTTCTTCACAGTTACCTTACTTGTACTTTTGTTTTTGTTTCCAACATCTATCATTACTCTTTTTAGATATGTTCATTCCCCTTCAGCTTAACAGCCTACCGAGCTATTCCTTATCGCAATATCTGTATCGTTAGACAACTTCAAACATACGTCTTTATTCCTTAGTACTTCCATATACCACTTCTTTACCTATTCATTCTTTCTGTCTAGTCTCTTAAGCTTCAGACTGCTCTTTACTAAATTGTGATCCGAGTCTATGTCCGCTCCTAGGTACGCCTTACAACGCAGTGTCTGACATCGGAATCTCTTCAACACGCCATAATGTAACTGAAATTTTCCTGCACCTCTTGGCCTTTTCCTAGTATACCTCGTCCTCTTGAGGTACTTTGTTAGAGTATTGGCTATTACTAGCGGAAATTTATTGCCGAAATCAGTTAGTTTCTCCACTCTCATTCTTACTACCAAATCCATATTCTCCAGTAACCCTTTCTGCCACTACTTCCTCTTTAACCACATTCCCGTCCCCCATGACTTTTAGACTTTCATCTCACTTTGCGTACAGAATTATCCGTTCAATATCCTCGTATACTTCCTCTATCTCTTCATCTTCAGTTTGCAACGATAGCGAGTATACGTGAACTGTCGTTATTGGTGTTAGTTGCTGTAGCTTCTGATGAAAAGAATACTATGTCTGAATTGTTCACGGTAACACACCCTTCGTTCCACCTTGGTATTCATAACGAATCCTACTGCCGTTATACAATTTTCCGGTGCTGTTGATATTATAGTGTACCCATCTGACCAGGAATCCTTGCATTCTTTCTGTTTCACTTTACTTAACCCACTTGTCTACACTGAGCGCCTGCACTTCCTATTTCAAGTTTTCTAGTTCCCCTTACCACTTTCAACGACCGACAATTCACACCCCTACCCGTGATACGTCTTTTCCTCATAGTCACCTATCACTTCGCAGTTCACTCTACGAAGTCCGAATGGGGCCTTTCGGAATCTTTTGACAATGGAGAGATCATCATGACACTTTTTGAAATACAGGCCACATGTTCTGTGGTTACACATTCTGTGTCTTTAAGGCGGTGTTTTCGATTGCCCTCTACATCCTAATGGCGTTGATTATAGCTGATTCTTTCACCTTTTAGGGGCTGTTTCCCACCCCAAGGACATGAGAGTGGCCTGAACTTCTGTCGGCTTTCCACCCTCTTTGACAAGGACATTAGCCGAATAAGGGTGACTTCTTATGCCAGAAGTCTTTGTCCGCCAATTATGATGATTTTAATTCAAAATTTAAGCGCTGGCGGCATTCTAACACGGGACCGATGACGTTTTGATTACTGATGGCAGACGCTAGTCCTGTAGCATGGGTACACACGAGGTGACAATATACCAGACAGTGGAATCATAGTACAAAGTTAAGGATGGGCCATCTCTAACAATGGAGTCCTGGATCTAGCGTTGGTAGAACTCATGGAGAAGGAAATCACAATGTGTCCAATATGTATCAGTGGGTGGATATCACAGGAAACTGGTCCTGCTGACAATTATAAACATAAGCTACCCTTCTCCAGAAGAGGAAATTAAAACAGGATTACTTCAATGTTACGGCTATAAAGTAAATTGACGGATAGGTGGGAGCTCGGTTTCAAAAATTAATTGGATTGTGGCTGACCTCAGTAGCACACCGATATGAAAACACAACATGAATCAGCGGAACGGAATACTGCAATCTGACGGTCTTAACCACGTCATTAAAAATCGAGTTCTTGAATACTCCAGACTTGGCAGAGGAAGGAGAAAGGCAGAAAGACAAAACTCATACGCATAACAGACCTATGAATCAGTCCCACATAATGGTTAGACGCCGGATAGTAGCACTTATTTCAAAATATTATGAATGTTAATATTTCTGCAACTTGAAAACGAAATTGCAAATTCATAAAATACGTATTAAGAGATAAAGTGCAATGTATGGGTTAAGCTCGAGTACTAACTTGCATTCTCACTGAAACGTAAATCATGTAAAATTATTCATTACTTGAAATTGTAAATATCATATACAGAAAAGGAGAGAATAATAACTGGGCATTGATAGGCGGTGGAGTTACACACCCACACCCACCCACACCCACACCCACACCCACTTATATATATATATATATATATATATATATATATATATCCCATTTATCTTGACCATCCTAAATAACTGTTGGTCCACATGCAAATTACAAAATCTTTCAAGCAAAAGCACTGTACCATTCACTGAAACAGAACGTTATTAATTACGTAACACAACACTGACGATGACGCCCCCAGCGCTTAGTGCAGGTACTCAGGGTAATTGAACACATCCACGTGCAGACGTTGTCACAGGACAAATATAAACGTAAGTAGAATGCACACCCGTCATTCCGTCAACCATCGTCAGCTGAAGATTTGTGTGAGTGGAACATACACCAAAGAAGAGAAGGTAGAAATGCTACTCATCTATAGGGAATGTAAGTTACCGGAACAGTAAATGCAATACTGTTTTCGTATGTACGGGTACATTTAATACAGTAGTTTAGTCCTTTCAAATACTATTGTGTAAAGTAGGCATACAGTAAAGACTGTCCTTCCTACAAACTGCATCGACATGAAGTTTCTTTTATTGTTGTTGTTGAAGGTAGGCGAAATGCTACGCAGGCAGCGGAACTGTACAGAGAGCGGTATCCTGACAAGAACCCATCTTCCCGGCGGATGTTTTCTCGTCTTGTTGCGACGCTGCAGGAAACGGGAAGTTTCAACCCACAAGAACGCAGTCGTCGTAGGACTAGCACAGACGAAGCTGCCGAAGTTACTGTTCTCGCCTCCGTTGCTGTGAATCCACATGTGACCACAAGACAGCTTGAACACGAGATAGGAATTCCTATTTACCGATGAATTTTCTTTCTCAAACAAAAGACAGTTAAATACCAGGATCATGCGTTATTGGTGCAGGGTCAACCCATGATGGTTGAGACAAGTGGAACATCAGCGTCAATGGAGAGTTAACGTCTGGTGTGGGATGCTTGGCCGGCCGAGGTGGCCGTGCGGTTCTAGGCGCTGCAGTCAGGAAGCGCGGGACTGCCACGGTCGCAGGTTCGAATCCTGCCTCGGGCATGGATGTGTGTGATGTCCTTCGGTTGGTTAGGTTTAAGTAGTTCTAAGTTCTAAGGGACTGATGACCTAAGATGTTAAGTCCCATAGTGCTCAGAGCCATTTGAACCATTTAGGATGCTTGGTTGTACAATTATTGGCCCTTATTTCATCAATGGTAGTCTAAACCGTACAGCGTATGCCAGCTTCCGCAGACGAATACCTCCTATTCTTCTGGATGAAGTACCACTAACAACCAGAATGCTTCTGTTGTATCAACACGATGGATTTGCAGCACATAATGCCTTGCGTGCACGTCGTGTTCTGAACCGAAGGTATCCTGCCAAATGGATTGGTTTGGGAGGAACAGTTACTTGGCCTGCTAGGTCTCCTGATTTAAATCCTCTGGACGTTTTTCTTTGGGAATGCATTAAAGACATTTTCTATCTCGATATTCCAACAACTCCAGAGGACATACAAGAACTTATCGTGCTTGCTTGTAATTCTCTTCAGCAGCCGACACTGGAAGCAGTAAATAATTATTTCACTCAACGAGTCAACCATTGTATCGGTACATAGGGTTAACACTTTCAGCACCTTTTAATGTTCTACTCCTGGGCAATGGTCCAGGAGAGTCAGTCAATTTTGTGTTACATTTTTACTAGGTCTTAATTTTTTTTCTGAAAACTCCAGCAAGTGACGAGTTTCTGATCCCTGGCTCTAATTCAATGTTGTGTTATGTAATTAATAACGTCGTGTTTCAGTGAATGGTACACTGTGATACATTTTTGAATAGGTCTATAAGAGAGGAAATGAATTACCGAATAAAAAATACAGGATGCCACTTAAAAAAGTCATACTACTATTCATATCTTCGTAAAAAGCAAAGCTGCAACGAAAGCAATAATGGTGATTGATTAACCCTGACGCCTAAAGAATATTTGCTTGAAACATTTTGTAATTTGAAACTGGACAGTTACTTATGGTGAGGAAGATAAATGGGACACACACACACATACATATACACACACAGGAAAGTGCCACAGGAAAATACCATTATTTTATATGCGACGTTCGGAGCGACATCTCTGGTAGTGGTGTCGAACCTGAAATCAATGTTCTTTTGCACAGTGTGTAGATAAACAGTGCGACAGTTGACTGTTTTGTTTTGTCAGTTGCAGTTGCAGTTTAAAATGAGTGCAAATTATCTGAAATATCAAGCGGTAGTGTTCCCTGTAAATCATCCAAAAAGGACCAAAGCTTTCATATAGAGCTGCTGCTAAAATTCTTAGAAAGTCAAAGACATTCGTGGCGAGGTAGGTCAAACGATATTTAGAGGTTGGATAATGTACCAGAGACAGGGCTCAGGTGCCAAGCTATTAACGATAATGGCGGCAATTGGATTAACGCTTAGGCAATTGTGCAATTAGTAATGACGTATATACATTCACGTAAACATAAAGGGTGGTCCATTGATCATGACCGGGTCCAATATCTCACGAAATAAGCGTCAAACGAAAAAACTACAAGGAACGAAACTTGTCTAGCTTGAAGGGGGAAACCAGATGGCGCTATGGTTGGCCCGCTAGATGGTGCTGCCATAGGTCAAGCGGATATCAACTGTGTTTTTTTAAATAGGAACCCCCAATTATTATTGCATATTCGTGCAGTACGTAAAGAAATATGAATGTTTCAGTTGGACCACTTTTTTCGCTTTGTGTTGGATGGCGCTGTAATAGTCACAAACACACGTCTCACAATTTTAGACGCACAGTTGGTAACAGGTAGGTTTTCTAATTAAAATACAGAACGTAGGTACGTTTGAACATTTTATTTCGGTTGTTCCAATGTGATACATGTATCTTTATGATCTTATCATTTCAGTGAACGCATGCTGTTACAGCGTGATTACCAGTAAATACCACATTAATGCAATAAATGCTCAAAATGATGTCCGTCAACCGCAATGCATTTGGCAATACGTGATACGACATTCCTCTCAACAGCGAGTATTTCACCTTCCGTAATGTTCGCAAATGCATTGACAGTGCGCTGACGCATATTGTTAAGCGTTGTCGGTGGGTCATGATAGGAAATATACTTAAACTTTCCCCACAGAAAGAATTCCGGGGACGTCAGATCCGGTAAACGTGCGGGCCATGGTACGGTGTTTCGACGACCAATCCACCTGTCATGAAATATGCTATTCTATACCGCTTCAACCGCACGCCATTCTGTCATGCAGTGAAACATCTTGTAGTAACATGGGTAGAACATTACGTAGGAAATCAGCATACATTGCACCATTTAGACTGCCATCGATAAAATGGGGGCCAATTATCCTTCCTCCCATAATGCCGCACCATACATTAACCCGACAAAGTCCCTGATGTTCCACTTGTCGCAGCCATCGTGGATTTTCCGTTGCCCAATAGTGCATATTATGTCGGTTTACGTTACCGCTGTTGGTGAATGACGCTTCGTCGCTAAATAGAACGTGTGCAAAAAATCTGTCATTGTCCCGCAATTTCTCTTGTGTGCAGTGTCAGAACTGTACACTACGCTCAAAGTCGTCGCCATGCAATTCCTGGTGCATAGAAATATGGTACGGGTGCAATCGATGTTGTTGTAGTATTCTCAGCACCGACGTTTTTGAGATTCCTGATTCTCGGGCAATTTCTCTGCTACTGATGTGCGGATTAGCCGCGACAGCAGCTAAACACCTACTTGGGCATTATCATTTGTTGCAGGTCGTGGTCGACGTTTCACATGTGGCTGAACGCTTCCTGTTTCCTTAAATAACGTAACTATCCGGCGAACGGTCCGGACACTTGGATGATATCGTCCAGGATACGGAGCAGCATACATAACACACGCCCGTTGGGCATTTTGATCACAATAGCCATACATCAACATGATATCGACCTTTTCCGCATTTGGTAAACAGTCCATTTTAACGCGGGTAATGCATCACGAAGCAAATACCGTCCGCACTGGCGGAATGTTACGTGATACCACGTACATATACGTTTGTAACTATTACAGTGCCATCTGCCACAAAGCGAAAAAAGTGGTTCAACTAAAAGATTCATATTTCTTTGCGTACTACACGAATATGTAAAAAAATGGGGGTTCCTATTTAAAAAAACGCAGTTGATATCCGTTTGACCTATGGCAGCGCCATCTAGCGGGCCAACCATAGCGCGATCTGGTTTCCCCCTTCAAGCTAGACGAGTTTCGTTTTTTGTAGTTTTTTCGTTTGATGCTTATTTCGTGAGATATTTGGCCCGGTCAATATCAATGGACCACCCTGTATATGTTGTTTCGCTGCCATTACCGGTGTAAAAGTACGCCATTCCACTTCGCTCATCTGATGCTGATTAGTTACAAGAGACCACCCATTTAATGATGCTAATCTAGCCTCCTGCACCACAAAATCCGTTTATAGAGAAGCCGCATTGTAGGCAGATGAAGTGCATGTGTAGTAACTGTGTGGAGTTTGAGAGATGTTCACCTCCAGTTATTGGTCTGACAAAAGGAGATACTCTGTAAATAAGTTTATAATCCAGATTTTTATAATCCAAAGAAAGGCAGTTTACGGAACCAGAAATGGCTGGTGATCGTAATGTTGTGCAAAACGCTATTCATTCACTAAAAGAGATGTGTTTTTTCCTTCTGATCAGTGGTTATGGCGTCCTTTGTTTCGCAACTGTCGCGAAGTACAATCACAGCGCAGCACCTCCGTACCATGCACAGCTGCAATAAATTCGGAGAACGGACGAATCAGCATGGCAATGCCATGCCTGCTGCGACCAGCTGGTGCCACCTGCGAGATAGATCAGGTGCGCAGGTCCTGCTTGGTATCAGCGAAAGCCGAGAACATGAGAACCTAGTTGGCATCGTGCCTATTGGGATTTCCTGGATCAATCAGAAGACAAACGGGTCTCTTGGATAACACCCACACCTTCGCTGCGTGTGCTGGAGAGATGAACACCAGGAAGCAAGTTCACTTTCCGGATCTTCTGTGTACATCTGTTGACGTGCTGGACGATTGGCATTTTGTCATGCACAGAGGAGCTCGCAGGGGATCCTGAATGCATGTAGCAATCGATTGCTGGTACTGTGATAGTCGTATTGAACATGTCTCCAAAATTATTTCATCTTTCCTTCAGGAGGAGCACAAGAGGAGCACAGATGATGTATGTTAAATAGAATTAGAGGTAGAAAATAGGACGTGGGTAAACAAAGTTCCCTGAAAGGAAAATATTTATCGGTGGACTATGTGACGGTGTTTTGCGATAGCAACGAGCCTACTGCTTACTCTAAGGCTGCAGCCGAGCAGGTGCATTTTCACTTTGTGCAGCCCCAAACGGCCCTCAGTTTTCAAGTTAAGCACAGTACACGAAGGCCTAAAGCCTACCGCTTAACGGCTAACGCCTGACAAATGACGCCTGACGCCTAAAGATAGTGTCGTCTTGCGCCTCGAGCGAGCAGGTCGTAGTTAACTTAGGGCCATGCCGCACAGGGATGCCACGGCATCTCTGCTGGCAGCACGCGATCTGCCGGTGCGGCTGCCAGCAGGGACGCCACAGGGGGGACTCCCTCAGTCTGCGCTCAGTGTCGAAATGGACGTAGGGGAGCTAGTAGCTGTTATTTGTGTGCGTCGTCGACAGAGAAAGAGAATGCAGAGAAAGAAGAATTTCTGGGTACACCCCTTCATTCCTGATCGTGATATAAACGGATTACTTCATACACTATACAATGATTTAAGAAATTTTTAATTACGTGAGAATGTCAGTACGTTCATTCGACGAATTAGTGGAGATCAGCCGAGATGAACTGAAGAAAAAGGACACTGTTTTAAGGAAAGCCATCTCACCAGAAGAAAAGATTTTCGTGACATTAAGGTAGCTAACTACCTGTCTACTCAGTAGCTAATTATTTGTTTTATGCAGTGATACTTGCAATTTGAGTTGTAACTGTAACATATAAATAGAAGCGTTTTATCAGTTCTAATCCGAAAAGTACTTAATTACAAAATAAAATTCAATATTACAAATAAAACTTGAAACAATATTACAATTAAACTTAAAGCAATACTACAAATGAGACAAAGCAATATTACAAAAAAAAGCTTAAAACAAATCAACAACGTCTGACGACTCTGACCCATTAACATCACTTGCTGCAGCTGGAGACGTAACTGTAATTTTGTTCTGGACGTGCATGTTGCGGATAGTAATTTACTGTGTTTGTAGTTTGCCACTGCAGTGGAGCATGAGGTACAGGGTGACAGGAAACTGTAGGACGATAATTTCCTATTGGCCAGGGTCCTCAATGAACATTACTCTGTAAATAGCGTGGTCCGTACTGAGCTTCATTTATCACACACATTATTTTTATTTTCGTCTCAATTTTTCTTTCCTTGGGAATACCACGAAGAGGGGTTTAACAGAGACAGCAAAAACATTCTGTCTTCATCCTCTTCTGCTTGCCACTCCCGTAATTCTCTTTGCTGAATACTCGCATTAAGTAGCTTAATCAGTTGGTCTTCGTCATCTTCTTTCCTCCTATTTCTATTTCTTCTTAACGGAACCGCGACTGCACGAGATGCAGCTCTTCTTCTTCATTTTCGTGCGGATCCTCAGCTTGTTCAGATTCCTTTATGGTGACAACCGTCTGGTTAAAGTAAATGTATTGGCTCTTCCTTGTGGCACCCGATCCTGACTTAGATTTCCTGCGTTGTAGCTCACGCGCAAAAGAGCCTCGGAGATTCTTCCACCTCTTCTGCAACGCCAAGCCTGCAACAAAATACATGCACGTTTTGTTACGATCCGTGTTATTTGTTAGAAATAGTCCCATCACTATTTTAAAAATTCGAATATACGGTGGAGACTGCATTATACGGACCTCAGTGACAGGTATTCGTGATTATCCGAATTGTAACGGACATGTCGCGCTGGTACTACCCGTCTGAGATTCGTGCGACCCCTCTCCCATGCTTTTGATTATTGTTTGATTAGACAGTTGGCAATTGCGGCGCCGTGTCGCGTTAGTTCTTAAATACACGAAAGCGCAAGAGAATGGCGTTATCGCTTAAAGATAAACATTACTAATAATTCATTAAAAAAGGGGAGAAAATGGTCTTTAGTTAGTTGATAAGGTACGATGCACAGTAGGTACGTTTCTACGATAAGCGACACTAACAAGGAAACCTCCCCATCGCACCCCCCTCAGATTTAGTTATAAGTTGGCACAGGGATAGGCCATGAAAAACTGAACACCGATCATTCGAGAAAACAGGAAGAAGTTGTATGGAACTATGAAAAAAAATAAGCAAAATATACAAACTGAGTAGTCCGTGTGCACGATATGTCACATTAAGGTACCTCTTCTCTCAGGAGCACCGTGGTCCCGTGGTTACCGTGAGCAGCTACGGAACGGAAGGTCCCTGGTTCAACCCTCCCTCGAGTGAAGAGTTTTAATTTTTTATTTTCAGACAATTATCAAAGTTCATGCACTCAGACATGATCAACTTTGCTCTCCCAAATTCCAGGACATGTTCAGATTTGCTTGGACACATGCAGGATTTGACGGTCTACACACGGAAAAACTTGAAAACGTTAAAAACGTTTGTTTTGACAGAGCACAGGGAAAACTGCGCGACTGTGAAACTGTTGCATTCATTTGTTGCCGTTTATGCGACAAACTCAATGTTTTCATCACTTTTTTGGGAGTGATTATCACATCCACAAGAAAACCTAAATCGGGCAAGGTAGAAGAATCTTTTTACCCATTCGCCAAGTGTGCATTATGGATACAACATATTCCTGTAATGTGACGCACATGCCGTCACCAGTGTCGTATAGAGTATTTCAGACGTGTTTTCCTGTGGAGGAATCGGTTGACCTATGAATTTGCGATCAAATGTTTTCGGTTCCTATTGGAGAGGCACGTCCTTTCGTCTACTAATCGCACGGTTTTGTGGTGCGGTCGCAAAACACAGACACTAAACTTATTACAGTGAACAGAGACGTCAATGAATGAACGGTCAAATCGTAACTTTGCGAAAATAAAGTAAGTAAAAATTTTGCTCGAGGGAGGACTTGAACCAAGGACCTCTCGTTCCGCAGTTGCTCACTCTAACCACGGGACCACGGCGCTCTTCGTGTTACATAGTCCTAGATGTTGGATATGTTACACTTGGACTACTCAGTTTGTATATTTTGTTTATTTTTTCATAGTTCCACACAACTTCTTCCTGTTTTCTCGATTGACCTGTGTTCAGTTTTTCAAGGCCTATCCACTGTGTCAATTTATAACTAAATCTGAGGGGGGTGCGATGGGGAGGTTCCCTTGTAAGATGAATACCTATTCAATTTTGATGTACACATGCAAACTTGATAATGTAGACGCGAGTAAACATCGAAAAGTGATGAATACAGAAAAATTTACTTTTGCAAAAGGCTTTGTATTGGTTTTGGCTTCCATTTTAGCACAGCTTTTAATATTTCACGGAAAAGTCGTTTACTTTCATGTGGCATTTTTCCTTATATAAAAAGAAAACTAGTCATACGAATCGCTTGTCGTACTCATTGTTGCCTAATTTATTACAGGTATCTGGCGACTGGCTGTTCTTTCATGTAACTGCATTATGGATACAACAATCATAGAAATCGTTCGAGAAGTGTGTATCCTGTTATGGCAGAAACTGTATGCAAGTAAAGCTTTGCCGACAATAGAAGAATGGTTAAAAATAGCAAATACCTTCGAATAGAATGCCAACTTTCCTCACTGCATTGGAGCAATTGATGGCAAACATGTGCGAGTGATTAAGCCCGGTCACTCAGTTTTCTTGTACTACAACTACAAAAATTACTTTTCCATTGTTTTGCTCGCTGTGTGCGATGCTAACTATAACTTTACTTTCGTAGACATCGGAACTTATGGAAAAAGTAATGATTCGGCAGTTTTCAAAGACAGCTTGTTTTACAAGAAACTAATGAACAATTCCCTGAAGATACCTAAAGCTTCACCACTGACAGAAAAACATTCAGCTGTTTTTCCTTATGTGTTGGTAGGAGATGAGGCTTTTGGCACGAGTGAAAATTTGATGCGTCCATACGGTGGAAATAATCTTAGTTACGAGAAGAAGATCTTCAATTACAGATTATCCAGGGCTAAGTGTTATGTGGAATGTGCCTTCGGTATCCTCTCCAACAAGTGGGGAATCTTTCATCGTCCACTAAATGTGGGCACTGATTTTGCGCAAGATATAGTTAAAGCTTGTTGTGCTTTGCATAAATTTGTACGTGCAAGAGATAGATTCGTCTATGACGACTCACTTGAAGTAATTGGTTTTGAGAACAATGAATGTGCAGGCCATTCAGGCAGAAGCGGTCCTTCTGCACTTGCAGTGAGAGACAAATTTTCAGAGTATTTTGTTAATCGTGATCCCCTCAAATGGCAAAGTACTTACGTTCAGTAAACTTTAGTAATGAAAAATAAAATGTTTTTGAAGCACTTACCGAGTTCTTTCTTCAATTCCAAAGACGATTCTTTTCCTCCGAAAATATCAACAACTTGTTCCCAACACTTTTTTTTTTTCAGTTCGCGGTTCGAATAATCCACGGATTATGGTCTCGTATGAATTTCACATATAAAAGCTTCCGTATCGAAACCATCCACGGTGGCACACATGCAAAACTGCAACAAAACTGAGCACAGGTGAGCGGCAGGTAGCGCGTGGCAGGTGTGCTGGCGACCGGGTGTGGGAGCTCCCACAAGCCGCCTTGAGTTTCATTGGCAGCGGCTTGGAGCGGCGGCTCTGCTGGCAGCGCTGCCAGCGTCAGGGGGATGCCAGGTGCGGGAGGCCCCATTGAGCCCAATGTATTGTGTCGGGCGTCTCTGCCAGCAGAGATGCCGTGGCATCCCAGTGCGGCAGGGCCCTTACGCCTGTGCTGCAGCGCCGCTTGTCTAGGAGCTACTCAGTCTTGTAGGTGTATCGGCCGCAGTCACATCGTAGTTGCGTAGCGAAGTTTGTAGTTGTTTTCCTCTTGGCGGCGGTGTTTTCTGCCCGCACCATGGTGTCTGTCGAGTATCCTAAGTCTGTTCCTCGTCGAGCTACTGTTCGTTTCAGTTTTGACAAGAGTACGCGTCGTGTTCAACCTGGCTCCTTAGAAATTCACGATTGGTTGGCTGATATTATCCGTATTACACATGATCAGGTAGATACTGCTTACTTTGATTCTGATTTGTATGCATTCTTTGTGAAGTTTTATGATCCTGTTCAAGTAGAAAGACTTCACTCCCGGGTTGTTCTAGAGCGTTGTTTACACATCTCGGTGGTTCCGTTAGTCAAGTCCTACTTGAAAATGCGGCACTCGAGTATTCTCCGGTTAGAATTTATAACCTTCCTCCCGAAGTGGACGATTCATTTCTTAAAACAGCGTTGCTTCCGTTTGGAATCATACTGCATATTTGATGGGAGCGCTGGTCAGCACAACATCGCTTCCAGTTTTATAATGGTATCCGGACTGTGGACATGTGCGTTGAAAAGAATATTCCCATTTAGCTGTTTGTGGTTACCACATCCATGTCACGTATACAGGGCAAGAAGGTAATTGTTTTCTCTGTAACGAAAGCGGTCATCTCAGATCTGACTGCCCGCGCCCTACTACTGTTCTGACGTCTCATCAAAAACGTCTTCCTTTAACGTTAGCAGACATAGTTTCTTCCCAGTCAGCTGTCAGTCAATCTCCAGCTTTAAGCGATGTAGGGGCTACATTACCCGCTAGTCCTCGCGAATTTCCACCGTTACCGGCACATCCCAGTGCAGGCTCTGTCCATGAGGGGACGACGGCTCCTGCAGCGCAAGTCAAACGCTGCCGGACTGAGGACGCCCCGCTCAGTCCCGTTCTTCTGATACGGGGTTGACAGAGGGTGCACCTTCTGGCGGTAATGAGTTTTCAACTGACGTTAATTGAGATTCCAGTATTACCAGAGACGATGTAGCTGCTTCTGTTGATGTTGAAATGTGTGTTGAATCTGCGTCCCCCACTTTACCCGTAGACGCGACGGTTCCCTTGAGTTCAGATGTTCCAGCAGAGACGTCGCCTGTTGGCCAGTCTTTACAGTGTTCCAGTGCAGTACCACCCCTCCTTCACACTGAGACGGTCGAGCAACAGTATTCTATGGGTTCTCTTCCTGATGTTCAGGAGATGCCACCCGACACCGGTACCGCATTACCTGTCTCTTCTGTATGTGATGTTGTCGGTCGTTCTGAGTTGTGCTCCCCGATTTCCTATGAGTGCAGTGGCGATTATCAAATCGGAGCTTGACCTGCCTCCAACGCCTCCACATCAGGAGTGTATGTTTTCACGGAGTGGTGTGGAACAGTGTTTCCAACCTGCACGTGCAGCGGCGCGTCGTAAAAAGAAAAACGAGTATTCCTCGGCATCAGTGGGAGGACTATAATTATACCCTCTTTCCCCCGTCTCCGGACGTTGAGGGGAGACGGACGTGATAGTGCTTTTTCCTTAGTGTTGTTTTATTGACCTTACATGCGTTAACGGACGCAGGCATATACAGGGCTATTACAAATGATTGAAGCGATTTCATAAATTCACTGTAGCTCCAGTCATTGACATATGACGTAGAAAAACTCATAAAGTTCTGTTCGGCTGAAGCCGCACTTCAGGTTTCTGCCGCCAGAGCGCTCGAGAGCGTATGAGACAAAATGGCGACAGGAGCCGAGAAAGCGTATGTCGTGCTTGAAATGCACTCACATCAGTCCGTCATAACAGTGCAACGACACTTCAGGACGAAGTTCAACAAAGATTCACCAACTGCTAACTCCATTCTGCGATGGTATGCGCAGTTTAAAGCTTCTGGATGCCTCTGTAAGGGGAAATCAACGGGTCGGCCTGCAGTGAGCGAAGAAACGGTTGAACGCGTGCGGGCAAGGTTCACGCGTAGCCCGCGGAAGTCGACGAATAAAGCAAGCAGGGAGCTAAACGTACCCCAGCCGAAGGTTTGTAAAATCTTACGGAAAAGGCTAAAGCAGAAGCCTTACCGTTTACAATTGCTACAAGCCCTGACACCCGATGACGAAGTCAAATGCTTTGAATTTTCGGCGCGGTTGCAACAGCTCATGGAAGAGGATGCGTTCAGTGCGAAACTTGTTTTCAGTGATGAAGCAACATTTTTTCTTAATGGTGAAGTGAACAGACACAATGTGCGAATCTGGGTGGTAGAGAATCCTCGCACATTCGTGCAGCAAATTCGCAGTTGACCAAAAGTTAACGTGTTTTGTGCAATCTCACAGTTTAAAGTTTACGGCCCCTTTTTCTTCTCCGAAAAAAACGTTACATGACACGTGTATCTGGACATGCTGGAAAATTGGCTCGTGCGACAACTGGAGACCGACAGCGCCGACTTCACCTTTCAACAGGATGGTGCTCCGCCGCACTTCCATCATGATGTTCGGCACTTCTTAGACAGGAGATTGGAAAACCGATGGATCGGTCATGGTGGAGATCATGATCAGCAATTCATGTCATGGCCTCCACGCTCTCCCGACGTAACCCCATGCGATTTCTTTCTGTGGGGTTATGTGGAAGATTCAGTGTTTAAACCTCCTCTACCAAGAAACGTGCCAGAACTGCGAGCTCGCATCAACGATGCTTTCGAACTCATTGATGGGGACATGCTGCGCCAAGTGTGGGAGGAACTTGATTATCGGCTTGATATCTGCCGAATCACTAAAGGGGCACATATCGAACATTTGTGAATGCCTAAAAAAACTTTTTGAGTTTTTGTATGTGTGTGCAAAGCATTGTGAAAATATCTCAAATAATAAAGTTATTGTAGAGCTGTGAAATCGCTTCAATCATTTGTAATAACCCTGTATATTTCTAACACTCAATGTTAATAGGATACGTTCCCATTTACGGCTTGCTGCTTTACGCCGGTTTATTTCCGATTCCCAAGCTGATATCGTGTGTTTATAATAGGTATTATTTGATGTGTTTTCTCTTCCTGGATACTCTACGTTTTTTAATGTCAAGCCTGAAAATTCTAGAGGTATAGCTTAGCTTTATCGCGATGGAATCCCGCTGACGGACTTCGAAACGCTAGATGATGGTCGCGATATAGGCTGTAGTTTTTATGACCTCACCTTAATTTTTCTTTACGCTCCGTCTGGATCCGGTTGTTCATACGATCACGTGAGTTTTTATAAGGAGGAAGTTGTTTATTTACTACGACGGAACCCGCGTATGGTTGTTTTTTTTTTTTTTTTTTTTTTTGGAGGGGGGGCAATTTAAACTGCGTCTTACGTCGTGTAGATCAGACCCCCGTTATACATTTTGTCGTGAACTTACGGATATGGTGACGTCGTTACATCTCCAGGAGGCTTGGGTTTGCGGATATCCTACATTGGTGTGATTTACGTTCTTTACAGCTACTTCAAGTAGCCGATTGGACCGCTTTTATTTATCTGCCCCCAAATGAAGTCAACTTCTGTCGATTGATGTAATTCCTGCCACTCTCTGGAAGGTATCATCGCAGACGTATGGCGGTAGACAACCCAGTTCAAGGCGCGTTATTCCTCATTTCTAGAATGGTGGGCTACCTTTGCTAAACCCCGGATTCGAAATACACTCAAGCATTTTAGCGCTGAAAAAGCGGCTGAAATATGGCGCATTACGGAATTTTATTATGCTTTCCTTCGCAATCTTTACGATAATGCTCGTGATGCCTCCTTGAGGGTCGTCGACATCCAACGTGTGAAGGCGATACTTACACAACTCAAACGTAGGCAAATGGATGGTGTCCGATTGTGTTCCCAGCCTCGTTCAATCGTACAGGATGAGTTGACCTCTCTCTGTCATATACTCCGGCTTCATAAGCGATCTCAAAGGACGTGTCTTTTCACCATTAGATCTCTAGATGGGCGTGGGTGGTCCTCTCAATCTTATATCATGCGTGAACTTTACCAGTAGTATTCCGAACTTTATGCTGAAGTGGATTCATACGGTCCTCCGTCTGTTCATTTCACCTAACTTCTTGATAGTGTTGTTACGCCAGCTCTCCAGGAAGTTTTTCTCTGTATTCCGTCACGATGATGTACTTGATATTGTGGCTCCATCTCCCTCCCACAAATCGCCTGGCCCTGATAGCCTTCCCGAAGAATTTTATAATCGATTTTTGCCCCTGATAGGAGATACGGTATCTTTGAATGAAGTATTCCACGGAGGACCTCTCTCGCCCTGCTTTAAGGTTGGTAAAATTGTTCTGATCCCCAAAAAGCCGGGACGTTTGCGTGTGGATCAGATCCGCTCGATAACCGTCTTCAACTAAGATTCTGAAATAGTGGTGCGAGCGGTAAATAGTCGACCATACGTATTGTTGCCTACCATTATCGCACGCCATCAAAATTGTCTTCCGGGTCGTACTCTCCTGACTCCCGTTGCTGAATGTCGTGATATAATTTCGATTGCTTCCACCATTCCCGTGCCAAGCGCTTTGCTTTTCATTGATTTTCACCAAGCGTTCGACCGCGATAATCATGGATTCCTTATGCGAGAACTGACGACTGTTGGTTTTAAGGGTGCTGCACGATGGCTGTTTATCTCTCTAACAACTGGTATTCGGGCGTCCGTTGACGTAAATGGCCGTCTTACTTCTCCCATCGCGGTGTGTCAGGGCGTCCTTCAAGGGACTCCAATATCTGTGCCTCTCTATGTGCTGTTTCTGGAACTCTGACAGCTAACTATAGCTGCTCGTTTGGGTGGCTGGTCGCTGTTGGGAGAAAGGTTTACCGTCAGTGCAAAATTATGCTGATGCCGTTATTGTTCTTCTCCGTACCCATGATGATATACCACTGCTGAAGGAAGTCTTCGGACCCTTTTGTCGTCTTACGGGAACGCGGGTTAATGACCAGAAATGTATCTTACTCAGTTTGCGATGATTTGACGCTGTTGAAATTCCATGGGTTTCGAAGGTAACCCGATATCGATCGTTGGGTGCTATGATTGACAGTTGTCCGCTAAAGATAGCTACGATAAACTGAAAGTCTTTCTCGGATAAGATTCATGGAGCAATCATTGAACACGAGCGTCGCTCCCTTTCACTTCTTCATAAGGTCCTGGCCATGGAAACGTATGTGTTAAATAAGGCTTATTTTATTGCACAAATCTTTCCACTTCCTGCGCTGATGTACCGCTAGTTGCCACGTTTAAATGGCAGGTTTATCTATCGCAACCCTATATTTCGCGTGCGTCATGGGGTCATGGCGCGCCCCCGTCACCTAGGAGGTAGGGCCTCCCTGGCATTCGGGTTAAGGCTTTTAACATGTCAATGCGCCCCCCAGGCACTTACAGCTTGCCTATATGATTGTTTGCGACCGGCGAGTTTTAACACCTCCAGTAGATATTTGTAGGATTAGTTATAAACTACGTCACGTTAAGGAATTTGTTCTTGAGGTCAGTTATTTAGGAGTAAATAGCCTTTCTCAACCGAATCTCTCCCTAAAAATGCTGTTGAGCCGCTGGCCGATTCCTCATAGTATTCTCTCTGTGGAAGCCCTGTCGTCAGTAAGGAATTGGAAGATTTTTGGCCTAACATTAGCCTCCCAATTTTCCCGATGGAAGTGGCGTCCTCGTGGTACCAAGTTGTTCATGATATTGTACCCACTAACGTGCTGCTCTTTCGCATTGGTCTCAATGTGACGGATTGTTGCCACGAAACTTATACATTATATCATCGGTTGATTTCTTGCGCTAATGACCATTGGAGATGGCTTCGCCGACAACAGGCGTTTCTCCTCATGGGGGCTGTCTCGGGGGATATTCTCGTGCGTCCCGATTCAACCTTCTTTTCCCGTTCGAAGAACAATGCAATCATGTGGCTTGTAGGATATTATGTCCGCTACGTGATGGTGAGTGGATATGACGCAGATCCGTGTGCCTTTTCCCAATATATGGCTACAGCCCATTGGACGGGGCTCACGATGCCCGTTATCGTGAACTTTTCTCTAATATGCTGTATCTTGTTTTCCATCGACAAGGCGTTGAATGAGTTGACATCCCCCCCCCCTTCTTTTTTGTGGACACTCTTGTTTGGATTTAGATGTTCCACGATGTAGAAGTGACGGAGGAAAGACGGTGTGGACACACGTTAAAATTAACGCCCCATTCGTTCACATACGTTTTTCTGATTGAACCCCTTTGTTTTTTTCGAAAGAACTTCTTTTGTTTTATTTAAATTGATTGCCATCAATAAGTGCTTTAAAAAGAACTGATTGAAGATTTTCGTTTTTTGAAGGAATACAATGCCATTTGAGTGTGTATTTCGGTTTGTTTCCTGTGTGAAAAAAAAATCTCGTCTAAAGCATAGACAGCTAGTTAGCAGACCTGGGCTCGACTCCTGAATATTCCAAGTATTCTCTTTTTTTCTTTTTTCCTCGTAATGTTAAACTGTCAGTTGTAAAATTTAAATATATTTCCATAATTCAACGTACATACGAAGTAGTTTTTATGATGACAAAATTTACTTTTCTGTGTTCATCTGTTACAACATGTAATTGTTTGAATTTCGGATGAAGACATACATAGTACAGTCGATGTCGAAACCAAGTTTAAAAAAATGCAGTAGATAGAGTTTTGGGTTTACATGCAGGAGGGAGAGGGTTTGATCCTGGGTTGGGGCGCATTTTTTTTATTTGCAAATATCATTCTGACATCTATAAAAAGAGGCTCAGCATACTCTGTAAGCTCACTATTTTAGGACTATCTTCTGTGATGGTGTATCGGTTTTTATATATTCGAAAAGTTGAAGCTAATGTTATTGTGCCTGCTTCACAACTGGAAAATTATTTACGTCAGCGACTCAGTTGTGGTGCTTCTCGCAGTTAATCTGCCCAACACAGTGTATTACTTGATATAATGCTTATGAACTGAACGTGTGACTTCTATCCCAGGGCTTAAAATTTTTGGTTCAATACGCAAACGAAGTTGAAAATGTATGATCGTATTCTTTACTAACATTGACTTTTGTTAATTCTTTCGGCTTTTGTATAAATGCAAAGCTAAGGAGATTCTCGCGAGGATCGAAAAAATTTACTGAACTCGATTTACTCAAATATGATTCAGTATTGGAAATACTGATTATTTTTGTTGTTGCAAAGCAAGAATTGCTTATCAAGAGAAATCTCCTTGATTTATAGTTACTTGTCAAAATTAGAGGATATTAAGAAATTTATTACGACTCTCGGCTGTTGTCATTTAGAACAATGGCGCTGATCTGTGCGTCAATGTTCCCCCATAAAATAGGCAAAGAAAATAACTTTGCCACTTCATGAATGTAGGAGCTGGTGCATATAAAATTTTACAGCAGTTTTTAGTGGTATGTGATTACATTTAGGCTAAATATTACTTGAAACCTTTTCGTGCCTCGTCACAAAATTGCTTCGTAGGCCAAGAGAAAACAAAAGGGAAGAGAAAGAATTAAAAAAAAAAAACAGTGTTTGCTATTACAGCCGCATATCATATTAATAGATTACAGCGTCTTTGTCATTTCTCTGAGAAGAGTTAACATTTATATGTTTCAAAGTTCACACCAGAACGTATTTTGTTGGGACGTCAGTTTTGGTATACTTGCGAAGTTATTTAATGTCATTTTTCTCACGTTATGTGCCGTACCTCCGCATTTCCATTGCTGTAAATACTAAACAAGTACCGCATCATATACTGAAGCGGAATATATCACAAGGATGACATTTTCCTTAAGTACATCCACCTTCCACAATGGAATATAATCACATTGCTACGATAACTAATCGTAATTTCCCAACATTACTGCTGCTTTAAACACATTCCTCGTCTCTGCCTTCTGAATGTTACGACGTCGATGTCATCGTCTCTGCAAATCGACAATGCCATAATGTAACACTATATTTTTGCAGTACCGTACTTCGTAATATTTACTGTATTTTTAATAATCTTTGCTATTTGGAAGACTGAACATGAACAACGTGGTTTAGGACTTGATTTTAAGTATGTATTTCAGCTGCAGCAGCGTCAGTAACTGGTAGGATCTCGTACCGTTTAGGCTGCCCCCATTAAATTTTAGAACGTAACTAGCCTTACATCTACATCTGCATGTTATAGAGAATTGCATCCCTTTAATATATGTTGCGGTATAGCTTTTATAGCAAGGAGAGTGGTCATACAGTGTCTTGCGTTATGTGTTAGGAGTATTATGATGATTCATTGTGTTTGCAAGTCGTACAAAATCTAATTTTCATAGCGATTTTGCTTACATAACGAAAATTATGTGTGTAAATTAATTATTCAAACAGTTTAGACATGGAAGTATTTAATTTGTGTTTGGAAAGTGTGAAGTGTCACAGTTATAGTAAGAAGTTATATTTTTTTTCAGAGATATTGACTCTCACACGTCTTTGCCAATATCACATCTCTCACTGTTACCGTCTTTGGTAGCGTGTTTATAAGCAGTCCATGCCATTCTGCAGTTTAACACGCGTTTGGTAATAAAAGTGTTTTCTTTTTTCTTTCCCAACTAAGACAACTGTGTTGTGTGCGTGTGTGTTTGCGGAGCCGTAGTCGCTTACAGGTTTTATTTGCCCTGAGCCATAGTTTGCAGAAAGGCAACAACATATATTGAATACACATGTATTTACGTACCTGCAGCGCAGTAAACAACCCAAGTTTCTCGTTTCTGCGAATATTTTGTATATTGTGAGCAATAACACAGGAAAAATACGATGTATAAAGCTTTTATGGAGGCTTTTTGTTGGAAAATGCTGTTATTTACACTGCCTCCAGTGCGCCTGTTTTATTTGTAATAACTCCAGTAACTGTCAATCAATGCAACTAACCACGTTTTTTCTAATGTACCCGTATAACATGATTCATTACCTTCTGTCCATCTAAACTGCTTCTTGAGAACAATTTAACTGCGATATTATTTTTCTTAAGAATAGATTGTGTCGCCAAAAACGTTTGAAAACCACTTGGTTAGAGCAATAGTGTGTCCAGCGGTACAGTCTCAGAATTACTACTAATAAAACAACAACTCTTCGCAAATTAGTAACAAACTTCTTGCAAGAGACACTGTCACAGGATAATCGGAGCAGCCTTTAAACATTCAGATTTTTCATCTTTCTTGTACGTGCGGGTAGGGAGACACATAGCATTTTCAGAATTTGAAAAAAAAAAACGTTTAACATTCTGCGTGGTGTCTGTTTGTGCTATATCGTGTCTCCCTACCACTTTTGCGCAACGACGCTCTGAGCGTGTTTTTTAGAGAATTGACTAGTTTGAACCTGGGACCTGTTGCTGGTAAGGAGACGTCAGACCACACATGACATGTAGAGTTCAGAAGAGTTCAGTGAGACTAGCGATGATATAACCAAATACTTAATGATTTCAGCGTCAGCTCCACTGCACTCCCTGTAAAAGAATCTTAATACTAACTAAATTTAGTGGAAGGGGTTCAAGGCTTTCCTATTCTTAGTTAGCTGGTAAAATAACGTCGAAAAAGCAGTTAATTTTACCATTGGAAATTTTATTCTACTCACAAAAAATTGTTTATAAATTGCACTATTGATAAAAGGAAATGTTTTAATACAGGATGGTAAAAACCAACTGCGTTCAACAAAAATGTGAACGAATATTCCCTGAGTGTGTTTCCAAGTTCTACAATGGATCGAAGGATGACCTATGCCATATCACATCTATTATCTAGGTTTAAATTAAGTTTCACAAAAGCGAAAACTATCAAAATGGTCCACAGTGACCCTCAATTATCTTTAATTACTTATCTAACTTGTCGTAAATTACAGTGGCTGATGTGGCTTCTCAATAACTATATAACAGAAAAATCATCGCGTTTCAGATTTTTACTTCAAGTGGCAAATGTGAACAACGTGAGCTTTAATTGACGATCGACACTAGTATTACGCAAAAAAGGGTTGTAACAGATGAGACTTCTGCAGTTCTGGGTGAAGCCTTATGCGCTCAAAAATGCGGCATCGCGTGCGTTCATTACCTTGTCGGTGTTCGTCACGGGGGTGGCGGACGGCACAGCTCATACAGCTCGCCGTCTCGGAAGCAAATCTCTCCTAACTTCTCCTTACTACAATTTACCGAAGTTGGTTTAAAAAAAAACTATCTGGCTGTATTTTCATCTGACCAATCAGGGTCTCAATGTTAACCTTAAGCTCCGCCTACAAAAATTCTGTCTATCCAATGAGAAACTTGGTGGGGCAATGTTTTTAAAGTTTGCAACGTAACAGAGACGCAAAAAAGTCTCACGCTAAAACTTGCAGCTGTTGTGGTCCTTTTAGCGTTATCGTAAGAACTATACTGTTCTTCTGGAGGGCTCTATCTTTTAACATGGGCTGGGGGGTGGTCCTGACGTAACAGGGACGCGAAAGAGTATCACGCTAAAACTTGCGGGTGGTGTAGCCCTTTTTGTGTTATCGTAAGATCTATATATTCTTCTGGAGGGCTCTAGCTAGGGGGGGGGGGGGTGGTCCTGACGTAACAGAGACGCGAAAAAGTCTCATGCTAAAACTTGCGGGTGGTGTGGTCCTAGCGGTTAGCTGGTGACGTGGGTGTCCGTCCGTCCCTTATCGTAGGGCCTTCCAGCTTAACACGGTTCGGCTCTCGGCTTCTGTTCTCGTTTCTCCCCCCGGAACTGCGTCTGTCTCACGGTGGGAAGGTATGACATGCATTTAGGCATTCTTGTGTTAGTCTGTGGTCTTCCATTTGCTCACTCGTTACTCGTATTACTTTGGTTAATTTAATGTCACGATTTATTCGGCGCTATGTGACATACTACTGGATTTGCTTATCATGTCAGGGTTTTCTTGGAAGGTGTTGGATTTGCCTGACACCTTACAACCGGTGCCTTTTATATGTCAGTGTGATCGTGTGTGCACAATACCAACATCATATGACACTTTAACAAAGATTACCGTAATATTCCTTTGTTTTAATAAGAGTTAAGAGAAGCTCCCCAACTACTCCTCCATCTGCATGGCTACTCCGCATATCAGTCTTATGTGCCTGGAAGAGGGCTCATCGAACCACCTTCACAGTAATTCTCTATTATTTCACCCTCGAACAGCGCGCAGAGAAAACGAACGCCTATATCTTTCCGTGCGAGATCTATCTTCCCTTTCTTTTATTATGATCACTTCTCCTTACGTAGGTCGGCTTCAACTAAATATTTTCGTACTGAAATTTCTTGACAAGATCCCGCCACAAACAAAAATCCGTATGTTTTAATTATTTCCACCCGAAATCCAGTATGACGTAAGTGACACTTTCACCCCTATTTCTGGACAATAGGTGACGCGCTCCTATTCTGTCAGCTTTTTGGATGTAATGTGTTAATCTGTAATCGAATATTAAATGGCACAGGCTATTCGGGATGTTAATTCTTACGTTCTTTCCTTGCAAGAGGTCCATGCTCATTGAGCAATTGCCTCTTAACAACTTGACCACGACATACGTGTAATTAATGGCTCAGTTCCCGAATTTAATGTCAATTTGCACCTGCTTATCTACCCTCTGCATTCTGATTTCAATAGCCACTTCTTGAGGAAACTACCAGCAGTAACATTCATACTGGCAGCTGTGTCACATACAACTTTGGTTGAAATTCCTCCCACAACCGCATTAACCGCGGCCTAGGCAAGTTCCTATGCAGGTTTCCTACACAACTTACAATCGTCACAGAATTCATTCTCAGTGTCTTTGTCATCACTGTCCGACAACATACACAGCTGGTTAGTAGAAATGGTGCCACCTTCTCGCTCTCCGACTGTCATCAGGGAGCATGATGGAGTCACATCTATTTTTATGCCTCGTGCCTGGTCGAGGAGCTCTGCTACCTCATCAATATGAACAGCATGATTGTTAGATCTCGACCAATTCGGAGGAGATTCCTTATTGTTTACATGTCCATTTGTCAATATTGGAATGGTCAGATTGATTGGAGCCGTACGTGGGTCTCCTGCCTATTATTATAATTAGAGTGTCGTGGCGGTGGCTGGTTCTCGTTACTTTGGTGCCACTGGTTGCCGAAATACGAATGTCGCTGGGTTCTGTGGTGTCCGTTACGGTTTGCACGTTATCCCGAGTTAAATCTGTTGTTGTTGTTCCTCTGACGCCTGTAACAGGGCGCCGAGTGCGGCGTGTTTACATGGCTCTTTTGATTTGACGTCGCTTGCTGCCGCGCCTTGTTGTTGATACAGCGTCCGTTCCTGTGCTCGTCGCTGTTGGTGTGCAAGCAGGGATTTAAAGGTTGCGCAAAACTGTTGCCGTTTGCAGATTTAAAATCCTCAAGGATTGAGCCGAATGAATCTAGGACTGAGAGGAAGTATTCAGATTTATCGTCTGGCATCGTGATTAGCTTCTGATGCATGCTAATCGGCAATTTGGCCTTTAAAAATTCACAGTGCACCTTTATTTGCGACAGGATTGTTCCACTATCTTGTCTTATTAATGGAACACACAAGTACTTTCTCAGGTTACCTGGTTTGTATTATAAACTTCCAGTGCATCTCCTGACCAAAACGTAGCCACGAAAGCCTTCAAAAGTCGTCATATGTGGTACATTTGTCGACAGCATCAGCTGCCCACAGAGTACCTGCTCGTTGAATATATCCTGTTACAAAGTGAATTTTTCGGCTTAATTTGCAGATTACTAATTTGAGCGGAGACCTTATCAAGCCACTTAGAAGTGTCATGATTTCGTACACTTTCGTATCTGCTAACTCACTCTGAATGGTTGCACACGGAACATCCAATTCGAATATTGCTTCAACCCTAAATCGCTGTACAGTATCTCTCCAGTCCATATTTCACTCTTCCTTAACGTGTCTGTCATTTTCTTCCAACCATTTAGTACATTCGTTAGAAAATCTTCGGACTTGGGCGCTAATGCTCTCACGTACCACTTCCTATTAGTCGAGTACTAAACTCTCCACCCGTTGACGCAGCGGTTGTAGAGACGCCACAGGCAGCGCAATCTATATAACACTGTGCTGGCTGTGGCGTCTGTACACCATTCGTTAACTTCATTACTGCTTCTGGTATGCCTTCTTCACTTTTCTTTGGTTCTGAAAATTCAATAGAAACGCTTGACAAATCGGTATCAATTTGTGCGGCTATATCTTTATCTTACTCGGCCAGAGTCGTAACGACTTGCTAGGTAAGCTCAACCTGCACTGAAATCTACATGACAAGTTCTTTATTGTACTCCGCCAGAGTGGTAGTAATTTTCGCGAAAAGCTGTTTATGACATTCTTCTATTCGCGTGTCCTGTCCTTTGTCACAGCTATACATCATTGGTGCAATCTTCTTAAACAATATCGTGAATGGATCTGCATTTTTACTCGCTTCGCGAATTTTCCCACTAGATGCTGCTTGTGCATTTAATTCTATTTCAGAAATCGCGGGGTTCATTTCATTTGTTGGCAGATTGGCGTTACTGCCAGCATGGACATCCCATTCAACAATCATTTGATTTACAGAATCCAGTGGTACTTCTTTTCCTATATTCGTTACACGTCAAAATATTAAGAATTTTTATAGTAATTTATGTTATGATACCATTTACAAATGTTACTACTATGTGCAGCGAGAACGGTTCCTAAGTGCCGTTAAACAAGATGGACGCTACGTTTTAAAAGACCAAAACGCAATCTGCGGTACATTTTATCTGTGTACTTCCTACAAGAGTCTTGGTCACGACCTCCTCCAACAATGGAAATAACATAATTTAAACAGTTTCAAAATAAAAACTTACAGTAAATTCATTTGATTGATGGATAGCTCAATGAGGCATCTGAAAAAAAGAAAACGATCGCGATACGCGAAATGGATTCATTAGACAAGGGTTTTCTTATCTTCAGTTTCTCTTCCGTGATGTACTACTGCGCCCTTATACCGCGCAATAAAATTTCTTCTTCAGATATTTTAATCTCTTTTTCTTAATACAGGTTTCATTCCTTCGGTTTTCGTTCTGTTGAAATCACTTATTGCTCCATCGTAAACTGCAGTAGGAACATTTTCGCTAAGGAACAGGAAAAGAAAATCTATGCTCTTCAGGCACAGTTGGAGGAAGCAAGAAAGGGACTGATAAGGATCAAGGCAGAAGGGGGGGGGGGGAGGAGGGTGGTTGGGAAGTGGCAGCTGGTAGAAGAAGAGGAAGAAAGAGAACGTGATCGCATAGTTTTATCATCAACACCAAATCCATTTATCTACCACTGCCAGAGTTAAATGGAGAAGAGCCTCAGGTAGAATGAGGAGCAAGAAATGTGCATCACACTTCAACTGAGGCCAAGAAACCTAGAAATTTACAAATTGTCAGGAGCAAGAAAGTGCTGTTGATAGGTAGTAGCCTTGGTGTAGGCCCTCAGTTACAGGAACGTTTAGGGGCAGCGTACCAGGCCACCAGCATCTTTAGACCAAGTGCAGGGCTAAGGCATTTGACTTAGGGTCTTTACGTAACGACTTAACAGAAGAAGACCATGTAGTGATAGTGAGTGGGGTATGAAAGAGTTTGGACAGGGATGGGGCATATGACATAGGTAGTGACCTGGACAAGATAGCTTCCCTGACTCAGGCCACCAAAATATACTTTGTTGAGCTGTTCTGGCGTCATGATCAACTGCACCCTGATGGAGCTGTGAGGCGAGTCAATGTAGGGTTAGGGATGGCTCTCAGGGCAGCCAACTTTGCTCATGTTTCTCTGGTGCCCGTCAGGATAATCAACAAAGGGGCTTCACTAGGAATGGTCTACACCTAAATAGGACTGGGAAAGAGAGATTAGTGCAGCTGATTCATGAAAGTATAAGAGGTGGATCTTGGGCCACACATGGTTAAAACCAGTTGTCTTGGGTAGGAGAAGTAGGTCTTTTTTAGGACAAATTCTGACAATAGGTTCCCCTGTGTAGGGAAGCAGCCTACTCACACCATATAAAATTCACATCAGCCTTTCCATTGTGTGCCAGCCAGTCCGCTGTAACTAGCTCTGACGTCATAAATGATGTGCAATACTTTAAAAATCAAGTAAATAACCTGAAACGTTTCTAGCATGTCAGGAGTAATACTAAATCAATATGTGTTGAATATCAGTTCAGTAACTTTAACCAGTTTCGAAATTTGGACGTTTTTCTGTAAAAATCATTGGCGCAACAGAAAAGAGCTAGAAACTTAAAAATTTATATTTAGATTCCTTTTGCATAATAATTTAGTAGAAACAGTATTCTGGATCTCACAAATTAAAATTTTTAGTTGAAATTCATGATTTTCTGGCTTTTGTCTTAGAAATTAAGGAAGCAAGATAGATTAAGTAGGCGAATAAATAAGGCTAGGATGTTTAAATTTAAGTAGAGTGGAGATACGCTATAATCGTAAAGATGTGAGAAGTTTCAACTGAATAACTAAAAAACTATAGCTATAGCGTATCTCCAAAGTGCAAGTTCAGAGCTCGTCTACTGCGTGTAATGTAATTATATTAATTCTCTTGCCCAAAATATTTGACTTAGCCACGTCAGACTTTTATTATGATTACTTACCTGTGTGCTGATTGCACATTTAAATTGAGAGCTTCATCGGCCATCAGCAAAGGAAGCAATGATTTATTCGATAACTTAAAGTGGTGCATTACTAGCCCAGCTGCTAGTCGGGAGAGCGTATTTGATTAGGCGTTCCCTTAGCCGTCCGCACCGCGGCTTTATATGTAAGAACGCTGCGTGAGAGAGAAGGCCCCAGTTCTCTCCAGATGCTGATTAGCGTACCACCTGTGCCGGGAGTCGCGTCGCGTCGGTATCATTGCTATAAACAGCCTCGGATGCCGTAATAATTTACTCGGGATACGCGTAACCATGAAATCGTTTTCGAGTGAAGTGTTAATTCTGGGATGACTTTAATGATCTATCTTCAGTTTGCGTATGTCGTATTTTCACGTGCCGCCGCGGGACAGACATTCTACCATTATTTAGCGTTGCGTTTGATGAACATTATCATCAAATTATGGCGAGCCTTTACTTAAACATTTAATTTGAACAGTTATAGTTGCATCAGCGCATTAGACTCTGAACTGCTCTGGTAGTTGCATTGTGTGGATTCTTTTTGGTCTGTGACTTTCAGAATATAGTGAACATTTTAGAGAAAATGGTTTTTGATTATGAATCCCAGATAATCTCCTAATTCCTCAGAGCTATAAGCTGTAGCTATAAATGTATTTCTCAGATGAAGTGGGCACTAGGAATTCTAATTACAGGCTTCATATTTTGCTAATCACTTTCTAGTTGCCAATATTGTAGTTAGAGAGCTAGTGTTTAGAATGGCAAACAACAGCACAAATAAGAGGAACATTTAAATAACAATTATTTCCACCCGCCGCCCCACACCTGCCTAAAGAGTATCTCCAGCAGTGTCAAAAATACTGAAATAACCACTCACAAGACAGATTTTAGCGCTTCAAATATCACACATACCAGATGTCACAAGGAAAAACTAACCATTGGAAAGAGTAACATGGAGCATTACACAGACATAACAATCCTCCATCAGAACATACAATCAATAAAAAATACAACTATTTGAAGTTGAGCTCCAATCTTTGAACAGCACAGCACTTTTTGTTACTGATCAGTGGTGTAGACACACAGAAATGCCACATTTAGTATTATAATTGTATGAAATGGCAAATTCCTACTGCAGAACCGCTTCAAGAGGTGGAGGATTACGCATTCATATCAGAAAAGGAACACAGTTCAAATCAAGACATGACCTCAGTACAGTAAGTGAAGACAGACACTTTGAAATATGATCTGTTGAATAAACAGGGCTTGATATCACCAAGAAATTATTCATTTTGTGTGTGTATGGTTCTCCCAGTGATAGTGTGGACACTTATTTCAATAAATTAACAGAAATTCTAGATAAAGTCTTACGTACAAAGGTCAGCTTAATTCTGTGTAGGGACATTAACATCAACACTAATATCATAAATGAATCCAGCAGTACCCTCATAAATATCCTTCAAAGTTTTTGCATGTCCCTATTGGTCAATAGTGCAACAAGGGTTACTTAAATGACTGAATTAGTAATCGACCATGAGGACACAAATATGGGCAGGGAATATTTTGATGTAGCTGTAAAAGATCTCAGACTATCAGACCATCTCTGTCAAATAACAACAGTAAAATTAGGCATCGAATCAGTCCATAAACTACAATTCAAAAAACGACATTTTTCAAAGGAACTAGCAGAACACAGCTGGGATGAAGTGTGTAAGGAAACCAATGTGTATAAGAAATTCTCTAAATTCTCCACATGATTTAAACTGAACTTTGAAAAGGCATATCCAGAAGTATGCATATCTGCGTCAACATCACATAAAATAGATGGATAACAGCAGGTATTAATAAGTCCTCCCAAAAACTTAAATACCTCACTTCCATGAAAAAGAGTCGCAGTGATCTAGAATTCTTAAAACGATACAAAAGATCTATAGGAAGGTGCTGATTGCTGCAAAAAAATCGTTTAATGACAAAATAATATATAATGCAGAGAATAAAAGCAGAGCAGTCTGGGATGTTATAAAAAAGGAAACACGGAGAGGCAAAGAAACAAAAAATAATATACTGCTAATGGAGGGGGCTAAGGTAATAAATAACCCACAACACCTAGCAAACTATGTAAATGAACATTTTTCAAGAATTGCAGAGAAGTTATAGCAAAAATTCCCCAAAACAAATATAACACCTCTAAATAATGTTGCACTAAGCATGATGTTACTTCCAACAACAGACAACAAAGTCAATAAAACTGTTCAAAAACTAAAAAGTAAGAAGTCAGTAGGCTTAGATGAAGTACCAATGTGTGTACCAAAACAATGCATAGATATTATACAAGGCCCCTTAACAAATATACTAAATGAATCATTGACATCAGGGACATTTCCAGAACAGTTAAAACAGGCAAGAGTTGTACCCTTGCTTAAGAAAGGTAATGCAGAAGACATAGAAAAATACCGCTCCATGCCCCTGCTCTCATCATTCCCAGAATAATAGAAGCAATTATGAAAAGAATATTAATGAATTACTTGAATAAATACAATATTTTAAGCAAATCACACTTTGGTTTCCGAAGTGGAAAAAATATGGAGTCATCCATAATAGAATTCACAAAAGTTGTATTTGATGCTCTTGCTAAAGACGAGTGTGTCACAGGCATATTTTAGGATCATTCTGTCCTTTGATACAGTCGTCCACAAAATTATATTAAATAAATTAAAAGCATTAGGAATAAGAGGGGTAGCTAATAACAGGTATAGATCATACCTAGAAAATAGGATACAAAGAGTAGAGATAAACCGTACTTCAAATAGATCTAAACATTTAGTAAAACACTTAACAGAACCAAAATACATTAATATAGGGGTTCAACTAGGTAGAATATTAGGAGAACTACTATTCCTGATATACAGCAATGAATTTCCCAATAGTATTACTAATAGTGAAAAATTCTCCTTGCTGATGATAGCAATATTATATCCATTGAGAAAAGAAGAGCAGTCCTCGCAGAGAAAGCAAATGAAACTCTCAAAGAAGATTACAGCTGGACATTAAGCAACAAAGTGACATTGAACAAAAAGAAAATTAATGCTACGAATTTCAGTTTGAAGAGGGAAAATTACAATGTTAAATTCAATGTAGATGGGAGCTCTATAGACTGTGTAACAAATGCAGGGTTTCTAGGAATGAATATTGATTCTCAGTTGAAGTGGTGTGAATACACAAAGGTACTTGAAAACAGAATGTCATCACCATATTGTGCCCTTACAATCCTTTCATCAGTGTGTAACATGCAGTGTCCTTTAGTTACATACTATTTATAGATACACTCAATTCTTAGCTATGGCATTCTGTTTTGGAGAGGAAATGCAGAAAATATGAACACAATTTTCAAACTTCAGAAAAGAGCCTTAAGAATAATAATCAAAAATAGTAGTCAAACTCATGGTAAAGATCTGTTCAAAGATCTGGGGATTTTAACTGCACCTTGTGAATACATTTTCCAGTCAGTTGTACACATAAAAAATATCATTGGTAATTACTGCACAAACAACTCTGTTCATGACCATGGAACAGGGGCTACACTCAACTTACATTTACCGAGAAGAAATGAACATAAAACTCAAAACAGCATTTCCTACCAAGGAATCAAACTGTACAATAAATTACCAAAAGATATTTAAAAAATTGCAAAAATACACTTATTTAAAAAGGCAGCATAAAAGTACCTGTTATGCAGTACATTTAAACATTGAATAATTACTTAGATAAAACAGAGTAGGGGTTTGGTAAAAAAAATGTAATACAAATAAATAATAATGATTATAAAACATCTTACATTCCACATAACACCTACACACTATACTTTCTCTCATCTTTTTTTCCTTCTCTATGAATATCTACCCCCTCTTTCTGAGTACAACATCTCACTCATTACAGAGGGATGCTGACTCAGTTTTTCGGGATAGCAAATGGGAAGCTGAGATACAGAAAATGGCCCAGAGATCACCTGTATGTGTGTGTGTGTGTGTGTGTGTGTGTGTGTGTGTGTGTGTGTTTGTTTCTGTGTGTAGTGACTGAAGTGTTACAAAACGACACGTGTATAATGTGTGCAGTGGCTGGTAGTTAGATATGAGTGAACAGTGTGGCATTACATTATTTAATAAGTTATTTGTAGAAAACGTTTTGTATACCAGAAGTAAATATAATGATTCTCTCTAACTAGAAGTCTGTAAATGTGTGTATACGAAGTAGCTTATTTTAAACTGATCTAAACTTGTAAATACTTTACACGTCTTATATCTTTGTAAACAGAGATCTATGTGTGAATAAAACTACTAATACTGCTACAAAACTTGCAAACTTGAAATAGAGATGTCATGAGATGTAATAAAACAAGACTGGAATTTACCGACAAATTTTCGTGAGCCCACATTGGGCTCCTTGTCCCGCAATGAGAGTTAAAAGGCGTCTCAAAAATATGGCAACAATTTTACAATTTTTAAACTGTGAAATTCCGTAGAATAGGAAATGTAGTGACATGGAGGCTACTCACATTGAGAATGGATGCGTTTTCTGAGATACACACACTGTGGTGCGTCACAAGGAAGTCCCGTGGTTTCGGTACAACAGTTTATCTTATAGAAATCCCCCCCCCCCCCCCGTTTGCTATTAGTACGTTGGCAGATGTCATTGTCCGGAAACCGATGAGACCGTTGCAATTTTAATTGCAAAATATTGCATACAGCCCAGAAATTTTCTGATAAGGTATGTGAGAGGGGTTTGAGTACTTAATTGCGAAGTAACTGACGAAAGAACAACAATTGTGAACGATCGTCTGTGTCCGAACAATTAGCAAATATGTTCATCTGAAACTGTACCTTCATAAATGAAACATGTTTGCTTATTACACATCGTAATACTCTGATTTATCAGAGTGTAAATTAGAGCAAGAAATAGACACAAGGCTTAATAACGCAGTTTAACATTTTTAACCCGGCTATCTGCACTCATAATCCGATTACCGGTGTTCTTCTGTTCAAATTACTAGCCAATTTTGCAATCGTTGGCCGTACTCACCATGTAGTTTTACTTTATGTTCTCATGTGTCCACCTACCCGAGTCAAGACTGTAGATCTTCATTACCATCTTTTGTCCACTTATTTAATGTTTATATACTTAATTGAGGGCGTAAATCGTTTTATTTGGTGTTGGACAATAATGAATGTAGCTGTATAGACCGCTACTTTTCTGTGGTACTCAGAAGAGCCCCTTCGTTAATTCATCCGTGTAAGTTTTGGGACCTATACTTTCATGCTACGTTGGACGAACCATAGTTGTTTTCATTCAACAAAACGTAATCTATTGCACAACATCCTTTCACTTTTATTTCCATGATCTTGTGGGATGGTTCATATCCGTTTAGGTAATCGGGCATCAGATTTATAGCAAGTTAGCAGAATGCTGAACAGCTCAACCGACTTCTCACAAACAACTTTGTAACTGTCCGCTGGGTACTGTGCGTTCCTTATACCATAATACTCAGAAGATATCCCCGAACAACTCTGAAAGCTTGTCAATGAATTTCTTGCTCACCTTGGGATGTGAGACCATTCAGTGATTATAAACGAATCAGTTCAAGGGACCAATGATCTATATTTCCATGCACTAAGTCATTCTCTAGTTAAGTACTGTAAAACTCTTTCAATAAATCATAGCCGGTTCTTGCGAATCTGTGTTGCCCTCTGTTTCAGTCATTAGTGTTGCCTAACTTATTGGACCCTGTGAGAAAACTGCTTTTTCATGCAATGAAGCCGCACCACAAAGGCACTTACTTTCAGTAGTAGGTTGATCTCTTTCTACTACGTTTGTGTGTTTGACGTTAAGCGTATTTGGCGAATAGAAGAGACACCTGGCTGAAAATGACTTACAAGTTGGTGCCGCCCTCCATCGGTAATGCTGGAGTTCAGTACGTTGTTGGCCCACCCTTGATGACAGCTTCCACTCTCGCAGGCATATATTCAATCGGGTGCTGGAAGGTTCCCTGGAGAATGGCAGACCATTCTTCACGGGGTGCTTCACTGAGGAGAAGTATCGATGTCGATCGGTGAGGCCTGGCACGAAGTCCGCGTTCCCAAAGGTGTTCTATAGGATTCACGTCAGGGCTCTGTGCAGGTCAGTCCATTACAGGGACGTTATTGTCGTGCAACCACTCCTCCACAGGCCTTGTAGTATGAATAGGTGCTCGATCGTGTTGAAAGTGTGAAGCAAGAAGCTGCTTAAAACATCAATGTAGGCCTGTGCTGAGATAGTCCCACGCTAAACAAAAGGGTGCATGTCCCCTCCATAAAAAAAAAAAAACACCACAACATAATACCACCACCTCCGAATTTTACTGATGGCACTACATACGCTGACAATGAAGTTCACCGGGCATTCGCCATACCCCCACCATGTCATCGGATCGCCACATTGTGTATCGTGATTCGTCACTTCACACAACGTTTTTCCACTGTTCAGTCGTCCAATGTTTACGCTCCTTACATCAAATGAGGCCTCGTTTGGCATTTACCGGCGTGATGTGTGGTTTATGAGCAGTCGCTCGGCCTTCAAATCCAAGTTTTCTCACCTCCTGCCTAACTGTCATAGTACTTGCAGTGGATCGTTACGCAGTTTGGAATTCCTGTGTGATGGTCTGGATAGGTGTCTGCCTGTTACACACTAATACACTCTTCAACTGTCGCCGGTCTCTGTCAGTCAACAGACGAGGTCGGCCTGTACGTTTTTTTGCTATACGTGTTCCTTGACGTTTACACTTCTCTATCACATCGGATACAGTGAGCCTAGGAATGTTTAGGAGATTGTAAATCTCGCGTACAGACGTATGACACAAGTGACATCGCCTACGTTCGAAGTCCGTGAGTTCCGCGGAGCACCCCATTCTGCGCTCTCACGATCTCTAATGACTACTGTGGTCACTGATATGGAGTACCTGACAGTAGGTGGCATCACAATGCACCTAATATAAAAAAACGTATGTTTTTGGGGGTGTCCGGATACTTTTGATCACATAGTGTACTGAAACTAAATGTAAACAGTACTTTCAGCTTATAAGACCTCACTTGGAAAAGATGTACTCTTGTAAAATCGTATCATACTTTCGAAAATAAAGACTTTACATTCAAATGCGTATGATAAAATATACCACAAGTTTCTGCCTTCAGTCATGTAGAATATACAGCCTTGTGAAATCGGATCAATTCTTCTGAAATAGGCTGTAAGTGGATGGCCACAGCTAAATCTAATAAGACAAGAGGTAATGCTAGCTAGGCATTTACCATGCAGAGCGTCGATCCACTCGGAATCTGAGTATACAAATAAAATTTCACGGTGCGAGTATTCTTGCACCTGTGACTGAGCAGACCGTCTGCTCTGCAGTAAAGCCTCTAGCGTAGCGCACCTGTGACTCCGAGGTGTGCACTTCACCTTCTAATGGAGCGACCAGCCCTCGCAGCTTTCGTTGGGCCGCCAGCACACCGCTTCGGCTTTTTCTCTTCTGCACCCCACACCACCATTCCAACACTCCCACAGCCCATCAGCTGCCCGGCCAGCGATTAAACTTCATCCACCGTACAATATGGCCGTCCGAATCAATTTTCACTTGAAAGCGGCCCTCGTTATTTTTCGATAAAGGCCGGCGCCGGCGTTCCGGACCGCTATACAGCGAGAGCTCGCTCCGGCTGTCTGCTTCCGCGTTCTCGTGTCGCTGCCCGACTTCCACGGCCTTTCGCGCTGACGAATCAACTACCTCACGTCTCAGTGGGCTAGTTCTCGCTGATTTACGTCCACAGTTCATTTTCGCCGGTATCCAGACCACTGTCATTTAAGTTATTTAATTTTTTTTAATTTATTAATTTGTCCTTAGGCAGCTATTGTTCGTTTAGCCACCTGAAGGGAAAATAATAAACCAATTGCACAAAACATGTATTGCTGACACAACATGACAACATACAGGTACAAGATTAACAAATTGTTTTAGAGGCCTACTGTTAATTCACTTAGATGTAATATATGTAAAAATAGTTTTTGGTAATTTAAAGGAAAAAAAACGAAAACATTACGACGGTGTTAGGGATCAACAATACTTTGTGGCACAAATACAAGCAAATATACAAAACACACGTTAGTCAAAGGTGTGCGACATGCTGTGTATAGTGTTACAGAATATTTTAACACAGTTAATTATTCTGTAATTTTAAGACAATTACTATGTCCGATGTCATTTAGTCTGTATATTGAGCCAGCAGTAAAGGAAACAAAAGAAAAATCCGGAGTAAGATTTGAAATCCATGGAGAATAAATAAAAACTTTGAGGTTAGCTGACGACACTGTAATTCAGTCAGAGATAGCAAAGGACCTGGAAGAGAAGTTGATCGGAATAGACAGTGTCTTGAAAGGAGGGAATAACATGAAGATGAACAAAAGCTAAACGACGGTAATGGAATGTTGTTGTATTACATCAGTTTATGCTGATGGAATTAGATTAGGGAATGAGACACTTAAAGTAGGGTATGAGTTTTGCTATTTAGGGAGCAAAATAACTGATGGTGTTCGAAGTCGAGAGGATATAAAAAGTGTACGGGCAATGGCAGGGAAAGCGTTTCTGAAGAAGAGAAATTTATTAGCATTGAGTATAGATCTAAGTGTAAGGAAGTCTTTTCTGAAAGTATTTGTGTGGAGTGTAGCCATGTATGGAACCGAAACATGGGCGTTAAATAATTTAGACAAGAGGAGAATAGAAGCTTTAGAAGTGTGGTGCTACACATGAATGCTGAAGATTAGATGGGTAGATCACGTAACTAGTGAGGAGGTACTGAGTAGAATTGGGGAGAAGAGGAATTTGTGGAACAACTTGACTAGACGAAGCGATCGGTTGATTGGATACATTCTGAGGCATGAAGAGAGCATCACTTTAGTACTGGAGGGAAGCGCGGAGTGTAAAAATCCTAGAGGGAGTCCAAGGCATGAATACACTAAACAGATTCAGAACGATGTAGGGTGCAGTAGTTACGCGGAGATGAAGATGCTGGCACAGGATAGAGTAGCAAGGAGAGCTGCAAGAAACCAGTCTCTGGACTGAAGACTACAACAACAATTAATCTTTCGCTACAAATTCAAGAAATAAAACTAAAGTTATAGGAACAATAGAGATACAAATGTTCAGAGCCTAATTTTAAATATCTATACATAGAAAATATTTATTAAAGTGAAGAGGCTGTTAACATAGTTCCCAACGCAGCGTTATTGCTGTAGTGATATCAAGGCAGCTTGCAAAAATATGAAAAGTTTTTGATTATTTGCGGGATTATTCGGAGGCAGTAGAAATATGGCGCTCGTGTTAAACTTCAAGGAAACGTAACTGACGCCAAAAAAGAGTTGTCTGTGCGTCTCCCATTCTGCACAGGGGATGTGAGCCATGTTGTGTTCTGTAGTGGTAGTGCAGTCACAGAACGGATATGCTGTAATCGTATTGCACCGGGAAACTTCCGTGGTTGAGTATGATAAGGCAGAGAGGGAACATCTGCGATCGTGGTACGTTCACAGGGAAAGATCAGGGCCTTTCTCGAATAAAATACTAAATACAGGCATAATATCTGCTCCAAGACTAACGAGACCTATTACAGTCGTCTTGAGATTGTTGAAAGGCACTATACGTGATCAGACAGTAAAATATACGTAAGGCGAAAGTTTGAGGTCCCGTAAAGTTTCGGAGTTTGTGGCTTTTTTTGCAGCTCTATCGAATATTCTTAATTACATATGATGCCGCATTGGTTATTGAACCCAGAGAAATTCTACTGTCTTGTTCTGGATTTCGTGAGTTAGCGAGCATTTCGCTCTCATTTAAGTATATGGTCGAAAGAGACAGCCTTTAGGCATTGTGAAACGAATCCTCTCTTCCAGGACAGTGTGCCACAAAGAGCGCAGATTTAGCTCGAGATGGGGAAATTCACGGGCGTCTGTTGTGTTGAAGGAGACCTAAGCGATGTAGTGTGTGAGTGAGGTAGACGAGAACATACGTCGTAGGGAAATCCCGCAGAAGCTGCTTGTGGCGAGGGAGACATAGCAGTGTTAAATATGGTGGACCTAAGATCGGCCATAAAAGGAAACATTTATGAAAAGTATTTAATTCTGTAGTAGTTCAGGGAACAAAGCCACAGTAATTTTAATCTACCATCATTTATAAATTTTCATGGTGACCCCAACAAAACTTGAATATTGATCATATCTACAATACTTAAGGAATTACTGTTAAAGTGAAATTAACAAGTTTTGTAACCAAGACCTGAATGCTAAAATCTGAACGCTTAAGTCGATCTTAACGATCGACGTTTCCTATAGAAGCTCATCATTAAAATGACAAATGATGTAAATATCAACTCTGTAACTTTATTTGTTTAAAATATATAGTTTAAACGATCAGTATTTTCAGATAAGCATCAGATCATCATTTCCCCCACGCAAAACACAACGATGACAGAATGACACCTTATTAAGTCATTGGGCAAAAGAATAATTTGTTGGAAAGTTTAATGCATAATGGTTACTTTTGTTCTTTATTTAGTTATCAGAAAGCACACTACTGGGCCTGACATTCAAAGTTAAGAAGGAAATTGTATTGGTTTTATATGCCCGTGGAGACACGAAAGCGGGCGGACGGTCTTTAGGTACCTAGAAAGTGAAACAGAAAGTTTCGCGTTGTGTGGTACCGCGGGACACAGTCTGTGAGCTGTGAGCTGCCGCACGCCTGGTGTGAACTTTTTCGCGTAGTTACCGAGGTGGAGTACTGGACTTGTAATTCGCGATGAGATTGTGAATGATCAGTGTCAAATGGAATGCGCTCAAGTGTGACAATAATTCTAAATACGACCACTTTCGCTATTAGTTTTCTTCCTGAATAAACATTATTGTAACCAAATCGCAATAGTGAGGCCTAAATCATTTATAGGTCATTAATTTAGCTCCCGATATTATTATCACAGTTGTTGTATGTTATATTAACGTTGTATGTTTCATAGAAATTCGAAAACTTACCATCACCCAGACAATTTAACCAAAGGGTCACAAGTGTCTAAAATGGGGCGTGTAATGCGACACGTGCAGTTCAACCCCTAGGGGATTTTGAGCCAAGATATTTTGACGAAGAGGAACCGCATGTGAGCCCGAACATCTTTGGGATGTTAGCTTGCAACTTTACACTGAATGCAAAGCCAAATAATTGCCATGATGCTCTTGCTGCGTTCGGAATTTGCTTTCTGAGGCTTTAGCAACTGAAGGAAAGAATCCTCTGAAATGTAAGGAGGGTATCGCAGGTTTCGGATGTGAATTAATATGGGTAAAGTTAAGCAAGGTCGTTCAAAGGTGGTAACTGGATGCTTTTGTAGACCGCCAGTTTCAGGAGCTGTAGTGTCAGAACGCTTCAGAGTGAATATGCAGAATTTCGTTAATGGTTTTCTTGATCATGCCACTGCAATAGGGGGTGAATTCTACTTGAAAGCTATAGATTCGGAGAGTCATGTTATGAAAACTGCTGACAGAGACAAGGACTTGTGTAACATTATTCTTGATGTCTTGTCAAAAAATTACTTATTATTTCAAGCAGATAATTACGGAACCAACTTGTGACGCTAACGTCTTAGTTCTCCTAGCAACAGACCTGATTCTATCGAATCAGTTAACATAGATATTGGTATAAGGAATCATAAGGCTTCGATAGCAACTAAGACGACGGGTTTTACAAGAGGTGCTAAGAAAGATAGGACAAAGTTTTTACTTAGCAAGAGTGACAGAACACAATTTGCAGAGTAACTGAGTAGTCAGCATCAAGTATTCGGCGCTCAGGACGAAGATGTGGAGAACTATAACTAGAAAAATTCGAAAGCTTCTTTCAATGTGCCTTGCATGTTCTAAGCAAGGTCAAAAGGGATGGTAAGGACCCACGATGGCTTAATAGCCTTGTTAGAAAACAGCTACGTAAACAAAGAGAACATCACAGATTCAACAGGCCTCGCTCACAAACGGAAACCAAACGAAGCGTAGGAAGAGCAAAGAGACAAGCGTTCAATGACACTGACAATAAAATTTTGTCAACTGACCGGAGCAGAATCGCTAAGATGTTTTGGTCTCTCATAAAATCAGTAACCGGTTAGAAATCCTTGTTTCATTCACTCAGTGGCCGCAGTAGCACAGAAACTGAAGAGAGGAGACAGAAGTTCGAAATTGTGAATTCGGTTCTCCGAAACTATATCACCGCAGAAGTTCGTAACACGGTTCCTCCTTTGTATCATCGTAAGAACGTCGAAATGTTAAATACTGACATAACCGATCGCTCAACAGAAAAACAACCACAATCTCTTAACAGTGAACAAGCATCACGACCAGATGAGACACCTGTAAGATGTAAGGAAGATAATGCGAATGAAATTGCTCCTCTTCAAGCAGCAGTTTATTTTAGGTCGCTGAAGCAATGACGGGCACGTAGCTACAGGAAAACAGCACTGGTCACTGTCAGTTCCAAGAGTAGTCGTAGGCGAGATGTATATATTTATAGGCCTATATCGTAGCCGTCAATCTCTTGTACAGTCATGGAACATGTTTTATGTTCAAGAATTACGACGTTTTTGGGGAGCGAAACTCAGCTCGCTATGTTCCTCCAAGAGATTCGTAGCGCTGAGATTTGTGTCGTGATCCTTGACTTCAGAATGGTATTTGATGCCGTCCAGCACTGCCGTTTGGCGGAAAAAAAAAAAAAAAAAAAAAAGGAACTAGCCGACTATCGGACCAGATTTGCGACTGGATTCAAGACTTCCTTGCAGAGAGCACTCAACAAGTCGCTCTTAAGAATACAGCTCCTCAATATTATGTAATATTGTACGTAATATGTATATGTGAAAATCAACACCTATTTATTTCAGGCACTGTTTATGATGTATATGTTTTACAGATTTCTTTTTCATATCAGGTAATGCAGAACACTTTCTAAACAAATTGAAAGTATTTTGAATATTTTAAACCCGTGTAGGGTTATTAAAAAATTACAAACAAATAGAGTTCATTATTTTTTCCGAAATGCTTCCTTAATTTATGGTACAATTTAATACAATGTTACACATTTTACGGAGACCACATATGGATGACATAATGACTGAGGTATTAGACCTATTTAATTCCACCTATTATGTAAATAACAAGGATAAAAAATATCACATGTTACATTTCCATTTTTATTATATTTTTTCTCAAAATTTATTTTCTATAATTTAGTTGATTCTACAATAAAGCTTAGGTCAACTACATGAGTATGGACTATTGCAAGTTACAGAAAAAAAATACAGCAGTGCTTTATAAACTTTAGGAAGTATTTGTACCTGAATCTGAAAAATACAACTTGCGGGAAACTGCGAATGAAGAAATGAGTACAATTAAACTGTGCCTCAGAACATTCCTGAAGCATAGTCTTCATCCTGCAGCATTTGTTCATCTTGAGACTTCCTCTTGGCATTCCTTTTAGCACTTCTTGCATCTTTAGTAACTTGATGAGCAGATCTATCACCTTCATGCACCCGCTGTCTGCCACAAGCAAGCAATTGATCTTCCATATTAGAACCACACTTTATACCTAAATTTTTCAGGTCTTCCCAACTTCCTATATTTCCATCACTGAAACATAGCACTGCATCTAGTACACCAACTATTAATGTGCTTAGTCCTAAAAAAATTTGGGTAATCTTTCCCATATGCAGTGGTTGAATCTTTCATTTGTATTCTGAGTTCCCCCATGAAGACAGTTACTAAACGAAACATGGACAATCAGGTCTCTAAAAATTGGTTTTATTTAATTCATAATAATCTCAGGAAGAGAGTGCTTATGACGGTATATTTGACCACTTTCTTTTGCTTTTTGGTAACCACACCAAGAATCTGCTCCTGTCATCTATGGACAACATATGCAAGTAGGTGGCCCATAAAGCTTTTCTCATTGTTGTAGCTTCAGTCAAAGATGTAGTTCGTCTAATGGCCAGTCCAAAATACATCTGAAGAAAGTCTATTTCAGTTTCTGCTAGTCTGCCTCGGCTAGACAGGGATTTTCCATGAGATAGCAACATTCCTTTCATTTCTCTTCGTCGCTTTCTCAATTTGGTACCCATCCTCTTTTTCACATGCCCACAACACTCCAGTTTTCTTACCAAGGTATCACCATAAACACTGAACTCATTAGTTTTATTGGAAGCTTTAGAGTCCCCATCGCCTAGGTACTTCGTATATCTATAAACGGGCACCGACCCCTGAAATATTTTTAGAGCTCCATCACACCCCATACCTGTACTGTAACCATTACAATTCTTAGAACACTGATGTTCAATATGTCCTTCAGTCTTATCATGGCAGCTGTGGCTATACTTAGATAAGCACTCAACATCAACAACTTTTCCATTCTCCAGGGAAATACCACTTACCACGCCATTAAAGGAATGATGTTATCGACGTTGCCATATCCAATCAAGTATCCAAGGTTCCACTAATATTTAAAGTTCCTTCTACTGCACGTTTCATAGATGCTTTAGATACAAATTTCAAGGCAGCTAAAACAACTTTTATGTACTTGCTGAACTTACAGCGAAAAGGAGGAAGGTCCATCAAGCCACAAAACACGTGAGGAGCATTTTTTCCCTTTCTTACTGCACGCATTGCTTACACTAACTTCAAATTCACATAATATGAATTGTGCACAATGTACGAAGTCATTTTCGAAGTATATTTATTGCAGGATCTACACAGAACAAACAATTCTGACGCTAAACCCTTCCTGCTACTTTGCTGTTCAGTTATTTCCAGACAGCCTACACCATCACATTGTTTATATTTCGTCACTTCCTTTATCAAAGAAGATAAGATGCCCACATCAACAACAACAAATCCACTACAAACAGCGTCATAGTTAGCATAAAAATTTGAATCACCAGGAGGCGTACCATGTGAGAGTTCTTTCCTTGAAGAACTGATATGTAGGTTACTTTCAACAGTGTGTCTTGATTTGTTTGTGAACTTGTTACCACGGAATTTCCTTTTATTGATTTTCATGATGTGTGTCATAGTTCGTATTTATTGCAAACTAAATGTTATCTAGTTCCACAAGTGTATGTAGCACTTGGGCACCAAACATTCAGTAACAAATGAACAAACTGTATCAGCGACATAAAAGGAATTACTAGCAAGGATAATCATTTACAGGCACTAGAAACCTGCACTGTGACCAACATATAGGATGTATCGTACGTATAATCGCTGGAAACAGGAAGTTCACATTTCTTTTCGAAATAAAACTGGTTTCTGTAGCAGAAATAATGAGGGCGTGGCTTCGTACATGACTATAACTTTCAAATTTGGCATATATAGATCATTTTTCGATTGAAACCCTGTAATGAATATGTCAGTGTGATTAGAAAAGACTATAGAATTTAATAAAGTCTTAAAAATAAGACCGATTTTCTACCTTTTATAAGTACCCTGAGCACCCAAAGGAATGATTTAGTAGAAAGTGTCGGAAGCTCTATAAGACTCTTCGCAGATTATACGGTTGTCCATAAGGAAGCAGCAACGACAGAAGGGAGTATCGATTTGCAGAATGAGATGCACAGGACAGATGAATGGTTCGGCCTCTTAGCAGTTGATCTTAACCATAAAAAAAGTGTAACACATTGCGCATACACAAGAAAAGAAATCCATTGCTGTAGAACATCACTATTCCTGTCAGATTGCTTAAACATGTACGATAGAACATATAGGAGTAACTGTCGTGTGTAACTTTATGGGCACATAAGTTACTTGCGGAAGCAGATACCAGATATAAACTCTTAGGAAGAATCTTAAGGAAACGCAAATCATCCCCAAAATAAGTAGCTTACGAGGCGCTTGTTCCATCGATTACTTAGTATTCTTCATCAATCTGTGATTCTTGCCAGATAGGACTGATAAAGAGATAGAGAAAGTGCAAAGTAGAGCGGCGTGTTGTGTCACGGGATCGTTAAGTCGGGACGGGAGCATTACGGAGATGTTCAACAAACTCTAGTGGCAGACGCTACAACAGACGGGTTGTGCATTACAGAGAGGTTTACCACCGAAATTCCGAGAGAGCACTTTGGTGCCAAAGGTCGGACCTCCCACATGCATTACGCAAAGTGGCCATGACAAGTAATTCGAGAAATTAGAGCCAGTAAAGAGGCTTAACGACAATCGTTCTTTCCACGCTCTATTCGTGAGTGAAACTGGGAAGGGGGATGAATTAGTGGTATCCTCTGCCACACATCTTTAGGCGCCTTGAGGAGTGTGATGTAGATGTAGATGTAGAAAACTGACATATAATCGGATCGAATGCAAACAACATCAATAGATACTGGTGTCGTCTTCCTGTGGCCTTCTCACAATAAGCAGCGGGCGGTGAATGTCATTTCCGTCAAAGATCAAATGTATAAAGGATAAATGTCGAATAGAAGTTAAAGTTTAAATTAAGAAATAAGAACTTACTATGATCGTCCATGATATTACAATTTTGTCAGAGACCTGAAAGGACCTGGAAGACCATTTCAGTGAAATGGATAGTGTCTGGAAATGCAGTTGTAAGATGAACGGCAACAAACGTAAACGACAGGGAAGGAATTGTAGCCAAATCAAATCAAGTGAAGTTAAGGGAATCAGCTTCGGAAAACTAAACATAGCAGTTAATTGCTGAAGTTCTGGCACCAAAATAACAGAAAGTGTGCGAAGAAACAGCGAGATAAACGTATCTGAGAAAGAAAATTTCGTTCCTAGCCAATATAAATTTAAGTGATAGGAAACTAGTTTTGAAGGTTTTAGTCTAAATTCGTTGTGTATATGGAAGTGAAACGTGGACAATAGTCAATTCAGACAAAAAGCAAAATTCAAAATTTTGAAATTTGTTGCTATAAAAGACTGTTACAAGTTAAATGGTTAGATCGGCTTATTAATGAAGAAATGGAGAATTGAGAAGGAGCGAAAAGAAAGAAAGAGCTCAACGTTTTTAAACTAAAAGTTATGTTGGTAGGAGACATTCTTAACCCTCGGGAATTTTCATTTTTTTTTTAATAAAGTGAAGTGTTTAGAGGATGTGGACTGTTTGTAAAAGGTAACCAACAAGTGTCTGTAGTAAACGTTTTGGCTTCAAGTAGCCATGCAGAGATGAAGAGGTCTTAAAATGGAGATTAGCGCTGAGAGCTACACGGGAAGAAACCTAAGACGGAAGACAACCACAATATCACAATCTCTGAACATTCTTTCTTGGAATATTCGTTAGCATTCCGGCTTTTGTATCAGCTTCAGTAATTGATATTAGATGTACATTTCCAGTATTTCTTGATCTTTGTGCTACGAAGCTATCACATGATAAATTTTGTGACCTAAAATAGTTTCCAAGAATACCTATGTCACGGGCTGTTAAATGTGGAAGGGTACATCTCAATGTTACCTTGCCTTCCTTTGCTCCAGTAATACTTATTTCGGTAATCTGCGCTATCGAAAGAGCCCATTCGCTGCTGAACATTATACGTACTATATCAACATTTCGTCCTGTGACCAGCTGCGAAGTGCCCATTGTTCCATACTTGACGGCTTTGTCCCATTCCAGTCACGTATAGAGAGCAGGAGGAATAATTACTGAAGCCCCTGTAATTACCCTACAATTATCCTCATGCATTGTACGGGAGCGATACATAATGGTTTCAGGATGTTCCAAGATTCCTCACTGAAAGTGGGTTATTAATACTTGAAGTAGCGAGATAATTGTTTTCTGTCTTCAACGGTCTCCCACTTCACGCATTTTCAGCCTCCTGCCGTCGGGTAGACCGCTCGCCTGGTGCAAGTCTTTCGATTTGACACCACTTCGGCGACTTGCGCGTCGATGGGTAGGAAATGATGATGATTAGGGCAACAGAACACCCAGTCCCTGAGCGGAGAAAATCTCCAGCCCAGCGGGGAATCGAACCCGGGCCCTTAGGATTTACAGTCTGCCGCGCTGACCACTCAGCTACCGGGGGGTGGACATGCATTTTCAGCATCTACTGGAAGCTCTATCATACATAAATAAACCACGCTACCTGCACTATTCGAATGCGTTCATTGTCCCCGGTAAGTTCTGTTCAATATGTCTTGCACACACTTGGAGAAGATTCCAGGTTGGGTAGCACGAGATTTATTTACAATACATGCTTTGTACGAGACCACCCGTGTTGTAGGTGTAGCGTTATTGCTTAGCAATCAAAACGACCTCTGTATGTGTTCGAAAGCCGCCACTGCTTAAGAATACAGGGTACCTTTAAATGGTGGAAAAATCTACATTTTTGTGACTTTATTAAATTCCATATTTCTACATATATATCTACATGGTTCCTCTGCAATTCACACTTAAGTGCCTGGCAGAGAGTTCATCGAACTATTTTCATACTACTTCTCTACCATTCCACTCTCGAACGGCGCGTGGGAAAAAGGAACACCTAAATCTTTCCGTTCGAGCTCTAATTTCTCTTATTTTATTATGATGATTATCTAGAATCTCCCTACGTAGGCGTCAACAAAATATTTACGCATTCGGAAGAGAAAGTTGGTGGTAGAAATTTCGTAAATAGATCTCGCCGCAAAGAAAACCGTCTTTCTTTCAGTGACTGCCACCCCAACTCGCGTATCATATCACAGATACTCTCGCCCCTATTGCGTGATAACACGAAACGAGCTACCCTTCTTTGCGCTTTTTCGATGTCCTCCGTCAATCCTATCTGGTAAGGATCCCATACCCTCAGCAGTATTCCAGCAGAGGACGGACAAGTGAAATGTAAGCTGTCTCTTTGGTGGGTCTGTCGCATCTTCTAAGTGTTCTACCAACAAAGCTCAGTCTTTGTTTCGACCTCCCCGCAATATTATCTATGTGGTCTTTCCAATTTATGTTGCTCGTAATTGTAATTCCTGGGTATTTAGTCGAATTGACAGCCCTTAGATTTGTGCGGTTTATCGTATACCCAAAATTTATCGGATTTCTTGTAGTACCCATGTGGATGACCTCTCACCTTTCTTTGTTTAGTGCCAGTTGCCACTTTTCGCACCATACAGAAATTCGCTTTAGATCATTTTGTAATTGGAATTGATCGTCTGATGATTTTACTATACGCTAAATTACAGCGTCATCTGCGAACATTCTAAGGTGGCTGCTCAGATTATCACCTAGATCATTTATGTAAATCAGAAACCGCAGCGGGCCTGTGACACTACCTTGCTGAAAGACAGATATCACTTCTGTTGTACTCGATGATTTTTCGTCTATCACTACGAATTGTGACTTCTCTGAGAGGAAATCACGAATCCAGTCACACAACTGAGACGATACTCCATATGCACGAAGTTTGATTAATAGTCGCTTGTGAGGAACGATACCAAATACCTTCTGGAAATCTAGGAATATGGAATCGGTCTGAGATCCCTTGTCGACAGCACTCATCACTCCATGGGAATAAAGAGTTAGCTGTGTGGCACAAGAAAGATATTTTCTGAATCCGTGTTGGTTATGCATCAATAAGTCATTTTCTTCAAGGTGATTCATAATGTTCGAGCACAATATATGCTACAAAATCCTACTACAAATTGAGGTCAGTGATGTGGGTCTGTGATTCAATGGGTTACTCCTATTTCCCTTCCCGAATATTGGTGTCACCTGTGCTACTTTGCGGTCTTTAGGAACAGACCATTCGTCAAGTGAGCGGTTGTATATGATTGCTAAGAAAGCAGCTATTATGTCTGCAGACTGAAGGACATATTGAACATCAGGGTTCTAAGAATTATGATGGTTACTATGGAGGACTGGAGTGTGATGGAGCTCAAAAATATTTCTCAAGTTGGTGCCGGTTTATAACGTTAGATATACGAAGTACTTAGGCGATAGGGTCGTGTTGTGGACATGTCCAAAAGAGGATGGATGCTAGATTGAGAAAGCTACAAAGAGAAATGAAAGGATTGTTGCTATCTGATGGAAAATCTTGGTCTGGCCGAGGCAGACTGACATAAACTGAAATAGACCTTCTTCAAAGTTATTATGGACTGGCCATTAGATGAACTACATCTCTGAACGATGTTACAGCAACGAGAAAAGCTGTATGGGACACCTCCTTTCATACGTTGTTCACAGATGACCACCCTGTTCACGGACTTAGTCCTAAAGGAGCAGTTTCTTGGTGTTGTTACCAAAACGAAAACGGATAGTGGTCAAATATACCGTCATAAGCGTTCTCTTCCGGAGACTGTTACGAATTAACAAAAACCAATTTTTAGAGACCTGAGTGAACCTGTTTTGTTTAGTAAATGTCTTCATTGGGGCACTCAGAATACAAATGAAAGTTTCAACCGTGGCATATGGGAAAGATTATCCAAGTATGTTTTTCTAGGACTAAATACATTATAATTTGGTGTACTAATTGCAGTGATGTGTTTCAATGATGTAGTGACAGGTACGTTGCAAGGTCTGAGAAATTTAGGCATAAAATGTGGCGCTAATATGGAAGATCAATTCCTTGCGTGTGACAGACAACGGGTGCATGAAGCTGAGAGATTCGCTCTTGAAGTTACCAAAGAGCCAAAAAGTGCTAAAACGAATGCCAAGAGGAAGCTTGAAGACAAATAAATGCTGCAGCATGAAGACCATGCATCAGGAATGTTCTGAGACACAGTTAATTTGGACTCATTTCTTCGTTAGCAGTTTACCGCAAGTTGTATTTTTCAGATTCAGGTACAAATATTTCCTAAATTCATAGAGCATTGCTCTAATTTTTTTCTGTAACACAATAGTCAGTACTTATGTAGTAGACCGAAGCTTTATTACAGAATCAACTAAATTATAGAAAAAAGTTTTATTAGGGAAAATATTATAGAAATTAAAACATAAGATGTGATATTTTTTATCCGTGTAATATACATAACAGATGGAATTAAATAGGTTTAGTACCTCAGCCATCATGTCATGCATATCTGGTAAAAAGTTGGTCTCCTTCAAGTGTATAACATTGTATTAAATGGTATCTTAATTTGAGGAATTATTTTGGGGAAGAATGCATCAATTTCTCTGTAATGTTTTAATAATCCTAAGCAGGTCGAAAAATATTCAAAATAGTTCTTATTTGTTTAGAAAGTGTGCTGCGTTATCTGATATCAACTAAAAATCTATAAAGCATAGCCCCGAGGAGTGGCCGCACGGTTAGAGGCGCCAAGTCATGGATTGCACGTCCCCGCCCACCGGAAATTCGAGTCCTCCATCAGCACAGTTGTGTGTTGATCTTAGCGTAAGTTACTTTAAATAGTATGTAAGTCTAGGAACCGATGACCTCAGCATTTTGGTCACTTAGGAATTCACACACATTTGAACATTTTTCTGAACGTATACATTATAAACAGTATCTGAAAGAAATTGTTGACTTTTACATAATACTGAGCTGGAACAGTACCCTGTATTCTTAAATTTCGTTTAATAATCACTATCGGCGGCCGAATACTTCCAGTCACCCTCATTAAGGGGCTCCAGAAAGGCTCAAAATCATGAAAAGTTCAATTTTTACTTTTTTGCGTTTTCTGAATCTGCAGACTATTACCTTTTAATAGATATGTAATTTATTCAATTCCGAAGACTACAACTATTTTTAAATTTTTTTTGAAATGTGTTCTACATGGGCGTGACCCACTGTGACGCTGTTAAACTGCTGTCAAATGGTGTTATTATTAACGTCCGTGTTCATCAGGTACATTTTAGTGATGTGAGATAAACTATGTGTTGTGGCTAACCTGTAATGGTTCAATATATATCGCTGGTGTGATTGTCGATTGTTTCATGTTTATTTACTCTGCCGTTATCTCGAAAATATTCGCAATTAATTCTGTTTCTTGAGCCCCTGTTTTGTTGAAGTATAATAATGAGTAAAAGTAAAGTTATTAGAAATCCTCTGAAGGCTTTTAAGAAAAGGAGAAATGTTGGAAAGCCAAAGGTATGTGTTATAACTGTAAACAATAAAGACGATAACCAAGTGAGTGAACCTAACCTCTCAAATACACCTGCCAATAGCAGTCAAAGTGGGAAAGAAAATACTTCACAGAAGAAGCTTGGTTCAATGAGTGAAAACTATGAATGTTTTATGGGCGAATCGGATGTGAATGAAATATTTGATATGTCGGTTCTCAAAGGAATGTTTTCAAACTGTGTAAGATGCATTCATTGTAGTGAAGTTGGTCTGGAACTCTCCATAATAAAGCACGTAGGACTTGCTAGTGAAATACAACTGAAATGTGATAAGTGTTCATACATGACCACCTTTTGGAACAGTGTTGCAGTAACTGCAACTGAAGAAAATGGTAGCAAAATCTACGAACACAACATTAGATTTGTTTATTCCTTGCGTTCAGTTGGTAAGGGTGCTACTGCATGTGCAATTTTCTGTAGCATCATGAATCTTCCAAATCCCCCAACCAAGTTTACGACCTATAATAAATTAATAGTGTCTAAAGTAGAAGATGTCTGTATAGAATCTATGAAGAACGCTGTGGAAGAGGCAGTAATGGAAAATAATGGTAACAGAGATTTGACTGCAGCGTTCGATGGTACCTGGCATAAACGGGGACACACATCTCTTCATGGTGTAGTATCTGCCACCAGTATGTATACAGGGAAAGTTTTAGATGCAGCAGTAATTTCAAAGTATTGTAGATGTCCACAAAAATATAAAGGTACACATGAAAATAATTGCAAAGCTAACTATAGTGGCAGTAGTGGAGGAATGGAAGTGGCTGGTGTTGCCAGTATATTCCAGCGTTCTGAGGCGTGTGATAAAGTGCGATATGTTAATTACCTTGGTGACGGTGATTCTAAAAGTTTCAAACATGTTCAAGGACTGAAGCCCTATGGTGATGATGTTGTAGTGCAGAAATTTGAGTGTATTGGACACGTACAGAAGCGAATGGGAACAAGACTTCGGCGACTGAAAGCTTCGTACAAAAAACAAAAACTCAGTGACGGTAAAGGGTTGGATGGGAAGGGAAGGTTAACTGACAGTGTAATTGACAAAATACAGAACTATTATGCAATGGCTATTAGGCAAAATACACAAAGTGTCGACGAAATGAAGAGGCTGTTTGGGCTCTTTTTTTTTTCATACTTCTTCAACCGATGAAAATCCCCCAACATAGCTTGTGTCCCAAAGAAGAAGACAGTTGGTGTAAATATAACAAAGGATTGCTAACTGGTGAAGTGTACACTCATAAGCATAGTCTGCCTCATGCAATAATGGAGGTGATAAAACCTATTTTCAGAGACTTAGCAGCACCTGAACTGTTGAAAAAGTGTATTCACGGAAAAACTCAAAACCCCAATGAAAGTGTAAATAGTGTTATATGGTCGAGAATCCCCAAGACTGTATTTGTTGGAATAGAAACACTTCACTTTGGTGTGTATGATGCTGTTGCGACTTTCAATGATGGCAACATTGTAGGGTGCAAGGTATTTAGAAATATGGGAATGAAGATAGGTTCTAACATGGTACGAGCGATGCTTGCTTTAGACAAGGAACGCCTTCTGGCTGCAGACAGGGCTGTAAAGAGTCTAGAAATACAAGCAAGAGTAAACAGGAGGAGGAACAAGAGGAAGCTGGAGGAGGAGTTTGCAGAGGATGAAGATAATCCATCCTATGGACCTGGAATGCACTAAAGAGTTAATCCAATCTTTGCCGCTCGTTTCCTAAAACTTTTATTTTCTCATACTAATTACATGTTTTCTAAGGATCTTCCAAGCATATTTGTTTCAAACTTTCAGTAAATGTTACACAGTACCTTCTGCATAATTTAACACAGCCTTTTTCCTAAAAACTGTATATTTTTGAATATATAAATAAAAAATTGCAAAAAAATGTTGTGAATTTTCATTACAATTGAAAAAAAAATCATCTTTAATAACTGAACTAAAATTTTGTAAAATCCCTGTGTTAAGTTGTAGCCCATATTCCAATAAATAATCTGTAAGAAGTTCAACTTCCTACCTCAAATACTTTGTGAGTAAAGATGTAATTTATAAGCGTTATTTTAACATTGCAAGTATAGGGCGTTCCGGAGCCCCTTAAGCCAACGGCCTTGTCAAAGAGGTCGGAGGAGTGGACAGAGGGTTCAGAGCACAATCTTTCCCGATCGGTGGGAAACTGCCCCTAAAGGTGGAAGAAACCGGCAATGATCACCGCCATGAGAATGCAGGAGGAGATGAAAACCACAGCATTAAAGACATATAACGTGTATCCACAGCATATGTGGCCAATAAATGAAAAAAGTGTCATGAAGATCACTCCATTGGCTAAAGATTCCGGAATAGTCCCCCATTTGGATCTCAGGGAGGGGACTGCCAACAGGAGGTGACTATGAGAAAAAGATTGAATAATCAACGAAAGGATAATGTTCTGGGAGTCTGGGCGTGGAATTTCAGAAGGTTGAACATAGTAGGGAAGCTAGAGAATCTGAATTGGGAGCAAAGCCACAGTCTAGATATAACAGGGTCCTGTGAAATGAAATGGAAAGGAGATAAGGATTTCTGGACAAATGAGCATAGGGTCATATCAACAGCAGCAGGAAATAGTATAACAGGAGTAATATTCCTTATGCATAGGAAGGTATTACAGAGAGTGTTTTGCTGTGAACGGATCAGTGATAGGGTGGTTCTTTTCAGAATCGACAGCCACAGTTCAGATATAGATGCAGACGTCGCGAGCTGAACATAAAGAGATAGAGAACGTATATGAGGATATTGAAAGGGTAGTACATCACGTAAAGGGAAATGAAAGTCTAATATGGGAGACTGGAATCATGTTATAGGGGAAAAAGTAGAGAAACAGGTTACAGGAGACATGGGCTTGGGACAAGGAATGAGAGAGGATAGAGCTTAACTGAGTTCTGAAGTAAATTTCAGCTGGTAATAGCGAATAATCTGTTCACGAGTAACAAGCGGAGCAGGTATACTTCGAAAAGGGAGATTGATACGGGAAGATTCAGTTAGATTACATCATGCTCAGACAGAGACTCCGAAATCAGATACTGGTTTGTAAGCCGTACCTGGGAGCAGATATAGACTCAGATCACAATTTAATACTGATGAAGAGTAAGCTGAAGTTTAAGAGACTAGTGAGGATGAATGAATACGCAAACAAATAGGATACACAAGTACTTAGTAATAACAAGATATGGTTGAAGTTCTCTAAGGCTATAGATACAGCAATAAGGAACAGCTTAGTAGGCATTACAGCTGATGAAGAATGGACATCCCTGAAAAGGGCAGTCACATAAGTTGAGAAGAAAAACAACAGGTGCGAAGAAGGCAACTACAAGAAAACCACGTATAACAAAAGAAATACTTCAGGTGATAGTGAGAGAAGGATGTACAAAAATTTTCGGCTAAATCCAGGAATACAGAAATACAAGTCGCTGACGAATGAAATAAATAGGAAGTGCAGTGGAGCTCAATGAATAATGTGAAGAAATCGGAGAAGAAGAATGTCAGAAGGACTGATTCAGCATACGGGAAAGTATAAACAACCTTCGGTGAAATTAAAAGCAAGGGTGGTAACATTAAGAGTGCAACGAGAATTCCACTGTTAAATGCAGAGGAGTTTGTGAATAGATGGAAAGAGTACATTGAAAGCCTCTATGAGGAGGAAGATTTCTCTGATGTGATGGAAGAAGAAACAGCAGTCGATTTAGAAGAGATAGGGGATCCAGTATTAGAATATTAAGGCAGAAGGAATATATAGCAGTCCATCAGAATTTCTAAAATTATTGGGGCAAGTGGCAACAAAACTTTTATTCACGTTGGTGTGTAGAATGTATGAGTCTGGCGACATCTGATATTTGGAAAAATATCATTCACAGAATTCTGAAAACTGCAAGCGCTGACAAGTGCGAGAATTATCTCACAGCCAGCTTAACAGTTCAATCCTCAAAATTCCTGATAAGAACAGTATACAGAAGAATGGAAAAGAGAATTGACGATACGTTAGATGAGGATGGGTTTGTCTTTAGGAAAGGTAAAGGCACCAGGCAGGCAATTCTAACGTTGCGGTTGATAATGGAAGCAAGTAATATCAAGTAACGGTTATAGGATTTGCCGACTTAGAAAAATCGTTCGACAGTGTAGAATGGTGCAAGATGTTGGAAATTTTTTGATAAATAGGAGGGAAGCCACAGAGAGAGACGAGTAATAAACAGTATTTAAAAGGGCCATGAGGGTACAATGGGAGTGGACGACAAAGAACAAAGTACTTTGATTAAAAAGGGTGTAAGACATGGATGTAGTCTTTAACACCCACTATTCAATCTGTACATCGAAGAAGCAATGATTGAACCGAAATAAAGGTTTAGAAGTTGAATTACAATTCAAGGAGAAAGAATATGAATGATACGGTTCGCTGATGACTTTGCTATCCTAAGTGAAAGTGAAGAAGAATTACTAGAACTTCTGAGTGGAATGAACAGTCCAAAAAGTATAGAGGATCGATTGAGAGTAACTCGGAGAAAGACGAAAGTAATGAGAAGTAGCAGAAATAAGAACAGCAGGAAACTTAACATCAGGATTGTTGGTCACGAAGTAGATTAAGTTAAACTTTTCTGCTACCTAAGGCAGCAAAATATCCAACGACGGACGGAGCGAGGGGGACATCAACAGCAGACTAGCACTGGCAAAAACGGCATCCCTGGCTAAGAGAAGTCTACTAGTATCAAGAATAGGCCTTAATTCGAGGAAGAATTTTCTGATAATATGCGTTTGGAGCACAGCGTTGTATGCTAGTAAAACATGGACTGTGGGAAAAACCGGTACAAAAGAGAATAGAAGCATTTGAGATGTGGCTACAGACGAATGTTGAAATTTATGTGGACTGATGAGGTAAGGAACGAGGAGGGTCTGCTCACAATCGGAGAGGAAAGGAATATATAGACAACACTGACAAGAAGATGGGAGCGGGTGACAAAAAAAATGGTTCAAATGGCTCTGAGCACTATGGGACTCAACTGCTGTGGTCATTAGTCCCCTAGAACTTAGAACTACTTAAACCTAACTAACCTAAGGACATCACACACATCCATGCCCGAGGCAGGATTCGAACCTGCGACCGTAGCAGTCGCACGGTTCCGGACTGCGCGCCTAGAACCGCGAGACCACCGCGGCCGGCAGCGGGTGACAAGACATCTGTTAAGTCATCAGAGATTCACTTCCATAGTACTACAGGGAGCTGTAGACGGCAAAATTTGTAGAGGTAGACAGACATTGTATACGTCCAGCAGATAACTGATTGCACAGATTTCAAGTGCTACTCTGAGGGAAGAGGTTTGCACAGGAGAGGACTTCGTGGCGGGCCGCATCAAACCTGTCAGAAGACTGATGACTCAAAAAAAAAAAAAAAGTCTGTAAACTGATTGCATTTTTCAGTTTCATAGAAATGAGCCGAAATCTGCTACTTACATCTACCTGCAACTGACGTTACGTGATCATTACATTTCATGCCCCTGTATATTGCAACAGCCAGCTATTTGTAGAGTGCACTGATTAAAATAGGGACTTGTTCATATTGTAGTGTAAGGATATTAGTTGTTTTAATTTTCTGAAGTCTTCAGTTTTACAATTCTGAACGTTTACAATGAGTAGCCCAAAATTTTGCATCTATTTTAAATAGTATTAACATATGCCTGAATGTTCGATCAGCTGTTTCCATAACGTACTTCATTTTACATGAGTGTCTCAGTTAGGGAAATACAGGACACTAATTGTTAAATTTGGTAAAAGACATCATTGTCGCCGTTGACTGTATGAAATATTTGTTATTACGAATCCAGTTTCGGCCTTAGGGCCATTTTCAATGAACACTGCTAAAGTTACATTCTGTCAGATATAAGACTATCTGAATGAGTACATGTTATCGTCAAAATGCAGCCTTTACACTGCGAAAATACCACAAGATCCGATGAGTACGACATTTATTACATCGTAAAACGTTGTTAAATATTTGTGATAGATTATCAGAACGATGGTAACATTCACAATACAGCACATATTTAACAACATTTTATGAAGTAATAAGTGTCGGACTCATCGAATCTCGTGGGTTTCTTGCAGCCAAAAAGCTGCATTCTGACATGTACTCATGTCAGATAGTCTTGTTTTCTGATAGAATGTAACTTTTGCAGTGTTACTTGAAAATAGCCTTAAGGCCGAAATTGCAATCGTGATAATAAATATTTCATACAGTCAACGACGACTATGAGGTCTTCTAAGAAATACTATATGACTGTGAATCTCAACCATGAGAAGTTGATGTTAAATTTGTGTGACTGACAATCTTCAGTTCTGGCCCGAGGTCCTTTGAATGTTATGAGAGGTCTGTTGATAAAATTTTGCTACTTTTGTCGAAGATGAGTTAACGCGGTTGACGGTATATTTCACTTAGCATCTTTTATCTGCAGCCACATACTTTGTTTTGCACCTATGGTGAAGTAGTCGCTGCTATGCTCCTATGCTCGGTGTCCAAGCACCATGGAAGTTTCCTCCAACAGCGAATTGTTTTATTGGGTATATTTCTACCCAGTGCATGATCCACTAATTTTCTAACTTTAACTACAGCTCTTCTACACTATAATTCCCAGAAACAGTTATTTGGCTTTCCTACTGGGGGAAGGATGCTTTTCTCTTGACCGCACATTTCTTCATCATTTAATTGTTCTACCCCTTTTAGTTGTTCTACGTAATTTGTAAATTATTGTTACTACTAGCACCTCATAGTCGCTGATACCAGCTTCAACTTGGACAGCATCAAAGAGGACGGATCCGTTAGCTGTAGTTATACGTAGTATATTTCCATTTCGAGACGACTTCCGAAATGTCTATTCTACGTATTTTTCAGAGAAACCGTTATGTATTATTTCATACGTGGTCTTATCAAGTCAAAGTCTTACAAAACAGTATTATCTCAATCGACTGCTGAATGATTAAGGTCTTTAACAATAGTGATAGTATGACTGGAGGATATTTGTACTATCGATCTGAGGTTTTGCCTGAAGATTTCTGTTACATTGGGGAGCGAATCTGGTGGTACGTACAAAAATCCAGTTATACTTTCATTCCGATCCTTGATACAAGATCTGCCGCAATCAATCTCCCCTGCAGCTAAAATGTCTATTTAGATGGAGCTGAGTTCCTTGTCCACTACACAAAATATACCCCTTCCATTTTCCACTAGCCAATCTTGTTGGTATACTCTTAAATTTTCCCCATAAATCTTGCAATAGCCAAATTCAAATTTTAGCCAGGTTTCTGTACCTTTTACTGTTTAAGCTCCAATATTTCTCGGTAGTGCTTCGAATCATAGCAAATTGTTGCGATAGTTTCGGTGGTTGGTCAATAGTATTTTATCATTCTCCTCTGTGTAGGACGGGGATTGTACACATTTTCTCATGGACTTTTACCGCTATTACTATATGGATTGGCTGGGGATTTTCTTACTGTAGAAAATAAAAAAAAAACTTACGCGCACCCATGCTCCGAGACAATCGACTTCATTTACTTCCGGTACGATGGGCGTGGAAGAATTATGGGCAAATTTTAAACACGTTGTAAATCACACATTGGAGAAGTATGTGACGAAAAAGTGTGTTACGGACGGAAAAGACCCACCGTGGCTTAACAGCGCAATTCGGAGGATGCTCAGGAAGCAAAGACAGTTGCACTCGCGGTACAAGAAAGATCGGGAGAATGAGGACAGGCAAAAGTTAGTAGAGATTCGTGCTGCTGTAAAAAGAGCGATGCGCGAAGCATAAAACCACTACCACCGTCATACCTTAGCAAAGGATCTTGCTGAAAACCCAAGGAAATTCTGGTCTTACGTAAAATCGGTAAGCGGGTAGAAGGCTTCCATACAGTCACTTACTGATCAGTTTGCTGAAATATTAAATTTAGCATTTGAGAAATCTTTCACGCAGGAGGATCATACAAACATACCACCGTTTGAGTCTCGTACAGATTCCCGTATGGAGGACATAGACATCCCTGGGGTTGTGAAGCAGCTGAATGGGTAGAAAATAAATAAATCGCCAAGTCCTGATGGGATTCCAATTCGGTTTTACAGAGAGTACTCTACTGCATTGGCTCCTTTCTTAGCTTGCATTTATCGCGAATCTCTTGCCCAACGTAAAGTCCCGAGCGACTGGAAAAAAGCGCAGGTGACGCCTGTATATAAGAAGGGTAGAAGGACGCATCCTCAAAATTACAGACCAACATCCTTAACATCGGTTTGTTGCAGGATTCCCGAACATATTCTCAGTTCGAATATAATGAATTTCCTTGAGACAGAGAAGTTGCTGTCAATGCATCAGCACGGCTTTAGAAAGCATCGCTCCTGCGAAACGCAACACGCCCTTTTTCACAAGATATCTTGCGAACCATGGATGAAGGGTATCAGACGGACGCCATATTCCTTGACTTCCGGAAAGCGTTTGACTCGGTTCCTCACTGCAGACTCCTAACTAAGGTACGAGCATATGGGATTGGTTCCCAAGTATGTGAGTGGCTCGAAGACTTCTTAGCTAATAGAACCCAATACGCTGTCCTCGATGGTGAGTGTTCATCGGAGGTGAGGGTATCATCTGGAGTGCTCCAGGGAAGTGTGGTAGGTCCGCTGTTGTTTTCTATCTACATAAATGATCTTTTGCATAGGGTGGATAGCAATGTGCGGCTGTTTGCTGATGATGCTGTGGTGTACAGGAAGGTGTCGTCGTTGAGTGACTGTAGGAGGATACAAGATGACTTGGACAGGATTTGTGATTGGTGTAAAGAATGGCAGCTAACTCTATGTAAATTAATGCAGGTGAATAGGAAAAATAATCCCGTAATGTTTGAATACTCCATTAGTAATGTAGCGCTTGATACAGTCACGTCGATTAAATATTTGGGCGTAACATTGCAGAGCGATATGAAGTGGGACAAGCATGTAATGTCAGCTTTGGGGAAGGTGGATAGTCGTCTTCGGTTCATTAGTAGAATTTTGGGAAGATGTGGTTCATCTGTAAAGGAGACCACTTATAAAACGCTAACACGACCTATTCTTGAGTAGTGCTCGAGCGTTTGGGATCCCTATCAGGTAGGATTGAGGGTGGACATAGAAGCAATTCAGAGGCGGCCTGCTAGATTTGTTACTGGTAGGTTTGATTATCACGCGAGTGTTACGGAAATGCTTCAGGAACTCGGGTGGGAGTCTCTGGAGGAAAGGAGGCGTTCTTTTCGTGAATCGCTACTCAGAAAATTTAGAGAACCAGCATTTGAGGCTGACTGCAGTACAATTTCACTGCCGCCAACTTATATTTCGCGTAAAGACCACAAAGATAAGAGACATTTGGGCTCGTATAGAGGCATATAGGCAGTCATTTTTCCCTCGTTCTGTTTGGGAGTGGAACAGGGAGAGAAGATGCTAGTTGTGGTACCAGGTACCCTCCGCCACGCACCATATGGTGGATTGCGGGATATGTACGTAGATGTAGGCGTAGAAATTCAGCCTCTGATATTGGTATAAATCTGACCTATTTAAGTGGGCCCTAAAGTTCTCAGTTTGTATTACACAAGTACATAATACCTATAAATTTTCTGTGCATTTTTAGAATCATCGTTTGAAAACATGTAGACCAGTAGAATGTTCGGAGCATTATAAATACATCATTTCTCAATGTTTCACGTACTGTCCTGTACGTAATGATTCCAACATCTGTTGCTGACTCAGCTTACCGTGTAATTATTTGACCCCTTCCCATTTGTCTGTGCTAACAGTTACATCCTATGCGTTATATCTCTTCGTTTCCAGCTTTCCTTCAATGTTAAAAGCTGCATAACTTTATGCTGCGACAGTGTATAATGTTAATTATGTGTCCATCTTCCCAGTTCGCATGACTGTGTATAATTTGCATCCATGAAGTGTGTTTTCCATTAACTTTTGGGCCTATGTTCTTTTTATTCGCATTATAACGTACGTTATGGTTCTTTAAATTTTATCGTTTCCCGAAAGTAGCTTTGGAGGCTTACGATACTGAAATGTTCATAGGAATACCATTCAGTGCTAAAAGATGCTAAGACTCATGGCGCGGGTTAGTATAAAATGCTTCATTACTGTTGAGTGACGCTCATAGAAATATGCCTATGATTTCCGTTTCATGCTCGATAGGAACTGACGCGAATGACCTCTTTCAATTCTCTTAACATCCAAGACATGAGTGTGACTCAAAATTAATTTTAGAATTAATGACCCAAGTGAAATACCTCACCAGATCGTTTAATGTTAATAACATAAAATTATAGCAAGTATGTGTAACATATTTTTTTGTGTTTCGGCTCATGCGCTGGAGAGCTTTTGGAGTTATGAAGAGGTATTGTGCACTATTTTAGCAATGTCACAACTGAATGTTATTCCTCTTATTCTTACCTGATTTAGTATAGAGGTGGCAAAGCCTGAGTTTGATGTTAGTAAAATGTTAACACTTCATCACATATGACAACGTCCAGTTGCCATGTCAACAATGTTATCGGGCGCTACTTCAGGACCGTTTACAGAATCTTTCCGAAATCTGAACTCCACATTTACATCTACTTCTAAATGTATACTTCACAAGCCACCGTAAGGTGTACTACCGTGGTACTTAGCATGTGGGTCCCAACCTTATCTGTTTCTCCTGAACTGAGAGATGGTTGTTGTTGTTGTGGTCTACAGTCCTGAGACTGGTTTGAAGCAGCTCTCCATGCTACTCTATCCTGTGCAAGCTTCTTCATCTCCCAGTACCTACTGCAACCTACTTCCTTCTGAATCTGCTTAGTGTATTCATCTCTGGGTCTCCCTCTACGATTTTTGCCCTCCACGCTGCCCTCCAATGCTAAATTTGTGATCCCTTGATCCCTCAAACATGTCCTGCCAACCGATCCCTTCTTCTAGTCAAGTTGTGCCACAAACTTCTCTTCTCCCCAATCCTATTCAATACCTCCTCATTAGTTACGTGATCTACCCACCTTATCTTCAGCATTCTTCTGTAGCACCACATTTCGAAAGCTTCTATTCTCTTCTTGTCCAAACTATTTATCGTCCATGTTTCACTTCCATACATGGCTACACTCCATACAAATACTTCCAGAAACGACTTCCTGACATTTAAATCTATGCTCGATGTTAACAAATTTCTCTTCTTCAGAAACGCTTTCCTTGCCATTGCCAGTCTACATTTTATATCCTCTCTACTTCGACCATCATCAGTTATTTTACTCCCTAAATAGCAAAACTCCTTTGCTACTTTAAGTGTCTCATTTCCTAATCTAATCCCCTCAGCATCACCCGATTTAATTTGACTACATTCCATTATCCTCGTTTTGCTTTTGTTGATGTTCATCTTATATCCTCCTTTCAAGACACTGTCCATTCCGTTCAACTGCTCTTCCAAGTCCTTTGCTGTCTCCGACAGAATTACAATGTCGTCGGCGAACCTCAACGTTTTCACTTCTTCTCCATGAATTTTAATACCTACTCCGAATTTTTCTTTTGTTTCCTTTACTGCTTGCTCAATATACAGATTGAATAACATCGGGGAGAGGCTACAACCCTGTCTCACTCCTTTCCCAACCACTGCTTCCCTTTCATGCCCCTCGACTCTTATAACTGCCATCTGGTTTCTGTACAAATTGTAAATAGCCTTTCGCTCCCTGTATTTTACCCCTGCCACCTTCAGAATTTGAAAGAGAGTATTCCAGTTAACGTTGTCAAAAGCTTTTTCTAAGTCTACAAATGCTAGAAACGTAGGTTTGCCTTTTCTTAATCTTTCTTCTAAGATAAGTCGTAAGGTTAGTATTGCCTCACGTGTTCCAACATTTCTACGGAATCCAAACTGATCTTCCCCGAGGTTCGCTTCTACGAGTTTTTCCATTCGTCTGTAAAGAATTCGCGTTAGTATTTTGCAGCTGTGACTTATTAAACAGTTCGGTAATTTTCACATCTGTCAACACCTGCTTTCTTTAGGATTGGAATTATTATATTCTTCTTATAGTCTGTGGGTAATTCGCCTGTCGCCATACATCTTGCTCACCAGATGGTAGAGTTTTGTCAGGACTGGCTTTCCCAAGGCCATCAGTAGTTCTAATGGAATGTTGTCTACTCCCGGGGCCTAGTTTCGACTCAGGTCTTTCAGTGCTCTGTCAAACTCTTCACGCAGTATCTTATCTCCCATTTCATCTTCATCTTCATCCTCTTCCATTTCCATAATATTGTCCTCAAGTACATCGCCCTTGTATAAACCCTCTATATACTCCTTCCACCTTTCTGCCTTCCCTTCTTTGCTTAGAACTGGGTTGCCATCTGAGCTCTTGATATTCATACAAGTGGTTCTCTTCTCTCCAAATGTCTCTTTAATTTTCCTGTAGGCAGTACCTATCTTACCCCTAGTGAGACAAGCCTCTACATCCTCACATTTGTCCTCTAGCCACCCCTGCTTAGCCATTTTGCACTTCCTGTCGATCTCATTTTTGAGAAGTTTGTATTCCTTTTCGCCTGCTTCATTTACTGCATTCTTATATTTTCTGAAGGCCCTTAGTGTCCATGCACATGGACCCGAAAAAATTTTATGCCAGTGAACAACTGCGAGAGAGATTTGTCTTGATGGAAATAATGTTTCACAAATGTTGTGAGTAAATTTACCGCCGGCGCACAAGGTCTCCCTTGCCACGTCTCCCACGGTACATAGTTGAAGTCATTACCGACACTAGCGCTGACTTGACGAACTTCTGAAAAAACTTGCAGGTTTGTAAGCGAAGTCATTTCGTACCTGATGGTAAACTAACTCCGGAATGCTTTGAGGTCGGTAAAAGTTAATGACTGGAACCCCGTAGCACATACATCTGCCAACACTATTCATACAGTTCAGTTTGTAAGTTAAACGACTCCTTAATCGAAACTGTTCCCATCTGCATTGCAACAGCTACCGCTACAGCAGTGTACTTTCACGTCCATGTAAAGGTTTCTTACAATTAGTATGTCATTTACGCTAATATAAAATATTTGTAAGCCAGGGAATGCCTTACACCCATTAAAGTTCAGTTCTGGGAAAGTAATTACAGAATGATAAATGAGACTGCGGTGTAATTACTGGCATATGTAACCAAAACTAAAGTTCACTTGGATTGTTAGCATTTTCTGTTGACATTGCCATAATCACCAATAACAGATAAGAAGACATACCGTCTGTAGAGAAACTACAGGAAATCCATCCCTGCAGTTTGTCAGATTAATTAATGGTCACCCTGTGTAGTCTGAATAATAGGGGAGCCAGAACAAATGCTTTGCGTTCTTTTAAATTTGGCATGCTTTTCCATTCTTTCTGCAACAGTGTTGTAACCCGTTTTGTGTACCAAGGAGGATCAGCTCCGTCGTTTGTTAATTAATGTAGTGTAAATTTCTCAATTACTGCCGATACTATTTCTTTGAATTCAAGCCACATCTGGTCTACACTTACATTGTTAGTTTTGTATGAGTGCAGATGGTCTCTCAGGAGTGCATCAAGTATATTTTTATCTGCTTTTTTGGATAGGTGTATTTTTCTTTTATTTTTTGGAGGATTTAGGGGTTACAATATTCAATCTCGGTACGACAATTGGTTCAAATGGCTCTGAGCACTATGGAACTTAACAACTGAGGTCAATAATCCCCTAGAATTTAGAACTACTTAAACCTAGCTAACCTAAGGACGACACACACATCCATGCCCGAGGCATGATTCGAACCTGCGACCGTATCGGTACGACAACCCTGTGCCCAGTAATCCCTTTGCCCGTTTTGATGCTTGTTATTAGCTCAAGATTATTTGTTGCTGGGAGGTCAAGTGTGTTTTCACAGCCGTTTATTCATGAACTAACTGCTCTAAATGATCTTCAGAAAATGCAGTTAGCACAATTTCGGATCATGTTTTGTGTATACCTCCGGATTTAAAGACGTATTTTCGCCAACATATAAAGGGTAAATTAAAGTCACCACCAACTACAAATGTATGAGTCGGGTACGTGTTTGAAATTAAACTCAAGTTTTGTTTGAACCTTTCAGCAATTGTATAATCTGAATTGGGAGGACGGTGAAAGGATCAAATTATTATTTTGTTCCTGTTGCCAAGAATGACCTCTGCCAATACTAACTTGCAGGCAGTATCTACTTCTGTTTCACGAACAGATAAACTACTTCTAACAGCAACAAACACGCCACCGCCAACCGTGTTTAGCCTATCGTTTCGGAACATCGTTATGTTCTTAGCAAAAACTTCGGCAGAGTTTATCTCCGGCTTTATCCAGCTTTCAGTGGCTATATCGATTTGAGCATCAGTGCTTTCTTTTAGCACTTGGGACTCTCTCGGAATCCACAGATGATCGCTTGTTATTTATAAATCTATTGGAGTTCGCATCAAGGCAATGAATTATCTCACGATCAAAAAATTTGAGAAAACTTTCAATTTTAGTTTTAGTTCCTGTTGCATTACGTTTCGGGCCAGGTAAGACCTTGATTATATTCTTAAGTTTTGTTTTACCCGGAATCACTAACGGATTATTTATCCATTAAGTTTCCTGGTCCTCGACAGCATAAAAATGGGACTCTCAGATTCAGTGGAATAAGCTTCAGCATCAATTATTTCTGATTTATCGTCGCTGTCAAAGAAATCAACATAATACTTTTAGTCAGATGATTCCAGAAGAAGTTGCTCAATTTCGTCTAGCGTCAATTCTTTTCTTGGTGCAAAACTTCATGACAATATGGAAAGTATAATACTAATCTCCAGTAATTAAATAATCATTCACTGGGAGTGTTTTTGTAAAATATAACTTCTGATCTTCAAAACATTCAGCAGAGCATACGCCACATTTACTTACATCACCGGGCGCATGAGGTACGCAGTACCGCCTCAGTGTAGCTGTCCACTTCACAGATCGCTCACGGCTATTGTGAAGGGTCTTATAAAGCGACACTGGTGAAACTTTTCGCCTGACGACGTCATCGAAGCATATCTAGCACCACTGTTGTGTGTTTGGTGCTTTAATTATGGACAGAAAACTAAGTTGGCGGCACTCTGTGCCTCTACGCGCCAGCCGCAGGGTTAAAATATCGCCCAGTTTTCGGAAAAGATGTATTACTGGGGTACAATACCATGCTCAGTATGGGAAAAGCTGGTCGGCTTTTGTTATCAGAGGACACAAAGCAAAGGTCTGGGTTATGCTCCTGCTGCCACGCTGTCGATCACAACGTGCCTCCATCATGAGCGTGAAACATAAAGGTATGTGGAAAATATCTCAGACCACACAACCGAAGCAGCACCGTTTTATCGTCTCCTTCGTACTTCTAGCTCTGGCAGTAAGTGTTGCAGACTTCGAGGTAGACTGTTGAATGGGTATGGATATTTAACACATTTTTAGGCCAGGTGCGGGAGTCTTGTAGACGTTAACAACGGTGATCTAGCCAGTCTTTAGAATTACTTAATGAATACTGTTGTCAATGTAAGTGGCAATGTGTGAGATATTTTCGATACTTGATCTCACTTACGGCACTATAGCATAAGCTCGGTCATATGTGGTACCCAGAAAATCAAAATGAGATATTTTGCTTCTTGAGAGAAGGTTTCCTTCGAATACAGCTTTGGCTTCCTGTAAGGCGACTAGAACGACATCGTTGCCACTTAAAATGTTTTGTAGGATTTGATATTTAGTCGCACTTATTAGCTATACATTAAAGTGCCAAATTCAGCGAGAAGGTCCGAGCTTCGTAGTTACAGGGTCTTTGGAAGATCCGTTCGTTGTAATCATGCTGTGGTAAGTGAAGTAAGTGCCAGGAGATCTCAGTGATAGTTTGGCTGCGGTTGTGCTAGTTCATTTAACATTATACAGGGTGCACGTGCAGCATTACACCCCAGAACTATCGTTAAATCAGATTAACAAGTCATGTACTCAGGTTTATGAAAGGAATATGTGGTGTTGTTAGCCGTAGCGCTAGCACCAGCTGTCGACACCACTAAGATGTTACTTCCTATAGGTGCATCGCTGGCCACACGAATGACACGGAAGTAACAAGACACGCTCGCTGAATTTGTGCCCGCCACCGTCGGCGGCCTGTCTTAACACAGACCGACGCACGGATCCCAGATCAGTTCTATGCCATGTAGTGTTACAACAAAAACATAAGTAAATCCTCCTGAACTACGAGGCAGAGGGCCGAAAAAAATCTAATGACAGTAGATCCCACAGACCTCGAGGAATTACAGCATATAATTTATAACGTTTAGATTTGTTATTAACTTTAACCTTTTGACAGGTTTCACAAGTCCTAATAATACTTCTCACAATACGGGACATATTTTTGAAATAATAATACTTCATTAGATGCTTAATACATTTATGAATTCCAAAATGCCCGTAACCTTCATGAATATAAGTAATTAATTCGTACACAACAGTTTTCGGAATGCAGATTTTCCATCTCTGGTGTTCCCTCTGTGCTTTCCAATACAACAAGTCGTTGAAATATAACCACACACACCGGGTATTAACTGTTTCGTCCCCATTATTAAGGTTTTGTATAAGTTCCCTATATTGATCGTCATTTCTTTGATTGCATCTAATAGCAGTTACTATCCGTTTAATCTTACGTCCGCTCTCCTGAGCTAAAAGGAAATAAACATGGTAATTTGTTCCTGGTTCTTCTGCAATGTTAATATTCTCTATTCCTACTGGAAGTCTCGACAAAGCATCCGAAACTACATTTTGAGATTCTTTTATATACCTAATTTCGCACTGAAATTCTTGCAAGCATAATACCCAACGTAATAATCTACGGTGAAGTAACCGACAATTGTTCAAAAAGGTTAAAGCCTGATGATCAGTATATACAATTGTTTTTCTTCCAATTAATAATCCTCTAAATCTTTTAAAGCCCCATACCACTGCAAGAGCTTCCTTCTCGGTTACAAAATAATTTCTTTCATGTTTACTTAAAGTTCTACTAGCGAATCCAATAGGCTGACATAATCCCTTTTTATTGGTCAGATCACCTTGGAATATTACGCAAGACACACCATAATCAGAGGTATCCGTACACATACAAAAGTCCTGATTGAAATCTGGATGGTATAACATTTTAGCTTCTGTTAATGCTCCTTTTATCTTATTAAAAACTTCCTCTTCCTCTTTTCCCCAGAGCATACTGATTTCTCTTTTAATAAATCCAGTAATTTAGGATTAACAATATCCTGCCCTGGAAGAAATCTTCTCAGAAATCCTACCATTCCTAAGAATGATTTCAGTTCTTTCGGATTTCTAGGACTCGGGCATCGAGCAATAGCTTCAATACGTGCTGGGTCTGGCCTAATACCTTTACTGTCCACTATATGCCCCAAAAATCTCACTTCCTCCTTTCGGAGGTAAGACTTAGATAATTTTAAAGTAATTCCTCTGTCAATTAAACGGTCAAACAATTCCCGTAATATCGTTGCGTGTTCTTCCCACGTTTTAGTGGCTACCGAAATATCATCTACATATAAAATAATCTTTTGTAATAATTGCTGACCCAAAGGAGAATCTAATACCCTAATGAAAGTTGACACTGATATATTAAGTCCAAAAGGTAAAACTTGGAACTGATATGATCTGCCTCCAAAAAGAAAAGCCGTATATTGCCGTGAATCCGGGTGTAATATTACTTGATGGTAGCCAGCAGTTAAATCCATTGTCTCTTTCCATCTCTATAATTTTGTTTAATTCACGAGCATCCAGAAACAGTCGTACCCCACCAGTAGCTTTCTTAACCAACCACAAAGGACTGTTAAAAGCACTACATGATCGTTCGATGATATTTTGTTCTAGCACCTTACTTATTTCTCCACTAGCCGGTTCCTTGAATTGTACTGGAATAGGATAAGGTTTCTTAAAGAATGGTTTTTGATCTTTAATCTTAAGTTTACAAACGTAATCTTTGATTCTCCCCGGTTCATCTGAGAAGACGGCTCTAAATTCTAACAATAAAGATTCCAATTCTTCCTTTTCTTGTTCGGAGAGACAATTCGTGGGATAACATTTTTCTTTCACTTCGGTTTCGAGACTATTACTAGCCTCACATTGGTATACTTCATATTGCAGATCACTATAATCTATTAATAGGTTCATGGTCTGTGTGTACTTATTCTGTAAGGATTCGTAGCAATTTTCAGGTACTTGAATATTAGAAAACCTCACTATAAAAGAACATGCGTCCTTATGGATGGTTAAGGAAGAGTCTTTAAAATCTAAAATAGCTTTATATTTACATAACCAATCTATACCTAAAATTATGGCCACATTTAAGTTGGCTATTACAAGTAAAGAGTGAGAAATTAATTGTATAGAAATTTCAAAAGTTAAGTAAACTTCCTCAGTAATATTATGACTTCTTTTACCAGTAACTCCTATAATTTTCACCCCAGTTACAGGTAAGGTTGGGAAATTCCAGTATTTTCTTTTAAGTTGAAATAATTCTTTAGATAAAATACTTACATCGCTACCCGAATCGATTATATATTTACTTCGGTATCTTTAATATAACCTTTAATAACGGGTTTATAAGTTATATTCTCCCTTATCTGATTGTCTTCCTGGAGTAAATCTTCTTGCCAATTACCTTCCTTTTGGCACTTTAATGATAAATTGCAATTGGGTCTTGTGTAATTTTGACTAACAGTTCCCTTTAGTCGACCCGTACTAAAGGACTTTACTAGTTTTCCGAACTTTCTGTGATAACATCACCTACAACTTGACCTTCATTAATTACTTGAGAATGATTTATCTCATTATCGTTATTGTGTAATTTCCGCATTTTAGAGTTATTACCACGATTGTCTTGGCTCTCTTTATCTTTAGATTGACCAACAAAACCGGCTACGACTGTTGTTGTTCAATTTTCGTGGTTCTGATCTATTATTATTTCGAGGATTATCATTTCTACCAAATCCAAATTTCTCGTCTTCCCGTTCTCTATTAAGTATATCTAACTGTTCTAAATATCCTAATAATTCGCAAGGTTGTGACCATTCCCTTTTTATCATTCTTTCCTTTACATAATATGGTAACCTACTAATTAGGACTCGTATTAGATGACTTTCAATAATTGGTTCTTCAATTAATTTAGCACGGTTTAAATGCCATTCGAAATTCGAAATAATTCCTATAGCCTCCCCACCGTTTAGAATATGGAGGAGGGTCTAACAACTCTAAAGTTAAGTGTTGTTGTTTTCCTCTTGACCAATAATTTTGTTTAAACTGCTTAACAAAATCATCCCAGTCCCCAAATTCAGTTCATTACAGTACTGCCCATTCCGCAGCTTCTGCATCTAAATGTCCTATTACAAATTGAATCCGTTTTTCATTACTCCATTTAGGAGATAATGAAGTTTCAAAAGCTTTTATAAAGATTATAGGGTGAAGTTCGCCTCCTGGTTTGAATACAGGAAATCGACTTGCTACATTTGAACTTGTCGCTATATCATCCCAACGTTCTGCGAGAGACATAGTTGGATTTTGTTTAGATTGCAGAGACGGAGTTGCGTCGGATTTGCTTGCCGTGATTTCTTTATTTGTGTTGTTGTCGTCCGAGCTAGCAAACACGATGCGACTGTTGTCTCTGATTACGTTATTACTTCTACTACTTGAAATGTTTTCATTATTATCTAATTCCGAAAACCGTTTAGTAATTTCCTGTATTCGCATTTCTGTATTGGATACGCAGTTAGCTAATATCGATTCTTCACTGGGTTCACGATGTGAACGCTCTGTACCTTCGTCAATGTTATTACCTTTGGAGGTCTCAAGGTTACTGCATATTTCGGTAATTAAAAATTTCACGTTTTCTATTTCAGTATGATCTTTCTCTACTCGATGAGTTACTGTCTCTAATTCTACATTATCTATTGAAGAAATCTCTACAGGTTTGGTAGAAACCTCTTTAATAGATTCTAATAATTCTCTACGAACAGTTTATGTTTGCATAGAAAATTCATCTCGTAACTTATCGTTATTTTTCTCTATTTCATTTACAACTAAGACATTGACATTATCTAGTCTCTTGGTTAAGTCAGTAATATCATTTCGCATGCGAGCTTTTTCCTCACGCGATTCCTGGATATGTTCTTCTAACCTTTTACAATTATCAGCAATCTTATTACTAAGTCCTACTAGTTTTTCCTGCATTTCAACTTTAGAAGCCTCTATTTTATCACTTAATTCTCGACTGGTTTCATTGAGATGTTCCTGTAACCTGTCTGTAGATTTCGTTAGCTCCCCTTTAAGTTCCTCTTTTAATCTAGCCGTAGATTCTTCATTAGATTGTTTTAATTCCTCTTTTAATCTAGCAGTAGATTCTTCGTTAGACTGTTTTAATTCCTGTTTTAGTTCCTCTTTTAATCTAGCAGTAGATTCTTCGTTAGACTGTTTTAATTCCTGTTTCAGTTCCTCTTTTAATCTAGCAGTAGATTCTTCGTTAGACTGTTTTAATTCCTGTTTTAGTTCCTCTTTTAATCTAGCAGTAGATTCTTCGTTAGATTGTTTTAATTTAGCGATCCCCCTAAAAAGGGATCTCATGCTCCTATCGGACACAGATTGCTCTTCGTCTGACATTTCACTTCCCGACATTATTGGAAGATATTAACTAGTTACACACGCAGACTTGTAATCAACAATCCTATTAAAAGCACACTCCCTATGTACAACACTCCACTTCCAACATAAAACAGACTCACCGAAAACTAATATTGTAGTTCGTAGTTCTCGGTGATTAGAGTGCTGCTATGGGCTGCAGAAGTAACAACCGTCGATGCAGCCGCTGAGATGCTGCGACCCCACTTCCGCAACCGGCAGGACACTATGTCGAACACCGGAGACGTCACTGGCTGCAACCACGCCCGGCCGCACCGTAGACAGGCGAAGCCCTCAGCCACACCTCTAATACCAGCCGGAGGAACGCCTCCCAGCTGACGTACTAGGCCTGTTAGTTTAGGGAGAAAAAGGTTGTCGGGGTTTGCAGCGTTCAGCTTCTGCCCAACAGATGCGCCTTCTCGAGGAATAACTGCGTGATCGTACTGCTTGGTTGCGCTCCGTCAGATGCCCACACCCGCGAAGTCGCCGCTGGCTGGTGAAGGCTCGACGAAAACTCGCGTTGACTTCCGAAGTACTCTTGATGTTTTGTTTCGTACCTGTGTGTCTTAGTTGCACACAAGTCCTGTTTATAAGGTCGCCACGGTGTAGTGTAACGACGTAAGTTTTGTATAAATGATTTTCTTTTGACATATGACCATGTACAGACTTCGTCAACTACGTCAGTTACAAAACACTTCAGAATTATTTAAATTCTTTTTAAAATTGTCTCTGAATGGTTCTTGAACGAAACTCTAATTAAAACATCATTATTTGAGTCGTATGCGCAGAATTACGTCACTCAGTCCAATTGATTTGCGCAAACTTTTTTCAATTTTGATGTCGTTTGTTTCTTCTCAGAAATTGTATTAATGCAAGTTATCTGCTTTAATAAATATTAAAACTACATTGAATAAACTTTCAAGACTCAAACTCGCGATGAACGTTGTCAAAAATTAATAATCTTGTCAAATAAATTAGTTATACTTCTTCCTTAACATAATTCTTCATAAATAAATTCTCGGAACACATATTTAAACTTTTGTAGTATACACTAGTTTATTATCTTCCTATATATTACATATAGACGTGAACCTTAGCCTTGACAAGATAGGACTGAACATTTACAACATGATTAAACTTTCTATGACGTCATTGTTGTAGAAACATTACAAATTCTTCTTTTTTCAGTTTTTAGAAGCACGACACAACAACTCGGTTTCAGGATCTTCTGTTGCTCTTTGGCTGTCGACCTGCGACGAATAGTGGCCAGCAATTTTCTCTCTGGTCCCGGCAGTGAAGATGCTGTCTCCGTCTGTTGCGACGCCCTCTCCGTACATGAAACTTAAAAATAAATACAAAACTTTAGATAATTCACAACAATTACAAATATTACAAAATACATAAACAAAACACTTAATTAAACTTATATTCACCTGCAAACTGGGCTGACACTGGTGGATGGGTGACGCTTCAATTTCGCGTCCCACTACAGCCAGACTACGTTCCGGTCAACGTCCAGTCCACAGCAAGCAGCGGGAAGAGTACCGTGTTCGTCGACCTCAGGTTTAGAGACGCGCAAGCAGATTCTACAACTGCAAGACCTTGCAGAAGTTTGTGCACCTCGTATTTGAACGGAGCTACAAGGAAGAATTTCTATTAAACGAACAGAGCTACGAGAAGGAGTTTCTAATGAATAGTTCTTCTAGTTTCACTACCAACGACAGTCTGTTGCATTACAGATCTTGGTCTGGTTCTGTCAATGCATAGAAATTTACTTACCCTCTGACATACAGTCACAGCAAAGAAGTTGTAGAACGAAAGACCAATGTTCATGTTGACTGTAAATATATTTCGATTCTTCCATTTTACGAGCGCAATAATGATGCCTTTTATCACGTGTTTAGAGCCCAATTTCTTTATGATATCCCGCCTGAACCAAACAATAGACAGAAGTACTAAAATAGAGTTAGGGTTCCTAGATGATGGTCTCTTGTCGCTTCAGAAATGGTAAAGGCACCAGGGCAATGGCCCTGACATTGAGCTTTGCGTTTGGGGCAAGATATAAGAAAATAAAGTCTATTTCACAATATTTGTCGTCCTGGTGAAATGTAAAATAGGCAAGATGTATGAAATTCTCCAGGAAATGGATATTAGCTGCTGATGAGTAACATATAAGTCGTATAAGAAGCAAGAGGGGAAAACAAGGAAGATTAAAGGCACGTTTGCAAGCTCCATGCACATTCATTTTGCTGAGACTATAGAACGGGAATGTTCCTCGGCCACATTATACAACTGCTACCACATGAAAGGCATCATTGTCTGCCACTCTTTCCCATAAATTTTTCCGGAAGTCCACTTTTGGATGAGAAGTGTTTACATGGTTATATTATTGCCGTGAAAGGGTTGTGCGTCTCTACTCATTTTCGGTTCCAAAATCCAAGAAAAATGGAATCGGAATTTTTAATTGCGTTCTTTTTGAGGTAAGCGAACTGCGTCCGAAACTTTTGACTGGTGATCTGATGCTGATAAAACATCGCCAGAATGGTAAAACATCAATTCGAATATATCATACAAGCAACTGCTCTGATAAATGGTAAAACCAATTCCACTATAAAAGACTGTAGCAGTTTACAACCAATTTGATGATATCCGTTCATTGTTTGCATACTGGTGATTCCTTCAAATCGTTGATGCACCACTTCAAAGTTCACTTTTTGTCGATGTGCATATTGGTACCAGACGCATGTAACGATTGGGTGAAAGGCATAAAACAACTCATAAAGTTATTTAGAAATAAAAAACAAATACAAAGTTTTCAGGAACAGTGACTAGGCTTGTAAAGGACTTCAGGGTAGGTTGTATGAAGAGATCATTGTTAAGAAAAAAATTCGACACGTTGCACCGTTTTTGAGTTCATAGAAGTCAGCAAGACAAGCCGTTACAGGTACAAATTTGAAGCAGCCTGCCAGATACAATTATTATCAGTTGTTCTCCATGCTTACATAATTGCACACGAGACTGCTTAACCTTTGGCTCGGATCCCATCCTTACTGCCGTCCCATGTTCAAATTTTTGTATCGCTCTCTTCTTCGGTTTTAGTGTTCAATTTTGTACTGCAAGGAAGCCAAGGAGAGGATATTGGGGGTGGCTGGTATCCTCTTTCTACAACACAAAAGCACATGTGGCTTAATACATTGCTTTATTTTCATGAACTTTTACGTAACCGGAATGGAGTCCGTGTTCTATGGCACAAGCTCATCAGTAATAGTCTTCTTGCAGACAGAATCAGCAATGTTGCTATTACAAAATTATTCTCACTGCTAGTCCCCAAACAGGCTATAATCAGGTCGCTAGTGCTGTCGTAACCTGCAAATGAACTGATAGACGCCAACTCGATGAATGAGTCAATGGGGCCCTCCGGTCAGCGGCGACGGTCTAAATACACGCTGTTGAGAGGGCGTTGGCGGTTTGTTGCTTGTCGGTGTGTCTCTGGCCTCTCTTGTGATAGGCATGCTTAATTTCGCGCCTACTTATCGATCTTCGCACTTCATCTTTGACGACCAGTGTGGCAGCTTACGCCTGCACATTCCTCTGCCCCCCCCCCTCCCCCCCGAAATGCTGTGCTGCACCGTTGTCGTGTAAGGAAGATGCAAACGACAACCGAGTCGGGTGGGGAAGCAGGACGATGGATGTAGAAATGAGCTGCGAGCTGTTGAAAGGTAACGCTGGTGGGGAATGCTTACATGATCTTGAAAGTCTCTTCGGGTTTGCTGCTGGACCCTAAAATCAACTGGACTCGATATTTCGGCGATCCAATTGGTCGTCATCTTCAGGAGAAAGCTGTTTCTGCTGATGAGTCCCTCTAAGAAGTGACGTCAGGCTGCAAATCGACGTCCTATAGAGGCCAACGTTCAGTACACGGAGCATGCGCCGCCCATGACGGTTGCTTCCCTCCAAGACAGGGAGGTGGCACCGCCCTTAGTGGAACAGTGCTGGCAACGATATATCGCACTCAGGGCCAGACAGTGAAGCATTCCACGTCTTGCTAAGAGGAAGTCCATTGTCTCTGCTGATTAAATTATCCGTCAACCTAATTTTAATCGCCTCCTTACAGACACTGTCCCAAAAACCGGAAGCGTAGGGAACTACCACAGTTTCATCAAATTTCATACTGTGTCCCTCATTTAAGCAGGGTGCTGCTACTGCTGATTTTTCCGGCTGTTGTAGCCTCGTATGACGGTGGTGTTCCACACACCTGTCGTGCACTGTGCGAATCGAACGGGCAATGTAAGCCTTCCCACATTAACACGGAATTTAGTACGCACCAGGTTTCCTTAGCCCCAGATCGTCTTTCACAGAGCCGAGTAGTGCCCTAATCTTAGAAGTTGGACGGAACACACTCTTAATGTTGAAATTCCTTAAAATTCGTCCAGTCTTAAACGATATGCCTCCAGCATAAGGAAAAAAGGCCACCGATCTATGTTCCTCTTCATGCACATCTGGAGATGGTCCAAACTCCATAGCCCGAGGAATCTGCTTCTCGGAGTATCCATTTTCCTTAAAAACAGCCATCAAATGCGGAAGTTCTTGAGTTAAGCTGTCCGCGTCGGAAATGGCATACGGTCTCTGTAGCAAAGGCCTAAGGACGCCACTGCGTTGGTGCGGTGGATGACAACTCTTAGGATGCAGATGCCAATCTGTGTGTGTCGGCTTCAATATGGGCATCCAAGTGCGGCTAAGTACAGAGCTGCCCTTCTAAAAGTTAAGTGCCAAGTATTCTCCACTGTACTTGGTGGAGTTGTTGTAACACACAGTTTTGCAATACTTTGGGAATAAGCACACGCGATTGTCTACTGTTATTTTGAACTAGAATAACACCCTGTTGAATTGAAAGGTTGCGGCGATGTGTAAGACATTGGCGCACCACTGAGTTCTGGATACTGTTAAATGAACGAGTCCAAGACGTCCGATTGTAATGCGACAAAATCTTGAGATCCGGATCAGTTTCCGTGGATGGGGAATTCTTCTGTACTGCAATCAGCAACTTGCTAAATGATGTCGCAGACACATCAAAATCAGAATCTAGCCCAATTGGAAGGCGAGATAGGGCGTCTGCATTGCCATATTTTGTCATAGGTTTTGAATAGAGGATAGAATAGGTGGTGGGCGTAAAATATAATGCCTCGATCCTCTTGATGCTGGATTCTCGACGTGGGTGAAATGATGAACAGATGGGATTACATATATAAACATCAATACATTAATTTGGTCTCGTTAGTAAATTTTATAACGCTTCTTTAATGTAGGGTTAGAATACAAATTTTTGAACAATACTGAAACGCCGGAACTCGTCATACGTCCGCCCACTACCACTTACAGAGACCAACAGGTGAAGATACAGAAATTAATCAATTGAAGAGCATATCTCTACTTGTTTTGTTTGTATCCCAACATTGTCGCAGGTACCAAATAACTTATTATTTTATCGTTGGTTGTATTATGGCTTACATGTATAAAAAGAAAGGAACAAAATAATAAAAATAATAATAATACGATCCATTATAATTACCCCACACTCTGCACTGATGTCACAGGGAGGTGCACAGTGTCTGAACCTATATCCCTTTGTGAGGTTTGATAACCCTGGCTAGTATGGGCATAGCCTTTACTTTCGGCCATTGCAGTTATCCCATATCGTCATCAATTCGTATTGGCATGTCAGCTTCTTTTAACACTTACATACATAAGTTTTCCTTAGTGCTTGCTGTAACCACATAGTCCCATTATTGTCAGTCAGTATCTGCCCAGTGTTTAGCGTTGCAAAGCATGCGTGTGCACCTCGACGTCCGTTACCGTCCGTTACCGTCCTAGCTCGCTCCCACATTATCAGTACAAAGTCAGAGTGTCCCTGTCATGTGGCCACGATAGCCTTCACGGCACAATTACGTGAAGCTCGTGTTCAGCGGCGTCATCCTTTGTGAAATCTTCGATGCAGTGACAACTGGTTTCCGTATCACTGGCCCTAGGAATTTATTTCACCTCGTCGCTCTCACTTACTCACTTGGGACATCAGCCGTACATCCGACATCCGTCGATACGGTATAGCTTCTAGCCGCTTGTACGACGTTGTCAAATACAGAAAATTCATGTTTTTACAACGTTCTCAAGCACAGAAAATTCATGTTTTTACAACATTGTCGAGCACAGAAAATTCGTACACGACGCATTATTATCTATAGTTTATCACACGCACACCCCCGTACTGTGGTGGTTCTTTATGTATTGGTTTGTATATATCATGAAAAGTTCGAGTTAATGTTGTTGTACCTGATTCACAACTGGAAAGTTATTTACGTCAGTGACTCATTTGTCAGTTGTGGTACTTCTCGCAGTTAGTTTTTATATTAAATAAAACACCACCAATAATCAAAATTGCAGATACATAACTATATTTGCTATTGATATTGATTTTTGTTAATTATTTTTTAATGTTCTGGAAGTGCAAGGCTAAGGAGATTCTCGCGATTTTGTTAAGCAGACATCGAAAAAAATTTACAAAAATCAGTTTAGTCAAATATGATTCCACATTGGAAATATTGATTACGTTTACTGTTACGAAGGTAAAACCGCTAATCTAGAAAAATCTACAGTTACATTCATTTTTAATTGTCAAAATTACCGAATATTAAGATATTTATTACGACTCTGATCCGTTATCATTCAGAACAATGGTGCTGACGTCTGCACCCATGTTCTCCCATAAAATTTGCATAACTACATAAATTTTGCCGCTTCATGAATATGGGAGCTTGTACATGAAAAATTGTACATCACATTTAAGTAATATTCAATTATATTTAGGTTAAATATAACATGAAACTTATACGTTTCCGTGTCTCGTCACAAATGGATTCTTAAACTACGAAGAAACTAAAGGAAAGAGCGAGCGATCTTTTTGCAAAATGTTGTTGTTGTTGTTGTCTTCAGTCATGACACTGGTTTGATGCAGCTCTCCATGCTACTCTATCCTGTGCAAACTTCTTCATCTCCCAGTACTTACTGCAACCTACATTCTTCTGAATCTGCTTAGTGCATTCATCTCTTGGTCTACCTCTATGATTTTTACCTTCCACACTGCAATCCAAGGCTAAATTTGTGATCCCTTGATGCCGCAGAACATGTCCTACCAACCGGTCCCTTCTCCTTGTCAAGTTGTGCCACAAACTCCTCTTCTCCCCAATTGTATTCAATACCTCCTCATTAGTTATGTGATCTACCCATTTAATCTTCAGCATTCTTCTGTAGCACCACATTTCGAAAGCTTCTATTCTCTTCTTGTCCAAACTATTTATCGTCCATGTTTCACTTCCATACATGGCTACACTCCATACTAATACTTTCAGAAACGACTTCCTGACACTTAAATCTGTACTCGATGTTAAAATTTTCCTCTTCTTCAGAAACGCTTTCCTTGCCATTGCCAGTCTACATTTTATATCCTCTCCACTTCGACCATCATCAGTTATTTTGCTCCCGAAATAGCAAAACTCCTTTACTACTTTATGTGTCTCATTTCCTAATCTAATTGCCTCAGCTTCGCCCGACTTAATTCGAGTACATTCCATTATCCTAGTTTTGCGTTTGTTGATGTTCATCTTATATCCTTCTTTCAAGACACCGTCCATTCCGTTCAACTTCTCTTCAAAGTCCTCTGCTGTCCCTGACAGAATTACAATGTCATCGGCGAGCCTCAGCGTTTTTATTTCTTCTCGAAGGACTTTAATACCTACTCCGAATTTTTCTTTTGTTTCCTTTACTGCTTGCTCAATATACAGATTGAATAACATCGGGGATAGGCTACAACCCTGTCTCACTCCCTTCCCAACCGCTGCTTCCCTTTCATGCCCCTCGACTCTTATAACTGCCATCTGGTTTCTGTACAAATTGTAAATAGCCTTTCGCTCCCTGTATTTTACCCCTGCCACCTTTAGAATGTGAAAGAGAGTATTCCAGGCAACAATGTCAAAAGCTTTCTCTAAGTTTACAAATGCTAGAAATGTAGGTTTGCCTTTCCTTAATCTATTTTCTAAGATAAGTCGTAGGGTCAGTATAGCCTCACGTGTTCCAACATATCTGCGGAATCCTAACTGATCTACGCCGAGGTCGGCTTCTACCAGTTTTTCCATTCGTCTGTAAATAATTCGCGTTAGTATTTCGCAGCTGTGACTTATTAAACTGATAGTTCGGTAATTTTCACATCTGTCAACACCTGCTTGCTTTGGGATTGGAATTATTATATTCTTCTTGAAGTCTGAGGGTATTTCGCCTGTCTCATACATCTTGCTCACCAGATGGTAGAGTTTTGTCAGGACTGGCTCTCCCAAGGCCATCAGAAGTTCCAATGGAATGTTGTCTACTCCCGGGGCCTTGTTTCGACTCAGGTCTTTCAGTGCTCTGTCAAACTCTTCACGCAGTGTCGTATCTCCCATTTCATCTTCATCTACATTCTCTTCCATTTCAATAACATTGTCCTCAAGTACATGGCCCTTGTATAGACCCTCTATATACTCCTTTCTGCTTTCCCTTCTTTGCTTAGAACTGGGATTCCATCTGAGTTCTTGATATTCATGGAAGTGGCTCTCCAAAGGTCTCTTTAATTTTTCTGTAGGCGGTATCTATCTTACCCCTAGTGAGATAAGCCTCTACATCCTCACATGTGTCCTCTAGCCACTCCTGCTTAGCCATTTTTCACTTCCTGTCGATCTCATTTTTGAGACGTTTGTATTCCCTTTTGCCTGCTTCATTTACTGCGTTTTTATATTTTCTCCTTTCAGCAATTAAATTCAATATTTCTTCTGTTACCTAAGGATATCTACTAGCCCTCGTCTTTTTACCTACTTGATCGTCTGCTGCCTTCACTACTTCATCCCTCAGAGCTACACATTCTTCTTCTACTGTATTTCTTTCCCCCATTCCTGTCAATTGTTCCCTTATACTCTCCCTAAAACTCTGTACAACCTCTGGTTTAGTCAGTTTATCCAGGTCCCATCTCCTTAAATTCCCACCTTTTGCAGTTTCTTCAGTTTTAATCTACAGTTCATAACCAATACATTGTGGTCAGAGTCCACATCTGCCCCTGGATATGTCTTACAATTTAAAACCTGCTTCCTAAATCTGTCTTACCATTATATAATCTATCTGATACCTTCTAGTATTCCAGGATTCTTCCATGTATACAAACTTCTTTTATGGTTCTTGAACCAAGTGTTAGCTATGATAAAGTTAGCTGTGTGCAAAATTCTATCAGACAGCTTCCTCTTTAGTTTCTCACCCCCAATCCATATTCACCCACTATGTTTCATTCTCGCCCTTTTCCTACTCTCGAATCCAGTCACCCATGACTTAAATTTTCATCTGCCTTCACTACCTGAATAAATTGTTTTATCTCATCGTACATTTCATCAATTTCTTCATCATCTGCAGAGCTACTTGGCATATAAACTTGTACTACTGTAGTAGGCATGGGCTTCGTGTCTATCTTGGCCACAATAATGCGTTCACTATGCTGTTGGTAGTAGCTTACCCGGACTCCTATTTTTTTATTCATTATTAAACCTACTCCTGCATTATCCCTATTTGATTTTGTATTTATAATCCTTTATTCACCTGACCAAAAGTCTAGTTCCTACTGCCACCGAACTTCACTAATTCCCACTATACCTAACTTTAACCTATCGATTTCCCTTTTTAAATTTTCTAACCTACCTGCCCTATTAAGGGATCTGACACTCCACGCACCGATCCGAAGAACGCCAATCTCCTAATAACGACGTCCTCTTGAGTAGTCCCCGCCCGGAGATCCGAATGGGGGACTGTTTTACCTCCGGAATATTTAACCCAAGTGGACGCCATACAGTAAAGCTGCATGCCCTCGGAAAAAATTACGGCTGTAGTTTCCCCTTGCTTTCAGCCGTTCGCAGTACCAGCATAGCCAGGCCGTTTTGGTTAGTGTTACAAGGCCAGATCAGTAAATCATCCAGACTGTAGCCCCTGCAACTACTGAAAAGGCTGCTGCCCCTCTTCAGGAACCACACGTTTGTCTGGCCTCTCAACAGATACCCCTCCGTTGTGGTTGCACCTACGGGACAGCCATCTGTATCGCTGAGGCACGCAAGCCTCCCCACCAACGGCAAGGTCCATGGTTCATGGGAGTAGGTTTTGCAAAATATATTCTATTTATTTTGCAAAATAGAAACAGAAATCGTAATTGCATTCGCAGATCATATTAATTGATTACATAGTCTCGGTTATTTCCGAATTTATTCAATATAACTTATATCACCGTTATCTGGCGAATCGCTACGATCTCTCTCTCTCTCTCTCTCTCTCTCTCTCTCTCTCTCACACACACACAGCACACACACACACACACACACACATACATACTTTGCAGACAGGTTTCATATGTTTTTGCGCTTTCTTTTTGAGAGCGTTCCATACCGCTCTATTACACAAAGTTTTTGCAGTGTCCTTTCCACATACTATACACATAACAAACAAAAAATAAAAGTCAACTCTAAAAATAAACTTATCCCATTCATTTTTTGAGATGCCATTATCGGTGCTCATACACATTATTGTATAATTGGCAACACGTCGGTTCTGAGAGTTCCAGAATCTGTAAAGAAAATTGGAATATAGATCAACATAAACATACATTTCGCCCTTTTTATTGCTCATGAAAACCACACGTAATATGCTATACCACCATACAGTGAGACCTTCAGAGATAGTGGTTCAGATTGCTGTACTCACCAGTACCTCTAATACGCAGTAGCACAGCCACCTGCATCGACACATGCCCGTATTCTATCCACAAATTCATCAAGGCACTGTTGGTCCAGATTGTCCCACTCCTCAACTGCGATTCGACGAAGATCCCTCAGAGCGGTTGATGGGTCACGTCGTCCATAAACAGCCCTCTTCAGTCTATCGCAGGCACGTACGTTAGGGTCCATGTCTTGAGAACATGCTGGCCACTCTAGTCGAGCGATGTTGTTTTCCTGAAGCAAGTCGCTCCCAAGATGTGAAGGCTGGGGCACGAACTGTCGTCCATGAATACGAATGCCTCGCCAATATGCTGCCGATATGGTTGCACTACCGGTCAGAGGATGGCATTCACACATTCTACAGCCGTTACAGCGCCTTCCATGACCCCAGTGGCGTACGTCGGCCCCACATAATGCCACCCCAAAACAGCGGGGAACCTCCCCCTTGCTGCTCTCGCTGGACAATATGCCTAAGGCGTTCAGCGTAACCAGGTGGCCTCCTAACACGTCTCCGACGATTGTCTGGTTGAACGCATATGCGACACTCATCGGTGAGGAGAATGTGATGCCAATCCTGAGCGGACTATTCGGCATGTTGTTGAGCCCATCTGTACCGCACTGCATGGTTTCGTGGTTGCCGAGATGGACCTAACCTTGGACGTCAGGAGTGAAGTTGCGCGTCATGTAGCCTATTGTGCACAGATTGAATCCTAATACGAAGTCATGTGGCTGCACAAAAAAATTATTCAACATGGTGGCGTTGCTGTCAGGTTTCCTCTGAGCCATAATCCATAGGTGCGGTCATCCGCTGCAGTAGTAGCTCTTTGGCGGCCTGAGGGAATCATGTCATCGACAGTTTCTCTCTCTGTATCTCCTCCATGTCCAAACAACATCACTTTGGTTCACTCCGACACGCCTGGACACTTCTCTCGTTGAGAGCCCTTCCTAGCACAAAGTAACAATACGGATGCTATCGAATTGCGGTATTGACCGTCTAGGTATGGTTGAACTACAGACAGCATGAGCCGTGTACTTCCTTTCTGGTGGAATGACTGGAACTAATGGGCTCTCGTACCTCCTACATCTAATAGGTGCTGCTCATGCCTGGTTGTTTACATCTTTGGGCGGGTTTAGTGACATCTCTGAACAGTGAAAGGGACTGTGTCTGTGATACAACATTATCAGTCAACGTATTTCTTCAGGAGTTCTGGGAACCAGGGGTGAGTCAAAACTTTTTTTGATGTGTGTACATTTTGTTAATTTATAATTTCGTTACATTGTTCAATTCTAGTTATATAAATAATCCTTTTACTCTCGTCTAGTTTTACATTCTTTACATAACATTCATATAATAATGGAATCTGTTTTCTTTCATGACATAATTTACATAACTTTCATTTCAGTTCACAGTAACTTCTTGTCTGAGCATATTTATCAGATCCAAAGAATTAAAGAAGTAAACAATAGTCGCTACAATAGATTCTACGTGCTGCTCTAATAACTGCGCGTGACCTCGCCTCTCTTGCATTCTTCAGGACGGATCTAGACACTACAGCCTTCAGGAAATTTCAAGGAAATGCTTTTATGTGCTCAGTTACCTCTCGGTGCTTGACTTAACTGTGTTCTCAAGAACAAAGTAGATTTTTACTTATCAACACAACGCAAATCTGACGATACCAATCGTATTGAATATTTATTCAGTGTGCAGCTCAATATTTACTTGTTATGTTCATTGTATAAAGGATAACCATTTCATATGCCGAGGTATACAGAGTTATTTCATCAATACTATATGTTACATACAATGAGCGTGAAACAGTGTTTATATAAGTAACAAACGTGCATACAAATTTCAGTAAATCGGGTGTTTGACGCTTTCATGGGTAGTCGACGCTAACAGTATTTTGGTTTCAGCCCCTTGATTATATGGTAGCGCTCAACCTTAGGTCACCATCATGATATGTGACGTACTGCCACTGTTTCCTTCTAAACATACTTTTACACTATCGCATTCAGACGTATCATAAACTTGTAACTATATTTGTCTTGCGGTGTGGTCTTTCTTATTTTTATATGGTACCTAAAACTCCACAAGTATTTATCTTTCTTTACTTTGGGACGTGCCGATGCATCGTTCCCCGGAAGAAAACTTAATACTAACTTAAAACTAAATCTTCATAGATAAGTGTGTAGTGGACCGATGGCTACTAATACCTCTTTCATACATTGAAACTTATTTAACTTCGTGTGTGCGTTTCTACTTACCTAATAAAACTGAAAGACGAAGTGTATTATACGCATGGTGCGACCTCTTATTCAGTTTGCCACTTACATTGTACTCGCTTCTTAGCCAGCAGCAAAAATAATTAGTGCGTGTACTTTCGATACTTTGACTTGTAAATAAATAGATATAATGTATTTATTAGCCTAACTTCAGTAAATATCTCCATAGTTTAGGATCGCTTTCCGTGTATATAACCACTTAGCTTATCTTTTTATGTGTGTATTGTGTACATAATCAACGAAAGGAAAACGTTCTACGAGTCGGGGCGTGGAATGTCAGAAGCTTGAACGTGGTAGGGAAACTAGAAAATCTGAAAAGGGAAATGCAAAGGCTCAATCTAGATATAGTAGGGGTCAGTGAAGTGAGGTGGAAGGAAGACAAGGATTTCTGGTCAGATGAGTATCGGGTAATATCAACAGCAGCAGAAAATGGCATAACAGGTGTAGGATTCGTTATGAATAGGAAGGTAGGGCAGAGGGTGTGTTACTGTGAACAGTTCAGTGACCGGGTTGTTCTAATCAGAATCGCCAGCAGACCAACACCGACAACGATAGTTCAGGTATACATGCCGACGTCACAAGCTGAAGATGAACAGATAGAGAAAGTGTATGAGGATATTGAAAGGGTAATGCTGTATGTAAAGGGGGACGAAAATCTAATAGTCATGGGCGACTGGAATGCTGTTGTAGGGGAAGGAGTAGAAGAAAAGGTTACAGGAGAATATGGGCTTGGGGCGAGGAATGAAAGAAAAGAGAGACTAATTGAGTTCTGTAACAAGTTTCAGCTAGTAATAGCGAATACCCTGTTCAAGAATCACAAGAGGAGGAGGTATACTTGGAAAAGGCCGGGAGATACGGGAAGATTTAAATTAGATTACATCATGGTCAGACAGAGATTCCGAAATCAGATACTGGATTTTAAGGCGTACACAGGAGCAGATATAGACTCAGATCACAATATAGTAGTGATGAAGAGTAGGCTGAAGTTCAAGACATTGGTCAGGAAGAATCAACACGCAAAGAAGTGGGATACGGAAGTACTAAGGAATGACGAGATACGTTTGAAGTTCTCTAACGATATAGATACAGCAATAAGCAATAGCGCAGTAGGCAGTACAGTTGAAGAGGAATGGACATCTCTAAAAATGGCCATCACAGAAGTTGGGAAGGAAAACATAGGTACAAAGAAGGTAGCTGCGATGAAACCATGGGTAACAGAAGAAATACTTCAGTTGATTGATGAAAGGAGGAAGTAAAAACATCTTCCGGGAAAATCAGTAATACAGAAATACAAGTCGATGAGGAATGAAATAAATAGGAAGTGCAGGGAAGCTAAGACGAAATGGCTGCAGGAAAAACGTGAAGATATCGAAAAAGATATGATTGTCGGAAGGACAGACTCAGCATACAGGAAAGTCAAAAGAAACCTTGGTGACATTAAAAGGAACGGTCTTAACATTAAGATTGCAACGGGAATTCCACTGTTAAATGCAGAGGAGAGAGCAGATAGGTGGAAAGAACACATTGAAAGCCTCTATGAGGGTGAAGATTTGTCTGATGTGATAGAAGAAGAAACAGGAGTCGATTTAGAAGAGATAGGGGATCCAGTATTAGAATCGGAATTTAAAAGAGCTTTGGAGGACTTACGATCAAATAAGGCAGAAGGGATAGATAACATCCCATCAGAATTTCTAAAATCATTCGGGGAAGTGGCAACAAAACGACTATTCACGTTGGTGTATAGAATATATGAGTCTGGCGATATACCATCTGACTTTCGGAAAAGCATCATCCACACAATTCCGAAGAGGGCAAGAGCTGACAAGTGCGAGAATTATCGCACAATCAGCTTATCAGCTCATGCATCGAAGCTGCTTACAAGAATAATATGCAGAAGAATGGAAAAGAAAATTGAGAATGCGCTAGGTGACGATCAGTTTGGCCTTAGGAAAAGTAAAGGGACGTGAGAGGCAATTCTGACGTTACGGCTAATAATGGAAGCAAGGGTAAAGAATCATCAAGACACTTTCATAGGATTTGTCGACCTGGAAAAAGCGTTCGACAATATAAAATGGTGCAAGCTGTTCGAGATTCTGAAAAATGTGTGGGTAAGCTATAGGGAGAGACGGGTCATATACAATATGTACAACAACCAAGAGGGAATAATAAGAGTGGATGATCAAGAACGAAGTGCTCGTATTAAGAAGGGTGTAAGACAAGGCTGTAGCCTTTCGCCTCTACACTTCAATCTGTACATAGAGGAAGCAATGATGGAAATAAAAGAAAGGTTCAGGAGTGGAATTAAAATACAAGGTGAAAGGATATCAATGATACGATTTGCTGATGACATTGCTATCCTGAGTGAAAGTGAAGAAGAATTAAATGATCTGCTTAATGGAATGAACAGTCTAATGAGTACACAGTATGGTTTGAGAGTAAATCGGAGAAAGACGAAGGTAATGAGAAGTAGTAGAAATGAGAACAGCGAGAAACTGAACATCAGGATTGATAGTCACGAAGTCAATGAAGTTAAGGAATTCTGCTACCTAGGCAGTAAAATAACCAATGACAGACGGAGCAAGGAGGACATCAAAAGCAGACTCGCTATGGCAAAAAAGGCATTTGTGGCCAAGAGAAGTCTACTAATATTAAATACCGGCCTTAATGTGAGGAAGAAATTTCTGGAGATGTACGTCTGGAGTACAGCATTGTATGGTAGTGAAACCTGGACTGTGGGAAAACCGGAACAGAAGAGAATCGAAGCATTTGAGATGTGCTATAAACGAATGTTGAAAATTAGGTGGACTGATATGGTAAGGAATGAGGAGGTTCTACGCAGAATCGGAGAGGAAAGGAATATGTGGAAAGCACTGATAAAGGGAAGGGACAGGATTATAAGACATCTTCTAAGACATGAGGGAATGACTTCCATGGTACTAGAGCGAGCTGTAGAGGGCAAAAACTGTAGAGGAAGGCAGAGATTGGAATACGTCAAGCAAATAATTGAGGACGTAGGTTGCAAGTGCTACTCTGAGATGAAGAGGTTAGTACAGGAAAGGAATTCGTTTCGTGGCGGGTCGCACAAACCAGTCAGTGGACTGATGACCAAAAAAAAAAAAATTGTGTACATAGTGGTAGTCATAGTATAGGCTCTCCTTTAATTTTCTATGCCCTTGTTTATGCAAAAAGGCTTTACAAATGCTAGTGCAGGCTGCGGCTCATAGTGTTTGTTTGTTCTGGGTGCTCCAACACTCTCAGTTGTGTCTGTCAGGCGTGCATGCCCTTGCAGTTTATTGACTAGCTTGCTCCCAATGGACATGCGCTGCATCGCTCTGATACCACTAACGTCGCGATGAGTTGTGTTTCTGTTGCTTTGCGCGCTATTGTGCGTTTCACAAGTTAGTTAATTCTTTTACAGCTAGGCTACGCGCAATGAGAAGCGTTGTATTTAAAGTGCCGTCGTCCCTAGACACATAAAATTGAAATTATTCCTTGTTACATTCACTCACCTTATCATTTACACATTTGACATATAACGAAAAACACAATCAAAAATTTTGCTTATCAGCTAGCAATATAAATTCTGGAATGTGAATTTCCAGCATCCTAAATCTAATATTCTTATGCATGTATACAACTTAGAGGGTACACATCACTTCTTCAATATATGAACGTTCACAAGTCTTAGTGAGGGTAAATGCCCTTGTCTTTACATGTGTTCATGTGAACAAATCTGTATGCTCCAGGATAGTGGATTTTTCTAATTATGTGTGGTCCGGTGCGTAGTAGTTGCCAGTTATGGATCACTTTTCCAATTTTTATTGATCTGGGATGTGTTCTAAGTAACGCCTTTTGTCCTATATAAAACTGTGCTGTACATTTCATCTCTTTGTCGTAAATTCCTCTTCTATATTTAGCCCAGTTTTCAAGGCTGATTACTGCTTGTCGTATTTTATCATCCAGTGATAATTCCTGCATCGGTATCTTGGACAAAGGTTTTTCCCACTCGTCTACCTGTCTGCAATGAACATCTGCTCATTTGGTGTAAATCCAGTTGATGCATGGGGAAGGTTGTTAACAACTTGTAAGGAAGGAGTGACATATCTATCCACTTGGTGTGTTTACGAGGTATGTAGGTCCTCAAAAACCTGTTGAATTCCTTAAACATCCTTTCTATGCAGGATGCTTCGGGATGAAATTTGGATTCTAAAATGTGTTTGGAATCTACAAACTCTTTCCATTTACATCCAAGAAAATATGAGGCAATGTCTGTTAACATGACTTCTGGTTTTCCTACTCTTGCAAAATAATCCTCTTTAATTGTTCTTGTAATTGAAATGACTGTAACATCCTGTACAGCATACAGTTTTACGTATTTTGTGAAAATATCGTACAGGCCTACTACATATTTTACTCCCGCTTTACCTTTGGGATAGGGTCAAGCCACACCTAACGACATATTTTCTAGAGGTTTCTTAGCCACAATGGGATGTACTTCCACCTGTTTGGATATGTTGGAATGTTTTGTCTTCTGGCAAACAATACACTTTCTTACCACATATAAAGTGGGGAAATAACAATATTTACCTGTTTGATCAGAGCATTTTGCAGTGCCACAATGACACTGTGTGTATAAGATAAAATCATCCACATATTCCTCTGGCAAACAGATGCACCATTGTTCTTGTTCTGGATGGTTCCTATGGAAGAGAGCACCTCTGCGAACAGTGAAAAACATTTTTAACTTTTCATCAATATTATGCGTAAATTTCGCTTACCTTGCTCCAGAGCGTGTCTTCTTGCTGTAATTGCTCCTTGTGTTTACACATGTGGACATAGTATGGGCGGAGTGCTTTGTGTTCCATCAACGTAGCTCTGATTTCACCTTCCTGCTCTAAAAGATCGTTGAATTCCTCAAAGCCTTGTGGTAATCGAGAAAGGTCATCAGCTATCATGTTTTGATTTCCTTTTATGTATACTATTTCAAAATCGAATTCTTGGTAATACATACACCACCTGGCTATCTTCCGGTGTTGCTACACCGACGGGTAGCCAGGTGGTGTATGTATTTTCAAGAATGGTCACAGTATACTCTTGCTGTTTACCCGAAAGTAAATATTCAAAATTTTTGAAGGACCACATAACAGCCAAACCCGTGACTGAATATGAACGTTTTGCTTCGGATAAGGTGCTGCTGGTGAAGCTAATTACCTTAGCGATGAGATTTCCCTCTTCTTCCACCATTTGAAAAATGCGTGCACCCAGACTGTGAGAAGACGTGTAGGTGCATAAACAAAAATATTTCTTTATGTCTGGTTGAAATAAAATACTAGCATTTAATAAGGCTTGTTTGATGTTCTATAAATCGGTTTGACATTGCTTGTCCCATAACCACGTTCTGTGTTTCCAGAGAAGATTCAGTAAAGCATCACTGTTCATAAGTTGCTTAGGGATGAATTTCCTGAAAAATGACACAAAGCCTAAGAATGCCTTTAATTGTCTTTCTTTTTGAGGATAAGGGTAGATCCTAATGGCATCAAGTTATTTAGGATCTGGCAGTTTGCCTTTCGAAGAGATTATGTGTCCTAAAAATCTTACCTTTTCTTGTCCGAAATTAGACTTCATGAGATTTGCTGTTACTCCATACTCGGAAAAGCGGCTCAATACATCTTCAATTAACCTTAAATGTTCTACCCAAGTGAGTGTAGCGATTAAAGGGTCGTCCACGTATAGTGTTACCTTACTCAAAAGTTCGGGCCCTAGCACTCTGTCAAGTGCACAGGTAAATACACCTGCACTTACGTTCAGTCCAAACGCTGATACTTGAAATTCGAAGCTCCTGCCTCCACGTACGAAGGCGATATACTTCCGACATTTATTCATGTAGTTTTAGTTGCCAAAAATGAAAACTGGAGGTCGATTATAGTAAGAAATTTAGCATTACCGAATTTTATAAGCTGTTCTTCTAAATTGTCTGGACGTGTACGAACTGGTACAATAATCTTATTAATGTTACGTGCGTCGAGGACCAAGCGTACCTAGCGAACTGGCTTACTCACGGTCAAAATAGGACTACAATAAGGGGAAAATGATGGTTGCACTATATCCCATTCAAGCATCCTGTTAATCTCTTCTCTTACTGCTTCCCTCTTTGTCCATGGTATAGGGTATGAGGTAGAACAAAAAGTTTCGTGGGTATATACTTCCGTTTTCTACACGAAATCCTTAATAATACCTGGTCTTTTTTCAAATACATGTATATAAGATAGTATCAGTTGCCTACGTTCCGCTTGCTCTTCTTGAGACAATCTCATTCATTCACTTACCTTTGTACTTATTGTATTGCCGTTTGCTTCTTCTGCTGCTGACTGTTCGTTATTTTGTGTTGACAAACATAACTATGGGATTTACCAACTGAACTTCAAAGTCGTGGGTAAATTCAGTATTACGTCTATTAGTACCTCGCCTGATTAGGTCTGTTACAAATAATAGGTCATTTACAGTGAAATGACATTGGCATTTTTCCTGTATCAGCTTGTGTTTGGTAAGTCCTAATTGTATCCATAGCGCCTAAACAATCAACTATTAATCTCCCTACTATCGAAAAGTTTCCTAGTACACAAAACTGTCCCAATTTTACAGGAATTAAGGCTTGTATCTTGACTCCTTTCTATTTCTGACAAGTGGCCCTTTTTACCTTGCAATGTTGCACTGGCAGTATGGGTATACGTCCAAGTTTCTTCAGTTCTTAAAAGAATCACTGTGACATCAAATTATCCGTAGCACCTGTGTCAAGTACAATGGGTACATGAAGGTCCAGTATTTTGGCTTTAATAGTAGCTTGTACCTTGCCCTCTGTCAAGTTTTTCTGCGTGCCCTCATTACCTTGATACAGATCATCTCTCACATCACGATCATGATCGTATCTGATGAAACAAGTGTCGATCAAGCTCGTAGCCCCACTCACCTCCAAGGTCACAGAACGGGGCCCTGCCATGACTGGTTCAAGTTTTCCGGCGTCGCGGTGGCATCGGTTTCTGATTTACGCGTAACTTTCACTATGTAGACTGCTGGTGTTTGATTACGCCGATTAGTATCTATTGAGGCTCTCTACTGAAATTCTCTTTGCCTGTGCGCGTTATTCGGCATCTCTGCGTTACTTTCCGGTCGAATTCCGCTGTCTGTGGGTTATTCGGTTGTCTGGTATTGTTTTATATTAGCCAAGCGATCGGCTGCTTATTGCCGCTAGCTTGGTTCTGTACATATTGTACAGGCTGGTCATACGCTACTCGCCCGTTGTAGCTGTTTTTGCTACATTTTTGGCCATTTATTTTATATCCGCATTTGAATTTACGGCTTTCTCCATTGCCGTTGTAATTACCGTTACCGTTACCATGGATCTGTGTGTGGTAAGGTTGGCCGTCGTGTTGTACTACGAATCCATTGTTTACTTGTCGGTCCGTAAATCTCCGTGGCGCTATCGGCATATTAACAAAAAATGGTTCAAATGGCTCTGAGCACTATGGGACTCAACTGCTGAGGTCATAAGACCCCTAGAACGTAGAACTACTTAAACCTAACTAACCTAAGGACAGCACACAACACCCAGCCATCACGAGGCAGAGAAAATCCCTGACCCCGCCGGGAATCGAACCCGGGAACCCGGGCGTGGGAAGCGAGAACGCTACCGCACGACCACGAGATGCGGGCAGGCATATTAACAGGTTTCGGTTGTACTAGTCACTCTTTGCATATAGACTCTATTGAGTCCAGTACAGATAGAAAGTATTCGGTATCGTGTTCCGGAATGGTAATGAGTTTTTCCCTAATGTGGGCAGGATATCTCTTTATTATTTTCAGCACGTTTATTTGAGGTACCGGGTTCATCCGGTATCTGGTTTTATTCAAACATTTTTCAAAATAGTCCCTTGAGCTTCCAAATTTTCTACTGAACGGAGCTGGGTTGAATACTTCACGTCTGAGCCTCTCTTGTACGTCCTTAGACCAATATTTCTCCATAAAGGCTCTCTCAAAGTGTTCATACTAGCGACATCGTTCCGCCATGTCCGTAGCCCGTAGCAGAACGTCACTCTGTGTATCCAACAACAAATCTAATTTCCTGGGCTTCGGTCCAGGTACGAGGTAAAACATTTCGAAATGATCTGATAAAGACCACAGGGTGTGTTCTTTACCTTCAGAGGTACATACGGGAAACTGTCGATGCCTCAGTAATCCCTCATCTGCATGCAATGTTGACAAACACGTTGCGCTGACAGTGACAGGCGTGTTTATGTACGCTCATGGCGTAGCACATGGCAACTCCTCTTGCTCGACAGGTGCGAATGCCGGCAAGTGTTGTTGCATTGTGCAACCTTCGCTATTTTCCCTCGACGGACTAGCCCCGTATTGTGGGTAACCACTGAAGGTACCTAACGTCTTTAAAAACATGGGTTTGTTTTCTGTCATATGGTGTTTTTGAATATCAATAGTTTCAGCAACACTGCCACGTAACCTTTGCTCTGCTTCCTTTAAACCTATATCTGTTTCAGCTAGAAGTTGACTATCCTTCTCTTTTAGAGCTTCGTCCACAGTACTTACATAAGTATTGCACTCTTACACTACCTTTTCAGCAAGGTTGCTGCCCTTATCCAGCATCCCGGCTTAAGCTTTTTCAGTTATTTCCCCTACGTCTATACATAATATCTGTGGTGTCACCGCCAGACACCACACTTGCTAGGTGGTAGCTTAAATCGGCCGCGGTCCATTAGTACATGTCGGACCCGCGTGTCGCCACTGTCAGGATCGCAGACCGAGCGCCACCACAAGGCAGGTCTCGAGAGACGTACTAGCACTCGGCCCAGTTGTACGACGACGTTGCTAGCGACTACACTGACGAAGCCTTTCTCTCATTTGCCGAGAGACAGTTAGAATAGCCTTCAGCTAAGTCCATGGCTACGACCTAGCAAGGCGCCATTTGTACCATTGCATGTATCTCAAGATAGTCTCACCAGTATCATCCAGAATGCTGTATACCAAAGGACGATATAAAATTTAAGTGTTCTAGTAGCTACGTTCTTTTCTTTATCACATTCATTACGAATCCTGTTCCAGACATAACGAAAGACGCCGTGAGTTGATGCGTGCCCTTTCGGCTACTTCACTGTGGACTGGCTGCCTTAACAGTCCACTACATTGGCGACGAGTCTCAAAAGGGACTTTAGCGTTCGTATTGCACTAATTTACTTGTGTCACGGCTTCGCCACATTCTCCAGATGTACTGTCCGAATTTTATCGCTTCCAGAATCAGCAGACGCAGGCGTTATTGGATGCCCTTGGACAGCTCGTCCAGGGTCAACGTACGCTGCACAACGATACGGCCGCCGCCGCTTCACCGCTACCACAACCACAACATGCTGTTGCACCCCCGTTTCGTGGCTTTGATGCAGCCATTGAATCTTGGACAGAATGGTCCCGACAATTTGGATTTCATCTCGCCGCCTACAGAATTCAAGGTAATGAGCGGCAGCCGTTTTTGCTTTCGTATGTCGGTTTGTCCACTTACCGTGTGATAGTGAAATTGTTTCCCCGACGCGACGTAGCGACTGTGTCATACGAAGAAATTTTGTCTGCTTTAGATGCCTATTTCAAAGAAACAGTTAATGTCGTTGCAAAAATGTATACGTTCTTTCGTACCAAAAGTACGGCCGGTCAGACTAAAAGGGAGTGGGTTGCAACTTTGCCAGGACTTACTAGGGATTGTGCATTTGAATGTGACTGTGGACTCCCTTATTCAGATACTATGGTGCGTGATGCAATAGCACAGAACGTTTCTGATGTTCGCATACGGGAACAGATTTTGAAACTCGTCAATCCCTCCCTTCAACAAGTGATAGACATTTTAGATAGGCAAGACACACTTGACTTTGCTCAGGAATCATTTGAAACTTCGCCAGCAGTGTGTCGCATTAACCGGCCTGCCGGGCGCGCTGCGCGGACCTGTAAACAGCCTTCGCGCACGTCCGCACCACCACGTGTCCCGCACAAGCAAGCAACTGCAGTGAAATCATGCCCGCGGTGTGCAACTCGACATTCGCGTGAGAATTGCCCGTCACGCCAAGCTATTTTTTTTTCTGTAATAAGAAAGGGCATGTTCAAAGTGTTTGCCAGAAAAAGCTCAGATCAGACACTCACAACCGTTCCAGGCCCTTTGCTTCGCGCCGGAATCGAACCAAGGACAATCGGGCTCGTGCACCTTTGCCCATGGACATTCATGTCGTTCATACCACTCCGCCCAGTGTTCCTCTCGCTAACAGTGACTGTGTTCGTCCCACAAAAAGTGTGCGTCGCCGTCGACGCAACTCCCGTCACGTCGCACGTGATTCTGTACCAGTGTCTGTTCACGTTGCACAAAACAGTCGCTCTTGTCGTCAGCAGGACAATAAACTTTTTGTAGATTTGGACTTTGCCGGACAAGTGATACCGTTCCAGCTCGATACCGGAGCTGCAGTTTCATTGCTCAATCACGCCACGTACAAACAACTGGGCGCACCTCCGTTGCGTGCCGCAAATGTTCAGCTCAAGAGTTATTCCGGACAAGCTATCCCTGTGTTAGGACAGTGCACTCTTCTTGCTACATACAAGGAACAAACACAACTTGTGTCATTTTACGTTCTTCGTTCTTCTTCTGCTGTGAACTTGTTTGGGTTAGATTTATTTCAGTTTTTAACATGTCTATAGTCAATCAGGTCCTATCAGTCAATCAGACTGTGCCTTCAGCCGGTGTTTCTAGTCTATGTGAAGACTTTGCAGACATTTTTGCACCGGGCCTTGGTTGCGCTAAGAACTATGAAGCACATTTGGAACTGAAAGTGAACGCGCAACCGAAATTTTTCAGAGCGCGCAATGTTCCCCACGCATTGCGTGATGATGTCGCAAGAGCATTCGATTCTTCTGAACTTGCTTGCATGTTCATTGATGCGGAAACCGATGACGTGGTCGAATCGTTTCCGATTGATTTTCGTCGTGTAGCTACAGCCACAGCTGCTGACCCAGTCCTTGATCCTGTTTTGCGTTTTGTTGCTACGCAATGGCCCTTGTCGAAGTCACGGATCGAGGATCCGTTGGTTCGCCGATTTTTTGCTCACAAGGAGAGACTTTTTGTACGACGTGGTGTTTTGTTGTTGCGTTCTGATAATGATCAGTCCAGAGTAGTGGTCCCACATTCGTTACAGTCCTCTGTCTTACGGCTCCTTCACCAAGGACATTGGAGTATAGTGCGCACGAAACAACTAGCTCGTCAGAACTGTACTTGGTTCGGAATCGATGCTGCGATTACGAATATGTGCTCTTCTTGCATGGCATGTGCCGAACAACAATCCGCACCGTCGCGGAAATTCTTTGCATGGCCGAAAGCCACTTCCCCTTGGCAACGCTTGCACATAGATTTTGCTGGTCCATTCTGGAATGCTCGATGGTTGGTTGTGGTCGATTCCTTCAGTAATTTTCCTTTTGTTGTCCGGATGTCTTCCACGACGTCATCTGCCACCATCCAAGCGTTATCTGCTATTTTTTGCATTGAAGGTCTTCCGCAGACTATTGTTTCCAACAATGGCCCACAATTCATGTCCGCAGAATTTCAGTCATTCTGCAAGGCCAATGGTATTCAACATCTGACATCCGCGCCGTTTCCGCCTCAGTCGAACGGTGCCGCTGAACGATTGGTCCGGACTTTCAAGTCACAGATGTTGAAGTTGAAAGAGTCGCATTCTCGGGAGGACGCGTTATTGCTCTTTTTGTCCTCGTATCGCTCTCAGCCCCGCGATGATCGCTCGCCGGCTGAGTTGCTCCATGGTCATCCTCATCGAACCTTGATGTCTTTGCTGCATCCGCCGCATCAGGTTCCTGTGCAGCGGCAGACTCCTGCTTTTGCTCCTGGCGACGTTGTCTTCTATCGCAACTTTCGCGGATCACGGCGTTGGCAAGCAGGGCACATTCTTCGCTGCCTCGGCCGCGCGATGTATTTGGGTTTGGGGGCCTCTGGTGAGGTGCGTCGGCATCTCAAACAGCTGCGCCTCTGTCGTCGCCTGGGTTCTGCCGCTCCCCGTCTGCTTTCAGCGACGGTGCCGTCCGGCCAGCGCCCTGGGGACCCATCTACTGGCTCGCCTCATCCCCAGGTGTTACCGACGATGCCTTCCATTTTGCCCCATGGCGACGCGCCGCTGACGCCGCCGCCGCCGCCGCCTGTTCTCCCGCCGGCGCCGCCCGCAGTGGACGCTTCGCTGCAGCCGCCAAGCGCCTCCCTGGGTCGCGCGCCGCCGCTCGCTTCCCGTGACCAGCAGTCCTCCGACATGGAACTCTTGCCCGCTCCGGCCCAGATGTCGTCATCGCGCGTCGGATACCCCAACGCAATGGAGGTCGACCCTTCGGCCCCTTCTGTCTCCTTACGGGTGCATACACCGCATGTTGACGTGCACCCTGGACGAGGTTTTCAGGCGTTTCCTAGCTCCCCTCGAACCGAATGGCAGGGTACGGGTGGCACGGCCTCGCCTGTTGTTAGGCTCCCCACCCCATCGCATACGTCAACATGGGGTCCTCCCCACAGCGGGCGGAAGCCTTATCACACGACCGTTCGCCGACTTGCGGGGGAGGAATGTGGTGTCACCGCCAGACACCACACTTGCTAGGTGGTAGCTTAAATCGGCCGCTGTCCATTAGTACAGTCAGACCCGCGTGTCGCCACTGTCAGGATCGCAGACCGAGCACCACCACAAGGCAGGTCTCGAGAGACGTACTAGCACTCGGCCCAGTTGTACGACGACGTTGCTAGCGACTACACTGACGAAGCCTTTCTCTCATTTGCCGAGAGACAGTTAGAATAGCCTTCAGCTAAGTTCATGGCTACGACCTAGCAAGGCGCCATTTGTACCATTGCATGTATCTCAAGATAGTCTCACCAGTATCATCCAGAATGCTGTATACCAAAGGACGATATAAAAGTTAAGTGTTCTAGTAGCTACGTTCTTTTCTTTATCACATTCATTACGAATCCTGTTCCAGACTTAACGAAAGACGCTGTGAGTTTACGCGTGCCCTTTCGGCTACTTCACTGTGCACTGGCTGCCTTAACAGTCCACTACATTGGCGACGAGTCCCAAAAGGGACTTTAGCGTTCGTATTGCACTAATTTGCTTGTGTCATGGCTTCGCCACATTCTCCAGATGTACTGTCCGAATTTCATCGCTTGCAGAATCAGCAGTCGCAGGCGTTATTGGATGCCCTTGGACAGCTCGTCCTGGGTCAACGTGCGCTGCACAACGATGCGGCCGCCGCCGCTTCACCGCTACCGCAGCCACCACATGCTGTTACACCCCCGTTTCGTGGCTTTGATGCAGCCATTGAATCTTGGACAGAATGGTCCCGACAATTTGGATTTCATCTCGCCGCCTACAGAGTTCAAGGTAATGAGCGGCAGCCGTTTTTGCTTTCGTGTGTCGGTGTGTCCACTTACCGTGTGATAGTGAAATTGTTTCCCCGACGCGACGTAGCGACTCTGTCATACGAAGAAATTTTGTCTGCTTTAGATGCCTATTTCAAAGAAACAGTTAATGTCGTTGCAAAAATGTATACGTTCTTTCGTACCAAACGTACGGCCGGTCAGACTAATAGGGAGTGGGTTGCAACTTTGCCAGGACTTACTAGGGATTGTGCATTTGAATGTGACTGTGGACTCCCTTATTCAGATACTATGGTGCGTGATGCAATAGCACAGAACGTTTCTGATGTTCGCATACGGGAACAGATTTTGAAACTCGTCAATCCGTCCTTTCAACAAGTGATAGACATTTTAGATAGGCAAGACACACTTGACTCTGCTCAGGAATCATTTGAAACTTCGCCAGCAGTGTGTCGCATTAACCGGCCTGCCGGGCGCGCTGTGCGGACCTGTAAACAGCCTTCGCGCACGTCCGCACCGCTACGTGTCCCGCGCAAGCAAGCAACTGCAGTGAAATCATGCCCGCGGTGTGCAACTCGACATTCGCGTGAGAATTGCCCGTCACGCCAAGCTATTTATTTTTCTGTAATAAGAAAGGGCATGTTCAAAGTGTTTGCCAGAAAAAGCTCAGATCAGACACTCACAACCGTTCCAGGCCCTTTGCTTCGCGCCGGAATCGAACCAAGGACAATCGGGCTCGTGCACCTTTGCCCATGGACATTCATGTCGTTCATACCACTCCGCCCAGTGTTCCTCTCGCTAACAGTGACTGTGTTCGTCCCACAAAAAGTGTGCGTCGCCGTCGACGCAACTCCCGTCACGTCGCACGTGATTCTGTACCAGTGTCTGTTCACGTTGCACAAAACAGTCGCTCTTGTCGTCAGCCGGACAATAAACTTTTTGTAGATTTGGACTTTGCCGGACAAGTGATACCGTTCCAGCTCGATACCGGAGCTGCAGCTTCATTGCTCAATCTCGCCACGTACAAACAACTGGGCGCACCTCCGTTGCGTGCCGCAAATGTTCAGCTCAAGAGTTATTCCGGACAAGCTATCCCTGTGTTAGGACAGTGCACTCTTCTTGCTACATACAAGGAACAAACACAACTTGTGTCATTTTACGTTCTTCGTTCTTCTTCTGCTGTGAACTTGTTTGGGTTAGATTTATTTAAGTTGTTTAACATGTCTATAGTCAATCAGGTCCTATCAGTGAATCAGACTGTGCCTTCAGCCGGTGTTTCTAGTCTATGTAAAGACTTTGCAGACATTTTTGCACCAGGCCTTGGTTGCGCTAAGAACTATGAAGCACATTTGGAACTGAAAGTGAACGCGCAACCGAAATTTTTCAGAGCGCGCAATGTTCCCCACGCATTGCGTGATGAGGTCGCAAGAGCATTTGATTCTTCCGAACTTGGTTGCATGTTCATTGATGCGGAAACCGATGACGTGGTCGAATCGTTTCCGATTGATTTTCGTCGTGTAGCTACAGCCACAGCTGCTGACCCTGTCCTTGCTCCTGTTTTGCGTTTTGTTGCTACGCAATGGCCCTTGTCGAAGTCACGGATCGAGGATCCGTTGGTTCGCCGATTTTTTGCTCACAAGGAGAGACTTTTTGTACGACGTGGTGTTTTGTTGTTGCGTTCTGATAGTGATCAGTCCAGAGTAGTGGTCCCACGTTCGTTACAGTCCTCTGTCTTACGGCTCCTTCACCAAGGACATTGGGGTATAGTGCGCACGAAACAACTTGCTCGTCAGCACTATACTTGGTTCGGAATCGATGCTGCGATTACGAATATGTGCTCTTCTTGCATGGCGTGTGCCGAACAACAATCCGCACCGCCGCGGAAATTCTTTGCATGGCCGAAAGCCACTTCCCCTTCGCAACGCTTGCACATAGATTTTGCTGGTCCATTCTGGAATACTCGATGGTTGGCTGTGGTCGATTCCTTCAGTAATTTTCCTTTTGTTGTCCGGATGTCTTCCACGACGTCATCTGCCACCATCCAAGCGTTATCTGCTATTTTTTGCATTGAAGGTCTTCCGCAGACTATTGTTTCCGACAATGGCCCACAATTCATGTCCGCAGAATTTCAGTCATTCTGCAAGGCCAATGGTATTCAACATCTGACATCCGCGCCGTTTTCGCCTCAGTCGAACGGTGCCGCTGAACGATTGGTCCAGACTTTCAAGTCACAGATGTTGAAGTTGAAAGAGTCGCATTCTCGGGAGGACGCGTTATTGCTCTTTTTGTCCTCGTATCGCTCTCAGCCCCGTGATGATCGCTCGCCGGCTGAGTTGCTCCATGGTCGTCCTCATCGAACCTTGATGTCTTTGCTGCATCCGCCGCATCAGGTTCCTGTGCAGAGGCAGACTCCTGCTTTTGCTCCTGGCGACGTTGTCTTCTATCGCAACTTTCGCGGATCACGGCGTTGGCAAGCAGGGCGCATTCTTCGCTGCCTCGGCCGCGCGATGTATTTGGGTTTGGGGGCCTCTGGTGAGGTGCGTCGGCATCTCAATCAGCTGCGCCTCTGTCGTCGCCCGGGTTCTGCCGCTCCCCGTCTGCTTTCAGCGACAGTGCCGTCCGGCCAGCGCCCTGGGAACCCATCTACTGGCTCGCCTCATCCCCAGGTGTTACCGACGATGCCTTCCATTTTGCCCCATGGCGACGCGCCGCTGCCGCCGCCGCCGCCGCCGTCTGTTCTCCCGCTGGCGCCGCCCGCAGTGGACGCTTCGCTGCAGCCGCCAAGCGCCACCCTGGGTCGCGCACCGCCGCTCGCTTCCCGTGACCAGCAGTCCTCCGACATGGAACTCTTGCCCGCTCTGGACCACATGGCGTCATCGCGCGTTGGATACCCCGACGCAATGGAGGTCGACCCTTCGGCCCCTCCTGTCTCATTACGGGCGCATACACCGCATGTTGACGTGCACCCTGGACTAGGTTTTCAGGCGTTTCCTAGCTCCCCTCGGACCGAATGGCAGGGTGCGGGTGGCACGGCCTCGCCTGTTGTTAGGCTCCCCACCCCATCGCATACGTCAACATGGGGTCCTCTCCACGGCGGGCGGAAGCCTTATCACACGACCGTTCGCCGATTTGCGGGGGAGGAATGTGGTGTAACCGCCAGACACCACACTTGCTAGGTGGTAGCTTAAATCGGCCGCGGTCCATTAGTACATGTCGGACCCGCGTGTCGCCACTGTCAGGATCGCAGACCGAGCGCCACCACAAGGCAGGTCTCGAGAGACGTACTAGCACTCGGCCAAGTTGTACGACGACGTTGCTAGCGACTACACTGACGAAGTCTTTCTCTCATTTGCCGAGAGACAGTTAGAATAGCCTTCAGCTAAGTTCATGGCTACGACCTAGCAAGACGCCATTTGTACCATTGCATGTATCTCAAGATAGTCTCACCAGTATCATCCAGAATGCTGTATACCAAAGGACGATGTAAAAGTTAAGTGTTCTAGTAGCTACGTTCTTTTCTTTATCACATTCATTACGAATCCTGTTCCAGACTTAACGCCAGACGCCGTGAGTTTACGCGTGCCCTTTCGGCTACTTCACTGTGGACTGGCTGCCTTAACAGTCCACTACAATATCTCTGTTTTTTTTTTTTTTTTTGGCATCGTGATGACCGGGTGTTGTGTGATGTCCTTAGGTTAGTTAGTTTTAAGTGGTTCTGAGTTCTAGGGGACTGATGACCATAGATGTTAAGTCCCATAGTGCTCAGAGCCATTTGAACCATTTTTTTTTTTTTGGCAAATTCAGACTGGTCTACTCTTAGACTCAACTTTTGTAATTCTGTTGGTAGGTTTTTGCATACATCCTGCAGCTCGATGACTGCGTTCGTCACATTTTTCACCAACGCATCCACTTGGGATTGGGTCCCCTGAATTTGAGAATATGCTTCACTAAGATTTTGTAACTCAACAGCAAGTTGTTCCTGTTTAGAGACTATGGATGTTACTTTTTTCGTTAACGTATTTATATTGGGGGATATGTCAGTAATTATTCATTGTTTTACTTGTTTGCCCAGCTCTGTCAACTTCCCGGATAGTTCGTCAGATAATTCAGTGCGTATTGTTTTACTCACCTCACTAAAGTGTTGACTAATACTATTATTTAAATCGTTAAATGCCTGATTTCGCTGTGTAAGCTACTATTTTCCTGATGTTTTGTGGACTGCTGTATAAACTGTTGCCCTATATTTTCCTGATGATTTGTGAACTGTTACGTAAACTCTGTTGTGTTATTAGTTGCATGAGTGGTGTCAAATTGTGTGTCTCGCTAGTATTTACATTGCTTTTATGAACTGTTTCCTGTTCTTGCGTTCGCGACGACGTGAGCAAATAATCAAAGAGTTGTTGATGTTGTTTTGGGGGAAGAGACCAATCAGCAAGGTCATCGGTCTCATCGGATTAGGGAAGGACGGCGAAGGAAGTCGGCCGTGTCCTTTGAACGGAACCATCCGGGAATTTTCCAGGAGCGATGTAGGGAAATAACGGTAAACCTAAATCAGGATGGCCGGATGCGGGTAACCAAAGGAATTTTTGCAGTCAGGCGCTTCAGTTTCACTATTTGAAAAAATGTTTCCAGATGTCTCATCGAGCGTCATAAAAGTGACATCATGATTAGCTATATTACCATTGACATCATTTTTTGATAGTGGGACACCAACCACGGCGTTTTGGTAGCCATCGGCCAGTTCAAATATTGGCGCGTTACCTTCAACTGTGCCAAGCTCGGATTTGCGACATTTTGGCATATTGTATTTTGTATTGAATTTTCAACAATAGCCGTTTCCTTTGGCTCCATTGTGAACAGTGTTAATGAAAAAAAAATTCAAAAATTAAATTCAGTCTCTTTCTGTACTTTTTAATTAAAATAAATTTATGTGCGTATTCATTAATGAACCTGATTATTCTCTTTTACAGTCTTACAGAATCTGAATGCCTTATTTTGCACCTTAGTGTTGATTTTATACAAATTTTGGTCTTTTCCATACAAATACACTTTCCGTAAAGGATATTAATTGGAAGGGAAAGAGATTATCTGCTGTGAGAGACGGCGCCAAGCTCGGCCATACAAGCATACAGCGTAGATACTTCCTATTTTAACCGTTGAAATCAGAATTCCTGTCGCGTCTCGTTTGTAGGCAGAATTTAATTTTAATTTGCTCCTTCAAGTTTTTATTGGACACAATCTCACGAACATGAACCAAATGCAACAAAGGCCCAATCAGTTTCTTGTAATGATAAAATGGATCATTTACGTCAAAAAGAATCTATTTCAACAATTGGAAGGTCTACGTAATCCAGCAGGCTTTCGTGGCCGTTGTCACTGAATTTAATGACACGTGATACAATTAGCTTCAACATCCCAGATAGTAGCATACGGAAACAGATCTTAAAGCACTTTCATCCATCACTTCCTGAAGTATTACAAATCTTAGGGCAATATGATTCGGGTGCCATAGTGGTCGATAAGTTTGACTAGGCCCCGATTTGTCGAGTCGCCTCCAGCTCGCGGCCACCCCAAGCAGCCACAACAACGAGTGCGTACACATAGACACGGAAACAGGCCTGTGACTTTAGTGAAGTCTTGCCCTAGATCTTTTACTCGCAATAGAATGCAGGATTGCTCATCACGATACGCAGTCTGTTACACGTGTCGAAGAAAAGGCCAATTCCAAGCAGTTTGTCTGTAACGGAACAATAAATTCAATTTTGTCCTTTCCCAGAAATAACAAGCTCGGGCACATGCACTGAACGCTGTGTTTTCAAAAGCTACAATAGGTCCCGACAAAAAGTAAGATTAAGGTTGTGCCTCCTTCTCGCACTGTACAATGACGTTGTATCAAACTATTTGTCTTATTACGAATTAGAGGTCGTCGGATGAACTTTCAGTTAGACTCAGGTGCCTCAGTAACTTTCTCAATCGTGCCATCTACGAACAGTTAGGCTCACCATGCCTTCCTAAATCTAGCAACCACCTAACTGCTTACTACGGACTGGAAATTCCAGTGCTTGTACAGTGCAGTTTACCTGCCACTCACACTAGGACAGTGTATTTTATTGCGTTGAAATCATGAGGCAGTGTGGTCAGATTCGGGTTATAGGCGTTTGATTTGGTTGGACTTAGCATCCAAGACAATGTACTTTCCATGTCTGCTCTGGAACCCAAAGACAGAGTTAGCTTAAAGCATTTCCTGAACTATTTTCACAAGGAATGGGAAATACTAATAATTTTGTAGCGCATTTTACAAGGAAAAACAACGCACAGCTTAAGTTTTTCCAGGCCCGCACCGTTCCTGTTGCTTTAAGAGACAAAGTAGCCAGTGAATTGAAAGATCTGCCAGATAATGGTATAATTGCTCCCATTCAAGCTAGCCAATCGGCAAATTTACTAGTATTGTTGCCCAAATCTTCTGGTCGCATTCGCATTTGTTGACTTCAAGTCTACAGTCAACCCACACAATAGTTGACACTTACCGTTACCTCAGCCTGAGAAACTCATGGACAGGCATTGTGCAGGACGTTACTTTTCTAAGATAGATTTGCGTGATGCCTACTTGCAAATTCGTTTGGAGGAAAAATCAGTCGAATTATTTGTTGTAAATACACACGCAGTACTGTTCAAGTATTTGCGTTTGCCCTTCAGCAGAGCTTGCGGCCCCGCCATTTTTCACCGGTACTTGGAACAGCTGACTGCAAAAGTGTCATTTTGTTCAAACTACCTTGACGATATTGTCGTCTCAGCTCGTACATCAGAGGAATACACTGACAAAGTGCGTACTCTTTTTCTAGCGTTGTCAGAAGCTGGACTCAAGTGTCGTCTCGAAAAGTGTGACTTTCTTCAAATTGAACTACTGTACTTATGTCATGTTATAAAGAGTCAGGGTGTGCACAACTTCAATTTCATTTGCTTGCTATCCGTGACCTGCCTGTTCCTCGCAGTATGTCTGATTTGAAGTCAGTACTAGGCAAGACGACATAGTACAAGGGTAAGTCAATTATTATCCGCAAAGTAGTTATAAAATTTAGGAAACGTACAAGAATATCATTTTTCGACATAATGTCCTTGCGTTTCAAAGCACTTGGTCCATCGTTGTGCAAGCTTCCTGATGCCCTTATAAAAGGTTCTCCGTTGAGCTGCGAGCCAGGAACGCACCGATCCTTTAACTGCTTCGTCCGAGGCAAATGCCACTTGATCCAGTACTTCAAATTTGAGTTTCTGGAGCGTTTCAGCAGTCTGGGCAGCAGTATGCGGACGGGCATTGTCGTGCAACAGCACAACACTTTTCACAGCAATCCTCGGTGCTTGCTTCGAATTGAATGCTTTAATCTGGCAGTAAGCATCTCACTGTAACGTACACTATCTGTTGTTGTGCCCCTTTCCCCAAAATGTTCCAGTACTGATAATTGTGCGTCCCAAAAAACCGTAAGCATCAGTTTTCCTGTAGACGGTTCGGTCTAGAACTTTTTCTTGCACGGCGAATTTGGATGTTTCCATTCCGTACAGTGCCGTTTACTCTCCGGCTTGTAATGATGAATCCATGTTTCGTCACCAGTAATGATCCTGTCTAAGAAGTTGTCCCTTTCGTTACCATAGCGATCCAAATGATTTTTGCAGATGTCCAAGCGCGTTTGTTTATGCAACTGTGTGAGTTGTTTTGGCATTCATGTCGCACAAACTGTATGAAACCCAAGTCTGTTGTGGATGGCCGGATGGAGTGGCCGAGCGGTTCTAGGCGCTTCAGTCTGGAGCCGCGAGACCGCTACGGTCGCAGGTTCTAATCCTGCCTCGGACATGGATGTGTGTGATATCCTGAGGTTAGCTAGGTTTAAGTAGTTCTAAGTTCTACGGGACTGATGACCTCAGACGTTAAGTCCCATAATGCTTAGAGCCATTTGAACCATTTGTTGTGGATGATTTTTTAGGCAGAACCGTGACTAATTTGCATACGATATGCCACTTCGTCAATAGTTAATTGTCTGTGTGAGAGAATCATTTCACCTGAACGCTCAATGGTTTCTTCATTTGTGGCGGTGCGTAACACTTGTGGGACCATTTCGAAATTTTTCAATCCATTCATAGACACTTCGTTGTGGCAAAACACTTTTCTCGTACTTTATCGAAAGTCTTCGAAAATTTCGGTCCCTGATACGCCTTCCGACCACGAAAAACGGATCACTGAACGTTGCTCTTCTTGGTACAAATAGCCATGATTAACAGCACGGCAGCGATAAGGAAACTAACCTAGCAGCTTGAAAATTGCAAAGATATAACAGCAAATAAACAAAGCATGGGTCATCAACGTAAAACGACAGTACTTCCAAAATAAACAAAATTATAACTCAATTGCAGATAATAATTGACTTACGCTGTTCGTGCCGAATGCCGCTCAGATCGCGGCTCCATTGCATCGCTTCGTCGGAAAAATGTGCCTTTCGTGTGTACCAAAGAGTGTCACGACGCATTTCAGAAACACAACGATGCCTTGCTTAGTGACCGATGTTTAGTGCATTTTGACGGTGCCAAGCCAATAGTCTTGCAAGTCGACGCTTCTTCCTACGGAATTGGTGCTCAAGACAGACCAATCGCTTTTGCCTCAAAGTTGTTAACTCAAACTAAGCGCAATTATTCTCAATGTCGAAAAGAAGCGCTCACTATTATATACAATGTGACCAAATTCCATCACTATTTGCATGGTCGCAAGTTCATTTGGTGACAGATCACAAACCTTGTAGTCCTTGTTTCATGCGTCAAAGGTGGTACCTACAGGCACTGCACAAAAATTGCAACGTTGGCCTTTGTTGCTTTGGCAGTATTAGTATGAAATTGTGTACAAACTATAATGGATAATATTATTACTTTTATTATTTCGATCTTTTCTTTTTGTACATGTAAGCCATAATACTACCAATGGTAATATAATACGTTGTATGGTACCTGCGACAATGTTGGGATAAAAAAAGTTGAGATACGGTCTTCAATTGATTAATTTCTTTATCTTCACCTGTTTGTCTCTGTAAGTGGTAGCGAGCGGATGTATGACGAGTTCCGGCGTTTCAGTATTGTTCAAAAATGTGTATCCTAACCGTATATTAAAGTAGCGTTATAAAATTTAATAAGGAGACCAAGCTTATGAATGGATATTTATATATATAATCCCATCTGTTCATCATTTTACCAACGCCGAGAATCCTGCATCAAGAGAATCGAGACACACCAGAGGACTTTGGGTGAGCAGAGAGGGGCGATCCAGTAACAGCATCGTAATAACCAGCTCTACGCACAACGGCGATAACGAGAAGTACGTAAATGTAAATGATGAATGTTGATCTTAAATATATTGAATATTGAGGTGCCAGTTAAATTTCACATAGGGTATGTGTACCTTACAATTATTTCAATTATTATTTCCAATTTCTTAAATTAATTATCTAATTATAATTACTCAAGTAGCAAATATTAATCAGTTTCATTATATATTATGCCCGCCCCTTATTCTAGCCACTGTTCAATGGTGACCGTTTAAGGGACGGCGCCTAGCGGAATATGAAGACACCTTCCAATTGAAGATAAAATGTTCTGGGTTATGAGGCAACCTAGGCTGTGCATTGTTTTTCATTGTAAAATGCGCTACAAAATTATTAGCTTTTCCAATTCCTTCTGAAAATAGTTCAGAAAATTAGCTAACTCTGTCTTTGGGTTCAAGAGCACACGCGGAAACTACATTGTCTTGGATGCTAAGTCCAGCCAAATCAGACGCCTCTAAACCGAATCTGATCTCACTGTCTCTTGATTTCAATACAGTAGTATTCACTGTCCTAGTGTGAGTGGCAGGTAAACTACACTGTCCAAGCACTGGAATTTCCTGTCCGTAGTTAGCAGTAAGGTGGTTGCTAGATTTAGAAAGGCATGGTGAGTCTAACTGTTCGTAAATGGCACGATTGAGAAAGTTACTGATGTACCTGTGTGTAACTGAAAGTTCACCCGACGACCTGCAATTCGTAATAAGACTAATAGTTTTTTAGAACGCCGTTGTACAGCGCGACAAGGAGGCACAACCTTAATCTTACTTTTTGTCAGAATCTATTGTAGCTTTAGAAAACACAGCGTTCAGTGCATGTGTCCGAGCTTGTTACTTCTGGGAAAGGACCAAATTACAGTTATTGTTCCGTTGTAGACAAACTGCTTGGTATGGCATTTTTCCCACACGTGTAACAGGCTGTGTTTCGTGATGAGGAACCCTGTCTTCTATGGCGAGTAAAACATCTAGGGCAAGACTTCACTAAGTTCACAGGTCTGTTCCCCTGTCTACGTGGGTGTCAGCGCGGCTCTGTACGCGCTCGTTGTTTTGGCTGCTTGGGGGTGGTCGCGAGCTGGAGGCGACTCGACAAATCCGGGCCTGCTCAAACTTATCGACCGCCGTGGGACCCGAATCATACAGCTCTAAGATTTGCAGTACTTGGGGAAGTGAACGATCAGAGTGCTTTAAGATCTGGTCCCGTATGCTACTGTCTGGGACGTTGAATCTTATTGCATCACGTATCATTAAAATCATTGTAAAAGTTGCCACAATGTTATTTACATTTGCACCTCCTAATTCAGCACGTTATTTCTGTGTGCCACTGACGGTACGGCCGGCCAGAGTGGCCGAGCTGCTCTAGGGGCTACAGTCTGGAACAGCGCGACTGCCACGGTCGCAGGTTCGAATCCTGCCTCGGGCATGGATGTGTGTGATGTCCTTAGGTTAGTTAGGTTTAAGTAGTTCTAAGTTTTAGGGGACTGATTACCTCGGATGTTAAGTCCCATAGTGCTCAGAGCCATTGAACTGACGGTACGTCTGTTCCGGCTTTTTCTGCAAGCGAAAGAACTAAAATCTAGTTGCAGCTTCATGGACTTGCTGATCATAGTATTTAGTTAATGCAGCGATTACTTGGTCGTAGACGAGTTCGTCGGGAGAGACGTTAGGGAATCATTCTGAACACTGGGGACCCCGCAATTGATAGGAAGTGCTGTAACGTTACAGTACCTTGAGCAAGACGAACTTGACAGTGTGCTTCTCCTGCTGAGGCGCGGGGGTGGGGGTGGATGGGGCGGATAACACAAATATGCTATATCAAAAATCAAGTATAGCCTCTGAAAACAGAAATTTGAATAGTTCAGTGGCTCCCCTTGTGGAATGCATACAAGAACACAACAAAAAATCGGCAAATAGAAACACTTGAACACAAGCATCCCTGAAAGCTAGAACACAAGAGTAGTTAACAAAGTCTTCGGCCAAGTTGATTAACTTCAATTGCCACTGAATTATCTTTGTTCGTCACTGTAGAGTCCACTGTTGAGTATCGTACCACAAGTAAGCAAAGGAGAGGATGTTTGTGGTGTCACCGCTAGACACCACACTTGCTAGGTGGTAACTTAAATCGGCCGCGGTCCTGTAGTACATGTCGGACCCGCGTGTCGCCACTGTGGGATCGCAAACCTAGCGCCACCACAAGGCAGGTCTCGAGAGACTGAGGAGACCTCGTCCCCAGTTGTACGGACAACATAGCTAGCGATTGGACGTGCTAAGCCTTGCTCTCATTTGCCGAGAGATAGACAGTAGAATAGCCCTCTGCTAAGTTAAATGGCGACCACCTAGCAAGGCGCCATTTGTATCAGTGCCAATAGCTTACGAGTATGCAGGAGAGATGTATTCCAACAAGAGAATAAAGTTAAGTATTAAAAAAGCTACGTATTTTTCGTTAGTGCATTTATAAGTCTCATGTTCCAGACTTCACGCCCGTCTGCGTTAGCCTTGCGTGCCCTATCGGCTACAGCATTGTGTCTGGGCTGTATGGTCTAGACACAACAATGTTATGTGAGGCTGGTATCTTCTATCTACATCACAAGTGGACATGTGGATATTAATACAGTTCTTTATTTACGTGAATTTTACTTAACTAGTACAGAGTCCACGTTCTACGGCGCTAGCTCATCACTAATAGTCTTCTCGTAGACAATATCGTTAATCTTGCTATTATGAACTTTGTTTTCACTGTTAGTCCCTTTATAACCACTTGTCTGGTCACTATGTAGTGCCGTACCCAGCGATGTGAAATGAACACGCTCTGCGAATTTACTGATAGATGCCAAACCTGGTGAGTGAGTCAATGAGACCCTCCGGTCAGCGGCAACGGCCTAAATACGTGCTGCCGAGCAAGTGTTGGCGGCCTGTTGCTTGTCGGTGTTTCTCTGGCCTCTCTCGTGATAGGCATGCTTAATCCGACACCTACATTTCGATCTACGTGCGTCGTCTTCGTCGAGAGGCGAGCTGGCGACAGCTTATGCCAGCATGCAAAGTACATGTCTGGCAACACCATCTCTATCGAGCTGCTTGAATGTCAGAAAAGAATGGCCTGATTGACGATCTTCAATGCTAATTAACTCCGAGATGGCGCAATGCATTGAAGTCTTTTCTTGACTGTCATTTGCCAGCATAGCCTACCCTCGAACACCCTTGCAAGCCTTTTGGACTGATCTGAGTAACCCGTATTTATGTTAATGTTTCACTCTAGTTCAGCAGTAAACTGAGACAGCTATATTGCCATAAATGCAATACATCTATAACCCGAGTTAGAAAAATCATTTTTACAAAGACCGTAATAAAAAAAGGACATCTGGCAACCTGAACATCGATGTTCATCTACAGAAAAATAGTATAAATGTCTAAACAACCGGTGCAAAACATAAGTATCGCTCAATGTTCCAGATCTTGTTCCACTACGTCGGTAGCAAAGACACTCTCATTTTTCATATAGCGGTTTTCGAATGTACCACTTTTTAGGTTCCATGGCACTGACTGTTGATGTACCAGTCACGTTTACGAAATTCACGACTGTCTTGCATGCTCACTTCTATAGGTTCGTAGAGTGTAGACAGCGACACATCGAATGTCTACCCGTGCCGACTTGTGAACCGAAGCGAAACAATGTTATTTAGGGAGACTTGACACCGCGTTGTCGGAGTGAGAAAGAGGAAGAAAGGTTGAGACGGAGGGGAAGACACCTACAGACAGGGACATGCACAGAGCCATATGGCATGTTCTCCACCCTGGGAGGCGACAGTTTTGGAGCCATATAAGGCCGAAAAATATGGACTCTGTAAACAGCCTTTACAGAAAGTTGCTCATATTGAAAATGACTTGTGGCATCTACTGTTCCAGCTGTAGATCGAGGTGGTAATGGCATAAATAAAAATTCAAGAGGGAGAATTAAATTAAAGCTTAAAGAATGTCTGTGATAAGATATGGTGAAGAGATAATCATCCTAACTGAAAGTAGGACGAATTAAAGGACATGCTGAAGTAAAAGAATCGTCGAAAGAGCAAAGGTAATTGAGAGTAATTCAAAGAAAACGTAAAGAAATCATGAGTAGCAGAAATTAAATTGGATGTACTTTGGTCCCCAATAATGAATTTAAAGTTTAAAATGCAATTATACAAGTTAGAGAGCTGAGCTGGAAGCTGTCAGAAAGATGTAAAAAGAGCATTCGAAATTTACAACACGAGAGTAGAATATCCCAACTTGATAGCGTAACAAACGAAGAAATAAGAGAAAGGGCGGAAAACCGTTACTGTTGTATGGGTGGAATAGAGAAGAGATTACTATGATACTAAGGGCATGTCAAAAGAATGGGAGATGATGGATGGGCAAATAGATAATTTTCACGGGAACCTCCTGGCATGACAACATGGAGAGGACCACGCAAAGGGTGGCTATGGGTATCCGAGAAGGGACGGAAGGAAGTGGAATAGAAAAGGATTAGGAAGAACGGCGAGATCAAAGCGTTTGGCAACAGATATGTTGGATACGACGACTGCTGTACGAGCCCCGCGGCTAGATGAAGACACAAAATCAACGATAAACTTAACATCAGAACAGGGGGCCGCATACTAGAAAAAGCAATGACATTCTGCACTCTTAGAATCATAAAGCATGACGAACGAAGCAAGGACGATGTAAGAAGCGACTGCAACGGAAAGTGAGAACATTCTTCGCTAAACCTCAGCTATTAGTATTAAACGTGTACCTTAACCTGGGAAAGCATCTGTTCAGAATGATAAAATTGTTCGGGAGTCAATGACGAGAAAACAGGAGAGAATAAGGCGAATAGAAGCATTTGAGTTGTGTTGACACAGAAGGGCGCTTAAAATAATTGAACTGATCAGGTATGAAAAATGAGGTACACTGTAGAATCCGCGAAGAAAGAAATACACACAGAACTCTAAATAGCGGAAGGAACAGACTGATACATCATATCTTAAGAAATCAGCAAATTACATCCTTGGTACTACTACAGATAGAGCAAATGAAATTCTATCTGTATGGGGCAAGTTTAATGACAACGGACCAAAGCGTTACAAGAAAAGTAAAGAGGAGGATATCTATGCGAAAGTGAGCTTTTGAAAAGGGGAAGTAATTATTAATAGCTGGAAGAACTGCAGTGAGGCTAAGGAATAAATTTGCTAAATGTTACGTCTGGATTGTAGTGATATACGACAGTGAATCATGGAAGTTATAAACAAAGACGAAAGATATTTAGGTACTTTTGAAACGTGGCTATGAAGAATAAGTGAGTTGACAGACTTAAGAATGAACAAATTGTAAAGAAAGTGAAGGGAGAAAGAAGATTATTGAAAGTCTTGATTATTGAAAATCTTGGCTGGACATATAATGCAAAGGAATTGTGTACAGCAACAAGTTACGGAGAGAGAAGTGGAAGGAATCAGAGGAAGAAGCAGGAAGATAACTGGAGTGAGTCCGCAGCTCGTGGTCGTGCGGTAGCGTTCTCGCTTCCCGCGCCCGAGTTCCCGGGTTCGATTGCCGGCGGGGTCAGGGATTTTCTCTGCCTCGTGATGACTGGGTGTTGTGTGATGTCCTTAGGTTAGTTAGGTTTAAGTAGTTCTAAGTTCTAGGGGACTGATGACCACAGATGTCCCATAATGCTCAGAGCCATTTGAACCATTTTAACTGGAGTGATGGATGACATTAGAATTATACAAAGGTAAAAACAGATGAAGGATGCTCAGAAGAGCATGTGATAGAGAGCTTCAGACTGACACCTGTCATATTATAGGAGAAATTGGCTATAGAAGAATATAGGGAGCCTTAGAAGCAAAAAACTGCAAAAGACATAGTTTGACTACTTTGTTATAGACTTCGTTAGTTAAATAGAAGTGATAGTTTTCAAAGCATTTCCTTTCATGAGTTATCTCTATATAGGTAACAGTGTGTAAAGTTATGTAGCTTCGGAAAATTAAAATAAAGAAAAATGAAAAACAATTAAAACGAATTTGAAAGAAAAATAAATCAAAGGAAATCTAAATTACAGAATATAACACACAAAATCAGGAAGCGGTTTTAACAGTTGAGTGTTCCCTTCAGTTATATAAATTGAAACTTCACTACGAAAATTTGCAACTTGTTTTTATCCACAGCTCGCATCAGACTTTCTGAGGAGAAACCTTAAGAATCACCAATTATGATAAATATGTAGCAGGAATACTATTAGTAATAGCAGCGCACACTCTGCTTCAGACCGAAGATTTCATTCTGGGAACATGCCTCAGGATGTTTCTGCTGCCTCTGGATTACGCGGTCCCAGGTTCGATTCCCGGCCGGGTTGGGAATTTTCTCTGCCCAGGGACTGAATGTTTGTGTTGTAGTCTTCTTTCCATCATCATTATGAACATCATCATCAACATCATTCGTAACCGTGGCTGGACTGGACTCTGTAAAAGAAATTTGACTCTATTAAGATTGGGCCTTTGTACGGGCGCAGATGACCACGCAGTTGAGAACCCCATAAATCAAACATCATCATCATCATCATCATCTTCAGGATGCGGATAAGCCATATCTCCACAATATCCTTTCTTCCACGAGTATTAGTCGTTGAGTTTTGCAGGAGAACTGTGAAGTTTGGAAGGTAGGAGATTTGGTACTGGAGAAAGTTCAGCTGTTAGAACGGGTCGTGAGTCATGCTCGGTCGGTAAGTCTGGTTTTAGCAGATAAGTAGTGCGGTCGTCCCGTACTACCGCCTGCGCGAATGCTAGTTTTGGTTAACTACTGCGGCCATTACTTGCACGCCATCTAGTACTCCAGAGCAATGGTGAAGAGATTCCGCAAATGACCATTCTGTTTCAAGATCTGCAATTACTGTACAAGACCAAAGGCGCTAGAAGGTAGAGCGCTTTCTCCGTGATGTAACCAAAATCCCAGCAAAAGACATAGTGGGCATCCACTTATCAATAGTGAACAGTACAGTGTACGTTAAAGTCATCCATGATGTGATCCTCCTGAGCACGGAGCAGGGTCTCCGAATCAGCCATGCTGACGGTAATGTAGGGCTGGTGATGCTCGATCATGCAGGATTATTCATGCAAATGATTCGGCTCTTTGAACTGCCGTTAGAACTCCCGGCAGCGGACGTCATGGATGCCTTCCGACATTACGGCACCGTTCACTGTTATGTAGCTAAATGATGGGCACAGTTTCTGGTCCTCAACGGCTTCCACTAGGTAACCATAGACCTCCAGCGTCATGTGCCATCTTACCACCAGATATGCAGCTGCCGCGCCATTGTCATTTACGGCAGACCTGTTCGGGATGCAGCAAGGAACTGCCCGTTCGATCATAATGTCTCCAGCGGCGCATCACACAACAGCCAGCCTCTCATGTGACACCTACACCACAACCTATGTCCATTCCAGTCCCCTACACGACGCCCCTCGTCGCCCCTGTAACTTCGCACCACCGCCTTGGTCCTGTATCAGCGCCCTTATCAGCGGCCACCGATATCACAAAGTCCACAGCAAGAAACGTCCTTGTTGACACCACCGCCTGCGGAGCCGGTCATCCCTCAGATGTCTTGATGGAGTTTACATCAACGATGGTACTGATGAGCCGGCCTCTGTGACCGAGCGGTTCTAGGCGCTTCAGTCTGGAACCAGGCGACCGCTACGGTCGCAGGTTCTAATCCTGCCTCCAGCACGAATGTCTGTGATGTCCGTAGGTTAATTCAGTTTAAATAGTTCTAAGTTCAAGGGGACTGATGACCTCAGATGTTAAGTCCCATAGTGCTCAGAGCCACTTGAATCACTTGAACCATAGTACAGGTGGCCTTTATACCGGAATGAGACGATTCCTTCCCATCTTCCGACGTGGAAGGCCGGTCGTTGAAGCAGCGGTAACCGACCCGCTGTAGATCAATCCCATCGGTATGGGTACGCGTAACAACGATGGCCCGCCATCGTTTACAGATAGTTCTCGTGAGAACGCGCCTACAGGACTCACTGCCCATGAGATCATCCTATGGATTATATTACAGTCGGCGACTGACGACGACGTCGGACGGCTCATTACTGAACTACTTACGTCACAGGGACGGGCTGAAACAGTCACCGGCTTCGTCAATCACGGCTGGAACGTTTGTGGTGTGGGGATTATTGACGCAGTAGCATCTGGTCTCGTGCCACCCCATTGAAGAGGATACCCAATTGATGGAATTTATCACCAGAGACGAAGTGGGCGCCAATAACAAATCTCCCTGTATGGGTTTTCTGCCTATAGAGGCTTATCGTGCCTTCCAGACGTTAATGGCCCGCATGTGGATCAGCATATTTCAAGAACTTTTGACGCAGGGCCATGTTATCCCTCCCATCTTTGTCACAGGCGTCAATCATTCCTATACATGAGCCGCACCGTGGTGTAGCAATAACCGTAGACCCTGCACCTATCCTCCTTAATGCGGACTAAAAAGTCTTTGACTAGCCGGCCGCGGTGGTCTTGCGGTTCTAGGCGCTGCAGTCCGGAACCGCGGGACCGCATGCCTCGGGCATGGATGTGTGTGATATCCTTAGGTTAGTTAGGTTTAAGTAGTTCTAAGTTCTAGGGGACTGATGACCTAATATGTTAAGTCCCATAGTGCTCAGAGCCATTTTGTCTTTGACTGCATTTGGGATGCGCACCTTCGTCACCTTTTTCCCATTATCGTTTCACTGAAACAGACGACCCCAGGTGGACAGCTAAATACGTACGACAGCAACTGGCGAATGTCGCGATATGATAGCACTGGCTCTGACGTCACGCCTCCGGACATCTACTGTCGCAATCGACTTCCATGGCGCATATGACAAAGTACATCATAGTTTTCTATTCTCCGTGATGGATGGGCTGCCCACTGCTTTCTCAACGTTATATATGGCAATTATTACAGCGCTAACTCCCACATACGTCACGTATCGAGTCCAGTTTCTAACAACCCTACCACAACAAAGGTCAGCATTTAATAACAATTGTGGTGTTGCTCACGCTGCTAAAGACTACATTTTCGGGCGACAACAGTCATATTATGTGGCAGGTGTTATTAGAGCACAGTTAATAAAGTCATTTCATGTAATAATCAGAAAACTAGGCACTCATCTTTTTGTGTTTCTCACGCTGGTCTCGTCGTAAAATCATGACTCAATCGTTGAAAATCTAGGTGGTTATGATTCCAAGCTCGGATGCAAAGAGGCCTAGGTTTTAATTCTGCTATATTCAAAAGTTTTGTAGATGCACTTCACAAACCATCCTTGAATGTTACACTTTTGCTCGACAATGGTGATGTAAAAAAATAATCAGCACTCCGAAATTAAGATACACTTCCTTTTAATTGCTTTTATTGCAATATCACGTGACACACAAACATCACTTCACAATACAACACATACTTGAAAACATCTCCCTCACAGTCACCGATAAAGTTCACATTTTATAAGCTGACGACAATATTCGTCTTTCCAACATGACGTCCACGACGTGACTTTCTCAAGGTCCGACTCTCTAACAACTCAACAACTAACTAATAATCGCTTACGCGCCCAAAAATCTGAGTTACAAGTACGTCAAAGATCATAGTGACAAAAGAAAGAATACACATAAGAATAATATCATTGCAATATAAACATATCGATGTATAAAAAGTGAAATCAAATCTGAATGTTGTCTCAGAAATATGTTAAGTAGTTAACAGAAATACAGTAAAATATTGCTGGTATCGAGAGGTTCAGGTGAGGTACCATAATGGTTACGTAATTCAAGTACCATTACAAGTTCCAATAGGTTAATCTATCCGACAAGGCTGTCCACTATCGACTCTGATATATGGCTTCGTACTGAAGCCCCTAATTGGGACCCTCAAACCTACGCTCACAGGACTCACGCTGTGATAGCACACCTTCCGTTGTCGAGCATACGCCGACGATCTGCTCCTCTTTGTTCAGGCAGGAGTGAAAACACGACAGACCACTGAAGCAATCCTGCACAGCGGCACGCTGCTCGACGAAAGTGAATAAATTTGCAGCCCTGCCAGTAGGACACGGCAACAGACATTGAACGCGTAATGGTAGTTGCAGCTAAACATATGGAACAGTCCACTTCGGAAACTGTTAGGGAATTTAACATTCCGAGATTCACAGTGTCCAGCGCGAGTCGAGAATACCAAATTTCAGACATTACTTCTCACCATGCACAACGCAGTCAGTGTCCGATGGCCTTCACTTAGCGACCGAGTTTCCATGGAGTTGTCAGTACTAATAGACAAGGACCACGGCGTGAAATAACCGCATAAATCAATGTGGGACTTGTGAGAAACGCATCCGTTAGGAGTATGGTGTTAACAGTCCATGGCATCAGACGACCAACGCGAGTGCCTTTGCTAACCGCATGATATCGTCTACGAGACCATATCGGTTAGACCCTACATGACTGGAATATCGTGACCTGGTCAGCTGAGTCTCGATTTCAGTTTCTAAGAGCTGATGGTAGGTTATGTGTGCTGCAGATCCCGTGACAGCATGGACCCTAGTTGTCAACAAGGCACTATGCAAGGTGTTGGTGGCTCCTTAATGATATGGGCTGCGTGTACATGCAATGCTGGTTCAGTTGAAACGATCACTGATTGGAAATGGTTATTTTCCGCTTCTGGAAGTTCATTTTCAGCGAAACAAGAATTTTTATGGATGACAATACGCCTTTTGAAGAATGTACAAAGTGAGAAAGTCTGATTGGGCGCCTTGGAGTAGTATCTGCTAATTATCTATCACGCAATTTCTGGTTTTTCTTTGATTACTTTGAATAAATAATGTAATTACAATCAGACGTCCTCAATATTGGTTAGATATTTCCCTTGTAACTCAACATTCTGTAAAATTCGAGTGATTCATTTGGTCGCCCATATCGCCCACTATGAATGCTATCGATCATTTTTCTGTAAAAATCCTGCAGCGGCAACACTTTAGGAATTATGGACGGCTATAGAGACTGCACGGCTCCATATTTCGGTACAAAACTTCCAACGATTTGTTGAATCCATAGTTCATCGATGCTACATCGAGTTGTGGCACTACGCTGGGCGAAAGGATATGGGACACGTTATTAGCTGTATACTATGACTTTTGTCACCTCAGTAATATTTGTACCATTTGTATCAGTTCCCGTAAATTTGTATCAACAACATCTTGCTCTTTCATCTGCTTGAACTCACGAAATTCCTGAACAGTTTTTACAGCAATAGGGCTGTCAATGTCCGAAAGCACTAATTTCATTGTTTTGCACAAGGACTCTGCCTTATCATCAGCAATTAATGTTAACATGTCTTTTTTCTCATGTGGGCATTATATTTTGCTTACAACTTCGCAATATTTCATGAATAATTTTGCATTAGGAGCGAAAACTGTTCGAGTCATGTTGTCCACTAATCCTTGTTGATATTTCTACTTGAAATCTTTGAGCGATTCAATCACTCTGTCTCCTAATAAAGAATAACGCCTGAATGTTTTTGTGGCTGAATATTCGACTTCAGCAGCTTGAAGATGTGCACCAGACATGTCTTTCATTGTCGCTAATGCAGTAATACCCTATGTTATTTCCGGAATAGCAGATACTATATGAGAATTTGTAGACAGGAGGTGCAAGGAAATCGAACCTACTGTTTTCAGAATACCTCTAAATAGTGCAAACATCATCACAAGTTTCCATGAATTCGCCATCTACATGAATCTTCGAAAGGTTAATGTGCTTCGTGGAGGAAAAATAGATGTTTGTCTCGGTTCTTGAAGTACTGGGTAGCAGAACTCTAACTTGACATTACAGCTGTCACGATTTTGCATGAGGATGCTACCCCGCGAATGTCAAATATTTTCCTAACTTTTTTCAGTGCAAGACCCAATGCCATGGCATTTTCGTTTTTTAGCCTGTCAGAAAAGTGTTAATATAGCGAGTCCGCAAAAGACTGGAAATGTAGTGAAACAGACATTGTTTCTGTTACATCATGAACTGCTTCTCACAATTTTTGATTTAAACAATGGATGCTTACAGTATTAGGGTTATATTCATCACCAATGTATCAGGTTACTATTTGATAAATTCCTTGTAGTTCTGGAACCCCGTCCAAATTTGCTCTATCAACTGATTACGGCAAACGAATTTAGCTCTACGATATCATAAATGTAATTGCATGGTTTCCATTGTAGAAGCAATGGACGTAAACAGCATTCGTTGTTTTGAATAATGATTTCGTCTACTAAAATGCTATAAACACAATGGGAATCAATTATGAGTGTTGACAATGTATTGCACCTGCACACGTATGATCGAACCCACTCAATTCATGTTATTCTCGTAAAGTACTAAACAGTACGGAGTGCCGTTCCTACCATTAGGACAAATTAGGTGGCCCCTTAAGGTGGCAAAATTTTAGGTGCCGGCAAGGGCGGGAAAAATTATTTTCAAATCAGAAAGCAAAAAAGTTCAGAAAATTTGTGAAAAAATAAAAAAGAGGGATAGTTAAAACACAGAATAGTTTTCAAAAGCGTACGGAAGAGTTACGTAACAAGTCTTTACTTGCATTGGCGAAAGCAGACACAGTGCTCTACCTACCTCAAAACTAAAGCTGCCGCTATTGAGTAGGAAGCAGAAACAAACATGACATTGATTCATTTCTGTCAAGTGCTGGAAGGGCCTCGTGCCGTGGTTTGCGGTCATGTAGCGACTTGATATCGTACCTGCGGCAGTCCTTCTTTTTGTTTTTCTCTCTGCAGTCCATTTGTCAAGTGTCAGTTGAATTGAGGATGCCCCCGGAAACTGATGACGTCAGGTCAACTATGATTAATGATGAGAAGTGTAATAGGGGATTTGCATTGTTGTGCCGTTTTATGTTGCAGGCGGTGGATTGCGGTGGGGGAGATACTGGGGAGACCGATGGTAGTAAAAATGGAGGGGCATCTTTTTCAAAACACGTAGCAACGATTCTGAAAGCAAAACGATATGCCTTCTTTACGTAGAAGATATGTTGTTCTAAAAGAGCACAAATGACTTGTAATGTCTCAAAATTCTTTTCTTCCCAATTTCTAAAACATTCAGAGGGATTTTTCTATTACTTCCTCTTTGTTTCCATTTAAAATACATTCATACTTTAAATGATATTCGCTCCTGCCACGGTAACTAATTATACCGCTTAGCTTTTTGCTGTTGTTCGCATTGAGTCCTTCAATGAAAGTTAATTCATTGTAGATTTTACTACATTTAAAACAACGTGATTGTTTTATTTCTGAGCAGTAAGGGCGTGTACCTCTTCTGAAACTATTTAATAATAAACATGTCTTTGAGACCTAGTTTGTCTATACATCTCCTGCGTAGTGCACGCCGCTCTGACTCACTATTTTCACTAGCACCTCATTTCCAATGCTACAGTTTTTAAGTGAGAGGCTAAAAGTCTTTAACTGTTACTTGAAGCTGAAATTTGGTATTCGACCTGGAGTACATCACTGCCTCCACATTCGTGATTGTCACTCAGAAATTAATCCATCCCGATCAACAATAGAACAGTCATTCTGCAAGGAACTGATGTGATTAGCGGCAATTGCTCGCCCAAAACTGCTGGAATTTTGAATCCGAATGCTTACCTATGTAATGGGCCTGATAACTGTTGGTTGTTCAGCTTACTTGCTATTAGCGATATGATACTTTTGGTCACTCGCAGCTCGTACACTTGCCATGTACAGTCTGTATTGAAAGTGTTCGGTGACTTCTTCTATTTCTAAAGAATAGTAATAGTACTTACAGCAAAATGAAAAAAGACCACTTTTCTGGCAGGGGACGACATCTTCTTCAAAATTGTTTAATGAGAAGAGAAATCCATCCATATCCGCCCCCCCCCCCCCCCCCGTCACGTCGCCGTCCCCGTCAATTCGAAATCTGGCTTTTTCGCTGAAGAACAGAGACAATCGGTATTGGATTGGCACACACATATTTTTCAAGACAGAGTAAAATTCTAAATCATAGCTGAGAACAACAAAACTGTTTAAAAGCCCACTCGACGAGTTTGAGGGCGAAAAGATGGAGAGATATTGCGAGGAAACGAAGCAAAAGTGTACTACAGAAATTAAGACACGTTGCTGTGTTGGGCAGGATGAATACAAAAACAGTGAAAAAGAAGGATGAATTTAATTTCCAAAACAATTCATATAACAGCATTTTATCAACATCGCCAAAATATAATAGAAATATATGAATAATGAACACTTTGATTTCATTTACGCGATTGTTTGCAAGATATTACATATTACTAATACAAAGTACATACATTCTGAAAGTGCACTGAAATACTCAAAATAGATTAAAATTGGGCTCCATATCATTCTAGTTATCAGACAACATTAATAAAAATAATTGTCGTGTGACTTGGGCCTCCCGTCGGGTAGACCGTTCGCCAGGTGCTAGTCTTCCGATTTGACGCCACTTCGGTGACTTGCGCGTCGATGGGGATAATGATGGTTAGGACAACACAACACCCAATCCTTGGCTGGAGAAAATCTCTGACCGAGCCGGGAATCGATCCCGGGTTCTTAAGATTGACATTTTGTCGTGATGACCACTCAGCTACTGGGGGCGGACATCATACAACATTAAATAACTAATTATCGGATTATGCGAATTCAAGACTAAAAACTGTTGATAGGCAGACATTTTACCATTTGTTCTCATGTCAAGCTCTGTGTTAATCTAGTGATAACACTCGTAAGTTCCACCACAAAAAATGTCCCTTTACACCAAGGGCGCCCATACCATAGTTCTTAGGGATAGAAAAAATATATAGTGTATCTAGGTATTTTTCTTTCAAGAAAACGATTTAAAAGTCAGTATTAAACAAGTTTTTCACACGGTCTGATATGAAATCCATGTATGGGTACTAAAAAGTCGCTATTCGTCTACGAAAATGTTAAAAATAAACTATACCCCTAGGTATAGCTCACCCCCTCCTGAAAACTATCGTATAGATGCCCTTGCTGTACACAAATAATTCACAAGAAGAAGTGTCTTGAGAAACATTCTCTTTAATTAACGAAGTGCATAACAAAATGTCCAAATTCCGTCTCTGCTGCGACTGAAGTTACGCTGGCTCAGGGAAATACTGCTGCAACTTTCTGCAACTACGTGAGAGCTGTAGCCCCACATAAAAAGGGCAAACTTTTCTTATATTGTCTGTAGTCCAAATAAGATGTCGTATGCAGTTTCCTACTCTCTACTAATTATTTACACAACTTGACATGAAGTACCATTTCAGAGAATAAGACTTACGTCAGAGAAAACCTGACGACAGGTTGTGTAGAATTAAAAAGAAACGAGCTTAGCTTACAAAAACTGAAATTCGTGCAGAGTACAGATAAAATTATAATTTTACCTGTAAAAATTCATTTATTTCAAGTGATAAAAGATACGTTACAGTTGCATGTAGACCAATGTACCGCGTGGACAGTGATAAGTAAGAGGAAGAACCTGATTGCTTATTATTTGTCTTTTATTTTTCGTTTTTCTCTCCTGTCTCTCCAGCTACACGAACAGACTCAACGGGGTACGGTCCGTGGGAAGAGCATCATCCATCCTCGTTGCCACAGCACGCTGGTCTGCTCAGGACGTACTGCGACAGTGCTTCATTTTTCCTCTGTCAGCTCCACCAACAAACTTCATATAGTGCTGTTCTTTCTTGTGTATAGCATGTACGAGTTCATGCAGGGTAAGCCAAATGTCATGCACTCGTTCGCCACAACGGAAATTCGTTGCATACTATCAATACAAAAATGTTGTAACAAACATAATTTCCGTACATATTTTCAGTAGAAAATGCCCGTCAAGAAAAGGCTATTTCGTTACATTGCAATCAAATGTACGATAATTATCTTCATTTAATACGTTATAAGCTGCTACTTAGTTGGTGCGGTTGACACAGTTACGTGCCAGAAAAGTCAAACTGGGGAGTTTCATTCGAGATATAGTAATTCTTTTTTGTTTTCTAATTCTAGACTGCCTGATGTGGTATCTGGTCTCCTAAACTTTATAATATTATCACAGCACGTCTTATATAAAAGATGTTCGGTTCTGTGACACTATACAAAAACGAGAATTCAGTAGTTTTTCTATATTACAACTTTAAAGACGTGTTTCATTTTAAAGTGTTTAATCTGTTCTCTCCAAAGCACTTAACCCATTAGCGCCGTGCGTTGCCGTATGGCAATGCTTGTTATACCTTTTTTAAAATCGTTGTTTCCGCGACATCAATGAAGCAAGAGTCTCTTAAAACTGTAAAGATCACTACAGTGCAACAGTTTGAACAATACATTTAAAGTTGCTTCGTGTGCAGTGTCGGAATTCGTCGTTTGCTGAATGAAGAAGAAAAATGGAGTATAATTTAGGGTAAGTATGTTTTACACGGCCTTGGGAGAGCCAGTCCTGACAAAACTCTACCATCTGGTGAGCAAGATGTATGAAACAGGCGAAATACCCTCAGACTTCAAGAAGAATATAATAATTCCAATCCCAAAGAAAGCAGGTGTTGACAGATGTGAAAATTACCGAACAATCAGTTTAATAAGCCACAGCTGCAAAATACTAACACGAATTCTTTACAGACGAATGGAAAAACTAGTAGAAGCCGACCTCGGGGAAGATCAGTTTGGATTCCGTAGAAATACTGGAACGCGTGAGGCAATACTGACCTTACGACTTATCTTAGAAGAAAGATTAAGGAAAGGCAAACCTACGTTTCTAGCATTTGTAGACTTAGAGAAAGCTTTTGACAATGTTGACTGGAATACTCTCTTTCAAATTCTAAAGGTGGCAGGGGTAAAATACAGGGAGCGAAAGGCTATTTACAATTTGTACAGAAACCAGATGGCAGTTATAAGAGTCGAGGGACATGAAAGGGAAGCAGTGGTTGGGAAGGGAGTAAGACAGGGTTGTAGCCTCTCCCCGATGTTATTCAATCTGTATATTGAGCAAGCAGTAAAGGAAAAAGAAAAGTTCGGAGTAGGTATTAAAATCCATGGAGAAGAAATAAAAACTTTGAGGTTCGCCGATGACATTGTAATTCCGTCAGAGACAGCAAAGGACTTGGAAGAGCAGTTGAATGGAATGGATGGTGTCTTGAAAGGGGGATATAAGATGTACATCAAGAAAAGCAAATCGAGGATAATGGAATGTAGTCGAATTAAGTCGGGTGACGTTGAGGGTATTAGATTAGGAAATGAGACACATAAAGTAGTAAAGGAGTTTTGCTATTTGGGGAGCAAAATAACTGATGATGGTCGAAGTAGAGAGGATATAAAATGTAGACTGGCAATGGCAAGGAAAGCGTTTCTGAAGAAGAGAAATTTGTTAACATCGAGTATAGATTTAAGTGTCAGGAAGTCTTTTCTGAAAGTATTTGTATGGAGTGTAGCCATGTATGGAAGTGAAACATGGACGATAAATAGTTTGGACAAGAAGAGAATAGAAGCTTTCGAAATGTGGTGCTACAGAAGAATGCTGAAGATTAGATGGGTAGATCACATAACTAATGAGGAGGTACTGAATAGGATTGGGGAGAAGAGGAGTTTGTGGCACAACTTGACCAGAAGAAGGGATCGGTTGGTAGGACATGTTCTGAGGCATCAAGGGATCACCAATTTAGTATTGGAGGGCAGCGTGGAGGGTAAAAATCGTAGGGGGAGACCAAGAGATGCATACACTAAGTAGATTCAGAAGGATGTAGGTTGCAGTAGGTACTGGGAGATGAAGAAGCTTGCATGTTCTGAGGCATCAAGGGATCACCAATTTAGTATTGGAGGGCAGCGTGGAGGGTAAAAATCGTAGGGGGAGACCAAGAGATGCATACACTAAGCAGATTCAGAAGGATGTAGGTTGCAGTAGGTACTGGGAGATGAAGAAGCTTGCACAGGATAGAGTAGCATGGAGAGCTGCATCAAACCAGTCTCAGGACTGAAGACCACAACAACAACAACATGTTTTACACAATAACATATGAAATGTGATTTGATATTGAAGGTGACTTGTTTCTTGAGCAGGAAGATTCAGGAAATGATATCATTGGTGGGTAAATAGGGCTATCACTGGTTTATTCTGAATTGTGTGTTTGCTGATACGGACTACTTTAAGATTTTTTATCTCATTCCGTATTCTTACAGACTACATGAAAGGCACTGCCACGCAACAACACCTAAAGTAGTTCCCCTCAATCTTCTCCGTTCTGATTACTGTCTCCTAGTCTGTCATTTACTCGTAAAACGTAGTGCCTAATAAAATTGGAATTCATCACAGTTGATAGTGTGCTATGGCACAAAAAGCAAATGATATAAGAAGTTAATGTTACGATGAAGTACATGTGTATGTATTTTTCGCTGTTGCCTCAAAGGTCGGTGTTGCAGAAGTAAAAACGAAGAGTACTGCGATAATTAAGGTAAAGACAGTTTTTATTCTGATTATATATATGAGGCACGCTGATTAAATAATATGGAAGTGATATGACGATATGATAACTATACTGACGGAAATATGAGTGAGGACCTGAAAAGAACTGCACCCACATGTTTTCGTACTGGGTTCCAAAGCTCAATGGAGTTCATGTTTAAGAAGGAAGAAATATTGATCAGTTCCTACACAGCGAGTACCAGAGTAAACAGCACTTTTCCGTATCTCTGGGTAGTTTTCCTGATCCTAGTGCCTTTAAATCATGCTCTACTCTTCATTTTCTTAATAATGTGTGTAGCGTTAGGAAACTCGCCTTACGAACTAAATACGTATTATGCTGAAGCTGTTTCCACCGATCTTATGTAGGGATCTACCATCAGTTATAAATATATCAGCTTTGAAACAGAGGTATTCGGTTTCTGTTACCGGTTGTTTCATAATTAATTATGTATTAACTTCACGTGAAGGATTTTCGGTGTGAATATCTACTTTTCTGGCATTTTCGTTGTGTACAGGTTTTAAGTGACCGTAAACATTAATTACCTTGGTGAGAATAGACTCAGATATCGGGACTGATGACACTGTAGTCTGGTCCCTTTACTCTCCAAAGCAACAAACCAACGAGCTCAGATATCTTCTGAGAAACCGCACCAGAAGTATGAGGAAGTTTGGGACTGAGCATCAAGTGTTCTAAGATGTCGTTTCTCTTAGGATAGGTATTTATATAGACGAGTAAAAATGCGTTTTTCTTTGGTCAAGGATGTATGTAGCTGGGTAAAAATGCAGGAGTTTAGCTACTTGAAGATCCCCTCACTCATTTATTGTATAGGTTCTATGTGATTTTATTGTTTTAATCATTTACATTAGTCAGTCGTGCTTTAAAAGTTTGATGTCAGTACTCTATTTCTCTTGAAGAGGCATGATCAGGATTTCGTATCGTATTCTCTTTCTACAAGTAAAGTTTCCGATTTGCCTTTTCTGAGTCTTTCTTTGCAATGAAATGAATGTTTGAAGTCTGCCTTGCTATCCAAATTCTTCTGCAGCATTACGTTTTACAATTCTGCTTTGTTCAGTGTTATGTTTTGTTGTCAAGTTGAGAACGTGGAAAGCTTCCTTTATCCAGAGTATTCCGTTTGCTTTTACTTCAATGGACCATTACACCTGAGGTGCTTCTTGCTTCCTAACATGTTACTTTACTTTTCGATAAGTTTTAAAATATTGCTGTATACACCATGCGTTGAGTTAAACTGGCAGTAATCAACCATGTACATGTACATCTCTGCAGAGGTATCATGGCAACGCTCTCATGAGATAGCAAGAGGGCGTAGTCTGGGCTGTGTCAGGAGTCATGATGGCCGCCTCGACGAGGGATGTGAGACGCCTCGCCACTGCCCGAACTGTCCACATCAGGAGCTCGTGGCGTACCACTGTCATGTACTATGTTGTGAGGCGTTACTGCGGTGTCGTCCGAACAAGACACAGCCAGGGCAGAAGCGCCATCAGGCGGAAAGATGCAAGCTGGTGCCAGTGCCATAGAGACTCACCACTTGCACGAGTTTTACCAGCGCCACAAATGGCGCATACTATGAAGATATCGACTTCGCCTCGGCCAATTACCGGCCGAGTAAAGTCTGCCAATGACCGGACGACAACAACCAGATGCCTACTCGAAAGACAGAAGAGTAGCTCTCGCCCAATTGGTTATAGATCATTGTCCAGGACTGACTAAGACAGAGAACGTCGTACAGTCAAGTCTCAGCAGTGATTAGACAGTTGTTATAAAATTGTATTTGCTATGTACTGTGCAGTTTACATACGACTATTTGCACTTAGCCATTGAGGGTGTTTTTTGTGTTATATTAGATGCAGTGTTGCAGCCTTATTCATTCAACAAGTCACGAAGATAAGTAAACATTTTTAACTAATTTGTGTAACTTTGTTACTGTTTTGTTGGTGTGTTGCAGAACCTTGGTTCTCCCATCCAGCTACCTTACCTTGTGAAATAACTGTGTAACAGTGACAGGGAGAACTTGTCTTAGCGGTGTACTGCGCCGGAAGCCGTTTCACGAACTCACAAGCTCCGCCTACCGTAACTTCAGTGGCAACTCGGCCTTTACAAAAGTGGAGACGAGACTTCACAAATGCTACAACAACTGAATCGACGTTCCCCTGTTCCAACCAGTTACGACTGCCCAAACAGAATTTGTCACTTTGTCTGAAATGTTTTAACGTTCTGTACGAAGTAGCGCTTTCTATGTGTAACACAGAGTTGATGAGAGGCTTTCCGCAATAGGCACTCACAACAGTTAAAGTTTAGTGTTAAAGAAAAGATCTGTTTAAATATTTATTTATGCATTATGTTATAAATGTATCACTACGAGTCTGTTTGCAACAAATTTTGGACAGTCTACAACGTGAAACGTGATTTACAATTTAACTGCAGAGGTACCCTCTACACTAGATTACTCAACCTACCCTTCTTCCATAACGACCTAGGACTTATTACTCGTAATGCTACAAGAATTTCACTGCATCATATCCCTTTTCGCTGCTGACTACCATTTGTCTTGTGCTGCTGAACAAATAGCACCCATTATCTGTATTTAAGCAACGTAAGTTGTTGAAATTAAACCTAGTCCTCCACAGGAAAGGTGAAAACGTTTCGTTAATTGATGTCTTTCTCACGCAGCTTGATCGGACCAGCTTGTATGTATCATATCGATTGGCCATTTACTGAGTTCCGCCTCTCCAAACTCACACAAGGGTTGGTTCAAATGGCTCTGAGCACTATGGGACTTAACATCGGAGGTCATCAGTCCCCTAGAACTTAGTACTACTTAATCCTAACTAACCTAAGGACATCACACACATCCATGCCCGAGGCAGGATTCGAACCTGCGACCGTAGCGGTCGCGCGGTTCTAGACTGAAGCGCCTGGAACCACTTGGCCACAATTGCCGGCTCTCACAAGGGACTCTATGTTTAAGTGACTATGTATATGCACCCATCAGCTCGCTTGCACTATTGTCATAATATTTTACGATGCCCTTAGGACCTAGGAATTAGTTCGTAAAACCTCGATTACTATTCCATTTCGCAAGGCTGGCAAAAATTAGAATTTAACCGAACTTTTCCAGGCAATTCCAGTCCATTTGGTTCTAACAAGTAGATGTGGAAAAAAACATTTTCTAGATATGTTTTTTAGTTTTCTCTAGGTTCTGCGTTCCTTCCTTTGCTGAAGGTCATTAACCTCAACGCAATCACCGCACGGGGTAGCCGCGCAGTCTTAGGCGTCTTGTCACGGCCCACGCGCCACCCGCCGTCTGACGTTCGAGTCCTCCCTCAGCCATGTGTGTGTGTGTTGTTCTTAGCGTAGGTTAGTTTAAGTAGTGCGAAAGTATAGGGATCTATGACCTTTATTCTCACTCTATTAAACGTAGTCTCTTGCTGCAATTGCGTTTGCTCTTGACAGTTTTGAAACACCGACACCGATTAATGGGGCTACAGTCTAAATTTTCTTTTAGTTATCCCCCATGCGGCGACAGCCAACACTATACTTTCATGTTAGGAACATGTAATTTTTATTAAAACCTTACCACCCCTTCCAGATGGTTAATTTGTTGTGCAGAAGGTAGGAAGAAGAAGCATATGTTGGGAGGCGCTGTGTAATGTGCCTGCCCCATAACCCAGTTATAAACAGAGACAAACGTATCCAATTCTTACCACTGACTGCACAAGGGACGGGCTGGCAGTATATGCGCAAGTACCCGGTCATTTGAGCCATCCTGAGATGCCTGATACCTGTTGTAACAAGGGGAACTCCCCATGCACCTCCCTCAGATCAGGTGGTAAGATGGCCCAGTGGATGGCCTGTCAGAAACACAAATCAAGCATGAAAACAAGAAGAAGGTGTACTGAACTGCGAACAGAAACAAAATAGAAACAGTGCACGGTCAAAAAACATTAAGTGCAATCAGGAGCAACCTGAAATATCAAGGACGTTTCTTTGTTTGGTAATGATTGGACTTGTAAAACAAATGATTTACTGGATCACGCATAATAAATTGCTTGCGAAAGTGGTTGGATTTGTAGTGGACTGTTAAGGCAGCCAGTCCACAGTGAAGTAGCCGAAAGGGCACGCGTCAACTCACGCCGTCTGGCGTTAAGTCTGGAACAGGATTCGTAATGAATGTGATAAAGAAAAGAACGTAGCTACTAGAACACTTAACTTTTATATTGTCCTTTGGTATACAGCATTCTGGATGATACAAGTGAGACTCTATCTTGAGGTACATGCAACGTTACAAATGGTTAATGGCGCCTTGCTAGGTCGTAGCCATTAACTTAGCTGAAGGCTATTCTAACTGTCTCTCGGCAAATGAGAGAAAGGCTTCGTCAGTGTAGTCGCTAGCAACGTCGTCGTACAACTGGGGCGAGTGCTAGTACGTCTCTCGAGACCTGCCTTGTGGTGGCGCTCGGTCTGCGATCCTGACAGTCGCGACACGCGGGTCCGACATGTACTAATGGACCGCGGCCGATTTAAAGCTACCACCTAGCAAGTGTGGTGTCTGGCGGTGACACCACAGGATTACAAACGTGTTTACAAATGTTGTAGCACGGAGGTGATACGTTCCCGGACGTGGGTTCCAATTTAGAATATTATCAACTCAGTACCCCCTACAAGTTCTAGAAGCTTGTAAATGTCCGATCACTCTGTATGTGCTGCTTCTACCTTTGAGTTTTCTCTTATTTACTTAGTACTGGTTTTCCATTTGAACACATTTTCATGCAGGTGCTTCTCTTTTCTCCAAAGGCCTCCTTAATTTTCCTACTGGCGGTTTCTATCAATTCAGTGATACACTCTTCTATATACTTATATTTGTTCTCAAACCATTAATTCTTAACCATTCTGCACTCCTTGTCCATCTTACTTTCCAGACGTTGGTGTTATCTTTCGTGTGCTTCATTTTCTGCATTTTCATGTTTTCTATTTCATCAATTACAATGAATATCTGTTATGATATCCAAAGACTGCTGCTGGATTTTATTTCTCGTACCTGCACTATGTTACTCTGAAAGCTATGTATTCGTCTTCTACCGTATTCCTTTCCCCTGTTTCAGTCAATCGTTGTCTAACATTCCCTTCGATTCTTTCAAAATATCTAGATCCCGTCTCCTTAATTCACTACCTTTTAGCAATTTCTTCAGTTTTAATCTGTAATTCATAACCAATACATTATGATAAGATTCCACATCTGCCCCTGCAAATGTCTTCAAGCTTAAAATGTGGTCCCGAAATCATTGTTTAACTCTTACGTAAACAATGTGCAACATTCCCGAGTATCTGTGTTGCTTCCACTTATACATCTACCTTCATGGTTCTTATACTAAGGGTTAGCGATGGTTAACTGGGGTATGTGAAAAATTCTACCAGGTGACTCCCTCTTTCATTCCTTCCGGCTTGTCTAGCTTCACCTAACACTTTTCCTTATCTTCCTTTTCCCACTACCGAGTTGCAGGCCCTTCATAATTAATTACTTTTATATTATCATACATTTTTTCAAACAATCATCTGCGGAGCTATCTGGCATATAGACTTGTGCTAGTTCAAATGGCTCTGAGCACTATGCGACTCGACTTCTGAGGTCATAAGTCGCCTAGAACTTAGAACTAATTAAACCTAACTAACCTAAGGACATCACACACATCCATGCCCGAGGCAGGATTCAACCAGTGACCGTAGTGGTCGCTCGGTTCCAGACAGTAGCGCCAAGACCCGCCCGGCCACACCGGCCGGCTGCTTGTGCTAGTGTTGTGGGTATTCGCTTCTACTCTATGTCGGCTACAATTATGCGTTCACAATGCTGACCATAGAATCTTACCTGCTTTCTAATATTTTATTCTTTCAGTGTTTTACAGATAGCTTGGTGCATAATTTTCTTTTCTCCTATGAAAATTTTCAAACACCTATGACATGCTGTTTATGGATTTTTTGTATACAACGTTAAACTGAATGACTGTACACAAACTTTTTTTGCTACATACTACATGCAGACTGCTACTGTCTCAAATAAGTTTGTGAATCTTATCTTGGATTTAATCAGTGTGGGTTCTGCATTATTGACGTATAACTATTGAATTGTAAGCCTAAACTACTGAGATGCTTTAACATTCTTCTCTTTTAATATTTTTGCTTCTAGAGTACGCGAAGGAACTTGTCCCCCTTCTTGCAGCGGTGTACCGTAGGTCTCTAGAAGAGCGTAGCGTTCCAAAGGATTGGAAAAGGGCACAGGTCATCCCCGTTTTCAAGAAGGGACGTCGAACAGATGTGCAGAACTATAGACCTATATCTCTAACGTCGATCAGTTGTAGAATTTTGGAACACGTATTATGTTCGAGTATAATGACTTTTCTGGAGACTAGAAATGTCCACTGTAGGAATCAGCATGGGTTTCGAAAAAGACGATCGTGTGAAACCCAGCTCGCGCTAATCGTCCACGAGACTCAGAGGGCCATAGACACGGGTTCACAGGTAGATGCCGTGTTTCATGACTTCCGCAAGGCGTTCGATACAGTTAACCACAGTCTTTTAATGAACAAAGTAAGACCATATGGACTATCAGACCAATTGTGTGATTGGATTGAAGAGTTCCTAGATAACAGAACGCAGCATGTAATTCTCAATGGAGAGAAGTCTTCCGAAGAAAGAGAGATTTCAGGTGTGCCGCTTGGAGTGTCATAGGACCGTTGCTATACACAATATACATAAATGACCTTGTGGATGGCATCGGAAGTTCACTGAGGCTTTTTGCAGATGATGCTGTGGTGTATCGAGAGGTTGTAACAATGGAAAATTGTACTGAAATGCAGGAGGATCTGCAGCGAATTGACGTATGGTGCAGGGAATGGCAACTGAATCTCAATGTAGACAAGTGTAATGTGCTGCGAATACATAGAAAGATAGTCCCCTTATAATTTAGCTACAAAATAGCAGGTCAGCAACTGGAAGCATTTAATTCCATAAATTATCTGGGAGTACGCATTAGGAGTGATTTAAAATGGAATGATCATATGAAGTTGATCGTCGGTAAAGCAGATGCCAGACTGAGATTCATTGGAAGAATCCAAAGGAAATGCAATCCGAAAACAAAGGAAGTAGGTTACAGTACGCTTGTTTGCCCACAGCTTGAATACTGCTCAACAGTGTGGGATCCGTACCAGATAGGGTTGATAGATGAGATAGAGAAGATCCAACGGAGAGCAGCGCGCTTCGTTACAGGATCATTTAGTAATCGCGAAACCGTCACGGAGATGATAGATAAACTCCAGTGGAAGACTCTGCAGGAGAGACGCTCAGTAGCTCGATACGGGCTTTTGTTAAAGTTTCGAGAACATACCTTCACCGAAGAGTCAAGCAGTATATTGCTCTCTCCTACGTATATCTCGCGAAGAGACCATGAGGATAAAATCAGAGAGATTAGAGCCCACACAGAAGCATACCGACAATCCTTTCCACCAACAATACGAGACTGGAATAGAAGGGGACCCGATTGAGGTACTCAGGCTACCCTCCGCCACACACCGTCAGGTGGCTTCCGGAGTATGGATGTAGATGTAGATATCATGACCTCAGAGAAAATACTTATCTTTTATTGCTCCTGTGTTAAATATGGAGTATTATGCAGTATTATTGTATGTACTGTGGTGTGGTGGCGCCACAATTCTTCGGCGCTGTTATAGCAGGACTAGTACAACTGCCGCAGGTGGACCGCGCACGCGCGAAGCACACCAGAACACCTGTTCATCAGGTGCAGCAATACCGTCAGCCAGTTTCTACATCGCAGGCGAGGGACCAGCGCTGGCAGTGATGATGACACATGAAACGGCGGGCTGACCACAGCAGCGGCATAGTTATCGGTACATCTGCTGTTCACTATTCAGTTTTGATGTACATGGTTAGAAGCAATGCACAGGTAATTTACATACATGTTCTTCAGACAGCTATCATTTTTGTACAGGTATTCAGCCAGGGAGATTCACGCCAGGTGACGGGTCTACGTGGTTCCGAGACCTGGGCTCCATCACCTATGAGTCCGTGGCTCTGGCACTTCCCAGCTTGTGGGTCATCTCAAGCTCATTCCTGCAGCAGCAGAACTTCTATCTTGGAGGGCAACCACTTGTATCCAGGGCGGGGCAGTTGCCCTACCAGCATCAGCTCTGCATGTGAACTACTGCTGTACGCTGCCCCTTGCAGGGCAGGCACCAATGTTGGTGGCTGTCCTACGCTACAAGAATACCGGAGGGCTCCTACCTGCTGACGCCTCCTCGAAGCAGATCAGAACTGCGACGTCCAGTGTAGATATGACGCAGTTTTGTTTTAAGCGGCTTTCCAGAAACATCGCCGTTCAGAATCCGCACGAAGACGGTGCAGGGAATCGTATAATGTATGTCAACTGCATCACCTCTTTCCTTGCGGCGTTGATTACAACACAATTAGCGCTCGAAACGACAGTTCGCAGTGCGATTGCCGACGGAAAGTCGTTCTTCACAGTCTTTGACATATTCGGGTGCTCCAATCTTTCTGTAAAGATATTGTGGGGCTGTAGCCCGGTCGAACATGGACTCGTTTGGAGCGCAGCGCGACCGCAATGTTTATTCTGGTGTACAGCCTGGAACGACTAGGGATCCTTCAAAACAAATCCATGAAATCTGTACGTGATCCAAAGCAGCTAAGGATGCTTGTGCTTATACAGTGCTACTGTTTTATGTCCTCCTGTGGCATGATCCCGGGGATATAAGTGACACATGAGTGACAAATCGGAGAATTGTCCCTTTAAGATTCCCAGCTCGGCAAATCCTCTGTGGCACCTGTGCATCGCATGCATTCAGGTTACACTACTGTTCTTTCGCAGCGCTGCAGGGCTGCTCTGTAGCGAGACAGTAGAACAGAAGAGTATAAAAGAGGTTGCTGGTCTGCAAGACCGTAGGACCCCGCCATGTGTTCTGTCTGTAAAATTGTGAATAAAGAGGGCGGGCGCTACTGAAGATTTTGCAGAACTGGGGGAACTTACAGCGAACCTTTGCCGTTTTATTCACGCTTGTGTTAATGTCGCATCCTCTACAGGAGAAGAAAAAGTAAGAGCTCTGAAAAACTCTGAGCACGCTTAGCTGCTTTGGAAAACGTTCAAATTTTGTCGAATGAGTTTGAATTGTCGCCAGTGGTTCCATCCTGTTAGTGAGAGCAAAATTTGCGGTCGCGCTGCCCTCCTAACTGGTGCGATCACGTTCAGTGAGAATGCAGGCCCACATCGTGTTTAGGGACGGGTTGAAACGGCACAGTGTGTCAGGAGTATCAAAGGTTGTGAAGAATGCCTTCCTGCTGCTCGTCGAACTGCGAACTGTCGTTTTTGGCCGCGAATTACTTGAGGATCAACGCCCAGCGGAAAGAGGCGGGCCCGCATCTCGTGGTCGTGCGGTAGCGTTCTCGCTTCCCACGCCCGGGTTCCCGGGTTCGATTCCCGGCGGGGTCAGGGATTTTCTCTGCCTCGTGATGGCTGGGTGTTGTGTGACGTCCTTAGGTTAGTTAGGTTTAAGTAGTTCTAAGTTCTAGGGGACTGATGACCATAGATGTCAAGTCCCATAGTGCTCAGAGCCATTTGAACCATTTTTTTTGAAAGAGGCGGTTTCGTATTATGCCGCCCCACGCGGATTTTTCATGCCGATTCTGAGCAGCGGTGCGTCTGAAATGTTTCCTAAGGCCATTCTTAAGAAAACCAACGCTGGCGTCGCGGTTCTGACTTCCTTAGCGGAGGCGTCGAAAGGAGAGGTGAAATATGGGTAAGAAGGGATGTAAGGGTCTTCCGATCGTGTGACACGTCCACGTCAGCATTCGGCCATGGTGAACTATGCTACCCGATTGACATCATTAACCCACAGTACACATCAAATGAACTTACGAAGTGGGTCCTGTTTTTCGTAAGTGACGCGACGCTTTGCTGTTTGAAGCGTAGCCCAGCCCGAGGGGGACGTCGCATGGCACGTTGCTTTTTCCCCTATCCAGAGGAAGGTTTTACGCTCATTTGAGTCAAATTTCAAACATAAGCGTCGGAAAGGTTGGAAATTGAAGGAATGTATAAGAGTAATCTTTTAGTTGTCTTGAACACTGGATTTTCTTCTCAACTTGCCATATAATTGTTTATTTATCAAAATAATTATCAGTTTGCTTCTACAATACCCAGTAGGTATAACTGTAGCATTACTACCATTTTTTGGGCATATCTGTGGGAATACAGCGGTAAATGACAGCAGCAGGCCCTGGCAGCTGGCTATTGCGATCATTGAGGTTCTAATTATAGCAAGAGAACAGGTTATTCAGTGCTAAACATCCCACTCTTTGTTCTGCAAAACCTGCCAGCACAGTGGTGCAACACAGTTGTTACTGTGCAGACAAGGGATTTCTCCACCATAGCGCTACACTGGTGTTGTCAAATATTTGCCAAGAAGCGATGAATTGGCAATATAGGCGCACTGCTATCTGGTGTAAATAGTTGTCATTTTATAGGAGATTATTTGCATCCAGCAATACTGCTAGGATCTATAGTCTATGGCTGATGATGGGACAACATATCGGTGCCATCTGGTCCTCCATCGCTGGTCCTGCTTCCTTGCTCTTTTTCCACCATGCGCACTAGCTGACACAGCACAGCACGACTAGCCCAGATCCAACCCGACAGAGGATCAGACTCCTGCTCAGGGGGTCACCGGCTCGAGTAGCAGGCACAGCAGGTACCTTCCGCAATCATCTACGGTTGTGCCGTAGCTGCTCACATCATCGCTTACTGGAATGTATCTATCCACCACCCACGAGCGCTGCTGATGCTGTCCCTTTTGCTTGTCTTGCGGCTAACGTAACTGTGTCCCATACTGCGTTCTGGGCACTAGCATCAACGGGCGCGCGTGTTGCGCCAGCAGGCTCGACGTTAGTTGTCAGCTCTCTGGCCATGCAGTCCTCGCCACGTGCTGAGAGGTAAAAAGTCACCTGTTGCCAAGATTTTCGAGTACGCTACCGAAGTTTTGCTATGAAGCCCTTGCACAACCTCTATGAAGTCCGGATCCCTCTCATGCGATTTCCATATTTTTGAAGCAGTGAAGAGAGAAATTCGTCACCATCACTTTGCTTCATTTGAAGAGGCGCATGCTCGAGTACAATTACAGTTCCGTTGACAACCACAATTTCTTTCCATTAAAGCATTAGCCGTCTTGTCTGTCAGTGGGATAAATGTGATAACAGTAGCAGCGACTACTTTTGATATAGTAAACAGTTTACTTACTTTTATTTCGTCTCTTTCGTTTCCATTTGGCTGCCAGTAATACAATGGGAATCAGATATCAGATTTTCTGTGTAGAGCAAAAGTTCTTTTAATTTTCCTCATAGGCCGGCCGCGATGGTCTAGCGGTTCTAGCCGCTCAGTCAGGAATCGCGCGACTGCTACGGTCGCAGGTTCGAATCCTGCCTCGGGCATGGATGTGTGTGATGGCCTTAGGTTAGTTAGGTTTAAGTAGTTCTAAGTTCTAGGGGACTTATGACCACAGATGTTGAGTCCCATAGTGCTCGGAACCATTTGAACCAATTTTCCTCATATGGGGGCATACCGGCGGCAGCAGTGCGTCCTGTGGATGACAGTAATTCGTGTCGTCAGGTCCCTGGAGACCTAAGGCGATCATGGAGGAGTTTGTAGTAGTGTAGTATTTCTGCACCTTGAGCGTTGTGGGGGCACCTAGAGGCAGATGTTCTTTTTGAGAAGCAAGAGGTTGTGGTGACAATCAGCGTTCAATAGAAGCCAAGATTAGTTCTTAATATTTGGGAAATGAGGAATGGCGTGAGGATGCTCGAGGATGTGTTTTCTCTTGTTAGACGAAAGCCAAGAACAATGGCGTGCTCAGGAGAGTCTCAGGGCAATGTGAAAAGTTGCATAAATCTTACGTGTAACTACGGAAGCACATGCAGCAAGCATTTTCAATGGTGCAGCATTCGCTACATCGACAAAAAATGAGTTTGGGAATATGCACGGAGAAGAGTTGTGAAGACGCTAGAGATTTGTACAAAGCTGTAGAGACAGTGGAGAGGTTGGCAGACGACAGCAAATCTGTGGAGGAGTGGCGTACCACTCAGATTATCATTTTCCTTAAGCGCGATTCGTGAATAATACAGCAAACGGAGGGAGTGTGGGGGTATGGGGGGGGTGTTCAGATAGTGGTACCAGAAATACCATGCACCACACACTGTCAGTCGTCTACTACTCATGTAGATGTACCGGATGTTCCGAAAGTAACTATGCAGTTCCTTTTATGGTGTGCTAAGTAATGACTGACATGATTGTCAATTATTAATACAACATTTTACATTGTTTAACATATTTGAACCATATTTGACCATGTATTTGTATTTGTTCGCAGTTCGATTTGATTGAAGACCAACGCCTTATGTGACATCATCGTGATCCAGATCATCACGCTGACAATTGAACAAAGAGTGTTTCTTGTGGAGCATGTGTTCCGCAATGGAGACAAGTTTACCTCAGCAATAGAATCTGCATTTTTCAGCAAAGTTCTCAGAAGTGATGATGCCTAACCGCAATGCTGTACGAAACCTCTTCACCAAGTTTCGAAAGACTGAAAGCGTTCATAATGCTCCAAAATCAGGCAGGCCATCCACACCCATATCCGAAGTGAAGCTGGTGGAGGTGCAAGATATGATGCTGCAAAGTCCAAGGAAATCGGTTAGACGACTAGCTCAGCAGGCCCATGTGTCCGTGCGTTCGCCGGCCGGAGTGGCCGAGCTGTTCTAGGCGCTACAGTCTGGAACCGCCCGACCGCTACGGTCGCAGGTTCGAATCCTGCCTCGGGCATCGATGTGTGTAATGTCCTTAGGTCAGGTATGTTTAAGTAGTTCTAATTTCTAGGGGACTCTTGACCTCAGAAGTTGAGTCCCATAGTGCTCAGAGCCATTTGAACCATTTTTGTCCGTGGGTTCCGCTCACAAGATTTTCCGGACGTCACTGTCCATGTATCCGTACAAAATGTCGGTCGTGCATGAACTGAGAGACACCGATCGCCTGGTGCGTGTGGACTTTCGCATCTGGTACCTGTCCTTCCTTCAGGACAATGGTGATGGGTTTCTTGACACAACGTTTTTCACGAATGAGGCATGGTTTCACCTCTTCGGTTACGTGAATAGCCAGAAAAGTCGTGTGTGGACTACGGAGAATCTGCACTATTTTAAGATGTTCCCCTTGCTAATCAGAAGTTTGGACTGCCATGACTCGAAAACGAATCATTAGGCCATCTTATTTCAGGACACTCTGGAGCCGTTCCGAGGTGAACTGAATGAGGACGAAATTGAGAATGCCTGGTTCCAACAGGATGGAGCGACTGCACACAGCCGCCCACTACGCGATGAATTTTCTAAAGGACATCTTCGATGACCACACCATCTCTCGAGGACTCTGGCCTCTGCGTTCACCCGACTGAACTCAATCGGATTATTTTCTATGCTGAACGTTGAAGGGATAGGCCTATGAAGGCAATCTGCACACCATACAAGAACTCCAAACTGCACTTTAATACGGCAAGTTATGAGCTGCATAGTTACTTATTGAACACTAGATGTAGATAACAAGATAGGGGAGTGAGCTGCTGAATGCTATTCTTATGCTACAGAAGCTAACGAGTTAGGTAATGGAATATGCAAAAGCGTCACAGTACACCATAAATTGTGGTCTGTGGATCATGCAAACACTGGTGGAGTTCTTCGCTCTTACTATCACTATCAGACAACATGTGGAACGAATGGACGATGACTGCGATAGTCAGAAAGCTATTCATCACTCTTAGCAATCGCGTGGTTTACTTGTCTATTTACCATGTTGCGTCGAAAGATCCGAGGACTAACCAGGCACAGTTGAATGTATTGATTGAGTTTCTAGTAGTGAATAGGCATATGAAGTTTAAGTGTCATGTCGTTCAGCCCTACCCAGTGAGTTGGACACCTAAGGAAAATCTGTACAACAGGCGTAGAGCTTTTAATCTTAGAAGCAGGGAACAGATGTGTAGTGATGGCGAAATAGGAACTGAAGCAGTGTCTGGGGGAGAATACTGCAGTGTTACAGGCCCGAAGGATTCAAACTGGGGCAAACGCTTGTTCAGTGCAGCTATTCTTAGGCTAAATGGACGGCCGGGATTTTCTCAGCAACATTCCGGACGCTAAACCTTACTTCTAGCAAGTAGGATTACACTGGGTTAATTCCGCGTGCAGCATCGTGGTAGCTGTGGCAAACTTCTACGAGTAGAGTACGATCACAGAGGCGAGTGGAGCTGGGACGTAGTGGGTTGTTTGAGAACAAAGATTTCGCTATAGTACTGTTGTACGAAACATTCTCGTACTTCTTGCCGGGTCAGTTCAGGGTAAACCGTATGGCTCTCGACGATTATCTCCATCGTCTTCGTCTGGAGCAATAGAGCGTCAAAACTGCTGCTTGTACAGCCCGTAGACGGCTTATAATTGGTCGGTAATAATGTAACTCTATCGTAGTTGGTGTCTACGTCCCCGCTGATGGCGCTACTGCAAAAACTGTTTCGGACGAGGACCACCTGATTTTCGAAATTAATCATCTGTTCCGAAATAACGGTTATGATTTAGGTGATACGAAGTCAGCCTTCTCCAAGAAAGGGAAAAGTGAAAATGTTTAACATTCACCTGATTAGCCACCGATTGTATTCCTTCCTTTCTGTGGCTCTCCATCAGCAAAATAGATGGAGTACTGGGAAGACGAGGTGATACGTTATTCCTTAGTTGTACCACACTTGCCCAGTACATCTTAAATCCCATAAAAGTGGAAGCAGGATGGAATCGTGGTTGGTAGTCACACTTTACAATTAAGGCACTTTATTGGCATTACGTCTTTAAAAAAAATAATTTGAGAATTATAAATTGTGGACGAGCTACTAGTTAAAACTTTACAAATACACTTAGAAACCCAACGTACTCAGTACCCTAACGAACAATTCCAAATTAAGGAAAGGGGATTACTGACAAACTTGAGAAATTCAAACTCCCATGTAGGACTTCCCTCAAAATAGATAGAATGAACAATTACAGGTAAAGGCTGATTTAATAATACTGAGGACTAGTGCCAAACTAAGATGCCATTACATAACATGATGGAATCACTTAATTAAAAAAAAAACTACAACAGAAACATTGATCTAAAGGAAATAAATGTTTACGTACTCAGAAGTGTTAAAAAAATACTACAAAAAGCTGCACAAGGAACTCAGCGGATGCAATGCAGTTAAAGGTTTAGCCAGTTGCCAGTCCGTAATATTTAAGAAAACAAGTTCATATTCAAACAGGTTACATAAAAAATATATATCTACCAGCTTAACCCGCCTTGACGGAAGGAAGATAAATATTAAACTTTGGAAGGGGATATGTGACCAACTCCGGTAGTGGCCAGTTTCTTAAACACTGCCAGGCCTAGACGTCGGATGACATTTCACTCCCCGTCAAGGCAATGGCAAAATAAAAAGTTTCACCCGAATCACAAAGACGTTCCAATAACTCTGAAACATGGAAACACTGAGCAGAACCTTTGACAACTATATTAACGTCGTACAGGTTTTAAATACAGCAATATAAAATCGTTTTGATTACAAGAGACACCAAAAAAACTTTTGAGAACATTTTCAAATAACGGCCACCGTTTAACTAGGCCAAGAAAGTTTCCCACAATAATAATAAAGTTTTTCAAATAACGGCCACCGTTTACCTAAGTCAAGAAAGTCTCCCACAATAATAATAAAGCTGAAAATATCTGAGTGCAACGGTTAACAAACAATTAGGACGACTTACTCCATATGAGGTACACAATACGAGGGAGCGGGTACCACAGCCTCCCTTCAAATTTTGTTCCCAGCGAAGTCACAGAACTATCTCCAAGCTGCCCATGGTGCCAAAACGCCTGACCAGTTTCGCACCACAACGTGTAACGGTCATCATACTCGTTCGGCAGCCGTTTTCTTCCCAGCGAATGACACGAGATCTCCAGGATTCCCTTCTAAGCCTAACAACCAACTCGCTTTACCTGCGAAGCCGCAAGATATGGCACGTGAAAAGCAAAGATAACTTACCTCAACCACAATAGTTATCAACGATACATGAACAAAATAATACTGGCTCCAGCTCGCCACGGCTCACGAGGTATATGATTTATTTACGGCCTTGTAAGAAGATAAAGGGGATGCTACGGCATATTAAGGTCTCCGTCTCAGGATCCCCGTGATTCATAATATCCATTGTTGGTGCGATCAGTCCATTCGTACCGTTTCCTACCAATGTCCAGATCATCAATGGCAATTAAAACTTGCGAAGTGTAGAAATCTGCAGTCTCTGAGCACAACCTCACAAACCAACAAAATTTTGTTCTGAGATTAAGTGCACGTCATCTGTCCTTAATCTTGCAGGCTCCTACGTACTGGGGTTCTGTTATTAAAGAGGCTGTAGCAAAAAGAATGCGAAAGAAGAACTTCAACCGTAACAGCGAATTTAATCTTAGCTTTACATGAAGCGAGCTCTCGACACAGTGAGGAGGCAGAGATATTTGCGACACTGACACGAAATACGACATAATTACGTAATTACAGACCAATGACAAGCGTCTATGGGATATATAAGGCCACCACAGTGACAGACTTGAGAGTCAATTGCTCATGACGAAGACGACGGAGGTAATCGTCGAAAGTTCGTGGTTTTACCCAGAACTGATGCGGAAAGGCATCTGAGAATGTTTTATAATGAGGCGCCGATTAACGGGAGTGCTTTTGACATAACAGGACGAACATTTCATTATCTTTCACGGTTATTGTGACTACCACGTTGAAATTAACACAGGGACAATTATACCGACCAGACGAACCACTAGAGATATATCCTCAATAAAAACTGAAACCAGACCTGATCCATTCGTTGGAATAACTCACGTCTGTTCAAGAGAGATGGATTACAGCGGGGCACTTGATACTTCATCTGCAGCAGTATAGGGAAGTGCCACAGCTAGCGACCATGTCACAGTCCTAGCTCCGCCGCGGGTCTGACTCTGAAGTGTTTAGCTTTCATCTCTCTAACACAGAAAGCCGCTCATGTACCTGAGCCACCGGCAGTACAGAAGACTGACTCCCTGAAGTACGAGGGCGAGTGTATGCAGTTGAGTGAGGTGTGAGTGTTGATAAGAAAGCGAGAAACCGAGGACTGGGATAGTGTTGTGCCTTGACTATTTTGCTGGCGAATCTGCGGGTAAGTTGTGGTAATGTATTTCAGCAGTGACAGACAGCTGCGTAGAAGGAGATGTTGACATTCTTATTATGCTAAAGGGACTGTATATTCATTGCGATATGGGCCAGGCTTGGCTCTGTAAAACCTGCCATCAGATACGTTTCTTGCAGTCAAGGGAATTTGTCCCCCAACGGGCTTCAGTGGTGTAGTCAAGATTGTGAGCAGAAACAGTGCATTGGCATAACAGATGCGCTGCTATCCAGTACAAAAAGCTCTAGTTATACAGCAGATTTATTTGCAGCCAGAATTACTGCTACGAAGTGGAGGCTGCGCCTCCCGCGTGGGGCAATTGGAGCCACGAGTAACAGCCATGAATTCGGGCCTGCGTCGCTCCATCTGCTTGCTGCATGAAGTCCACCTTCTGGGCATGGTACCTTGATGTTTCAGGAGTATCCTAGGCCCACTAAATCAGCCATAAGGACTCCTGCACAAAGGGATGCGGCTCGAGTTCCAGGCGTAGCAGTTGCATTTCACTGTCGGTGCAGGTATGCCGCACCACACACCATCACCCGCTGGGAAGCAGCTGATCGTTGGGGAACCTGCTACCGTTGCAAGAATTCCAGCCGCTTCTGAGCATAACTGACGCCATGCCCATGTGGTGCGTCTCATGGAACCGTCTCACATAGCACATACTGGGCATGGCGTTAGCAATCCTGGGTGTGCGTGTCACAGTTTGCCAGCTGGCCAGAGATGTCATCTCGCCAGCCACACGTATTTGTTTTGGTAGTCATATTTCTCTGGACCGCTTCTGGGCAGCAATTCCACCAGGTATCCGCCACCAGTCGTCCTGCGCCAAAGCCACCCTCTCACACACTGGGTCAACTACACACAATTTTGGGCTGTGACATCTTGTGCTGAGGGTTGAATCACTTCTTCTTTTTTTTTCTCCATTGCGTAAGTGTTTCTTATGATGTATATTATGATTGGCTCATTGAAAATACCTTCCAAGAGGTAACTTGTGACTGCACATGAGATACACAAGAGTATTTACCGTTTTAATGTAAGAATAATTGTATTAATGGAAATCATGCGTACATTTTGTTTATCATTATGGATTCAGAAGTTACGTTTACGAATGACTCCCATGTAACTTACAATATTCTAGTTATTGGCAGTATGAAACCCATCAGGGTGAAATCAAATTGCAACATGGTTACTATCAACATATACTGTAAAAGTTGTAGGGCAGTGTATGCGTGGAGTGCAGGCTTGGGAGAGTGTGATGATATGGGTTTTATTTAAGAGTCATTATATTTATTATCATTGGAAATAAGCAAAATATTCCTGTAACCAGAAAAGTTCTTTAAACGGGGCTCCACGCAGTCAGTACAACAAAATGACTTCTAAAATATTAAAGAATAGAAATTCGACGTCTTCCCAAAGATACGCAACCGGAAAACAACATTAACACTTTACAATGCTTTCTGGTATATCCAGTAACATATCTTCGGAAAACTTCAGCAGTAAAACAAAAGATGGAACAACAACTCTGGGACTTAACGAGGAACGTGAGTCTAGCATACATTTAGAACACTTTATTGCCTGGATCGAAGGTTTAGCTACCAAGATAAACTCTTTCAGCCAGTTCAATGTCCGTCTTTAGATCCATAATCCCTGAACTTGCAACATGTTAGACATTGTATAGGGTCCTGACCGCTCTCACATAGAGCACAAAAAAAGTATCATGATCTTACACTTTCGCAGGTAATAGCCGTAAGGGATATAGCACGCTATCCTGCATGATATGGGAACCAGCTGGCGTTCTTCCGCTGACGGTAACAGGCGAACTAACTGCTGTGGCAATTAGTTTGCTGATTTCGTCAGGGAGACAACTTCAACTGGTTCCCATGTTATGTAGGAGGGCGTGTCATATGCTAATGGCTATTATCTCAGAAAGTGCAAGCTCGTCTTACTCGTCGTTTCTACACTTTTTTTACACATTTGCCATGATGCATTCAGTTACTTGCACATAAAACAGACTGTAAATTATCTAAAAACCTTCTATTTCTTAAATCAATTTTATCATTGACTAAATCCGGAGTATTATTGTTCATATAGTTGTAAATTTGTATTTCTTAGGTAATGTTCATACTTCTACTTTTAGACAGTGCGTGCAGTATTATAAGAGCTTAATCTATGTTGCTCACCATATGTTTATTCCCACTTAAATGTTTACTGAATCTACAGATACTGCTTTTTCTCGTCTTAATGTGTTTCATAAACATGTCGCTGAAAACCCACCTAAATTGTCCAATATAACATTTTTTGTGTGTGACCCATTTTATTTCGTATACGCCTTATCTTACTAACTAGTTGGTTTTACCAGTGTTGTGGGTGTCGTTCTTACCTGATGTACTGTCTGTGTAAATATCTGTTCGAATTTTTGTCTGTAGGACTTTCTCTTTGTAGAGTAATTTCGTCAATTATACATGCACTGTCTGTTTTAATTTTCGCTCAATTGGTTCAGTATTATCTCCGTTCTGACATCATTCTTAACAGCTACTTCTTGCAAGGTATATAGTTCCACCTTTGTTTCGTCATCGTCTAGAGAGAATGGCGAAATAAAGATGGAACCAGATATCTTACTTAATGACCAAACTGATTTAAGACACAGAATATATCAAGATAATTTCCTATCTATTTTATGAGCAAATGACTGGACGTTATCATAGCAAAACGACACATCACCTTTCCCATCAGTTTTTGGTTTACTCTCCTAACACTTTGTACAGAAATGTGTGCACCCTGATTTCATGGTGTATACGACGTCTTCATTTAGTAACATTGAAGAATCACATGCGCTACCACTTCTTACTTTATTTATCTTAGAGTCTCTTAGATTATGTGTTTTAAAAAAACTCTGAAAATGCTGTGTAACAAGTCTCATCAATGCTTCCGATTGTTTTCTATTGTATTGCAAATTTTATACGTGATAACGAAAACTGGAATAGAGGTCAACATAAATATCATTTCCTCCATTATTTATTGCTCATGAAAACCACATATTGCATGTTGTACCACCATTCAGCGAGACCTTCAGCGGTGGTGGTCCAAATTTCTGCACACATCGGTACGTCTAATATCCAGTAGCACGTTCTCTTGCATTGATGCATGCCTGTATTCATCGCATACTGTCCACAAGTTCTTCAAGGCACTGTTGGTCCAGACTGCGATTCGGCGCAGATCCCTCAGGGTGGTTGGTGGGTCACGTCCTCCATTAACAGCCCTTTGCAATCCGTCCCAGGTATGTTCGATAGCATTCATATCTGGAGAAACTGCTGGCCACTCTAGTCGAGCGATGTCGTTATCTTGATGGAAGTTGATGTGTCGGCAGCTGGGCCAACACCTTGTAGATAGAGGTGGCTTAAAGGGCACGCGAGACTAACGCAGACGGGCGTGAAGTACTGGAACAGGATACGTAATTAATGCTATGAAGAAAAGAACGGAGCTTCTCATATACTTATCTTTTATGTCTTCTTGTACATCTCTATGGTGAACACAAGTTAGACTCTAATTACAATCACTGTAAGGCTAATGGCGCCTTGCTAGTTCGTAGCCATTAACTTAGCTGAAGGCTATTCTGTCTCTCGGCTAATGAGAGAGAAAGGCTTCGTACGTCTAGTCGCTAGCTCTGTCGTCCGTACAACTGGGGTGAGTTCGAGTCAGTCTCTCGAGACCTGCCTTGTGGTGGCGCTAGGTTTGCGATCACACAGTGGCGACACGCGGGTCCGACATGTACTACAGGACCGCGGCCGATTTAAGCTACCACCTAGCACGTGTGGTGTCTGGCTGTGACACCACAGAAGTCATTCACAAGATGTGCACGATGGGGGTGCGAATTGTCGTCCATGAAGACGAATACCTCACCAATATGCTGCCGATACTGTTGCACTATCGGTTGGAGGATGGTATTCACGTATTGTACAGCCGTTACTTTGCCTTCCATGACCACAAGGGGCGTGCGTCGGCCCCACATAACGCCACTGCAAGACAGGCAGGGAACCTCCACCTTGCTGCACTCACTGAACACTGTGTCTAAGGCGTTCAACATGACCGGGTTGCCTGCAGACACGTATCCGACGATTGTCTGGTTGAAGGCATATGCGACACTCATCGGTGAAGAGAAAGTGATGCCATTCCTGTGCGGTCCATTCGGCATGTTTTGGGCCCATCTGTACCGCACTACATGGTGTCGTGGTTGTAAAGATGGACCGCGCCAGGGACGTCGGGATTGAAGTTGTGCATCATGCAGCCTATTGCACACAGTTCAAGTTGTAACACGACGTACTGTGGCTGCAAGAAAAGCATTATTCAACATGGTGGCGTTGCTCTCACGGTTCCTCCGAGCCATAGTCTGTAGGCAGAGGTCATCCACTGCAATAGTAGCCCTTGGGTGGCCTGAGCGAGGCATGTCATCGACAGTTCCTGTCTCTCTGTATCTCCTCCATGCCCTAGCACCATCGCTTTGGATCACTTCGAGACGCGTGGACACTTCTCTTGTTGAGAGCCCTTCCTGGCACAAAGTAACAATGCGGGCGCGATCGAACCGCCGCACTGAAAGTCTCGGCATGGTTGAACTACAGACAGCACGAGCCGTGGAGCTCCGGAATGACTAGAAGTGATCGGCTGTTGGACCCCCTCCGTCGAATAGGCGCTGCTCATGCATGGTTGTTTACATCTTTGGGCGGGTTTAGAGGCATCTCTGATCAGTCAAAGGGACTATGTGTGTGATACAGTATCCAGAGTCAACGTCTATCTTCAGGAGTTCTGGGAACTGGGGTGAAGCAAAAACTTTTTTTTATGTGTGTATGTTTTTACGTATTTACGATCTCCTTATTATTAATTGGTAAGAAGACATATCCTGTGTTTAAGAGGTAGCGTCTTTTGTTGCATTATCCAAACTTGCTGTGCTACACTCTAGACTGTATCATTGTTATGCATGTTGTGCCTTCTATATTTTTTCATCTGTTGCAATGTAGATGTAAGCCAATTAATACGTCGTATTTCTTTTTCCTTGTTGTGTTGAGTGCCAAGTCAGTGTGAATCCTGTTCAACGGATAACGTATATATTTTTACGCTAGTGGGTTATAAATAAATGTTCTTATTCTGTCATGCACTTTACGAGCACATCATCACCTACAAAGCTATATTGTGGTCAACAGATGTAAAAAGCTGATATGGTATGAAGCCTACAGTGGTTATAGCTGGAACGTACCATCTCTGATTAGTGCACAGCCATGACGACTTCTGAAACTACTTTCGCGCCAACAGCCAGAGTTCACATAGAAACAGTGTGCTAGAAGACTGATTTGTCTCAGTTCATGTGAAGGATATTAGCAGTGTAATATTTCACGTAGTTTACATCATTTCACGATGTACATAACTTTATACTCGTTTAATGTATTTCTATAGTGAAAAGGGCTATTTTTGAGTATGACATGTATACATGTCGGAGGATTCTAAAGTCTGACATGTGCTGAACCTAAACGGCAGTGGTGGTCTATTTTGACCATTTTTTTTAAATCTATTACTGCTATATGCCATGTTTATGCTGTTGTATATATACACTCTGTGCTTCATTCAGCTTTTGCAGTTGAAACGCCCGCTAAACCCGCTGGGCAGAACAGGTGATTAGGATTGTGGAAAGGGCCAAATAATGTGTTGGTCAGTTTCACTTTAAAATTGTAATTTATTGTAATTTAATAACACCTTTAAACCCTAACGTTACATAGCCGAACAACTACGAGTTTTAAAATCCAATTCTTTCACGGCTGAAGGTCTCCAAACAAGAAATCTTAAAAGCAACAAGATAAATTTTCAAGTGACTGAATACATGCAGTTAAAATTGCAAATTTTATATATATATCTCACAGCTAGGCGGAAAGCCTCAAGGTGGATGAAGCAATCATATACTAGGTGCAATACAAACGGCTGAAAGGCACAATTAAATTTAAAAAATTTTAAAATATATTACCATAATCATTAGGGCAGAAGGCCGTAATGTTTTCGCTTAAGGGGAAATTTTGAGAACAAGGCTTTAAGCGGCTGAAGGCCCACAGTTGATTTTCCAAAATTCAAAAATACCTTAACCTTTAAGTTTTCAATGGCCAAAAGCACACTAAATGAAAAGCAATGGAACGACGGTAACTAAATTTAAGAATAAGATTTTAAGCGGCTGAAGGCCCACAATTGATTTACATAAAACACATTAAAAATGTTTTCTTTTAAAGTATTTGCTATAATAGATTACCAACAGACCATTAAACACCCTTGAAAAGGACAGTACACACAACTGACACCTCAAGGGGGGGGGGGGGGGGGGGGAGCTGCCCTCGAAGCATTAACGTTCGCTTAGGTGAGACAGGTGGAGGGCCCGACTACACCTGATCCGTCGATAACCCAACCAAGATACAGCCACGGACCGACCAACAAAACGCTTGCCACCAATCGGTAAATGAGAATTCAAACACCAAAATGTTACGGCCGTAATTATTCAAAATCGAATATATATAAGTATTAAGCTGTCAAAACTACACACGGTGTTAGGGAAGGACACTGCCTGAAATTACGTTAGTGGCCAGGGCAGGTAACCGGAACACTAACGGCCACAAGGCAGAAAATTCCGCTGGTGCATTTGAATTGTAGTCAAACAACATAGTTAATTCCACCGCATGGCGGCAACAGTTCAGCAATGCAAACACTTGGTGTTGCTCACAGGAAACCTCCCCGACAGCTAACCACCGAAACGAACCACACAACATGAATGGACGTGGCTTCGGTACTTAAAACACTACTCAATCTTGACGTTCTGTGTTGGCGAGCCACGAAGCTCGTAGCGATCGGACAGCTCCTCACAAGCTCCGACACTGCGCAGGGACCTGCAACGGACCCAGCCGGCTGCGCCGCACGGAGACACCCTCCCTGGTCCGCATCAACCGACTGACTGCCCCCAGAATGCCGACAACATCTAAAATAGTCGTCAGCGGAAATAACGCCAACTACACACACAACCTGACAAACATTTGCGTGGAGACCTAAACGATACCCAGTAACTAAACACGCACGAAGACAAATCGAGAGTCGATGCACATACAGACAGCCGATACATGAACGATCGGCGAGCCAAAACGCGTCGTCTGGTAGAACGACCGACCGACGATCCACCAAGACCGTGGCCCGTCTCAAGTGATGCGTGGCGGCAATGGTCGGGCGAGCGATGTTAGAACTCACAGCTCCAACCCGACTGCACTAGTGCCGCACTATAACTCCCCGACTGGCATGTCCTGACTGCACTCCAGACGCGTTCCAACTGACCGGCAGCCCGAACTCGCGACCCGAACTGGCTTACGACAGACAACGACCGGGAAGTAATAGCAGTAGAGTAAAGATACTACGAGAGGGGATATATCGATATGAGCTGCTAGTACCGCTCATGGTCAGGCAAAGCAGCAACTCAGTGACAGTAGTAATTGAAATTAACGTAGTGTGGTGGAAGTGCGTTAAGAATAGGGTGTAAGATACATGATGGCGGGAACACGAGCCACGCACTGCTCAGCAGTACCACCTGAAAACGGCCAGAAGGCAGAAACTGCATTTGTGAAATAATTTCTACAGTTAACGGCAAATACGATGTTCTTTAAAAAATTATACTGACTGTAAGCCCCGAGAATGAGAGATTAAATGTCTAATGCGTAGTAAGCTCGGGAATTGTGGATCTCAAGATGGCTATTGAAGTGGTTGAAACTGGTTACCTATGTAATAAAACTTTTCATTTAGAGCTATAAAGTGTTCTAAAAGGATATTAGACTCTCATATATAGAAGACTGGTTTCTGCTTCAACTGAAGATGTCAGGTTACCTTCACTGGGACCATGGCACACAATCATGTACTGGTCTCCTACTGCCACCATCGTCAGATAGCTATCAGAACAAGCTACATACAACACTATATCAAACTGCTTGCGCATATATCTCAATTAATACTTATATAATAATACAAAAAGTTCTTTATTCAAATAGGGCACGTTGGAAAATACTACGTGTGTTTCAATTGGCCACCCAGACACAAAAAATAATTAAGAGCCAGAAACTTCTTCAAGACTTGAGCAGAGTTACTGTGAAAAAATCGATTAACTAATTTGAAGAATTAAAGTCGTAATTGTGTACTCTGAAGTGGAGAACTACAAAATATTGAAAATGCGATTAAATGAAAATGTTAACTGAAACAAATTTTAAGTGAACCCATTAATTGAGACAATTAAAATGAAAACATAAAACACATATGACTAATATTCTAAGTGAAGTTTACAAAGTAGACTGCATGGATTTCACCAAATGAAGCAGTTGGTTCTCAGAGTTACTTGAACACTGTGAGGGCGTGCCCTTTATTCACAGCTTACATTCTGAAGATGATCCGTGAATTTCTAACTAAATGAACACAGTGACTTGGCCTGATCATTGGACTGAGACACGTATGTATCTATGAAAGCACTGCTGGAGTTAAGACAGATAATGAAAATAATATGACCAAATTTTGAAGAACGGTTGTCGTAAGGTGCTGGTGTTAGTAATAATGCACACCGTTAATTATCAGGAAGAGGCATCTTTGTGTAGTACAGCATCATGCTTCCTCCTGAACATGCTCTGAACCTCCAGCCGGCTGCTCAACTGTATATAGCAGCTCACATTGATCCGTTACACTCCAAGACCTGCGTCGAGCACCTAAATGTGCACTCTTCTCCGTCTGCATACGAATTCTGTTTTGTCGTCGAATAATACAGCCTACTGTATGCTTGCCGCCAAACAAGGTTAACCAGTGGCGCGATTGCTTCTTCTGCAAAAATCGCGCTGAGAAAAACCCACCTTGTTAAAATTACAATGAATTTTAATCAACCCTCGTTTCCAGGAAACTTCTCTCTATGATCTGTCTTCCTGACATGACAAGCATTTGTACCAATCGCGGGTTTTCACGCTGGGCAGATAACCTCACAGCAGAGGTCGTAAGAAAGTAGAAAACAGCCCTTGAAGATATCACTAATATTGTACCTTGCCATGTTTTTCTTTTAGGAAAGCGCTAAATTGTTATCTGCTGAAGACAAACTTCACAACATGACAGAGTGCTGGTCTCCTGCTGATAAAAGTTCCTACCTCGGCATTGCTGGGACGGTTGGCTGGAGAGAAGTTGTAAAGAACAGTAACACCATTCCTCTGGGGCCCACCCGGAGATGGAACTTTCACCCAGACAACACCTTACGCTATGTGCCCTGTGCGAGTGCCAGAGTCACTGCTGGCTGCTGAGCTCACTTTTGCGTTATGTCTGACACTGCCTTGCCCGTCCTAAACACAGTGTGCACACTGTAACTACATACTCTCAGAATGTGTAGGAAAGACATAGAACATAGTAAATGCAGTTGAGACATAAAGTTACTTATATTTCTGCACATAAAGTCGATGCGGTCCAGTTTATTTTTATAAGCCATTATTCTAATATTTTGCTTTCCATTTTAATTTTAGTACAGTTTAATATTTTTATATAAAATGAAAAGTGTCATGCCAAATGGCTTTCCAGTTTTCAAAATATACAACATGAAATTTTAGCAGTAACACTAACAGCATAGTTTAAACAATACTCTTTAGCATTAGTGCAGTTAATCATGCTGACACCATGTAGTTAACAAGCAAAGCTGCTTTCGCTCACAGCATACATCTGCACTCCTGCGTGCCAGCAGTATACAACCACTACTTGCCACATGGCTACCATGTAACTGTGCAAAAAGATGTCATTAGCAAATGTCCCGAAGGCACGTACCGTATACCTCATAGAAAACGATCGAATATATAATCACCAACTGCTGCCAAAGCAGTCTTACAGTGCTGCTACTTATGCAGGAGCTCCTTTCTCCGCCTGTAGTGGGATTGCTGGCCATCTCGCCGGTAAAGACATCAAACCCCACAGCTGTGTCCGCACAGAAGCCACACATCATGCAGACCGCAGTGACATGCGAGGGACAGAACTGCAGTACACAAAATTCTTGAAGCCCTCCGCACAGATCTGACAGGAACCAGCTCCTTCGTCTCCATTTTTTTTTTTTTTTGGTCATCAGTCTACTGACTGGTTTGTGCGGCCCGCCACGAATTCCGTTCCTGTGCTAACCTCTTCATCTCAGAGTAGTACTTGCAACCTACGTCCTCAATTATTTGCTTGACGTATTCCAATCTCTGTCTTCCTCTACAGTTTTTGCCCTCTACAGCTCCCTCTAGTACCATGGAAGTCATTCCCTCATGTCTTAGCAGATGTCCTATCATCCTGTCCCTTCTCCTTATCAGTGTTTTCCACATATTCCTATCGTCTCCGATTCTGCATAGAACCTCCTCATTCCTTACCTTATCAGTCCACCTAATTTTCAACATTCGTCTATAGCACCACATCTCATCTGTTCCGGTTTTCCCACAGTCCATGTTTCACTACCATACAATGCTGTACTCCAGACGTACATCCTCAGAAATTTCTTCCTCAAATTAAGGCCGGTATTTGATACGAGTAGACGTCTCTTGGCCAGAAATGCCTTTTTTGCCATAGCGAGTCTGCTTTTGATGTCCTCCTTGCTCCGTCCGTCATTGGTTATTTTACTGCCTAGGTAGCAGAATTCCTTAACTTCATTGACTTAGTGACCATCAATCCTGATGTTAAGTTTCTCGCTGTTCTCATTTCTACCACTTCTCATTACCTTCGTCTATCTCCGATTTACTCTCAAACCATACTGTGTACTCATTAGACTGTTCATTACGTTCAGCAGATCATTTAATTCTTCTTCACTTTCACTCAGGTTAGCAATGTCATCAGCGAATCGAATCATTGATACCCTTTCACCTTGTATTTTAATTCCACTCCTGAACCTTTCTTTTATTTCCATCATTGCTTCCTCTATGTACAGATTGAAGAGTAGGGGCGAAAGGCTACAGCCTGGTCTTACACCCTTCTTAATACGAGCACTTCGTTCTTGATCGTTCACTCTTATTATTCCCTCATATTGTATATGACCCGTCTCTCCCTATAGCTTACCCCTACTTTTTTCAGAATCTCGAACAGCTTGCACTATTTTATATTGTCGAACGCTTTTTCCAGGTCGACAAATCCTATGAAAGTGTCTTGATTTTTCTTTAGCCTTGCTTCCATTATTATCCGTAACGTCAGAATTGCCTCTCTCGTCCCTTTACTTTTCCTAAAGTCAAACTGATCGTCACCTAGCGCATTGTCAATTTTCTTTTCCATTCTTCTGTATATTATTCTTGTAAGCAGCTTCGATGCATGAGCTGTTAAGCTGATTGTGCGATAATTCTCGCACTTGTCAGCTATTGCCGTCTTCGGAATTCTGTGGATGATGCTTTTCCGAAAGTCAGATGGTATATCGCCAGACTCATATATTCTACACACCAACGTGAATAGTCGTTTTGTTGCCACTTCCCCCAATGATTTTAGAAATTCTGATGGAATGTTATTTATCCCTTCTGCCTTATTTGACCGTAAGTCATCCAAAGCTCTTTTAAATTCCGATTCTAATACTGGATCCCCTATCTCTTCTAAATCGACTCCTGTTTCTTCTTCTATCACATCAGACAAATCTTCACCCTCATGGAGGCTTTCAATGTATTCTTTCCACCTATCTGCTCTCTCCCCTGCATTAAACATTGGAATTCCCGTTGCACTCTTAATGTTACCACCGTTGCTTTTAATGTCACCAAAGTTTGTTTTGACTTTCCTGTATGCTGAATCTGTCCTTCCGACAATCATATCGTTTTCGATGTCTTCACATTTTTCCTGCAGCCATTTCGTCTTAGCTTCCCTGCACTTCCTATCTATTTCATTCCTCAGCCACTTGTATTTCTGTATTCCTGATTTTCCCGGAACATGTTTGTACTTCCTCATTTCAACAATTAAATGAAGTATTTCTTCTGTTACCCATGGTTTCTTCGCAGGTACCTTCTTTGTACCTATGTTATCCTTCCCAACTTCTGTAATGGCCCTTTTTAGAGATGTCCATTCCTCTTCAACTGTACTGCCTACTGCGCTATTCCTTATTGCTGTATCTATAGCGTTAGAGAACTTCAAACGTATCTCTTCATTCCTTAGTACTTCCGTATCCCACTTCTTTGCGTATTGATTCTTCCTGACTAATGTCTTGAACTTCAGCCTACTCTTCATCACTACTATATTGTGATCTGAGACTATATCTGCTCCTGCGTACGCCTTACAATCCAGTATCTGATTTCGGAATCTCTGTCTGACCATGATGTAATCTAATTGATATCTTCCCGTATCTCCCGGCCTTTTCCAAGTATACCTCTTCCTCTTGTGATTCTTGAACAAGGTATTCGCTATTACTAGCTGAAACTTGTTACAGAACTCAATTAGTATTTCTCCTCTTTCATACCTTGTCCCAAGCCCATATTCTCCTGTAACCTTTTATTCTACTCCTTCCCCTACAACTGCATTCCAGTCGCCCATGACTATTAGATTTTCGTCCCCCTTTACATACTGCATAACCATTTCAACATCCTCATACACTTTCTCCATATAGCGACTGAAAACACCGCAGCACGCTGGGATAAAATCCTCCCTTACGGACACCTCAGTCATGGCGCTTATCCAGCAGCTGTTTCCACTGTGATGACGGCGCTGGGCTATTGCAGGTATTCCACTTGCTGACTGAGCTCCCTCAGTCAGAGCTCGCAACTAGCACGATTACATTGGCGGTCTTGCCAGTCTTGTGCCCACGGGGTCCGCTCTCTGGCGGCTCCAGCATGACTCTCCGCTCAAGACAACTCCCTGGAGACGCGGAAATTGACTATACAGTGCAACATGGACTGGATTATTCCACTTTCGGAACAATTTACTTAAAAAAAAAGTTAGTTTGATAATTTTTAGGACACGCTGGCAATATTACATAATGAGATTTTTCTCTGAACAGCACCAAGCACGGTGAATGGAGAAAGGACAGTGGCCATAAGCAATCCTGGAATGGTCGCCGCCAGAAAGGAGAAAGCATGGACGGCCGTGATATACGTGGAGAGCGAGAGTACTTGGAATCATAAGGTAGAGGGATCTTCTGAAAAAACATGGCTGCCATGGTCGTGGAAGCTTCAGAATGGGAATACAGAGCAAGTGTTGAAGAGTGCAGAAGCCATTAAAACTATAAAGTAAAGTACCACAGGCCATTAATTGCACCACACCCCTTCCACAGCCTGTAGGTCCCTATCCTGGCCCCCCTGCCTTCGGAGGGACTGCCTGGCACCCTTATAGCACCACTTCCTCATTCTCCTCTTCTTCTTCTTCTTATTCTTTTTCTTCTTATTATTGCCAATAATGATTGGGACTTCGTAATCTGTTCTAGTTTCACAGCAATTTAGGGTCATCTTATCCTTCGTCTTTTCACATTTCAGCCTCCGCTTGCTGCTTTTGGTAGCTTCCTTTCACATATACGCTCTAAATGGTCTTTCCACTTTTTTATGTACTTGTATTTTATCATGCAGGGTATATATTTGCAACTCTTCTATAATATCTTCATTTCTATCTCATTTAGAACATTGCTATACAGAGCTTAGAAATTCCATTTCCGTTATTTGTATGTGGCTTTAATCTCTCTGTCTCTCTCTCTCTCTCTCTCTCTCTCTCTCTCTCTCTCTCTCTCATTATGCATGACCCACTTCCGCAAAGCAGCGTAGGGACAGCCTTTACATAATAGAACTTGAGCATTGTGTACATTTTCGGGTTTTGGTTTTTAATGTCCTTATTAAAAAATGGTGCCGCATATCGTATGAAACTTATTTATACTGTTTTGTATATATGGCAGCCTACGCTACCAAAATACATTGTTAATATTTAAGAACTTGGAACCGTTTCTCACTCAAAAAAGGTCTCGTGAACTGTAAGGACTCACAGTGAATGATGACGCTTCAAGTAGTTTCACTTGGTTTGTAGTCCTGTAATGGGAACACTACTGGTTTCGCACCACTGAAGTTGCATCCTCAATCGATGTTCTGTAGTTCCTCGTAAAACGACAATGTTGAATCATTATAATTTGTTGTCAATAGTAAAATTACTGAGCACCAGGTGAAAGTCGAACTGGACACATGTGGTGATAAGACCATTAAGCAAATGCGAATAGGTCGACTGATTGTTAGGCCAATGCTGCGAGCTCGTAGTACACCAGCATCAATTAACAGGTCGTATCAGTGGCATAGGAAAAAGTCGCCGTTTTCACATTTGCATAATGGTCTTATCATCCCATGTGTCCAGTTTGACTTTCACCTACGGGTGCTGGTTGCCGATTCTAGTATTGACAACACCCTGTAGTGAATTAACATTTATGATTTATAACTATACTACGGGACATCGTAGCTTCCCGATTGTTTGAAGGCTAGTCGTCGTGTCACCTGAGGAAGGACCTACAACACGGTCAGGATCCCAATAAAAGAGTGCATTAACAGCTAAAGCGGATTGAAGAGTCTTCATTCACGATGAATTCCATAGATTCATAAGACTTTCTGTAGTATAAAACAGTACTGAAGCTTCTTTAGTATTAACAGTTAAACTTATATAATTTAAAATCTATGTCTCTGTTGGCATCAAATAATTTATTATTTCCAAAGTAGCTTAAGTTAGAGACTTTTTTAATTATTTCGTTATCTATCACTATTTTGGCTTTTTGGGGGCTTCTTCCTTTGGAAGCCATAACTACTGTCTTGCTTAAGGATTACTGAGGTTATATTCAGTTGAGCACAGGTAAAATTTATGTAATTATCTTAGAAATCCATCCTCTGTTTTATTTATAATCATCACGTCAGAGCAAATAGCAATTACTAATGAATTCGCCATGTCCTAGGTTATAACCTTGTGTTGGAATATACTCTGCTACATACGTGTGTGTCCTCTACATAGATTGCAAATGGAGTCAGACAAAGTCTGTAACGTTGTCTTACTCTTTGATTGATAGTTAATACCCCCACGACCTTTACTGCTAATACAAGAGGTCTAGAGTATCCATGTCATTGTAGAATTTACCACAATATATTTCAATCTACCTTGTCAGACGTCCTTTAAAAATCAGCCAGCGAGATGTACATCGGAAGGCTGTATACTCTCCGCTTTTCCATGATTATGTTTATTGTGTGTATATTATCTGAGGAAGATATTGCTTTCCTAAACCAAGTCTGAATTTCACATAAACTGACCTGTTGTACGAGTTGCAACCTAGCATTAAGTATCTTAGAATATTTGATATCCTGTGATCGAGACACTTAGTCCTCTGTATTTATTTCTGCCGAATCTACCTCCTTTTTTTTTTGAGAACTGAAACTATATTTGCTACCCTTCACTACTCCAGTATTCTGTTTCCATGGGAGCACATATTGAGCAAACGCAGGACTCGGTATTTCAGTAGCTGCCAACGCTTCTTCCAACTCTTCTATAGTTATGGAACCTAACCCTTTTGTCTCCTTCATCTCTTCTATTCCCATCATTTATTATCATTGTGGCTCTCCCTGTCGGAAGTTCGAGTCCTCCCTCGGGCGTGGGTGTGTATGTTGTCCTTAGCGTAACTTAGTTTAAGTAGTTTGTAAATTTTGGGAACGATGACCTCAGCAGTTTGGTCCCATAGGAACTTACCACCACCTGTCGGAAGTATCTTAGGGACTGATTTAAATATTTTTATTTCCAAAAATCCCAAACAAGTTTTACTGGCGCTCTACCTGCGTAACTTTGCAGTGCCTATGTGCCATCCCATCCTGCCGTTCAGGACAGAGGCAGTTCGATCCGCAATAAGCCACTTTTCAAGTGTCTGTGCCGAATACAATACGCACGCGAGCTACCATTTTTATAACCATCACGAAATATAGGGGCAAGTCACGAATGTGGTCTCTGGGGGCCCTTGAAGAGCAGTGCACAGCTGTTTCGCACTAGAATCCTAGTTTTCCGACACAGGAGAAGCTTTCCTGTATTCCAGAGTGCAGCCATGGTGGACGGCTATTCCTAAACTGGCACTCAACCTCATGTATCGCTCATGAAATAGTGTACCATACTGTGAATTATCTACCAGGTCAAAATTATGAAATTAAAAAGGACTTAGGCTTTACAATGAATCGAACTCGAGTGTTCCAACGTAAAAAATTATCCTCTTCACTACGTCGAATAAATGTACAGTGAACTTAATTTGATCCAAATGTTATCAGATTGCATTTCTTAGACGTGAACTGAAAGTACGAGTGGGAATTACATTACAAATACTTTCGTACTGTTGGCATGCAAGGAGTAATCCTGTGGCGGTAGAGCGCGTCAATTTCAGTTCGCCTTATGTAAACTCGCTCTGTTGGGCAGTGATAGCGTTCAGATTTCAGTAATTTCACTTCACTTGTTTAAGTAAGAAAAAATAGAAATGAAGATGTTTACTTTAAATATCCTTGTTGAACATCGTATGTACGAAACATTGATCCATCGGTCCTTACATTATTATATACGCTAATTTTTGTATTAATTATGCATCTGACACAATAGCAATTTGAAAAAATTTGCTATTGTGTTTTAATTTCTCCAGAAAGTAGAACATTCTCCCTTTTAATTATGCTTTCAGTGTGCATTGGATGATTCTTCGAAATTTAAATGGATGCATGGCAATATCTATTGTCAGTTGTATCTTAACTGATTTAAGACACAAAGGTATTAATGCCATTAGCTGCTAATATGCACTGATTTAAATCAATGGGGAAAGTTGGAAATTTGTGCTGGCCTGGGATTCGGACTTCGGTCTCCCACTCACTTGGTAATGCTCTGACCACTTGTAACTTTCTTTTATGATGAATAAATGTCTTTACAATTACCTTGATTGAATGCCTGAACTATGGAATGGACACAAAACTCGAATTCTCGTGTATGATATTGAAACAGAGAGTGGTGTACTTACACTGTGTATAGCAAAAGTTAATACGAATCGATTTGGCAATCCAACTCCCACTACCGATAAAGAAATACAGTCACAGCAAAATACATTCAGCACCTTACGCGCTGATTCCTATAGCCCTATTCAATATTGATAACTTTGGTCCCTGTGCACATAACAAATAAATTATATTGTCTTACGTCTAAAGCTGCAACGGTGGAACAGGATACATTCTGCTCTCTCACAACAAATTTAAATATGCTAGCTACAGGCTCAACGATGTGCAGTGCTGGCTGTAATACTTTAAAATGCACATGATATTGTTTTGGCTGATAAATGAAAACATTTATGAATATCCAACTTCTTTGAGAAACATATGACATGGACAGGGAGGCTGTACTGATTATGGTGAATTACTAACACTGATTTTCCTTTTTTCTTGGTAAAATTATATTGCTAGCAATGTTTGCCTTTTCAAAAACATCTGACAACTGAAGTTAGGTTATTCGCAATTGATTCACAAACAATGATATATAACAGGAAGTATTATCTAATTTCAGTAATCCAACATAAATATAAATCACCAAATTTCTGTTAATAAATCTTAGAAACATTACAAACTGAAATACCTGACTAGCCTTTTTATCAAAACGGTTCACGTACATTCTGGAATTACTCAACAATTATACAAATTACCAGCCAGCTCATTTGTAATAACGTGCAGGTAAAAACAGAAATAACTATTTACTTAACATATTTATTTCATGAAGACATCTGCTTCCAAGTTTAATAATGTTGACATACCTAAATTAATCTAACGCTAGATGACTTCACATGGTAGACCAACTGCCTACTCCATCGTTTTTCCCTCACAGATAGCTACCTACAACTGCGCACCCAGCACTCTCTTATTCCAAGAGTACAGTCTCAAACCAGAAGCAGGATCTTTGGCTCTATGGTCGCGCACAGTCAGTGATCCGCATTATCGAGCCTATCAGAGACATTCGTTGTTTATAGTGTACTAGTTTCATTTTAATCTTATTCTGGTGCCACATACAAATGTGACCCAGTTGACTCCTTTCACAACCGTCCAGAGGGGGTTTAACAATTTTTGCACACATGTGGAAGAACCTTGTACAACAAAGGTATGGTAAATTTGTCTAACTATATAAAATAATTAAACCTGAAAGAGTTGATAATGTTCAGGTGCACTAGTACAGATCATGATCTGGTTATAATGTTAGTAAACTGTCTCATAAACAAGGTTTCTGACAAATAAATCATGTGCTGCAGAATCAGTATACAATCCTAATCGTCAAGATAATGGTGTAGGACTGGGCAAGGGAAATGAAGAGTCGTGGCTGAAGCCTATGAGCATGTTGAAGTGACAGCATCAAAATGTCCATTTCTTTTCGTTTTCTACACGCTCGACAGCTTAGTAGTGACTGATGTGGATGGCACTCAGTGTACCAAGACTTCTGAAATCCGTATTATTTGCTTCATTTATGTTTCGAGATACAAGAGGTACCTGGCAGCAGATTGCCAAAAACCATAGATGGCTATTACCATAATATCAGCATCATCAATGCTCTTTATGGTAGACATTCTTCTGAAATCCAAACAACATATATAGTCACTTATGTTGAAGTACGAATACCAGTAGTAAATTACTCCAATACCATGAACAGAGATAGGAGACTGGATAATGCAACGTACAAAAAAGTAGCAAAGGTAAGATAGTGCAACATGACCATTCCTACCTGTATCAAGTAATCTATCTGATCAGAAAAAGTTCAGTATCCTAATGAAATTACAGACTGGATGAAGCAACAGTGCTTTGCATGAGAGTGAGTAGGCAAAATTAAAAGATATTTCTGAATAAAATAACATCAGTAAGTGTGATATCAGGCTGCCAATTCGACATAGAATAACCTAACATGACAGAGAATATCACAGGTCCATAACATTGTACTGTGTCTCTCAGTGGCCTTGCATATACAATATTGAGATATAATTACTTAAGAGAACCTAACAGTAAAATCAAGAATTGAATAGCTCCTGGTGGCCTTTTTCTTGGAATACATGTAAATCTTAATAACTAAAACAATTGTAGAGAACATATCAATGAGAGGCTCCAAGTGGGCTTTCTAGATACATACAAGCTGATCTTAGCACCTATAAAAATGTGACTATAGTATATTCAAGCAAAAAGACTGGAGAAATAAGTAGAATATAGCCTACTGACTAGTTAAATGTAACACATCACAGTAAATCACGAGATAAATATGCAAACAGGCGAATGAATTACAGAAATAGTGGAACTGGAAATGTGATTATTAACCTGGAAGAAAGGAAGTCGTGCATGCTAACTTAAGAAGGCAGTATCACATGCAGTCTCATAAGGAATGACGAAAAAAATGTTTCTTAGGTGTAAAGCTTTTGGACAGTGTCCCACAAACGCTTCCAGTTATTTAGCACAACGTAAGACAGATTATCCTTGAAAGGAAACAACATACACAAAGTACACATTAGCATCATACAATATCATTACAGAAAAAAACATGAATATATCAATATAATCGTCAATATTGGAGTGTAGCTCAGGGTAGGAACACTCATTAGACATGCATATTTCACAATAGTCTAAAAATTTGGTGGAGCACATGGAATGACAACTCTGTAAATAGTCTAGCAATACTCTTATATCTCAAAAAGAAATGCAGAGAAAAATATCCTTAATCCTACATCTTTACAGGCAATCTACTTAATTTACCTAGTACACCAATAGAAATATGGCTATAAAAGCCTCCCAGGCAACAGGGTCAGAAGTGTCAATGGTGTTTAATATTTCATATAAGCTGCTTACATCATGCTGTGTACGTATTGAATTTCCGGCACTTTCATGTGCTATTTATGAGCGTAAGGTCTCATTTCGATATAGTGAGACTTTGGTACATTGGTTCTACAAAATACACAAAATGAATGAGTATATGCAATGGACATGAGTTACAGGGTACACTGATTTCTGAAATCTACATATGTGAAACCAAGTAAATTAGTGATGTCATCAACTTCAATAGATATACAGCAAATCAGAGCACAAGACTCGGCGGAAATGAAATATGGCAACATTATATAGTACAAAGAGTGACTAACGTACCAAAAAATGTTATAATAATTCATCAGACAATAGCATAAATATGGGTAGTAATACTTTCTTGCTTAGAGAGTGCAATATTGGCAAAATCGAGTAGCATAGCATAAAAAATGGCACATTTCATGGTATCAGTAAAGACAAAACAGCATCAGGAATAAATGGACGTAAGATATATAGAGGCTACATACAAAAAGGACACAAATTCTTATGAAATAAAAAAGAAAATCAGCGTTACAGTTTGCAGCAGTCACACTAACCGATGGCTGTGATCTACTGGACACATGTCAAAATAAATGGTGTGTCTTTCATGTACATGCATAAAAAAACAGAAAAATGTACAAGGCCTAAACTTATGGTAAGAGAGCTGGCCTACAAGATTCTCCCTGCCTGGCATGTCAGTACCTAATAAATGCTGAATAATCAAGGAATCGTGAAAACAAGGTGGCAATAGAATTTATATAACTAAAGAAAATGCAATGGGTAAAAAATTCCGTGTTGTATCATATTATTACGAACACTCATATGTAAATCAGAATAAGCATGTATGAAAGCTGGCAATGTAAATATACATATCAGTTAAAAAATGGCAATTAGTATAGTTCCTGAAAAATGCGAAAAAAATTATAAAAAAAGAAATAAATAGTTGTGGTATGTGATCATCAAATTTCTATCTAGCTACGTGTTAGTGTTAGCAGAACTTAATACAAACCGATTGGGGAATGCAACTCCCAATACCAATAAAGAAATACGGTCACTCCAAAATACATTTAGCACCTTATACACTGAATCCTATGGACTTGTGCAATACTGTGTAAGTAGGCTGTTTAGGTTTTCTTATTGGTAACGCCACGTAGCGCTCTGTATGAAAATCACTGGCTGTGCTGTGTGCAGTCTGTGGCTGGTTTGCATTATTGTTGGAATATCTGCCATTGTAGTGTTGGGCTGCTGGATGTTAACAGCGCGTAACGTTGCGCAGTTGGAGGTGAGCCGCCAGCGGTGGTGGAGGTGGGGAGAGAAATGGCGGAGTTTTGAAATTTGTAAGACTAAATGTCATGAACAGCTATGTATATTATGATTTTTCAACACTATTAAGGTAAATACATTGTTTGTTCTGTATTAAAATCTTTCATTTGCTAACTATGCCTATCAGTAGTTAGTGCATTCAGTAGTTTGAATCTTTTATTTAGCTGACAGTAGTGGCGCTCGCTGTATTGCAGTAGTTCGAGTAACGAAGATTTCTGGTGAGGTAAGTGATTTGTGAAAGGTATAGGTTAATGTTAGTCAGAGCCATTATTTTGTAGAGATTTTTGAAAGTCAGATTGCGTTGCGCTAAAAAAAAATTGTGTGTCAGTTTAAGCACAGTCTTGTATAATTTTTCATAAGTGGACGTTTCAACTGATAACTTTGGTTCCTGTGCACAAAACAAATAAATTAAATTTTCTAACGTCTAAAGCAGCAGCGGGCGAACATGATATCCTGCTCTCTCACAAAAAATATATACTAGCTACAGGCTCAACGATATGTAGTGCTGGCTGTAATACTTTGAAATGCACATGAAATTGTTTTGGCTGATAAATGAAAACGTTTATGAAAATCCAAATTCTTTGAAATTCATATATCCTGGACAGGGAGCGAGTACTGATTGTGGTGAATTACTAACATTGATTTTCTTTTTCTTTTTTTTTTTTTTTTTGTCAAATTTTATTGCAACTCAAGTTTGTCATTTCAAAAACATCTGACAATTGAGGTTACATTACTCACAACTGATTCACAAACCATAAGATTTAAACACCAAATATTATCTAACCTCACTTTCCAGCATAAATGCAAATCATCAAATGAAATATAGCGCTGTCAACAAATCTTAGAAATAATAAAAAGTGAAATACCTAACTAGCCTTTCCATCAAAACAGTTTATGTACACTCTGGGGTAACTCAACAATTACAAATTGTCAGCCAAAACCTGTATACTAACATGCTGGCAAAAACAGAAATCACAGTTATGTAACATCTTTACCTGGCTTGTATGAAGACTTATACTTTCAAGTTCAACAATGTTGACATACCTAAGTTTGTCTAACGCTAGATAACTTCACACAGCAAACCACAAAAACTGACTACTCTATCGTTTTTACTCATAGATTGTTACCCACAACTGTGCACCCAGCACTCTCTTACTGCAACACTACAGTCTCAGACCTGAAGTAGTATCGTTGGCTCTTCAGTCGCACACAGTCAGCGAGCAGCATTATCGAGCATATCAGAGACATTCATTGTTTATCACATACAAGTTTCATTTTAATTTATTAATATTCGTATCTTATTCTGGTACCACATACACCTGTGCCAAAGTAGACTCCTTTCACACTACGCCATCCAGACACTATGGTTATTGCAACTGTAAAGATTAACCTAGCACACCTCCCATCAGATGCAAACTGTCAACTTATCTACACACTTGTGATGTAGTGCCTCCTGTATGATTGTCAGCATTGATTAACCTACTATATAGGATCACTCCTAAAAAGAGCTAATTCTGCTTTTTTTACGTTACACAGAAGGTAGATTACATACGTGAGAAACAACAGTGGACTTAAGGTTAAATCTTATGAGCCCCAGTGAGAAGAATCTCCCATTCATACTTAACTCGAACTGGTAAATACCACTTCCTACATTCCTTCGCTCAGGTGTGATATAATAAACTGGTTGGCTATTCCATCACTTCCAGAAAAACTTACTTTATCTTGGAGAATACAGTGGCCAGAAATGTCAAATGCATTAGATAGTTCACAGAATATACCAACCGGCGCTGTTCTGTTATTTATCCCTTCTAAAATATGCTAAGCGAACGTCTAAATGGCATTCCCAATTGAGCAACTCTTATGACATCCAAACTGAGATTTACTGAGAATATTACTATCTCCCAGGTGATAAAATATTCATGAATGCGTCACCTTCTCAAAAATTTAAAGAAGTGCTATATGTAGTGAAACAAACTGGTAGTTATTCATATTAATTTATCATGGAATAGATTTAGTTTTATGTTAAGATTCTTTCTCTCTTCCTTTCCTGTAAATGCCTAAAGTAGGACTTGTCAGTTATTAACAGCAGATCAGCTGTTGACGATACAACTTATGTGGCCAGTGAGACAAATGCTAAGCATCTTTTAGACGAGTGGCATGGCATCCATCCAGTTGTAAGTTGAACAGTGACTGAGTGCCATAGTATCCTTACAGGTGAAAGCTAAACAGAATGATCTCAGATGATAGCTGATTTTCAGATTAAGTAAAAAAAGTATTCTTTACTAGGCCAAGGTTTCTAGAACTCTGATCAGGGTTTTACGATCAAACGAGTCGTATGCCCTTTTGAAATCCTTGAAAGTCACAACAAAATTTTAGTTCCTGACCTTCAGGTACGAAAGGATGGATTTGAGGTTCATTATCTGTTCGACGCATGATCGTCCCTTCCTGAAAACTCCTTGATACTCTAACAGCTGTGGGTCTAGCGGTTCTTCTATCCTACTTTGCAGAGATTTCGACAGAAACTTATAGGTTGTTGATATGAGAGAGACACTATGATCCATCCTTTCGTACCTGAAGGTCAGGAACTAAAATTTTGTTGTGACTTTCAAGGATTTCAAAAGGGCATACGACTCGTTTGATCGTAAAACCCTGATCAGAGTTCTAGAAACCTTGGCCTAGTAAAGAATACTTTTTTTACTTAATCTGAAAATCAGCTATCATCTGAGATCATTCTGTTTAGCTTTCACCTGTAAGGATACTATGGCACTGGATCTGTTCTGTCGTCCTTATTATGAAGAGGATGAATTAGAGCAGAATTCCAGCCATGTGGGAGTCTTTCAGTTTCTCAAATCCAGCTGATAATTTCTGTTATTTTATCTACTTCCATATTGTCGGTAAATGGAAATGTGGAGTTTGGAGGTACACAATTCACAAGAGCTGTACAGTAATACGCTAATATCAGGCAGTTGTCTTTATCATTGTGAGCTAGCTGTGGAGCTCTGAAGTGTAGGCTTGAAGCATTGTACTTGGTGAGGCTGGCCTCAAAAGTTCTGTAGAAGTTTCGTCTATTTGTCTTCTGGAAGTCTTGTTCAAATTCTGCCAGCTGCATTTTCTCAAATGTAGGCTTCAGTATCCGTATGATCTTTGCAGCGTGTTTTCTAGAATCCAGGAATTTTGTTTTGTTACCTCCATTTTTCTCGGAAATCCATCTCTGCCACACTTGCTGTCTTTGCCTCGATATATTAATATTCTCATATTATATTAAATGTTTCTGTTACAATGCTTCTGAAAAAGGATTGTGGATCAATAATATTAGCGAAAGTATAGGCGTCATTATGAGGAGACTCCATTTTGGCATCGATTACAAGGATAACCACGGCAGTGGGACTCCTGATTCTTAAAGCAGCTTAATGTCTAAGTTTTTATTCGTCGTTTGTTTGGGGTCCTGCTCACTCGTCTCGTACACTCGGAAAGCTATACAACAATTCAAGCAAGTCCCATTAATAGTTTTTATTAGAATGAAGAAGATTTACTATACTTAATTTTGGATTTACAAATGTGTCGCAGCTGATGGGTGACATGCAAAGTCGGTGTAGTACACAGTTTCCGCCTGTTTTGAACATCTAACGAAGAGTAATTCTTAATTCATATTGATCTTTCGCACATGACTCTCAGTATCTGAGTTCATTTGTCCCATTTTGTAAACTGACACTATAACCAAGACGGCGTAGTATTGATGCGTATCGCCTAATCATGGGTTGACAATGTGCATCTTAGTGCAAGTACACAGTTTCCATCTGTTTAGAACATCTAACGAAGAGTAATTCTTAATTCATATTGATCTTTCGCACATGACTCTCAGTATCTGAGTTCATTTGTCCCATTTTGTAAACTGACACTATAACCAAGACGGTGTAGTATTGATGCGTATCACCTAATCATGGGTTGACAATGTGCATCTTAGTGCAAGTACACAGTTTCCATCTGTTTAGAACATCTAACGAAGAGTAATTCTTAATTCATATTGATCTTTCGCACATGACTCTCAGTATCTGAGTTCATTTATCCCATTTTGTAAACTGACACTATAACCAAGACGGTGTAGTATTGATGCGTATCACCTAATCATGGGTTGACAATGTGCATCTTAGTGCAAGTACACAGTTTCCATCTGTTTAGAACATCTAACGAAGAGTAATTCTTAATTCATATTGATCTTTCGCACATGACTCTCAGTATCTGAGTTCATTTGTCCCATTTATTGTCGTGTGTTACTTATTCTGTGAATATTTCAGGACTACAATAATCACAACTTATCCATGGCTATCTCAGTATTCAGAGGACTGAAAAATGTCATCACATGATGCGCGATTTACGCTGAAAATAAGGAGTTTACGTTTTGTCATGTGATGTCATTAATGTGCTCTGTAATCCCCTTATCTTTGTAAATTTCAGCAACCCCCTTAAAAGTACCCAAATAATGTGAACTTCATTATGCTAACTACTAGTTCCAATAAAGAATGAATTTGTCTATATCAATTCGCTGGGCTGTTAGCTAAGATACTGACGACATATAGCTCCGTCAGTCCTAGAAGGAGTATTATTTGACATCACATTGTTCTTCGTCATGCAACGGCCTTGCCGCAGTGGATACACCGGTTCCCATCAGATCGCCGAAGTTAAGGCCTGTTTGGCATGGCCGGCACTTGGATGGGTGACTGGCCCGCCATGCGCTGTTGCCATTTTTTGGGGTGCACTCAGCCTCGTGATGCCAACTGAGGAGCTACTCGGCCGAATATCTGCGGCTCCATTCAATAAAAAAAATCTGTATCCTCATCTGAGGATGACACGGCGGTCGGATGGTCCAGATGGTCCGCTTGTGGCCTGAAGACGGAGTGCTTTATATTGTTCTTCGTGTACCCAATATACTCGTAGATTCCAACATTCCTCACTGAGTGTTGTGCTGTTATTCACGTCGCACTTTCTGGAAACACAAATACCGGTGTTCCTCTTCTTGTGCATATGTTATGTAGATCAAGGGGAAAATTAATGAGTTACGGAGAAACATTGAATTATAATAATTTGTAAACATTGTGTTACCGTCAGTCATTTTTGCATGCTTGTAGCTGAATAAGCGTCAGCGAATGAATTGTTGGTATAGTGTGAGCATGTGTCTGTTCGCCGGAGGGGAAAATTAGACCCCGCAGGGTTATCTTTCATAACTATCCGATAATTTCTACATCGAACTGTGTTTAACGCACTGTAAATGGAGGTGTTTGTACGGATGCCCTTGCAAACACAGATGTTATTCTACGAAACACACGTAACTACGATAGCTAAACTTTATATGCTAATCGTCTCCTGCAAATCTTTATAAACAAGGTGTTTAAAACACAAACTACTACAAACGTAAACTGGAATCAGTTACGTAGCTTTCTGACACATCACACCGATTTTAATTTTTAAGAAATGAATAACTATGACGTACAAAGTCGTAGAGTATATGGAATGATCAGATATTAAAAACGTTGTCTGTAGGGATATGTTCACACTTGCGACCGCTGATGATTTGCACATATAAAAAGTACTGCTTTTCTCACTGATAAAAATATTATCGGAAATGGTAGGTAACTTCCTTTTGCTGCGCTACCATCTTAGCATTAATTCTTGTATTGTGAAAAATTTGTTATGATCTTCAAGCAGCTGCCGTTAGAAACATGAACACAATTCCACGCTGACTACTGGGAAGGTGAGTGTAAGTCGATGTATCGGTGTCCACGGCTTTCAATAAGCTACTCGTACACTCTGTGTAGTTCTGAAAGATTAGACCTTACGGAAATTCAACAATCTAAGACGAGTGTATGTCTAACGACGCACCTTTGGATCGTGATGTGTTATAGGGAATGGTAGTTTCGGCCTAATATCCCCGATCGGGATGTCGGTAAATAACCCATATAACAAAAATACGCAACTTGAAGATGTACTGCTACTGACTGTTGGGACGAGACAGATTTTGTCGGGCAAGCTGTGAGATTCCTGCCGCCCCATTTTTATAGAGTATAAGTCCGATTCATGCTCTGTCTGAGCATAATGGTTCTCCCTCTACGTGATCGTGGAACACCACTGGAGATTGCTGATATTATGCAGAGGAATCTTGGTGGAGTGATTGGACCATTAGTGACTATTCACATCCAATCTACAAAGACATGTTGGAAGTCTAGTCCTTCAGAACGTCACACTAGAAATGGGAATGTAAAGAGAAGCAGATCACGTTTGTAAATATGACGTTTTTGAGAAGGTGTTAATGGATCGAATGTCAACCACCATTGTGTTCCCTTTGAGAACATATTCCTCGTGTAGTGAAACTAGAATAACGAATGGAAGAAATTCACAAACCAAATTAGAGAAAAGAACTGAAAATTAATCACAGTCCGGCTAAACCAACTCGTTACCAAATTATTGAGAAAACATATTACTAGTTAATAATGAAGTAGTTGAAATATTCAAAGAATTTTTTAATCAGTATAGCCGAAGACAACGATTGGTTGGACTCCTAAAGTAGTAAACAACAAATAAAAACAGTGAGGAGTGTTTTTGTTTAACTAAATAAAGTTTTAACACTAAGGCTTTCGATCTGTCTGATAGGGAACGTATACATTCAGTACGTATTAAGATTTTTAATTCATGTAATGATGTACACCAAAACAATTCAGATGCTGAGAGTCTCACAGCGATCACGTGTAGGATGCTTCCTGGGCAAAGCTGAGAGAGACAGGGAAACGCCATTATGAACATTTAGAAAATGAAATGGTTTTGCCGGCCGCGGTGGCCGAGCGGTTCTAGGCGCCCAGTCCGGAACCGCACGACTGCTACGGTCACAGGTTCGAATCCTGCCTCGGGCATGGATGTGTGTGGTGTCCTTAGGTCAGTTAGGTTTAAGTAGTTCTAAGTTCTAGGGGACTGATGACCACAGATGTTTAGTCCCATAGTGCTCAGAGCCATTTTTGAAATGGTTTTGAGCGGGACGCGCAGAGATGCAAATGCATGTCATATTTACGAAGGAAGTTCTTTGCTTGATCACAAGAGATTATAAAATACCTGGTGACGTGCTGGATCAACATGGGTACGTATTACTTAAGAAACCATAGCTCTTGGAAACGTCTAAAAGCCGCTTTTACCTAGTCGTAAAGGTCAAATGGTCAGTAATGAAATCAATTTCAAGTGCAAAATTGGTTTGACAAGTGGATTTCTCGGAAACGCACAGTGGCCGTTTAAAATGAGTAGGTGCAACGTCTTGTTTAAGCACAAAACATTATTTGTGACAGTTCTCAATTGGGAGTCTCTCCGATTAAATCATAATTTTTGGGGCTTCATCTATCACACTGTCTGACAAAAAGTTTGAAGCGCTCATAAGGGGACGAGGAAACGTAATGAAAGTTCACAGGTTCAGCGGTTTGTGATGATACCTTAGTTATTCAAAATCCAGCCTAGTTTACAAAGAACTTGGTAGTATTATCCAACTTATAAGTATGACGTTCCATGTCCTCTGTCCTTCATGCAGACGCCGATTCAATTGGGAAGGCTTCATAAAGCCGTTGTATCCTCTCCTGAGGCAAGCTGGTGCACAAACTTTTTAACTCACCCTTGATATGCCGGATAGAGTCAGTAGGACAGAGTTGATTTCCGAGCGTCATCTCACACATGTTCTATCTTATACGGATCTAGGGACCTTGATATAGGGGGGGGGGGTTACTCCAATCATCGCAAAGACAGATCGTAGATACACATGTGATGCGTGGTCGAGCATTGTCCTGTTGAAATGAGACACTACGAGATAGTCGAATGATAGGTAAGAAATGAATACATAGGATGCCCGCGACTTACCGCTATGTCATGAAAGTTTCCTCACTCAACATTAACCACGACCTGACGTCATACCCGACGGCTTCCCACACCATGAAGCTCCAAAACACTGGAAGCATGGAATCTCTCTACCATACTCGAAGCTGAGAGTCATCCTGGCAAGTGCAGAAAGGTGATTTTCGACTGAACAAAATGTGACACTAATAATTATCAGTCCATGTTTCCTATCCATGGCACCACTTCCAACGTAGCCGTTTGAGTTGTTGTGTTAACGGCATCTTTCGCATTGGATGGTAATTCTCTTGTCTAGCAGTAGCTAGTCACCGACCAATCGCGCAGCGTGTTGCACGAAGTTTCGTACTTGTCTGGAATGTCAGGCGCAGATGTGAGATACTTTGCGATATGCTTGGTAAATGACACGACGACCCGACCTAGTGGTGATCACACGTGGTCAATCGGAAACTTAACGACGTGTCTGCCTGCCCTCAAGTTCCTGTGGAGTGCAACATCAGGTCACTATCACATCCGAATTCCCGCAATCTTGATATTCAACTATTCGACGAGCTGGCCATACAAACAACCCACGGTATTTCTCGTAAGCCACTAGTTGGCTTCTCCGCCACAGTTCGCGAACGCTCGGCTCATGGGAAATCAATGTGGAATAAAAGATACCCACTTAAGATATTAAAGATACTAAAGCAGAGTTACTAAACACAGTCTTCCGAAATGCCTTCACAAAAGAAGACGAAGTAAATATTCCAGAAATCGAATCGAAAAAAGCTGCCAACATGAGTACTGTAGAAGTAAATATCCTCAGAGTAGTGAAGCACTTAATAAATCACTTAATAAAAGCAAGTCTTCCGGTCCAGACTGTATAATGGTTCAAATGGCTCTAAGCACTATGGGACTTAACATCTTAGGTCATCAGTCCCCTAGAACTTAGAACTACTTAAACCTAACTAACCTCAGGACATCACACACATCCATGCCCGAGGCAGGATTCGAACCTGCGACCGTAGCAGTCCCGCGGTTCCGGACTGCAGCGCCTAGAACCGCACGGCCACCGCGGACGGCCAGACTGTATACTAATTAGGTTCCTTTCGGAGTATGCTGATGCATTAGCTCCATACTTAACGATCATATACAACCGTTCACTCGACGAAAATCCCGTACCCTAAGACTGGAAAGTTGTACAAGTCACACCAATATTCAAGAAAGGTAGTAAGAGTAATACACTAAATTACAGGCCCATGTTGTTAACGTCGATATGCAGCAGGATTTTGTAACATATATTGTGTGCAAACATTATAAATTACCTCGAAGAAAACTGTCTGTTGACACACAGTCAACGTGGGTTTAGAAAACATCGTTCCTCTGAAACACAACTAGCTCTTTATTCACATGAAACTGTTGACAAGGGATTTCAGATCGATTCCGTATTTCTGGATTTACGGAAGGCTTTTAACACTTTACCACGCAAGCTGCTTGTAGAGAAACTGCGTGCTTATGGAATATCGTCTGAGTTATGTGACTGGATTTGTGATTTCCTGTCAGTGAGTTCACTGTTCGTAGTAAATGACGGAAAGTCACGGAGTAAAACAGCTGGCGTTCCGCAAGGTAGTGTTGTAGGCCCTTTGCTGTTCCTCATCTACATAAACGATTTGGGAGAGAATCTGAGCATCCGTCTTAGGTTGTTTGCAGATGGCGCTGTCGTTTATCGACTAATAAAGTCATCAGAAAGCCAAAACAAATTGCAAAACGTTTTAGAAGAGATATGTGAATGCTGCGAAAATTGGCACTTGACCCTAAATATCGAAAAGTGTGAGATCATCCACATGAGTGCTAAAAGGAATTCCTTAAATTTCGGTTACACGATAAATCAGTCTAATCTAAAAGCCGTAAATTCAACTAAATACCTAGGTATTACAATTACGAAAAACTTAAACTGGAAGGAACACATAGAAAATGTTGTGGGGAACGCTAAACAAAGACTGCGTTTTTTTGACAGGACACTTAGAAAATGAGACAGATCTACTAAGGAGACTGCCTACACTACGATTATCCGTCCTCTTTTACAATACTGCTGCGCTGTGTGGATTCCTTACCAGATAGGTCTGTCGGGCTACATCGAAAAAGTTCAAAGAAGGGCAGCACGTATTGCATTATCGCGAAGTATGGGGGAGAGTGTCACAGAAATGATACAGGATTTGGGCTGGACATCATTAAAGGAAAGGCGTTTGTCGTTGCGACGGAATCTTCTCACGAAATTTCAAACTCCAACTTTCGCCTACGTATGCGAAAAGTTTTGCTATTTGGGGAGCAAAATAACTGATGGTGGCCGAAGTGGAGAGGATATAAAATGTAGACTGGCAATGGCAAGGAAAGCGTTTCTGAAGAAGAGAAATTTGTTAACATCGAGTATTGATTTAAGTGTCAGGAAGTCGTTTCTGAAAGTATTTGTATGGAGTGTAGCCATGTATGGAAGTGAAACATGGACGATAAATAGTTTAGACAAGAAGAGAATAGAAGCTTTCGAAATGTAGTGCTATAGAAGAATGCTGAAAATTAGATGGGTAGATCACATAACTAATGAGGAGGTATTGAATAGAATTGGGGAGAAGAGGAGTTTGTGGCACAACTTGACTAGAAGAAGGGATCGGTTGGTAGCACATGTTCTGAGGCATCAAGGGATCACCAATTTTGTACTGGAGGGCAGCGTGGAGGGTAAAAATCGTAGAGGGAGACCAAGAGATGAATACACTAAGCAGATTCAGAATGATGTAGGCTGCAGTAGGTACTGGGAGATGAAGAAACTTGCACAGGATAGAGTAGCATGGAGAGCTGCATCAAACCAGTCTCAGGACTGAAGACCACAACAACAACAACAGCAATGCGAAAATATTTTGTTGACACCGACATACACAGGGAGAAATGATCACCACGATAAAGTAAGGGAAATCACAGCTCGTACGGAAAGATACAGGTGCCCGTTCTTTTCGCGCGCTGCACAAGGTTGGAATAATAGAGAATTGTGAAGGTGGTTCGACGAACCCTCTGCCAGGCGCTTAAATTTGATTTACAGAGTATCCATGTAGATGTAGATATAGATGTAACTGTATCGTGTGATAGCTGCATATTTCATGCATTTAAACGCACAGATAAGAATTATTAAACTCGTCTTAAATAACTACTTGCTTATGCCAGAGATGTCTGCTGGCACTCGGAAAGCCTGTAGAGTTACATGACGTGACGCGCTTGCCACGGCCTGTCTTCCTGATGGGCCTCTGCTGTGCAATGTGGCGTCATGCTGATGTGGTGGGAAGGGGTATGGGACTGGCATTCCGCTCTCCAGGCGACTTTCCTGACCTGAGGCTGCTACTTGTCATTGAAGAGGGTGAGTGCATCCGTTTTCAGTTCCCTCACCAAAGCAAAATATCCCTGCTCCTCCATTTGAAAGTCAAGCACACTGACCAATCAGCTATAGAGGAGCTTTATGGTCAAGATTCTTAAATGTAAGATATAGTGGGCAGCACGGTGGTAAGTGAACATTTTATTTGTATTTGTCAAGTTTGTCTCGCTGAGTATAGCGGCATGCCAGCTCCTAATAAACATAGTAAAACGCCATCGAAACATCATAATTCCATAAATATGTTTATTTCTGTGTTACCTTGTGATTAGCACATCAACCTATAGGGAAAACTATAGCATGTTTCAGTGTTCATCAGACAGCGGGTGTGTGCGTTTCACCCTCTGAATATGGTTGCCTTCGCTTTGAAAAGTTGTCCACAGTGTATCCACAATACAGAGCTACGAAACAGGACAACACTGGAAACTTCCTGGCAGGTTAAAACTGTGTGCAGAACCAATACTCTAACCTGGCACTTTCGCCTTTCACAGGCGTTATATACCAACTTAGCTACGCAAGCGCTGGTCACGACTGCGCCTCACATATTTACTTGTAAACTTTGGTTGGTAGAAGGTGATGTACAGGCAGAAGTAAAGCCATAAACACGAGGCATAAGTCGTACACGGATAGCTCAGTTGATAGAGCAACTGGCCGCGAAAGGCAAAGGTAGGGTACGAGGCTCGGGTTTCGGTCTTGCCCACAGGTTTAATCTGCCATGAAATTTGCTGTCAGCGTACACTGCACTGCAGTGCTGAAATCCATTTTGAAGGCAATACTTGGTCATTCAGAACGTTGAAATAAACATCCTGGTTCCTTTTTCACGGTTCAGTTATGAGTACGCCCAAGTCATAGAATGAAAAAAACAAAAAAAAAAAAAAGTGGCAGAATCTTCTCTCCACACATCGTGAGTCGCAACATTGAAGGCCTCAGAGGGCCGCCAGTGTAATGGACTCCTGACTTTATAAGAAAAGATGCAAATTCACGACTCGCCGGACCACACTACACTTCTGCGGCCAGCTATGGGCCAGTGCTCCAGGTCGACGCATCTTACAGCACTCATGACATACACCTGTATGATACACACTCACCACTCCACAGCACTGACTTGAGATAGTGTCTGAGTCATGATTGGCGCCTGGTACGTGTTGTATAATATATAAAGCCTAACGAAGCCCCTATGGGAGTGACAGGTGTACTGCACGATGGGCCTGGTACGAAGTGGTCACCGAAGATCTGTGCAGAAAAACTCCATGCTGATCTTAACAAAGGTGATTTATTGTCCTATTTATGTCGACAAATATATTCAATAGTATGGCCTCAATACAAAGCATAATACTGTATGCTGCAGCCTAGAATAATACTCCACTCTAAATTATACTATTATTTTCAATATCGACATTAATGCTGCTATGAGTAAACGCATTTTGAACACACCGATATCAGACTAAACATTTATAATGTAAGTGGGAACATTGTGTCACATGCTACAGACAGCAATAATTACATTTTAACTAATGACTACACGCGGCCAATTGCTCTCTCCAGACTTAATCGAACAGATGATAGTGGGGAGCTCGACAATTTCGACAATCGGCAGCTCATTCTCACGGTGCAAATAGCAGGTCGACTTATAATACCATTGGCATCTTGATCTCCATTGTCATTTTAAATCGGCATGTTGAGGGCAATCCATCAATTCCTCTCATTTATCTTTCTGTCTCACTTGTCTGATCATTTGCTTTGCGACTTACTTGCGCCGGTAGTAAAGCCTCTCTGGAGGAAGGCCGTTATTCAATTCCTTCGCTTTTCATGATGAACATATAGAGATAAGGCTCCACACTCCTTACAAGTTTCCTTAACAGTTCAACTCGACAATGGATAACAAAAGGAGAAATAAAGGATGGAATAGTATTTCAATAATACTCCTCTGTTATGCAATGACATGTTTTTATTTGATATTTTTGAAGCAAAAAGATAAGAATCGTTTGATGCTCCACACTACACATCCGCCAGAAGCCGAATAATTGTTATAATAACATTTTAATTTCAACGTATGCGAAATGTTAATATAAAGGCAAAAGTTTCACATTCACCGTTTATTTAAAAAGAAAATGAACGAACGATTTTGTTTTTGAATTTCGTTGTAATTGACTTCAAATTTTCTCCTGTGAGGCGATTGTCATGTTTGCTGAGGAACGGTTCATCTTCTTAAATTTCTCCAGTATATGAACTTCTGTACTCGAGTTGATGACACAAGGTTGAGAGCTAGCAGGGCACTCTCACTTTTGATGTGGTGTCAGGCTGCTCATTGTTCTTAGGGAAGAAGATCTTTATTACGTCGTTGCTATATCTCACACAATCTGACTTCATTCATATGATGAAATGGTTGGCAGCAGTTAACACTCTTGCTTGTGTGCTCTAGTGCAGTAGCGGTAAGCTTTACCTTTATTCATAGGAAGAGGTTGCCAAGTTAACTGACTGCAGTAAAAGCGTACAGCAGCTGAGGGACGAGGAAAGCGTTTTTTTCTGCAGAACCTGTGTGAAAAAGTTTGCGGGCTGCCCAATCCCTCAGTCTCACTGTGCAGACACAGTGGGCGGCGCCGGTCGGTCGGCTGCCACGTCCAGGTAGGCTGACTAGTGCAGAGGAGTCGCTGCAGCCATGAGCAGAGCACTGATGACTGGCAATAAAGCAGAGGATGGGTCCTCGTTAGGTAGGAAACTGATGAGACGGCTGTGAGTTTCTGCAAATTTCCGTGGGACAGGTCAGTGGCGCCCAGGCGTACAGACTCTGCTACAAAACATATTTTTGAAGTCACAACGCTTTTAGCGATTCTATGGCCGTACTTCGGAAAGTTCGAAATGGACACAACTTGAGGGACAACGATCTTTTTATGTAGGGCTGTGATTCCATCCAGGTCATGATTTTTGGCAAATACATGGCGTAAACGCGTGGGAAAGACGCCGCGAAGGTGAATCATTTTTTTCTTTTCTCCCCATTAATTTTTAAACATATGGTTAGTCAGATCTGTGTATGCAGAGCAAGGGGCGGTCCCCCAGCTTCGAATGCCATGCTCCAGCTCGTGATTGACCTGTGCTAAAGTGGGAGTAGTCTAAGATGTAAATGTGGTATGCTACTGAGATGGTCAGGAAAGCTGAGAGAAGGAGAATGACACACTCTTGTAATAGCGCTTCGCTAATAAGGAACAGCAGGTCTTTGCCTAAATGGTCAGCCTTGTGTTCTTTGCTAGTGAGCCACTTAGAGCTTGTGTCACTATTTCAACCATCAGATGTACTGCTTCTTGCATCATGCACACAACGAGTGATGTATGGGAGCACTTATTTGTTTTGAGTCGCCAGTCTAAACATTTGACATATTCCGTCAAGCATAGTTGTGACACGGAGTCAAATTGGTTTGGCAGACCAGCAAATGGATACACCTGCTCACTGGAATCCACCGAGGTGTCAGAGGCTCATAGGGATGTACCCGCATTCCGAATTAGCAGAACACGAGACCGCGTATTTGCATGACTCCGGACATGCGCTTTTAATAACAGATTGTCGCTGTCCATGACTGGCCGGCCGAAGTGGCCGCGCGGTTCTGGCGCTGCAGTCTGGAACCGCGAGACCGCTACGGTCGCAGGTTCGAATCCTGCCTCGGGCATGGATGTGTGTGATGTCCTTAGGTTAGTTAGGTTTAACTAGTTCTAAGTTCTAGGGGACTAATGACCTCAGCAGTTGAGTCCCATAGTGCTCAGAGCCATTTGAACCATTTGTCCATGACTGCAGTCGCCGAGCGCATCATGGTGTGCTTCCCTCACCAGCAGAAGGCTAAAGTATTGGCTGCTATGGCGTAAGGCTCCAATATTTGCTTCTCTGCACACTGTTCTTTGGAACCATTTTTTTCTTTGTGGAATAGAAGGGTATAGATGCTTGATAGAAGCGTAGTTTTTGGGTCATAGCACGGATTCACATGTATGAAGTCAGGTAGAGCCATTGGTTCTGGTTAGTGTCGTCTATTAATCCCCAGCTGATCACCTTGTTCGCCATAGACACCATATTATTGAACGAGTTTGTCAAACAAAAAATTGGTTGTGTGGCGTTTCTTTAGCCATCTTGTGTCATGTGATGTTAAGAATGAATAAATCAATTCTCATTTAGACCACAACTCCTCCCAGTGCTCTGATTAACATTACCTTTTCCATTTTATTAAAGTCTTGATTGTAATTGATAGAGCTGAACTTTCCAAGGTAATGTTGCAAATCCTGATATAAGAAAGTACACATACAACGAGATGGGGAAACTTGAGATAGACATTTTCTTAACATGGTAAATATATAGTGAACCTGTCAATGTTCTACAGATGCTAAACGCATGTGGGAATGGGATATACCATCTAAACTCATTTGTCCTTCTCCCTGTCCACATCCTCCTCTCCCTCTCTTTGCCTATTTCCTCCTCCTCTTTCACCCCCTTTCTGTGCTTCACCTGTTCCTCCATCTGTCTGTCTATCACCTCTTTCCCCTTCTCTCTGACAATTTCCTCTCCCCCTCCTTCTTTCTGCCAATGTCCTTCCATTTCTCTGACCTTCATCTTCTTTGTATTACTATTGCAAAACAAGCCTTGATTGGGAACTGAATTCGCTTAAAATGAACAGGTAAATCGCTTGGGGTATTTATTATAAGCGATATAAATGTCTCCAGCTGCGGGATCTTTGAGGATAGCAGCTTCAGTGATAGTATTTCCCGTAGTTTTAATATGTGAAGGGATAGGACTGCTAGGTTTAGGACAATCCAAATTCCATAGTTGTACACTAATAATAAGTTGGTAAGACACGCATACACCTATCTTGTTTTCTGTTGAAACTGACAGCAAAGAACAAATCAAAACAGTACATCCCTGTGTATACAATTTTTGATTAAAATTGAATGCAATGAGAAAGAATACGTAATTGTCGAATGGTTAACATACCCCTGATATACTAGTTCACACTGACTGCAAAAATATGTAGGCTTTGTCTGTCTGAATGTTTGTTACAATATCGAGAAAAAATAATCTATATATAGGAAACAAAACTATTAATGTCATTTTGGTCCACAATGCACAATTTTTAAACTACGGAAACTTGGCGCGACGCACTGCAATTGGCTGCGGGATTGCCCAGCTGTTAGATGCTCTGGACAATGCATGATCCCGAATGCTTTGCCTGCCAGAGATCGCGAGGTATCCAAGGTAGCCCTCACGCTCGATGGTAGTGCGCCAGCCTTCCACCCTGGAGGCGATTCCGCCAGGGTCCCTACACATCCATTGCAGTATCATGATATGACGTACCGGGAGAAAACCCGTCAACAGCTGTTAGTTTGCCTACAGAAAGTCTTTTAAAAATTGTGTCGGGCGAGAAAAAGGGCTTTCTTGTAGGTAGAAAATCGTTTACTTAAAGCAGGTGCTCGAACTGGTGACCCTCTGACGTGACACAAGCCTGGTAACGTCGAAAAATTCTTTGCCGAACTCTTTCAATGATTCCTAACATTGCCCTGATGTGATTGGCGGAATGTCGAATGTGATCTATTAATTCCTAGGTGGTTCGCATTCAGGTGGGTGAACTAGAACCTTGTCGAATCCTCACAGGAAAAAGTCCAGAGGCATGAAGTTTGGTGATAACAGGGGCGATGCCATACGAGCACCACTGACACTTACCCGGCCATCGAAGTGTTCATTTAAATAACCGCGCACAGCACGACTGTCATATGCTGGTGCCCATCATACTGCAACCACATGCGTAGCCGCGTTTCTAGAGGAACTTCTTCCAGCAGGTGGGGTGGAGTTTCTTGCAAAAAGTGAAGGTAATTTGCCCTGGTGAGTCAAAGAGATAAACGGACCAGCCCAGTCAGATGGTCACCCACAATGCCTGCCCAAATGTTGAGCAAAATTCGTTTCTACTGTTCGTGGACGTACGTGACTTGAAGATTTCCCCTTGCCCAATAATAAATGTTTCGATTGTGGTAAATGCCGTCCCGAGGGAATGTGCACTTGTCAGTGAACAACAAAAGAGCGGGAAAGTTGGAATCTCTTGCAACACGTCGCAGAAACCACTGGCAAAACCCTAGCCTGTGTTCATTGGCACAGGATTTAGGTGTTGGACAGGGTGGAAACTAAATGGATGCTATCCATCGTCCATAAAAAACCCCCAGACTAACCAAAGAGTAACTCCAATGTCATGCCCAACCGCTAGAGTACTTGTCACAGATGCTTCCTCGAAGCATTCGAGAACAGTCTCTTCAAATGCAGCATCCTGTCGCATTCGAGGTCTTCCAGCATCACTATGATATCTCGCTAACGAGCTTGTTTCGCAAAGTCACCGATGAATTGCCGTCAACGTGTGTGGGTGTGGATGGCGTCTTGCTGGGTACCGGTCCTCATACAACCGTCGAGCTTCATGCGCGTCACGGTCGGCTAGTCCATAAACAAAAACTGTATCTCATTATTCTTCAAGCGAATACTGTGTCACCATGCTTACAGTATGACTAAATCTCAGGTGACGTGTGTGTGCTCCGAAGTGAAGCTTACGTGTGAATGCCTCAGACGTGAGGTGGAGGCGAACAACAAGACCTATTAAAGACGCGTACGTTTCACGTTGGGGCAGCGAAGGGGCGTTTGAATGTGTGAACCGACCGACAACCATGGCGCTGCCTGTCAACCGACGAACGGCAACAATGGAATCTCACGGGCAATCGGACCGCGTTGCACAAAGTTTCCGTAGTTTAAAAGTTGTGCATTGTCGACTTTTACAACATTAGTAATTTTGGTTCCTACTGGCATCAACTATCCAGGGTTAAAATTTCGTGACATAATTTTTCTTCACCCTGCTGCTGTTGTTGTGCTCTTCAATCCAGAGACTGGATTGATGTAGCTCTCCATGCTACTTTATCCCCAGCATGCTTCTTCACCTCCGAGTAACTACTGTAAGCTACATCCTTCTAAACCTGTATAGTGTGTTCATGCGTTGGTCTACGTCTACGATTTTTACGCTCTGCGCTTCCATCCAATACTAAATTGATGACCCCTTGATGCCTCAGATCGTGTCCTACCATATGATCCCTTCTTCAAGTCAATTTGTGCCACAAATTCCTCTTCTCCCCAATTTATTCAGTACCTCCTTATTGGTTACGTGATTTACCCATCTAATTTTCAGCATTCTTCCATAGCACCAAATTTAGGAAACTTCCATTCTCTTCTTGTGTAAACTATTTATCGTCCATGTTTCACTTCCATACATGGCTGCGATTCATACTAATACTTTCAGAAAAGACTGCCTGGCACTTAAATATATAGTCGATGTTAAAATATTTCTCTTCTTGAGCAATGCCTTCCTTGCCATTGCCAGCCTACATTTTATATCCTCTCCACTTCCACCATCATGTTATTGACAAAATATATCACGGAAAATGTTCCCACAGAAGAAACATGTAGTTTTCAAAAATGCTACAGTACTTTAAATAAAGGCTTAGCAGAAGGCAAGAAAACAGAAAAGTGTTAAAAAACGGCAACATTTATCTTTATTTCTTGCTAATATGAAGTGAACAATTTGCCAAAGTGAACTGTTTCACTCAGCACTGGATAGCGGAGTGATCTATAAAAAGCCTGAGATCATTTACAACAAGTGGTCTTCCAGAACCATAATCAAAAGACTGGCCTTAATATTTCAAATAACGCCCTGCTTATAAAAGAAAGGTTACAGTCAAATGTAAAAGCGGAATAGTGAAGCAAATGTATAAAGTTGCTCACATCCATCCTGTAAGTATATTAAGGAAAACTTTTTAGGGGACATAACATTCTATTTTTGAGTTTGGCTGGACTTTTGCTGTACAGATAAGTCAAGGAAACGTTTCTGAAGGCGAAGCAAGAATGGGTACAGGTATCGTAGGTCGGTGATTCAATGAACAAATGTTGTACGTTTTTTTCCCGTTTCCAGTCGCTTAATGTACTTCTCGTTGTTATTTGTTAATGCGAAAAGTGCCAATCTCCGCTGTATTTCAGAGATCACAAGGCAGTCAGAGGAATGCACGTACATACCCCAGAGTAAGACCTTCTAAGTTCAGCTTGATGAAAGATTTACCTCGCTGAATCTGTTATTTCCAATGTGTCAATGTAAAATTAAGTGGTATGATGAACTGTCTAATAAGACTTTGATGCAGCTCTCTGTGTTACTCTACCCTGCGCACGTCTCTTGACCTCGACATACCTGCTTGTCTTTACTGTAGTCGAATCCTGGTATTACCAGCACAAACACGCAAAGCTTCCTGGAAGCACGTGAGGCCTCCCTGCTGTGGCGCACAGATACCCTGCGGACACGCTCTCCCTCCTATGGCGGTTAGCAACGCCTGCGGATCCGCTCACAAGGGAATTACCGCGCGCCCCCAGGTCACGTGATACAGGCTTTGTCTAACACTGGGCAGCCAACGCAGTCCCTAGGTGCTGCCTACGCAGCAAGCCGATTGTGTAGCGTCGGTCCACACGGCTCTGCGCTGCACCAGTTTCTCGATGTACAAGACGTAACAATGTCTCAGCAACACCTTTAATATCATCCTTTATTTGAAAGAAACCACTACCTTACAGATTCTCGTTGGTAATGTATTCACTTCCCTCAAGTAAATTAAAATGAACAATGGGATATACGTTCCCTACACATCTCTACCATTCTGCTACGTTTGTTTATGTTACTTTTGCAGCTTTATTTTCTTCTGTATTATCTTGGATTCCATAATTAATAGTGTGTTTAAATTTAATGTATAATTGTTTGAGGCCAAATTACAGGTTGCTGGCGCTTTGGAAAGATGCGGAATGCAACAGTTCGGAATGTTTCGTGATTGGGATGCCATCAGACCTTGTACCTTCGTCGACGTGACCATAAAGGGCTGGCTGAACAAACGCCGTTTTTACCGGATCGTTAACATCCAGTGTACAAGACAAAGTAAATATGAGGACGAAGAAGCATGCCGGCCAGGGTGTCCGAGCGGTTCTAGGCGCTACAGTCTGGATCCGCGCGACCGCTACGGTCGCAGGTTCGAATCCTGCCTCGGGCATGGATGTGTGTGATGTCCTTAGGTTACTTAGGTGTAACTAGTTCTAAGTTCTGGGGGACTGATGACCTTAGCAGTTAAGTCCCGTAGTGCTCAGAGCCACGAAGAAGCATTCCACTTTTCACAATTTGGTGAACTATGTGTTCCTCGATTTGCAGAGAGCCTTTGCTGCAAAGGTGAAATTCCGTAACGTATAAAAAGTGTGTATGAGATGTGACATTGTTGATTGATCTGGATTCTAACAGTACCCAGCGATTGGATATTCCACCAAGAACCATTATCCCATTACGAAGTATACACACTATATACATAGGGTGGATATGCACTCTACTGTCATTTTAATGTGACCTCAGCCTTTGATCGACATCAGTAACTTCTCACAGACGGCAAGTGGCAGCACTAGAAGTGGAGAGTATGCGAAGTTTGTCATGGGGACGCTTCAAACACTGCAGTCATTGTCTTAATGCGTAACTGGAGCGATTAATCTGATGTCCAAAACGGCTTCATATAGGCTCTCTGGCCAACGATGGGAGCACTTCCGAAATGGTTAACTTTGTAAACTGTTCATGTGCCACCATGCTTAAAGTATACCAACATGGTAAAATGGCATTTCCAAAAGCGGTGGCAAAGGATTCGTGGTGCATCATAGATGATAACAACGACTCCAAAGGTGTACACGAGCGTATTGCGGTGCAACTGTTGAGAAGCTGACCACCCAGATAAACCAAAAGGCTACTAGGAGTGATTGTTGCTGTGTACAGGCCTCCGCAACAGGCTCTCGATTCACGTACCCAATCTGACTGCCATTCATCAGCGACGAAAGTTGGAATATTCACGTCTATACTGTAACCGTAAGTCCACTGAGTGACGGCAGGCGACCTTTTCAAATGAACCACGTTTTACGTTCCATCAGAGAGAAAGCCGTTGAGGTGTACGGCGTGAAATGCCTGATAGGAAAGTTTTGTGGACTGGCAAGACAGCCAAGCCACTAGGAGGAAGCCGAAAGGCACGCCTTTAAACTCACGCAGGCTGGCGTGAGGTCTGGAACAGGTAAAGTAATTGAGACTAGCAAGTAAAGTACGTAGCTTCTTGAATACTTAACTTTAATCCATAATTGGTGAACATCGGTCTGACGGTACATGCATCACAAGATAAATAGCAAATGATAATGGCGCCTTGCTAGGTCGTAGCAAATGACGTAGCTGAAGGCTATGCTAACTATCGTCTCGGCAAATGAGAGCGTAATTTGTCAGTGAATCACCGCTAGCAAAGGCGGCTGTACAACTGTGACGAGTGCTACGAAGTCTTTCTAGACCTGCCGTGTGGCGGCGCTCGGTCTGCAATCACTGATAGTGGCGACACGCGGGTCCGACGTATACTACCGGACCGCGGCCGATTTAAAGGCTACCACCTAGCAAGTGTTGTGTCTGGCGGTGACACCACAGAAAGAACCTGCAACAATCGTGGGGAGCGACAAAGCCATAGGTCATTCCCTAAGTAGTCTAAACATTCTGGAGGGCACAACCCATCAACAGAAGTATGCATCTATCCTTGGGGACCATGTCGTCCTTTATATGCAGTTTATTTTTCCTCGGCACCATGGCATCTACCAGCAATACAGTCCAACCTCTCACACGGTTCGCAGTGTATGTGCACTTTTCAAAAACAAAGGGGATGGGATTATTCATCTCCCGTGGCCACCAAACACTCCAGATTTACGCCGATAGAGAATCTGTTGGACCTCGCACATGATCATCACCCGAGAAACCCAACACAGCATTGCAGTCGGTATTGCTCCATATCACTGCCGGTACCTTCCACGGCCTCGTTGACTCTCTCACCGCACGTCTCACAGGGGTCCACACTGCGAATGGTTGTTTCTCATGCTTCTGGCATGTGATCACATTAAGATAACTGCATAGCGTACTTAAACTTTTACTCCCTGAGAGACCCCCATGAAAACCGAGACATCTTAGTACACTGATATTTTGTGGAAACTTTTGTAAGGACATGCGAGAGAAATAACAAGTTCACGTTTGATAGAAACACATTTTTATTTCCACACGAGAGGGCAACATGTGATAATGGTGTTCAAAAATGGTTCAAATGGCTCTGAGCACTGTGGGACTTAACATCTGAGGTCATCAGTCCCATAGAACTTAGAACTACTTAAACGTAAGGACACCACAAACATCCATGCCCTAGGCAAGATTCGAACCTGCGACCGTAGCGGTCGCGCGGTTCCAGACTAAAGCGCCTACAACCGCTCGGCCACTCCGGCCGGCATAATGGTGTACAATGTTTACATTATAGGGTACGAACATTGCTGAATGTGACGACCATCTGGCTCGACGACAGCCCTCAACTGCACTAGAGATTGATTGCTGCTGCGAGAAATATTTCAGTTGGGATGTTGACTGCCTCCCACGCTATGCTCTTCTTCATCCTCAAACATGTGATAGCGTCCCATTCATAAACCCTGTACTTCTGGTAAAGCCACAGTCAGAAATCACACGGGTTCAAATCTGTTGATCTTCTAGACTTTTTGGAAGGATAGGGTAGTGATCTGAATTTCTCCCAACGTGTTACAGAGTAACTGAGTGACCTCAAGATCGTTGTGTGGTGTAGCTCCTTGGTGCATCGAAGCAGTGGAAGACCAAAACATCTGCCTCCTGTAAAGAAGGCTTCAAATGTTGACTAAGCAGATGACAGCAAAATGTGCCATTCAAGTAGAGTCTTCTTTATCCAAGTGCTCGAGTTCTTCATAGGTCGCCATACCAGTACTAGTGTGTTGCGTCAAGTCATGACACTAGCACTATTAACAACATAGATACAGCAGCACGCAGATTGGACATTATTCCTATAAATTTCGTTTACTGTACTGTAGTACACTGGCTGAAGTAGCAAAAGTTTCATTGTAACTGCATTGTATTTCAGATGAACTCATGGCAAATGGCTCTCGCGATTAGTGTGGGTGACTGAAGAACGTCGATGCCTAGATATACGTACAAAAAGAACCGGTTGTGTGTTGATAAGTCATGCTAGCCATTGCTACATGAAATGACAGATGCGACGACGGTAAGAATGTGATGGGATGCAATGCTTCCTTCTTGTCAGTAGGGTATCGCATGTCCTTTTTCCAGTATGTTTATGTCCACCATCATCTTCTATGAAGAACGAAACATTAAATACCTGCTTAATGATCTGGGCCCCGTTGTGCGTCCACAGCCCTTGAAGGAAATCTTGAAAGACTGGACGCTGCTTGGTGCTAAAAATTATCAGTTTCTGTCCTTGTAAGTACAACTGAATTTAACGAATTTTAATTTGTATTGCCGCGAAAAGTTGAAAATACACTCTTCCAGTTGCTGCGATTCGAAATTCTTTAGGTGTGTGTGTGTGTGTGTGTGTGTGTGTGTGTGTGTGTGTGTGCAAAGGTTGTCTGGATTGAGATAATGCATTTGTTATGATTAGTTAACTGGATGGTTTCCATGTCTTGTTTTAAGCTAGTAGGATTTTGGTGATGACGTTTTAAGTGCTCTGCGAATGTTAGATGGTATGACACATATTACCGACATCACAGATGTTTTTTTTTTTTTATCAAGTTGTAAAATTCCTGCATGTCATTTCGTTGTAAACTCCGTCACAACGTTCACATTCAAGCCCGTATATCTTTGATCCAAGCATTTTGTTCCTCTTGATTACTGTTTCGCTTGTTTGGATGCAGAATTTTCACAGTTTTTTTAAATTTATTTTATTACAATTAGGCTTTCGGAACGTGCTCATACAGCCATCTCAGCTGTGGAAAGCCGATGCGACAGTGTATTACGGCAAATTAGAAATTTTATTTGGGGCAAGCCATCACGTGGTATGAATATATATGTGATCAGATCCATCATGATGCCCCACGTAGGCTATTTTTGTGTCAGTTATGACGATACGAAGGTAAGACCAACACAACGATCAGTCCTCGAGTTCTGGTAGTCGAAACCGTACACCTCTGGTTAGCAATCTGCTGTACTGTTTGTAAGGTTTTATTTTCTGTAATGACCTCTAATTCTGTAGTAAGTTTCCCCTCTATGCTTGAATTTGTATGTGTAATCTACCGTGTAGCATGCACATATATTCTTTGTGATGTTCTCATCGTTTATGTGTACTGGATGTATTCGTGGGTTAGTAGCCGCTGAATTTTCTTGACCGTTGGATTTGTTATATTTGTTTAGTATTTTGCTTCTAAATTTTGATTGAGTCTGGGTGCTACATTGGTCTAATACACATTGTTATCCATTATTTGAGTGATTTTACGCATTTCTTTTTCATCCTTTCTCTTGATGGGTTGAATCCTGTTTATTCTACATGACATGTCCTTTAGTGCACTTTACTTCAGATTGTGGGAACCTTAGGTGTGTAATGCTTATTTAAATTTCTGGCTGTTGGCAGTTGGGCGGACCTAAAGTGACAATTATGTTCATAATATTACATGCAAATGAGGACGGCTGGACAAAAAATGTTAGTGACGCTGTTTCCTTGCTCAGTCAGTTTGACTGTAGCGACGTCAAGAAATTACTATTAGGTAAGTATCTACAGTTATCATTTGATGCTTTGGTGTCGGTATCAATAGTTAGTATTCGTTAACAATTCCGTAGTACTTGAAGTGAATTTTATTAAAAACCACTACAATTGTATTTAAGGTACATTTATCATGCAACTCCTTTCTTCCTCACGAATACCATAAGGTAATATGAACATTTATCAGAACGAAACCGGTTGTAGCGTTAAAAACGTACTTTAAATACAATAGTGTTGGTTTAGTAACATTTACATGATCAGCTGAGGTGCCCAAATGATGGAGATGTATTTAGATACTGGAAATGCTGTTGGAATGGCGGGGAGCTAGGGGAGGAGAGGGGGAGGAAGCACGATGCAGGTCTGGACGAAGTCCTTTAACTATTAGTGTAATAAAATTTAAAATACAAGTTGTGCCTATGTAGTACAGAGCAGAGACAAGTACAGTGGTGAAAACTACATCGTCTTATATGTAGCTAGAGTCTTAGATTTCTTATATATATACTAGCTCTATCTATTAGGTACCTTTTGTCCTCAAGAAGTGTGTTATTGTTGAATTGTATGTGAACTAAACATATGTTTAGCAACGCGGTAGTAGCGCAATGCTCTGACATACTAAAGTAATAGTGTCAGGAGAATCCTCCATGCCGGCCGTAGTGGCCGAGCGGTTCTGGGCGCTACAGTCTGGAACCGCGCAACCACTACGGTATCAGGTTCGAATCCTGCCTCGGGCATGAATGTGTGTGTTGTCTTTAGGTTAGTTAGGCTTAAGTAGTTCTAGGGGACTGATGACCTCAGCAGTTAAGTCCCATAGTCCTCCGAGCCATTTGAACCACTAGAATCCTTCTTTAGACGTGCAGTAGGTGGAGGAAAATTCCTTATTTACCACTGGTCATAAAGCAGCAAATCTCTAAGACAGAGGCCGGCATTTCAAAATTCTCGCCGACTTAGAGAAGCAACTTTCGTCCTCAATTAATTGTAGGTATATTCAAACCTCTTTCTTTGCCTATTGTTTTTGGTCTCTACATCTCTCTCTAGTACTACAGAGATTATTAACTGATGTGGCAGCAGGTGACCCATCATCCTGTGGCTTCTTCTTCTCAGTGTTACGCGAACGTTCCTTTCTTCACCGACTCTGCGAGTAGCTTCCTCACTCTTTATCTTATCACTCCACCAAATTTTTAACGTTATTCAGTAGCACTACATTTTAAACTCTTCGGTACCGGCTATCCATTATTCATTACCACAAAATGCCGAGCTTGAAACGTGCCCTCTCAAAAATGTCTTCTTGAAATTAAGGCCTATGTTTAAAACCAGTAGACTTTCCTTGGTTAGGAGTGACCGTCTTGTCTGTACTAGACTTCTTCTTTTTGTCATCCTTGCTTCCACTTCTATTAGTAATTTTTTTTTCCAAGTTGGCAGGATTCCTTAACTTCATCTACTTTAAAGTTAAGTTTCTCGCTGTTCCCATTTTTGCTACTTCTCATTACTTTCGTCATTTTCCAGTTTACTCTCAATCAATGCTGTGTACTGCTTACTCTGAATCCATGTTGTGTACTTATTAGATTCGTCATTCCGTCCAACATACTTCTTCTTCATATACACTATGGATTGAAAAGCCATCAGCGAATCTTATCGTTGTTATCCTTTCAACCTAAATTTTGTCCGCGGCTCGTGGTCTTGCGGTAGCATTCTCGCTTCCCACGCACGGGGTCCCGGGTTCGATTCCCGGCGGGGTCAGGGATTTTCTCTGCCTCGAAATGACTGCGTGTTGTGTTTCTTTCATCATCATTTCATCCTCATTCACACGCAAGTCGACGTAGTGGCGTTAAAGAACTTGTAAAGCGGCGGCCGAACCGCCCTGCGAGGGGTCTCCCGGCCACCAATGCCATACGCTCATTATTATTGCCCTAAATTTTAATACCCCATCGAACCTTTATTTTATTTCCGTCATTAATTATTCGACGTATAGACTAAATACTGCGGGGGGAGGGGGGGGGGGGCGACGAAAGGCGTGTGCCTGTCCTGATTCGAGCACTTCGATCTTGATTGTTTAATCGTATTGTTCCCTTTTGGTTCTTCTACGTATTGCACGCATTTGGCCTGTCCTTACCGTCAGATTAAACCCACTTTTCTCAGAATATTTAACGTCTTGAACCATGTTACATTGTCGATCTCCTTTACTAGGTCCATGAATCGTATCAGTATTTCTACGTTTATTCTTCAGCTTTGCTTCCATTATCAAGTGCAATGTAACAACCGCCCCTATCCCAAAAGCCAAACTGATTGTCATCTAAAAGGTGCTTAAATTTCTTTCCCATTACTCTGCATATTTTCCCTTAACTCTTTCTTCTATTTCTTGGCACACAACCACGTTCCAAACCCACATCACTGTTAGATTCTCATCTCCCTTTATAAACTGAATTACTTTGTCAGTATCTTCATAAACTTTTTCTATCTTTTCATATGCTGCTTGCTACGTATGTTTGCATAACTGAACTATCGTTGTCGGCGTTGGTTTGCTGTTGAATCTGATAACCACCTCATCACTAACTGTTTAGAGTAGTTCACTCCCTGCCATATATATATTGGCCACGACATCTTGGTAGATGATTGTTGCAGTGTCTGTGTGTTTATGGGTTGCATTTTTTCATATTACTTGTCAAGCCAATGGCAGCACGGCATCTCTTGCCGCAATTGTCACAAGTGTATCTGGCTGCTGAGGCAGGAGCAGTGGTAGCAGTGCGAAGCTTTTTCTGCCTTAATCTGTGTAACAAGCCTTCATCATGCTTCGACATTCCAGATGATATATCATCACGCCACTCTGGTCTCATGCTATCCCGTGCCTCCCATCTGTTTGTGTCGATTCCAAAGCTCTCCATATCTCGTTTACAGGAGTCCTTGAACCTAAATATAGGACGTCCTACAGGTCTTTTGGCTATAGAGATCTCTCCAAGCATCACTTCACGTGGTAATCAGTCAGGATCCATACGTTGGACATGTCCCAGCCAGCGGAGTCGTCTCTGCTTCAAGATAGCTGAAATACTGTTGCAGTTAGTATTAGATAGCACTGCTTCGTTGGTCACTCGGTCCTTCCACGTTACTCCGAGGATGAATCTCAGGCACCGCATGTGAAAAGCATTAAGGCAACGTTCTTGTTTGGCATAGGTAGTCCATGTTTCCGATACATACAAAAGGATGCTGAGGACGCAAGTTTTATATACAAGAATTTTGGTGGTCAAAGAGACTTTGTTGTTTTTCTAAACACGTGTAGAGAGTTTGCCAAAAGTTGTCGCAGCTCTTCCAATGCGAGCATCAATTTCCTTGTCAACAGACATGTTTGATTCTATAGTAGATCCAAGATAGCAGAAGTTCTCTACGACTTGAAGAGTAATGCCATCTAGTGTGATATTCGGCTTTGTGTTAGTACCATGAACCATAATTACGGTCTTACTGCTGTTTACACTCATCGAGAATAGGTGGCATGCGTGACTAAATCTTGATACTAGCTCTTGCAGCTCTTCTGCGGAGTTCGCAATAATTGCAGCATCATCAGCATACAGGAGTTCACGAGCAACTATCTCGTAGCGCTTTGTCTTACTGTTCAGAAGACTGACATTGAAAAGCCTTCCATCTTTCCTTGTATGCAGATGTACTCCAACACTGCAATTCTCGAAAGCCACTTGGAGCAGACCCGAGAGGAAAATTCCAAAAATTGTAGGTGCCAACACACAGCCTTGTCTTACGCCACAGTTCATACTGAATGGTTTAGATGTACTGCCATCGAAGATTACAGAGCCACGCATATTGTCATGAAAAGATCTTATTAAAGACAGCAAAGTTGGGGGACATCCAATTGTTTCCAGTATGCTGTAGAGTCTCTCCCTATTGACGGTATCAAAGGCTATGTTGAGGTCAACAAAAGCCACATACGAGGTGTGGCTAGAAAAAAACCGGACTAGTACTGGTGAAACAATGAAACGAATGCAATAAGGCTGAAAGTCGCGTGGCCTGTCACGTGACTCTCGCTCCGCCTACTGCTCGAGTTTCATCTGCCTCCTGCACTCAGTCTGCCCGTGGCGTCTGTTTTAGTAGTTGACGTTTTGTCTGTGCGTCGGAAAATGTTGAGTGTACAGAAAGAACAGCGTGTTAACATCAAATTTTGTTTCAAACTAGGAAAATCTGCAAGTGAAACGTTTGTAATGTTACAACAAGTGTACGGCGATGATTGTTTATCGCGAACACAAGTGTTTGAGTGGTTTAAACGATTTAAAGATGGCCGCGAAGACACCAGTGATGACACTCGCACTGGTAGACCATTGTCAGCCAAAACTGATGCAAACATTGAAAAAATCGGTAAACTTGTTCGACAAGATCGCCGTTTAACAATCAGAGCAGTGTCTGAGTTAACAGGAGTTGACAAGGAATGTGTCGAACAAGTTTACCGATTTTTTCAATGTTTGCATCAGTTTTTGCTGACAATGGTCTACCAGTGCGAGTGTCATCATTGGTGTCTTCGCGGCCATCTTTAAATCGTTTAAACCACTCAAACACTTGTGTTCGCGATAAACAATCATCGCCGTACACTTGTTGTAACATTACAAACGTTTCACTTGCAGATTTTCCTAGTTTGAAACAAAATTTGATGTTAACACGCTGTTCTTTCTGTACACTCAACATTTTCCGACGCACAGACAAAACGTCAACTCCTTAAAACAGACGCCACGGGCAGACTGAGTGCAGGAGGCAGATGAAACTCGAGCAGTAGGCGGAGCGGAGAGTCACGTGACACGCCACGCGACTTTCAGCCTTATTGCATTCGTTTTATTGTTTCACCAGTACTAGTCCGGTTTTTTTCTAGCCACACCTCGTATAATGGCACTTTGTGTTCGCGGCACTTCTCTTGTAGTTGGTGCAAGGTGAATATCATGTCACTTGTGGATCTGCCAGTTCGAAATCCACACTGTGACTCAGAGTAGATCCTAGCAACCAAGGTTTCCAGTCTCTTCGGGATTATGCTTGCATACGCCTTTCCAGCAATGCTCAAGAGAGATATTCCTCTATAGTTGTTACAATTACCTCTGTCGCCTTTTCCCTTATAGATTGTTACTATATTTGCATCTCGCATGTCTTGAGGTACTGTCCTTCTTCCCAGCACTGCAGTAGGATTTGATACAATATTGGCAAAACGCAGTCAAATTTGATGATTTCTTCTGGTAAGTTATCTCGGCCTCTACTCTTGCCTAGCTTTAGACTTTTAAGTGCGAGTTTTAGTTCGTCAACAGTTGGAGGATCACCAAGCTCAGACATAACTGGGTAAGTTGGTAAAGTACCCAGAGCTTCTGAAGAAATGTTGACCTCATCTGAGTATAGCATAGTGCTGCACCCATCTATCTAGCTGCTGGTTTTATTGTTGATTGGGTCTCCATTTAGATCTTTTATTGCAACGAACTTTCTGCTTGTTGGTCGAATGGCCTTTTTGATGCCTTGATACATGCCACTATAATCTCCTTTGTCTCGGCAGATCTGAATAGTTTTACAAAAGTTGGTCCAATATCTATTTGCGCAATGGCGAGAAACTCGTTGTACATCTGCTTTTCTGGCCTTGTATTCAGCTATTGCTCGTTGGTCTTTAGGATTATTCATAACCTGTATATGAGCATTACGTTTCTTGTCTATATATGGACGCAACTCACATTCAGTAAACCAGCTACCCTGCATCCCAAATGTTGCGATAGCTGTCTGCATAATATTTTCTTTAGCTAGATGCCTCATATTTTCGGCGCTCTGTGCAGTTATAAATTGCTCAGGATTCAGTTTCATCTCAATTTCTTCACTGAACTTTTTGTACAGCGCATCATCTTGAATGGCTTTGGTGTTGATCTTCACTCTTCGACAAACGCTCTCAGCTGAGTGAATCTTCTTTGGTGTGAACCGTGATTTGGTCTTAACTAAAGAGTGATCAGTATCACAGTCAGCACTGTGATATGTGCGGAAATTAAGGACATGACGTAGGTCTCTTCTTCTCGTTATGATGAAGTCGAGCTGATGCCAATGGCCTGAACGTGGGTGTTTCCATGTTACTTTGTGCACGTCTCTGTTCAGGAGACCAGCAGTCGCTGACCGTTCTCATTCATATTTCCAATGCCGTATGGGCCAATGCAGTCGGTCAGGTTGTTCCGTTTATTCCCAACCCTGGCATTAAAGTCTCCCAGTAACATGAGTTTATCTGATCCACGAACATTCTCCAGGCATTTCCACAGGTCCTCATAGAACATGTCTTTGACTTCAGGAGGCGGTTTCATAGTGGGAGCATATGCAGACATTAATGTGACAGGGCCTGATGTTGTCTTTAATCTCAAAGTTGTTAATCGTTCAGGCATAGATTTTGGTTGCTCGCAGCAGCTGAGAAGACTGTTTTGCACTGCAAAGCCAACTCCGTGTTCACGTCTTTCTCCAAGTTCTCTCCCTTTCCAGAAAAAGGTGTAATTACCTTCACGCAGGCTGCCTTCCCCAGAGAGAAGCAGCCACATCAACGCGAAGACGCAGGAGTTCTCTGTCAATTACGGCTGTCTTTCTGACTATAGGGGCAGCATCTGTAGGAGGGTCATATCCGGGTAACATTAGTTCTGACATTCCAGGTGGAAAATCGGGTTATTGAATAGTTGGTTTTGCTCATATGAGCTACTTTATTGTTGTTTCTTCCAGGTGCCTCAGTAACCCACCTTGTATCAACCAATGCGAGATGCTTGCTGCTCCATACACCCATAGAAGCGCAAGGTGGGGGACGGACTGGTACCTTACTGGCTGGGGGCTGCCCAGCTTGAGGCGGGCGGTAACCAGTCAGTTAGCCGCAATGGGCTACCCCACCGACTAGAGTCACCCCTGGCGCCCGCACTCACGTCCCTCAGCGCAAGGCTTAAAACCGGTAACTGCGACTCCCCGTGTTGTTATCCGCACCTTTGCAGGCGCAGGCGGAGTGTCCTCTCCACAGGCACTGCATCGCCTGGGTCGTATTTAAAAGCCACGAATTTGCCCAGCGTTCATAGCTTTCTCTCGACGCAAACAACTGTTTCCACAGGAGTGGCGGTCACTACGTGTGGAGTTGAGTGGGTTGCAGGAGTTGCCGACTTGTTCAGGTTGAACCCTACTGTCGCCTACGCTACTCCGGATCCGTTGCCCCATCCGCCAAGCATATGCACCGTACCAGAGATCTCCTCCTCCGCCGCAGCTGCCGTTGGGGACTTCACCCACAACCTTGGGCTAGGGTCCTGCATCAAACCCGGCAGCACTGGGGTGAGAGAGATAGGAAACTGAAAGACACCCTCAGGCCTCGAAACCTAATACCGCTGGGGTCGAAAAAGAAGAGTTGGCCAACGGAGGCCGACAGGAAAGGAAACAGGAGAAGTCTGACACAAGTAAGTGGAAGCAATGTCAGACTCAGCTTGGGGCCCCATGAATGCCACCCGCGAACTTCTAGATGAAGTTCCCTGGGGAACCCTGCCATACTTTCCTATTATTAACGATTTCTACTCCAGTTATACCTTTATCTGCTGCTGTTGATATTACTCTGTATTCGTCTGACATTATATCTTCTTTCCATTACACTTCACTACATCTAGATTGAGCCTTTGCATTTGCCCTTTCCGATTTTCTTGCTCTCCTACCACTTTGAAACTTCCTACATTCCATGCTTCGACACATAGGATGTTATCGGTTATTCCATCTTTTTCTCACGACCACCCCTCTTTTGCCAGTCCCCTCGCGTAGATCCCAAGGGGGGACAAATCCGGAACACTCTGCGGATAGAGAGATCATCGTGACACTTTTTCTATTACATGGTACATGTAATGTGGATACATACAGTATGTTGTGTCTGTAATTCAGTGGTTCCTGTTGCCTTCTGCATCGTCATGTCGTTGGTCAATGCTGATTCTTGCACCTTTTATGGGAAGTGTCCCACTCAGAGTGTAAGAGATTGCCCATAATCTCTGTCACTTCCTCTGCACCCTTTGGCAAAGCCATTGGCAGATCGAGGATCGCTTATAATACAGGAAGTCTTCGGTCCCTTCTGCTGAAAACTTTTATTGAAAATTTAACCAGTGGCAGGTTTTGGAACAGAGACCCTAGACTTTTTGATCACTAGTGAAAGCTTCTACCCCTAGACGATGAGTATGAGTTCTGATACTAGCTATCAGTGGGAATAAGAGAACGTATGAGCGGCAGTTTCATTATTTATTTACTGATCACCGTTCTCTAAGGATATTGTAGAAGTGGACCCCGACTACAAAACCCTATGCTTTTAACAATTAATGTTATATCTGATGTTGGTGCTATAATGTCAGAGATATTATCAAAACGGTTCACATTCTTATAGCTGTTTCTGAAGTTGAAGCTTTAAACATTGAAACCGATTGTGGAGTAACTTAAGAAAATTACTAGCAACTAAAGCTGATTTTTATCCAATAAAACTCTTCCTCTGTTGTGGATGTTCACTTGATCAAATATTTTGGCTTATGTTACAGGGTCAAATATTCAATCAGACCTGTGTTCTGACAAGTAACAAAATGTCTGACGGTCCTCTTCAAGAGTCGGATGTTAATCTGGTCTCGCTGCAGATAACCCTCCAATGTGATTGTATCTATAATATGGCTATCTGCCTCGTAGAGCCACGCAAGCTGCACCATCTTGTGAAATGAAATGGTATGTGGAGTATTATAGATAGGATTGGTTCCAGACCATATCAAACATTTTTAAATGGTATTGGGGACTTCAATAATGAATTAAAGAAGCATTATCTGAGAAGATGACCATCTTGGCAGCTATCATACAACTATTGTTAACTTGTGTAGGTATGATATCAATTATCATAGCATTTGAACATAAATTGTTCCATACAGATATACAGCTGTACTCACTATTTATAGTTGTTATTTAACTTGAGAGAGGACAAGTTACTCTCTCACCTATTTTTTGTATATGGAAAATTATTAATGATTCTGTTACAACCTTTCGCACCTTGAGCTAGACTTTAGAAAGCTAACAGCCTGAGCAGATGTTGATGGAGCCTTGCAGGGCACTAAAAGCATGTGGTATTTTTATGGTTCTTAGCTTGCAGAAACGGAATGTTTAAAGTTGAAAAAAATTGGCGGCGAGCCTATCCCTCAGTATATCTTGCCGGATAGACCCACAGCTGTACATAGCGGACAGAGCAGCCCCTAATCAAGAAACGTCTCCAGCAGAACAATGCCGTGTTACCTGCCGCGGCGCCACTAGAAGACTTGGCTAGGGGCGATGGATCGAAGGAATGCTTCTACACATTGGAGTCGTAAATTGGGCATTGGGTGCAGAGTCATGTGTAATATAAATTCCCAGGTTTTCATGTTCGCCGATACTGCAAATAGGGCTGTAACACACTTCCATTGGCCGCCTCGGTTGTATAAGAAACTCCGGCGTCTGGGAAACAGTTAGAGATAGAATCTTTATTACATCTCATACCTAGGACTCACACGCTCCAAGGCACAGGCGGTTTAGATAAAGATCTTTAAGATTGTATCTGTTCGCTTGTTGCCACAGGAAGTGACACGAGTTCGGAGAAAACCATCCTCCCCCTCCGTGAAAACTTAAAAAAAAAGCATTAATTGGAAGTATCGTTTTTTTCGGAGATGCAGGTTTCATAACTCTCGCACTGGCCTGACATGAGTTTCTGCTGTCATGTAGAAGGGGACAGTTGGTTTGGGTTGTTTGGGGGAGGAGGTCATTGGTCTCATCGGATTAGGGAAGGACGGTGAAGGAAGACGACTGTGCCACTTGAAAGGAAATATTGCCTGGAGCGATTTAGGGAAGTCACGAGAACCTAAATCAGGATGGCAGGAAGCAGGATTAAACTGTCGTCTCCCTGAATGTGAGTCCAGTGTGTTAGCCAATGCGCCAATTCGCTCTGCGGAGGGTATATTTAGCGCCTCTAAAGCCCTATGATTGGCTCAAGATGGGGTGAAGGCGGTGTCGATCGTGCACTTTGCGGGAAAATGGAGTTTTTTTATTTTTTTTAATTTTTTTTTTATCTGGAGAGGTGCAAAGCACTCGGATGTGGACTTACGTCGGGAAGCATCTTCTGGTCGAAGCACTGGCATGTGTGGCTGGTGCTTGGGACCTGTCCTGGGACTGACTTCCTTGCAAGCCTGTGGTGAAGTTCTTACTGTACTGGCAGTGTGACTTGAAATGCCTCGGACTACTCGTTTGCCAAGGGCACACATATTCGTTTTTCGTTTACCAACCATGACGTTTGATACCCTTGTGCGCTCTGTCGTATAAGTGAGACGAATTGGTGCTTGGTACGACCAGAGAACAGGTGTGTCACACACTGAAATCTACCTTGATTTCAGGGCTGTGGCAGAGAGTGAATTGTGATCCGTCTGCCTGATCGCTTCACCGCGAGATTTTTGCATTTCTTTCGTGGCCGCGGTCGATTCACTGGTGCCGCCTCCATGCCTCGTCACCGCCGAGAAAATCTCGCATGCAGCTATATACATCGCCACACGGAGCAAACAAGGTAATGTGCTGCTGCTCCGGCCTTGTCAGAGCGTACAGATCTCAATCGCCATGTGCTCTCAGCTGTACCTATATTGAGAAACTTCTCTAGATTATCAATCAAAGTGCTCAGCTTCAGATCAGTTCAGACTGCGTTGTCCACATTTTTAGGTCCAGAGTACTTGACTCACTTTTGCCACCCAAGATCCTCGTCCACTGTTCTCTTAACCCAACTGTTTTGTTTACAGTATTCAATCAATAACTATAATTTATGTCTGTTTTTTCTTTAAAAAATAAATGTTGTTATTAAATTTTACTACAGTCTCAATCATTTCATATAGTCTGCACAACGGGTTAACTTTTATTGTGGCGTCCCATGCCAGAATAACTGTCATTGTGGCGTCCCCCGCCATGTTCTCGAATTGATGGCACCTTCTGTGACCGTCAGATCGTGTTGCCTAGCACAGTCATTCAATGTGATGTTCCTTGGGCAGAATTTTCAATTGATGGCAACTTCTGTGTCCGTCATATCATAGATAGTTCTGCCTAGTGAAGTTTCTGTTCCCCATGTTTAGTGTGGTGCACTGGGTAGAATATTTTCGCGTTGCTGGCGCCTAGACATAGTACTAATATTTAATTATTGTATGTTTGTATTTTCATGTTTTGGCTATGACTTCTGCGACCCGTGATTGTTTGTTTCTGACGTCGATCAGCGTTGTGCTGATTTGTTAGGAAAGATTGAGATTTTCGTTTGTGAGAATAGACAAGATTGCTGTTATTTGAATTCGTCGTCAAGAACTAGGAATCAGTAGCTCACTGGAGCGTAATTTACAGTAGAATCTGTGTGCATAGGAATGTGTCGTTTTTAAATTCGTTTGGGTCAGAATTAGAGTGCAGGCTTACAAGAAGCAAGGCACGTTGCTACAGAGTAGCGGAAGTAATTGTGTTTCGTTAACCACGGATCCACTTAAGATTATAAGCGGTGAGCAGGAAGATATTACACAGGATTCTCAGGTAAATTCAGTTGGAGACCGGGTTTCTTCACAGTTAGATGCCGTGTACCAGTGTTTGTCTTTCCGACTTCTGTGACTGACCTTTTCAGGGATGGCCATTTCTCTCCAACTGAAATGCCTACTGAGCTATTCGTCATCGCAGTATCTGTGTCCTCAGACAACTTCATTTCTTATTACTTCTGTATGCATGTTCGTTGCGCATTGATTCTTCCTGACTATTCTCTTAAACATCAGCCTACTCTTCATCATTACTAAATTCTGATCTAGGTCTGCATCTGCTCCTGAGTAAGCCTTACAAACCAATATCAACTTCGGAATCTCTATCTCACCATTGCGGAATGTAACTGAAATTGTCCTGTAACTGCCAGTCATTTCCAAGTATATTTTCTTCCTCTTGTGATTCGTAAACAGAATATTCGCTATTAATAACTGTTTGCAGAACTCAGTTAGTTCTGTTGCTCTCTCGTTCCTACTACGAAACCCATAATCTCCCGTAACCCTTTCTTCTGCTCCCTCCCCTACAACCGCATTCCAATCCCCCACGACAATCAGATGTTCATCTCCGTTTTCGCTTCGAATTACCCGTTCTGTATCCTTATATACTTCCTTAATCTCTTCATCCTCTGCTTGGGACATTGGCGTGTGTACCTGAACTATTGTTGTGCTTGTTGGTTAGCTGGCGATCAGGATGAGAGCAACCCAATCACTGAACTGTTCGCAGTAACCCACTCTCGGCCTTACCATCCTATTGAAAACGAATTCTACTGCCATTGTACCATTTCCTGCTTCTACTGATGTTCCCTAAACTCGTCTGACCAGGAATGCTTGTCATCTTCCCATTTCACCTCAGTGACCCTACTGTAAATATACAGAGCCTCTGCATTCTCCATTCCATGGCTTATAGCTTCCCTACCGCGTTCAAACTTCCGACACCCCACGAGCTGCTATCAAAAAATGGTTCAAATGGCTCTGAGTGCTATGGGACTTAACTTCTGAGGTCATCAGTTCAAATGGTTCAAATGGCTCTGAGCACTATGGGACTTAACATCTGTGGTCATCAGTCCCCTATAACTTAGAACTAATTAAACCTAACTAACCTAAGGACATCACACACATCCATGCCCGAGGCAGGATTCGAACCTGCGACCGTAGCAGTCGTGCGGTTCCGGACTGAGCGCCTAGAACCGCGAGACCACCGCGGCCGGCAGGTCATCAGTCCCCAAGAACTTAGAACTACTTAAACCTAACTTAAGGACATCACACACATCCATGGCCGAGGCAGGATTCGAACCTGCGACTTTAGCGGTCGCGCGGTTCCAGACTGAAGCGCCTAGAACCTCTCGGCCACACCAGCCGGCGAACTCTATCCATGGCCATATTAAGAACCCGTCAGATGGCTATGGCAAAACTAGTTCCCGTCAGATCACCGAAGTTTACTGTCGCGTTTGACTAGCACGTGGATGAGTGAGAGTTCTTGTCTGATGAGCGCAGTTGGGGAGATGGGTGCACTCTGCCATTGCGAGGCCTGATCAGGAGCTATCTGAATCAGAGGTTGAGAGAGACTCCGTTCAGGAAAGCTGAAAACGGGCGCGAGAGCAGTGTGATGACCATACGTCTATCCATATTCACACGTAGTGACGCCTGTCTGATGAGGGTGACACGACGGTCGGTCGGTATCGTTGGGCCTTCCAGGACTTGTTCTGACTGAGTCTAGTCTTATATTAAGAATCTATTGCAGTACATAAACATGCGGTAATTTTTTAAAAATATAAAAGTACTGAAAAATACACGCAGTAACTCTGTGGCATCTATAGACAAGTTTATCTTCGACAGACGACATTTCCTTACTTAAATCCAGCTCTGACATCGATTATTTTGGCAGGTCAAGTGTAAATTTGTACCATCCTCCCTGTCAGAATATCCAAAGAGGTTCATGTCGTATGCAATATTCACTAGCGGCAAGACACAATCAATACCCTCACTGTGCGATAGCAGCAGTAATATTGGCGAAGACAGTGCCGCTAAAGCAGACTTTTAAAACACAGCTTTCTGAAGTTCCATCATCCAAGAAGACGAAATAACAATTTCTTAATTCGAAACAAGAACAGTTGCCAACATGAGTAACTGATAAGTAGATAACCTAGGTGTAGCGAAGCAGCTTAAGTCATTTAATAACGGTAAATTGTATAGTTTCATTTCAGAGTATACTGATACAATACCCCTATACTTAACAATCGGATACAATCGCTCGCTCGACGGAAGATACACACCTGAAAGCTGGAGGGTTTCGCACGTCACACCAATACTCAAGAAATAAGACTCATATCTCTTACGTCCATTTGCAGTAGGATTTTGGAGCATATACTGCGTTCGAATATTATGAATTACCTTGAGAGTAACGCTCTATTGACATATAGTAAGTACGGATTTAGAAATTATCGTTCTTGAAAACACAAATAGCCCTTTTTTTGCACGAAGTAATGATTCCATATTTCTAGATTTCTAGAAGGTTTTCGACACCATTTCTCAGAAGAGACTTCTAATCGGAATGAATGCCTATGGAGTATCGCTTCAGTTGTGAGGCTGGATTCATGATTTACTGCTGAAAAGTCACAGCGCGTAGTAGTCGACGCAAAAGCATTGAGTAACACTGAAGTGATATCTTCGGGTCCCCTAATGATGTGTGAAAGGCCTTCTGCTGTTCCTAATCTATATAAACGATTTTGTCTCAGAGGCCCTTTTAGACTGTTAACCGATGATTTCATTTAACTTCTAGTAGAGTCTTCGGAAGATGAAAACCATTATATATGCGTGATATTATCAAGACGGGGGCGATCTGGATTAATATAGAAACAGAAATATAACTTCAAGCAGCCAAGATAGCTGTAGTACAGCACTAATTGTGCTGACCGCTTCCAATAACCTATGTTGCCGACGACAGGTCTTTTGCTGTACATTTCACCGACCAAGACTCAGTGAAATATACTGTAGAAGATATGAAGACAACAACGTAATTTCGTGAAACCAATCAACACAATAAATACTGCACAATAGCGATATTGGCTGATTGAGTTCTAGATCAAAATCAACTACAACATTACTAAGACGCGATATTTGTAAGACGTTTCGCGTCTCAAACATGTGTGTTACTTGGGATTGGGTGACACGGTTCGATTAGAGAAGCAAATAATCGATTGGCCTAAGTCAGAGGGTGCCTTGACCTGTTGTTGTTGTTGTTGTTGTTGTTGTGTTCATCAGTCCTGAGACTGGTTTGATGCAGCTCTCCATGCTACTCTATCCTGTTCAAGCCTCTTCATTTCCCAGTATCTACTGCAACCTACATCCTTCTGAATCTGATTAGTGTCTTCGTCTCTTGGTGTCCCCCTACGATTTTTACCCTCCACACTGCCCTCGAATACTAAATTGGTGATCCCTTGATGACTCAGAACACGTCCTACCAACCGATCCCTTCTTCTAGTCAAGTTGTGGCACAAACTTCTCTTCTCCCCAATCCTATTCAACACTTCCTCATTAGTTATGTGATCTACCCATCTAATCTTCAGCATTCTTCTGTAGCACCACATTTCAAAAGCTTCTATTCTCTTCTTGTCCAAACTATTCATCGTCCATGTTTCACTTCCATACATGGCTACACTCCATACAAATACTTTCAGAAACGACTGTCTAACACTGAAATATATACTCGATGGTAACAAATTTCTCTTCTTCAGAAACGCTTTCCTTACCATTGCCAGTCTACATTTTATGTCCTCCCTACTTCCACCATCATCAGTTATTGTGCTCCCCAAACAGCAAAACTCCTTTACTACTTTAAGCGTCTCATTTCCTAATCTGCAGTAATTCCCTCAGCATCACCCGAATTAATTCGACTACATTCCATTATCCTCGTTTTGCTTTTGTTGATGTTCATGTTATATCCTCTTTCAAGACGCTATCCATTCCGTTCAACTGCTCTTCCAAGTCCTTTGCTGTCTCTGACAGAATTACAATGTCATCAGCGAACGTCAAAGATTTTATTTCTTCTCCATGGATTTTATTACCTACTCCGAATTTGCCTTGACCTATGCTGTTAAAACTCCATTATTACAAAGGTAAGGAATGGAATTAGTACTGAATGACGAATACTCAGAATTTTACCACTTTTGATTTTATTCAGAGAATACCCTGAACGTAATATACGTTTGCGCTAAATTAGTTGCATCCACGGAAGCCCAAGTCTGTACGCAGAAACAATGACCAACTAGCACCGTTCTGTCTATTAAAAGATGATGTCTGCTGTAGCTGCCGTAACTCACACTTCGGAATGTCTTTCCTCGCGATGTCATTGGCTATAATTATGCACCATTTCTCAGAGGCTGAGTGAAGGGAGATTGATATCTGCTGTACGTTCGTGTCCTGGACCTGCTGTAGGCTTTTCGTGATGTGTAAGTGCCCCTTGCATGCACTCTGTCCCTTATCCCTCTCTTACTCTCGCTCTGAAATGATAATTACGGCTTACAGTGTTATCTCTTAAGCGCGGCTTACGCCCCTGACGCCACTGGCAAGAAAGATACCTCCTACGTGACTTGAAGCATCTGACATTGTATGTAAGCCTGTTGTGATGGTGTGGTGCTGCATGCGTGCCTAGTAACTTTTTCCTTGTTGTGCTCGTGTCGTGCTGTTTTCCTCTGTCATTAACTTTTAAAAGTTGGTTGTCATTTCCGTGGATGGAAGATGTTGTGACTTGGCAAGACAGCCAAGCCACTAGGAGAGGAAGCCGAAAGGCACGCGTTTAAGCTCACACAGGCTGGCGTGAGGTCTGGAATAGGTAAAGTAATTATACTAGCAAAAGAAGGTACGTAGCTTCTGGAATACTTAACTTTAATCCATAATTGGTGAACATCGGTCTGACGGTACATGCATCACAAGATAAATAGCAAATGATAATGGCGCCAAGCTAGGTCGTAGCAAATGACGTAGCTGAAGGCTATGCTAACTATCGTCTCGGCAACTGAGAGCGTAATTTGTCAGTGAACCATCGCTACCAAAGTCGGCTGTACAACTGGGGCGAGTGCTAGGAAGTCTCTCTAGACCTGCCGTGTGGCGGCGCTCGGTCTGCAATCACTGACAGTGGCGACACGTGGGTACGACGTATACTAGCGGACCGCGGCCGATATAAAGGCTGCCACCCAGCAAGTGTGGTCTCTGGCGGTGACACCACAGAAGACATCACGGAAGCCAATGAAATTTAATTGGGCTTTGGAGTAACATCAATTCAAACTCATTCATCATTGTAGTCATTGCAGCACTATCTTTAAAATATTATTTTGGTTATATAGTTAGTTATAGAAGCCGACCTCGGGGAAGATCAGTTTGGATTCCGTAGAAATGTTGGAACACGTCAGGCAATACTGGCCTTACGACTTATCTTAGAAGAAAGATTAAGGAAAGGCAAACCCACGTTTCTAGCATTTGTAGACTTAGAGAAAGCTTTTGACAATGTTGACTGGAATACTCTCTTTCAAATTCTGAAGGTGGCAGGGGTAAAATACAGGGAGCGAAAGGCTATTTACAATTTGTACAGAAACCAGATGGCAGTTATAAGAGTCGAGGGGCATGAAAGGGAAGCAGTGGTTGGGAAGGGAGTGAGACAGGGTTGTAGCCTCTCCCCGATGTTATTCAATCTGTATATTGAGCAAGCAGTAAAGGAAACAAAAGAAAAAATTTGGAGTAGGTATTAAAACCCAGGGAGAAGAAATAAAAACTTTGAGGTTCGCCGATGACATTGTAATTCTGTCAGTGACAGCAAAGGACTCGGAAGAGCAGCTCAACGGAATGGACAGTGTCTTGAAAGGAGGATATAAGATGAACATCAACAAAAGCAAAACGAGGATAATGGAATGTACTCGAATTAAGTCGGGTGATGCTAAGGGAATTAGATTAGGAAATGAGACCCTTAAAGTAGTAAAGGAGTTTTGCTATTGGGGGAGCAAAATAACTGATGATGGTCGAAGTAGAGAAGATATAAAATGTAGACTGGCAATGGCAAGGAAAGCGTTTCTGAAGAAGAGAAATTTGTTAACATCGTTTATAGATTTAAGTGTCAGGAAGTCGTTTCTGAAAGTATTTGTATGGAGTGCAGCCATGTATGGAAGTGAAGCATGGACAATAAATAGTTTACACAAGAAGAGAATAGAGCTTTCGAAATGGGGTGCTACAGAAGAATGTTGAAGATTAGGTGGGTAGATCACGTAACTGATGAGGAAGTATTGAATATGATTTGGGAGAAGAGAAGTTTGTGCCACAACTTGACTAGAATAAGGGATCGGTTGGTAGGACATGTCCTGGGGCATCAAGGGATCACAAATTTAGCATTGGATGGCGGCGTCGAGGGTAAAAATCGTAGAGGGAGACCAAGAGATGAATACACTAAGCAGATTCAGAAGGATGTAGGTTGCAGTAGGTACTGGGAGATGAAGGAGCTTGCACAAGATAGGTTAGTATGGAGAGCTGCATCAGACCAGTCTCAGGACTGAAGACCACAACAACAACATATAGTTAAACGTATTCCGAGTCCTCATTTCATCGATTTCAAAAAATATTTAAAATTTAACTTCTTTTAGAATAAAGAACTGGATTTTCAGTTTACTTTCCTTTACAATAATAAAATTTACATTCCATTCAAAATTAAATTTATATTATATTTTTCTCTGAAACAGTTAATTCATAACTGGGTTAATAAAATTTTATAATTTATAAAAATTATATTTTATGAACTTTTACTAAACTGTTCTGAGTGTTATTGCTCTTTTTTACTTTTTCATATATTACTATTTCCCCAGGAGTACTAGTAAGAGGTCTTCTTACTATTGGATTTTCTGCACTTCGTTTTATGATGGTAGTTTTTACACATATCTTACCTCAACAATTTTTTTTATCTAAGTAATTCCCTCTAAGGCGAAAACATTCTTTACAATGCCTACAGTAGCTGCAGCAACAAGTTCAAATATAGCTACTGTAATTAAGGTTACGGTCATATATGGAGAGATAGACAAGTATACCATATACCTAGAGTGGTCATCATTCCCTGCTGTTCGTTAATAATATACTCAAAATCATTTACACACTTTCCAGCAACCTTTAATATATCTAACTGTGTGATCACCTGATCTAATGGTAAACCTTAGTTTAGTTAAGAAATGTTTTTTTCTTATTAACCACGCAACTACCAAGTTACAACTATAATTGTAGTATTAAATACTTGTCATTTGTCTTGGTGCATAATATATGGTATGTTTGTATGAAGAATATTGTACCATATCCCTTACGTTTCACTGTAGCAACTTATTTTTCCCACTTTTCTTACTTCTAAGTCCCTTAGGACTTGCCTCCCTTATAATACTGACAGATGTTCCTCCTTAGGAACTAAGTGCAGTCACTCGTTCTTATTAAAAGGTGTCCTTTTACTTTGCCTCAATACTGTAATACTTTTCTCTCAATGATCTGGCATTTAAGTCGTTGGTTGAAGCAACTTTGCTTCACACTCGTCTCTTTTGCCAAAGGAAACATTCTGTATAAGTTCAACATGTTATTGCCTTTATTTATCACTTATCTTAGTATGCTTCCGCTATACACACAATCACCTCGGTTGACTTTAACGAGAGGTATCCGGATGATCCGGCTAGAGGGACAGGGAACCTCGCATCTTTCAGTTCATCTCCTATTAAAGCCGTCGGCACACGGACCGTGCATCCGAACGTTGAGCGTTGAGCGTGCCGAGTTTCTGACGTCATAGCGTGGAATAGCACGCTCGGGAGTCTTTCCTAACGTGCAGAGCAATATCTGGCATGCCAGATATTATGAGCGTGCGTCTGAGCGTTGACCAATGAGATGGCACAACGCCACCTACGTCACACGCACGCCGTCTGCCTTCAGTACAGAGTTGTGAGGCGGCATATTGGCATTCGTTTCAAGCCTATATGTATATAGGCCGTTTCTGAGCACCAGCAAATTGAGAATCACTGGAAAACCCGTTGATAACTGTGTGATTAGTTCCAATAAAATAATGAGAAACGTATTCGTGGCAAAATAATTATTGTAACTTGCCTATTATGAGAGAAGGCCATTTGAAGGCAGCGACACACTGATTATCGACCCAAAACGTATTGTTATTGGTACAATTTTTTATAATTAAATTTCAATTAGTAACATATTTACGATTAAGGTTTTCGGCACGTCGTAACATAATAAGATAGATTTACGTGTCTGAAGTTCGTATAGTGTAATGAGTAGCGTCTCTGTCCTCTGTGGAGATGCTGGTTGGAGCGGTGGTTCGCATATTGACACTGCCATATTTTTTTCCTAACATTCGCGTTTTTATTAGGTTCTGATACTTTATTATTAGTTTCATATAAATATATAATATAATATTTGATGTTATGTAAATATAAGTTAACCTTTTTTTGAGCGGTGACTTTGTTCGATTGGCTTAATCTACAGGACAGCTTGACCTACTTGTATAAAGATATTTTGCTCCTTTTTATTTTACGCTTCGTAATTCACATGTTGCAAAGATTCTGCTACTGGGTAGAAACAGTGATCAAGTAAGACTGACCTTGGGGTTTTACTAAAATGTGGGAATTATGAAATAATGTTTATTTTATGCGGAGAAGTATTCCAAATTTATACCGCACTGAACGATGGAGGAAATGTGCGTTTTAATAGAGCTAACGTGAGAATGTTACACGCACCCGTTCAGTAAACAGTGTGATTTACGAACTAGAAACATCCCTCAACTGCCGCTGGAGTGCGCTGCGATCGCGTATACCACGTTGGAGCCCACGAACCGTATGCACGAGTCGCATCATTCCTGAGCCTTCAGCAGCACGGTGAACTTGACACGCTCAACGTTAACGTTCGACAGCACGGTCCGTGTGCCGACGGCTTTAGACTAAGGTTCAAATGGCTCTAAGCACTATGGGACTTAACATCTGAGGTCATCAGTGCCGTAGACTTAGAACTACTTAAACGTAACCAACCTAAGGACATCCCACACAACCATGCCCGAGGCAGGATTCGAACCTGCGACCGTATAAGCACCGCGGTTCCGGACTGAAGCGCCTATAGCCGCTTGGCCACAGCGGCCTGCTTAAACTAATGAATTTCGCAATTTGTATAGGGTTTGTGATTAAGTGTGCAGTATACCTTTTTGTGCGTTAACTTTAGCATTTAACATCTGTTCACACTTTTGTCCTGTATCACCGAGTACATCTACTAGTTTCAGTACTTGTTCGCGTACGGTTATAAACGTTGCACCTCCTTTAAAGCCTACGTCTGCCTCCTTAGCATTCGACCTAATGAATATTTCTAGCCTTTGCATCCCAAATTATAAGTTGTATTTCTTTTCTTTTACCGCCCTTACGGTTCTGCTTACTTGTTCCTTAATTAACATCAAAAGAATTTTGGACTCCTTCTCCATTTCCCTTAGTTGTTTACTGTAGTACGGAGCATCAGTTTCATCCAGCATACCGAATAGTATTTCACTTATTTCGCTGTCAGAGTTAAACTGGCCTTTCTTCTTTCTTGTTTCATGCCTTTACCCATTTCCTCCTCCTCGTTCACCTCCTCACAGTGCTTCTCCTGTTCTCCCATCTGTATGTCCATCTCCTCCTTCCCATACTCTCTGACAATTTTCCCTCCCCCTTTCAGCCAATGTCCTCTTCTCCCATTTCTCAGACCCTGAACTTCTTTTTATTACTACTGCAAAAGAAGCCTTCAATGGGAAGTGAAGTTGCTTAACATGAATAGGTAAATCGCTTGGGGTAATTAGTATAAGGGATATAAGAGAAACTTTTCTAGCTGCAGGATCTTTGAGGGTAGCAGCTTATTAAAAGCATGTGCCCGGAATTACGCAAATAGGCGGTGTTGCGTTTGTGTGTTTGTGTAATTAGGAATGCTGGTACTTCCCTATGAGCCTCTGAAATCCCGGTGTATTGCAGTGTTCAGGTGGTCCTGTTTGCTGGTCTGCCAAACCCATGTGACTCCGTGACATGACTAAGCGTGATGGAATATGTGAAATGTTAAGACGGCTGACTCAAAACAAATATGTACACCCATGCACCACTCGCTGCTTGCGTGATGCAAGAAGCAGTACGTCTGGTGGTTCAGATACTGACTGACACAGTCTCTAAGTGGCACACTAGCAAGAGCCACAAGTCTCACCATTTAGGTAAAGACCTGCTGTTCTTTACTAGCGAAATGACGGTACAAGAGTGTGTCCTTCACTTTCTCTGAGCTTTCCTCGCCAGCTCGGTAGAATAGCACATTTACACCCTAGCCTACTCCCACTTTAGCACAAGCGAATCACAAGCTGGATCGTGGCATTCGAAACTGGGAGACTGCCTCTTGCTGTGCATACACAGATTTGTCTAACCAGCGACTTTAAAAATTAGTTGGGAGAAAAGGAAACAAGATTCAGCTACGCGGCCTCTTTCCCACACCTTTACATCATGCCTTTGCTAGATGCATGACCTGGATGGAACCATAATCCTCCATAAAAAGATTGTTATCTTCCCAGTTGCGTACATTTCGAACATTCCAAAGTACGGCCATAAACTCGCTAAAAGCGTCGTGCATTCACAAATATGTTTAATAGCAGAGTCTGGGCGCTGGGCACCACTGACCCCCTCAAACTCACAGCCGTCTTATCAGCTTCCTACCTAACAAGGACCCATCCTCTGCTTCATTGCCAGTCATCAATGCTCTGCCCATGGCTGCAGCGACTCCTCTGCACTAGTCAGCCTACCTGGACGTGGCAGCCGACCGACCGGCGTCGCCCAATGTGTCTGGCGAATGAGACTGGGGGCTGGGCAGTTCGCAAAGGTTTTCACCCACGTTCCACAGAAAAAAACACTGTCCTCGTCCCTCTGCGGCTGTATGCTTTTACTTCAATCAATTAACTTGGCACCCTCTTCCTATGAATAAAGGTAAAGCTTACTGCTACTCCATTAGAGCACAGAAGCAAGAGTGTTAACTACTGCCAACCATTTCATCATATGAATATATCCACATCTACATCTACATACATACTCCGCAATCCACCATACGGTGCGTGGCGGAGGGTACCTCGTACCACAACAAGCATCTTCTCTCCCTGTTCCACTCCCAAACAGAACGAGGGAAAAATGACTGCCTATATGCCTCTGTACGAGCCCTTATCTCTCTTATCTTATCTTTGTGGTCTTTCCGCGAATTACAAGTTGACGGCAGTAAAATTATACTGCAGTCGGCCTCAAATGCTGGTTCTCTAAATTTCCTCAGTAGCGATTCACGAAAAGAACGCCTCCTTTCCTCCAGAGACTCCCACCCGAGTTCCTGAAGCATTCCCTAACACTCGCGTGATAATCAAACCTACCAGTAACAAATGTAGCAGCCCGCCTCTGAATTGCTTCTATATCCTCCCTCAATCCGACCTGATAGGGATCCCAAACGCTCGAGCACTACTCAAGAATAGGTCGTATTAGTGTTTTATAAGCGGTCTCCTTTACAGATGAACCACATCTTCCCAAAATGCTACCAATGAACCGAAGACGACTATCCGCCTTCCCCACAACGGCCATTACTTCCTTGTAATGCAATGTTACGCCCAAATATTTAATCGACGTGACTGTGCCAAGCGCTACACTACTAATGGAGTATTCAAACATTGGGGGATTCCTTTTCCTATTCATCTGCATTAATTTACATTTATCTATATTTAGAGTTAGCTGCCATTCTTTACACCAATCACAAATCCTGTACAAGTCATCTCGTATCCTCCTACAGTCACACAACGACGACACCTTCCCGCACACCACAGCATCATCAGCAAACAGCCTCACATTGCTGTCCACCCTATCCAAAAGATCATTTATGTAGATAGAAAACAACAACCGACTTACCACACTTCCCTGGGGCACTCCAGATGATACCCTCACATCCGATGTACACTCACCATCGAGGACAACGTACTGGGTTCTATTACTTAAGAAGTCTTCGAGCCACTCACATACTTGGAAACGAATCCCATATTCTCGTACCTTAGTTAGGAGTATGCAGTGGGGCACCGAGTCAAACGCTTTCCGGAAGTCAAGGAATATGGCATCCGTCTGATACCCTTCATCCATGATTCGCAAGATATCATGTGGAGAAAGGGCGAGTTGCGTTTCGCAGGAGCGATGCTTTCTAAAGCCGTGCTGATGCATGGACAGCAACTTCTCTGTCTCAAGGAAATTCATTATATTCGAACTGATAATATGTTCGAGAATCCTGCAACAAACCGATGTTAAGGATATTGGTCTGTAATTTTCAGGCTCCGTCCTTCTATCCTTCTTATATACAGGCGTCACCTGCGCTTTTTTCCAGTCGCTCGGGACTTTACGTTGGGCAAGAGATTCGCGATAAATGCAAGCTAAGTAAGGAGCCAATACAGTAGTGTACTGTCTGTAAAACCGAATTGGAATCCCATCAGGACCTGGCGATTTATTTATTCAGCAATGGAGTAATAAAGATCTTCTTCCCTAAGAACATTGAGCAGCCTGACACCACATCAAAAGTGAGAGTGCCCTGCAACTCTCAACCTTGTGTCATCAACTCGAGAACAGAAGTTCATATACTGGAGAAAATTAAGAAGATGAACAGTTTCTCAGCAAACATGACAATCTCCTCACAGGAGAGAATTTGAAGTAATATATAAGGAAACTCAAAAACAAAATCATTAGCTCGTTTTCTTTTTAAATAAACAGTTAATGTGAAACTTCTGAAAATAAAATGTTATTATAACAATTATTGGGCTTCTGGTAGATGTGTAGTGTGGAGTATCAAACGATTATTTATCTTTTTGCTTCAAAATTATGAAATAAAAATATGTCATCTCATAATAGACTCCTATCTCACACAACTTTTCCTGGAGGTTTAGTGGCCAAAGAATCAGGGTTGCTGGGGAGTATCGTCGAAGTACTCTTCCATCCTCTATTTTTCTCTTTGTTACCCATTCTCAGACTGAACTATCGTGTTAGTTGGTTAAGGAACTTGGAAGGAGTGTGGGGCCTTATCTCTAGTTTTTGATCATGAAAAGCTAAGGAATACGATAACGTTCTTCCTACAGAGAAGCTTTAGTACCTTCGCAAGGGAGTCTCAAAGCAAATGAATAGTCAAGGAAGACAGAAAGATATATAAGAGGAATCTGATGGATTGCTCTCAAGATGCCGATTTAAAATGACGATGGAGATCAAAAAGCCACTGTAACTATAAGTCGAACTGCTCTTTGCACCCTGACAGTGAGCTGCCGATTGTCAAAATGGTCGAGCTGTCCACTACCATCTGTTCGGTTAAGTCTGCAGAAAGCAGTTGGTGGTGTGTAGTCGTTAGTTAAAATTTAATTCTTGCTATTTGTAGCATGTGAGACAATGTTTCCACTTGCTTTATGAATGTTTAGTCTGAAATCGGTGTGGGTCAAAATGCGTTTACTCATAGGTGCATTAATGTCGGGATTGAAAATAGTAGTATACTTTTAGAGTGAAGTGTTATTCTAGGCTGCAGCTTACAGTACTAGGCTTTCTTTTGTGACCTTACTATGGAAGATGTTTGTAGACATAAACAGAACTATAAACCGCCTTTGTTTTTCTTCACAGATCTTCTGTGACTACTACGTAGCAAGCCAACCGTGCAGTACACCTGTCACTCCCATAAAGGACGGATTAAGGGCTTCGTTAGGCTTTATATATTATACAACTGGTACCAGGCGCCCATAATGACTCACACATTATCTTAAGTCAGTGCTGTGTAGTGGTGGGTGTGTATCGTACAGGCGTATGGCATCAATGCAGTAAGACGCGTCGACTGGAGCACTGGACCATAGCTGGCCGCAGAAGTGTAGTGTGATCCGGCGAGTCGTGCATTTGCCTCTTTTCTAATATTGTCAGGGCCCGCCAGGTTGGCCGTTCGGTCAAACGCATGGCTTTCCGGCCGGGAAGGAGCGCCTGGTCCCCGGCACGAATCCGCCAGGCCGATTTGTGTCGAGGTCCGGGGAACCGGCCAGTCTGTGGATGGTTTTTAGGCGATCTGCCTCGGCGAATGCGGGCTGGTTCCACTTATCCGCCTCAGCTACAGTATGTCGGCGATTGCTGCGCAAGCAAGTTCTCCACGTACGCGTACACCACCATTACTCTGCCACGCAAACATAGGGGTTACACTCCTCTGGTGTGAGACGTTCCCTGGAGGGTCCACCGGGGACCGAACCGCAGAATAACCATGGGTTCGGTGTGGGGCGGCGGAGGGGTGAAGTGGACTGCAGTAGTCGTCGTGGGGTTGTGGACCACTGCGGCTGCGGCGAGGACGGAGTCTTTCCGTCGTTTCTAGACCATCGGTTAACATACAATACAATATAATACAAAAATGTCAGGAGTCCATTATACCGGCGGCCCGCTGAGGTCTTCAATGTGGCGACTCATGATGTGTGGAGAGGACATACTGCCACTTTTTTTATTGCTTTTTTTTCATTTTATGACTTGGGCCTACTCATAACTGAACCGCGAAAAAGGAACCAGGATGTTTATTTCAACGTGCTCAGTGAAGTGACCAAGTGTAGCCTCCAACACGGATTTTAGCACTGCAGTGCAGTGTACGCTGACAGTATATTTCCTGTCTGATTAAATCTGTGGGCAAGACCGAGACCCGAACCTCGTACCCTACCTTTGCCTTTCGCGGCCAATTGCTCTATCAACTGAGCTATCCGTGTACGACCTACGCCTCGTCTTTACGGCTTTACTTCTGCCTGTACCTCACCTTCTACCAACCAAAGTTTAGAGGTAAATTGGTATATAACTTGGCTGCAATAGGCGAAAGTGCCAGGTTAGAGTATTGGCTCTGCACACAGTTTTAACCTGCCAGGAAGTTTCCAGTGTTGTCTGGTTTTGTAGCTCTGTATTGTGGATACACTGTGGACAACCTTCCAAAGCAACGGCACCCATATTCAGAGGGTGACACGCACAGACTCGCTGTCTGATGAACACTGGCACATGGTATAGTTTTCCCTATAGGTAAGAAAGAGACGAACAGCTTTATGAAATTATAATGTTTCGATGGCGTTTTACTATGTTTATTCGGAGCTGGTATGCTGCTATACTCAGTGAGACAAACTTGGCAAATTCAAATAAAATGCTCACTTACCACCGTGCTGCCCACTATATCATACATTTAATAATCTTGACCATAGAGCTCCTCCGTAGCTGATTGGTCAGTGTGTTTGACTTTCAGATGGAGGAGCAGGGATATTTTGCTTGGTGAGGGAACTGGAATCGGATGCACTCACCCTCTTGAATGACAAGTAGCGGCCCCAGGTCTGGAAAGTCGCCTGGAGAGCGTTGTGCCAGTCCCATACCCCTCCCCTCCACATCAGCATGACGGCACATCGCAGAGCAGAGGCCCATCAGGAAGACTAGCGGTGGTGCCCGAGCCACGTCACATAACTGTTCAGGCTTTCTGTGTGCCAGCAAACGTCTGCGCCGTAAGCAAGTTATTATTTCAGACTAGTTCAATAATTCTTATCTGCGCGTTTAAATGCATGAAACATGGAGCTCTCATAGGGTACAGTTACATCTATATCTACAACTACATGGGTACTTTGTAAATCAAATTTGAGCGCCTGGCAAAAGCTTCATCGAACCACCTTCTCAATTCTCTATTATTCCAACCTCGTATAGCGCGCGGAACGGACGAGCACCTGTATCTTTTCGTACGAGCTCTGACTTCCCTTATTTTATCGTAGTGATCGTTTCTCCCTATAAAGACCGGTGTCAACAAAATATTTTCACATTAGTAGGAGAAAGTTGGTGATTGGAATATCGTGAGAAGTTTCCGTCGCAACGACAAACGCCTTTCCTTTAATGATGTCCAGCCCAATCCTGTATCATTTCTATGACACTCTCTCCAATGTTTCGCGATAATGCAAAACGTGCTGCCCTTCATTGAACTTTTTTGATGTACTCCATGAGTCCTATCTGGTAAGGATCCCACACCGAGCAGCAGTATTCTAAAAGAGGACCGACAAGCATAGTGTAGGCAGACTCCTTAGTAGGTCTGTTACATTTTCCATGTGTCGTGCCAATAAAACGCAGCCTTTGGTTAGCCTTCCCCACAACATTTTCTGTGTGTTCTTTCAAATTTAAGTTGTTCGTAATTGTAATACTTAGGTATTTAGTTGAATTTATGGTTTTTAGATTAGACTGATTTATCGTATAACCGAAGTTTAACGAATTCTCTTTAGCACTCACGTGAATGACCACAAACTCTTCGTTATTTAGGGTCAACTGCCACTTTTCGCACCATTCAGACATTTTTTGAAAATTGTTTTGCATTTTGTTTTGATTTGATGACTATTAGTCGATAAACGACAGCGTCATCTGTAAACAACCGAAGACGTTTGCTCACATTGTCTCCCAAATCGTTTAAAGCGAAAAGGAACAGCAATGGTCCTATGACACTACCATGGGGAACGCCAGAAATCACTTCTGTTTTACTCGATGCCTTTCCATCAGTTACTACGAACTGCGACCTCTCTGACAGGATATCGCAAATCCAGTCACATAACTGAGACGATATTCCATAAGCACGCAATTTCATTATGAGCCGCATGTGTGGTACAGTGTCAAAAGCCTTCCGGATATCCAGAAATACGGAATCGATCTGAAATACCTTGTCAATAGCACTAAGCACTTCATTTGAATAGAGAGCTAGTTGTGTTTCACAGGATCGATGTTTGCTAAACCCATGTTGACTGTCTGTCAATAGACCGTTTCCTTCGAGGTAATTCATAATGTTCGAACACAATTTATGTTCTAAAATCCTGTTGCATATCGACGGCAACGATATGGGCCTGTAATTTAGTGGATTACTCCTACTACCTTTCTTGAATGTTGGTGTGACCTATGCAACTTTCCAGTCTTTTGGTGCTGATCTTTCGTCGAGCGAACGGTTGTATATAATTGTTATGTATAGAGCTAATGCATCAGAATACTCGGAAAGGAACCTAAGTGGTATACATTCTGGACCAGAAGACTTGCTTTTATTAAGTGATTTAAGTTGCTTCACTACTCTGAGGATATTTATTTCTACGTTACTCATGTTGGCAGCTGTTCTCGATTCTAATTCTGGAATATTTACTTCGTCTTCTTTTGTAAAGGCATTTCGGAAGGCAGTGTTTAGTAACTCAGCTTAGGCAGCACTGTCTTCGATAGTATCTCCATTGTTATCACGCAGAGAAGGCACTGATTGTTTCTTGCAGCTAACATACTTCACATACGACCTGAATCTCTTTGGATTTTCTGCCAGGTTTCGAGACAATATTTCTTTGTGGAAACTGTTATAGGCGTCTCGCATTGCACTCCGAGCTAAATTTCGGGCTTCTATAAAGGATCGCCAATCTTGGAGATTTTGCGCCTGTTTGAATTTACCATGTTTGTTTCGTTGTTTCTGCAACAATGTTCTAACCGTTTTGTGTACTAAGGAGGATCAGCTCCGTAGTTTGTAAATTTATTTTGTATAAATCTCTCAATTGCTGCCGATACTGTTTCTTTGAATCCAAGCCACATCTGGTCTACACTTATATTATTAATTTGGAATGACAGTAGATTGTCACACAGCAAGGCGTCAAGTGAATTTTTATCTGCTCTTTTTGAATAGGTATATTTTTCGCTTATATTTGGAGGAATTAGGGATTACAATATTCAATCTCGCCACGACAACCCTGTGTTCACTAATTCCTATATCGGTTTTGATGCTCGTTATTAAATCAGGATTGTTTGTTGCTAAGAGGTCAAGTGTGTTTTCACAATCGTTTACTATTCGCGTGGGCTCCTGAACTAACTGCTCGAAATAATTTTCAGAGAATGCGTTTAGCACAATTTCGGATGATATTTTATGTGTAACTCCGGAATTAAACATGTATTTTCGTCAACATATCGAGGGTAAGTTGAAGTCGCCACCCACTATTATCGTATGAGTCGGGTACGTGTTTGAAATCAAACTTAAGTTTTCTTTGAACCTTTCAGCAACTGTATCCTCTGAAGTGGGAGGTCGTTAAAAGGGTCCAATCATCATTTTACTTCGGTTGCTAACAATGACCTCTGCCCATACTAATTCACAGGAAGTATCTACTTCAATTTCGCGACAAGTTAAACTACTTCTGACAGCAACAAACATGCCACCGCCAGCCGTGTTTAGCCTATCTTATCGGAACACCGTTAGGTTCTCCGCAAAAATTTCGGCTGAGCTTATATCCGGCTTTAGCCCGCATTCATTGCCTATAATGATTTGATCATCAGTGCTTTCTAGTAGCGCTTGGAGCTCCCAACACAGCTACGACAATTTACAACTGTTATACCAATGGTTCCTGTATCTACGTTCTTCCTGTGTTCAGCCTGCACTCTTTGTGACTATGGCCCTTCTTGTGTTTTCCCGAGGCCCTCTAACCTAAAAAACCACCCAGTCCACGCCTCACAGCCCCTGCTACCCGCGTAGCCGCCTCCTGTGTATAGTGGACACCTGACCTATTCAGCGGATCCCGAAACCCAACCACCCTTTGGCGCAAGTCGAGGAATCTGCAGCCTACACGGTCGCAGAACCGTCTGAGCCTCTGATTCAGACCCTCCACTCGGCTCTGTACCAGAGGTCCGCAATCGGTCCTGTCGACTATGCTGCAAATGGTCAGCTCTGCTTTTCTCTCAATGATCTGACATTAAAGTCGTTGGCTGAAGCAACTTTGGTTCAAACTCATCTTTTTTGCCAAAGTAAACTTCGGTAGAAGTTGAACATGTTATTATCTTGCGAATGAATATTTATCACGTATCTTAGCATGCTTCCCGCTATACACACAATCACCTCGGTTAACTTTAACCAGCGGTATCCAAATGATCCGGGTAGAGGGACTGGCAACCTCCCATCTTTCAGTTCATTTCCTATTAGACTAAGGAATTTCGCAATCTGTATAGGGTTATGATTATGTGTGCAGTATACCTTTTTGTGCGTTAGCTTTAGCATTTCACATTTGTTCACAATTTCATTCTGTATCACCGAATACATGAACTAGTTTCAGTGCTTGTTCGCGTATGGTTACAAACGTAGCAACTCCTTTAAATCCTAGGTCTGCCTCCTTAGCACACGACCTAATGAATATTTCTAGGCTTTCCATTCCAAATTTTAACTTGCCTTTGTTTTCTTTTACTGCACTTACTGTTCTGTTTACTTGATCCTTAGTTAACATCAAACGATCTTTTGGACTCCATTTCCCCTAGTTATTTACTGTAGTACGTAGCATCAGATTCATCTAGCATACCAAATAGTATTTTACTTATTTCTCCGTCAAAGTGAAACTGGCCTTTCTTCTTTCCTGTTAATGCCTTGTCAACTGGTGTATCAACCTCTGAAAATCTTTTACCTAGGCTATGAGACGTGCCATGTCTAGAAAATAACATTCTATTAAAGCTACACTAAGTTATTTTAGAGTGTCCCAACATCCATGTACTGCTAGTCTACCATATCATCGAGCATTCTGAAAACGAGCCTTCTAAATTTACATTTCTACATCCTCCATATGGTACTGCATATTTCTACTTCTCGCAAATTATCATAATACAATCATGAAGAATTATCTCTTTTTGAAACTGCGTAATCCATTGTCAATGGTTAAACTCTTGCTGTGATTGCTAATAGCAGTCATAATATTCTTCCTGCCTGTATCATATACGAAATTAGGATCACTGTTTCCGTACCTAATTTTGTGACTACATTCGGCGTGTCTATTCTGATTACTGTATGTGATCCTCGCTCTGTGGACTTAGTTTCCTAGAGCTTCCACGTTTTAATGTTTTATTGTACATCAACAATTTATCACTTACCTTGAATTCTTTTGGATTTTGTCGTTTAGCACACTATTTCTTGTTAGCCTTCGTGATTTCTTTGTTATTGACTGTTTTGCTACATTATGTGCCTCTCGCATTCTAGCTTTCAGTCTATTCAGATATCACTCCAAATTATAACTTACCTTTGCGGATTCTTGTTTCAATCGTCCTGGGATGTTTACCTGACTTTCACTCATCAATTGAAAGTGTGTGTTCTCTTAACTACTGTGTGGTATCGTTTGATTATGAAAATTACATTTGGTACCCAATTGACCCATACACTTTAGTCTCTTGATAGCCTTCGTTTTTTTTATTATTGACTGTTTTGCTACATTATGTGCCTCTCACATTCTAGCTTTCAGTCTATTCAGATATCACTCCCAGTTATAACTTAACTTTGCGGATTCTTGTTTCAATCGTCCTGGGATGTTTACCTGTCTGTCACTCATCAATTCAAACGGCGTGTTCCGTTTTATACTGTGTGGTATCGTGTTGATTATGAAAATTACATATGGTACCCAATTACCCCATACACTTAAGTCTCTTGTTACGAAGAGTCTCAAATACTCTATCAGTTTACGTGACTGCTGTCTAATGCACTGTTTTGCTCTGGCTGGTATAACGTTGTATGTAACTCACTAATATGCGGTAATTTACAAACGCGTTTGAAAAGATAACTTAAAAAATTTGGCGCTTGATCAGTTAGAAGTAATAAAGCTATTCCATACCTTAAAAGCGTGTGATCTAGAAAATCATCTGCTACGGTCTCCGCGTCTTGACAGTACACTGGCAATGCTAATGCAAACGTAATTAAGTTGTCTTGGAGTGTTAACATCTGTGCTTGACACGTATAAAGGACCTACAATATCCACTGAACAGTTTTCAAACATTCGTTCAGCCATGTCTCTTATTTCTAGCGGCATTTTTGTCTTTGCCTGTGGAAACTTATTCTTTGGACATAACTGTCTCTTACATGTGTATTCTTCTACGCTGCGTCTTTTTCGTTTTTATATATGCTCTTGTGTCCTCCCAATGACTTATCATGAATTTCCTGTAGCATCTGCTGCTTTTCCTTAGGACTAATTTCGTTTCCTGTTTTGTCCAGCGGTATCTTCTCATGACATCCTATTTCGGTGTTCACCTTTTTCTTTCCTTCCAGATGACATCTGCCTGTATGGATACTCTCACTGGGCCGTATCCTACTAAGAGCGCCTGCATTATTATTCAGCTTTCCTGGCTTGTAATTTACGTTACAGTCATATTCCTCAAGTCTAAGTCTCCAATTCAGAGGCTTGAACTAGGATTCTTTGCAATGAATATCCATGTTAATGGCTTATTTCTTGTTACCACTGTCGAGTGCCACCCATTTATCTACGCTAGGAATTGCTTTACAATACTTTAATTCCGCCTTGTTCAATAATCAAGATGGATATGCAGTGGAAAATCTTCAGCAATGTTTTTACATTGCCACAGCACCACCCATACAGCTGAACAACTCGTATCTGTTGCCACTATGAACGGTTTCGTAATATCTGGGTACTGAAGTTGTGGTGCGTGAACCTGATTCTCCTTTAATTCCTGAAAATCATTTTGTCTTTCATCCCATTCGTATTTAATACCATTCTTTATCAGTTCACGTCGAGGATCCTCCATTTTTCTAAAATTTGCAAGAAACCGGTGGTAATACCCGACTAATCCCAATAACCCTTTTAAACCTTTCGTTGTCCTTGGCTGTGGAAAGAACTATTTCCGTCTTTGCCATGTACGGTGTGATCCCTTTATCCGTGACACAATGACCCAAAAAAAGCACTTGTTTCCTTAAATACTCCACTTATTTTTTTGCAATTTTAACATGTTCTCTCACAAAGCTATCAAAACTTTAATGGGGATTCTCGTTGCACCCCTGCAGGTTTATTTTGTAGCACAATATCACGTCTAGGTACGTTAAACACTTAATACCTTCCAGGCCTGCCAAAACTATATTCATCAACCGCTGGAAACATCTTGGGGATCCCTACAGTCCCACTGGTATTCCTTTGCACTTATTAATAGTTTGGGCTTACGCAGTCTTCTCACTGTCCTTCTCGTCTATCAATACTTGTTACCATCCACTTGTAAGGTCAAGCGTCGAGAAGTACTTAGCCTGCCCTAATCGATTCAAGATATCGAATATGTTTGGTAGCGGAGAGGGTATGTGACATTTCGTCCCATGGTAGGTATAATACATCTATATACTCTGTGAAAACTCTATAAATGCACTCTTTTCTTCCGAATTCAACTGATTCACTCTCAATTGTTTGTACAAAATGCTGCTACGATATCCCGTTTTTTGTTTTTCTTCTCTGTTCTCCTAACTGCTTTTTACCCTGCATTTTTTTGATGTGCTAATTCTACCATAACTAACCTGTGATTCTTTAATTGTACTTCATCTCCTGACAGATTTATTGCACTCACTATGCGCTTAACTTTCGGCACTTTCACTGGTGGTTCCGGAACGCACACTCCTTTTGAAGTTTTCTGTTTCAGGATAAACGTTTCCTTTATCCCTTCTTGAGGCACCTTGCCATCCACTTTAAACCGCATGGTCTGATTCTTCTTCTGTTCAGTCTCGAACTCATGACCTGTCGGTTCCTTTTCGACTGTTAGCGGTATGACTTCCCTTGTGGACTTAACACTTTTCCAGCATAGGCAAGCTTAACTCTGTTAGAAAATCCCAACCGATAAACCCATCATATGGGAAGTCCAACCATATCCGATACACACAAAACGTGTGTTCCGCATCTGCAAAACCAACAGTTAGATGTAATTTCACTTTTCTTAATGTACTTGTGCATGTTGCATCACTGCAGCAGGAAAAAATCACATTCAAAGAACTCTGCAGGTCTGTGCTGTACAAGATCACAAGTTTGTACTAAGGAAATTATTCAACTACCACTCTTTAAGGTAAGTGAGATGATCAAAGTCAGGCCCGCTATTATATGACAACACTCGTCATCAGCTGCCAGCCTCATCTGCAGCAATATAGCGCTCAGCTGGACGATACCTTGCACACTAGGCTCAGTCACGCATCCAGGTACTGCAATTATGTGAACACAAATTTTGTTGTTGTCTCTTACAACTGACAGAAATTTTCCGTATGCAACTGCAAATGATGTGACTCTTGAAATTTTCCCGGCGTATCGAATATTCCACAAGATTTGGGGATTTCGGCTGACAACCTTACAGCCATTTTCAGGCGAGAGTTTGGCACTGGAGATTGCTAGTGCAAGTCGCTCTATTTATACGTAAAAGTGCTGCAGACGCGCATGCGCAAGTTACCGTAGCATGCGCGCCACCTGTCGATTCCAAGGCCCTCTACAATATTACTGCATCTATGGAGCGCAAACGAATGCGTGAAAAAAGTAAAGCATGCACGCAGACGTGTCCAAAACAATAAAATGCAAAATTTCAATATTAAAATTAAAATTACTTGTCGCTCGACATGTCAGAAGCCATAAAAAGTTTTCTTTTGGTTTAAATTAAAGAAATCAACGGGTCCCAGGCCTTATTCAATAAAAAGCCGACATCACGATTAATGAGATTTTCCGCTAAACGTATTTCCACGGATTCCTTCACAAGTGAATCCCAGAAGGATCTCGATGGCGCCTAGATTTTCGTGGCCGAATAATCCATAGTATGTCCTGTGGAAATACAATGTTCGGCTATGGCCGACTTACTGGGCTGTAAAAGGCGAGTGTGGCGCTCATGTTCAACACAGCGGTCGTGTACTGTGCGTGTGGTTTGACCAATGTAGGCTTTCCCACACTCGCAAGGTATTTTATAAATTCCAGCCTTCCGTAATCCCGGATCATCCTTGGCTGAGCCCAGAAGAGCACGAGTCTTTGTAGGTGGCCGGAAGATAGCTTTCACACGATGTTTCTTTAAAATTCTGCCTACTCTCGATGAAATGTTCCCGACATATCGGAGAAATGCTCTGGACTTAAACACCTCCTTATCCTCTTGATCTTGTGGGTGGTCACGTTTTTTCCTCCTTAAAGCAGTACTGACCTGATGTGCAGAATATCCATTATGTTGAAATACCGATTTCAAGTGCTCTAATTCGTCTGCAAGGCTGTCTTTATCAGACACGACATGTGCCCTATGCACCAACGTTCGAAGGACGCCCATAGTTTGGGACGGGTGATGACAGCTTGACGCCTGCAGGTACAGATCCGTATGCGTCATCACCCGTCACAAACTATGGGCGTCCTTCGAACGTTGGTGCGTAGGGTACATGTCGTGTCTGATAAAGAAAGCCTTACAGACGAATTAGAACACTTGAAATATCGGTATTTCTACATAATGGATATTCTGCACATCAGGTCAGTACTGCTCTAAGGAGGAAAAAACGTGACCACCCACAAGATCAAGAGGATAAGGAGGTGTTCAAGTCCAGAGCATTTCTCCGATATGTCGGGAACATTTCATCGAGAGTAGGCAGAATTTTAAAGAAACATCGTGTGAAAGCTATCTTCCGGCTACCTACAAAGACTCGTGCTCTTCTGGGCTCAGCTAAGGTTGATCTGGGATTACGGAAGGCTGGAATTTATAAAATACCTTGCGAGTGTGGGAAAGCCTACATTGGTCAAGCCACACGCACGGTACACGACCGCTGTGTTGAACATGAGCGCCACACTCGCCTTTCACAGCCCAGTAAGTCGGCCATAGCCGAACATTGTATTTCCACAGGACATACTATGGATTATTCGGCCACGACAATCTTGGCCCCATCGAGATCCTTCTGGGATTCACTTGTGAAGGAATCCGTGGAAATACGTATAGCGGAAAATCTCATTAATCGTGATGTCGGCTTTTTATTGAATAAGGCCTGGGACCCGCTGATTTCTTTAATTTAAACCAAAAGAAAACTTTTTATGCTTTCTGACATGTCGAGCTACAAGTAATTTTAATATTGAAATTTTGCATTTTATAGTTTTGGACACGTCTGCGTGCATATTTCACTTTTTTCACGCATTCGTTTGCGCTCCATAGATGCAGTAATATTGTAGAGAGCCTTGGAGTCGACAGGTGGCGCGCATGCTACGGTAACTTGAGCATGCGCGCCTGCGGCACTATTGCGTATAAATAAAGCGACTTGCACTAGCAATCTCCAGTGTCAAACACTCGCCTGAAAATGGCTGTAAGGTTGTCAGCCGAAATATCGTGGAAAGAAGTCGACGAGATCCGGCTGCAATCCCGAAATCTTGTGGAACTGCAAATGAGTCTTCTGACAGCCATCGTAAACTTCAAGCAGAAATTGAAGTTCCTCATCAATAGCTACTAGTTCATTATCATGTAAATTACTGCCTTGATTATTACCATGGTGGATTTCAAGCGTATTTCACTTTCTCTCACCCTCATGGCTACGGAAAACGTAGCCTCCTACCCATGGTCTAGGGGTAGCGTCTTTTATTCATAATCAAAACGTCTTCGGTCCCGGGTTCGATCCCCGCCACTGCCGGAATTTTGATAAATAATCAGCATTGGCGGCCGAAGACTACCGGCATAAGAAGTCAGCCTCATTCTGCAAACGGCCTTGTCAAAGAGGGCGGAGGAGCGGATAGAGGTTCAGGGCACTCTCTTGTCCTACGGGTGGGAAATTGCCCCTAAAGGCGGAAGAATCAGCAATGATCAACGGCATGAGGATGCAGAAGGCAATGGAAACCA